>NC_079490.1:108815473-111215473 GCF_020520425.1 Spinacia oleracea
TCTTTAATTTCACTTCCCCTTCAACTAAAACCCTCGATGGCTCGATTGAACTAGCCTCCAATTGCGATTGACCAATTGCGATTCTCAAATTATACTCGCCTCTAGTACTTATAATTCTTGATGGGATAAAGGGTTTGATTTATCCTCTTTGTTTAATTGATTGACGGAATTGGGTTCAGATTAAGCTTTCAAATTCGAATATCGAATCAATTCCGGTAAGTTCCCTATTTTCTTTGATTTGTACAATTAATTCAAAGCGATAGTTGTTGTTAATTGAACTAATACTTTAATTTAAATTCTTATTCAATTGTTATTGCGGCTTCAAATTTATTTATCAAAATTCAAGGCAAAAATAGGTCATTTGATCTCAGTTGGGTTATTGAATTTCTACTGTCTGATGTTGTTATTTATTGTCTATTTGCTTGCTCCGTTTATGCTTTTTTTTTGCTTGTTAACTTTTCCCCCCTTTTGATATTGTAACGCCATATCAGCCTTCGAAACGCATGTTATGACGGCTTGCAGGAATGCTAATATTAAGTATTTGAATTAGGATTTTGTTTGAATTTCTACTGTCTGATGTTGTTATGTTATGACGGCCTGCAGGCCTGCGATTAACTCTTCAAGTAAGGAGGAGTTAGGATTTTGTTTTGAATGTAAAGGTAGAATTGAATTGTTATCATCCCTGATTTACTATTTTTACTTATCTGAATCCAATTTAAAATATGTGATAGAATTTGATCGGAAAGTCCCATCTAGAATCCCTTTGTAATGATGCTTATGGAAGATTGGTGTTGCTTGGTATGCTGCGTACATTGAAGCATTTGGTTCGCAATGGAAGCTTGTGTCTTTTGTATAGTATTGGTAAAATTCTAGTATCCTCTGTGCAGTTTGTAATTCTCTTGCTATCTTTATTTAGATTCTTTTTATTCTATATCTCAATGCTAGTATGCAGGACTCCATTTCTTTGGTCTTCTTCTGAATCTACAGTTAGTTAACTGAAAAACAGGATTGCGTTCAACCTAAAACAGGATTGTGTTCAACCTGTTAAGCTTCTAAATTCAGCTAGTGCAGACCTTGAGCGAGTAGTAATTTGATGGACCTCTTTAATGTTATATATGCTAGTGCTAGAAAATCTCTTGTTCCAGATGCATAAAACTAATTTAGGTGTTTGCAGATGTAGACAAATTTAGACTGGTTATTCATTTACAGAGGCAGTCGCCGCTCCCAGTAGTTTATTTGGATTTGATATAGAAAACATATTCGTACCTGTCACATTATCTAGGGAAGGTTATTCATTTACTTCACTCTTTTTTAATTTGCGGTATCTGTTACAAATCTCGTCGACCCCTTTTACACGAATCTTGCTAGCATTTGATCAGTATTTTATGCATACCGTATTTATCTAAAGTCTAAACATTACCATGTTATTTTCTCGAAACCTATTGTTTCCTTTCCTACCCTAGAAGTTTGATTTACAAATTAAAGATAGGGGGCGTCTTGGTGATTCAAGACTCCCTCTTCCGTGCTGCTATGATAATAGATTCTCGATGTGTTAGACTAATCTTAACTTCCACAATGTATGTGAAACTGTATACACATGATATATGGAGGCTGAAGCTAAATAATATGTTGAATGACTTTGTACATGAAAGTGAGTGAAAAAACCAATGCTATAGTTGCTTGGTTAAGTATTATGTCCCTTAGTGTGAGTATTGCAGCTTCACTTTTCCCTGCACCTGAAGAGCTATTTTCAGAAAAATAAACATATATAGATGTTATCTCTCATCACATTTCTGATTCTGATTTGGTCATAAACTGATCCGAAGTTTGAGTTTACTTATTCTTTTAAGGAAGCTAATTTGTTACGGAGTATTTATGTAACCGAAATATATTTAGCACACAATTCCTCTACAATTTACTAAGCTAGTTCTTTTGTTGCTTTTCATAAAGCATTAGACCTTGTTATGACAGGGTTGCATGTGTTGATGTAGTGTTTTCGTTCTTTCTGTTGCTAAACCTAGTAATCTTGCTATAGTTTTGGAACTGGGAGCTCTATGTATTAACTATAGAGTTTTCATTCATATATTTGTATAGTTTTTCCCACACAAGAAAGCATAAAGGCTTATACAAGCTTTTAAAAGTTTCATATAGTCGTATGAGTTCTGCTCTTTGTTTTAGTGTCTCAGGCATGATGCAGGTTAGATCTTTGTAGATTTCTGCTTAGCTGGTCAGCAGGTTCTGCTCAGGTCAACAGACTCCGTGGTACTCGGTCTCTTGCTGGTATGCAAAGTTGATGAAGTGTTGTAGTAGCTAGTTTGGGTGTTCATGGTGGGCTTGTTCTGGTATGCAGTACAAAGGTTGTTTGGCTGCTGGTTATGGCTTGTTCTAGTTAAGGTGGAAGTTGGTTAGTTATCTTAATATCAGTTGCAACGCTGCCAGGATAAGTGTCTTTAAAGACAAGCTAACTTTCCTACAAGAACCTGATGTTATATCTGTTAATTTTTACGGGTGAATATTCCTTGTCACTAACTAAAATTCTTTACCTGTAAGTGATATGATTTTATTTTTCTTCTTTTGGGAAGCCCTAGATATAACATAACTATGACTCAGATTCTAATAGTATCATCCCTCAAGGACATTGAATTTACTGCTCTCTTTTTTAATCTATGATATCTTTTAAATATCTGTGTGATGCTGGCTTATCTGATTTGTGGTTTTGTTATAGTTGATGAAAGTTTCAGAATTGGCACTCTAAAGAGGGAATGGTTTATGAAGAACAGGCCATGCCAACACATGAGGCACTTGGAAGGTCAACATATATATGAAATGGTATTGTCTTTAAAAGGGCGAGTAAGGGTCATGCTACAAACACGGGTGGCCAATATGGCGATGTGCCAGATTCAGATAATTTAGATGCTATTAGTTCTCAGAGCCCTTTTAGAACTCTACCTTCATTATCATATCAATATGACAAGGTAAAAAATTTATGTTCTTTGATCTCTGTCTCTTTGAATTTATGTTTTTTTGTCAATTGGTGATTTGGTGTAGGCAGAAAATCCCTGATCAAGTTTCGAATTTGTTGCAGATTTCCAATGACCTACAGTTGATAAGCTTAATGATCTTAATGCATTTAAAGAAGTGTTTCTACAACGCTTTTCAAGAGATGGCACTCCAAGAGAGAACACTTCAACTAGTTATATTTTATTTTGTTCTTTTAGATTGAAGAATTACTTATATTTTAGTTTTTAAGAATTAAAGGACGAGGAGATGTGATTTTTTGTTTCACATAACTTGAAATTCTATTGTCAAACATATTTTGAGTAATGAAATATTCATTTGTTTATGATTGATTTATAGTTATCAATATTGTTTCACAGGGAAAATGTAGGTGCTTTTAAGGATGCAAATAATAATGTTATGAGTGCAATATTAATGACATAATAGTTGATCGTTATTGCAAAAATTTCAAACTTTTTGACAGTTACGGAAGGACATTTTACAAAGGATTTGTTGGTCGTTATAGTTTAATTGATAATCGTGAATAAGTATCTAACGACGGATTACCGTTTCGTCGTTAATAATTAACGACGGATTATTGTTTCGTCGTCAACTTTTAACGATGAAATTGTAACTTCGTCGTTAATAAATAACGACGAATTATGATTACGTCGTTAAAAGTTAACGACAAAACGATAATCTGTCGTTAATGCTTAACGACGAAACGGTAATTCGTCGTTAATAAACATTAATTATTAACGACGAACATCGTCGTTAAAGCCAATAACGACGGAACCTGTTACAACGAACATCATGACCGTCTTTAAAGGTTTTAACGACGAAAAGTAAGGCTTTTAACGACGACATTGTTCGTCGTTAAATGTCATTTTTCTAGTAGTGTTCATAACAACAACAACAACAATAATAATAATAATAATAATAATAATAATAATAATAATAATAATAATAATAATAATAATAATAATAATAATAATAATAATAATAATAATAATAATAATAGCAGACGTGTTGCTCTACTCTTGGGATCGTGGCTGTGATGTGTGTGTTGACTTGACGGGATCATCCCCTTTGACACAGTCTGGGTTGGCTGGATTTGTATTGGGCCGGGTTGTGGCTGATGCGGCTATTCGGAAACGGGCCAAGTACGAAGCACGTTGCAGGGACATTGGTTATGGCTTTCTTCCGTTCTCTTTCTCTTCTTTGGGGGAGCTGGATAAGGATGCTGTAGCGTTGCTGAAGCGGATCCAGAAGTTTTCTTGGACTCAGGACATTGGGGCTCGTGCTGCTGCTCATATTTTCACCAGGATAGGCTTTGCTATAGCCAGAGGAGTGGGGGCCCAGATTGTATCTCGGCTTCCCACTAACTATTTGTAAATTATTTGACTTTGTTGGCATTTGATTTATATAATAATAATAATAATAATAATAATAATAATAATAATAATAATAATAATAATAATAATAATAATAATAATAATAATAATCTGGTCTCATCTGATTTGAACTTATTTTTTGGATCTGATCCGATTAAATCTGAAAATAATTAATAAGATCCTGAAATAAGGTGAACTAAACAGGACCTTACTTCAAACAAGTAAAACAGTTTTTGAAGCCGCTCCTCTCTCTTCTCTCTTCCTCCTAGGGGTGAAAGTTTGGTTTTCAGTTTGGATTAAGTCTCAAACCGAATTCAAACCGAACTAATTCGGTTTTCGTTCTTTTAAATCAAATTCAAACCAAATAACCTTTTAATAATCCAAACCAAATTAAACCGGATTTTTAATTTTCAGTCTAACCCAAACCATAAAACGAATTTCCATGGGCCTATTTTTGCCTATATACCTATTTTTAGTCAATTTTTCGTCCTTTATTATACTGTTTAGCCAAGTTCGGTTTATTGGGGTTTAGTTCGGTTTATTCGATTTCAGACTTATCAATCCAATCCACACCGTAAAACCATTTTTTTTTAAAAATATCTCAGTCCAAACCGAAACGAATAGAAAAAAAAATCGAACTGAATTTCTTATTCGGTTTGGTTTTCGGTTTTTTTGCTACCAAACTTTCACCCCTACTTCCTCCTCCAATACCCTAATTATCTAGAATGATTGGTAGTAAGCCTCTTTTTTCTTAATTTTTCTAGCTTTTGATTTCATGTTCGAAAAAAAACTTCATTCTCTCTATTAGAGAGTTTTTAACCATTTATTGGGTTATCTCTACCCATTTATTGAGTTTTATCTCTCTACTTCACTAGAGGAAAAAGCGTCATGTGCTTCCCTTCAAGTGGGACTCATTTAATAAATTGGCAGCACTTTTGAGCACAAAAAAGAAAGAAAAAATACATTTTCACAAGTGCGGGCTCATTTTAGAAAGTTGGCAGCACTTGAGTTCAAGTGCGGGCTTTAAACTCAAGTGCGGGCTCATTTAAAAAATAAACCGCACAAAATTTCACGGGTTCTTTTTTTTCATTTTCATTTCCCCACTCCTTTCCTTCCCCTTCTCTACTTCTTCTGAAGGAAATATGTCCTTCACCCATGATGCATTGGTCCAATACCAAGGTTCAGATTAATTACGAATAATTAATTCAGTGAGATCAAGTGATCGGAATAGCTGGCTGGAGCAATGCTTCCGATCAGTGAGTTCCAATCAATATTAGGCTCACAACTTACTCTTGACTGAATCTATAAGGTCACACTATTGGCATGTAACATATCACCGAATTAAATGAATCGGAAATTCATTTAATAACTTTTCGGGAATTTAGTTTGGAAAACATAATTATACGATTAAACATTGGATCATGAAATTGTATATCGTATTGTGTATATTCCTAAGCTAGACGAAAGATAATTTAATCGCAACACGAAAGCAACCTACAAGCCGGAGCGCACAAGCGCAAGGATGGGCGCAGCGCGCATGGCAATGCAGCGCTGGCCCATAGGCCTTGCTGTTGTGTGGCGCGCGTGGACAAAGCCCAAGGCAAGCAACAACAGCTAGCGGCCCGCGGCCCAGCTAGCTATGTGCGCGTCTAATGCCCTTCGTGGGCTTGCTGGCCGGCCAATGGCCTTAGGCCTTGGTCGGTTGGGTTGCTTAATGTTTAGGTTATTTTAATAACTAAGTACATGATTTTCCTACACACAATTCAGATTGTACACACAACCCTAGGAGAAAAGAGAAACCCTAATTCTCTCTTTGCCTCCATGATTGTGTTTTTCCCAAAAGGCAAAAATATCTTGAAGGAAGTCTAAGCCATCAATCTCAAGACAGATCTGAGCGTGTCGGTGAACCAAATAGAGGAACGACATTTGGAGTTTTTGTTCGTGTTCGTGTTCGTTGAAATAATGGAAAACACGCTACAAACGTAAGTAATGCTTGATATGTACTTATACATGCTTCCTGGCTTTGGGGTTATTCAAATATCATGTTATGTATTTAACCGTAAACCCCTACAGTGGTATCATGAGCTACATGTATTTAAACTACTTATTAACATGTTTATATGTTTGTGATTATGTCGAAATTTTTAGAACTAATTCGTAACTTTTCGAATGTTTTTCTTGATTATTGCATGAATCATTGAAAAGCTGCTATGTTCGTAAAGTGTCGAAATTTCGACTTTTCTGACCCTAATCTGATTGGAAATTGTGAGGGGGTCGAAAAAGCACGAGGCTATTGCGTGACCTCGTCCCTCGTGGGTGTGACGCTTCTTTTTGTCAAATCAAATGTAATTGGATTTCCTGTGAGTTTACACCCAATTGACTAGTAATATAGGAGTCGCCATTCAGTTTTTAACGACAATGAGAAAAACTGACAAAACCCGGTTATCGTGACATAAAGGGAGTGCAATTATGTTTGACCACGACGACCGTAGGTTCCCTTGTGATCCCTGGTGGTGGGGATCGCTCAACGTACACCCGCAGGGTAGAGATTGGGGGTTCGGGGGACTGTAACTACCTAGAGGAGTTCTCGCTCTTCGATAACTCCAGAGGCAGGATATCCTTACTAGCTCAGCATAAATAATTGAAGGGACATGCGTTAACTATTAAACTAATCTGAGTTGATTTTATCAATATGCAACATATAGTACTAGATCAAACGCGATTATCTGATTTAGATTGTTTTAAGGGACCTAGCATGATAATCCAATTTCCCAAAAATATCATATTTATTAAGCGTGATCGAACAATCAGATTTTAGTTAGTTTAACAGTTCATAAAAGGGCGAGGAAAGCAATTAAACCATGGAAAAGGGACACATTACGACGCACCCTTGAGAGGTGCGTCACGGTTCTCAGAAAACTAACCACTTTGACTTTGCTATTTCTCCTTTTATTTAACGAATCTCAAATTATGGGACGGGATACGTTCTGTTCGATTTATGGATCGATTGCGACAGAACGCGTGATCAGTTTTGCAGCGTGAGGCTTAGGCTTAGGGGTTTAGAGTCAATACTCAGAATAATAATTGTGTGTTGTGTTGTTGTTTTCACGTCGAACTTAAGGCCCTATTTATAGAAAAGAGTTCGTGGAAAGATAGAATTGCAGAACTCTAATCCACGAGGAATTAAGAAAAAACACGTACCAGGTATTTTCAGCGCCCAGGGTTGGGCGTCAAAGATTTCGGCGCCCAGCTCTGGGCGTTGAAAATAGGATCCAGGCAATTTCAGCGCCCAGGGCTGGGCGTTGAAATTGATGTTTGGGCCGTTTCTTTGTCAGATTCGGATTCCTAGAATCCGGAGTATTTGAGATTTAATTGAGTCTTTTAGTGCGTATTAACCTTGTGACGGGATGCGTCTGGGCCCGTTACGAACTCTAGGCTCGTTAGGATTTCGATCAATACGTAACTCTTATTTTCGAATCGTATTAGGAATAGGATTCTCTCGCAGTTTCTATCTCATTTAGGATTTATGTTGGAGTGCAACACCTAATTCTGACAGGTTTATATCTTTTATGACTTGCCACTTTTAACAGCTAACCATTACGGCAGTTACTATTTTTAGAAGGTTTCCATAAATAGCAGGTTTCTATAAATAGCAGGTTTCGGGTGAAATGAAAAGGGGTAATGAGATTCGTTATTTTATAGGAGATGCGTTGTCAAGTGGAGATTTACGTTTTCATCATCGAACCTTTCCCTTTCGGGAATGGGGACAAAAGTAGGTGTCTACAGAAATGACGTTTTAAGATCAACTCAGGAGAACAGAATTTCAAAAACAGGCCCCGAAGTATGAGTATTTGGGCATTTTTGTTAATTAATGAATTAAAACATTAATTTTGGAAAGTTTTTCAATTAATTGCTCGACCTAATGAACTTGGAATTAATTGAAATTTTGTCCTACTGTTTTTTGGTATATTATGAACATATGAAATTTTTTTGGTTCATGGATATTGATGAAAAAACCCTAATCTTAATTTTACCTAAATTAATGGATTTTAGATCGAAAATTAATTTTATTAATTGGTTAGTTCTGAAAATTTATTTAGGTGAGAAGGGAAATATGATTTCATGTTTAAATGGAATATTTAAAAATTCATGTATTAAAATTTTGATTGGATTCGTTAATTTTAATCGTTCACCTAAACCAAATTTGATAAAAATCTGATTTTTAAATGTTTAGAACGATTTAAAGTTTTGGATTTGATTATCAAACTTATTCAAGTTTTTTTTGATGTTCATCGTTTGTTAAATTTGAATACTTTTTAGCCAGGATTTATAAATTTCATAAATGGGTTGGTTGAAATTTTATTAAATCACCCACTTTAATATTTCTCGTAATTAAAACGATTGGTTTTGTTAATATTATGAAAATAATATTTCGTGCAATTTTCGTTTCGAATATTAAAGATTGAACTTTTTTAATAATCGGACAAGCAAGCCACTTGCACGAGGCAAGGGCTGCTATCCGTGGGAGACGAAAGGGGAAGGCACGCACACGAAGGCAGCAATAGGCGCTGACCTTGTGTGCGGTGCCTGCTTGGTGCGAGAAGGGGCGTGGCTGTGCACAGAGCTGGGCGAAGCCTTCGGGCGAGCTCGCGGCACGCCACACGCACTGGCCAGCGACGCTGCACTAGTAAGCAAGCTCGCGTGCCAGCGCACGCTGGGCCGAACACACTGAGTAGTGACGAGAGCAAGCAGCAGTGGCTGGGCGCGCGTGCCTATGCGCTGCAAGGCCTTCGTGCCTGCGCGTTAGGCCTTCATGACTTCGTGCCTTGGCGTGAGCGCGTTGGTGCGATGCACTGCGCATCGATTGGGCCGGGCGCAAGCCTAGTCCACGAAGCATCAAATTGTGCAATTTTGCTTTGTTTTATTTCAAGGCCCAATTTTTGGGCTTTGGGCCTAATTTTGCACGAAGGGGCTAACAGTGGACTTTTTCATTATTTTATTTTATTTGACTTTGGGCGGGCCGTTAGTTTAAATATTTGAAATTAAAAGGTCCAAGTTAAATATTGGTTTAAATGGGATCCATTTAGATGATATTATTTAAAATAATTAATTTTAATTATTTTTCGGACACCTTTATTTTAATTAAATTAATTTTTGATTAGAATAATTCTAAGGATTAATAATTTGGAATTGATTAATCTTTTAGGACGAGTTTACATGAACATGATTTTTTAATAAATCATTTAAATACTTGCATATTTTACTTGGGCCATTCGTTTTAGGACACGAATGGATGAATGCATAAATATTATTATTATGTATTGCAGGTATTGAAGGTGACTAGTATGGCCAAATTAGATAATAAAATACGGTCTGCATACCGTTATATCTTTGAATGTAAAGTTTTAAATATGGTCTGCGTTCCATTGAAGTTTTGATGTAATAATTAGATTATTAAGCTCAAGTTCTTCTAGATTATTTAAAAGTTTAAGTTAGCCTTTTGAATGGAGTTCAAGACGATGCCAAGCTAACAAGGTGAAGAGAAGATTGGATGCTTCAAGACCAAGTTTTTGGGCTATACTAGTTCACCAAATTATTTATGCTTTTATATATT
Organism: Spinacia oleracea; assembly: GCF_020520425.1. Classification (NCBI taxonomy): domain Eukaryota; kingdom Viridiplantae; phylum Streptophyta; class Magnoliopsida; order Caryophyllales; family Amaranthaceae; genus Spinacia; species Spinacia oleracea. The sequence continues at coordinate 108,825,479 of NC_079490.1, forward strand.
GGTATATGTATATTATGCATGAATGCGTTGTTTGTATGTTTGATTAAGATTTAGTTCACTAAATAATCAAACCAACATAAAAACAGCTATGTCCAAAGTAATATTGAGTTTATAATTGCCTTCCAAATTAAGCACTTAAAAAAATCTAAGGACCTAAGATAGTAGGTTTCCGCCAAAGCGAGGTGTTATTTTAGTATACTTAGATGGTAAGGTATCCCAAAGGAACACGTTGATTGTGGTTTTAACTCAAACAATATTGGTATATGTTGTGGCAATGGAATAAATTATGGTATTAATTTATTAACCAAGAGTATTTTGGATATTATTAGCAATTATTTTTTGCTTACCTAGAATCTTAAAAGACTTAAGACAAGCCAAAGCATGCTTAAGGATTTAAGACTTTTGGGGTCTTGGATGCGTTTCATTCATTATGGACCATATTTTTATTGCACGAATGAAATATTTAATACCTTTAATGATTGCATGAATGCTTTTATTTCAAGTTATTAAAGTATGATAATTGTTTTCTTTGCTATTTTATTTTGTAGAATATGAATGCATATAATTGTAAATCTTCAACTTTATTGCGTTCGAATAATAGAACTGCGATATTTCCTCGATCGATTGGTAACTAATTTTGAGAGCAATTCTCAAAGAAAAGGAGACTAAGAGCGTATCTTGGATTCTATTTTTCTTATAGTGATCTTCATGGTTGTTTTCAAGCTAAAACTTGAATGGCAGACCAATTGGACCTCATATATTCAAAATAATAGGTAGTTTTGGAATGATAAAGTATTGAGTTAAAGGCTCATGTATCAACAATGCTTAACAACCAAATTTCTTTTGATTCAATGATGAACTAGACTCATTAGATTTGGTCATTCAAAGTGAATAAAAGTAAAATACTTTGTAAGCATAACAAAGTAAGAAGATCAAGCAAAGAGTAAAATCTTTTGGACTATAAGAAAATATGCTAGAAAGGATAAGAAACGGGAACAAAAGAAATGAATTCAAAATTCTATTTCTACCTAAAAGTTTATGTGAAAGAGAATTGACTTAACAAATAAACTCCTATGGTATTAGATTACCTCTTGAGGTTCTAATTTTAGTTAAGAACTCACATTCCGGGAGCTAAGTCTGGTTATTGACCTACAAGTGGGAAATGAAGCAAAGATGTGCTAGATTAATGGAATTATGGTCCATTAATCATCATAAACAATTTTCTGTTTAGACAACAGAAAGACTCACATTCAAAGTAAACAAAAACAATCATTGAGTGTTTATTTGAATAAAGTGGTCATTTAAGGGTTGAGTCATATGATTGATTAATAAACAAGAAAATCTCTTGACACTCAAACTTCAGAAGGTTCAAATAAAATATTTTGATTTGTGTTCCACATATCTTTAGCAATGTCATATGACTATATCAACAAGACAACATTCTAATATTCTATGGAAAGGAATTTTGAAAGTTGACTAATTTAAGACACATGGGTCTTACTTGTTGAACATGACATAGAAATGGGCTATTGTTAGAAGGTTCTGGACAATTACGTTCATAGTCCAAAGATGGATTTTATGACCTACCTATTTCACAAGAAACTGAGAAAACATGGCTATATTTACTTAAAGTGAAATATGTGAAAATGCTTCAATATGATTTACAAAAGGGTATAAAATCAACTTGGCAAGAATTTTGGAACATCTAGGCTGAGGCAAGGTGATGTTTGCATAAGCCAAGAATGATTATTAAGATTGTTTATATGGAATTATAACAATCAAAGCTCCATAAGAATATGGTATGTCCAAATGGAGGAATCGAAATATGATAATCACGCCTATTTTCCTATATAGTTTATAAATGATACTCTCAAGTGACTATCAAACTAAAGAAAGTTGTCAAAGCTAAAGATAAGATGTCATAAGGATTGAACTTCGGTTCAGTACATCTTTTTAGTATATATATCTAGGGTTGTCAAACCTGGTGGAAGTTGGTGTTTACATCAAACAAACTCAAGAATAGATATATGTTTCTTTATGAGAAACTCATAAAACACTAGAGGAAAAAACATCATAAGTTGCCCTTAAATAGGCTTATAAATTGCCCTTCATAAGTGCAACCTATGGGGGGGTCACTTTTGTAAAAGTATCAACATTTGCCCTTAACAAGGGCAACTTATGTGAAACTTATAAGTTGCCCTTGTTGCAAACAAGGGAAACTTATAAGCTTCACATAAGTTGCTCTTATTGCAAACAAGGGCAACTTTTGAGTTTTTTTTTTTTTTAAAAAAAAAAAATATGCAATATAATTCCTGATATTCTACAATATAAAATTCTACATTATAATTTATATAATACTGTTTCACCAAACATCAGCTTGACATTCCTCAAAAATGATATAAATTTCAAATTTCCAATAATATTACCGAATTAATTCAAATGTAATTAATTAAATCGATAAATAACAAAATAATGTAAGAGTCACGGATAACTACAAGCCTGCTCTAGTCACGGATAACTACAAGCCTGCTCTGTTTTGAAAACCTTTAAAAGAACAACGTACATGAAAACCAATAAATTAAATTAAGTTTCATATGCGAAAACAGAAATTATATTGGTCGAGAAAACAACTTTCTGAGTGTACTAAGATTCATTTCAAGTTCTTTATGCACATCTAAGGCTCATTTGGCTCGATATAGATCATATTTGGCCAAAAATGGCATTTTCGATCCCAAATATAAACAAATGAACCTAAGGACACTTTCTAAATATTTTTCATGATTCATATGATTAGTTATATGTTTATAAGACTCATTTCAAGTTCGTTATTCACGCCTGTGGGTCATTTGGGTCGATATAGGTCATTTATGGCCAAAAATGGCATTTTCGATCCCAACTACAAACAAACGAACCTATTTCCACATTCTAACCCTTTTTCATGATTCACATGATTAGTTATATATTTATGAAACTCATTTCAAGTTCGTTATGCAAGCCTAAGGGTCATTTGGGTCGACATAGGACATTTTTGGCCAAAAATGGCATTTTCGATTCCAACTACCAACAAACGAACCTATTTCCATATTCTAAACGTTTTTCGTGATTCATATGATTAATTATATGTTTATAAGACTCATTTTAAGTTCGTTATGCACGCCTATGGGTTATTTGGGTGGATATAGGTCATTTATGGCCAAAAATGACATTTTCGATTCCAACTACCAACAAATGAACCTATTTCCATATTCTAAACGTTTTTCATGATTCATATGAATAATTATATGTTTATAAGACTCATTTTAAGTTCGTTATGCACGCCTATGGGTCATTTGGGTCGATATAGGTCATTTATGGCCAAAAATGACATTTTCGATCCCAACTACCAACGAACGAACCTATGTCCATATTCTAAACGTTTTTTATGATTCATATGATTAGTTATATGTTTATAAGACTCATTTTAAGTTCGTTATGCACGCCTATGGGTCATATGGGTCGATATAGTTCATTTATGGCCAAAAATGTCATTTTCCTACACAACTACCAACAAACAAACCTCTTTCCACATTCTAACCCTTTTTCATGATTCATATGATTAGTTATATATTTATGAAACTCATTTCAAGTTCGTTATGCACAACTGTGGTTCATTTGGGTCGATATATGTCATTTATGGTCCAAAATGGCATTTTCGATCCCAACTACCAACAAACGAACTTATATCCACATTCTAAACCTTTTTTATGATTTAGATGATTATTTATATGATTATAAGACTTAATTCAAGTTCGTTATGGACGCCTATGGGTCATTTGGGTCGATATTGGTCATTTATGGCCAAAAATGGCATTTTCGATCCCAACTATCAACAAACGAACTTATATTCAAATTCTAAACCTTTTTAATGATTCATATGATTAGTTATATATTTATAAGACTCATTTCAAGTTCGTTATGCACGCCTATGGTTCATTTGAGTCGATATAGGTCATTTATGGCCAAAAATAGCATTTTCGATCCCAACTATCAACAAACGAACTTATATTCAAATTCTAAACCTTTTTCATAATTCATATGATTATTTATATGTTTATAAGACTAATTTAAAGTTCGTTATGCACGCGTATGGGTCATTTGGGTCGATATAGGTCATTTATGGCCAAAAATGGTATTTTCGAACCCAACTACCAACAAACGAACCTCTTTCCACATTCTAACCCTTTTTCATGATTCATATGATTAGTTATATGTTTATGAAACTAATTTCAAGTTCGTTATGCACAACTGTGGTTCATTTGGGTCGATATAGGTCATTTATGGTCCATAATGGCATTTACGAACCCAACTACCAACAAACGAACCTCTTTCCACATTCTAACCCTTTTTCATGATTCATATGATTAGTTATATATTTATGAAACTCATTTCAAGTTGGTTATGCACAACTGTGGTTCATTTAGGTCGATATATGTCATTTATGGTTCAAAATGTCATTTTCGATCCCAACTACCAACAAAAGAACTTATATCCACATTCTAAACCTTTTTCATGATTTAGATGATTATTTATATGATTATAAGACTGAATTCAAGTTCGTTATGCACGCCTATGGGTCATTTGGGTCGATATTGGTCATTTATGGCCAAAAATGGCATTTTCGATCCCAACTATCAACAAACGAACTTCTATCCACAATCTAAACCTTTTTCATGATTTATATGATTAGTTATATGATTATAAGACTCAATTGAAGTTCGTTATGCACGCCCATGGGTCATTTGGGACGATATAGGTCATTTATGGCCAAAAATGGCATTTTCGATCTCAACTATCAACAAACGAACTTATATTCAAATTCTAAACCTGTTTAATGATTCATATGATTAGTTATATGTTTATAAGACGCATTTCAAGTTCGTTGTGCACGCCTATGGTTCATTTGGGTCGATATAGGTCATTTATGGCCAAAAATAGCATTTTCGATCCCAACAATCAACAAACGAACTTATATTCGAATTTTAAACCTTTTTCATTATTCATATGATTAGTTATATGTTTATAAGAGTCATTTAAAGTTCTTTATGCACCCATATGGGTCATTTGGGTCGATATAGGTCATTTATGGCCAAAAATGGCATTTTCAATCCCAACTACCAACAAACGAACCTATTTCTACATTCTAACCCTTTTTCATGATTCATTTGATTAGTTATATGTTTATGAAACTCATTTCATGTTGGTTATGCACGCCTGTGGTTCATTTGGGTCGATATAGGTCGTTTATGTCCAAAAATGGCATTTTCGATCCAAACTACCAAGAAACGAACCTATTTCCACATTCTAAACCTTTTTAATCATTAATATGATTATTTATATGTTTATGAAACTCATTTCAAGTTCGTTATGCACGCCTATGGTTCATTTGGGTCGATATAGGTCATTTATGGCAAAAAAATGACATTTCCGATCCTAACTACCAACAAACGAACCTATTTCCACATTCTAAACCTTTTTAATGATTCATATGATTAGTTATATGTTTATGAAACTCATTTCAAGTTTGTTATGCACGCCTATGGTTCATTTGGGTCGATATAGGTCATTTATGGCCAAAAATGGCATTTTCGATCCCAACTATCAACAAACGAACTTATATTCAAATTCTAAAACTTTTTCATGATTCATATGATTAGTTATATGTTTATAAGACTCATTTCAAGTTTGTTATACACGCCTATTGGTCATCTGGGTCGATATAGGTCATTTATGGCCAAAAATGGCATTTTCGATTCCAACTACCAACAAACGAACCTATTTCCACATTCTAAACCTTTTTAATGATTCATATGATTAGTTATATTTTAATAAAACTCATTTCAAGTTCGTCATGCACGCCTATTGTCCTAAACATGTAATTATGTAAAAGAAACCAAATTCGAGAAAAAAAGAGAAGCTCCTACTTTACCTCCGTCTATAACGCCGCCATAGTCACCATAGTTAATAGATCATAAAGTTTTCACTCTGTTCATTTCTGAATATGTAAATCTCACAATTCTTTATTAATTGTTGGAGAGTAGATTTGGCTTCTTCAAGAGTCTCAACAACATTCCCTTCTTCAAACGATATCCTCTGTATGTTGAACTGCAACAAAAAATAATTAAGGCTTTAATAATAATAACATGATATGAAATACAATGTACGGTGAAGGATATGGTGTTTGGTCATTTTAGCAAACCCGAATGGATATTGTATGCTAGGAAGGTAGCCACATTTCTGGTTTAAAGAACTTTTCGGGTCCGGAGGACTGATGGCAATGATGACTGCAAGAAGCTGTTTGTGATTTTTTTTCCTGATCCCGTCGTCTTCTACTCTTGTTTATACGTTTTAATGATCTGAGGTCTGGATAATTGTGGTGTTTTTGCTATGTAACAGTAATTTTGCTGTGGATAGTGGACTGATATAGCCCTATCAGTAGAAATTTATGATATTTTGCTATGGAAGGGTTTGGTATTTAAGTTATTGCTGATTATATGATTGTACTACCCGCATACTCCCTTGGATTATCATTGAGTATTGGCAGGTTGCTTGCTTTATTCCATTTCCTCTTATGAGACATGGGTTTAGTGTTATTATTATCCTTTTATGATTTCGCTAGGATTAAAAGTCTTTTTGTTTTGGTGTTGGGTACAATTTTCCTTCCCGAACTTACTAGAGTTTAATCAACCCGGCACAATATTTTAATCAAAGCAAGTTCTCAAGACCTGTAATTTTAATGATGTTGTATGTAGTTCTTTGCTTTGCGACATGGATTTCCTATTCCAATTATTTATTATTATTTTTTTAAATGTAGGATATGGTTAAAGTTTTTGGTCCTGATGATATTTAGCATGACACCTTGTGAACATCCAATGCACTTGAGAGGTACTCAGAAGTTCCTAAAAAGGATGCTGAAGGACCTGCTCAACTAAGTACAGAAGAAATGGAGCGACGGATAAAGCTTTGGCAGGAAGACAGGTAACAGACTAATTACAGTTTGTTTTAGGCAACTGTACGGTGAATAAAAGTCGGGAAAAGAAAAAGAAGATTAAAAAATCGGTTTTTTCATGAAATGCCCCCGAGGTTTGCAAAAATGCACCAAATACCCTCGTGTGTTTCGAATCACATAATATACCCCTATTTTTTCGTACTGTTCATGAGATGCACTTGGAGCTAACGGACGTTAGTCTACCGTTAGTTGCAATTTACCATTTTGCCCTTAATGATGTTTTTCGACATAAATTCCAAAAAATCTCAAACTTCTTATCTTTCTCTCTCCTCTCCCCTGTTCTTCCTCTTTCTCTCTCCTCTCCCCTGTTCTCTCCTCTCCCCTGTTCTCTCCTCTCCCCTGTTCTTACTCTTGCTCTCTGGTCGGCGGTGGTCGATCTCCTTCGCGCGCCACCGCAATGTTCTTCGGTGTAGATCGAGATCCTTCACGCGCCATCAAATTTAAATGGATTGTTCTTGAATTCACTCCTCCCTCAATTCTTAATTGTGCTCTCTACCATTGTTGACCAAGGTTGGAAGCTTTAACCGTGATGACAGGTAATCTCTCTCCTTAACTCCTCCCTCGATTCTTTTTCACTATGTTCTCTTTGTGATGTTTTTGTGTTGTGAAATTGGGGGTTTCTTTATAAATTAGGGTTTTCTTATTGGGGGTTTTAAAAATTAGGGTTCTTCGATTGGAGGATTGGTTAAACTAGGGTTGTTTTATTGGGGGTTTTTCGAAAACTAGGGTTCTCGACTGAGGCTTTTTGGGTAATTGAGTGTTGGTAATTTGGGGATATCATTGTCGATTTGGATAGTAATTAACAAAGAAAGGGTTGTTGATTGGATTTGTATATTAATGTTGCAGGTTAAATTGTGCCCATTAAAATTTGGGGCTTTGACAAAACAAGAACTAAGATACTGAATTACTGGGGCTTGACTTATGAGAACACGTTAATCTTTCTTGTAGAGGAGAACAAAGCACGGGTTATGACTTATGAGAACATATTATGATTTTAATTGTAAAGAGTAAAGAATACCACAAATATGGGTAAGCAACCGGCAATCCTCAATATAAAAGGGCTCAACAACAAGTTAATGCACGTTAAGATTACAAGCTACCTAAATTGTATTTCTTATCTCTTGTTTTGTTGGTTCTTTTTTGTGTGTTGCAGTGCCGCACCTGCTGCAAGAATGGGTTTAGATTAGAGAAGAAAGGTCTGGAATGGAGAAAAACAAGACTGCAGAAGAGAAATTAATGGGAAATCGTATTGATAACCAACCAATGAAACCAGCTTGCATTCGAGAGACTAGACTATCCCAACAACAAAGCTGCTAAAACATGATTTCTGAATGGATCTACTTCTCTTTTATCTCCTCTTTTAATTACATTTCTCACTGGCATACAAGCTGACTTTCCAATCCCCATAGTGATGCTACATTGCTAGCAGCAGCAATGTCTCCTCTTTTTCTTTTGTTTCTTTTCCTTGCATTCACGCCAAGTGCATCCAGGCTTCCAGGTAGGGCAATACGCAGAGTGAATAAAGATTTTCAAAGGCTCCTAACAGGGGATGTAATAAAGCACTCTTAAACGCTATATAAATCTTGTTATTCCACAATTTTATTTGATTATTACTTATATTTCTGTTTTAGGTTTAACTTTTAGGTTGATTAAATTGATTTAGGTGAACGATTTGTGGAAATCAAATTCTGCAGTTTAAAAGCAGTTTGGGTATTTGGTGCAACTTAGTTTCAAAATAGGTGTATTTTATGAATTATGAACACGACTTAACGGATGACTAACGGAAAGTCGGTTTAGGGGTATTTGGTGCAAACTTGGGAAAAAATAGGGGTATATTATGTGATTCAAAAGACGCGAGGGTATTTGGTGCGTTTTTGCAAACCTCAGGGGCATTTCATGAAAAAACCGTTAAAAAATATCATACAGATTGAATTAAGTTGAAACAGAAGATAATACTTGAGCCCCTTGACGAACACGAACATCAGTTCCTCTGTTGTCTATAGAAATGAGAGCAGCATCATCTAACTCAATTTTTGTAGATAGAAGCTTTTTCAAGGGCTTTGAGAAGATGACATCAAGTTCCTGAATATCACATCACATCATTCAATCCATGTTTTTATAAGGCACTAAAATTTGGTCATACGAAGAGGAATTCATGCATGGTTTCAAAACTGAGTTCCTATGAGAAAGGTTGGAAATGAGTGATGTCCACATACTTGGAATAGCACTCTCCTGCTGAACTGAGAGTGATTTCCACATAGATTATACTGAGTGATGGTTTCAATAATAAGTGATGTCCACATAGATCATACTTGGAATAGAACTCTCCTGCTCAACTGAGTTCCCACGAGAAAGGTTGGAAATGAGTGATGTTGCTGCAAAGCTATCATCAATCAGGAACAAGCTCCTTGGAACTCGTTTACAACAAAGGAGGAGAATTCAAGCAGGTAATGTTTCTATAACTTATTTTCCCTCATGAAAGACTTTCTTCAATGTTGAAGTTATGTAATTTTCTGTTAGATTCTATTTATTTTTTTCTGGGATTAAGGTTTCGATTGTTTTTTTGTTGTTGTTTTATTCTATTTACTTCTTTTGGGTGTAAGAATATGAGGATGATCTATGTGGACAATGTCTACCCAATTTCATCTACCATGAGCATGTTTTTTATCCGTTGACCATGATGTTCATGAAGAATAAGAAGGGCTTAAATGCTTCAGTTACTTCTCTTATACAACTTTCTTTTTTCAGGTTTTTTTACGCCATCGATTTCATAATACAGTCTCTTACTAATTTTGATGATTTTATTAAGCTTAGATGTATTACAACGAGCATTTCTAAATCCTTAGTTGTATTAGGTGATTGAGGATACACGTATTTTATTGAGATACACAGATACCCATTACCCCAATGGAACAAATTCTTCAAGTTTTATGTCTTGGTTCTAATGTGTTCCTAAAATGATCAAATTGTATATTATCGGAATGAAATTTTATATCTAATGATGCAGGGAACTAAAATTAATATACTTGCATTAAGAAAAATAAATCCAAGTGAAGTGACAGTATTCTCATTTATAAATTTCTAATGAAATCAAACATGTACGAGTGAAAGGAAAGCTTATGAACCGCCCCGCCCCCCAACTAGAAACCTAAAAAGACAGTAAAATAAAGTGGAGGTCTGTTTCTCTCATTAGAAGTACTATTACATGATACCTATAGCTAAAGGACCAACATTTTGGTCATGATTATAGATAAAGCCACATTTCCACTCTTGCTAGAGGTTTTCAGTTACACTTACCAATAAACTATTAATGCTGAAAATTAAAGAGTATACGGCTTTGACAATATGTTGGTATGATATTGCAATACTTATGCAGTATGTCAGTAGGTCGGATATATGTAATGCATTATGCATCTGCAAGGCCCTCATCAATAAGCTCTATAGAACTCGTTTACATTAAGATTTTACTAGCTCCTTTCTCTCTAGGGTGACTATAATGGAAATACACAAGATCTTAATGCATAAAAGGCTTTTACTAAATGTAAATTTTGTTCCCTATGGTTGTGGCTTCTGGCACACGAGGTTTATATCATTGTCTTTCCAAGTCCATCTACCTATGAAATAGACATAGAAGAAGACATCTAATCTAGTAAACAGGAGGACCAAACATATGCAACATTCATTTATTTCAACAGCCTTTTTAATGTATTGCATACAGAGTATTCTACTGCACATGATAAAATGTTCCAAAATCAGAACTTTGAAAAGGAAATATCCCCATCATTTAGAACAAATAAACATAAACTTAACAGTCATATCCTTCTATAATAATTGCAGCTAAAGCACAATGAGGAGAAACAGGACATGAAAGCATTATAAACAGTGTTTTTTATGTGGTATAGTTAAGAAGACAAACCTTTATTTAGCAGTTCGTCAACTCCCAAAGAAAGCAGTACTTCAGCACTTCCGCAGCATGAATACAGCAAATGATTTACTTCTTGTGAGCTACAACCAAACGTTTAATTCCAGTTTGACGAGTGATTGCCTCAACTTCAGTAAATTTTATCCAGCTCTTCTTCATGACAAATAGTTGGACCTGTTTAAATGCGCGTGATATAACCAGCTGCCAAGCTATTATTGATCGATCACGAGAAAGTTTCAACAAACTCATTTACATGATCTTGATATCGCCCTCATTAACACATGATCTTGACCTTCATTTTGATTCTCTTACATCTTAAATTATGGCAAACTGTCACTGATCTTCATGTTGATGCATAGAGGGACGAAAGCTAGTAATTTGTATTCATAAACACCTGATAAAAGATTCGGAATATCATAATTATATGCAGAATTATACACAATGCAGTTGAGAATTTCTTCTATTTTCACTGTTTCTGACTTGATAATGCCTTGTCTAGAGATTAAAAAAGGACCAAATTTCTGACTCAATTCAGGTTTTGAAACCATGAATTCCTCTTCGTATGACTTTGTTGCAAAATAATTTATCTTGATGCAGAAGAATGAAGATTTAGTATAAATATTACTTATTGAACAATAAGCACCACACTCTCTCTAGAACCTAAAGCATGTTTTTGATATTTGTCAACTGTCAAGAGGGAAAAGCTCTACAAGGTAGTACTCCGTAAGTCCGTATTAAGTCCGTATTACAGCTATTTATCGTTCATGTTAACATAGAAAGTAAAAAGTGGTTTAATACCTCGAAAAGATCTCCCTGCAACTCATCCATCAATCTTTTCACATTTGACTCTTTCTGGTTAATACCATCTCGTACGACTTAGAAGATGTTAATACCATCTAATCCCTGCAACATCAACATCAGCTAAGTAAGAAGATGGTGCTTCAATTGCAATAGAAGAACATTTGGATGATGATGATGATCTTTTTCTCTGTCTTACAATTACTGGGTTTTTCTTATTGGTGTTATAGACAGAATTGGAGTTGTTTATTCTTGTGAACAGGAATTTCTGCAGCTGTTGGCTAAGAAAAATTCACAAACACTTGATCAACAGGAAACATAAAAATGACACCCAAAATACAAAATCAAATCGAAGAATTTCAGCAATCAATTAAATAACTGCAGAATTTTCTAAAGCCCCAATTAACACCAGACATAAATCAAACAAAACCACATCAAATTAACAAAATAAAATCATTACAAAATGACCCAAAAACAACAAATTGAGCAAAGCCCAGAAAATTGAAGAGGAGAACCTCGTCGCCGGTGAAGATGACGTAGAGGAGGACGCAGCTAGGCCGGTGAAGAAGAAAGGCCAGAGTCTGGAGGCCAGCACTGTGAATTTTGGAGGAGAAGAACGACCGGACTTTGGAGGAGAGGAGCCGGTGGTGATGGTGGGCGGTGATGGTGGCCGGAGGGGCTTACTTGCACGAGAGAAGGAGGCTTATGGAGTAGGTGAGTATGGAGTACATGACTGCGAGCTGAGAGAAGAGGCTGGGTGCGTGAGTTAAAGTTGGATTAAAGTTGCGCTTATTTCAAAAGGAGGGGAAGTTTTAACGATTTAATTTTTTTTAACCATTAAAAGGTTCTCTTGTTGTATAAGGGCAACTTTTGATGAGCCACTTATAAGGATTTTTCCTCTAGTGGAAAGAAAAGGTATTGATTCTACCACAAATCTGAGAACATATAGTTGTTTCTCTAGATAGTGTCTTTTAGGAAACCATATTATTTGCAAAAAGGCAAGTGGGAGAAAAATGGCCTCGAAGTTACCTCAAAAGAACTTCGAGTCAAGCAACAAACAAACGCAGGATACTTAAGAGCCTTTGGAAGAGCTCCACAATTAGAAGTCTTTCGAAGAGCTTCAAGAAGACTTTGGAAGTGCTTAAAGAGAATCCTAATACTAAAAGGACTTGAGTAATGTCTTTATAGACAGTAAAGTTTGATGTTCAATACCTAGGTAAATCATATAAGGAATAGAATTCAACCAAGATAGATACATAGATATCTTGAGGAATGAAAACTATGAAGACTTTGGAAGTGCTTCAAGAACATACGAGTTACAGGTTAGCTAAGACGAATTAAAAATTCCCAAGTATGGTTTGAGACCATCAGAAACATAATTATGGTTCGAGGCCATATAAAATGGTTTGAGGCCATTTTATCTGAAATATCTTCATCTTAAAGAATCAAATCTATGATTTGGTTGATTTGTATAAAGGGTTCACTCCCTTTGGTTGCAAACATGTTTTCAAAACATACAAAGATGATATTGTATATGCATACAAGAGAAAAGCTAGATTGGTGGTTAAAGATTATAAACAACTTCACGGTGTTGATAATGTATAAATCTATTTCACCAAGTCGGAATGCTTGAACTATTTTGGATAAATCTAGGAATCGTTGCATATGGCAATATGGCAATATGGCAATTGGAAAACGAAACACCTTCCTCAATTGGACTTGTAGAAAGGAATTGTGTATATCACACAATGTAAAAGTTTTGGATACTAGATAAAAGAGCAAGCTTAAGAAATCTCTTCGTAGATTAAAGCATGCAAGTGGGAATTGGACCATATTTTTCAACAAGGATATTGAGGAATCATAGCTTTATGAAAATATGGATCATCTTGTAGATGAGGAGTGTAGTGGGAGCTAAGTCAAGTTTATTGGTTATATATATATGAGATACATATCTCTCTATTAAAAATGACATTCAAATTCTAAATGGTTGGATTTGAAAGTATTTGTCAATATTAGAACCATGGCGAAACTTAGAACATACTAGGTTAAAGATCTATTGGATAAGATCTAAAGCGCTGTTTGGATTCTGTAAAAGTAATTACTAAATCAAACACAACTTAGAGACTCAAAAGAGACTCCTAATCCATATGAGTAAAAATGAATGTTATAACTAAGTGTAAAGCTAGGTTGTTATTACTAAAGTTAAACATGAAGGACTTGAAGAAGCACTACATGAAAAAAGGGCTTTCGTGGTGATTATTCTGGCCTTTAGTAGCGAATATATTCTCTACGAAAACATTCCCCATCAATTAGCTACTCGAGGCGGTAGCCACCGTTGCCATAGCCTTTAGTAGCGATTAGTACATTCAATGGGGTAGACCAAAACAATCGATATGAAATACTATGTATAATAGTATCGATTATTGTAGCGATTATAATCGCTATAATTTCCTAATTTCACATACCAAATACATTAGTTTTAGCGGAAAAAGAATCGATGCTATAGGTAAGTTTTCCTTACCTCATCAGATTGAAAAGGTAAGCATAATAACCACTTTCAAGATGCCTTGGTGGTGAAATGGTAGACACGCGAGCAGCAGCCTCTGATCTGACTCGTAAGCCTAGCCCCAAGCTTCCGATCCTATTAGATACCTATCGTATCGATAATTATCACTACTATAGGTTACTTATTGTTGCAAATTTAAGTGATACTATTAATTTCTTAATTGATACATTTGCTAAAATAACAATCCAAATTAACAGTCTATAACGGCGATTATAATCGCTACAAAATGGATCATACTATAATTTAGTTTTACAATGGCTTGTCAAAAGTTGCCGCTATCAAGCATATTGTCAATTATAATTATACATGAGTGTAAATTTAAAATCACAAATAATTATAAGATAAAGTAATATTATAAATAAATAACTCATACAGAGTAAGTCATGAGTCATTACGTAGGTGATATATAATTGTCTTATAGTCTTACAAACTTAAAAAAATGTTATCTAATAATCTGCAGATGACAAGATAAATAACTAATCAACTACTACAATGCAACAACGAAACAACTAATATAGTATAACTCGATAACGTCATGTGCTTCCTCAAATAAGTCCGACTTCACCATTTTCCAAATAGAGTTATCTGCAAGTCAAAAGAATGTACGATAATTAGTATCACTAGTATGGAAATCTAGAATTTTCATGAAAGAGATGTTGAAGATTGATGATGGGACTGTTCCAGACAACTTATAATCGCCTAATGCAAGAACGGGGAGGTTCGTAAGTTTCCTATGCTAACAGGGATCCTTCCAACTAAGTTGTTTCTGTAGGGGAATACAGTTAAGCATAATAACATGTGCGGAACAATCCCCAAAGCCAGGAAACATGTATAAAGCACAGATTAAGCAAACTTACATTCGAAGCGTGTTTTCCACAATAATCTGTCAACGAACACGAACAAAGAACTCCACTTGTCGTTCCTCTACTTGGTTCACCGACACGTTCAGATCCGTCTTGATTATTGTAGCTTAGACAATCGATCAAGAGTTTGTGCTTTTGGGAAGGACACATCCATGGAGGCTGAGAGAGAATTAGGGTTTCTCTCTCATCCTTAGGGTTTGATGTGTGTCGACTGAATTGTGTATTAGGTTAGGAAAATAACCTGCATGCAATAATATTATAACCCCTAGGTTACAATACTAACCGGCCAAGGCACAAAGGCTAAGCGCCAGCCAGCATTATCCGCGCAAGCCCACACGCGCACAGCCACATAGGCGCTGGGCCTTGGGCCGCGCTGTGTGCGCTGCTACTGCTGTTCCTTGCATGCGTGCGCTCCCAGCCAAGGCATGGGCCTTGCGCGCTGGCTCGCTGTTACGCCCAGTGGGCCTTGCGCGCTTGCGCGCCTTGGCTTGTTGGGCTGGCAGCGTTGCCTCCTCGTATCCGCGATTAATATATTTCCGATATATTATTTATCGTTTCGTATACGACGAATCACCGTCGTACGATACGATTTATTCGTTTCGCCTAGCTTACGAATATTCGCGATACGCTATACGATTCCGATGCAAGGTCGTATCGTATAATACATTTTCCAACTAATTCCCGAAAAGCTATTAAATGAATTTCCGATTCATTTAATCCGGTGATCTGTTACGTGTCATTGGTGTGACCTTGTAGGTTCAGTCAAGAGTAAGCTGTGAGATTAATATTCATTAGAACTCACTAATCGGAAGCATTGCTCCAGCTAGCTGTTCCGATCACTTGATCTCACTTAATTAATTTTTCGCAATTAATCTGAACCTTGGTATTAGACTTAATGCACCTTCGATGAAGGACATATTTCCTTCAATCTCCCACTTGTCATTCAGACAAGTGTGCATCCACATTCCTTTGTCACTTAGTGTTACTTACTGAACATAAGGTAAGATCCAAGCCATCCTTATTAGGTCCAGAAGTGTTTCTCGGATTGCAGAGTTCAACTGTCAAACTTTTGCAGAAGGTTAAGCCTAACCATTCTGAGCACGACCATGCATTTTACAGTATCTAACTCTCCGAGAGGCCTTGTTACACAACAACACCATATCCTATCAAAGATAGGAGGACAATCCATTCTTGCAATCCATGAACACTCACTTTGATTCATAGTACGCCAAATAACTGCTTTTATAGCCTCCTTTTACGGTGCGACGTTTAGCTAGTATCAAAGCGAACTAATTCTCAAACGAGCAGACATAATCGCTCATGTTCTGAGGAATGGTTCTAATCACCATTAATGAGAACTACTTATGACATGACTTTAATCTCTTAAAGTGTTCTCATGGTCAATCCGATACAAGATCCAATAAGTATCTATGTAAATGATTTCTGACATCCAGTCCATCTAGTTCAAGAAACAAAACTATAAATCAACTTGCAATCTAATCTTCATTAGTCATTGGTCGTCCACCTTTCAATGACCTGGATTAGGGATCCTTTTGTGATTTCAATATTCAAGTTCACTTATGGGTGTTTCTTTGTCGAAGAATCCATCTTTACATCCCATTTGAATGATTTGAATCACATGGACTTATCATTTAATACTAAACCAAGATTAAATGAACTATGAAATATAATTTCATAAATGATAAATGTTTAAACCAAATGCTTACCAATTTGTGGGCCTCTAACCCAAAATCAAACATTTAATGTTTTACAGATATAGGCCTTTCACCCAATACTTAAAACATTCATGGAACTCAAACTTGATTCCATTTCTGCATATGAATGTTGTGTCTCATTCAATGCAGAGGTTTAGTTTATCATACTTTGCTATTCTTAGCATCCTTTCTATCGAAAGCCTTTCGATGTAAGATGAAAAGATCCTTGAATATGTTTCTAGAATGATCTAGTCTTTCGTTGCTGTTTAGAATGATAATCATATCTAAAATAGAAAATCATCCAGGTAGCAGACTTGTGATCAACCTGAGTTCATTGAAGAACTCCCACTAAAAACAAATCCTTTTCATTGCTTCTTAGGCAACAATGAATTCATTTCAATTATGTAGAATTTCAAATGATGCTTCCTTTTGGAATGCTCCAACCAGTTCACATAGATGTGGGAGATACATCTTTCAACTGAGAACTTGGAAACTAATCATTGATTCAGTTTCCCATGCATCACATATGGTTTAGAACCTATGTTACCACCTTTTAATCACGACGCCTGATTGCCCGTGTATGTTTGTGGTTTGCCTAACAACAAGATTCAACTTTTGCTTAGGAAAATGCATGTAGCATCAAAACTTTAGTTATCTTTACTTCCTCTTATCAAGTGCTCATCCTACATCTCCAAATGTATTGGATGCTCTTGATACTGTTCCAATGATCTTTGATCCAGATCAATAGAGATTGGTATAAACTCGTCACGATCCAATGTTCACGAGTTATCTTGGCGATCTATATATCACATCATACATGATTGATTGTAATGCAAAAACCATTCGCATTTTAAAATCCATCCATGTAAGTTTTAGCTTTATTCAGTTTCAAGAGACACTGAATCTTGCTAAAATCTTGGCATTGCCATGTGATATAAGGTGAAGGCACCTCTTCAAGGTCCTTCATGCTTAACTTTAGTGATAACAGCCTAGCTTTATACTTAGTTAAAGCATTCATAACTTAGACTTACTCATATGGGTTGAGAGTCTCTTTTGAGTCTCTCCATTGTGTTTGATTTAGTAATTACTTTTACAGAATCCAAACAACGCTTTAGATCCTATCCAATAGATCTTTAACCCAGTATGTTCTAAGTTTCGCCATGGTTCTAGTATTGACAAATACTTTCAAATCTAACCATTTAGAATTTGAATGTCATCTTCAATAGAGAGATATGTATCTCATATATATAGAACCAATAAACTTGACTTAGCTCCCACTAAACTCCTCATCTATAAGATGATCCATATTTTCATAAAGCTATGATTCCTCAATAGCCTTTTAGACAAATATGGTCCAATTCCCACTTGCATGCTTTAATCTACGAATAGATTTCTTAAGCTTGCTCTTTTATCTAGCATCCAAAACTTTTACATTGTGTGATGTACACAATTCCTTTCTACAAGTCCAATTGAGTAAGGTGTTTCATTTTCCAATCGCCATATTTCCATATGCAATGATTGCTAGATTTATCCAAAATAGTTTAAGCATTCCGACTTGGTGAAAAAGATTTCAACATTATCAACGCCATGAAGTTGTTTACAATCTTTAACCACCAATCTAGCTTCTCTTTTGTATGTGTATACAATATCATCTCTGTATGTTTTGAAAACATGTTTGCAACCAATGGGAGTAAACCCTTTATGCAAATCAACGTTGTATGTTTAGAAAACATGTTTGCAACCAATGGGAGTGAACCCTTTATGCAAATCAACGTTCTATGTTTAGAAAATATGTTTGCAACTAATGGGAGTGAACCCTTTATGCAAATCAACCAAATCATAGATTTGATTCTCTAAGATGAAGGTACTTTGGATGAAATGGCCTCAAACCATTTTGTATGGCCTCGAACCATACTTATGTTTCTGATGGCCTCAAACCATACTTGGGAATTTTTAATTCGTCGTAGCTAACCTGTAAGTCGTATGTTTTTGAAGCACTTTCAAAGTCTTCATAGTTTTCATTCCTCAAGATATCTATGTATCTATCTTGGTTGGATTCTATTCCTTATACGATTTACCTAGGTATTGAACATCAAACGTTAGTGTCTATAAAGACATTACTCAAGCCCTTTGAGTATTAGGATTCTCTTGAAGCACTTCTAAAGTCTTCATGAAGCTCTTCCAAAGGCTTCTAAGTATCTTACATTTGTTTGTTGCTTGACTCGAAGTCCATTCGAGGTCATTTTTCTCCCACTTGCCTTTTTGGAAATATGATAGTTTCCTAAAAGACATTATCTTAAGCAACAACCATATGTTCTCAGATTTGTGGTAGAATCAATACCTTTTGTTTCTATGATTCGCTCATAAAGAAACATATATCTATCCTTGAGTTTGTTTGATGTAAACACTAACTCCCACTGGGTTCGACAACCCTAGATATATATGTACTGAAAAGATGTACTGAACCGAAGTTCAATCCTTATGACATCTTATCCTTAGCTTTGACCACTTTGTTTAGTGTGATAGTCACTGAGAGTGTAATTTGAAACTATATAGGAAAATAGTTATGATTATTGTTAATCGAAATAGATTCCGATTCCTCCATTTGGACATACGATATTCATATGGAGTTTCGATTGTTATAATACCATATAAACAATCTAGATAATCTTTCTTGGCTCATGAAAACATCACCTTGACCCAGCCTAGATGTTCCAAAATTCTTGCCAAGTTGATTTTATACCCTTTGTGAATTGCATTGAAGCATTTCACATATTTCACGTTGAGTAAATATAGCCATATTTTCTCAAATTCTTGTGAAATAGGTAGGTCATAAAATCCATCTTTGGCCCATGAACTTCATTGTGTAGAAACTTCTAACATTAGTCCATTTCTATGTCATGTTCAACAAGCAAGACCCACGTGTCTTATATTAACCAACTCTCAGAAATCCATGCCATGGAATCTTAGATTGTTGACTTGTTGATATGGTTGTATGACATTGCCAAAGATATTAGGAATACAAATCAAAATGTTTGATTTGAACCTTCTAAAGTTTGAGTGTGAAGAGATTCGTTTGTTTATTAATCAATCATATGACTCAACCCTTAAGTGACCATTTCATTCAAATAAACACTCAACGAATGTTTTTGTTTACTTTGAATGTGAGTCTTTCCGTTGTCCAAACAAAAATTGATTATGATGATTAATGGAACATAATACCATTAAGTTGCAGCCTTTAGAAGGACTTTAAAACAAACATGATGACCCTACATTTAATGTAGCACAACTTTGCTTCATTTCGTACTTGTAGGTCAATAACCAGACTTAGCTCCCGGAATTTGGGTTCTTAACAAGAGTTTAGAACCTCAAGCGGTAATCTAATACCATAGGAGTTTATTTGCTAAGTCGTTTCTCTTTAACATAAACTTCAAGGTAGAAATTGAATATTGAATTCATTTCTTTTGTTCCCCTTTCCTATCCTTTCTAGCATGTTTTCTTATAGTCCTAAAGATTTTACTCTTTGCTTGATCTTCTTACTTTGTTACGCTTACAAAGTCCCTTTCTTTTGTTCACTTTGAATGACAACATCCAATGAGTCTAATTCATCATCGAATCAAAAGAAAATTGGTTGTTAACCATTGGTTATACATGAGTCTTTAACTCAATACTTCATTATTCCAAAACTACCCAGTGTTCTGAATATATGAGGTCCAATTGGTCTACCATTCAAATTTTAGTTTGAAAACAACCATGAAGATCACTATAAGAAAATAGCATTTAAGATACGCTCTCATTCTCCTTTTCTTTGAGAATCGCTCTCAACATTAGTTACCAATCGATCGAGGAAATATCGCAGTTCTATTGTCCGAACGCAATAAGGTTGAAGATGTACTATTCTACAAAATGAAATAGCAAAGAAAAAATTTATCATACTTTAATAACTTGAAATAAAAGCATTCACGCAATCATCAAAGCTATTAAACATTTCATTCATGCAAAAAGCAAAAACATGGTCCAAAATGAATGAAACGATTCCAAGACCCCAAAAGTCCTAAATCCTTAAGCAGCTTTAGCATGTCTTAAGTAGTTTAAGATTTTAGGTAAGCAAAACCTATTGCTAGTAATATCCAAATTACTCTTGGTTAATAAATTAATTCCATAATTTATCCCATTGCCACAACATAATGCCATTGTTGTTTGAGTTGAAACCACAATCAACGTGCTCCTTTAGGACGCCTTACCACCTAAGTCAACTAAAATAGCACATCGCTTTAGCGTAAACCTACTATCTTAGATCCCTAGATTTTTGTAAGTGCTTGATTTGGAAGGCAATTTTTAAACTCAATATTACTTTGGACCTAGTTGTTTCTATGTTGGTTCGATTATTTAGTGAACTTAATCTAATCGAGTCATAGGAAACAACCTATTCATGCAAAGCATACATACATTCATACATTCACGCATAATATATATATAGAAGTGCATAAATAAATGGTGATCTAGTATGGCCCAAAACTTTTGTCTTGAAGCATCCAATCTTCATCACCTCCTTGTTAGCTTGGCATCGTCTTGAATCTTCGTTCAAATGCTAACTTAAAGTTCTAAACTTAGAAATACTTGAAAATAATAAATTACATCAAAATTTCCATGGTGCGCAGACCATATTTAAAACTTTACATTCAAAGATAGAACGGTAAGCAGACCGTATTTAACTATCCTAAATTGGCCATACTAGTCACTTGGAGTACATGCATTACATAAAATATATATATTCTATGCATTCACCCATTCGTATGCTAAAACGAATGACCCATATTAATATGCAAGTATTTACGTGAATTAATTAAAATTCACGTTCACATAAACGCGTCCTAAAAGATTAATAAATTTCCAAAATATTAATCCTTAGACTTTATTCTAATTAAAATTGAATTTAATTAAAATAATGCGACCTACGAAATAATTAAAATAACTATTTCATTTTAATTTCATTTAGTGGCTCCCACTCAAACCAATTATTATTCCGGATAATTAATTATGAAATATTAAATTAAAACTCGCGGCCCGGCCCAAGCAAATAAAATATTAAATTAAATATCCCGTTAGCCCAAATTAATGCAAATATACGAAGCCCAACGAATTAAACGATTTAAAAAAAAAGTTCAATTGCCTAATCGGGCTAGGCTTGCGCCCAGCCCCGCCTTGCGTGAAACACAAGAGCACACGAGCATTGCCCGCGCACCCCCAGCCCCATCGTGCGTGCGGCCCAAGAGCACACGAGGGATTCCCGCGCGCCCCAGCCCCATCGCACCGCATGCGCACCGCGTACCCGCAGCCATGCTGCCCCTGCGTTGCGTGTGTTGTGCATCGAGTGTGTTGGACGTCGCAAGGCTTGCCCTCGCTTCGTCGCAGCCCCGCAAGCGCCCTCGCCTGCCCCTTCCTTGCCTAGCGCGCACGAGGCACACAGCCTTGCTACTGCTGCCCGTGTCGCATGGCTCGGCGAGCACTATGGCCTCGTATGGCTCGACGAGCCATACTTCCATCATGCTCATGTTCGTGTTTTTGGTGTGTAATACGGACCAACATAATTAAAATTAAATTTAATTCACGAACTTGCATTAATTTTATTTTTCAAAAAGGTTACGACTTAATTTTCGAAAAACAACGATTTTTAACGATTTAATAAACTTTAACGACAATCCAATTTCGTAAAATTAATAAATCAAGGGCTAACAATATTCAAACTTTCAAGAACGATCGAATCAACTTTAAAGTTTGAACTTTTAATTAATAAAATCCGAATCTTTATATCGTTCATAAATAATTAAATTTCAGATTATTAATAATTTGGTTTAAGTGCGATTAAAATTAACGAAACCATTCAAAATTTTAATCCAATAATTTTTAAAATTAGCCACTGACCCATGAAATTATACCCCCTTCCCCAATTAACCGAATTATTAAACCAAAAATAATTAAAATTCAATTAGGGTTGTAAATTTTACGAATTGGGGAAAGGCAAAATTAGGGTTTATACTTATCGGAAAAATCTGAAATTGTTACCAGAGATCAAGAAGGTATCCAGCAATATTGTGTCAAAATTTCAAGCAATTCCGAGTAGCTTAGGTCGACCTTTTAATTGAATTACTGTCCGACACTTTTAATTTTTAATGAAAAATTAACAAAAACGCCCAAAAACCGATGCTTCGAGGCCTGTTTTCGCAATTATATTCTCATGAGTTGATCTTAGAAAATCGTTTTCCATCAGATTAGGGTTTTAAAAATCGAAAAAGCGAATATTTTTGATTTCGGAAGTGCCAATTTCGCAATTAATCCCATAATTCGAAAAATTCCGAAAAATCAACAAAAATTCCAAAAATATCGACAATGCAAAAACAATAAAAAATCATGCTAATTCATGCTTTGAATACTTAAGGCTCATGATACCACTGTAGGGGAATACAGTTAAACATAATAACATGTGCGGAACAATCCCCAAAGCCAGGAAACATGTATAAAGCACAGATTAAGCAAACTTACATTCGAAGCGTGTTTTCCACAATAATCTGTCAACGAACACGAACAAAGAACTCCACTTGTCGTTCCTCTACTTGGTTCACCGACGCGTTCAGATCCGTCTTGATTATTGTAGCTTAGACAATCGATCAAGAGTTTGTGCTTTTGGGAAGAACACATCCATGGAGGCTGAGAGAGAATTAGGGTTTCTCTCTCATCCTTAGGGTTTGATGTGTGTCGACTGAATTGTGTATTAGGTTAGGAAAACAACTTGCATGCAATAATATTATAACCCCTAGGTTACAATACTAACCGGCCAAGGCACAAAGGCCAAGCGCCAGCCAGCATTATCCGCGCAAGCCCACACGCGCACAGCCACACAGGCGCTTGGCCTTGGGCCGCGCTGTGTGCGCTGCTACTCTGTTCCTTGCATGCGCGCGCTCCCAGCCAAGGCATGGACCTTGCGCGCTGGCTCGCTGCTACGCCCAGTGGGCCTTGCGCGCTTGCGCGCCTTGGCTTGTTGGGCTGGCAGCGTTGCCTCCTCGTATCCGCGATTAATATATTTCCGATATATTATTTATCGTTTCGTATACGACGAATCACCGTCGTACGATACGATTTATTCGTTTCGCCTAGCTTACGAATATTCGCGATACGCTATACGATTCCGATGCAAGGTCGTATCGTATAATACATTTTCCAACTAATTCCCGAAAAGCTATTAAATGAATTTCCGATTCATTTAATCCGGTGATCTGTTACGTGTCATTGGTGTGACCTTGTAGGTTCAGTCAAGAGTAAGTTGTGAGCTTAATATTCATTAGAACTCACTAATCGGAAGCATTGCTCCAGCTAGCTGTTCCGATCACTTGATCTCACTGAATTAATTGTTCGCAATTAATCTGAACCTTGGTATTAGACTTAATGCACCTTGGATGAAGGACATATTTCCTTCAGTTTCTGGAAGCATAGATCTCAACCAGAGATGACAGGTTCCCTATAGATGAAGGGATGGTTCCTGACAAGTTGTTTTTGGACAAGAAAAGATATTGTAGATGTGACAAGAAACCAATCTCAGTAGGGAGCCCTCCAACCAATCTGTTATTAAAGATGTCCAGGTGAATAAGACTAGAGCAACTAGAAATATTTGATGGAACTTCCCATGCAATGGAATTATTACCAATCAAGAGCTACTGCAACCTATGCAAACGACCTATTTCAGAAGGGATGGTTCCACTAAAGGTGTTACTTTGGAGGTTCAACACCCTAAGAAAGCTTAAATTTCCTGTACTTGGAGAAAGAGTACATGTGAGCTTCAACGACTGTAAGTCCAACACCGTCACTCTCTTGCCCATTTGGGACAAACATCAGTGACAAGCAACCTCTGCTGAAGGATTTGGGACTTGGGAGCCAAAATGAAGGTTGGGACTTGGACAAATAAGGACGGTAAGAATTGTTTACTTATGCTCTAAATGTTTGTTGTTGGTTGGGACTTGGACAAATAAGGACTTGGACAAATAAGGACGATAAGAATTGTTTACTTCTTCTCCCATTATAGGCCGCGTATCTCTTGAACTAGCGTAACTTTGTGTCTTTGCCACAACCATCACACCACTATTTTGAGTCTTCTTGTTCCTCTCATATTCTTTAGTATGGAATTTATAACCATTATTCATATTAAAAGCGTGAAATCTTCTTGCAATAGGCATTGGACCAAATGCAAGTGATTTCACATCATCTGTGATTCTTTCATCACTTTGGTTATTAGGATCATTCACCTATACAAATTAAAAAAAAAGTAAAATATATCAATCAAATCATGTAGAAGATAATACTCAAACTTTTAGATGAAAAGAAAAATATGTTAAGTACTTACAAAAATTTTCAACCAGTCACTAAACTCTTCATTATGCATACGATCTAACACAACCGGCGTCGAACGAGTTCGTCTTGTAATTCTCTTAATGTGGGCAACATGTTCCCTGATGTTTTGCAATAAGTTAATAAATTATAAGCTAAATGAAGGTAATAAAGGACAATATTTGATAGTAAGTGTTCGTACTCTCGTAATGATTATATTTCCTTGGAATCATAATTGAAAAGCACATATCGATGTGCTTGAGTCTTTTGTTTCTCATCCATCATAAATCCTTCCTTACGTCGATAAGGTTGTCCAATTGTGAGAAAAAGACTAGAAACATGGTCATTGTCACCACCAAGGGTACTATTCCTACTTGAACGGTTGATTCGTCCTTCAACATCATCCATATATCTAGCACAATACGCCAAGCACTCTTGAAGAAGATATCCATTGGCTATTGAACCCTCCGGACATGCTTTATTTCGCACATAATCATTAAGAGTTGACAAGTACCTAATAGACAAAATGGTTTGATATCTCCTAACCCAAAGAATTCTAAACTTTTAAAAAAAAGATAAAGAAAATTATTTACCTCTCAATAGGATACATCCATCGGTTATGGACAGGACCACCGATTTTAGCTTCATCGGCCAAATGAACCACCAAATGCACCATAATAGTTAAAAAGGTTGGTGGAAAGATTTTCTCCATGTTACAAAATGTAACCACAATTCTTTTTTGAAGTTTCTCCAACTCACTCACAACAAGGGTTTTAGCGCATAAAGCTCGAAGAAAGTCGCATAACTGAATCAAAACGGAGGCAACCTTTTCATTGACACTCTCTCGCATAGCCAGAGGAAGTAATAATTGCATCAATACGTGACAATCGTGGCTTTTAAGCCCGTGTAACTTTCGCTTCATCACACATCGTGAAATATTTGACGCATACCCATCTGGAAATTTAACATTCTTCAGTACTTCACAAAATTGGTCTTTTTCTTGATTACTTGAATTGTAAGGTGCAGGGGGAAAAAACCATTTACTTATTCCACGTTCCACAGGCCATAAATGTTTTCTCACCCCGATTTCTTCCAAAGTGCGACGAACCTTCAAGTTATCCTTTGACTTCTTAGGCACATTTAAAAGTGTGTTGATTATGTTATCACATACATTTTTCTCTATATGCATCACATCAAGGTTATGTCGCAATAAATTATCCTTCCAGTAAGGAAGGTCAAACAATCTGCTTTCCTTTTTCACGTGTTTTTTTACCACACCACTTATTTCATCTTTAGTTGTTTTCCCAAGTGTAAACACGATGTTCTTTAATTGTTCTAATACTTCGGATCCTGATGGTGGAATAAGAGCAGGTCTAAACTCTTTAGTATTGTCAAAGGATTTTTCATCATATCGATACTTATGATCTAAATCAAGAAACATTCGACCACCCAAGTAACAAACCTTCCCACTATTGTTGTATCGCTTAGACCATGTGTCCTTATTACAACAAGGACATGCATTTTTACCATAAACACACCAACCAGACAAATTTCCATAAGCAGGAAAATCATTTATAGTCCAAAGAAGAGAAGCGTGAAGCTGAAAGGTTTCCTTTTTATAGGCATCGTATGTTGGCACACCTACCTCCCATAGTTCTTTCAAATCATCTGTAAGAGGTTGTAAGTAAGTGTCAATGTCATTTCCCGAGGCTTTAGGGCCAGAAATTATCATTGAAAGAATAAGATAATCTTTCTTCATGCACAACCATGGTGGCAAGTTATATGCCGCCAAAATGACTGGCCATGTGCTATATGTGCTTCGCTTTTCGCCAAAAGGATTTAAACCATCACTAGCTAATCCCTATCTTACATTTTGAGGTTCTAACTGTAGACACCTAAATCGTGTCTTCCTTCTAGGATGATGACGATACCATTATCCTTACTAGGCGGGTGGAGCAACTCCGTGCAGAAATCCCAATTGCTAAGAACATCTCCAAAATACAAGAGCCAAAATCCAATTCCCGAGGCCGTTCCCCTTCCGGAACTCGGTACAAAATACAAATTTCAAAAACCAATTTCAAAATCCAAGTACAATCTCATCTAGTAGACCTTTCCATTGGTCTTACTAAGCCTTTTCCACTTAAAATCATATAAGGCAAGTCAAATTCGGGCGCCGACCCACAAAACCGAGCAAGCCGGGCCTCATGACTACTTCCCTAAACTAGGATCCTTTCAAAGTAAGAGAACATCAAAGATCTAACCTTTTCAACATTAAAAGGCTCGATCTTTGAGATTCAAGTCTCTTAAGCTTCAATATTTCAAGTACAAGTTCAATATTTCAAGTTCAAGTTCAATATTTCAAGATTCAAACTTTCAAGTTCAAGTTTTATATGCAAAATCTAGGATACTTTGGGATGAGAAACTTCTCCCAAGTTGAGATTTTTGGCTTTGAATTCGTGTCGGGCGCACTTATTTTTAAGGAGCCGCTTGGCGTTCGAATCTCATGTGCTCAAGTACAAATTTCAATATCGCACTTTCAAATATGAACCTTTCAATATTGCAATTTCAATTATGCACCTTTCAATATTGCAATTTCAATTATGCACCTTTCAATTCCGCAATTTCAATATCGCACTTTTAATTCCGCAATTTCAATATCGCACTTTCAATAACGCATTTCAATTCCGCACTTTCAATTCCGCATCTTTACTTGCCTAGTCCTTTTAGGCAATGTGGACCCACTCCCTAGTCCATCTCTAGGGGGTCTTGTATTTACTAATTCGGCATTTATTTACTATTATGATGTTGCTTTATTTGCTTTATTGCTTTCATCACCGCACATGCTAAATACAACTAAATGCAAGGTTACATCACGCTTAACAAAGATAATTTCTTGGACAAACCGATCTTAGGTTCCCTTAAATTAACTTTAAAGCAAAGTGACCACCATACAAAGTAGAAATTCTATTTGTTCTAAATTCAAACCCACATAGTCTAAACTAGGGTATTTTCGAAAATGTTGTGTCACGTACTTGAATAATTTCTAAAGCTCGCGGAATAAGCATCTCGTTCCCGTGCCCGGATCTCACCCATCCGTTTCGAAGATTCAAAGCCTTATCCAAAATCGAGTGACTCTTGGTCTTTCCAAACGGGACCTTTAAAAAATGTTTGGTGGCGACTCCTTCAAGATACAAAAAAACAATGGTTTCTAAAAACCGCCCCTTGTAGGGAAAAGAGCAATACTTACAACAAAAAAAACCCCCTACACTAACGCGTACTCTGGATATTTACCATCAAAACTCTGCCATACCTCAGTATCAGCTAAGTGTCTCAAAACACTGTTCTCTTTTTTGCGATCCTTGTCGTGCCATATCATATCTTCGGCGGTTTTGGATGACATATACAACCCTTGGAGCCTTGGTTTTAAGGGAAAATACCTTAAAACCTTAATTGGAATCTTTCTTTCTTTCTTTGCCTTAGTACTAGAAGAACCCCCCTTGCACTCTTCATTTTAAGGTTTCCATCGAGATGATCCACATACACTACAATTATCATCTTTAGCCTTGTCTTTGCGAAAAAGCATACAATCATTTGGGCACGCGTGAATTTTCTCATAACCAAGACTTATTCCCTTAATGATTTTATCCGCCTCATGGAGGGAGTCTGGCACTGTTTCACCTTTGGGAAGGACTTTAAAAAAAATAATTAGAAGTACACCTAATGAGATGTCAGTCCATCCAAAAGAAGTTTTGATATGGTAATTAAAGATGCAAAATAAATGACAACCTAGAGAATTGATTACACCCATGGTATAACTCTTCCTCAGCATCTTTCAACATTTTATTGAACATATGAACATCGAAATTTGAATTTTCATTATCGGGTAGCTCGATTTCAATCTCCGGATCAACTTGACCCTCTGCATTAATAACATTATTTAGAATTTCATCATGACAACCGAAAGCATCAGCTAGCATTTGTCCAACATCATCCATAGAAACCCTTGATTCCTCTTGAGTTGGATCAACTCCTACTATTGTTGATGTTGATCCTATATCAACATCCGTAAACCATTCTCAAAATCACGCATGGGTCCCTTTATTACTAAATGATCATAAACGTCTGCCTCGGTATGCCTATGGTACCGCACACATTTGCTACAAGGGCAAGCAATTGTTCCATCACAAGCACTTTCAAATGCAAGTTTTACAAACTTCTTGAGTCCTTCTTGGTATTCCCTAGACCTGACGTCATAATCTTCCCAACTATTACGCTTGCGTTTATCCATAATAAAAGTTCACTGCTGTGTAGAAACATTATATAATTTTATTAGAACAAGTTACTAAAGAATGTCATATGTATATCTATAAGCTAATAATAGTTTATTATTGAAGAGGAGGATGATTGATGGTTCTCATTTAACCTAATAGATGAGGTTGAACTGTTGAAGTCAAATTACAGTCATGTAACCAAAGCTTTTGTAAAGTTTTAACATAGAGGTCTAACATTTCAAACGTGACCTAAAACAAAAACAAAAAAAAAACAGAAATGGTGAAAACCAAATAGACAAATCGAGAAATTATTTAGATAAGAGAAACAACAATTGACTAATTCTGAATTATTTGCATTGAATTTGTCCTCATATTGATAGTTTAGACAAAGTATAGGTTTATCTAGATAATTTAAGGTATGTCCGGCTTAAGAAGGTTCATTTGAATTCGTTGCATTGAACTTGGCTTCTTTTTCGTTGTTTATGCAAATTACAGGTGAATTCGTTCTTTCTAACTAAATTCTAATAAATTGTAGATAAGTTTAGCTTAATTAGGTTCATTTGGAGTTGTATGCACTGAGTTTGAGTTATTTTAAGTTCTTATGCAAATTAAATATAGGCGAACTTCTCATTTCTAACTAAAATCTAGCTAATTTAAGGTTATTTTATCTTCTCTATATTAATTTCAAGTTATTTACATTAAATTTTATTTAGGGCCATAGGCTTCTCTAGATTAACTTTTACTTTTATACTTAGCTGACAGCATCAGCAGCATCAGCAGCAGCAGCTAGCTGACAGCAACAGCATCAACAACTAGCTGGTGGCAGATCCGTGGCTGATCCAGCAGCTCGAACTTTGTATAATTCTAGGCTTTCTAGCTAATTTAAGGTGTGTTCGGCTTAAAAAGGTTCATTTTAATTCGATGCACTGAGTTTGACTTCTTTTTCGTGCTTTACGCAAATTATAGGCAAAATACCAACAATTAACACATATCCTTCCATCGAAAAAAAATAATAATATCTAAGATACAAGTATGGTGGAAGAAAACAAGTTCTTGTGGCTGTGAGACTACGGTTGGAGAGTATCATCGGTTAATGGTGGCTTCTAGTGGTCAATTAGAGATTTAGAGTAGCAACCCATAAAAAAGGAGAAAAATGTAAAACATGGAATTTGTCATTGGCTTATTGCCTTAATTATTATTCCAGCAATTAATGTTTGTTAGAGGATTATGGGAAAGCTGAAAAGATGAAGCAAATTACTAGAATTGTTACGGAAAATGATACAAAATTAATGATGTTAATCCCTCATTAATTAAACTATGTTGAATAATTTTAGGGCCCCCTTGATGAAAGGGCTTTATATTCACTAAGAATAGTCCCTTCCCCCCCCCCCCCCCCCCCCCTCCCGCCTTCCCTCTCCTCTTTCTTAATAGAACGTGAAGGTATTATTAACAAAGACATCACGTTAAAAGGTATACACATAATTTGAACTCAGTAAAAATACCATAACAACAGTGAGGCCTACAATAATGGTTAATCACTTGAAAATTACACCAGAATTCAGTAGTAGTACAAACACTCGGCAAAAACGTCTCGGAAAATGCTTCTAGAAAACTTAAAAACATAGCACAAAACATATAGCCACCGCACCCCAGGCCTACTTTCAGGGCCAACCCTGGGTAGTAGCTGCTGAATTTCATAAATAAAGAGAGTAGCTAGCTGACTTTCACAACCAGCCAGCAGCTTAACATATGCAGACTCGAACGAAAATAGAAACAACAGACCTGGACACTCAACAACAGCAAAAAACAGACCAGAAATCTAAACACAGCAACAATAGACCAGAAGCTCAACTGCTCGGTCATGGCAGAACACAAGAAGGCATCAACAACGACAACAACAGACCAAAAAATATCAAAAAGTTAAAAACACTAAAAATAAATAGCATATTAGCAAAACACCAACATAGTATAATAATTTGGTTAATTAGTAAAATGGTATCATAACACAAAAGTTTACCATTCTGATTCTTACCACCTTAGACATCAATATCAAAGAGTAAGTAATCCTTACTAATAAAATGATAGATAAAATATCAGTATTTCTAACCAAAATTTAAACTGAAACAGAGGATGAAATATAACAGTATTTCTAACAAAAAATCAAAATGAAAAATCCGAATAGAAAAAGGTAAAGCAATCCAAATATCGAAAAGAATTAGGAAAATTCAACCAAAATTCGAAAAGAATTAAAATATAAAATTCGAATATTACCTAGAACTACTTCGTGAAATCAACCGAGAATGGCGAATTCCCCAGCGGATCAAGCCTCAGACGACACCTCGTACAAAAGCCCAACGTATTAACTCCGGGTATTCCAAAATTCAAAAATTCAAAATTCAAAATTCAAGGTTCAAGATTCAAGATTCAAAATTCAAAATTTTCGATGCCAAGCTCCGTTCTAAATCAAAGGCGGAAAAACAATACAAGTACAAAAATTAGAGTCGTCACCACCGCACAGAGGTAGACTCTATCCTTTTTTCCTAACGCTTGTCTTGTGCAGGTACCGGCGTACAAAGAATGGTCTTGATTGTAGAACATCTTGACCATTATCCGTCCCTATTCGAAAACTTTGACTTTCGCTTTCCTAACCGAACGCTTAGTCAAAGTGAGGGCTTCTGTAGACACCTTAATCATGTCTCCCCTAATGGGATGATGACAATACTATTATCCTTGCTAGGAGGTTGGTGCAACTCCGTGCGAAAATCCCAATTGCTAAAATGTATTCCAAAGTCCAAATCCCGAGCCCGCTCCCATTACAGAACTCGGTACAAAATTCAATTTCCAAAAATAAATTTCAAATCCAAGCACAATCTCACCCAATGGACCTCTCCATTGGTCTTACAAGGCCTTTTCCACTCAAAATGACATTAAGCAATCCAAATTAGGGCGCCGACCAACAAAACCGAGCATATCGGGACCCGTCCCGTAAAATCGAGTTCAAACACGAAAAGAAAGGCATAAGTCCCACATTTTTAAGATGAGGCAAGTGTTCCCAAGTCCAATAAATTCAAACATGTCCCATCACCAAGGTGTGATGCACAATTTACATATCAAAATGTTAGCTTTGTGCAAATTTAATTTATAAATCATAAGTGATATTACAATCTTTTGAATTAACATAATAATAATTTTTTGTTTTAAATATATTAATAGTAATTTATTATATTATAAAACATATACTCGGTAATATAAAACTTTTAAAGATATAACCATTATAAATGTATAACTTATGGAGTTAGACATTCAAAATTATTATTGTCCCACCACCCCAAACGTGATATATTCATAGACATACTATTAAAATCCCCCCCACTTTTTCAACCAAAGATTCATCTTACCCACCCACCACCTTTTAATTCTATACTAACCCTTTATACTGTTGAGCGTATATATATATAGAGAGAGACATTAAATTAGTTTTTCACAAATTATTCTTAAACTACAAATTAAAATAATACTTCGTAGGTGAGTTTGGAACCTTAAATTCAATCATTCTTCATCAATTATCATCATATTGAGTAACATTGCATCCCTTTATTTCTAGCTAGCATAGATGCGAGACAAATATTTTCTAAACACGTCATTATACAACTACCTTCGTTCCTGAATTAAGATATTTACGCTTTATGTTTTAGTCATTTTCTAGAATTTCCTTACAATCTGCTTTCTTCCATTTTAGGCATATAAATTTGTTAGGTTATGATACATATGACAAAACATAAATCATGCGGAAAAACCTTAATGCCAGGAAACATATTATTTACACATAATCATTTAGCATAATTTAGGTGCATACACTTTGTAGCGTGCCCTGCCTAGCTGCGCCCGAACCGAACAATAACAAGTCTTTAGGACTCTAAGTGTCGTCTCTCCGTAGATAGTCCACAGCACGTCCGGATCCGCCTTAAGCTTGACCAACTAGAATCGCCCTTAAGGTTCTAAGAATTTCGGCTAAATAGGTTGCAAGTGTTTGGCTGATTTTTGCTTCAAAATCTTACCTTTGAATACTTCAATGTTGTGTATAAATTTGTGACCCTAGGCCCCTATTTATAGATTTATGGAAAAGGACTTATAATCCTATTAGAATACTAATTTAGTTTAATTAGAATCCTGCTAGGACTCTATTAAATAAACTTTATCTATTAGGATTAGAATTTAATCATATGTCGAATACCGATAGCTTTAGGATTCGTATAGCATGGACACGAGCATCGCACGAGCACCGTACACCCGGGCGCATGCCTTCTAGCCCACGCTGAGCGCACAACGCCTCGGCCCAGCTCGCTGCCTGTGATCCGCGCGCGCGCCCAAGGCCTTGGCTGGGCCTGGCCTTGCGCTGGGCCTGGTCGAGGCTTGGTGTGTGGTTTGTTGCGTGTGGCTTGCTGGGCGACGGCCTGGCTTCGTGCTGGGCCTTCGTCTAGCTAGCCTCGTCCGATGCTAATTCGTACGATACGCTTCCGATTAAATTCTCGATTCCGGAATTCATTTCCGATACGAACAATATTTAATATTTCCGATTCCGTAATTAATTTCCGTTTCGAACAAATATTTAATATTTCCGTTTCTGAAATTATTTTCCGATTTCGATAATATTTCCGATTCTGACAATATTTCCGTTTCCGGCAATATTTCCGATTCCGGCAATATTTCCATTTCCAATAATATTTTCCGATACGTACCATGTTTCCGTTTCCGGCAACATCTACGACTTGGATAATATTTGTATTTCCGATACGATCCATATTTCCGTTTCCGGCAATATCATCGTTTCCGGAGTATTCATTTCTTGCTTTTGACGATCTCAGCTCCCACTGAAACCAAGATCCGTCGATTCCGAATATCCATAGATGGAGTATTTAATGCCATTTAATACTTGATCCGTTTACGTACTATTTGTGTGACCCTACGGGTTCAGTCAAGAGTAAGCTGTGGATTAATATCATTAATTCCACTTGAACTAAAGCGGCCTCTAGCTAGGCATTCAGCTCACTTGATCTCACTGAATTATTAACTTGTTAATTAATACTGAACCGCATTTATTAGACTTAACATTAAATGCATACTTGGACCAAGGGCATTATTTCCTTCAGTCTCCCACTTGCCTTAGGGACAAGTGTGCATTTCCCAATTCCTTTGTCGCTTGATGCTTGCTCTTGAACATAAGGTAAGAGTTGTCATCCTTATTACGTCCAGAGGTGTTTCTCGGTTTCAGAGTTCAACTGATCAAATAAACAGATAATCATAGCCTATGATTCATCTGAGCACGGCCATGCATTTTACAGTTTCTAGCTCTCCGAGTGGCCTTGTACAAATTTTAGCATCTCATCCCGATTTATGGGAGGACAATCCCAATCTTGCGATCTTGAGATTAGACTTCGTTTGATAGGTGATTACCTGAGCGTTGCCTTTATAGCCTCCTTTTACGGTGCGACGGTTGGTCAACGTCAAAGTAAGCAGTTCTCAAACAAGTAATCTCAAATCACTCAGGTATTGAGGATTTAGTGTCTAATAATTTTAATGAAATTTACTTATGACAGATTTTCATCTCTTACAGTAAAGTTTCATAGGTCTGTCCGATACTAGTCTTCCCAAAGTAAGTATCTATGCAAAAAATTACGACATTGCCATGTCCACATAGTTCAAGAAACGGAACTACTAGTCATCTTGCATTCAAGTCGTCTAACGTTTTCTATGCGTCCATCTTTATAGAAAACTCCGACCAGGGACCATTTTCAACTTTTGACATTCAAGTTCACTTGATAGACATTTCTTAGTCACAGGACTGGTCCTGACAGTCTATCTTGAATATTTCGTCAATTTGAAGGGACTCATCATTTAATAAACCACAAATTAAATGGAAAAATGAATTCTATTTATTTATTGTGAATGATTAACCAATAATGTTTTACAAAGTATTAAACTCTAAAAGTTTAAAACATTAAACAAGGACATCAAAGCCATTCTCCAATATGCTTGATTCCCATAGCTGCAGTGTGCGAGTTGTGCTTCGCCTGCGGCAGAGGTTTAGTCAATGGATCAGAGATGTTGTCATCAGTTCCAATCTTGCTTATCTCGACTTCTTTTCTTTCAACGAACTCTCGTAGAAGGTGAAATCTAGGAAGTACATGCTTGACTCTTTGGTGGTGTCTAGGCTCCTTTGCCTGTGCAATAGCTCCGTTATTATCACAATATAGGGCTATTGGTCCTTTAATGGAGGGGACTACACCAAGTTCACCTATGAACTTCCTTAGCCATATAGCTTCCTTTGCTTCTTCATGTGCAGCAATGTACTCCGCTTCAGTTGTAGAATCCGCAATGGTGCTTTGCTTAGCACTTTTCCAGCTTACTACACCTCCGTTGAGGCAGAAGACAAACCCAGACTGTGATCTGAAATCATCTTTGTCGGTTTGGAAACTTGCGTCCGTATAGTCTTTAACAATTAATTCATCATCTCCACCATAGACCAAGAAGTCATCTTTGTGCCTTTTCAGGTACTTTAGAATATTCTTGGCAGCAGTCCAATGTGCCTCTCCTGGGTCTGACTGGTATCTGCTCGTAGCACTGAGTGCGTACGCAACATCCGGGCGTGTACATATCATAGCATACATTATTGAACCAATCAATGATGCATATGGAATCCCATTCTTTCGTCTACGCTCATCGAGTGCTTTTGGGCACTGAGTCTTGCTTAGAGTCATTCCATGAGACATGGGTGGGTAGCCTCGCTTGGAGTCTGCCATCTTGAACCTTTCAAGCACCTTATTGATATAAGTGCTTTGACTAAGTCCAATCATCATTTTAGATCTATCTCTGTAAATCTTGATGCCCAGTATGTACTGTGCTTCTCCTAGATCCTTCATTGAAAAACATTTCCCAAGCCAAATCTTGACAGAGTTCAACATAGGAATGTCATTTCCGATAAGTAATATGTCTTCGACATATAATACTAGAAATACAATTTTTCTCCCACTGACCTTCTTGTATACACAAGATTAGTCTGCGTTCTTGATGAAACCAAAGTCACTGACTGGTTCATCAAAACGTATATTCCAGCTCCTGGATGCCTGCTTCAATCCGTAAATTGATTTCTTAAGCTTGCATACCTTTTTAGCATTCTTTGGATCCTCAAAACCCTCAGGATGTGTCATAAACACAGTTTCTGTTAAAACGCCGTTTAAGAAAGCGGTTTTGACATCCATCTGCCATATTTCGTAATCGTAATATGCAGCGATTGCTAACATTATTCGAATAGACTTTAGCATTGCAACTGGTGAAAAGGTTTCATTGTAATCCACACCGTGGACTTGCCTGTAACCTTTTGCTACCAATCTAGCTTTGAAAACTTTAAGTTTCCCGTCCTTGTCCTTTTTCAGTTTGAAAACCCATTTTCTTCCTATGGCTTGGTAGACATCTGGAAAATCGACCAAATCCCACACTTGGTTTTCTGACATGGAGTCTAATTCAGATTGCATGGATTCTTGCCATTGCTTGGAGCTAGGGCTCGTCATAGCTTGTTTGTAAGTCGCAGGTTCATCACTTTCAAGTAACAGAACGTCATAGCTCTCGTTTGTAAAAATACCTAAGTACCTTTCCGGTTGAGATCTATATCTTTGCGATCTACGCTGGGTTACATTTCTAGATTGACCATGATTCTCACCAGATACTTCTAAAGATCTCTGAGTTTCATCTTGAATGTCATCTTGAGCATTCTCTAGAGTTTGTTGTTCGACTCGAATTTCTTCGAGGTCTACTTTTCTCCCACTTGTCATTTGGAAATGTGATCCTTTTCCAAAAAGATACCATCTCTAGCAACAAACATCTTGTTCTCAGATGTATTGTAGAAGTAATACCCCTTTGTTTCCTTTGGATAGCCCACAAGGATACATTTGTCAGATTTTGGATGAAGTTTGTCTGAAATTAATCGTTTGACGTATACTTCACATCCCCAAATCTTAAGAAAAGACACATTTGGAGGCTTTCCAAACCATAACTCATATGGAGTCTTTTCAACAGCTTTAGACGGAGCTCTATTTATAGTGAGTGCAGCTGTATTTAGTGCATGTCCCCAAAATTCTATAGGAAGTTCGGCCTGACCCATCATTGATCTAACCATGTCTAGCAAGGTTCTGTTCCTCCGTTCCGACACACCGTTCCATTATAGTGTTCCAGGAGGAATCAATTCTGATAGAATTCCACATTCTTTCAGATGGTCATCAAATTCATAGCTCAGATATTCACCGCCTCTATCAGACCGCAGTGCCTTCATCTTCTTGCCTAATTGATTCTCTACTTCACTCTGAAATTCCTTGAATTTGTCAAAGGATTCAGACTTATGCTTCATTAGGTAGACATAACCATATCTACTGAAGTCATCAGTGAAAGTGATAAAGTAGCTGAAACCACCTCTAGCATTTGTACTCATTGGTCCACATACATCTGGATGGATTATACCCAATAGTTCAGTTGCTCTTTCTCCAACATTAGAGAAAGGTTGCTTTGTCATTTTTCCAAGTAAACATGATTCGCATTTACCATAATCCTCTAAGTCAAATGGTTCTAGAATTCCTTCCTTTTGAAGTCTTTCCATGCGTTTCAAGTTAATATGGCCTCGACAATGCCACAGATAGGTGAGATCTGAATCATCCCTTTTGGCCTTTTTGGTATTTATGTTATAAACTTGTTTGTCGTGATCTAATAAATAAAGTCCATTGACTAATCTAGCAGATCCATAAAACATCTCTTTAAAATAAAACGAACAACTATTGTCTTTATTAAAAAGGAAAATCCCTTAGCATCTAAGCAAGAAATAGAAATGATGTTTTTAGTAAGACTTGGAACTTGGAAACACTCTTCCAGTTCCAAAACTAGCCCAGAGGGCAACGACAAATAATAAGTTCCTACAGCTAATGCAGCATTCCGTGCTCCATCTCCCACTCGTAGGTCGACTTCACCCTTGATTAACCTTCTACTTCTCCTTAGTCCCTATAGATTAGAACATAAGTGTGAGCCACAACCTGTATCTAATACCCAAGAAGTTGAATAAGCAAGTATACAGTCTATAACGAAAATACCTGAAGATGGAACGACTGTTCCGTTCATCTGATCTTCCTTTAGCTTTGAACATTCTCTTTTGTAATGTCCTATTCCATCACAATAAAGACATCTTGATGTGGACTTGTCCTGCTTTGATTTAGCATTTCCCTTGGACTTTCCACCTTTCTTGAAGGGTCTCCCTTTAGCCTTGAGTAAATCTTTGGCTTCACAGTCGAGTATTATCTCAGCCTTTCTGACAAGGTGAACAAATCCAGCAACTGTTTCTTCTCTTGGTTCACTTAGGTATAGTTTCTTGAAGCGACCAAACCCACTGTGCAGTGAATTGACCAAGATAGAGACTGCCATCTGTAGACACCTACTTTTGTCCCCATTCGCGAAAGGGAAGGTTCGATGATGAAAACGTAAATCTCCACTTGGCA
The DNA here is from genome assembly GCF_020520425.1 of Spinacia oleracea. Lineage (NCBI taxonomy): Eukaryota > Viridiplantae > Streptophyta > Magnoliopsida > Caryophyllales > Amaranthaceae > Spinacia > Spinacia oleracea. Next base: position 108,864,571 of record NC_079490.1, read on the forward strand.
ACGCATCTCCTATAAAATAACGAATCTCATTACCCCTTTTCATTTCACCCGAAACCTGCTATTTATAGAAACCTGCTATTTATGGAAACCTGCTAAAAATAGTAACTGCCGTAATGGGTAGTTGTTAAAAGTGGCAAGTCATAAAAGATAGAAACCTGTCAGAATTAGGTGTTGCACTCAACATAAATCCTAAATGAGATAGAAATTGCGAGAGAATCCTATTCCTAATATGATTCGAAAATAAGAGTCACGTATTGATTGAAATCCTAACGAGCCTAGAGTTCGTAACGGGCCCAGACGCATTTCGTCATAAAATTAATACGCACTAAAAGACTCGATTAAGTCTCATACGCTCCGGATTCTAAGAGTCTGAATCTGACAAAGAAACGGCCCAAACAGCAATTTCAATGCCCAGCCCTGGGCGCTGAAATTGCCTGGATCCTATTTTTAACGCCCAGAGCCGGGCGCCGAAATCTTTGACGCCCAGCACTGGGCGCTGAAAATACCTGGTACGTGTTTTTTCCTAATTCCTCGTGGATTAGAGTTCTGCAATTCTATCTTTCCACGAACTCTTTTCTATAAATAGGGCCTTAAGTTCGACGTGAAAAGGACACAACACACAATGATTATTCTGAGTATTGACTCTAAACCCCTAAGCCTAAGCCTCACGCTGCAAAACTGATCACGCGTTCTGTCGCAATCGATCCATAAATCGAACAGAACGTATCCCGTCCCATAATTTGAGATTCGTTAAATAAAAGGAGAAATAGCAAAGTCAAAGTGGTTAGTTTTCTGAGAACCGTGACGCACCTCTCAAGGGTGCGTCGTAATGTGTCCCTTTTCTATGGTTTAATTGCTTTCCTCGCCCTTTTATGAACTGTTAAACTAACTAAAATCTGATTGTTCGATCACGCTTAATAAATATGATATTTTTGGGAAATTGGATTATCATGCTAGGTCCCTTAAAACAATCTAAATCAGATAATCGCGCTCGATCTAGTACTATATGTTGCATATTATTAAAATCAACTCAGATTAGTTTAATAGTTAACGCATGTCCCTTCAATTATTTATGCTGAGCTAGTAAGGATATCCTGCCTCTGGAGTTATCGAAGAGCGAGTACTCCTCTCGGTAGTTACAGTCCCCCGAACCCTCAATCTCTACCCTGTGGGTGTACGTTGAGCATCCCCACCACCAGGGATCACAAGGGAACCTACGGCCGTCGTGGTCAAACATAATTGCACTCCCTTTATGTCACGATAACCGGGTTTTGTCAGTTTTTCTCATTGTCGTTAAAAACTGAATGGCGACTCCTATATTACTAGTCAATTGGGTGTAAACTCACAGGAAATCCAATTACACTTGATTTGACAAAAAGAAGCGTCACACCCACGAGGGACGAGGTCACGCAATAGCCTCGTGCTTTTTCGACCACCTCACACCATCCTTTCGCTTATTGGTGTTCCTAGCAGACTTAGGTGATCAAAATATGAAAGCATAAGCTCCACATGGTACCTTAGTGGGACGCCTACCCTTTGTTTAGTGCAAAGGAGCTGAACATGTGTTTCTTGGACCTCCATCCTATAACACCTGTTAGGAGAACTAACCTTTAGACCAGACATTGATTCAATCAACTCATGGACGTTTAGGTCCCTGTCCTCCGTGCTTCCACGACAGATATCCCTCAGATTCTTGATGAGCGTAAAAGGTTCGTAAGCTACAAACCTTCTAGCCCATTCATCAGGGATATTGTTCAGCATGAGACTCATAACCTTTTTGTGATCCGCATCCCAGGCGGCAAATCTTTCAGGGGTCATGTCTCTGGCATAGTAGCTTGGCATGGGATGTAACAGTACATACTCAAGTCCATTGAGTCTGACTATTTCAATTAGCTTAGCTTCCCATTCAAGAAAATTCGTTAGGTTCAGCTTGACCATAAGCTCAGAACCCATGATGATGTTTTGATTGTTGTTTGCCATAGTAAAACTACAATTGAAAAAAAATAAACAAATAAATAATCATTCACAGTTTCTCTTAATAAACTTAAATTCTAGCATGCATGCATAATTTAATGTTCATTAAGCATTTTATTCAAGTTATGTGTTCCGGCAGGTGTGAATAAAATGATTCCAAGACCCTAAAAACCATTGAATAATTAAGCACATTATGTATTTAGACTCAATTCTAAAATCTTTTAGGTAAGCAAAAGCCTTTTGCTAATAGTCTAGAAACTACTCTTGGTTAATAGGTACGTCTAAGAACTTATTAGGTAAACCTATCGATTTTGCCACGACATAAAAGGACTCCTTACTTATATCGTTGAGTTTCACTAAAACTAACATGTACTCACAATTATTTATGTACTTACCCCTTTAGGATCAATAAGTAACACCTCGCTGAGCGTAAAACTATTACTAGATTGATGTAAAGGTTATCCTAGTACGTATTATTTTGGCATGGCACCTTTTAACTCAATTTTTAAGTTTGGAACTTAAGGCTCTTACTATGTTGGTTAGATTTTAAGTGAACTAAAATCCTTAATCATGCAACATAATCAAGCCACAATCTCATGCATATTTAAGACATATTTAAAAGCAATAAATAACTTAAAGCATGCATAAGATAAATGTGATCTAGTATGGCCCGACTTCATCTTGAAGCTTCAACTTCAAAGTCCGTCTTGAAAATGGTTGGAAACTTCGTCTTGAATTTCACCGTGGGAGGCGCCATTTTCTTCAAACAGGATAAGCTATAATTAAACTAATTACAACTATTTGATGGTACGCAGACCATTTTTGAATTGAAAAACAAATTTGGCGCATTAGACCAATTACATTCAAATTAATGGTACGCAGACCATATTTTCTATCCTATTTGGGCCATACTAGTCACTTCATAACCTGCAAAACAGTACATATACAATATATACCATTCACCCATTCATTATCATGAATGGCCCAAATAGCTGGTTAGTAAAAACACGTTGTATGCATCACATAAACATTTGCAGCAATTAATCAAGGGCACCAATAATCTACCAATTATCCAGTCCTTATTAATTCTAATCAAGTTGTTTAACCTTAAAGGATTTGTAGACCTAATCAAGAGTTTATGACTAAAATTGCTCCCACTTAAACCAATAACTTTATATGCTTTACTAATTTTAAACATAAAATTGTATTTCTAGTCTAACCGGAAACATACAAGTTTAATTAAAATTTAAAGCTCATATAAAATTATAATCGAATCCATTTATTTAATTTATTTTTTTGTTGAATTAAATAAATTTAAATTAATTCAAGGTTTAATTTTAGTAAAATAATTAGTATAAATTAAAATTTATATTAATTATAATATTCAAAATTAAAATCCGAGAAAACAATTTAAATTATTAATTTTAAAATTAATTAAAATTATTTCCGAACTGAAAATTTAAAATTAAAACAAAACGCATCAATAGTTTGCTAGACGAGGCACTTGGGCTTGCGCCCAAGCCCCATCAAGCTACGAGGCCCATAGCCCCGTGCCATTGATCGTTGCCCATGGCTCGCACAGCGACATCGCACACACGCCCCATCACCACGCACACATGCAGCCTTGAGGGCTACGCTGCGCACAGCTTGGTGCTGTGTCGTGGCTGCCTACCCTTCGGCAGGTTTGGTGCGTCGTGGCGCAGCGTACTGCTGCCCACACGCATCATGCTTAGCGTTGTGTGCCCACTGCCTTCGCCCATCGCGTAGCATGCACGACTAGGCCTAGAGCCTTGCGTGCCGCATAGCTCGTTGCTCGTTGCATTCGTACCGCACGGGCGACGAGCTCCCTTGCTCGTCGTCGCGTGCCCGCACTATACAACACCCCTTAAGGGTAACACGTAGCTTCCTTTGCTTTGTGCGTGCAACATTTATGAGCGTTTTCATAAAAATTTAAAATTTTTAATTTAAAATTAACAACAAATTAATAAATCATATTAATTTCATAATTTTAGGGCGAAAAATCGAAAATTTATTAATCAATTAATTTCCGGTTAACATGGATTCAAATCTAGGTCATAAAAATTTAACATAATTTAACAATTTTTATGGTGGATTTTAATCTTGGATACCTAATTAAATTATTAATTAATTATGAAAAAAAATCAATTCTAAATTATTCGAATTTCAACAATTTAATCATAATTACAAATTAGGTTGTATAATTAACAAGTCTGGGCATTCAAATTTTTTAAACATAAACTGTAGGTCAATCAAAAACTCAAGATTTATCAACAAGAATCGCAAATATTCAATTTAACATCTTAAATTTACAAACTTTTGCGTTCGAAAAACTAAAACCTCTGAAAATTCATAGTTAGGCTTCGAATTTGGGAATTCTGGGTTCGGCCGAAAAATATTGTTTATTGGTCAAGATTTTAGAATGCCTTTTACATGCGGAATTGACACAAAAATCACTCGATTTGGATGAGTAAAGAAGAAACTGCCGAAAAACTGCGTACATATAATTAAATAAACGCAATTTGGAATTAATTAACAATTACGAAAATTAATCACCCCTTTTAATTCTTTGCAAATTTGTAAAATTTAACCATGTTATGCAATTTAGATTATGAAAATAATAAATGGCTCGTGATACCACTGTTAGGTTATGATACATATGACAAAACATAAATCATGCGGAAAAACCTTAATGCCAGGAAACATATTATTTACACATAATCATTTAGCATAATTTAGGTGCATACACTTTGTAGCGTGCCCTCCTTAGCTGCGCCCGAACCGAACAAGAACAAGTCTTTAAGACTCCAAGTGTCGTCCCTCCGTAGATAGTCCACAGCACGTCCGGATCCGCCTTAAGCTTAACCAACTAGAATTGCCCTTAAGGTTCTAAGAATTTCGGCAAAATAGGTTGCAAGTGTTTGGCTGATTTTTGCTTCAAAATCTTACCTTTGAATACTTCAATGTTGTGTATAAATTTGTGACCCTAGGCCCCTATTTATAGAGTTATGGAAAAGGACTTATAATCCTATTAGAATACTAATTTAGTTTAATTAGAATCCTGCTAGGACTCTATTAAATAAACATTATCTAATAGGATTAGAATTTAACCATATGTCGAATCCCGATAGTTTTAGGATTCGTATAGCACGCACGCGAGCATCGCACGAGCACCGTACACCCGCGCGCAGGCCTTCCGGCCCACGCTGAGCGCACAGCGCCTCGGCCCAGCTCGTTGCCTGTGATCCGCGCGCGCGCCCAAGGCCTTGGCTGGGCCTGGTCGAGGCTTGGCGTGCGGTTTGTTGCGTGTGGCTTGCTGGGCGACGGCCTGGCTTCGTGTTGGGCCTTCGTCTAGCGATCCTCGTCCGATGCTAATTCGTACGATACGCTTCCGATTAAATTCCCGATTCCGGAATTCATTTCCGATACGAACAATATTAAATATTTCTGATTCCGGAATTAATTTCCGTTTCGAACAAATATTTAATGTTTCCGTTTCCGGAATTATTTTCCGATTTCGATAATATTTCCGATTCTGACAATATTTCCGTTTCCGGCAATATTTTCGATTCCGGCAAAATTTCCATTTCCAATAATATTTTCCGATACGTACCATGTTTCCGTTTCCGGCAACATCTACGACTTGGATAATATTTGTATTTCCGATACGATCCATATTTCCGTTTCCGGCAATATCATCGTTTCCGGAGTATTCATTTCTTGCTTTTGACGATCTCAGCTCCCACTGAAACCAAGATCCGTCAATTCCGAATATCCATAGATGGAGTATTTAATGCCATTAAATACTTGATCCGTTTACGTACTATTTGTGTGACCCTACGGGTTCAGTCAAGAGTAAGCTGTGGATTAATATCATTAATTCCACTTGAACTGAAGCGGCCTCTAGCTAGGCATTCAGCTCACTTGATCTCACTGAATTATTAACTTGTTAATTAATACTGAACCGCATTTATTAGACTTAACATTAAATGCATAATTGGACCAAGGGCATCATTTCCTTAAAAAATTTGCATTTATATCTTTATTTTGCTCAGCACAACATAAGACTTGCAATATTTTATTATAGGAGTCAACCACGACTTAGTGACTTAATTAATTAGTCACTCACACTACTTTAATATTAGTTTTCACCCACTTACATCGTTGGACTATTTATAGTCACTCGTTTACGTACCCGCACCATCACATACTCATCAAAGTTATTTAATTTTATATGGTTCAAATAGTAATTCATAAAGATCATTCGAGAACATAGGTGGAGACCACCGGAAATTAACTGATTAGTAAAGTTAAGATAGTGAAAAACATCTAACACACATGAAAAATCATATAAATTTCATTATACAGAGCACACAACTTCCAAATTAAATCATTTTGAACCATCTGGCGCTAAGCTCCATTAGAGTTAACAAAAAAAAACTTTGAAACCCTAGAATTCACGCGCACAAAATTGATGCAAAAAGCTTCCAATGCCTGAGCTTCTATCTAACCCTAAACTAATTATTCTCATGAAACGTCCAATTAGAAAAGGGAAAACATATGGTGAAGTCACGAAACCTAAATCACAAGGGAAAACAAAAATTACCTCATGTCCAACTCTATAAAATCATTGTCCGCCATTGAAGATTGTTGAAGCTTGGTTTCGCAAACGCAAAACCTAAGTTAGTTCTGGACCTAGAGTCTCCGGCTTAACAGAAATAGTTGGTACAACAATCGCCGGAAGCAGTAGATGAGACGTTGCTAGCTTGGAGAAGAGGGAAAATCAATCTGATGTAGAAAGCGGACAACCAAGTTAAGGAGGAAGGGGATGGTGGCAGGGAGCTAAAGAGGAAAAAAGGGGACAAAATGTGGCAGAGAAGCAGTAAGAGGGAGAAGGGAAGCATGAAAGAGGAGATCAGAGAAAGGAGAGTGGTGATGAGAGCAACGGGACAAGATCTGATAAGAAGGGTAGATTAGTAATAACGGGCTAGAGGTGGGGGCAAAATGGTCAGAGCACTATTGCCGTAATAGTAACTCTAACTTTACTCTTTTAGAAGTGTTAGGATTAGACACATATTTACACTAATATAAAGCGTGGAGCGTGGACCAGGGTAACGGAGTAATTTGTATGGGCAATATGTGTAAATGTACGTCATGTAACAGTTATTTTGTGGTTTTAAATAGTAACTATATGCGTATTACAGTAACTATGTGTTTTAAAGAATTACCATGTGTTTTGTAGAGTTTCAATGCGATTTTTGTCTAGCCCACTTTATATACGTTTTAAACTATTTTATTTTTCAAAATTTCAGATCTGCATTCTGGTCATTTCTCTTTCATTTCTCTCTCTTCATTCTCTCTCTATGCTTTTCAAAATTTAGCCAAAATTTCTAGGTTTTGTTCATTTTTCTTCGTAATTATCTTATAATTCTTTTAATTTGATCTATTAGGTGAGGAAAAATTGGAGGAAGTAGTAGATCAAGAATGAGGTTCGTCGTTGCTGAAACCGAATCGAAGAATTTGCGCTCGTCTACAAATCTTCGCAAGAATTTTTAGAGATCACATATCAGTTTGTTGTTTTTTAAAGAATTTTAAGTCTATTTTTATTTAAAATTGATCATATTTGTTGTTTTGGAGAAATTAATGTTTGTGTTTTGTCGAAATAACGTTTTCACTTCGTGAATTCGATCAGTGACTTTACGATTTTAAATAGTAACTATATGAGTAATACAGTAACTATATGGTTTAAAGAGGTACTATGTAATTTTAATGGTTACTATATGTGTACAATAGTTACTATATTATTTTAATGGTTACTATATGCGTACAATAGTTACTATATGTGTACAATAGTTTTATTTTGTTGAGTGATTTGAAATGTTTGTTGTTTTATTGAAATTAGAGTTAGTGTTTCACATAGTTAGTATATAAATGATATAGTTACCTTTAATTTTGTTGCGAAATAGTATTTTTAATAGTCACTGGAATGTTCGTTGTGTTTATGTTAGTAGTAGTTTTTAGAGTAACTATATTTTTTTAAAAGTTACTATAGTAACTTTAAAACAGTAACTATGTGTTTAAAATAGTTACTATGTTTTTTAGAAAGTTATTATAACTTTAAAACAGTAACTATGTGCTTAATATAGTTATTATGTTATGAACGGTTTATAGTGACTTTTTGATAAATAATAGTTACTATACGATTACATTATGTACTATGTTATTTAGAGTATATTTTTGTTTGCTTCTTATATAGTGGCTATATGATTATAATGGTTACTATATGTGTACAATTGTTACTATATTATAATAATAGTCCCTATATGTTTATATAGTTACTATATGTTTTTATAGTTACTATATTTTTGAAATAGCTAGGTACTATGTTTATTTTATCATGATTTGTTACCATATGTTTATTTTCATCAATAGTTACTATATTGTTTATATAGTTACTATATGTTTGAAATAGGTATTATGTTTATTTTATCATGATTAGTTACCATATGTTTATTTTCTTCAACAGTATTTGTATGTTTTATAGTTACTATATGTTTGAAATAGTTACTATTTTAATTTATTATATTCTGTGCATGTTTTTGATGTTATTCTATGTTTTTAGTGATAGAGTTACTATATTATTATCACACCAACTATGTATGCAACTATGTGACTAAATGACCATCAATAATATTTATAGGTATCATATCTTGTATAATAGTAACTATATGTTTGATATAGTTATTATGTATATTATAATGTTCTTTTTATGTTCTTTGTTGTCCTCTATGTTATTATTAATAAGAGTTACTATGGTATGATCACATTAACTATATGATCATAACAATAACTATATATGCAACTCTGCTAATATATGACTATCATTAATATTAAAATATACTATATCATGTATAATAGTAACTATATGTTTTTAATAGTTACTATGTTATCATTTTGTTCTTTTTATGTTCTTTTTTTTTGTCTCTATGCAATTAGTAATAAGAGTGACTATATTATTATGACAGTAACTATATGACTATAACAATAACTATATTTGCATTTCTGCGAATATCTTACCATCATTAATTATAAGACTTACTGTATGATGCATAATAGAAACTATATGTTTTACATAGTTATTATGTCATTTTTTCACACTTAAATGTTAAATTATTAACTTAGTTTATAAATTATTAATTCAGAAATACAAAGAAGATTCATCTAGAATTGAAGTCGTGCGAAGAATAACTTCTGCAAGGAAAACAAAAGCAGGAGAAGAAGAAGAAAATTCTGACAACAATGAAAACCAAGGACGTGGTTGAGGAATGAGAGGACCTGGACGTGGAAGGAGATGATGTGCTACTATATTTTTTGAAAGAGTTAATAGTGACTATATAATAGAAAGAGTTACTATATGATATAGAAGAGTAACTATTTCTATACGATAGAAATATTTACTATATGATATAAAGCAGTCAATATCTTTGTGTATACATTATTAAGTAATTGAATTCTTATCAAAATGACATCAAAAAGTTATTGTATGACTATTAGAGTAATTATATTACATACAAGTATAACTATATCAACTTAACAGTTACTATATGATCTTTGCAGTAACTATGTCGCATATATTAATAATTATATTGTTAAAATTTACTGTATGACTAGTAGAGTAACTATATTGCATATAAGTAAACTATATCAACGTAAGAGTTACTATATAGACCGCGGGTTTTTGGGATCACGTAAACATTGATTGTACATGTCATCCTTAAGAGTTGTAAAATACCAAAATACCCTGGTCCACCCTAATAATAGTGTGGACCCAGTCCATGCAAGTGGGATTGTTAAACCAATAAAAACTCTCATTTCTCAGCTTCGTGTTCAGCTCGCGCACACCATTGTCATCTCTCAGCTCCTTCTCGTATCGGCGACCTCTAATCTCCCTCCTCCTTCTCCACCGGCTCGTACACCCTCCACCAGCTCGCACGTCCTCCACTTCCGGCCTCATTCATTAATGGTCATGGAACAAGGTTTTCTCCCTCTTCTTATTTCAATTTAATTTATTTACTTCAAATGTAACATCTTCGAGTTATTAAATTGCTCATTTAATTGTTTGAACTGTGCAGCCTCAGCCAGAAGTGAGGAGTTTGCCGACATAACCAATTAAACCCTTGGTGTCGAATCGCGAAGGTACTTACCTCATTGGTGGGGGGGTTTTAGGAAATATTTCTCAGCTGCCGTATTTTTTGATTCGACGGGGAAATTTTAAAAGGAGCAGACTTTGGCCCGGAAACCTGCAGGATTTTTTTGTTAGTACTGGTACAAAAGGCGGCAGCCAGGAGACTACTGCGTAAGTTTTCCGAATTCAATTGAGATCATTTACTTTTTTGTGATTTTTCAGCAATTGAGATTTGAATTTGCTTCTTGTTTTAATAATTGAGTAATGTGTTTGAGTTTAATGTCTTGATTTGCCTCCTTTGAGCTGGAAGTTATTAGTTAGGTTATGATTGTGAATGATGAAATTTGCATGATATTTTTGATATTTGGACAATGGGGGTTAGAATTTTGCAACTTGTTTGAACAGAGTTGTGTGTTTGAGTTATATAGACTTGGTTGATTGCTTGCTTTGATGGAAGAATGTCATGCTTTAGGATATGTGTTTGAATTGTGGTAGCCGTAATTATTGAAGGTGTTTGACTTGGTTGTGTTCGTGATTTCATGATGTTCTGATCATGATGTTATTGGGCAATGGTTCTATTTCAGACAATGAGATTAGAATATATTTAGTCAAAGTTAATTTCTGGTGGAATTATACTACATTTTCTTTTTTGATTGTGGCAAAGACAATTTTATTTGATATTTTAGAGGTCTCTCAATTGGTTAATAAACTGATGTCAAGCCTCATTAGGTCAGTTGCCTTTGATAAAAATTGTTTTCCTTGTTATTATGTTTAATTCTCTAGAGGAAATTACTTCGAGATTCATGTCAAGAAGACAAGAACATAGCACATCCACTCCGGAATCTGAAAATGTTAGTTAAACACTTGTGTTAGTAGGAATTTCGTGCGGTTCATTGAACCAGAGATTATGTAAAAATATAGACAATGTGGTGGCTTTATACACATCATTGTTGCCCTGCAAGAAGCATTTAAAGAAATGTTACTCTCTACCGAATATAGTTGTTGATCACTAGTTAAATGTTAGATTTAGTGTCATAACATTAGAGACTTGAAAAGTTTCTGGTGAAGCTGTGGAGGTGGTGTCATAAAATTAGTGCTTGATTTTGGGTCTTCATTTCATTGTCATTACCATCAAGAAGCTTTCAGTTTCTTATTTGGCCTCTGAAGTACTAGTACAAACAGCAAGGAAAGATAGGCAGAGCCTGAGCTTTCCATATTGTCTAATTGTCTACTTTTAAGTTTGTTGTAGTTGAGATGATTTGAAGTTTAAAGTGTGTAATAAAACTATGCTTCAGTTGTTGGAGTGAACAAGAGCTGAAGTGAAAGCTCAAAGCTATAAGCGAATGGGGGGAGAGAGGGTCTTTGTGGATGACCATATTAGATAGACTCTATGCAACAGAACCCCATCTCTGTGAAAATAAGGCTATGCATTTGTCCATCTTGCACTAACTTGAAAATAATTCCCTTGTTGCTCATTTCTTATATACTCATATACCAGCTTCCTCCATCCGTTTCTTCCCCACACCAGGAGTATTTGTTATTTTACCGTTTGATCATTCCTCTATTATGGAGAGTAATTATTACATGCATGCTCAATGTGTACATGTCCCTGGACTTGCTGTAGTCATCGTGGGGAACAGGAAGGATTCCCAAAGCTATGTAAATATGAAAAGGAAAGCATGTGCTGAAGTGGGGATCAAGTCTTTCGACATAGACCTTCATGAGAAAGTTTTTGAGCCTGAGTTAATCGCTAAGGTTCACGAGTTAAATGCGAACCCCGAAGTACATGGTTTATTATTCTTGTCAACAAATTTGATTTACTTAGTATTTATGTATATGGTATATTGTGCTTCTTTATCCTCTTTGTTCATTACACTACTTCTTTCTTGCGATCGCCAACTTGCCATATGGCAGTATTCTTTATAGAATAGAGTAGTTCTCATAAGAATTATTATAGAAGCGCTTCGAGTGAGGAATTAAACAACAAATTTCTTCTACACGAGATAATCACTATAAAAAAACCATGAGCGGAATGGACTTTCTTTCTGGGAATTACTTTGTCTTCTACTAGTTATTCTTCTTGCTCGTTCATGACCAGGGGGATGCCAGGATGTTTAGTTTAGGACATTGCTTTAAAATTGTGAGATCTGTGGGAACTAAAGTTGGTGGCTCTTAGCAAACTATTGGAGGGACCTATTTGTGGTCTTTTCATTTCTATTTATTTTTTGGTCTTTGCTTTTCTTATTGTTTGTTTAATTACAAAAAATGTGTTTCAACTGATTTTCTTATTGGCTTTCAGGTATACTTGTTCAGCTTCCATTGCCCAAAAATATAAATGAAGAAAGAGTTTTAAGTGAAATAAGCATCGATAAGGATGTAGATGGGTTCCAGGAAAACTTGCAGGAAAACTTGCAATGAAAGGCAGAGACCCCCTCTTCGAGCCTTGCACGCCGAAGGTGATTGATTCAAATACTAATTGCTTCTTTTAAATGCCGAACTTGTATTTTGCTGACTAGTCTCCCTTATGGAGATTTGTTTTTGACAGGGATGTCTTGAGCTTCTGTCTCGAAGTGGTATTAGTGTAAAAGGCAAAATGGCAGTTGTTGTAGGTCGTAGTAATATTGTTGGATTGCCAGTATCACTCCTCCTCTTGAAAGAATATGCAGCAGTTAGTATTGTCTACTCTCGTACAACTGATCCTGAAATCATTATTCGTCAAGCTGACATCGTCATTGCTATAGCAGGACAAGCCATGATGGTATTTAATGATCTATTTCCCCCCTTCTGTTGCCTTCTTCTTTTAAACTGTGATATGTAGTCTAGAACTTGCCACTTTCCCCCCTTTTGATTGCCTTTAACTGTGATCATCTCTTTATACTTGATTTTTACATAACAGATTAGATAATTTCTCACTGGTTAATAAACGACTGTTACTGATTAAAACTGATCCTTTACTGATTCTAAATGGGTTTTACTGATCCTTTACTGCCAACCAATTGTCGGTTATACTATTGTTTGTTAGTGAAAACTGAGTATTATTGTTCAAGTAGAACTGTAGAAGAGAACATAGCCTAACAAAGTGAATGTGATTCCAGATGATCCATTACAGATGAATGAGATGTTACTGTGTCAGGTTCTTCTCAGGAATAGTCGTGTGGGACTGCTTTCCAGGACAGAGAGAGAACTAGCGGTCTCCCAGTTCCTCAAGAAGATCAACCAATGGAGGTTTTGGCTGGGAAACACTTGAGACAGCATCTGCAACACCCTAACATGAAGGGGAATTCAGGCCGGAGCAGTCTAGATTATTCTGCAATTGGTGATGGGAGTTTCTCAACTTCTGAAAAATCGGGGGAGAAAAAGAGAGCCAAGGCAGAAAAAACAATTACATTGGAAGTTCTTTGTCAGCATTTTGCAGGAAGCCTCAAGGATGTTGCGAAGAGCATTGGTGGTAAGTTGCTATTTTTTGAAAACATTTGGTTGAAAACAATCAAATATACAAATTTGATAATCAAGTAATAGTGAGGTCTAAGGATGGACTTTGAGGGTACGTGATCTTTGTAATATGCTTGCTTGGGTGAAAACTTAGTAACTCTCCTGCCTACACAGATGAAGTAAGATTCTGAAGTCATATAAGTGTGTAGGAGAAATACTGGAAATATTCTAAATACTACGTAATTTACAAGTAAAACACAGCAAAAGAAGAAAATCAGCTAAAACGACAGAATCACAAAACTATGAGTTATACTTGAACAGTCTAATCACCCATTGAAAGTTCTCTTTCATTCCCTCTCTATCTGAGAGTATTGTGTACAGTCATAGTATTAAGTAACAAGAGTTTAGGAAAATGTTTCTGCTAATTCTACATTCACCGTCCCAAATGTTTAATATTATTAGTTTAAGATTTCTCTTATTCATAGATGACTATATCAATCCTCATTCTCATCTACTTTGGTCAATTTATGCACATTTAAGGCTCGTTCGATACTTACATGTCATATTTTGAAAAAAAAGCAGTTTTCGCTCCAACTCTTAACTCATGAACCAAAATAGGAATTATTAACCTTTTACATGTTTAATATACTTAGTATTAGGTTTCCAATCCTTATTCTCATCTACTTTGGTCAATTTATGCACATTTAAGGCCCTTTCGATCCTTGCATGTCATATTTTGACTATACAAGTTGTTTTCGCTCCCAACTCTCAACTAATGAACCAAAATAGGAATCATTAACCCTTTACATGTTTAAAATGCCATTTTGGGCCAAATATGACCTATATCGTCCCAAATGAGCCTTCTGTGTGCATAAAGAACTTGAAATGAATCTTAGTAACCTCTAACTAAGCATATAAAACATAAAAAAGATTTGGAAAGTGTCCTTAGGTTCATTTGTTGGTAGTTGGGATCGAAAATGCCAATTTTGGCCATAAATGACCTATATCGACCCAAATGACCCATAGGCGTGCATAATGAACTTGAAATGAGTCTTATAAACATATAACTAATCATATAAATCATGAAAAAGGTTTAGAATTTGGACTTAGGTTTGTTTGTTGGTAGTTGGGATCGAAAATGCCATTTTTGGCCATAAATGACCTATATCGACCCAAATGACCCTTAGGCGTGCATAACGAACTTGAAATGAGTTTAATAAACATATAACTAATCATATGAATCATTAAAAAGGTTTGGCATTTGAATATAAGTTCGTTTGTTGGTAGTTGGGATCGAAAATGCAATTTTTGGCCATAAATGACCTATATCGACCCAAATGAACCATAGGCGTGCATAACGAACTTGAAATGAGTCTTATAATCATATAAATAATCATATAAATCATGAAAAAGGTTCAGAATGTGGATATAAGTTCGTTTGTTGGTAGTTGGGATCGAAAATGCCATTTTTGGCCATAAATGACCTATATCGACCCAAATGACCCATAGGCGTGCATAACGAACTAAATGAGTTTCATAAACATATAACTAATCATATGAATCATGAAAAAAGTTTAGAATATGGAAATAGGTTCGTTTGTTGGTAGTTGGGATCGAAAATGCCATTTTTGGCCATAAATGACCTATATCGACCCAAATGACCCATAGGCGTGCATAACGAACTAAATGAGTTTCATAAACATATAACTAATCATATGAATCATGAAAAATGTTTAGAATATGGAAATAGGTTTGTTTGTTGGTAGTTGGTATCGAAAATGCCATTTTTGGCCATTAATGACCTATATCGACCCAAATGACCCATAGGCGTTCATAAAGAAGATGAAATGAGTCTTATAGTCATATAACTAATCATATGAATCATGAAAAATGTTCAGAATATGGAAATAGTTTCGTTTGTTGGTAGTTGGGATCGAAAATGCCATTTTTGGCCATAAATGACCTATATCGACCCAAATGACCCTTAGGCGTGCATAACGAACTTGAAATGAGTTTCATAAACATATAACTAATCATATGAATAATTAAAAAGGTTTGGAATTTGAATATAATTTCGTTTGTTGGTAGTTGGGATCGAAAATTCCATCTTTTTGCCATAAATGACCTATATCGACCCAAATGACCCTTAGGCGTGCATAACGTACTTGAAATGAGTCTTATAGTCATATAACTAATCATCTAAATCATGAAAAGGGTTTAGAATGTGGATATAAGTTCGTTTGTTGGTAGTTGGGATCGAAAATGCTATTTTTGGCCATAAATGACTTATATCGACCCAAATTACCAATAGGCGTGCATAACGAATTTGAAATGAGTTTTATAATCATCTAACTAATCATATAAATCATGAAAAGGGTTATAATGTGGAAAGAGGTTCGTTTGTGGTAGTTGGGTTCAAAAATGCCAATTTTGGCCATAAATGACCTATATCGACCCAAATGACCCATAGGCGTGAATAACGAACTTGAAATGAGTCCTATAAACATATAAATAATCATATGAATCATGAAAAAGATTTAGAAAGTTTCCTTAGGTTCATTTGTTGATAATTGGGATCGAAAATGCCATTTTGGCCAAATATGATTTATATCGAGCCAAATGAGCCTTAGATGTGCATAAGGAACTTGAATTGAATCTTAGTACACTCAGAAAGTTGTTTTCGCGACCAATATAATTTTTGTTTTCGCATATGAAACTTAATTTAATTTATTGGGTTGCATGTACTTTGTTCTTTTAAAGGTTTTCAAAACTCCAAGGGAGGGACCCTTTTAACAAAGAGGAGTTGGATGAAGTTCGAGACAAGTTGGTTACTTACTTCAATGATTGTGAACTACCCTCAGTGTAATAAATAGAGCAGGCTTGTAGTTATCCGTGACTATTATATTATTTTGTTATTTATCGATTTAATTAATTACATTTGAATTAATTCGTAATATTATTGGAAATTTGAAATTTATATCATTTTTGAGGAATGTCAAGCTGATGTTTGGTGAAACAGTATTCTATAAATTATAATGCAGGATTTTATATTGCTAAATCAGAAATTATATTGCAGAATATCAGGAATTATATTGCAGATTTTTTTTTTTTAAAAAAAAAAAAACTCAAAAGTTGCCCTTGTTTGCAACAAGAGCAACTTATGTGAAGCTTATAAGTTGCCCTTGTTGCAAACAAGAGCAACTTATGTGAAGCTTATAAGTTGCCCTTGTTTGCAATAAGGGCAACTTATAAGTTTCACATAAGTTGCCCTTGTTAAGGGCAACTTTTTATAATTTTACAAAAGTGACCCAGCCATAGGTGGCCCTTATAAAGGGCAACTTATAAGCCTATTTTAAGTGCAAATTATGATGTTTTTTCCTCTAGTACACTTAAGCGATCAAACAATGAAAGCATATGGTCTACATGGAACCTTAGTGGAACTCCCAACCTTTGTTTAGTGCGAAGGACCTGAACATGTGTTTCTTGGACTTCCATCCTAAAACATTTGTTATGAGAACTAACCTTCAGGCCTGACATTGATTCAATCAACTCATGGACATTTAGGTCTCCGTGTTTCCACGACAGATATCCTTCAGATTCTTGTGAGCATAAAAGGTTCGGAAGCTACAAACCTCCTAGCCCATTCATCAGGGATGTTGTTCAGCATGAGACTCATAACCTTTTTGAAATCCGCATCCCAGGCGTCATGTCTTTCGGGGGTCATGTCTCTGGCATAGTAGCTTGGCATTGGATTGAACAGTACTGATGAGCTTGACATTTATGTCGCTCTTAGCTTAGGATTTTATGTTAGTTTGTTATGCTTTTTTATAGTTTTTATAGCTTTTTGTGTGATTTTTATAAGTTTCGTTCCATCTTGTGCTTTATAGGTGATTATGATGAAAAGTGATGGAAAACAAGTAGAATTGAGCCAAAACAGGGCTTGTGCGATCGAGTGCTTACTTGTGCGCCCGAACAGAGGAGTGCAAATGGACATCAAGGAATATCCAGTTTTAGGCGACCGAACGTCTCCTTTTCTTCGGTCGCACAAATTGGATTTTGGAGATAGAATGCCTCAAAAATGGAAAACGACCGCACAGGTCTTTCAGCTCGACCGCACAAGAGTTGTGCGCCCGCACAGGACTTTCTGCTCGACCTTACAAAAGTTGTGCGCCCACACAGGTCTTTCTGCTCGACCGAATCAAGCTGCAAAGGAGACATGAGCCAAAGAAACACCATTCGACCGAACAGGATTTCTCGTTCGGTCGCACATGACGAAGGAATTGTTCTTTGCTGCCTTCGCTCGCACAGGATTAATTTTGGTCGAACAGTTCTCTTTTGTTCGGTCGCACAGAGGGTATGTGCGACCGAATGGCTGCGCGGGCTGCATATTTTCGAATTTTGGCTTCTATTTGGGGAAACTTATAAATATATTTTTCATTTATTTTATTGAGAGTAGAATTTTAGTTTACATTTTTAGGATCTCAAAGTAGTTTTCAGCATTTCTAGAGAGAGAAACTCTCCTCCATTGAAGCATCAAGTTGTAATTTTCCTAAACTCTTCTTCTAATTTTGTGCAATTCAATTCAATTTCTTAATTCTTGTTCTTGTTGTGATTGTTCTTTAATTCCTTTAATTCTTGAATTCTTCTTGTTTTCACTTTAGTTACTTTGATTCTTAATTCCCAAGTTGATTGTTCAATTGATTGTTTTACTCTTTGATTCTCTCTTTCTAATCTTTCAATTTCATGCTTGCTAGTCTAGAATCAATGGATTTCTTGATTTTTAGAATGATTAGTGAGTAGAATTAGGTTAGAAAAAGGGGAGAATCTAGGGGCTTAATTAGGAGAAATTGATGATTGGATTGATGAATGATTTATGTAATTAAATTGATTTAGTGATAGGATTTTCCATGACCAATTGAGTAGTAGTTGCAAATGCTAATTGATTGGGTTTGATTGGAATGTATGATTTAGGTTTGGCAAGACATTGTGAGCCTATTTTGTGCAAGTGAATGATTGTTCCTATTATATGCAAGCTTATCTAGCTTAGGATTAGGTGGAAGCTCTTCTATAGGCTAGGTTGCTTCGCGTGCTCCATCCGAGAGGTGTCGAGCACGTCATTTGGTTTCATTCCCCTATGTGCTATGTCATTGCATCATTCATGATTATTTAGATAGTAGTTCATTTCCCCCGATTTCCCTAGCCTATCCCCAACTCCCTAACGTTTCCCTTTCTTGATTCAATTTAGCATAATTGTTAGTTTTAGCTTCTTAGCGATAATTCAAACCAAATTCTTGTTCGAACTAGCTTGACATCTAAACTTGATAACCACCGTTTCTTTGGGACGATCCCTATATTTGCCGCTATAGTTCATATAGTTGGTTAGTCTAGCGGTTTTATAAATTTTGTTTGGTGAGGTATTGATCTTTCAACGACGGAAAAACACCCTATCAAGTACATACTCAAATCCATTGAGTCTGACTACTTCAACTAGCTTAGCTTCCCATTCAAGAAAATTTGTTAGGTTCAGCTTGACAAAGCTCAGAACCCAAGATGATGTTTTAATTTTGTTTGCCATAGTAAAAATTACAATTGAAAAAGAATAAACAAATAAATAACCATTCACAGTTTCTCTTAATAAACTTAAATTTTAGCATACATGCATAATTTATTATTTATTAAGCATTTTATTCAAGTTATGTGTTCCAGCAGGTGTGATTAAAATGATTCTAAGACCCTTAAATCATTGAAGAATTAAGCACATTATGTATTTAGACTCAATTCTAAAATATTTTAGGTAAGCAAAGCCTTTGCTAATAGTTTAGAAACTACTCTTGGTTGATAGATACGTCTAAGAACTTATTAGGTAAACCTATCTCATTTGCCACGACATAAGGTGACTCGTTACTTATATCGTCGAGTTTCACCAAAACTAACATGTACTCACAATTATTTGTGTACCTTGCCCCTTTAGGATAAATAAGTAACACCTCGCTTAGGCGGAAAACTATTACTAAGATTGATGTAAAGGTTATCCAAGTAAGTGTTATTTTGGCATGGCACCTTTTAACTCAATTTTTTAAATATTGGAACTTAAGGCTCTTACTATGTTGGTTAGATTTTAAGTGAACCAAAATCCTTAATCATGCAACATAATCAAGCCACAATCTCATGCATAATTAAGACATATTTAAAGCAATAAATAACTTAAAGCATGCATAAAATATAATTGTGATCTAGTATGGCCCGACTTCATCTTGAAGCTTCAACTTCAAACTCCGTCTTGAAAATAGATTGGAAACTTCGTCTTGAATTTACCCATGGGAGGCACCATTTTCTTCAAATAGGATAAGCTATAATTTAAACTAATTACAACTATTTGATGGTACGCAGACCATATTTAAAGCAATAAAATTTGGTACTTTAGACCAATATTACATTCAAATTAATGGCACGTAGACCATATTTTCTATCCTATTTGGGCCATACTAGTCACTTTCCATAACCTGCAAAACAGTACATTAACAATATACCATTCACCCATTCATTTATCAATGAATGGCCCACATCGCTGGTTAGTAGAACATATTATGCATTGAAGGAAATAATGCCCTTGGTCCAAGTATGCATTTAATGTTAAGTCTAATAAATGCGGTTCAGTATTAATTAACAAGTTAATAATTCAGTGAGATCAAGTGAGCTAAATGCCTAGCTAGAGGCCGCTTCAGTTCAAGTAGAATTAATGATATTAATCCACAGCTTACTCTTGACTGAACCCGTAGGGTCACACAAATAGTACGTAAACAGATCAAGTATTTAATGGCATTAAATACTCCATCTATGGATATTCAGAATCGACGGATCTTGGTTTCAGTGGGAGCTGAGATCATCAAAAACAAGAAATGAATACTCCGCAAATGATGATGTTGCCGGAAACGAAAATATGGATCGTATCGGAAATATAAATATTATCCAAGTCGAAGATGTTGCCGGAAACGGAAACATGGTACGTATCGGAAAATATTATTGGAAATGGTAATATTGCCGGAATCGGAAATATTGCCGGAAACGGAAATATTGTCAAAATCGGAAATATTATCGAAATCGGAAAATAATTATGGAAACGGAAATATTAAATATTTGTTCGAAACGGAAATTAATTCCGGAATCGGAATTATTAAATATTTTTCGTATCGGAAATGAATTCCGGAATCGGGAATTTAATCGGAAGCGTATCGTACGAATTAGCATCGGACGAGGCTCGCTAGACGAAGGCCCAGCACGAAGCCAGGCCGTCGCCCAACAAGCCACACGCAAAAAACCACACGCCAAACCTCGACCAGGCACAGGGCAAGGCCAGGCCCAACCAAGGCCTTGGGCGCGCGCGCGGATCACAGGCAGCGAGCTGGGCCGAGGCGCTGTGCGCTCAGCGTGGGCCGCAAGGCCTGCGCGCGGGTGTACGGTGCTCGTGCGATGCTCGTGTGCGTGCCATACGAATCCTAAAGCTATCGGGATTCGACATATGATTAAATTCTAATCCTAATAGATAAATTTTATTTAATAGAGTCCTAACAGGATTCTAATTAAACTAAATTAGTATTCTAATAGGATTATAAGTCCTTTTCCATAACTCTATAAATAGCCCACCTAGGGTCACAAATTTATATACAACATTGAAGTATTCAAAGGTAAGATTTTGAAGCAAAAATCAGCCAAACATTTGCAACCTATTTAGCCGAAATTCTTAGAACCTTAAGGGCGATTCTAGTTGGTCAAGCTTAAGGCGGATCCGGACGTGCTGTGGACGATCTACGGAGGGACGACACTTGGAGTCCTAAAGACTTGTTCTTGTTCGGTTCGGGCGCAGCTAGGGAGGGCACGCTACAAAGTGTATGCACCTAAATTATGCTAAATGATTATGTGTAAATAATATGTTTCCTGGCATTAAGGTTTTCCGCATGATTTATGTTTTGTCATATGTATCATAATCTCACAGTGGTATCACGAGCCTCTTATTGTTTTCATAATCTAAATTGCATGACATGGTTAAATTTTACAAATTTGCAAAGTAATTAAAAGGGGTGATTAATTTTCGTAATTGTTAATTAATTGTAAATTGCGTTTATTAATTATATGTACCGAGTTTTTCGGCAGTTTCTTCGTTACTCATCCAAATCGAGTGATTTTTGTGTCAATTCCGCATGTAAAAGGCATTCTAAAATTTTGACAAAAATAGTTTATTTTCGGCCGAACCCAGAATTCCCAAATTCGAAGCTTAACTATGACTTTTCGGAGGTTTTAGTTTTTCGAACGCAAAAGTTTGTAATTTTAAGATGTTAAATTGAGTATTTGCAATTCTTGTTGATAAATCTTGAGTTTTTTTTATTGATCTACAGTATATGTTTAACAAATTTGAATGCCTAGACTTGTTAATTATACAACCTAATTTGTAATTATGATTAATTTGTTGAAATTCGAATAATTTAGAATTGATTTGTTTTTCATACTTAATTAATAATTTAATTAGGTATCCATGATTAAAATCCACCATAAAAATTGTTAATTTATGATAAATTTTAAATTTTTATGACCTAGATTTGAATCCATGTTAATTGGAAATTAATTGATTAATAAATTTTCGATTTTTAGCCCTAAAATTATGAAATTCATATGATTTATTAATTTTTCATTAATTTTTTAATTAAAAATTTTTAATTTTTATCAAAACGCCCATAAATGTTGCACGCACAAAGCAATGGAAGCTACGTGTTACCCTAAAGGGGTGTTGTATAGTGCGGGCACACGACGACGAGCAAGGGAGCTCGTCGTCGATGCGGTACGAATGCAGCGAGCAACGAGCTATGCGGCACGAAAGGCTCTACGCCTAGGCGTGTGTGCAGGGCGATTTACGAGGGCTATGGCACACAGCAACAAGCGAGATGCGTGTGGGCAGCAGCACGCTGCGCCACGACGCACCAAGCCTGCCGCAAGGTAGGCAGCCACGACACAGCACCAAGCTGCACGCAGCGTGGCCCTCGAGGCTGCGTGTGTGCGTGGCCTTGGGGCGTGTGTGCGGTGTCGCTGTGCGGGCTATGTGCAACGATCAATGGCACGGGGCCTGGGCCTCGTAGCTCGATGGGGCTTGGGCGCAAGCCCAAGTGCCTCGTCTTGCAAACTATTGATGCGTTTCGTTTTAATTTTAAATTTTCAGTTCGGAATTAATTTTAATTAATTTTAAAATTGATAATTTAAATTGTTTTATCGGATTTTAATTTTGAATATTATAATTATTATAAATTATAATTTATACTAATTATTTTACTAAAATTAAACCTTGAATTAATTTAAATTCATTTAAATCAACAGAAAATAAATTAAATAAAATGGATTCAATTATAAATTTATATGAGATTTAAATTTTAATTAAATTTGTATGTTTCCGGTTAGACTAGAAATACATTTTTATGTTTAAAATTAGTAAAACATATGAATTTATTGGTTTAAGTAGGAGCAATTTTAGTCATAAACTCTTGATTAGGTCTACAAATCCTTTAAGGTTAAACAACTTGATTAGAATTAATAAGGACTGAATAATTGGTAGATTATTTGCGCCCTTGATTAATTGCTGCAAATATTTATGTGATGCATACAACGTGTTTTACTAACCAGCTATGTGGGCCATTCATGATAATGAATGGGTGAATGGTATATATTGTATATGTACTGTTTTCCAGGTTATGAAGTGACTAGGATGGCCCAAATAGGATAGAAAATATGGTCTGCGTACCATTAATTTGAATATAATTGGTCTAATGCACAAAAGTTTGTTTTTCAATTCAAATATGGTATGCGTACCATCAAATAGTTGTAATTAGTTTAATTATAGCTGATCCTATTTGAAGAAAATGGCGCCTCCCACGGTGAAATTCAAGAAGTTTCCAATCCATTTTCAAGACGGACTTTGAAGTTGAAGCTTCAAGATGAAGTCGGGCCATACTAGATCACATTTATCTTATGCATGCTTTAAGTTATTTAGGGGGCGTTTGGTTGGGGGTAGTAATCAAAAGGAATGGGAATGGGAGGATATCATTCCCTTTGTTGTTGTTTGTTAGGCCTATTTCTTCATTCCCTTTACCTTTTTTCATTATTGGGTTCACCCCAAAACCTTCTACACTCATTCCCCACCCCCCCCTACACTTTCCCATTCCTTTCCCCCCTTCACTTCCCCAACCCCCATCTCTCTCCTCTAACCCTAGATCTTCAACCCACAACCCAGACCAAAACCGTCCACCGCCGCCGCCACCTTCAGATCGTCCACGGCTGTCGCCGTCACCTCCAGACCGTCCACCGCCGTCGCCGTCACCTCCAGATCGTCCACCTTTCGCCGCCGCTTCGGCTTCACCATTAATTGTGACTTCGAGCTTCATTCACGCAACCTCTTAATCATGGTTTTAAATAGTCAAATTCGACCATAAAAACTCCAGATCTGGTGTTTTAGTGGTCGAATTAGACCATTGAAACCTCAAATTTGCCCATGAAAATGTGAGAAAAGGAAGGAAAAGGCGGCAGCGGCTAGGTCTCGGTGGAGAAGAGGCGGCGGCGAGAGATCGAGGCGGCGGTGTGTGGGGATTCGCTGCCGGTGTCGCCGGTGCCGTCAATCCCGCCGGTTTCTCCACTTTCTCGGCCTTCTTCTCCGGCTTTCTTTACCCTTCTGTTAGTTTTTCTCTTGTGCGTTATTATGTCATTCCCTTTGTTCCCCAAACAATATTCTAAATTAAAGGGATTCATTCCCATTCTCTTTCTTTCCCTTTGTTGATTCCATTCCCTTTACCCTTTGCGAACCAAACATAGTATGTCTTACCCTTTGCGAACATATTCTAAACTCAATGCTTTTAAATATGTCTTAATTTTGCATGAGATTATGGCTTGATTATGTTGCATGATTAAGGATTTTAGTTCACTTAAAATCTAACCAACATAGTAAGAGCCTTAAGTTCCAAACTTAAAAATTGAGTTAAAAGGTGCCATGCCCAAATAACACTAACTTTGATAACCTTTACATCAATCTAGTAATAGTTTTACGCTCAGCGAGGTGTTACTTATTGATCCTAAAGAGGTAAGTACACAAATAATTTTGAGTACATGTTAGTTTTGGTGAAACTCAACGATATAAGTAAGGAGTCATTTTATGTCGTGGCAAATTCGATAGGTTTTCCTAATAAGTTCTTAGACGTACCTATCAACCAAGAGTAGTTTCTAGACTATTAGCAAAAGGATTTTGCTTACCTAAAATATTTTAGAATTGAGTCAAAATACATAATGTGCCTAATTCTTAAATGATTTTAGGGTCTTGGAATCATTTTATTCACACCTGCCGGAACAATAAATTTGAATAAAATGCCAATAACTTGTTTAAATTGCATGATTGCTTTAATTTTCAAGTTATTACTCATGATAAATGTTTTAGACTTTGCATGCTTCAATGTATGTTTTAATTATTGTTTATAATTAAATGTCTTGCACTGGAGTAAATCCTTTTAGAAATGTAACAGTAAATTTCCTCGATTGGTAGTGAATCCAAGAACGATTCACGGATATGAGAGAAAATGAGCAATTTAAAACGTACGTTTCTTTTAGCGACTTTTATGGTTGTTTTCGAGTATCAAAATCGAATGGCAAACCGATTGGTGCTTGTGAATTCAAAATACAATGTAGTTTTGAGATCATAAAGCATTGAGTTTAAACACGCAGCTTTACCAATGGTTAACAACCTAATATCTTTGTCCATTTAATTCTCGAATGAGTCTATTCCCTAGACATTCGAATAGATCGATGCTTAGAGAACTTTAGAAGCTTCTGGTAAGATCATCTAGTTGAAACAGAATATTCAACATAAATGGTAAGAACTTTGTTGGAGTGACATTGGACATGTCTAAACAAAGTGTAAAAGTCAACACTAGAGAATTTAATTCTTAAGGCTATTAGAAAGGGTACAAGAAATAGGAAAACAAGGAACAAATGAAAGAAATTTTACGATTCCGTTTCTACCTATAAGTTTATGTTTAAAGAGCAATGACCTAGCAATCAAACTTCCTTGGTATCATATACCGCTTGAGGTTCTTACTTCGGTAATAACTCAAACAATGGAATCTAGGCTACACTAATGGCCTACAAGTGGGAAATGAAGCATGGCAATGCTACATTAGTTGTAGGGTCATTTGGTTTGTTTTAAGTCCTTTTAGAGGCTGGAACTTAATGGCTATTTCGTTCCATAATCAGCATACCTAAATTTCTGTTTCAAACACAGAAAGACTCACATTTAAGAAAAACAAAAACAATGTTTGTTTGTTTATTTAAATGAAATGGTCATTTATGGGTTGAGTCAATATGATTGATTAAAACAAACAAATCTTTAACAATAAGAACTTTACTATGTTCAAATCAATCTCTTGATTTGAGTTCCACAAACCTTTAGCATTGTTGCTTAGACCATATCAACAAGTTAACATTCAAAAGCTCTATTTTTATGGACTTTTGAAAGTTGGTTGATTTCTAGATCAATTCAAGACAACTAGTCTTACTTGTTGAAAGTAACAAAAGATATGAACTATTATTAGAACACCTAGACGATAGAGTTCAAAGCTAAAGAAAGGTTTTATGACTATTATTTCACACATATTTGAGTGAATATAGGTTTATTTACTCAATATGATATAAGTTTGAATCTGTTTGGCTAGTTCAAAGATTCAGAAATATAAATCCCACTTGGCAAGAAATCATAAAGATCTAGGTTAGATCATGTTGATGATTACTTAAGTCAAGAATGATCATCAATGATTGTGTGTAGTAAAATTCACAATCTAGCTCCATAAGATATGGCATATCTAAGTTGGAACGATCGAAGTCGATTAGTACTTGATTCGATCAATGATGGATCATAAAGACTTTTCCTATAATTTCTAAAACAAAATGCTCAACTACCACCAAACTAAACCAAATTCGTCAAAGCTATTGAAAAGTAATTTCAGAATATGTTTTCATAATATATCTAAGGAGTTGCAAAACTCAAAGGGAGCCTAGTGTTTGTTATTCAACAAACTAAGGCCCAAGAATAGATATATGTTTCATTGTGATTTATTCAAATGAGACACAAGGGTATTGTTTCTACCACGAATTTTTGAGAACATAATGTTTGTTTGCTCGAAATGATGTCCTTTTGGAGATTCGTTTCCAAAATGACAAGTGGAAGAAAATAGACCCCGAAAGTCTTCGAGGCGAACAACAAACATAAAACGGACATTCCGGAGGCTTTTCGAAGTTCTTTAGAAAATCCGAACACATATTCTTAAGGATAGACATCTCTTAGAAGACTTTACAAGTGCTTCAAGGAGAACAGAATATTCAAAGGACTTTCAAGTGGCTGTTGATATTCTATTGTTTGATCGATGTTCTATACCCAAGTAGGCATGGAGTTCAAGTCACTGAAACTATGAGATTCTTCTATTAGATAATGAAGAATCATGGAGTTCAGGTCACTGAAGCTATGCGATTCTTCTATTAGATAGTGAAGAAACCTACAACTTGCAGTCAAACTATTATCATGTAGATTAATAAGTTTGTGACTTGTAAGAAAGCTATAACGAAACCTAGATTCCCTAAAATGGTTAAAGACCATATATAGACTCAAATGTTTCAGATGGTTAAAGGCCATAAAACATAACCAATGTTTTGATGACAAAATTGAAATTTTGTTGATTTGTAAGAATGGGTTAACACCTATTGGTTGCAAATTGGTTTTAAGGATAAAAACCATCGAACATGGAATTGTGTTCACACACAAAGCTAGATTAGTTGCTAAAGGTTACAAGCAAATTCACGTCGTGGATTGTGTTGAAACCTCATGCAAAATCGTAATACTTAAGTCTATAATTCAAGCAATGATTGCATATTGGTACATATGGCAATTGGATTCCTCAATCAAATGTTGGAAGAAACTATGTACCTGGTATGTCATAGGATGTGTGGATCCAAATAAATATTTGAAAAGGAAAGCTAGCTTATGAAATCTAAGTACAGATTTAAGCAAGCAAATTGGGAATTAAAACTGTATTTTAGTGAAGCTAATAAGTATTTTAGTTTCATAAAAATGTACATGATTCTTATAGATATATAAGAAGTTTAGTGGGAGTACATAAAAACTTAATTGGTCATATGTGTATTACACACATATCTCTCTATTGTGAAATAACATTCAAATGCTAATAACTTAGGTTTGAAATTATTCATCAATGATGGACCAAGGCGTAACTTAGTACATACTGGGTATTAAGATCTATTTACAAAGATCTTTTAATATTGTTTTGGATTAAGTAATGGCATTTACTAAATCAAACACGAAATACTCCATTGGAGATATTCGACCCATGTGAATAAATCTAAGTAATGAATGTTTGAACTATGTATAAGCATTTACTAAGTTAAACATCAAAGAGTCTAAATGAGATTCTTAACCTATATTATATGTCAAAGAATTTAGTTGGAATTAGTATCTACTGAAACTAGATGAGCTAAAGTTACATGAATAGAATTCAATTGGGAATTATTCTGCAAGAGAATTTATCATGTATGATATAATATGAGGATCGCCAAAAACGTATCGTATGACTTTAGGCATGACGAACATATACCAGTCTCTATTGATCTAAGTGAAGATCAACTAGATGGAGATCAAGAAAAACTTATAGTACTTGAAAAGGTACATAAGAAAAGTTCTTGATTCAAGGAAATAAAGATATGCTAAATATTGATGCTACACGCATAAAACACTGGCAAAGGATCAAGCATGATTCCTTTGTATTTAACCATTGGCAAGGACGAGCTATAGAGAATCGTGTTTTAAAATGGCAACATGGATTGGAGACCATGAGTTGCTGCGTGGGAAATTAAATATTAATTTCTATGTTCAAAGATACAGCTGGAAAAGTCTTCCACATATCAATGAACTGCTTGGATAGGTGAATCCAAACAAAGCATCACTAGCAACCTATACAGTTGAAGTAAAAGTACTTATTGCCTAAGAAGCAATTAAATAGAGTTGTTTATATTAATGAGTTCTTCACTGAACTTGGGAAGATCACATGTCTGTTGACTTAATGGTTCTTCATTGCAAAATGCGCAGAACCACTAATGTAGCAAGAAAGACTAGATCACAAAATAAACATACTCAAAAGATCTTATCATCTATCTCGAAGAACATTCGATGAAAAAGATATTAAGATTGGCAAATCATGATAACTAAACCTACGCAACAAGTGAGAAGCAATACTCACATTGTAGCACTGGAAATCAAGCATAGCTTTGAATTCCATGAACTGTTTTAAAAATGGGTTTGAGGCCCATGGTTGTAAAACATTGGGGTTGAACATTTATCATATATGAAATGTATTTTCATATTCCATTTAATCTTGGTTTAGTATAAAATGATGAGTCCCTTCAATTTGACGAAATATTCAAGATAGACTGTCAGGACCAGTCATGTGACTAAGAAATGTCTATCAAGTAAACTTGAATGTCAAAAGTTGAAAATGGTCCCTGGTTGGAGTTTTCTATAAAGATGGACGCATAGAAAACGTTAGATGACTAGAATGCAAGATGACTAGTAGTTCTGTTTCTTGAACTATGTGAACATGGCAATGTCGTAATCATTTGCATAGATACTTACTTTGGGAAGACTAGTATCGGACAGACCTATGAAACTTTACTGTAAGAAATGAAAATCTGTCATAAGTAAATTTCATTAAAATTATTAGACACTAAATCCTCAATACCTGAGTGATTTGAGATTACTTGTTTGAGAACTGCTTACTTTGACGTTGACCAACCGTCGCACCGTAAAAGGAGGCTATAAAGGCAACGCTCAGGTAATCACCTATCAAACAAAGTCTAATCGCAAGATTGGGATTGTCCTCCCATAAATCGAGATGAGATGCTAAAAGTTGTATAAGGCCACTCGGAGAGCTAGAAACTGTAAAATGCATGGCCGTGCTTAGATGAATCATAGGCTGTGATTATCTGTTTGTTTGATCAGTTGAACTCGGAAACCGAGAAACACCTCTGGACGTAATAGGGATGACAACTCTTACCTTATGTTCAAGAGAAAGCATCGAGCGACAAAGGAATTGGGAAATGCACACTTGTCTCTAAGGACAAGTGGGAGACTGAAGGAAATAATGCCCTTGGTCCAAGTATGCATTTAATGTTAAGTCTAATAAATGCGGTTCAGTATTAATTAACAAGTTAATAATTCAGTGAGATCAAGTGAGCTGAATGCCTAGCTAGAGGCCGCTTCAGTTCAAGTGGAATTAATGATATTAATCCACAGCTTACTCTTGACTGAACCCGTAGGGTCACACAAATAGTACGTAAACGGATCAAGTATTTAATGGCATTAAATAATCCATCTATGGATATTCGGAATCGACGGATCTTGGTTTCAGTGGGAGCTGAGATCATCAAAAGCAAGAAATGAATACTCCGGAAATGATGATGTTGCCGGAAACGGAAATATGGATTGTATCGGAAATATAAATATTATGCAAGTCGTAGATGTTGCTGGAAACGGAAACATGGTACGTATCGGAAAATATTATTGAAAATGGATATATTGCCGGAATCGGAAATATTGCCGGAAACGGAAATATTGACAGAATCGGAAATATTATCGAAATCGGAAAATAATTCTGGAAATGGAAATATTAAATATTTGTTCGAAACGGAAATTAATTCCGGAATCGGAAATATTAAATATTGTTCGTATCGGAAATGAATTCCGGAATCGGGAATTTAATCGGAAGAGTATCGTACGAATTAGCATCGGACGAGGCTCGCTAGACGAAGGCCCAGCACGAAGCCAGGCCGTCGCCCAGCAAGCCACATGCAACAAACCACACGTCAAACCTCAACCAGGCCCAGCGCAAGGCATGGCCCAGCCAAGGCCTTGTGCGCGCGCGCGGATCACAGGCCGCGAGCTGGGCTGAGGCGCTGCGCGCGAGTGCACGGTGCTCGTGCGATGCTCGTGTGCGTGCTATACGAATCCTAAAGCTATCGGGATTCGACATATGATTAAATTCTAATCCTAATAGATAATGTTTATTTAATAGAGTCTTAACAGGATTCTAATTAAACTAAATTAGTATTCTAATAGGATTATAAGTCCTTTTCCATAACTCTATAAATAGGGGCCTAGGGTCACAAATTTATATACAACATTGAAGTATTCAAAGGTAAGATTTTGAAGCAAAAATCAGCCAAACACTTGCAACCTATTTAGCCGAAATTCTTAGAACCTTAAGGGCGATTCTAGTTGGTCAAGCTTAAGGCGGATCCGGACGTGCTGTGGACTATCTACGGAGGGACAACACTTGGAGTCCTAAAGACTTGTTCCTGTTCGGTTCGGGCGCAGCTAGGGAGGGCACGCTACAAAGTGTATGCACCTAAATTATGCTAAATGATTATGTGTAAATAATATGTTTCCTGGCATTAAGGTTTTCCGCATGATTTATGTTTTGTCATATGTATCATAACCTCACAGTGGTATCACGAGCCTCTTATTATTTTCATAATCTAAATTGCATGACATGGTTAAATTTTACAAATTTGCAAAGTAATTAAAAGGGGTGATTAATTTTCGTAATTGTTAATTAATTGCAAATTGCGTTTATTAATTAGATGTACCCAGTTTTTTGGCCGAACCCAGAATTCCCAAATTCGAAGCTTAACTATGACTTTTCGGAGGTTTTAGTTTTTCGAACGCAAAAGTTTGTAATTTTAAGATGTTAAATTGAATATTTGCGATTCTTGTTGATAAATCTTGAGTTTTTGATTGATAAATGCGAAGCTCGCTCGCTGTGGCGTAGCATTGCTCGCTGGGCGAGGCAGCGCTCGCTGGTGCGGGCAGCACTCGCTGGTCGAGCCAGTTCGCGCGCGCGCCTCGTCTCGCATGGTGCCTTGCCTCTCGCCCCATCCGCCCACTCGTCGCAGCCCTGGACGTAAGGCAAGGATGCTGCCTTGTGCTCTCGTGCCACGCACTTGCTCGTTGCATACGTACCGCATGGGCGACGAGCTCCCTTGCTCGTCGTCGCATGCCCGCACTTTACAACACCCCTTAAGGGTAACACTTAGCGTCCATTTCTTTGTGCGTGCAAGATTCGTGAACGGATTTTATAAAAATCAAAACTTTATAATTTAAATTTATAGACGAATTAAAAAATCATATTAATTTCATAAATTTTGGGCGAACAATCGAAAATTTATTATTCAAATTAATTTCCGATTATATTTATTTTCATGGATTCAAATCTAGGTCATAAAATTTAAAAACTTTTCAATTTTAACAAATTTTATGGTGGTTTTTACTCATGGATTCCTAATTAAATTGCTAATTAATTATGAAAATCAAATCAAATTCTAAATTATTCGAATTTCAACAAATTAATTACAATTATAAATTAGGTTGTATAATTAACAAGCTTAGACATTAAAATTGTTAAACATATACAGTAGGTCAATCATAGATTCAAGATTTACAAACAAGAATCACAAATATTTAATTTAACATCTTAAAAATTACAAATTCTGCGTTCGGAAAACTAAAACCTCCGAAAAGTCATAGTTAGGCTTCGAATTTGGGAATTCTGGGTTTGGCATAAAATCTTTGACTATAAAATGATACGATTCCGACCATTATTGACTAAACTGCCGAAAATTCTGCGAAGATATAATTAAATACACTACAAAAATGAAGAGCAAAAAGGGCAATAATTTTTAAGCAAGGAGGACGAAAATTGGTCGCCTTCTCTCAATTTGTTCGTTTCTCAGTTCTTGAGCTTGAAGATTTGTTCGAAAAATATCCGATTTCAAATATTGACCTACTGGTATCATCTTCTCTGTTTAATTATATTTGTGTTTGAATGATTGATTTTGTCGGTATTTGGATGATTGATTTTAGTTTTGTCGAGATTCGATAATGTGTTAACATACTAGCATGATTAATTTAGTTGTACTTTTCTTTTGCTGGTATTCGTTTGATTTTTTCATCATAAAAACCTCAGAATTCAGTGTATTTTTGTTGAATTTGATTTTTGATGCAAAAAATCCATAAATGGAACCAAAATTTGTTAATTAGACACAATACACGTTCGTCGATATAAGTTGTTGAGTGTATTGAAAACTCAGCACTAAATCCCGGTTAATTTGTTATTTTAGGTTAATTATTTAGGGTTTTGGGTTGAGAATCTATGGACTCTTACAATCTGACGTATGGGTTCTGTGTTGGAGTTACTCGTTCCTTTCAGACCTACCTTCAATTTCAGGTATTATCCTACTTTTTGAATTTGATATCTGTTGCACTTTCATGCTAATTGAGGTTGAACATTCAAAATTTGCAGAATGGACATAATTCAAAGTTTTGAGGTTTTTATGTTCTATAATTTAATATCCTAAGCTGCTTGTGTGATTCAATCATTACGATTTATAATTTCATTCAAATGTTCTAATTTCATTGTTGATTTGGATTTTTTATATACTCTTTGATTATTTGGTGTGAGATTTTCTCTAATTCCTAGTTTTTTCATTGAAATGTTTTCTGATTCTTAATTTCATACATATTTTTTCAATTGTTTAGAATCTGAACACTTAGACTATACATTCTTACACTTAGATTATATAATCGCACGAATTTGCAATTAATTACAAAAATCGAAATTAATCACCCCTTTAATTCATTGCAAATTTATAAAATTTAACCATGCTAACTATAATTGATTATGGAATTATTTAGAAGCTCGTGATACCACTGTTAGGTTATTACAAATATAAAGCATATATATTTCATGCGGAAAAACCATAAAGCCAGGAATCCAAATTAATTGCCACATAACAATTAGCATAATTTAGGATACATACTTATGTAGCGTGCCCTTGAAGAAAATAATTCCCTTGGTCCAAGTATGCATTTAATGTTAAGTCTAATAAATGCGGTTCAGTATTAATTAACAAGTTAATAATTCAGTTAGATCAAGTGAGTTGAATGTCTAGCTAGAGGCCGCTTCAGTTCAAGTGGAATTAATGATATTAATCCACAGCTTACTCTTGACTGAACCCGTAGGGTCACACAAATAGTACGTAAACGGATCAAGTATTTAATGGCATTAAATACTCCATCTATGGATATTCGGAATCCACGGATCTTGGTTTCAGTGGGAGCTGAGATCGTCACAAGCAAGAAATGAATACTCCGGAAACGATGATATTGCCGGAAACGGAAATATTGATCGTATCATAAATATAAATATTATCCAAGTCGTAGATGTTGCCGGAAACGGAAACATGGTACGTATCGGAAAATATTATTGGAAATGGAAATATTACCGGAATCGGAAATATTGCCGGAAACGGAAATATTGTCAGAATCGGAAATATTATCGGAATCGGAAAATAATTCCGGAAACGGAAATATTAAATATTTGTTCGAAACGGAAATTAATTCCGGAATCGGAAATATTAAATATTTTTTCGTATCGGAAATGAATTCCGGAACCGGGAATCTAATCGGAAGCACATCGTACGAATTAGCATCGGACGAGGCTTGCTAGACGAAGGCCCAGCACGAAGCCAGGCCCGCGCCCAGCAAGCCAAGCGCCCAACACGAAGGCCACAGCCTCGCCAAGCCCAGCGCAAGGCCAGTCCCAGCAAGGCTGTAGGCGTGCGCGGAGCAGGTGCTCGTGGGCTGCGAGCAGCGACTGCTCGTGTGGGCCGCAAGGCCTGCGCGGGTGGTGCGATGCTCGTAGTCGTGCAACACTCGTGTTCGTAACGAATCCTAATCCTATTGGAATTCGTGCATTGATTAAATCCTAATCCTAAAAGCTTAAATTTATTATTTAGAGTTCTAATAGGATTCTCATTAATAAATCCATATCCTAGTAGGATTACAAATCCTTTTCCATATCTCTATAAATAGGTGCC
Organism: Spinacia oleracea; assembly: GCF_020520425.1. NCBI lineage: Eukaryota > Viridiplantae > Streptophyta > Magnoliopsida > Caryophyllales > Amaranthaceae > Spinacia > Spinacia oleracea. Next base: position 108,899,198 of record NC_079490.1, read on the forward strand.
TAGGGTCACAATTTATAGATACAATTGAAGTATTCTAAAGGTAAGATTTTGAAGCAAAAATCAGCCAAACACTTGCAACCTATTAGCCGAAAATCCTAGTAACCTTAAGGGCGATTCTAGTTGGTCAAGCTTAAGGCGGATCCGGACGTGTTGTGGACTATCTACGGAGGGACGACACTTGGAGTCCTAAAGACTTGTTCTTGTTCGGTTCGGGCGCAGCTAGGGAGGGCACGCTACAAAGTGTATGCATCTAAATTATGCTAAATGATTATGTGTAAATAATATGTTTCCTAGCTTTATGGTTTTTCCGCATGATTTATGTTTTGTCATATTATCATAACCTAACAGTGGTATCACGAGCCTCTTATTATTTTCATAATCTAAATTGCATGAACATGGTTAAATTACAAATTTGCAAGGAATTAAAAGGGGTGATTAATTTTCGTAATTGTTAATTAATTGCAAATTGCGTTTATTTAATTATATGTACGCAGTTTTTCGGCAGAATGTTCGTTACTCAACCAAATCGAGTGATTTTTGTGTCAATTCCGCATGTAAAAGGCATTCTAAAATTTTGACAAAACTAGTATTTTTCGCCGAAACCCATAATTCCCAAATTCGAAGCCTAACTATGACTTTTCGGAGGTTTTAGTTTTTTGAACGCAAAAGTTTGTAAATTTAAGATGTTAAATTGAATATTTGCGATTCTTGTTGATAAATCTTGAATCTTTGATTGACCTACTGTATATGTTTAACAAGTTTGAATGCCTAGCCATGTTAATTATACAACCTAATTTGTAATTATGATTAATTTGTTGAAATTCGAATAATTTAGAATTGATTTGATTTTCATAATTAATTAATAATTTAATTAGGTACCAATGATTAAAAACCACCATAAAAATTGTTAATTTATGTTAAATTTTAAATTTTTATGACCTAGATTTGAATCCATGTTAATCGGAAATTAATTGATTAATAAATTTTCGATTTTTCGCCCTAAAATTATGAAATTAATATGATTTATTAATTTGTCATTAATTTTGGAAATAAAAGTTTTAATTTTTATGCAATTCGCTCATAAAACTTGCATGCACAAAGCAATGGACGCTACGTGTTACCCTTAAGGGGTGTTGTATAGTGCGGGCATGCGACGACGAGCAAGGGAGCTCGTCGCCCATGCGGTACGATGCAACGAGCAAGGGCCATGGCACACGAGCACAAGGCAGCACGCTGCCCTGTGTCGAGTGTTGTGCGCATGTGGGCGAGTGGGCAAGGGCGAAGGGCAAGGCGCAAGCCAGTGGCAGACGCGTGTGGGCAGCAAGCGTGTTGCGCCACAGCGCGCGCTGCCACGCCCAGCAAGCAAGCAGACGCAAAGCGCGACGAGCGAGCAAGCGCGCGCGCAGCGTGGCCTGCAGTGCTTCGTTGCGTGTGGTTGCTTGCGTGTTGTTGTACGAACAATCAAGGGGCGCTAAGCCTCGTGCACTCGATGGGGCTTGGGGCGCAAGCCCAAGTGCCTCGTCGTGTCTCGATTGAGTCGTTTCAAATTTAATTTTGAATTTTCAGTTCGGAAATAATTTTAATTAATTTTAAAATTAATAATTTAAATTGTTTTCTCGGATTTTAATTTTGAATATTATAATTATTATGAATTTTATTTATACTAAAATTAAACCTTGAATTAATTTAAATTCGTTTAATTCAACTGAAATAAATTAAATTAATGGATTCGATTATAAATTTTATATGAGCTTTAAATTTAATTAAATTTGTATGTTTCCGGTTAGACTAGAAATACATTTTTATGTTTAAAATTAGTAAAGCATATGAATTTATTGGTTTAAGTGGGAGACTTTTAGTCATAAACTCTTGATTAGGTCTACAAATCCTTTAAGGTTAAACAACTTGATTATAATTAATAAAGACTGAATAATTGGTAGATTATTGGTGCCCTTGATTAATTACTGCAAATATTTATGTGATGCACTAACCAGCTATGTGGGCCATTCATGATAATGAATGGATGAATGGTATATATTGTATATGTACTGTTTTGCAGGTTATGGAGTGACTAGTATGGCCCAAATAGGATAGAACATATGGTCTGCATACCATTAATTTGAATGTAATTGGTCTAATGCACCAAATTTGTTTTTCAATTTAAATATGGTCTACGTACCATCAAATAGTTGTAATTAGTTTATTTATAGCTTATCCTATTTGAAGAAAATGGCGCCTCCCACGGTGAAATTCAAGACGGAGTTTTCAATCCATTTTCATGACGGACTTTGAAGTTGAAGCTTCAAGATGAAGTCGGGCCATACTAGATCACATTTATCTTATGCATGCTTTAAGTTATTTATTGCTTTAAATATGTCTTAATTATGCATGAGATTGTGGCTTGATTATGTTGCATGATTAAGGATTTTAGTTCACTTAAAATCTAACCAACATAGTAAGAGCCTTAATTTCCAAACTTAAAAATTGAGTTAAAAGGTGCCATGCCAAAATAAACACTTACTTGGATATCCTTTACATCAATCTAGTAATAGTTTTCGCTCAGCGAGGTGTTACTTATTGGTCCTAAAGGGGTAAGGTACACAAATAATTGTGAGTACATGTTAGTTTTGGTGAAACTCAACGATATAAGTAAGGAGTCCTTTTATGTCGTGGAAAAATCGATAGGTTTACCTAATAAGTTCTTAGACGTACCTATTAACCAAGAGTAGTTTCTAGACTATTAGCAAAAGGCTTTTGCTTACCTAAAATATTTTAGAATTGAGTCTAAATACATAATGTGCTTAATTCTTCAATGGTTTTAGGGTCTTGGAATCATTTTATTCACACCTTCCGGAACACATAACTTGAATAAAATTCTTAATGAACATTGAATTATGCATGTATGCTAGAATTTAAGTTTATTAAGAGAAACTGTGAATGGTTATTTATTTGTTTATTCTTTTCAATTGTAGTTTTAACTATGGCAAACAACAATCAAAACATCATCATGGGTTCTGAGCTTATGGTCAAGCTGAACCTAACAAATTTTCTTGAATGGGAAGCTAAGCTAGTTGAAATAGTTAGACTCAATGAACTTGAGTATGTACTGTTACATCCCATGCCAAGCTACTATGCCAGAGACATGACCCCTGAAAGATTTTCCGCCTGGGATGCGGATCTCAAAAAGGTTATGAGTCTCATGCTGAACAATATCCGTGATGAATGGGCTAGAAGGTTTGTAGCTTATGAACCTTTTACGCTCATCAAGAATCTGAGGGATATCTGTCGTGGAAGCACGGAGGACAGGGACCTGAACGTCCATGAGTTGATTGAATCAATGTCTGGTCTAAAGGTTAGTTCTCCCAACAGGTGTTATAGGATGGAAGTCCAAGAAACACATGTTCAACTCCTTCGCACTAAACAAAGGGTAGGCGTCCCACTAAGGTTCCATGTGGATCTTATGTTTTCATATTTCTATCGCCTAAGTCTGCTAGGAACACCAATAAGCGAAAGGATGGCAGTCTCTATCTTGCTCAATTCACTGCACAGTGGGTTTGGTCGCTTCAAGCAACTATACCTAAGTGAACCAAGAGAAGAAACAGTTGCAGAATTTGTTCACCTTGTCAGAAAGGCTGAGATAATACTGGACTACGAAGCCAAAGATTTACTCAAGGCTAAAAGGAGACCGTTCAAGAAAAGTGGAAAGTCTAAGGGGAATGCTAAATCAAAGCAGGACAAGTCCACATCAAGCTGTCTTTATTGTGATGGAATAGGCCATTACAAAAGAGAATGTCCAAAGCTAAAGGAAGACTAGAAGAAAGGAACAGTCGTTCCATCTTCAGGTATTTTCGTTATAGATTGTGTACTTGCTCATTCAACTTCTTGGGTATTAGATACAGGTTGTGGCTCACACTTATGTTCCAATCCACAGGGACTAAGAAGAAGTAGAAAGTTAAGCAAGGGTGAAGTCGACCTACGAGTGGGAAATGGAGCACGGATTGCTGCATTAGCTGTAGGAACTTATTATTTGTCGTTGCCCTCTGAGCTAGTTTTGGAACTGGAAGAGTGTATCCATGTTCCAAGTCTTACTAAAAACATCATTTCTGTTTCTTGCTTAGATGCTAAGGGATTTTCCTTTTTAATAAAAGACAATAGTTGCTCGTTTTATGGATCTGCTAGATTAGTCAATAGACTTTATTTATTAGATCACGACAAACAAATTTATAACATAAATACCAAAAAGGCCAAAAAGGATGATTCAGATCTCACCTATCTGTGGCATTGTTGATTAGGCCATATTAACCTGAAACGCATAGAAAGACTTCAAAAGGAAGGAATTCTAGAACCATTTGACTTAGAGGATTATGGTAAGTGCGAATCATGTTTACTTGGCAAAATGACAAAGTAAGCTTTCTCTAAAGTTGGAGAAAGAGCAAATGAACTATTGGGTTTAATCCATACAGATGTATGTGGACCAATGAGTACAAATGCTAGAGGTGGTTTCAGCTACTTTATCACTTTCACTGATGACTTCAGTAGATATGGTTATGTCTACCTAATGAAGCATAAGTCTGAATCCTTTGACAAATTAAGGGAATTTCATAGTGAAGTAGAGAATCAATTAGGCAAGAAGATTAAAGCATTGCGGTCTGATAGAGGCGGTGAATATCTGAGCTATGAATTTGATGACCATCTGAAAGAATGTGGAATTCTATCAGAATTGACTCCTCCTGGAACACCACAATGGAACGGTGTGTCGGAACGGAGGAACAGAACCTTGCTAGACATGGTTAGGTCAATGATGGGTCAGGCCGAACTTCCAATAGAATTTTGGGGACATGCACTACATACAGCTGCACTCACTATAAATAGAGCTCCATCTAAAGCTGTTGAAAAGACTCCATATGAGTTACGGTTTAGAAAGCCTCCAAATGTGTCTTTTCTTAAGATTTGGGGATGTGAAGTATACGTCAAGCGGTTAATTTCAGACAAACTTCATCCAAAATCTGACAAATGTATCCTTGTGGGCTATCCAAAGGAAACAAAGGGGTATTACTTCTACAATACATCTGAGAACAAGGTGTTTGTTGCTCGAGATGGTATCCTTTTGGAAAAGAATCACATTTCCAAAATGACAAGTGGGAGAAAAGTAGACCTCGAAGAAATTCAAGTCGAACAACAAACTCTAGAGAATGCTCAAGATGACATTCAAGATGAAACTCAGAGATCTTTAGAAGTATCTGGTGAGAATCATGGTCAATCTAGAGATGTAACCCCGCGTAGATCGCAGAGATATAGATCTCAACCGGAAAGGTACTTAGGTATTTTGACGAACGAGAGCTATGACGTTCTATTACTTGAAAGTGATGAACCTGCGACTTACAAGCAAGCTATGACGAGCCCTAGCTCGAAGCAATGGCAAGAAGCCATGCAATCTGAATTAGACTCCATGTCTAAAAACCAAGTATGGGATTTGGTCGATTTTCCAGATGGCTAACAAGCCATTGGAAGAAAATGGGTTTTCAAACTGAAAAAGGACAAGGATGGGAACTAGAAGTTTTCAAATCTAGATTGGTTGCAAAAGGTTACAGGCAAGTCCACGGTGTGGATTACGATGAAACCTTTTCACCAGTTTCAATGCTAAAGTCTATTCGGATAATGTTAGCAATCGCTGCATATTATGATTACGAAATATGGCAGATGGATGTCAAAACCGCTTTCTTAAACGACGTTTTAACAGAAACTGTGTTTATGATACAGCCTGAAGGTTTTGAGGATCCAAAGAATGCTAAAAAGGTATGCAAGATAAAGAAATCAATCTACGGATTGAAGCAGGCATCCAGGAGCTGGAATATACGTTTTGATGAAGCAGTCAGTGACTTTGGTTTCATCAAGAACGCAGACGAATCTTGTGTATAAAAGAAGGTCAGTGGGAGCAAAATTGCTTTTCTAGTACTATATGTCGACGACATATTACTTATCGGAAATGACATTCCCATGTTGAACTCTGTCAAGATTTGGCTTGGGAAAGTTTTTCGATGAAGGATCTAGGAGAAGCACAGTACATATTGGGCATCAAGATTTACAGAGATAGATATAAAAAGATGATTGGACTTAGTCAAAGCACTTATATCAATAAGGTGCTTGAAAGGTTCAAGATGGCAGACTCCAAGCGAGGCTACCTACCCATGTCTCATGGAATGACTCTAAGCAAGACTCAGTGCCCAAAACCACTTGATGAGCGTAGACGAATGAATGGGATTCCATATGCATCATTGATTGGTTCAATTATGTATGCTATGATATGTACACGCCCGGATGTTGCGTACGCACTCAGTGCTACGAGCAGATACCAGTCAGACCCAGGAGAGGCACATTGGACTGCTGCCAAGAACATTCTGAAGTACCTGAAAAGGCACAAAGATGACTTCCTGGTCTATGGTGGAGATGATGAATTAATTGTTAAAGGCTATACGGACGCAAGTTTCCAAACCGACAAAGATGAGTTCAGATCACAGTCTGGGTTTGTCTTCTGCCTCAACGGAGGAGCAGTAAGCTGGAAAAGTGCTAAGCAAAGCACCATTGCGGATCCTACAACTGAAGCGGAGTACATTTCTGCACATGAAGCAGCAAAGGAAGCTATATGGCTAAGGAAGTTCATAGGCGAACTTGGTGTAGTCCTCTCCATTAAAGGACCAATAGCCCTATATTGTGATAATAACGGAGCTATTGCACAGGAAAAGGAGCCTAGACACCACCAAAGAGTCAAGCATGTACTTTGTAGATTTCACCTTCTACGAGAGTTCGTTGAAAAAAAGAAGTCGAGATAAGCAAGATTGGAACTGATGACAACATCTCAGATCCATTGACTAAACCTCTGCCGCAGGCGAAGCACAACTCGCACACTGCAGCTATGGGAATCAAGCATATTGGAGAATGGCTTTAATGTCCTTGTTTAATGTTTTAAAGTTTTAGAGTTTAATTCTTTGTAAAACATTATTGGTTAATCATTCACAATAAATGAATAGAATTCATTTTTCCATTTAATTTGTGGTTTATTAAATGATGAGTCCCTTCAATTTGACGATATATTCAAGATAGACTGTCAGGACCAGTCCTGTGACTAAGAAATGTCTATCAAGTGAACTTGAATGCCAAAGGTTGAAAATGGTCCCTGGTCGGAGTTTTCTATAAAATTGGACGCATAGAAAACGTTAGACGACTGGAATGCAAGATGACTAGCAGTTCTGTTTCTTGAACTATGTGGACATGGCAATGTCGTAATCATTTGCATAGATACTTACTTTGGGAAGACTAGTATCGGACAGACCTATGAAACTTTACTGTAAGAGATGAAAATCTGTCATAAGTAAATTTCATTAAAATTATTAGACACTAAATCCTCAATACCTGAGTGATTTGAGATTACTTGTTTGAGAACTGGTTGCTTTGACGTTGACCATTCGTCGCACCGTAAAAGGAGGCTATAAAGGCAACGCTCAGGTAATCACCTATCAAACGAAGTCTAATCTCAAGATCACAAGATTGGGATTGTCCTCCCATAAATCGGGATGAGATGCTGAAAGTTGTACAAGGCCACTCGGAGAGCTAGAAACTGTAAAATGCATGGCCGTGCTCAGATGAATCATAGGCTATGATTATCTTTTTTATTTGATCAGTTGAACTATGAAACCGAGAAACACCTCTGGACATAATAAGGATGACAACTCTTACCTTATGTTCAAGAGCAAGCATCGAGCGATTAATTAGGAAATGCACACTTGTCCCTGAGGACAAGTGGGAGATTGAAAGAAATAATGCCCTTGGTCCAAGTATGCATTTAATGTTAAGTCTAATAAATGTGGTTCAGTATTAATTAAGAAGTTAATAATTCAGTGATATCAAGTGAGTTGAATGCCTAGCTAGAGGCGCTTCAGTTCAAGTGGAATTAATGATATTAATCCACAGCTTACTCTTGACTGAACCCGTAGGGTCACACAAATAGTACGTAAACGGATCAAGTATTTAATGGCATTAAATACTCCATCTATGGATATTCGGAATCGACGGATCTTGGTTTCAGTGGGAGCTGAGATCGTCACAAGCAAGAAATGAATACTCCGGAAACGATGATATTGCCGGAAACGGAAATATGGATCGTATCGGAAATATAAATATTATCCAAGTCGTAGATGTTGCCGAAAACGGAAACATGCTACGTATCGGAAAATATTATTTGAAATGGAAATATTACCGGAATCGGAAATATTGTCGGAAACGGAAATATTGTCAGAATCGGAAATATTATCGGAATCGGAAAATAATTCCGGAAACGGAAATATTAAATATTTGTTCGAAACGGTGTAGACACCTACTTTTGTCCCCATTCCCGCAAGGGAAAGGTTCGATGATGAAAGCATAAAACTCCACTTGACAACGCATCTCCTATAAAATAAACGAATCTCGATTCCCCATTTCATTTTACCCGAAACCTGCTATTTATAGAAACCTGCTAAAAATAGTAACTGCCGTAAAAGGTAGCTTCTAAAAGTGGCAAATCATAAAAGATAGAAACCTGTCAGAATTAGGTGTTGCATTCCAACATAAATCCTAAATGAGATAGAAAACCGCGAGAATCCTATTCCTAATAGGATTCGGAAATAAGAGTTACGTATTAATTAAAATCCTAACGAGCCTAGAGTTCGTAACGGGCCCAGACGCATTCCGTCACAAATTGATACGCGCTAAAAGACTCAAATTAATCTCAAACTCTACGGATTTTAGAATCCGAATCTGACTAAACAAAAACTGCCCAGACCCTATTTTCAACGCCTGGCTCTGGGCGCCGAAAATACCTGGGTACGTTTCTTTTCCTAATTCTTTGTGGATTAGAACTCTGCAATTCTATCTTTCCACGAACTCTTCCCTATAAATAGACCCCTAGTTTCGACGTGAAACAACACACAACAACACATAATACATTCTGAGTATTGACTCAAAACCCCTGAGCCCAAGCCTCTCGCTGCGAAACTGTTCACGCGTTCTGTCGCAATCGATCCATAAATCGAACAGAACGTATCATGTCCCATAATCGAGATTCGTTAAATAAAAAGGAGAAATAGCAAAGTCAAAGTGGTTAGTTTTCTGAGAACCCTGACGCACCTCTCAAGGGTGCGTCGTAATGTGTCCCTTTTCGATGATTTAACCGCTTTCCTCGCCCTTTTTATGAACTGTTAAACTAACCTAATATGATTGTTCTATCACGCCTAATAAATATAATATTTTTGGGAAATCGGATTATCATGCTAGGTCCCTTAATGATATTTAAATCAGATAATCACGATCGAATTAGTATTATATGCTGCATATTGCTAAAATCAATTCAGATTAGTTTAATAGTTAACGCATGTCCCTTCAATTATTTATGCTGAGCTAGTAAGGATATCCTGCCTCTGGAGTTATCGACGAGCGAATTACTCCTCTCGGTAGTTACAGTCCCCCCGAACCCTCAATCTCTACCTTGCGGGTGTATATTGAGAGATCCCCACACCAGGGATCACAAGGGAACCTACGGCCGTCGTGGTCAAACATAATTGCACTCCCTTTATGTCACGATAACCGGGTTTTGTCAGTTTTTCTCATTGTCGTTAAAAACTAAATGGCGACTCCTATATTACTAGTCAATTGGGTGTATACTCACAGGAAATCCAATTACACTTGATTGAATAAAAAGAATCGTCACACCCACGAGGGACAGGTCACGCATTAGCCTCGCGCTTTTTCGACCCCCTCACAGTGGCGACTCCACTGGGGATAGTGAAGGAAATACTCGTGCTTGTAGGTAATCAAAATAGCCGAAGGGTGAAACGATCCTACCCCGCGTTTATTTCCCCATCAAGTTGGGACGACCTGAAAATCATCATATTAATGTGAACGGGCAGAACATCATAACGAATCTCGGCTCCCTCGGGAGTTGGGACTAAGGATACCTTTTCGCCAATAGGGGGGTGCATACGCCGCGCATGTTTCCCACTCGGTACTTGTGCAGGTAGTACAGCTATCCCGAACCCAATCGCTCGCCCATTAGGTCCCTCTCGCCTGCATGCCCCCTTGGCTTGCACTTGCGGGTTGGCCTCTTGAGCGAAATTCGTCTGTTGAAGACACTACCTCGACCGGGGCATGTGTTGGATCTACGATAGAAGCGGTACCAAGCCAGGCGCAAATAAACTAACCATAGAAGCCTATCATAAACTACGTGACATATTTAATTTTCAAATCCATGTTTGTAATGTAGTTATGTGTAGCGAACTATGTGACTATGTTATGATTGTGCGTACGAATAATGCTAGACAAATAATGCTAGAAAACCAAACGACCTAAAAAAAAAATTGTCCAAACATTCATGAACCAATTGGCCAAAGAGTTATACCAAAATACGTGTTCCGCAAGCCCGAACGATCGCCACAAAAATAAGCGACGTTCGGGATGGCCTGTAACGAATCCCACAAACGCTGCACAACGCGTAAGGACGTTATTAGGCAAGCACGCAAAATCGAAGTCGCATAAACAAAAAATATACGCAAACAGAAATCGAGTACCAGTCAGGGACGCATTTTCAGCGCCCCTGGCTGGGCGCCAATATTTCTAACGCCCACTGCTGGGCGCTGAAGTTGCTGCCTGGCCTTTTGGTCAGGCACAGCAGCCTCGGCGCCCGCGAATGAAAAAATATACGTAGCAAAAAAAACTTTTCGAAAGGATTTGCTGCGAGGGCGTATGAAAAGGCACTCGATTCTAAAAGCGACTTGTAAAAAATAAAAGAACACTTTGTGTCGTTGTTAGGCCTCCTATGACGACAATGCCCGGCACCAAAACCGAGCATGCTAATTAAACGACCTTGAATGTCACATGGGCAAAGTATTCAAAAAATAATGTTCAAATGAAGTTTTTAAAGAAAAATAATGTTCGAATAAAAAGTAAATCCGAGTCTAGAATAGGCTATGCCAAAGTACAATCCAAATCCTAAGTCTTAGTTGTCTTATCCATAGAATCGGTCCTAATGCTTGGTGTCGTTCTGCAAGTCAAAAGGTTAAACCATATTGAGTCTCCCCTCCTAACATTTAAATCAATAAGCACCCATATTTAATGGACACCCCTTGCTAAGAATCCACGGCCTCAATACTCTCTCACCAATAAAAAGAATATACTATAGTATTTGCAAAATGGAAACAGTCACATTCTGAAAATCATTCCCCCATAGTCGCACAACCCCCAAAGTGAACCTAAGGTGTCAATACCATTGGCAAGAAAAATTAATGGCCTCAAGGCTTAGGATCACATTGGGTCACGACTATCATAGTCCTCTCGAGTCACTCACTCCTCGAAATACTACTAAGTACGGACTAAAAGATTTTCCATGAATGCAACATGACCAACCATTAAAATACCCAAATCGGCATACCATAAGTCTACCATTGGGGTAAAAGCAATACACACTAAGAGAGAAGCCGCACTAATGATTCTAGTCTTGCAAAAATAAAAATTTGATCTCCCCAACTAACTACCTTGCCAACATTAAGCAAAATGGCGCATGACAAATGAACACCCAAGGGTTAAAATCTAAAGTGTCAACCAACGCAAGTCATGGTCCAATTAGCCTAAGTCTGAGAGTTGCTTGGTCAAGTATTATAGGCTTACGCCACGTCATTATTTTGAGTCTAGGCCACCTCCTTGTATTCATACACGGGTTATAATCAGAAAGATTAATGAAAGTTTGAGTCTAAATCACAACTTCCAATTAAATCCCGTAAAACCGGAATCTGAAAAGAAACAAAAAAATATTTTCGATGTAATTCTTTCGTTAAATTTCAATAAGGTAAAAGCAACATTTTGAATCTACGCTATTTGCACATTTTAAGAAACGACTAAATACGCTTGCAAAGTAAGACAATTTAAAAGGTCCACCCTAGGCCTACGAAAATTAAAAGGTCCACTATAGGCCCACCAAACGAGGCTCACTCAGTCTCGCCTCGTGACTCAAAGACCACAACCATCTACCCTTTAGCCCAAATTGATTGAAGGATTTATGTTGGGGAGAAATCCCAAGCAAAAAGAAAAAATAGAAAGAGAAAAGGGAGAGCGAAAAGAGCGAGCCATGAAATACTTAGCCCGTACCTCCCAAAGTACGAAATTTACCCAAGTAAACAAGGAAGAGAATTGAGTCAACCAATCCAAATCATAAAATTCTACGATGTCTACCCTTTCCAATCCTTATGCTCTTAGACGCATTCGCTCTGGGGTCCCTGTTCAGCTCATCTAACCCATCCATGTTCTCATTGCCATAACCCAAGAAACCATTACCTCGACTCTTGTTCTTGAACTTGTTGTCAACCGCAAACCACACACGGCCATTGACACGTGCGTCATACCGATTATTTCCAAAGCCCAAAACCTGTTCTTACACCACCATTAGCATAATGACCATATAACTTGTGTGGATACATACTGTTGATATACCCTTAAGCCGTCCCCATACTACTCATTGACCTTGGTTAATTTAAACTCACGACACTAGTCCGAGGCTGCAAATTGTGAGCCCTAGCAGATATAATCCTCATGCTTGACCAACACCTATACAAATTCTCCTATCTCATTCAACCCATCTCTCAAGCCGTCTTGAGTCACAAACAAAAAAAGGAAACAAATGAAAAAGTGCAAAAAAATAATAAAATGTGAATAATAAAAAAGAAACTTTGCAAAAGCGCCTCTAAAGTTAGTCTAAAAAGAAAAATAAAGAAGCATTTAGCGCACCAAAAAAATATCCGCCCAGAAACCATTTTCAGCGCCCAGAGCTGGGCGCCGAAATCTTTAGCGCCCAAGCCTGGGCGCCGAATCTCTCTGCTTGCTGAAAAATTTGTCCATAAGTGCTCGTCATTTTATCCGCACATGCACGGAAAAATAACGAACACTTGGAGGGGTACAACACGTATTCAGATATACGTACCACCAAAAAATACATGTACTCAAAAAATATATAAAACAAATTTTTGGCTTACGGCAAAGCACTAGATTAAAATAATAATAAACTTCACTTATTCTACCGTTTCAAATAATATGTTTTTCACCTCAGAACATACTTATCGAATTCGGCATTCTAAGAAACCATTTTCTAGGCTAAGAACTACGCAAGACCTGATTCCAAATTAAATCTATTTAAGGCGGATACGTAGGCAATCCATGATCCGGTCCGACCAATTTGACAAAAATATTAAAGCATATAGAAAAACAAGAATAAAAATAGAAGTCCCTTATTGAAATTTAATCACTTGCAATCCAAGTCGAAAGAAAAATTTAAGTCAAAATCCAAGATGCCAAAAGTAATGAGCACACATCGAAAAATAATAAGGGCACGTACCCTTGCCAGAAGGAGCACTCACACTCCTAGGCACTTAGCCAAGACTCAAAAGACCGCTTTGCCTCAATTAAATGGGGGCTAGCGCAAACGTCCATGACCTCTAAAATACTCGACTTGACCCTCCCTAAAAGCAAACTAACTCACTTAAAGACTTTCTTTCACCACTAGACATAGTCGTTCGCTTAAAGACCTTCTTTCACCCCTAGACACAGTCATGATCGCCAACAAGTAGTAAGGGCAGTAAGCTTGCAATGAAAAAGATTGTTCTACGGCATCGCCCCATCGTTCCTTCGAACTCAGGGCACTCGTTCATGGTAATTCAAATGCCTGCTAATCTCCTTTGAAAAAAAAAAAATCAGACATTGTCAATAGGACTTGGCACTTAACCAAGGCTCACCCTACTCAGACATATGACATGGGCATCTAAAATCGAAATCTGAAAGCATCATTAATGGGAAGACATAACAGCAACTGGGGGCTAAAAATTGAAATGAAAGAGCTAGGGAAAGAACTAAGTATACCTTGACCTTTTGCACAGACATACACCGAATAAATCTAAGTCAATTTGAAAACGGTTTATATTCCTGCAATTCTGGAAAAGATGGCCCTAAAAGCTTAAAAGCATATGCCAAACGAGCACAAGTAATGTCTTGACGCCAGCACCTTGGCTTCCAGCGAACCCTTAGACAACATTCCAAAAATCGTAACAGTATTTTTGATTCACTCATGTAATCCTGTACGAACCCTTCTATAAGTCAACCTACTTAGGACACCTCGGATTGTACACAGTAGGACTCAGATTTTAAATAATTTTCAAATAATTTTCAAAGACTTCTTCGAACATAATAAAGAGTCGTTGGTTTAATCTAAGTATGCGTTTTGCAAGTGAGTCAAAGATATTTCTAAATATAATTATGGGCAAAGAAAGGCACCTAGCTTTTGAGCAAGGCATACTTCAACATGTGACTACCTTGACCATGGCAATGTCGCACAATACGACATTTACAAGAGAAGTAGCAAATCACTACTCGAACGTACCTCGCACTAAACGAGTCTGGTTCAAACTATTCATGATTCGTGTCACCATGAATGCGTAAAAAGACGTATGCAAAGCATTATAGCACCAAGCTAATCCCGTAGCTACAATTGGGGGCTTGAGAAAAACACTCAAAAAATGCTCGAAATGACGATTTTATCGCGAATTCTCGACGCTAAAGCTATACATACATCATAGGGGCACAATCCTAAGCTTTAAATTGTGAAAACAAACCTTAGAATGGCTACAACCCCTCCCAAATTCTAAGCGCTACTTAGAATATATAAAGTCACCCCACTAACAAGGGTAACTGAAAATCGCGAGTCACCAAAACTCCGATCAAACTACTGCACATAACGCTCGCCCTATAAAGCGCCCGTTACACAGTCTACATCGTTCCAAAGCAAAAACGAAAGAAAAAATCAAGGATAAGAACTGTCAAAATATACCCAGAAATCATTTTCAACGCCCAGAGCTGGGCGCCGATATCTTTAACGCCCCAGCCTGGGCGCTGAATCTTTCTGCTAGCCAAGTTTTGCCCAGATACAAAAATAAGAAAGAAACACCTATGAATCATCGCATCGAACGAAGTAATAAGCCGTGCAAACCCACGCAGAAGGTGCTACACTTGTTCGCGCACCCGAACGATTCAGCACGATGAAGTACTCCAAATAATGATATCCCAACACTTGGAGGAATGTTCTAAGACACGCCGTTAGGCCACACAAGCCTGCGTTGCACCATAATCCCACAGTACAAGTCTAAAAAAGGGTAAGGCACATTGCACTAATGCAAGCACGACCAAGAGTAAGAGGCAAAGACTACTTATCGCCCAAATACAAGCCACACTACTTCTACATTGAGGATTAAAGGTAGCAAAATATTACCTACCACAGAAGGGATAGCTCGCACCTACACGAGCGGAACCCCAAGACATCTTTCTCGAAAGAACCTACAAAAATCGTACGCCAGAAGGAAAGCATCCCAACATGCATACTTGGGGGCTCCAAGCTACAAAACAACCATAGCAAAATAAAAAAATCTCGAAGCAAATGTTTGGACAATCGAAAGGGCACGATGTTTGAGCCCACTTCATGAATGGACCTGACCCCTATCAAGCTTCTAAGCAAACTATTCAAAATCAGTCATTGCTAAAAAAAATGATTCAAGCAAACTGATTAATGGACCGCACACAACGGCCATTCTATGAACGCTCGTTCGCACATACATATCATCATTCACGAACACGTTCAAAAAATATAAGAGCGATCAAAGTCTTACACCTCAAGGTATGTTCCTCGGGCCATATAGACTCGCCCAACTATTGCAATAACTGTACACCTTAAGAGCAACAGTTCCTCAAAATAATCACCCCAAAGCGACAAGTACCGTAGTCCACATGGAACTTCCAAGTGAAATAAACGAATGAGCAAGAGGCCAACTGTGTCATCAAAAGACCAGCACAAACAACACTTTCAACGCCCCACCTGGGCGTGAATTATTTCGGCGCCCAGGCCTGGGCGCCGAAAATAAACCCAGGCTCAAAAAAGACCCTAATTTCTATTGGGCCCTGTCTAATCCTTTTGACTCGAAAATTGCCAATTCCCTTGTGAAAGTTGCACCTCACGACTTTGTCAAGAATAGCACACCACTACAAAAATCGCTCGCACTTACGAGCACAATCCCAAACACGATCAAGGACATTACAGAATGTGTATCCCCAAGGAACCTCTTTGACAAGAAATGACCGTCAAGTACGAATGCTTGGGGGCTCGAAAGAAAATATATATTTCAAAAGAGAGTATGAAAAATTAAAACAATATTCCCAGACTACGCTGTACAAGTCCCGTGTTTGGATATCTCAAAAAATATATTGTTAAACAAAAATATACACAATGTGGACCCACTTATAGGACACATCTAATCAGGAAAAATTACGACCCACCAACAGGTTGTAATCACAAAAGCCCTTCTACATAGGCAAAATAAGAAAATCAAAATGGGCTCACCCACCCTCAGCGGGCGGGGTCTGCGTCACTAGCCGCGCAGGTCCTCAGTTTTCGAAAGAAATAAAACTTCACATTTAAAATAGGCTCGCCACCTTCAGTGGGCGGGGTCTACGGCGCAAACCACGTAGGTCCTTATTTTCAAAAAACAAAACAAAATAAAATTTCAAAACAGATTCGTCCACTTCAGCGGACGGGGTGTCCACCCTCAGCGGACAAGGTTCGCCACCTTCAGCGGGCGGGGTCTACGTCACAAACCGCGTAGGTCCTTATTTTCAAAAAAAATTTAAACAGATTCGTCCACTTCAGCGGACGGGGTGTCCACCCTCAGCGGACAAGGTTCGCCACCTTCAATGGGCGGGGTCTACGTCACAAACCGCGTAGGTCCTTATTTTCAAAAACATCAAACAGATTCGTCCACTTCTATCGGACGGGGGGTCCCCCTCAGAGGACAGGCTCGCCCACCTTCAGCGGGCGGGGTCTGCGTCACTAACAGCGCAGGTCCTTAGTCGCTGCAGCGATAACTTTTACTGGATTTTCCTTCGTTTTACTCCCTATAAAAACAAGGGTACTGGATTTTCCTTTGTTTTACTTCCTATAAAAACAAGGGGGTTTTCTCGTTTAGCCAGCCCTGAAAATGAGAATCTTTAAAAATGTTTTACCTCGTGATTGGGCTTGGCCAGGCCCAATTACACTTTACAGCTTTAATTTCAAAAACATCTGTAGTTACTCCCAATGACAAAGTGAGGGAGTTTCTACGCATCTTTAGATCCTTCCAATTACAAAGTGAGGAAGTTTCTATACTATCAGTTGGCAAATCCCAATGACACGTGAGGGATATGTCGACACTTCAAGTGATGACCCTTAAGTCAAATGTTATCACTCGGGGGCTCGTGAGACCCTTGCAAAACAGGTCACATACACCATGGCTTGTGCGACGCACTCCGTCTAATACTTTGACCATCGTCTTACTCCAAGACTCAGTCAAAGTGGGGGCTAACTGTAGACACCTTCTTTTGTCCCCATTCCCGCAAGGGAAAGGTTCGATGATGAAAGCATAAAAACTCCACTTGACAACGCATCTCCTATAAAATAAACGAATCTCGATTCCCCATTTCATTTTACCCGAAACCTGCTAAAAATAGTAACTACCGTAAAAGGTAGCTTCTAAAAGTGGAAAATCATAAAAGATAGAAACCTGTCAGAATTAGGTGTTGCATTCCAACATAAATCCTAAATGAGATAGAAAACCGCGAGAATCCTATTCCTAATAGGATTCGGAAATAAGAGTTACGTATTAATTAAAATCCTAACGAGCCTAGAGTTCGTAACGGGCCCAGACGCATTCCGTCACAAGTTGATACGCGCTAAAAGACTCAAATTAATCTCAAACTCTACGGATTTTAGAATCCGAATCTGACTAAACAAAAACTGCCCAGACCCTATTTTCAACGCCTGGCTCTGGGCGCTGAAAATACCTGGGTACGTTTCTTTTCCTAATTCTTTGTGGATTAGAACTCTGCAATTCTATCTTTCCACGAACTCTTCCCTATAAATAGACCCCTAGTTTCAACGTGAAACAACACACAACAACACATAATATATTCTGAGTATTGACTCAAAACCCCTGAGCCCAAGCCTCTCGCTGCGAAACTGTTCACGCGTTCTGTCGCAATCGATCCATAAATCGAACAGAACGTATCCTGTCCCATAATCGAGATTCGTTAAATAAAAAGGAGAAATAGCAAAGTCAAAGTGGTTAGTTTTCTGAGAACCCTGACGCACCTCTCAAGGGTGCGTCGTAATGTGTCCCTTTTCGATGATTTAACCGCTTTCCTCGCCCCCTTTTGATGAACTGTTAAACTAACCTAATATGATTGTTCTATCACGCCTAATAAATATAATATTTTTGGGAAATCGGATTATCATGCTAGGTCCCTTAATGATATTTAAATCAGATAAGCACGATCGAATTAGTATTATATGCTGCATATTGCTAAAATCAATTCAGATTAGTTTAATAGTTAACGCATGTCCCTTCAATTATTTATGCTGAGCTAGTAAGGATATCCTGCCTCTGGAGTTATCGACGAGCGAATTACTCCTCTCGGTAGTTACAGTCCCCCGAACCCTCAATCTCTACCTTGCGGGTGTATATTGAGAGATCCCCACACCAGGGATCACAAGGGAACCTACGGCCGTCGTGGTCAAACATAATTGCACTCCCTTTATGTCACGATAACCGGGTTTTGTCAGTTTTTCTCATTGTCGTTAAAAACTGAATGGCGACTCCTATATTACTAGTCAATTGGGTGTATACTCACAGGAAATCCAATTACACTTGATTGAATAAAAAGAATCGTCACACCCACGAGGGACAGGTCACGCATTAGCCTTGCGCTTTTTCGACCCCCTCACAAACGGAAATTAATTCCGGAATCGGAAATATTAAATATTGTTCGTATTGGAAATTAATTTCGGAACCGGGAATTTAATCGGAAGCGCATCGTACGAATTAGCATCGGATGAGGCTTGTTAGACGAAGGCCCAGCACGAAGCCAGGCCCTCGCCCAGCAAGCCAAGCGCCCAACACGAAGGCCACAACCTCGCCAGACCCAGCGCAAGGCCAGGCCCAGGAAGGCCGTGTGGGCTGCGAGCAGCGAGTGCTCGTGTGGGCTGCACGGCCTGCGCGGGTGGTGCGATGCTCGTAGTCGTGCAACACTCGTGTTCGTAACGAATCCTAATCCTATTGCAATTCGTGCATTGATTAAATCCTAATCCTAAAAGATTAAATTTATTATTTAGAGTTCTCATAGGATTCTAATTAATAAATCCATATCCTAGTAGGATTACAAATCCTTTTCCATATCTCTATAAATAGGTGCCTAGGGTCACAATTTATAGACACAATTGAAGTATTCTAAAGGTAAGATTTTGAAGCAAAAATCAGCCAAACACTTGCAACCTATTAGCCGAAAATCCTAGTAACCTTAAGGGCGATTCTAGTTGGTCAAGCTTAAGGCGGATCCGGACGTGCTGTGGACTATCTACGGAGGGACGACACTTGGAGTCCTAAAGACTTGTTCTTGTTCGGTTCGGGCGCATCTAGGGAGGGCACGCTACAAAGTGTATGCATCTAAATTATGCTAAATGATTATGTGTAAATAATATGTTTCCTGGCTTTATGGTTTTTCCGCATGATTTATGTTTTGTCATATGTATCATAACCTAACAACCCTCCCTAGCTGCTCCTGAACCGAACAAGAACAAGTTTAGGAATCCAAGTGTAGTCCCTCCGTAGATAGCCCACAGCACGTTCGGATCCGCCTTAGATTTAATTAACTAGAATTGCACCTAAGGTTTTAAGTTTATTCGAATATAATTGTGACAAATTAGCGTTAGTTTGAATCCTTAAAACAATGTGAATACTTGAATTCGAGTGTCTATAAATTGTGAATGCTATCACATACTTATAGGGCTGGAATAATGGAATTAGAAGTCTACTAGGTTTCAATTAATCTAATCCTATCAGAATTTGACATTAATTAAAACTATTAAGTTATTGTTTAATTAAACAACTAACTCAAGTAACTTTAGGAAATTTAATCTTTAATCTAATCCTAATTGATTAAGGATTCGACGTATGCACGAACTCAAAGCACGCACAGCCCACGAGGGGCGCTGGACGCGCGCGCGCACGGAGCAGCTCGGCCCACAGCGCTGCGCAGCCCATTGCCTTGTGTGCGCCAGTAGCCTTGCGCGTTGGGCCTGGCCTTGCGTGCTTCTTGGTTGGGCCTGCGTGCCTTGGCTTGCTGTTGTTGCCTTGCGCGCATGGGCTTGCTAGGCGCAGGCCTGGCTTCGTGTTGGCCATGCGTCTAGCAAGCTCGTCCGATGTTTATTTCGTACTACGCGCTACCGATTAATTTTCCGTTTTTGGAATTCATTTCCGATTTGAACAATATTTAATACTTCAGATTCCGGAATTAATTTCCGTTTCGAATTAATTTCCTTGTCGTCCCTCCATAGATTTAATTGACTAGAATTCAACCTAAGGTTTTAAGTTATTCGAATATAATATGTGGCAAAGTATTAACTTTAGTTTTAACCTTAAAACTATATGAATACTTGAATTGATTGATTATAAATTGTGAATGCCATCACCTATTTATAGGGTAGGATTATCGGAACTAGAAACCTACTAGGATTCAATTAATCTAATCTTATTAGAATTAGATACTAATTGAACCTATTAAGTTAATGTTTAATTCAACAACTAACTCTAGTAGTGTTAGGAATTTAATCTTTAATCGAACTAGTCCTAATTGCCTAAATATTCGATGCATCCACGAACTCAACGCACACGCACGCACAGCCCAGGAAGGGCGTTGGGCGCGCGCGCGCGCGCGGAGACCTTGGCCCAGCAACTGCTCGCAGCCCACGAAGGGCGCGCGCTTTGCTGGCCTTGCCCACGCTGGGCCTGGCCTTGCGTGCCTTTGGCGGGCTGTGGCTTTGTGCTCGCTACTGCGCGGGCTTCGCTAGGCGCGGGCCTAGCTTTGTGCTAGGTCTTGCGTCTAGCAAGCTCGTCAGATTTTATTTCGTACGACGCGCTTCTGATTAATTTTCCGATTACGGAATTCATTACCGATTCGAACAATATTCAATATTTCCGATTTCGGAATTAATTTCCGTTTCGAACAAATATTTAATATTTTTGATTTCGGAATTATTTTCCGATTCCGATAATATTTCCGATTCCGACAATATTTTCGTTTCCGGGAATATTTCCGGTTCCGGCAATATTTCCATTTCCGATAATATTTTCCGATACGTACCATGTTTCCGTTTCTGGCAAAATCTACGACTTGGATAATATTTATATTTCCGTTACGATCCATATTTCCGTTTCCGGCAATATCATCGTTTCTGGAGCATTCATAATTTGCCTTTTGACGATTTCAACTCCCACTGGAACCGAGATCCGTCGATTCCGATTATCCATAAATGGAGTATTTAATTCACTTAAATACTTGATCCGTTCACGTACTATTTGTGTGACCCTACGGGTTCAGTCAAGAGTAAGCTGTGGATTAATATTATTAATTCCACTTGAACTGAAGCGGCCTCTAGCTAGGCATACAGTTCACTTGATCTCCCTGAATTATTAACTTGTATAATTAATTAATACTAAACCGCGTTTATTAGACTTAGCATTCAATTCATACTTGGACCAAGGGCATTATTTCCTTCAGGAGGATGCGGCGATTTTGCAGCAAGTATTCGAAGAGGAGGCTTTAGATGCCGACGTTGACTTCGAAGGTGAGGCTCCCCCTTTTTTGGTTCCAGATCCTCCTCCGAGTGATTCTCTTGCTTTGACGACTGAGATTGACAGTGATTTCGTGGATGAGGCTAATGCCAACCGGCATTCCGAAGTTGGTGGTCGCTTCCTGGGTTTGCCTGAAGGGTATCGGCTGGTTCTGCCGAAGAAGAAGAAAACGGTGGCCGATTGTCCTAAAGGTTCTTAGAGCATGTTGTCGTCTATACGAAGATGTTTGATTATGGGCTATGTTTTCCTCTCCACCCGTTTATTGAGAAGGTTCTTAGAGCTTGGAACGTTGGCATTGTTCAGCTATCTCCTATAGTCATCCGAAATTTGGTGGCTTACACTTGGTTGTTTTCCTTCAAGCAATGGCCTTTGACTTTGAATTTGTTTAAGAAACTCCATTGGTTGAAGTGCGACGGTAGGAATACTGGCTGGTGGACCATTTTCACGAAGTCGCAAAGGCAGACTGTGAATCCTCGACTTTCTAGATGTAAGGACTGGAAAGATCATTTCTATTTCATGGTTGTTCCTGATGACTACCCTCTTTGTCGAACTTTCTTCTAGCCTAAAACTAGAATGGAGCAGTTTGACCAGGCTGACCTTGGTGCTCGTGAGCAACGTGCTTACTATAGGCTGCTGGCCGAGTATGTAGATGTGGGTCTTTCTAAACCGAAGACTCTACCGACGTTTTGGCTACCTCCTGTCGGTTATATTCTTAGCCTTGCTGCGCTGGGTGTTGTCGGTCTTGCACCTACGCATCCCATTGGTAAATCTAGTTATTTGTTCGTGTTCTCATATCGTTGCATATATGTTTATCTCCTCTGTGTTACTTTGTTGGTCAAAACTTTTTCTTTTTGTGTGGTTTTGTTGCTTAACATTGTCTTTGTTTCTTAGGGCATCATCTACTGAACAAGGATGCACTCGGCCTTGACAAGAATTGGAAGGTGGTTGAAAGGTGTCGTGACGCTCCCTCCGAGAAATACTACACAGTTGCCACCTTCTGTACGAAGGCTTGTCGTGGTCGGCCTCCTACTTTTGTTACTCCTTCCGCTGTTGTGAACAAAGGTGAAGTCCCTCGGGTCACTCGAACAAGAGTTCTTGCTGCTGCTCAAGCCACTTCCTCCGCCCAGCCCGAAATGACGACTGGAAATAAGTATGTTTCTCTTCCTACCGGCCGTGGGGGACATACCACCCGGAAGAGATCTTCCCTTCAGACCAGCACTAACTCTCCCAAACGGTCCAAGAATGACGCCGAGAAGCCGGCTCAAGAGAAGGTCAAGGATGTTTATGCTAGCGTTGATAAACCTTTGCAAACTTCGGGTGATGCTGCGAAGTCTGGCGAACAGCCTGCTAAGTCGGTTGAGATTTTAGACGTTGATCTGATTTCTAAACTGAATCGGAAGCAGGTGATGAGTGATCTGATTCCTGATCCGTTATGCCCCCCTTTGCCCATTTCGAGACACAGTCCGAGTATAAATAGATCCGCCAGCTCGGCATCTAAGTATGGGGTCATAGTTCGATCTGGGGACTATATCGAGGATAAGACGGTTACACTGTCTCCGGTCACCCTTGTTGGTCTTTCTTTTCCTCTCGGTCATAGTAACGAACATTGGCAGCCGTCCATCGATGTGCTGAGAGGCGAGTCTATTCTGTTTGACCGTCCAAAGGATGGGGGTACATTAGGCTACCGGTCTTTTGCTATATCTAATTTATGAACCGTTGTTTACCTTTGAATCATTGTCGTTTACTACGTTCTTTACTGCGTCGTCCTCGGCCGAGATACTATCTTTCAGTTATGGGAAAATTGTTTGTTGCGTTGTCATTGGGTGGGCTGATGTTCTCGAGCTTTACCTGTTTACTTATCGTGTCTTGCATCGTTGCCGACTGGGCCAACGTGCTCAACTTTCTATCTTATGATGTATCGTCTCTTGCAACATTGCCGACTGGGGCCATGTGCTCAACTTTTTGCTTATATTGTGTCGTTTCTTGCATCATTTCCGACTGGGGCAAACGTGCTCAACCTTTTGCTTATATTGTGTCATTTCTTGCATCATTGCCGACTGGGGCAAACATGCTCATCCTTTTGTTATATTATCGTCGTATCTTGCATCATTGTCGATTGGGCCAATGTGCTCAACCTTTTTATTGTATTATGTCGTATCTTGCATCATTGCCGGTTGGGCCAATGTGCTCAACCTTTTTATTGTATTATGTCGTATCTTGTACCATTGCCGATTGGGCCAATGTGCTCAACCTTTTTATTGTATTATGTCGTATCTTGCATCATTGCCTATTGGGCCAACGTGCTCAACCTTTTTATTGTATTATGTCGTATCTTGCATCATTGCCGATTGGCCAATGTGCTCAACCTTTTTATTGTATTGTGTTTTATCGTATATTGCTTTATGTTGTAAACATACTTGCTAGCTATATATTGAAAATTAGAATCTGGCTCTGTCGGCCTTGTTACATTGGTTGTTCATACAAACTTTTCATACATAAAATTTTCTCATGGTGTCTGCATTCCATGAGTTTTTCAGCGGTGTTCCATCCATTTGCATTAGCCTGTACGATCCGGCCACGACTTCTTCCCATATTTGGTATGGTCCTTCCCAGTTTGCTGTCAGCTTACCTTGCTTTTGTGCTTTTCCTGTTGCAGCTGTACGACGAAGTACCAAATCCCCTACCTCCAGTTTCCTATGTTTTACCCGTTTGTTGTAAGCTCTGCTCATTCTATTTTTGTAAGTTGCTGACTTGATTTCCGCTTGCAGTCTTACTTCTGGCAGGAAGTCTAGCTGGTGCCGGAGTAGGCTGTCGTTATCATGCTCATCGTAGTGCTGGATGCGGAAGGTAGGATGTGCCACCTCCGCTGGTATGACTGCATCTGATCCGAAGCATAGCTTGAAAGGACTTTCTCCCGTTGCTTCCTTAACCGTCGTTCTGTTACCCCATAGGACCTCTGGTACTGTGTCTTCCCATTTACCCTTGAACTCGTCTAGTTTTTTCTTTAGGGCTATGAGTATCTGTTTGTTTGCGGCCTCCGCTTGTCCGTTACTCTGGGGATGGCAGACTGAAGCGTAGCTGAACTTGACCCGGTAATCTTCCAGGAACACTCTGATGGGTGTGCAGTCGAATTGGCATCCGTGGTCGAACACTATTGCTGTCGGTATTTCGAACCTTGTTATTATGTTCTTCCAGATGAATTTCCTCACCTGATTGGCTGTTATTTTTGCTACTAGCTCGTCCTCTATCCACTTTGTGAAGTAGTCTACGGCAACAATTAAGAACTTCCTGCCTCCGGAAGCTGTTGTGAAGGGTCCTACAATGTCCATCCCCTATTGGGCGAACAAGATTGGGTTTAGAATGGGCATTAGGTCGTTTTCTGGCATACGTATCACTGGAGCGAACAACTGGCATTTTTCACACTTTTTGACATAATTCTGTGCATCTTCCAGCATGGTTGTCCAGTAGTATCCTTGTCTCTGGCAGATTAGGGAGAGTGTCTTTCCTCCTACATGGTTCCCACATATTCCCTCATGTATTTCCTCGATTATTCTTGCTGACTCGTATGCCGTCAAGCATCGTAACAGGGGGAGGCTGAATGCTCTCTTGTTAAGTTGTCCCTGATATATGACGTACCAGCAGTCGTCCTTTTTCACTTTCTTTGCCTCGTTGATGTCAGTTGGCAACAACCCTGTTGTTTTGTATGCCTAGATGTTGTCGTACCATTCTTTGTTTTCCGTGATAACCATTACCTCTTTCCCCTTCTCCTCTGTGCTCCTTCTGTGCATGATTTCTATCATTAGTGATCTATTGAGTTCGATTTCTTTCGAGCTAGCCAGTCTGGCTAGGCTGTCTGCAGCAGTGTTCAATGCTCTAGGGACCAGGACGATTTCAAAAGCTTCCAGCCTTGCTGTCAGTGTTTTCAATTTCTCTTGATACCGCCTCATTGACGGCTCCTTGGCTTCATATTCTCCTAAAAACTGGTTCGCCACCAGTTGAGAATCGGTTGTCATTGTTACTTTCTTGGCGTCTGCCAACAAACACAAATGTACTCCTGCGATAGCTGCTGTTAGGTTATGATACATATGACAAAACATAAATCATGCGGAAAAACCATAAAGCCAGGAAACATATTATTTACACATAATCATTTAGCATAATTTAGATGCATACACTTTGTAGCTTGCCCTCCCTAGCTGCGCCCGAACCGAACAAGAACAAGTCTTTAGGACTCCAAGTGTCTTCCCTCCGTAGATAGTCCACAGCACGTCCGGATCCGCCTTAAGCTTGACCAACTAGAATCGCCCTTAAGGTTACTATGATTTTCGGCTAATAGGTTGAAAGTGTTTGGCTGATTTTTGCTTCAAAATCTTACCTTTATAATACTTCAATTGTGTCTATAAATTGTGACCCTAGGCACCTACTTATAGAGATATGGAAAAGGATTTGTAATCCTACTAGGATATGGATTTATTAATTAGAATCCTATTAGAACTCTAAATAATAAATTTAATCTTTTAGGATTAGGATTTAATCAATGCACGAATTCCAATAGGATTAGGATTCATTACGAACACGAGTGTTGCACGACTACGAGCATCGCACCACCCGCACAGGCCTTGCGGCCCACACGAGCAGTCGCTGCTCGCAGCCCACGAGCACCTGCTCCGCGCGCGCCTACGGCCTTGCTGGGCCTGGCCTTGCGCTGGGCCTGGCGAGGCTGTGGCCTTCGTGTTGGGCGCTTGTCTTGCTGGGCGCGGGCCTGGCTTCGTGCTGGGCCTTTGTCTAGCAAGCCTCGTCCGATGCTAATTCGTTCGATGCGCTTCCGATTAAATTCCCGGTTCCGGAATTCATTTCCGATACGAACAATATTTAATATTTCCGATTCCGAAATTAATTTCCGTTTCGAACAAATATTTAATATTTCCGTTTCCGGAATTATTTTCCGATTCGGATAATATTTCCGATTCTGACAATATTTCCGTTTCCGGCAATATTTCCGATTCCGGTAATATTTCCATTTCCAATAATATTTTCCGATACGTACCATGTTTCCGTTTCCGGCAACATCTGCGACTTGGATAATATTTATATTTCCGATACGATCCATATTTCCGTTTCCGGCAATATCATCGTTTCTGGAGTATTCATTTCTGTTAGGTTATGATACATATGACAATTCATAAATCATGCGGAAAAACCATAAAGCCAGGAAAACATATTATTTACACATAATCATTTAGCATAGTTTAGATGCATACTCTTTGTTGCGTGCCCTCCCTAGCTGCGCCCGAACCGAACAAGAACAAGTCTTTAGGACTCCAAGTGTCGTCCATCCGTAGATAGTCCACAGCACGTCCGGGTTCGCCTTAAGATTGACCAACTAGAATCGCCCTTAAGGTACTTAGAATTTTCGGCACTTTATAGGCAATTGTATGACTGAATTTTGCTCTCAAAAACTCACTTTGAATACTTGAATTCTCGATGTAAATATGTGACCCTAGGCACCTGTTTATAGAGTTATGGAAAAGGATTTGGAATCCTATTAGGATACTAATTTATTTAATTATAATCCTACTAGGACTCTAATTAAATAAACTAAATCTTTTAGGATTAGATTTAATCATATGACAAATCCCGGTAGCTTTAGGATTCGGGTAGCACACAAACACACACGCACGCACAGCAACCCACGAGGGGCGCCATGCGCGCGCGCGCAGCCCGCGAGCTCGCAGCCCACTGCCGCAAGCCCACGCGCTGCCGTAGCCTTGGCGCGCGCTGGGCCTACCTTGCGGTGGGCCTGGCGCAGCCTTGGCTGGTGCGTTTGTGGGGTGCTGGCTTGCTGGGCGATGGCCCGGCTTCGTGCTGGGCCTTCGTCTGGCAGGCCTTGTCCGATGCTAATTCGTACGATACGCTTCCGATTAATTTCCCGATTCCGGAATTCATTTCCGATACGAACAATATTCAATATTTCCGATTCCGGAATCAATTTCCGTTTCGAACAAATATTTAATATTTCCGTTTCCGGTATTATTTTCCGATTCCGATAATATTTCCGATTCTGACAATATTTCCGTTTCCGGCAATATTTCCGATTCCGGCAATATTTCCATTTCCGATAATATTTTCCGATACGTACCATGTTTCCGTTTCCGGCAACATCTACGACTTGGATAATATTTATATTTCCGATACGATCCATATTTCCGTTTCCGGCAATATCATCGTTTCCGGAGTATTCATTTCTTGCCTGTGACGATCTCAGCTCCCACTGAAACCAAGATCCGTCGATTCCGAATATCCATAGATGGAGTATTTAATGCCATTAAATACTTGATCCGTTTACGTATTATTTGTGTGACCCTACGGGTTCAGTCAAGATTAAGTTGTGGATTATTATCATTAATTCCACTTGAACTGAAGCGGCCTCTAGCTAGGCATTCAGCTCACTTGATCTCACTGAATTATTAACTTGTTAATTAATACTGAACCGCATTTATTAGACTTAACATTGAATGCATACTTGGACCAAGGGCATTATTTCCTTCAGTCTCCCACTTGTCCTTAGGGACAAGTGTGCATTTCCTAATTCCTTTGTCGCTCGATGTTTGCTCTTGAACATAAGGTAAGAGTTGTCATCCTTATTATGTCCAGAGGTGTTTCTCGGTTTCAGATTTCTACTGATCAAATAAACAGATAATCATAGCCTATGATTCATCCGAGCACGGCCATGCATTTCACAGTTTCTAGCTCTCCGAGTGGCCTTGTACAACTTTTAAGCATCTCATCCCGATTTATGGGAGGACAATCCCAATCTTGCGATCTTGAGATTAGACTTCGTTTTATAGGTGATTACCTGAGCGTTGCCTTTATAGCCTCCTTTTACGGTGCGACGGTTGGTCAACGTCAAAGCAACTAGTTCTCAAACAAGTAATCTCAAATCACTCAGGTATTGAGGATTTAGTGTCTAATAATTTTAATGAAATTTACTTATGACAGATTTTCATCTCTTACAGTAAAGTTTCATAGGTCTTGTCCGATACTAGTCTTCCCAAAGTAAGTATCTATGCAAATGATTATGACATTGCCATGTCCACCTAGTTCAAGAAACAGAACTACTAGTCATCTTGCATTCTAGTCGTCTAACGTTTTCTATGCGTACAATTTTATAGAAAACTCCGACTAGGGACCATTTTCAACCTTTGACATTCAAGTTCACTTGATAGAAATTTCTTAGTCACAGGACTG
Source organism: Spinacia oleracea (assembly GCF_020520425.1). NCBI lineage: Eukaryota > Viridiplantae > Streptophyta > Magnoliopsida > Caryophyllales > Amaranthaceae > Spinacia > Spinacia oleracea. The sequence continues at coordinate 108,928,222 of NC_079490.1, forward strand.
GTCCTGACAGTCTATCTTGAATATATCGTCAAATTGAAGGGACTCATCATTTAATAAACCACAAATTAAATGGAAAAATGAATTCTTTTCATTTATTGTGAATGATTAACCAATAATGTTTTACAAAGATTTAAACTCTAAAACTTTAAAACATTAAACAGGGTCATCAAAGCCATTCTCCAATATGCTTGATTCCCATAGCTGCAGTGTGCGAGTTGTGCTTCGCCTGCGGCAGAGGTTTAGTCAATGGATCTGATATGTTGTCATCAGTTCCAATCTTGTTTATCTCGACTTCTTTTCTTTCAACGAACTCTCGTAGAAGGTGAAATCTACGAAGTACATGCTTGACTCTCTGGTGGTGTCTAGGCTCCTTTGCCTGTGCAATAGCTCCGTTATTATCACAATACAGGGCTATTGGTCCTTTAATGGAGGGGACTACACCAAGTTCACCTATGAACTTCCTTAGCCATATAGCTTCCTTTGCTGCTTCATGTGCAGCAATGTACTCCGCTTCAGTTGTAGAATCCGCAATGGTGCTTTGCTTAGCACTTTTCCAGCTTACTGCTCCTCCGTTGAGGCAGAAGACAAACCCAGACTGTGATCTGAAATCATCTTTGTCGGTTTGGAAACTTGCGTCCGTATAGCCTTTAAAAATTAATTCATCATCTCCACCATAGACCAGGAAGTCATCTTTGTGCCTTTTCAGGTACTTCAGAATATTCTTGGCAGCAGTCCAATGCGCCTCTCCTGGGTCTGACTGGTATCTGCTCGTAGCACTGAGTGCGTACGCAACATCCGGGCGTGTACATATCATAGCATACATTATTGAACCAATCAATGATGCATATGGAATCCCATTCATTCGTCTACGCTCATCAAGTGTTTTTGGGCACTGAGTCTTGCTTAGAGTTATTCCATGAGACATGGGTAGGTAGCCTCGCGCTTGGAGTCTGCCATCTTGAACCTATCAAGCACCTTATTGATATAAGTGCTTTGACTAAGTCCAATCATCCTTTTAGATCTATCTCTGTAAATCTTGATGCCCAATATGTACTGTGCTTCTCCTAGATCTTTCATCGAAAAACATTTCCCAAGCCAAATCTTGACAGAGTTCAACATAGGAATGTCATTTCCGATAAGTAATATGTCGTCGACATATAATACTAGGAAAGCAATTTTGCTCCCACTGACCTTCTTGTATACACAAGATTCGTCTGCGTTCTTGATGAAACCAAAGTCACTGACTGCTTCATCAAAACGTATATTCCAGCTCCTGGATGCTTGCTTCAATCCGTAGATTGACTTCTTTAGCTTGCATACCTTTTTAGCATTCTTTGGATCGTCAAAACCTTCAGGCTGTGTCATAAACACAGTTTCTGTTAAAATGCCGTTTAAGAAAGCAGTTTTGACATCCATCTGCCATATTTCGTAATCGTAATATACAGCGATTGCTAACATTATCCGAATAGACTTTAGCATTGCAACTGGTGAAAAGGTTTCATCGTAATCCACACCGTGGACTTGCCTGTAACCTTTTGCAACCAATCTAGCTTTGAAAACTTCAAGTTTCCCATCTTTGTCCTTTTTCAGTTTGAAAACCCATTTGCTTCCAATGGCTTGGTAGCCATCTGGCAAATCGACCAAATCCCATACTTGGTTTTCAGACATAGAGTCTAATTCAGATTGCATGGCCTCTTGCCATTGCTTGGAGCTAGGGCTCGTCATAGCTTGTTTGTAAGTCGCAGGTTCATCACTTTCAAGTAATAGAACGTCATAGCTCTCGTTCGTCAAAATACCTAAGTACCTTTCCGGTTGAGATCTATATCTTTGCGATCTACGCGGGGTAACATTTCTAGTTTGACCATGATTCTCACCAGATTCTTCTAAAGATCTCTGAGTTTCATCCTGAATGTCATGTTGAGCATTCTCTAGAGTTTGTTGTTCGACTCGAATTTCTTCGAGGTCTACTTTTCTCCCACTTGTCATTTTGGAAATGTGATCTTTCTCCAAAAAGACACCATCTCGAGGAACAAACACCTTGTTCTCAGATGTATTATAGAAGTAATACCCCTTTGTTTCCTTTGGATAGCCCACAAGGATACATTTGTCAGATTTTGGATGAAGTTTGTCTGAAATCAATCGTTTGACGTATACTTCACATCCCCAAATCTTCAGAAAAGACACATTTGGAGGCTTTCCAAACCATAATTCATATGGAGTCTTTTCGACAGCTTTAGACGGAGCTCTATTTATAGTGAGTGCAGCTGTATTTAGTGCATGTCCCCAAAATTCTAATGGAAGTTTGACCTGACCCATCATTGACCTGACCATGTCTAGCAAGGTTCTGTTCCTCCGTTCCGACACACCGTTCCATTGTGGTGTTCCAGGAAGAGTCAATTCTGATAGAATTCCACATTCTTTCAGATGGTCATCAAATTCATAGCTCAGATATTCACCGCCTCTATCAGACCGTAGTGCCTTAATCTTCTTGCCTAATTGATTCTCTACTTCACTCTGAAATTCCTTGAATTTGTCAAAGGATTCAGACTTATGCTTCATTAGGTAGACATAACCATATCTACTGAAGTCATCAGTGAAAGTGATAAAGTAGCTGAAACCACCTCTAGCATTTGTACTCATTGGTCCACATACATCTGTATGGATTAAACCCAATAGTTCATTTGCTCTTTCTCCAACTTTAGAGAAAGGTTGCTTTGTCATTTTGCCAAGTAAACATGATTCGCATTTACCATAATCCTCTAAGTCAAATGGTTCTAGAATTCCTTCCTTTTGAAGTCTTTCTAAGCGTTTCAAGTTTATATGGCCTAATCGACAATGCCACAGATAGGTGAGATCTGAATCATCCTTTTTGGCCCTTTTGGTATTTATGTTATATACTTGTTTGTCGTGATCTAATAAATAAAGTCCATTGACTAATCTAGAAGATCCATAAAACATCTCTTTAAAATAAAACGAACAACTATTGTCTTTTATTAAAAAGGAAAATCCCTTAGCATCTAAGCAAGAAACTGAAATGATGTTTTTAGTAAGACTTGGAACATGGAAACATTCTTCCAATTCCAAAACTAGCACGGAAGGCAATGACAAATAGTAAGTTCCTACAGCTAATGCAGCAATCCGTGCTCCATTTCCCACTCGTAGGTCGACTTCACCCTTGCTTAACTTTCTACTTCTTCTTAGTCCCCGTGGATTGGAACATAAGTGTGAGCCACAACCTGTATCTAATACCCAAGAAGTTGAATTAGCAAGTATACAGTCTATAACGAAAATACCTGAAGATGGAACGACTGTTCCGTTCTTCTGATCTTCCTTTAGCTTCGGACATTCTCTTTTGTAATGGCCTATTCCATCACAATAAAGACAGCTTGATGTGGACTTGTCCTGCTTTGATTTAGCATTGCCCTTGGACTTTCCACCTTTCTTGAACGGTTACCTTCTAGCCTTGAGTAAATCTTTGGCTTCAAAGTCCAGTATTATTTCAGCCTTTCTGACAAGGTGAACAAATTCTGCAACTGTTTCTTCTCTTGGTTCACTTAGGTATAGTTGCTTGAAGCGACCAAACCCACTGTGTAGTGAATTGAGCAAGATAGAGACTGCCATCCTTTCGCTTATTGGTGTTCCTAGTAGACTTAGGCGATCAAAGTATGAACGCATAAGATCCACATGGAACCTCAGTGGGACGCCTACCCTCTGTTTAGTGCGAAGGAGCTGAACATGTGTTTCTTGGACCTCCATCCTATAACACCTGTTGGGAGAACTAACCTTTAGACCAGACATTGATTCAATCAACTCATGGATGTTCAGGTCCCTGTCCTCCGTGCTTCCACGACAGATATCCCTCAGATTCTTGATGAGCGTAGAAGGTTCATAGGCTACAAACCTTCTAGCCCAATCATCAGGGATATTGTTCAGCATGAGACTCATAACCTTTTTGAGATCCGCATCCCAGGCGTAAAATCTCTCAGGGGTCATGTCTCTGGCATAGTAGCTTGGCATGGGATGTGACAGTACATACTCAAGTCCATTGAGTTTGACTATTTCAACTAGATTAGCTTCCCATTCAAGAAAATTTGCCAGGTTCAGCTTGACCATAAGCTCAGAACCTATGATGATGTTTTGATTGATGTTTGCCATATTTAAAAACTACAATCGAAAAGAATAAACAAATAAATAACCATTCACAGTTTCTCTTAATAAACTAAAATTCTAGCATACATGCATAATTCAATGTTTATTAAGCATTTTATTCAAGTTATGTGTTCCGGCAGGTGTGAATAAAATGATTCCAAGATCCTAAAATCATTGAAGAACTAAGCACGGTTTGTCGACTTAATCCTAAAACATCTTAGGTAAGCAAAAGCCTTTTGCTAATAGTCTAGAAACTATTCTTGGTTGATAGGTACGTCTAAAAACGTATTAGGTAAACCTATCGATTTTTCCACGACATAAAAGGACTCCTTACTTATATCGTTGAGTTTCACCAAAACTAACATGTACTCACAATTATTTGTGTACCTTGCCCCTTTAGGACCAATAAGTAACACCTCGCTGAGCGAAAACTATTACTAGATTGATGTAAAGGATATCCAAGCAAGTGTATATTTTGGCATGGCACCTTTTAACTCAATTTTTAAGTTTGGAACTTAAGGCTCTTACTATGTTGGTTAGATTTTAAGTGAACTAAAATCCTTAATCATGCAACATAATCAAGCTTTTGATCTCATGCATTTTAAGACATATTTAAAAGCAATAAATAACTTAAAACATGCATAAGATAAATGTGATCTAGTATGGCCCGACATCATCTTGAAGCTTTAACTTCAAAGTCCGTCTTGAAAATCTCCGTGGGAGGCACCATTTTCTTCAAATAGGATAAGCTATAATTAAAACTAATTACAACTATTTGATGGTACGCAAACCATATTTGAATTGAAAAACAACTTTGGTACTTTAGACCAATTACATTCAAATTAATGGTACGCAGACCATATTTTCTATCCTATTTGGGCCATACTAGTCACTTCATAACCTGCAAAACAGTACATATACAATATATACCATTCACCCATTCATTATCATGAATGGCCCACATAGCTGGTTAGTAAAACAAATTATGCATCACGTAAACATTTGGAGCAATTAATCAAGGGCACCAATAATCTACCAATTATTCAGTCCTTATTAATTCTAATCAAGTTGTTTTAACCTTAAGGATTTGTAGACCTAATCAAGAGTTTATGACTAAAAGGGCTCCCACTTAAACCAATAAATTCATATGCTTTACTAATTTTAAACATAAAAATGTATTTCTAGTCTAACCGGAAACATACAAATTTAATTAAAATTTAAAGCTCATATAAATTTATAATTGAATCCAAAAAGTTTAATTTAATTTCAGTCGTATTTAAATTAATTCATGATTTTAATTTTAGTAAAATAATTAGAATAAATAAAATTTATTATAATTACAATATTCAAAATTAAAATCCAAGAAAATAATTTAAATTATTAATTTTAAAATTAATTAAAATTACGTAAACTGAAAATTTCAAATTAAAATTTCAAAACGATCCAATCGCAACGCAACAACCCCACGCAACGCACGCCCATGGGCCACACGCACACAGCCATCGCTGGCCATGTGCGCGCAGCCCATGCGCTGCGTCGCATCGCTGCTGCTGCTCTCCTTCGCAAGGCATCACGCGAGCTGGTGCTCGCTGCGCGCGCCAGCACTCGATGCACGCGAGCCATCGCTCGATGCGCTCGCTCGCCAGCGCTCGCTACGCGCGCTCGCCAGCGCTCGCTTTATGCGGGCCATTGCTCGCTGCGCGCGCTTGCCAGCGCTCGATCCTGCGAGCCTCGCTCGCTGCGCAAGGCATCGACGCTGGGCGTAGCACTCGTGGCACGCGAGCTTGCGCTCGCTGCGCGCGAGCCTCCTCATGTTTGCGCGAGGCAGTGCGCGCTGTGGCGCAGCTCGCTTGCTGCCCACACGCGACTGCTGTGCCTTGCTTTCGCCCTCGCCCGTTCGTCCATTGCTCACAGCCCACGACACAAGGCAGGGCTGCTGCCTTGTGCTCGTGCACCATGGCCTTGCTCATTGCATTCGTGCCGCATGGGCGACGAGCTCCCTTGCTCGTCGTCACATGCCCGCACTATACAACACCCCTTAAGGGTAACACGTAGCGTCCATTGCTTTGTGCGTGCAAGTTATATGAGTGAATCGCATAAAATTTAAAAAATTTATATTTAAAATTAATGACAAATTAATAAATAATATTAATTTCATAATTTTAGGGCGAAAAATCGAAAATTTATTATTCAATTGATTTCCGATTAACATGGATTCAAGTCTAGGTCATAAAAATTTAAAATTTAACTTAAATTTACAATTTTTTATGGTGGTTTTTAATCATAGGTATCTAATTAAATTATAATTAATTATGAAAATCAAATTAATTCTAAATTATTCTAATTTTCAACAAATTAATCATAATTACAAATTAGATTGCATAATTAACAAGGCTAGGCATTCAAACTTGTTAAACATATACAGTAGGTCAATCAAAAATTCAAGATTTATCAACAAGAATCGCAAATATTTAATTTAACATCTTAAATTTACGAAATTTTGCATTCGAAAAACTAAAACCTCCGAAAAGTCATAGTTAGGCTTCGAATTTGAGAATTCTGGGTTCGGCAGAAAAATACTATTTTTGTCAAAATTTTAGAATGCCTTTTACATGCGAATTTTGACACAAAAATCACTCGATTTGGATGAGTAACGAAGAAACTGCCGAAAAATTGCGTACGTATAATTAAATAAGCGCAATTTGCAATTAATTAACAATTACGAAAATTAATCACCCCTTTTAATTCTTGCAAATTTGTAATATTTAACCATGTTCATGCAATTTTAGATTATGAAAATAATAAGAGGCTCGTGATACCACTGTTAGGTTATGATACATATGACAATTCATAAATCATGCGGAAAAACCATAAAGCCAGGAAAACATATTATTTACACATAATCATTTAGCATAGTTTAGATGCATACTCTTTGTTGCGTGCCCTCCCTAGCTGCGCCCGAACCGAACAAGAACAAGAACAAGAACAAGTCTTTAGGACTCCAAGTGTCGTCCCTCCGTAGATAGTCCACAGCACGTCCGGATCCGCCTTAAGATTGACCAACTAGAATCGCCCTTAAGGTACTTAGAATTTTCGGCACTTTATAGGCAATTGTATGACTGAATTTTGCTCTCAAAAACTCACTTTGAATACTTGAATTCTCGATGTAAATATGTGACCCTAGGCACCTATTTATAGAGTTATGGAAAAGGATTTGGAATCCTATTAGGATACTAATTTATTTAATTATAATCCTACTAGGACTCTAATTAAATAAACTAAATCTTTTAGGATTAGATTTAATCATATGAAAAATCCCGGTAGCTTTAGGATTCGAGTAGCACACAAACACACACGCACGCACAGCAGCCCACGAGGGGCGCCATGCGCGCGCGCGCAGCCCGCGAGCTCGCAGCCCACTGCCGCAAGCCCACACGCTGCCGTAGCCTTGGCGCGCGCTGGGCCTGCCTTGCGGTGGGCCTGGCGCAGCCTTGGCTGGTGCGTTTGTGGCGTGCTGGCTTGCTGGGCGATGGCCCGGCTTCGTGCTGGGCCTTCGTCTGGCAGGCCTCGTCCAATGCTAATTCGTACGATACGCTTCCGATTAATTTCCCGATTCCGGAATTCATTTCCGATACGAACAATATTCAATATTTCCGATTCCGGAATCAATTTCCGTTTCGAACAAATATTTAATATTTCCGTTTCCGGAATTATTTTCCGATTCCGATAATATTTCCGATTCTGACAATATTTCCGTTTCCGGCAATATTTCCGATTCCGGCAATATTTCCATTTCCGATAATATTTTCCGATACGTACCATGTTTCCGTTTCCGGCAACATCTACGACTTGGATAATATTTATATTTCCGATACGATCCATATTTCCGTTTCCGGCAATATCATCGTTTCCGGAGTATTCATTTCTTGCCTGTGACGATCTCAGCTCCCACTGAAACCAAGATCCGTCGATTCCGAATATCCATAGATGGAGTATTTAATGCCATTAAATACTTGATCCGTTTACGTACTATTTGTGTGACCCTACGGGTTCAGTCAAGAGTAAGCTGTGGATTAATATCATTAATTCCACTTGAACTGAAGCGGCCTCTAGCTAGGCATTCAGCTCACTTGATCTCACTGAATTATTAACTTGTTAATTAATACTGAACCGCATTTATTAGACTTAACATTGAATGCATACTTGGACCAAGGGCATTATTTCCTTCAATTTCTTGCTTGTGACGATCTCAGCTCCCACTGAAACCAAGATCCGTTGATTCCGAATATCCATAGATGGAGTATTTAATGCCATTAAATACTTGATCCGTTTACGTACTATTTGTGTGACCCTACGGGTTCAGTCAAGAGTAAGTTGTGGATTAATATTATTAATTCCACTTGAACTGAAGCGGCCTCTAGCTAGGCATTCAGCTCACTTGATCTCACTGAATTATTAACTTGTTAATTAATACTGAACCGCATTTATTAGAGTTAACATTAAATGCATACTTGGACCAAGGGCATTATTTCCTTCAGCTGCCTCATATTCTGCCTCATTTTTCGATGCCGTAAAAGTGAATCTGATTGTATATTCAAATTTATCTCCTGCCGGAGAAGTCAACACAATGCCGGCTCCCGCACCTGATTGAGCGACTGATCCATCCACTGAAAACCCGTAGGATTCAGTTTTGGTCTCATCCTCCTGGTAGGATGCTTCGACTACGAAGTCGGCTAAGGCCTGAGCTTTTATTGCATTGCGTGGGTGGAACTCCATATCGTATTCTGACAACTCTATAGCCCACTGTAATACTCTGCCGGCTGTGTCCATTTTCTGCAAAGCCTTTTCCAATGGGAAGTTTGTAAGGACTTCTATGGTGTGTGCATCAAAGTATGGTCTGAGCTTTCTAGCTGCTATTAAGACTGCGTAGGCTAGCTTTCTATCAGCGAGTATCTTGTTTCTGCCGGGTTCAGAACATGGCTAACGAAGTATACCGGCTGTTGGATCTTGTCTTTCTCGATAATTAGGACGGCAACGATGGCTTGAGGTGAGGCGGATACATATAGTTGTAGTTTATCACCTTCTTCCGGCCTGGCTATTGTTGGCAGGGATTGAAGATGATCTTTAATCTTCTCAAAAGCTTTTTCTTCGATCTCTCCCCATTGAAATTTTCCGTTATGTTTCAGAGTATTGAAGAACGGGATCGACCTGTGTTCCGACTTGCTAACAAACCTTGTTAGCGCTGCCATTCATCCTGTCATCCTTTGTACATCCTTGATGCTCTTTGGTTGAGGCAGATTGAGTATTGCCTCTACCTTGTCTGGGTTCGCATCAATGCCTCTCTCGCTGACTAGGAAACCTAAGAATTTCCTCGATTTCACTCCGAACACACACTTCTTGGGGTTCAGCTTCATTTTGTATCATCCACATGGTCGCTCTCTACTATACTCTTCACTATAGAGTCATCCACAAACACCTCGATATTGCGGCCTTTCTGCTCCGCAAAAACTCTGTCGACCAGCTTTTGGTAAGTCGCACCGGCATTCTTAAGCCCAAATGGCATGCCTTTGTAATTAAATACTCCCCCCTCGGTGATGAATGCATCTTTTTTCCTATCGGCCTTCGCAAGGCTGATTTGATGGTATCCGAAAAATGCATTCAGGAAGCTTAGCAGCTTGTCCGGATGTTAAGTCAACTAACCTGTTGATTCTCGGAAGTGGGTAGCAAACTTTTGGGCATGCTCTATTCAGGTTTGTGAAATCCACACACATTCTCCAGGAGCCGTTCGACTTTTTTAGCATTACGACGTTGGCTAACCATTCCGGCTAGTCACATGGTTCGATGAATCCCGCCGCCAGCAACTTTTTTACCTCTTCCTGTATGGCTTGAATTTTTTTAGTTGAGAAATTTCTTTTCTTTTGTTTTACCAGCCTTACTGATCTGTCGACGTTCAGTCGGTGCTCAATTACTTCCGGGCTGATAGCCGACATTTCGTCGGCGGAAAATGCGAACACGTCAGCGTGTTCTCGCAGCAGGCCGGTCATGTTTACCCGCAGTACTGGGTCAATGTCGGTTCCTATCTTGACTATTCTGTCTGGCTTTCCTTCCACGAGCTCAATTTCCTCAACATCTCCTCCTGCCTCTAACCTGGGCCCAGCAGCCCTTTCCTCGAGGCTTTCGATTTTCGGTGTTTCCTGTTTCTGTCTTTTTTCTTTCTTTGGCAACAAAGATTGTTCACCCTCTGATTTCGAGCTTTGGTTTCTTGCAGGTCTTTTCACTGCCGCTTCTCTTATTATGTTCATAGATGGAGCTAATCGGTCTGGTGTTTTTAATGCCGTTAAGTAGCATGATCTTGCTGACTCTTGACTGCCTCGGATTCTCTCTGCCCTTTCAAAGTTAGACATGTATATCATGGTTAGGTGGTACATTGATACTACTGCTTATGCGTCATGGATGAATGGTCGGCCAACGATGATGTTGTACGCAGCCGGCACTTTTATTCCTAAGAAATCCACCATCAGGTCCCTTGCGGCACTACCCTCTCAGATCTGTACCGATAACCTAATGCTTCCCTCTGGAAAGACGGTGGCCCCGGAGAATCCTATTACCGGGTAGTTGACTCTCGTGAGTTCCTTCTCATCTATTTGGAGTTGAGTGAATGCTTCCCAGAATATTATGTTGGCTGAACTTCCACCGTCTACCAGTATTCTCATTACCGGAAAGTTTGCTACCTCGAGGCCTAAAACCAATGGGTAGTCATGGGGGTATATGATTCTGCGGCAGTCTGCCGGGGAGAATGAGATTTCTGGCATGACTGGAGGTGATGGCCACTTTCTGGTGCTGTGGTAGTTTATGAGGTGGCGGTGCTCCTCTAGGCTCATGTCTGCCCCACTGATTGTTCCTTTGTGGCACGGCCCACCGGATATGACCCATACTGTCGGCTTCTTCTGGCCGGTATTTCTAGCTTCTGCATTACCACTGGTTTCTGGTGCTTTTTGTTCAATTCTGAGTGGTGCTTGGGTTGCTGGCAATCTGTTGTTTGGGTTATGGTTTTGCTGGCTGTGATTTTGTTGATTGTTGCTATCTTGCCGGGATCTATACTGTGTCAGGTAGCCTCTCCTGATCATATCCTCGATGTTATCTTTCAAATCTCTACACTCTTCCGTGTAGTGCCCACAGTCCTCGTGGAAAGCATAGTACTTCGACTGTGGTCTGGGTTTGTTACTCATTGGAGGTGGTCTTTTCCAGTTCTCATTTTTGTTGATGTTGTAGATGGAAGCTCTTGGGGAGTTCAATGGAGTGTATTCGTGGAATGACGGGTAGGTATGGTTTGTTTATTTTTGGTGATCTCTCCCTTGGTTTTCTCTTCTCTAACTGCCTCTCCTGAATCCCCTGTTTTGCTGCTGTTGTGCTTGCCGAATAGGCCTGGGTGTGGTATTTTTTGCAGTTACCGACTGGAAATGGTTTGGGTTTGTCATCAGTTCATCGCTTTTGATGTATTCATGGGCTTTTACCAGCGCGCTCCCCAGGTCCGTAAAAGATTTCCTTCCCAAATATTTCTTGAACTCGCAGTTGTTCATTCCTCTCATCAGTGCCACTACGGCTATTTCTTACTGCAAGTTTTGTATGCTTGTAGACTCGTTGTTGAATCTGGTGAGGTAATCTCTCAAGGATTCTCCGCTCCTTTGTGTGATTGCCATTGGTTCCCCTGAAGTTTTCTTTCTTTGTTGCCGACTGATAAACCGGAGCATAAACTCTGCCTCCAACTGCCGGTAATTGTATATTGATCCTTTTGGTAATACCTTGTACCAGCTCGATGCTACTCCCAGAAGTGTAGAGGGGAACACTTTGCACCACATGGCATCGGAGTCTGTACACAGCATCATATGCTACTCGAACATGTTGCAATGGACCTCCAGGTCGGTTGATCCGTCATACTTGCAAAGTGGGAACTTTAATTTTTCCATAGGTTCTTCTAGAATGTCTACACACAGGGGTGAGTTCGCGGGTTGGATGGTATAGCGGCGTGGCGCGTACCTCTGAGGTGCCTCTCTTGCTTCCTCTATGACCATGTTTTCGGGTTGATTACACAAAGCGATAACTTGATGTCTATTGGGGCGGGGCTCTTGTTGTTCTATGCTTTGTCCTCCGAACAAGTTTCTTACAGGTAATCTCTTCCTCTTTTCCCCGACTGGGGTTTCTATTTCTTGACTTACAACTGGCATTATTGGGGCTGCGGGTTCTATGTTTGTTTTCCTTCCTGATTTCAAAGCTGACAGCGCGGTCATTACCGCTTGCGCCATGGCCAGTTGTTCTTCCGAGAATTGGCTGGTGAGTTCTGACGGCATTGGAGTAATGTTCCTTGTCGGGCATTCAGTTTCTTCTTCGGAGTCGTCGTCCTCCACTGTGTATCCCAGGAATCGTAGGGGTGTTTCGTTGTCTTTGTTGCTTACTGCCATCGTAGTTTTGCTGACTACCGACTGGCTTCCTTGGTGGAGGGTTGGCTGTGTTTCGACGGGTGTTATAATTGGATTTGCTGCTAACTGTATGGGCTTTAGGGGTGGTGTTGTGGTTAATTTTTGCCGTCTGGGTGCTCTGTGGGGTTGTTTTTGAGGCATGTGTTTTCTTTTTCTTATACGAATCTGACTGCGTACTCTCCATTTCTTTGGCTAAGGAATCAAACTTTTTTTAATACAAGAGTGAAAATGGAAGTTGTTCTATTATTTTATTTGGTTCATGAGAGGTTAATAGTTTAAAAAGAGAGTAAAATGAGGGTGTAATGTCAAATCATACAAATAAGTTTCAATTTCTAGTGTGTTGCAAGTATTGTGAATTTTCTATTTTAGGGAACTGTTGCAAATAAAAATAAAGGGAAAAACAATATGATTTTATACGAAATACATTTTGTAAATAATAGTTGAAATTCTTATATTATACTCCATCTATTCCATAATGATGTTCAAATTCCTATTTTATATGTGCGCTAATACACATGTTGGATCATTTATATCTCTAATTAAATATACATTAGCAAAACAAAAAAGATAAAATTGTACTACGCACTATATGCACCCGTAGTATGCATGCATACTCATTTGGAACAAACATATACCCAAGTATATTTATTTTGGTCATAACTTTATGTTAAGAAAAATAAGAAAAAATAATTTTTAAGCAATCAAATAAACATACTCTATTACGGAGAATACTTATTTCATAAATTAATTTAGTCATAAGTTTTTGTTGAATATCTTGGTAGTTACCATATAAAATATGTCAAATAATGAGTATATTATTCTGGTATTGTACATATATCATGTCAATAATATTTGAATTTACATAATATGTGTGTGATAAACAATAGAAGTCAATAATATCTTTTAAAGTAAATACTTTCTTTAATTTAGTAAATAGAGATTATTTTATGTCGTATATTCAATAATATAGATTTTGTATTTAGTAAGTAATACAAATGATATATATATAGACATTAGAAAAAAAGTAAAAAAAAAAAAAGTCATGTGCAAGCAACACATTGAGGTACCCTCTCTTCTAATATAGAAAATATAGATTTCCCATTGATGGTTGATTTTTTTTTGGTATTTCAGATATATATTTCTTTTAAGGAATTTTGTATTTTAGAATCTGTAATAATACAACGTGAATTTCTTTTTACCTATTATAATAGGTTGACATGGATATTACACGAGGAAGATTTTGGTTTTTGTGGGTGTGTGCGCGCGTGTATGAGAAGGGAATAGGGATAAATTATCATTAATTGTCATACGACAACTACAATAATAATTAACCGTAAGAAAACATATAATCTAAAACATCAATATGAAATTCTTCATCCAGGATATGGTAGTATTCCAACAATAATCGACTTTTGTTGACTCAATATCTTTAAGGAAATTTTGGTATTTACTACCTTAAAAATACACCACTTTTGTATTTACTACCTTATGAAATTTTTATTTTAAATTACTACCTTAAACTTCCAATTTTATTTTATTTACCACCACTTTACAGTTTTCTCATTTTTAAATTAAGATATCTCTTTCGTTTCTTAATCGTTTATTGTGATTCAAATTCGTTATTCTCCTTGCTCTATAGGGATTTCATTGAGAACGACATTTCAAAACAATTCGTTTGATAATTCATATATATTTTAAACTTTTACATATAATATTTTATTAGTTTTTCCTTTTGTAAAATTTTAAAAGCAAGATCTCTATGGAATCCTTGCACATAAATGAGAAGAATGGGCTTTGAATCACTTAAAATGATTAAGAAACAAAAGAGATATCTCAATTTTAAAATGAGAAAACTGTAAAGTGGTAGTAAATAAAAATAAATTGGAACTTTAAGGTAGTAATTTAAAATAAAATTTTCATAAGGTAGTAAATACAAAAGTGGTTTATTTTCAAGGTAGTAAAAACCAAAAAATCCTATCTTTAATGCCTGATGTTAGCAATTGAAATATGATTTTCATCTTGACGTTCTTGATTTTAAACCAATAATATTCTTCCGTCATACACATAGATCTACGAAATATCCTTAGAAAAAAATTCCTCAAAGGAAAAGAAAAACCCTAATTTTGAAGGGAGAAAATTTCCTCGCACATGGAGGAAGCGTTATTATATCCTAAAGACAAACAAAATTAAAGGACACTCTTTCGAACTGTTAATAAAGAACACTGAACCCTTAATGATCACAATTAACCTTTAACATGCAGCGGAAAAATAATAACCTTAATCTTAATTAAGCTCGATCCTAGACCTACGGTTATGGGCCCACAAAATAACCTTATATAACTTGAATGAATAATCCTTGAATAAATAATAAACCTTAACTCACTATCACAATTACAACAATTCATAAACTAATCTCACAAATAAATACAACCTTAAAACACATAATTTGAATCCCTTAAATGCAATCAAGCTCCATTTGAATCCCATATGAGCTTCCACACAACCTGCTTACAAAGAGAAGATATAGAAAAAAAAAATTCCAAAATGAGTGGAAAACTCGTAACCTTTACTTCACCCCGTCAAAACAGTTTTTATTTCAAACCTTTTGTTCAAAGAGTTTTCAAAATATAACTTAGCAATTGTTTGGAAATAGGCTTTGGTTATATTTGAAAACGTATAGTTGGCATTGATCATTCCCTTTACAAATCAGTGGTAAGGACAAGCTTTGGATACAAAGTATCTTAATTATCATATATCAAAATTTATCACGTATATTCGACCATTCTGGTCTTGCTTTAATTTTAAACACAACGCATTACTTATATTCGACCATTCCGGTCTTAGCTTAATTTTTAGGATATTTCCTCCGCCTGTACCTTGCCCACTTTTCCATATCCGTTCATAATCCAATGCCAGCAAAACAAATACGAATCATATTTTAATTTATTTACAATATCATTTCGAAATCTATTTTAATAGACAAATTATTTCCGAACAATACCATAAACAATTTCACAATATCAATCAAATTAATTAACAATCCAATATAAATGCAATTCATGATATTCATGGCCATGGATATATGATCATATATAAATATAAAAATAATAATTAACACATACAAGGGCATGAAGTAATTTTTCTGAACATAAAAGTTACCTCCAAAGAATCCAACAATTCTTAAGAACGATAACTCATTTCCCATGATATTAGCATCTCAACAATCCTAGTTCACCGGGAATATAATTTGTAAGCAACCACCTTAAGCAAACAGGTGTTTTTCCTCTCAAAGAAAAGAGCACTAACCCTAAAAACCTAGGGTTTGTTCATCAACAATTCAGCTATTGTTCTCCCCAATCAATTCTGGGGTTTGTCTTTTCCTTCTGTTTACTTTCTTTTTATTGTTATCAAATATCTTTCGTCTCTTCTGGAGTGGATTTCTATCCATTTCTTTCGACCTCTTCAACTTCTCCTTTTACTCCTTTCTTTATTTTAGTTGTCAGTCCCTACCTTATTTAGGATTTTAACAAGGTTTAGCTCGTGTTCCTGCCCAATTAGTTATTGGGTTTTTCAGTTTTGGCTATTATATACTCTGTCTTCTGTATACTCTGGTGATCTTCTATTACTTATCTTTAATCTCCTCCCTTTCTTTCTTTATTCTCAATCAATTAATCAATACAAAAGTTTTTTATTTTCTATAAATGAATCAACAACATCCCTGGAATACGTATCGAATGGGTCCTCTTGTAGACCCTCCTCAAGAACTTCAATTGAAGCATATTAATTGGGATTTATCAGTTGTGGGTCATTTTTTTGACACAAATCCGCCAAGTCAGTTTAAGGTCCAACATATGATTGATTCGAGGTGGCTGAAGAGAGGAACTATTAATGTATATCGTATAGGGCACTTTTATGTGTTCTCTTGTTCTCATCCGGCTGATGTAGAATCCATTCTTGAGCTTCATTCAACAATAATCGATGGTCGAATAATAACGTTTCGAAGGGGCAGCACCAGTACAATCTTAGATAATATTAATTTCGAAAAGGCATGGATTTGGGTTCGTGTGGTAGGCCTTCCTCTCGGTTTTCTTGATCCAAAGTGGGCTCTGCAATGTCTCCGTCTGCTGGGCTATGTGGAGATTCTGGAACATGATGGTTTGGTTCTTCCACTGGAGCCTGAATTCAGGGCTAAGGTATGGCTTGATTTATCAAAACCTCTAATTCCTGGTTGCTTTGTGCCTGTTGGGGGAGGGCAACTTGTTTGGGTTTATTTTAGATACGAATGTGTTTATAAATTTTGTAAGAAATGTGGTTTAGTAGGACATTATCAGTGTAACTGTGATTCAACTTATTATCATGCTTACCATAGAGTGGAGGGTTTTGAGTCAGCAGGAATATCATTTATTCATGGCCCCATAAACACTCCTCTGTATTCAAATATGATAGAGGGCTTACCGGACCGTTATCGGTACCGGAATTTTAGAGTCAATTTGCTACTTCTTGGTTTAGAAGTAGAGGTGGGAGAGGAGAATGGAGATGTTAATGGAGAACCTGATGTTCATGATAATAATGGTGAGAATGG
Source organism: Spinacia oleracea (assembly GCF_020520425.1). Taxonomy (NCBI): domain Eukaryota; kingdom Viridiplantae; phylum Streptophyta; class Magnoliopsida; order Caryophyllales; family Amaranthaceae; genus Spinacia; species Spinacia oleracea. The sequence goes on from NC_079490.1 coordinate 108,945,430, forward strand.
GAATTCTTCTGAAGATAGTGATGGTGATGGAGTTAATGGAGGGGCTGTGAAGAATAATGGTTGTCAGAACGGTGACATTGTTTTTAATGATAATGATATGAATAATGAGGATGCTAATGTTCAAGATTTGGGTAATAATCATCCTAGTCAGAATTGTTTTGTTCATGGCTTGAGTATTATGCTAGTGTACAAAACAGCTCATATGAAGAAGATAAATTGATTAATGAGTTTAAGGAGGAAGAAGCTGATCTGCTGACTACATGAAATTATCATAACCAAACTCCAAGTGCTGACCCGTATGGCCTTAATTATCCTTCAGCTACTTGTGTTGAAAATCCGGGGTTTAGTATGACTGCACCTTCTTTGGAAGAAGCAACAGTAGTGATTATGAGGTTGTTTTAGGGCATTTTTCGAATGGTAATCACAATGGTGTTTTCACAACATTTGAAGTAAACGAATCATCAAAAGTACAAAATGGTTTTCATAGTGACCAAGAAGATAACTCCAATTACGCTTTCATTCCTCTTCGTGGCATCAGGTTTGTAGAGGGAAAACCACAAGTTTATCGAGATGGGGTGGTTATTTCGATCCCTTCTATGCCTCCTAGCATTGTTTTTGTTGGTCCAAACGATAACAAGGAATCTGAAGTGCATCAGGTGAATCAAAATATAGAAGTTGGTAGGGAGCTTAGTTCCCCCAAACCTTCTTTTGCAAATGTATCACTTACAGAGGCTTTGTCTTCAGAACCAATAGATCCCCTTCTTTCTGGTTCTCTGTCTCGCAAACGGTCTGGCAGTGGCCACCTATTTCAGTCCAGATCTTTCGAGCATCCAACATATTTGGGTTATGTGGGTTCTTCATGGACTCATAAGCGGCGTAAAATAAAAAGGTTGTGTTTAAAACAAAGGGATGGTTACGGGATTAAAGTTTCAAGAAAGAATGAGAAAAATGTTTGTCATAATAATATCTCGGCTATTTCTTTAGCTCAGGATTTCGTTGAAGGAAATGGTGTGTTAAACTCTAAGAAACGATCACAAACTACTCTTTCCTCGCCAAAAATTAAAAGATCTAAGTATAGTTCAGATTCTGGCTCGGGGAGGAGTGTCACTGAAGCTCCGTGTGGTGAAACTGATGTGCCACATTCTCAGGATACAAGTTCAATTTTTCATGGCTCTAATGAGGGTGTGGTGGCTGGCCTTTCGCACCCCCACGCTCAATATGAAAATAATCTCATGGAACTGCCGGGGAACTAATGACGTTCGTTCTCTAGTTGTTCCTTATGTGGTTTGGTTAAAGGAATATTTTGCTCCCATGTTCATATTTCTGTCAGAAACTAAGGCTAGTTTATCTAATGTAGAATCCTTAGTTAGGAGTTGTAAACCTACTTTTGTATGTAGGGTGGTTTAGCAGTTTTAGGATGGTGCCCATATAATGTCTTTTGTCTTTTCTCCTCCCAAAATCTAGTGCTTTGTAAAATTGTAGTGGATAGTACTAATGAAATGGAAATTCTCTTTGTGTATGGAGCTCCTAATGTAGAGGATAGGCTTGTTGTTTGGGGTAAGATGCTAGATCTTATACTCGCCTTTCCTACTTGTCTAGTTCTTGGAGATTTTAACCAACTTGACCTTTTCTCAGACAAATTGGGAGGGTCTTCTTCTATTAAGGTGTGGGAGGAATTTATTCAATGGAAATTGGCCTCGAACTTATCAGATGTCCCTTTCTCTGGTCCTCCTTTTACGTGGTCTAATAAAAGAGAGGATACAAATTTGATATTGGAAAGATTGGATAGGGCTTATATGTCTACTGACTGGTTTTTAAAATATCCAGATAGTAGAGTAACTAATCAACCAATACTTATATCAGATCATGCTGCCATTGTTTTTGAAACCTCTCACTTAGGTTTGAAGAAAAATAGACCATACCAACTTGAAGCTTGGTGTTTACTATTCCCTGATATTGCTTCTATTGTGGAAGAAGTTTGGAATTTGGTTATAGTGGGCTCTCCAATGTTCACTCTTTCGAGGAAATTAGGTTTAGCTCGTAATCGAATTCGTAATTGGTGTCTTAAGAATAAGAAATCTAGGGGGATTAACTGGAAACAATTCTCTGACCCTGTGAACCAATCGAGATTACAAGTTTCTGATCTCCAATCAGGTTCGGCTTATATGGAAAAGATTGACGAAATGCACAGTAATGCCATGTTATAATTTCAGTTTTGGTCTCAGAGGATGAAGGAGACTTGGGTTTCTAAGGGTGATTGCCCTTCCAAGCTTCTTTTTTCAAGAGTAAAGAAAAGGCAGGTGTCTAATTCTATTCTCAAGTTACGGAATAAGGTAGGTCGGATTAAGGGAGGTCAGGATGAAGTGGAAGAAATACTAGTTTCCAATTTAAAATCAGTTTATTTGTCTGATAGTCCACAACTTGTTGATTCAGAAATAGATAATGTGCGATGAGAAATGGCTCTTCCTCATCTATCTCTGTTTAAAATTGAAAATAGGCTTACGAACTCGGAAATTAAAGGCTGCCATGTTTACTATAAAAGGATCGACCTCTCCAGGTCCAGATGGAATCTCGGTTGATTTCTACCAAAAGCATTGGAATGCGGTTGGGCAATCGGTAATTGAGGGAATCCAACTTTTTTTTTCCACTGGTTTCTTACTAAAACAATGGAATCAAACCTTACTGGTTATGATTCCAAAAGTTTCCTCTCCAGAAGAAGTTACTCAATTGCGTCCGTTAAGTTTATGCAACACCATTTACAAGTGTGATTCTAAGTGTTTAATAAATCGACTCAAAGCATTGCTCCCTACACTCATTGATGATTCACAACATGCATTTATTCCTGGTAGGTATATGTCGGACAATGTCCTTCTTAGCCATGAGTTATTATCTTTCATTAATGGCAGGAAGTATTCTGGTTCTAATTTGGCGGCGATAAAGGTGGACATGAGTAAAGCCTATGACAGGGTCCAGTGGGATTTCCTGTTCAAGGTCTTACATGTTAGGTTATGATACATATGACAATTCATAAATCATGCGGAAAAACCATAAAGCCAGGAAAACATATTATTTACACATAATCATTTAGCATAGATTAGATGCATACTCTTTGTTGCGTGCCTTCCCTAGCTGCGCCCGAACCGAACAAGAACAAGTCTTTAGGACTCCAAGTGTCGTCCCTCCGTAGATAGTCCACAACACGTCCGGATCCGCCTTAAGATTGACCAACTAGAATCGCCCTTAAGGTACTATTATTTTCGGCACTTTATAGGCAAATGTGTGACTGAATTTTTCTCTCAAAAACTCACTTTGAATACTTTTAAACTTGTTATAAATTGTGAGCCCTAGCCTCATATTTATAGGGGTATGGAAAGGGAATCGAAATCCTATTCAGATACAAATTAATTAAACCTAGAATTCTACAAGAACTCTAATTTAATTAATTTATCAAATAGAATTAGGAATTTAATCATTAACCGAACTCTGCATGTTTTAGGAAACGTGCATGAACACAAACACTTGCACACACACGCACGGCTGCCACGATGGGCCCCATGCGTGCGCGCGAGCAGCAGCCCACACAGCGCCCGCGCGCGCTGCGCGCTGCGCGCTGCGCGTGCTGTGCGCGCTGTGCGCGCTGCGCAGCCTGCTGGGCCTGGCCTTGCGCTGGGCCTGGCGTGGCTGTTTGTGCGGCGCGCTTGGCTTGCTGGGCGATGGCCTGGCTTCGTGCTAGGCCTCGTCCGGCAGGCCTCGTCCGATGCTTATTCGTACGATGCGCTTCCGATTAAATTTTCCGATTCCAGAATTCATTTCCGACACGAACAATATTTAATATTTCCGATTCCGGAATTAATTTCCGTTTTCGAACAAATATTTAATATTTCCGTTTCCGGAATTATTTTCCGATTCCGGTAATATTTCCGATTCTGACAATATTTCCGTTTCCGGTAATATTTCCGATTCTGGCAATATTTCCATTTCCGATAATATTTTCCGATACGTACCATGTTTCCGTTTCCGGCAACATCTACGACTTGGATAATATTTATATTTCCGATACGATCCATATTTCCGTTTCCGACAATATCATCGTTTCCGGAGTATTCATTTCTTGCCTGTGACGATCTTAGCTCCCACTGAAACCAAGATCCGTCGGTTCCGAATATTCATAGATGGAGTATTTAATGCCATTAAATACTTGATCCGTTTACGTACTATTTGTGTGACCCTACGGGTTCAGTCAAGAGTAAGCTGTGGATTAATATCATTAATTCCACTTGAACTGAAGCGGCCTCTAGCTAGGCATTCAGCTCACTTGATCTCACTGAATTATTAACTTGTTAATTAATACTGAACTGCATTTATTAGACTTTAACATAGAATGCATACTTGGACCAAGGGCATTATTTCCTTCAGTCTCCCACTTGTCCTTAGGGACAAGTGTGCATTTCCTAATTCCTTTGTCGCTCGATGCTTGCTCTTGAACATAAGGTAAGAGTTGTCATCCTTATTATGTCCAGAGGTGTTCCTCGGTTTCAGAGTTCAACTGATCAAATAAACAGATAATCATAGCCTATGATTCATCCGAGCACGGCCATGCATTTCACAGTTTCTAGCTCTCCGAGTGGCCTTGTACAACTTTTAAGCATCTCATCCCGATTTATGGGAGGACAATCCCAATCTTGCGATCTTGAGATTAGACTTCGTTTGATAGGTGATTACCTGAGCGTTGCCTTTATAGCCTCCTTTTACGGTGCGACGGTTGGTCAACGTCAAAGCAACCAGTTCTCAAACAAGTAATCTCAAATCACTCAGGTATTGAGGATTTAGTGTCTAATAATTTAATGAAATTTACTTATGACAGATTTTCATCTCTTACAGTAAAGTTTCATAGGTCTTGTCCGATACTAGTCTTCCCAAAGTAAGTATCTATGCAAATGATTATGACATTGCCATGTCCACATAGTTCAAGAAACAGAACTACTAGTCATCTTGCATTCTAATCGTCTAACGTTTTCTATGCGTCCAATTTTATAGAAAACTCCGATTAGGGACCATTTTCAACCTTTGACATTCAAGTTCACTTGATAGACATTTCTTAGTCACAGGACTGGTCCTGACAGTCTATCTTGAATATATCGTCAAATTGAAGGGACTCATCATTTAATAAACCACAAATTAAATGGAAAAATGAATTCTTTTCATTTATTGTGAATGATTAACCAATAATGTTTTACAAAGATTTAAACTCTAAAACTTTAAAACATTAAACAGAGACATCAAAGCCATTCTCCAATATGCTTGATTCCCATAGCTGCAGTGTGCGAGTTGTGCTTCGCCTGCGGCAGAGGTTTAGTTAATGGATCTGATATGTTGTCATCAGTTCCAATTTTGCTTATCTCGACTTCTTTTCTTTCAACGAAATCTCGTAGAAGGTGAAATCTACGAAGTACATGCTTGACTCTCTGGTGGTGTCTAGGCTCTTTTGCCTGTGCAATAGCTCCGTTATTATCACAATACAGGGCTATTGGTCCTTTAATGGAGGGGACTACACCAAGTTCTCCTATGAACTTCCTTAGCCATATAGCTTCCTTTGCTGCTTCATGTGCAGCAATGTACTCCGCTTCAGTTGTAGAATCCGCAATGGTGCTTTGCTTAGCACTTTTCCAGCTTACTGCTCCTCCGTTGAGGCAGAAGACAAACCCAGACTGTGATCTAAAATCATCTTTGTCGGTTTGGAAACTTGCGTCCGTATAGCCTTTAACAATTAATTCATCATCTCCACCATAGACCAGGAAGTCATCTTTGTGCCTTTTCAGGTACTTCAGAATGTTCTTGGCAGCAGTCCAATGCGCCTCTCCTGGGTCTGACTGGTATCTGCTCGTAGCACTGAGTGCGTACGCAACATCCGGGCGTGTACATATCATAGCATACATTATTGAACCAATCAATGATGCATATGGAATCCCATTCATTCGTCTACGCTCATCAAGTGTTTTTGGGCACTGAGTCTTGCTTAGAGTCATTCCATGAGACATGGGTAGGTAGCCTCGCTTGGAGTCCGCCATCTTGAACCTATCAAGCACCTTATTGATATAAGTGCTTTGACTAAGTCCAATCATCTTTTTAGATCTATCTCTGTAAATCTTGATGCCCAATATGTACTGTGCTTCTCCTAGATCCTTCATCGAAAAACATTTCCCAAGCCAAATCTTGACAGAGTTCAACATAGGAATGTCATTTCCGATAAGCAATATGTCGTCGACATATAATACTAGGAAAGCAATTTTGCTCCCACTGACCTTCTTGTATACACAAGATTCGTCCGCGTTCTTGATGAAACCAAAGTCACTGACTGCTTCATCAAAACATATATTCCAGCTCCTGGATGCCTGCTTCAATCCGTAGATTGACTTCTTTAGCTTGCATACCTTTTTAGCATTCTTTGGATCCTCAAAACCTTCAGGCTGTGTCATAAACACAGTTTCTGTTAAAACGCCGTTTAAGAAAGCAGTTTTGACATCCATCTGCCATATTTCGTAATCGTAATATGCAACGATTGCTAACATTATTCGAATAGACTTTAGCATTGCAACTGGTGAAAAGGTTTCATCGTAATCCACACCGTGGACTTGCCTGTAACCTTTTGCAACCAATCTAGCTTTGAAAACTTCAAGTTTCCCATCCTTGTCCTTTTTCAGTTTGAAAACCCATTTGCTTCCAATGGCTTGGTAGCCATCTGGCAAATCGACCAAATCCCATACTTGGTTATCAGACATGGAGTCTAATTCAGATTGCATGGCTTCTTGCCATTGCTTGGAGCTAGGGCTCGTCATAGCTTGCTTGTAAGTCGCAGGTTCATCACTTTCAAGTAATAGAACGTCATAGCTCTCGTTCGTCAAGATACCTAAGTACCTTTCCGGTTGAGATCTATATCTTTGCGATCTACGCGGGGTAACATTTCTAGATTGACCATGATTCTCACCAGATTCTTCTAAAGATCTCTGAGTCTCATCCTGAATGTCATCTTGAGCATTCTCTAGAGTTTGTTGTTCGACTCGAATTTCTTCGAGGTCTACTTTTCTCCCACTTGTCATTTTGGAAATGTGATCCTTCTCCAAAAAGACACCATCTCGAGCAACAAACACTTTGTTCTCAGATGTATTGTAGAAGTAATACCCCTTTGTTTCCTTTGGATAGCCCACAAGGATACATTTGTCAGATTTTGGATGAAGTTTGTCTGAAATTAATCGTTTGACGTATACTTCACATCCCCAAATCTTAAGAAAAGACACATTTGGAGGCTTTCCAAACCATAATTCGTATGGAGTCTTTTCGACAGCTTTAGACGGAGCTCTATTTATAGTGAGTGCAGCTGTATTTAGTGCATGTCCCCAAAATTCTAATGGAAGTTCGGCCTGACCCATCATTGACCTGACCATGTCTAGCAAGGTTCTATTCCTCCGTTCCGATACACCGTTCCATTGTGGTGTTCCAGGAGGAGTCAATTCTGATAGAATTCCACATTCTTTCAGATGGTCATCAAATTCATAGCTCAGATATTCACCGCCTCTATCAGACCGCAGTGCCTTAATCTTCTTGCCTAATTGATTCTCTACTTCACTCTGAAATTCCTTGAATTTGTCAAAGGATTCAGACTTATGCTTCATTAGGTAGACATAACCATACCTACTGAAGTCATCAGTGAAAGTGATAAAGTAGCTGAAACCACCTCTAGCATTTGTACTCATTGGTCCACATACATCTGTATGGATTAAACCCAATAGTTCATTTGCTCTTTCTCCAACTTTAGAGAAAGGTTGCTTTGTCATTTTGCCAAGTAAACATGATTCGCATTTACCATAATCCTCTAAGTCAAATGGTTCTAGAATTCCTTCCTTTTGAAGTCTTTCTAAGCGTTTCAAGTTTATATGACCTAATCGACAATGCCACAGATAGGTGAGATCTGAATCATCCTTTTTGGCCTTTTTGGTATTTATGTTATATACTTGTTTGTCGTGATCTAATAAATAAAGTCCATTGACTAATCTAGCAGATCCATAAAACATCTCTTTAAAATAAAACGAACAACTATTGTCTTTTATTAAAAAGGAAAATCCCTTAGCATCTAAGCAAGAAACTGAAATGATGTTTTTAGTAAGACTTGGAACATGGAAACATTCTTCCAGTTCCAAAACTAGCCCGGAGGGCAACGACAAATAGTAAGTTCCTACGGCTAATGCAGCAATCCATGCTCCATTTCCCACTCGTAGGTCGACTTCACCCTTGCTTAACTTTCTACTTCTTCTTAGTCCCTGTGGATTGGAACATAAGTGTGAGCCACAACCTGTATCTAATACCCAAGAAGTTGAATTAGCAAGTATACAGTCTATAACGAAAATACCTGAAGATGGAACGACTGTTCCGTTCTTCTGATCTTCCTTTAGCTTCAAGCAATCTCTCTTCCAATGCCCCTTCTTCTTGCAGTAGAAGCATTCGGATTCAGAAGTGGGTTGACTGACCTTCCTCTTTGCAGATTTGGCGCCAGTTTGCTTAGTTGGGCTGGCCTTGTTGCCACCTTTCTTAGCATTCCTCTTCTTTCCAGATTTCTTGAACTTGCCCCCACGCACCATAAGCACATCCTGCTTATCACTTTTGAGCGTCTTTTCAGCGGTCTTCAGCATACCGTGAAGCTCAGTGAGCGTTTTGTCCAGACTATTCATACTGTAGTTCAGTTTGAACTGATCATACCCGCTATGAAGAGAATGGAGGATGGTGTCTATAGCCATTTCCTGAGAAAATTGCTGATCCAGCCGACTCATATTCTCAATGAGTCCAATCATTTTGAGAACATGTGGACTTACGGGCTCGCCTTTCTTAAGCTTGGTCTCAAGAATTTGCCTATGAGTCTCGAATCTTTCGACTCGAGCCAGATCTTGGAACATGTTCTTCAACTCACTGATGATTGTGAAAGCATCTGAGTTGATGAACGTTTTCTGCAGATCCGCACTCATGGTGGCGAGCATTAGACATTTCACATCCTTGTTGGCATCAATCCAACGATTGAGGGCTGCCTGAGTGACCCCGTCGCCTGCAGCTTCGGGCATCGCCTCATCTAGGACATACTCCTTTTCTTCCTGCATAAGAACTATTTGCAAGTTCCTTTGCCAGTCAAGGAAGTTTTTCCCGTTCAACTTCTCCTTTTCGAGAATTGATCGAATGTTGAATGAATTGTTGTTTGCCATATTAAAAACTACAATTGAAAAGAATAAACAAATAAATAACCATTCACAGTTTCTCTTAATAAACTTAAATTCTAGCATACATGCATAATTCAATGTTTATTAAGCATTTTATTCAAGTTATGTGTTCCGGCAGGTGTGAATAAAATGATTCCAAGATCCTAAAATCATTGAAGAACTAAGCACAGTTTGTCGACTTAATCCTAGAACATCTTAGGTAAGCAAAAGCCTTTTGCTAATAGTCTAGAAACTATTCTTGGTTGATAGGCACGTCTAAGAACTTATTAGGTAAACCTATCGAATTTGCCACGACATAAAAGGACTCCTTACTTATATCGTTGAGTTTCACCAAAACTAACATGTACTCACAATTATTTGTGTACCTTGCCCCTTTAGGACCAATAAGTAACACCTCGCTGAGCGAAAACTATTACTAGATTGATGTAAAGGATATCCAAGCAAGTGTATATTTTGGCATGGCACCTTTTAACTCAATTTTTAAGTTTGGAACTTAAGGCTCTTACTATGTTGGTTAGATTTTAAGTGAACTAAAATCCTTAATCATGCAACATAATCAAGCTTTTGATCTCATGCATTTTAAGACATATTTAAAACAATAAATAACTTAAAACATGCATAAGATATTTGTGATCTAGTATGGCCCGACTTCATCTTGAAGCTTTGACTTCAAAGTCCGTCTTGAAAATCTCCGTGGGAGGCACCATTTTCTTCAAATAGGATAAGCTATAACTAATTACAACTATTTGATGGTTCGCAGACCATATTTGAATTGAAAAATAACTTTGGTACTTTAGACCAATTACATTCAAATTAATGGTACGCAGACCATATTTTCTATCCTATTTGGGCCATACTAGTCACTTCATAACCTGCAAAACAGTACATATACAATATATACCATTCACCCATTCATTATCATGAATGGCCCACATAGCTGGTTAGTAAAACACATTATGCATCACGTAAACATTTGCAGCAATTAATCAAGGGCACCAATAATCTACCAATTATTCAGTCCTTATTAATTCTAATCAAGTTGTTTTAACCTTAAGGATTTGTAGACCTAATCAAGAGTTTATGACTAAAAAGCGCTCCCACTTAAACCAATAAATTTATATGCTTTACTAATTTTAAACATAAAAATGTATTTCTAGTCCAACCGGAAACATACAAATTTAATTAAAATTTAAAGCTCATATCAATTTATAATTGAATCCAAAAGTTTAATTTAATTTCAGTCGTATTTAAATTAATTCATGATTTTAATTTTAGTAAAATAATTAGAATAAATAAAATTTATTATAATTACAATATTCAAAATTAAAATCCAAGAAAATAATTTAAATTATTAATTTTAAAATTAATTAAAATTACGTGAACTGGAATTTTCAAATTAAACATTCAAAACGATCTTTTAATCGTAACGCAAACACCCTACGCGTTGCACGCCCATGGGCCGCACGCACACAGCCATTGCTGGCCATGTGCGCGCAGCCCATGCGCTCGTCGCATAGCTGCTGCATCCCCATCGCAAGCCTCCGCACGCATTGGTGCTCGCTGCGCGCACCAGCGCTCATCGCACGCGAGCTATCGCTCGCAGTGCGCGCGCGACATCGCTCGCTGGGCGCGCGACATCGCTCGCTGGGCGCGCGACATCGCTCGCTGGGCGCGCGAGCCATCGCTCGCTGGGCGCGCGACATCGCTCGCTGTGCGCGCGAGCAATGCTTGGCGCAGCGCTCGTGGCACGCGAGCTTGTGCTCGCTGCGCGCGAGGCTGCGCGCTCTTGTGCGAGGCAGCGCGCGTTGTGGCGCAGCTCGCTTGCTGCCCACACGCGACTGCCTTGGCTCGCCCTTCGCCCATGCCCATTCGTCCATTGCTCGTGGCACACGACACAAGGCAGGGCTGCTGCCTTGTGCTCGTGCACTACGCCTTTGCTCATTGCATTCGTGCCGCACGGGCGACGAGCTCCCTTGCTCGTCGTCGCATGCTCGCATTATACAACACCCCTTAAGGGTAACACGAAGCGTCCATTGCTTCGTGCGTGCAAGTTTTATGAACGAATCGCATAAAAATTTAAAATTTATATTTAAAATTAATGACAAATTAATAAATAATATTAATTTCATAATTTTAGGGCGAAAAATCGAAAATTTATTATCCAATTGATTTCCGATTGTTATGGATTCAAGTCTAGGTCATAAAAATTTAAAATTTATCATAAATTTACAATTTTTATGGTGGTTTTTAATCATAGGTTTCTAATTAAATTACAATTAATTATGAAAATCAAATTAATTCTAAATTATTCTAATTTTCAACAAATTAATCATAATTACAAATTAGATTGCATAATTAACAAGACTAGGCATACAAACTTGTTAAACATATGCAATAGGTCAATCAAAAATTCAAGATTTATCAACAAGAATCGCAAATATTTAATTTAACATCTTAAATTTACGAAATTTTGCATTCGAAAAACTAAAACCTTCGAAAAGTCATAGTTAGGCTTCGAATTTGAGAATTCTGGGTTCGGCAGAAAAATACTATTTTTGTCAAAATTTTAGAATGTCTTTTACATGCGGAATTGACACAAAAATCACTCAATTCGGATGAGTAACGAAGAAACTGCCGAAAAACTGCGTACGTATAATTAAATAAACGCAATTTGCAATTAATTAACAATTACGAAAATTAATCACCCCTTTTAATTCTTGCAAATTTGTAATATTTAACCATGTTCATGCAATTTAGATTATGAAAATAATAAGGGGCTCGTGATACCACTGTTAGGTTATGATACATATGACAATTCATAAATCATGCGGAAAAACCATAAAGCCAGGAAAACATATTATTTACACATAATCATTTAGCATAGATTAGATGCATACTCTTTGTTGCGTGCCTTCCCTAGCTGCGCCCGAACCGAACAAGAACAAGTCTTTAGGACTCCAAGTGTCGTCCCTCCGTAGATAGTCCACAGCACGTCCGGATCCGCCTTAAGATTGACCAACTAGAATCGCCCTTAAGGTACTATTATTTTCGGCACTTTATAGGCAAATGTGTGACTGAATTTTTCTCTCAAAAACTCACTTTGAATACTTTTAAACTTGTTATAAATTGTGAGCCCTAGCCTCATATTTATAGGGGTATGGAAAGGGAATCGAAATCCTATTCAGATACAAATTAATTAAACCTAGAATTCTACAAGAACTCTAATTTAATTAATTTATCAAATAGAATTAGGAATTTAATCATTAACCGAACTCTGCATGTTTTAGGAAACGTGCATGAACACAAACACTTGCACACACACGCACGGCTGCCACGATGGGCCCCATGCGTGCACGCGAGCAGCAGCCCACACAGCGCCCGCGCGCGCTGCGCGCTGCGCGTGCTGTGCGCGCTGTGCGCGCTGCGCAGCCTGCTGGGCCTGGCCTTGCGCTGGGCCTGGCGTGGCTGTTTGTGCGGCGCGCTTGGCTTGCTGGGCGATGGCCTGGCTTTGTGCTGGGCCTCGTCCGGCAGGCCTCGTCCGATGCTTATTCGTACGATGCGCTTCCGATTAAATTTTCCGATTCCAGAATTCATTTCCGACACGAACAATATTTAATATTTCCGATTCCGGAATTAATTTCCGTTTTCGAACAAATATTTAATATTTCCGTTTCCGGAATTATTTTCCGATTCCGGTAATATTTCCGATTCTGACAATATTTCCGTTTCCGGTAATATTTCCGATTCTGGCAATATTTCCATTTCCGATAATATTTTCCGATACGTACCATGTTTCCGTTTCCGGCAACATCTACGACTTGGATAATATTTATATTTCCGATACGATCCATATTTCCGTTTCCGGCAATATCATCGTTTCCGGAGTATTCATTTCTTGCCTGTGACGATCTTAGCTCCCACTGAAACCAAGATCCGTCGGTTCCGAATATTCATAGATGGAGTATTTAATGCCATTAAATACTTGATCCGTTTACGTACTATTTGTGTGACCCTACGGGTTCAGTCAAGAGTAAGCTGTGGATTAATATCATTAATTCCACTTGAACAGAAGCGGCCTCTAGCTAGGCATTCAGCTCACTTGATCTCACTGAATTATTAACTTGTTAATTAATACTGAACCGCATTTATTAGACTTTAACATAGAATGCATACTTGGACCAAGGGCATTATTTCCTTCATTACATGCCTATGGTTTTCCATCAAAATGGATTATGCTCATTCAGTAGTGTGTGAGTACTGTCTCTTATAAAGTTCTTGTTAACGGAAGGACTTCGCCTCACTTCATCCCAAATTGTGGGCTCCGCCAAGGTGACCCTTTGTCCCCTTATCTTTTCCTTTTCTGTATGGATATTTTGGGCCGCATGTTAGGTTTAGGAAAAGATATTAAGTTGTTTCAGGGGATTAAGATGTCCAGACGGGGTCCGAATATTTCTCATATATTCTTCGCTGATGATGCCATGGTATTTTTCAAAGCTATAGGCTTGGCTTGTAGGAATATTTTTTCAATTATGGAGCGCTTTGGTGTTATATCGGGTCAACAACTGATTTTACAAAAGTCATTTGTGAAATTTAGCCCTAACACTTCTATGATGGATCACGAAAGCTTCAAATAGATTTTGAGAATGCCAAGGGTGGCACAATTTCAACCTCATTTAGGGGTCCGAATAGATGTTATTGGATAAAAGAGCACTCACTTTCATTTTCTTATTGATAAAGTAGCTCAATTTCTTACTTCTTGGAACGCGGTCTCGTTGTCGCAACAAAAAAAATAATTCTTATTAATTCAGTTGTCATCTCAATGGTTTCTCATATTCTCAACTGCTTGGAGATTCCACAGAGTATAGCGAACAAGATTGATTCCATGATTGCAGGATTCTGTTGGGCAAAGCATGGTGTTAAGGGTATGCATTGGATTCGAAAGGATATTCTCCAACTACCTAAAGGTATGGTTGGTTTGGGAATAAGAAAGATTTCTACTCTGAATTCGGCCTTTTTAATGAAGCAGGCATGGAGGCTTCACAATAATCCACAGCTTCTACTGGCTAAAGTTTATGCTGCAAAGGGTTTTTCTCCAATGGTAACAGGTAAACGTATTTTGTTGCGTGGTAATTATTCATGGGGATTTCGAGGCATTAAGAAAGCTGAAAAATTGCTTGTTTAGGGTTGCGTTTGGAAAATAGGTTCAGGTACAAGGATCGTTGCTGGAAAAGATAAATGGGTAAATGGGGAAACACCGGTTTTCTCCTCAAATGTTCGGCCTTTTAAAGCAATGTCTTGGAAAGTTAGTGATTTTATGCGCCCTGGTTTTATTGGTTGGGATGTTCCAAAGGTTTGGAAAAGTTTTGAAGCTAAATATGTTCAGAATATTCTTTCAATCGATCTTACTGATTCTCATGAATTAGATTTCCTATATTGGCCTCATCAACAATCAGGAAAATTCAATGTTAAGTCGGGCTATGCTTATCTTCAACTTTTGGATCAAGACGACCTCATGTCGGGTCAGATTCAAAACATGCAAGACTTTTATAAAACATTATGGGGCCTCACAATTCCTCCGAAGTGGAAACTTTTTGCCTGGAAGCTCTTGGTTGGAGCTATTGTTGTATAGTCTAACTTAAGCTTTAGGGGGATACTAATTGATACTACTTGTGGAATGTGTGGTTGGGGTGAACAAGACATTCAACACCTGTTTAGGTTATGTCCATTAGCTCAACAAGTTTGGAGGAGTGGTATGCTTGGCATCCACTCAAATTTTAATGAGAATCACTCTTTTCAAGAGTGGTTTCTCTATTATATCCGGCTATTCATTAGTCAGGATGGAAGAAAAGGCCACCGTTTTCCATACTTCATTGCCACATTATGGAGTATTTGGATAACGAGGAATCATTTTGTTTTTCGTAATCAAGTTGGTAATTTGAGTGCGGTTTTTTCTCATATCCAAATTGCAGTTCAAGAATTTCAAGTCTTCTTATTGGATATGGATTCCACAAATTCACAAGTTTCAGAGGTGAATCCAGGCTACCCTCCCGGGTTTCTCCAAGTTAACATAGGGAGAACGGAAGAGGGTCCGACTGATTTCTGCTTGCAGATTGATGGTGCTTGGAAGGAAAAATGTCAAAGAGATGGTATGGGTTGGGTTCTCTCTTCTAATCAGAGTCAAGGGATAGGTACGATTGGTGATGCTGCAGTAGGTATGGCTATGTCTGCGTCTCATGCTGAGGCTCTAGCTTGTCTATATGGGATGGAATGGACGCTTTCCAGATCGATTTCTTCTATTACTATTTTTACGGACTCAGCAAATCTAGTTACCAATTTGCAGAAGGGAGGTCTATCGGATATTAGTCAGACTTGGGTTCTTTCCAGGATTCTTCGTCAAGGTAAATCCTTTATCAAGTGTTTAATCTACAAGGTTGATAGAGATCAAGTTC
The DNA here is from genome assembly GCF_020520425.1 of Spinacia oleracea. Taxonomy (NCBI): domain Eukaryota; kingdom Viridiplantae; phylum Streptophyta; class Magnoliopsida; order Caryophyllales; family Amaranthaceae; genus Spinacia; species Spinacia oleracea. Next base: position 108,961,139 of record NC_079490.1, read on the forward strand.
ACCAGGCACATCTACGTGCGAAAAATGCAGTGGAGAATGGTGTTACTTCCAATCTCCACCCTCTTGAGCCTGATTAGTTGTTTAGATCTATGTTTTAGTTTTATCTTTAGCTTTAGGTTTTGTTTTCCCTGTTTTTATTAATGTAATTTCAGCCAATGTCAAAAAAAAAAAAAAAAAAAAAAAAAAAAAAAACAATCCTAGTTCACCAATGTCTCTTGATAATAATTTCCCATGAATCAATACTATAAGACCTCCATAAACTTTCTTGAAAGACCATATATAATCGACTATCCTTCACAAGATAATCACCTCCAACAAAAATGGACATGAATTAATAACTTTCTCACAAATTAAATAAGAAAAACTTCAAAAATATAAACTTATATCTAGTTTAAATTAAAAAAAGTAATACTTATCAAATTAAAGATGCTAATATATCTACACCTCCTAATTATGAAAATCCATTGGCTTAAGTAACCAAAAATAAAAAGGATGAAAGATTTGTCTACTTTATAGATACCTTATTGTTTGACTTGGAAATTTGGGTAATTGAAGGTACTTTGGGAAATTAAGGAGCTAATTGAAATCAACAACATCATCATCCGCGAATTAAGATGTATAGAGGAGAGAGAAAAACAAAAACAAGAGATAGTGTAGTGTTTTTGTTTTGGGTTTCATGTTTCAACTGATAATGATATATTGGACATTTTGATGTTTTGGCAATCAAGCCAAATGACACGAAATAATGGGAGGGAGAGACAGGTGTCTTAGTAAGACAATCTCATTTTTTTTATTTTTACAAATCATCTTTAAAACCATTAACAAATATATAATACACAATATTCTTTTTATCAAAAGTAAACTAAAACTCCAATTAAGCTAATAAAATATTATTATTGTTAAAATTCAGAGCTGTTTAAAACGAGGGCTATTACATACTACCACCCTTAAAATAATTTCATCCTCGAAATTTTAAAACAAAAATTTTTAGATCTTAAAAAAAAAAGTCACATAAAACTATTCAAAACCTGTCACAGAGCTAAACATCTATCATAATAACTCAACCATTAACTAACTCAGATAGATATTCCGCTGAAATCTCCAAACTTCAACAACAAAATCCTTAACTTGTATAACTTTACTAGTCCCATCAAATCATTATCCCATATTCAAATCTGAACTCTTCCTTAACAACTGATACTCACATATTTCAATCCTCAAACTTTCATATCTAATATTCTTAATCAACCACAACTAATCCCATAGATCGGTTTCTCTGCTATGTAGCTAAGTCATCTAATGACTCGGCATACGAACGCAAGTCCGCTCTGATGCCATGTGTAACAGCCCACTCTTTCGAACTGTTAATAAAGAACACTTAACCCTTAATGATCACAATTAACCTTTAACACGCAGCGGAAAAATAATAACCTTAATCTTAATTAAGCTCGATCCTGGACTTGTGGTTATGGGCCCACAAAATAACCTTATATAACTTGAATGAATAATCCTTGAATAAATAATAAACCTTAACTCACTATCACAATTACAACAATTCATAAACTAATCTCACAAATAAATACAACCTTAATATATAACACATAATTTGAATCCCTTAAATGCAATCAAGCTCCATTTGAATCCCATATGAGCTTCCACACAACCTGCATACAAAGAGAAGATATAGTAAAACAAAAATTCCAAAATGAGTGGAAAACTCGTAACCTTTACTTCAGCCCGTCAAAACAGTTTTTATTTCAAACCTTTTGTTCAAAGAGTTTTCAAAATATGACTTAGCAATTGTTTGGAAATAGACTTTGGTTATCTTTGAAAACGTATAGCTGACATTGATCATTCCCTTTGCAAATCAGTGGTAAGGACAGGCTTTGGATACCTTATCATAATTATCACAGATCAAAATTTATCACGTATATTCGACCATTCTGGTGTTGCTCTAATTTTAAACACAACGCATTACTTATATTCGACCATTCCGGTCTTAGCTTAATTTTTAGGATCTTTCCTCCGCCTGTACCTTGCCCACTTTTCCATATCCGTTCATAATCCAATGCCAGCAAAACAAATACGAATCATATTTTTATTTACAATATCATTTCGAAATCTATTTTAATAGACAAATTATTTCCGAACAATACCATAAACAATTTCACAATATCAATCAAATTAATTAAGAATCCAATATAAATGCAATTCACAATCTCCTACAGCCACGAGATTTCGGTTTCTTAAGTTTAAACCTTAGAGAATATTCTAGTTGGTTGAATCTAAGGCGGATCCGAACATGTTGTGGACTATCTACGGAGGGGCGACATTTGGAGTCCTATACTTGTTCTTGTTCGGTTCAGGAGCAGCTAGGGAAGGCACGCATCACATTGTATGTGTACTAAATATGCTAATTGACTATGTGGGAATTAATTTGGATTACTAGCTTTATGGTTTTTCCGCATGAATTATATTGTTTATATAATTCATAACCCTACAGTGGTATAACGAGCCTCTAATTAATTCCATAATCAATTATAGTTAACATGGATTAAATTTTATAAATTTGCAATGAATTAAAGGGGTGATTTATTTCGTGGATGTAATTAATTGCAAATTCGTGCGATTATTTGAATATATGTTCGCATGATTTTTCGGCAGTTTTGTCAATAATGGTCGGAATCTTATGTTTTTATAGTGAATTTCGCATGTAAACGACGTTTAAAATTTCGACAAAAATCAAAGATTTAACGCCGAACCCAGAATTCCAAAATTCGAAGCCTAACTATGACTTTTCGGAGGTTTTAGTTTTTCGAAATGCAAAATTTGTAATTTTTATGATGTTAAATTAAATATTTGCGAATCTTGTATGTAAATCTTGAATCTATGATTGACCTACTGTATATGTTTAACAATTTTAAAGCCTAATCTTGTTAATTATACAACCTAATTTGTAATTGTAATTAATTTGTTGAATTTCAAATAATTTATAATTTGTTTTGAATTTCATAATTAATTGACAATTTAATTAGGATCCTATGATTAAAAACTACCATAAAATTTGTTAAAATTGTAAAGTTTTAAAATTTTATGACCTAGATTTTAATCCCTAAACTAAATGTAATCGGAAATTAATTTGAATAATAAATTTTTGATTTTTCGCCTAAATTTAGTGAAATTAATATGATTTATTAATTTGTCGTAAAAATTAAAATATAAAAAATATTAATTTTTATAAAACGATCACCAATCTTGCACGCACAAAGCAATGGAAGCTAAGTGTTACCCTTAAGGGATATTGCATAGTGCGGGCATGTGACGACGAGCAAAGGAGCTCGTCGCCCATGCGGTACGAAGCAATGAGCAAGCACGAGCATGCACGACAGGTTAGGCCCTGTACGTGTGATCGACAAAAAGGGCGATGATGCATCATAGCACGAGGCAAGGCAGCAGCACAACGAGCAAGGGAGCTCGCGTTCCGCTGCGCAAGCCCCTGCCCAGCGCGCAGCCAACAAGCAGCAGGCAGCAGGCGAGGCTGGTGCGCTGATGTGGTGCATCACTCGGCCAGCAGCAATGCAGGCCTTGGGCGCTGCCTTGTGCACGCGGCCCATGAGCGCTGCAGCGTTGGTGCTTAGGCGAGGCATGGGCTTCGGCCTATGGCCTTGCCTTGGCACGTTTGAGACGTTTTGTTTATGTTTCGGTTGAAAAATCATTTTAATTAAATTTAATTTCGTAATTTAATTTTTCTCGGAATTTAATTTTGATTATAAATTATTTTATACTAATTATTTTACTAAAATTAAAACCTTGATCAATTTAAATTAATTAATTTTAATCAACTGAAAATAAAATTAAGAGATTTAAATAATATTTTATATGAGCTTTAAATTTTAAATTTTAAGTTTCCAGTTGGACTAGGAAATACAATTTTATGTTTAGAATTTGTAAAGCATGTAAATTTCTTGGTTTTAGTGGGAGCTTTTAGTCATTAAACTATTGATTAGGTCTACATTCCTTTAAGGTTAAAACAACTCGATTAGAATTAATAAGGATTGAATAATTTGTAGAATATTGGAACCCTTGATTAATTGTTGCTAATATTTATGTGGTGCATAATATGTTCTACTAACTTGCTATGTGGGCCATGTTAGGTTATGATACATATAAATCATATATATTTCATGCGGAAAAACCATAAAGCCAGGAATCCAAATTAATTGCCACATAACAATTAGCATAATTTAGGATACATATAGGAGAAGCGTGCCTTCCCTAGCTGCTCCCAAACCGAACAAGAACAAGTTTAGGACTCCAAGTGTCGTCCCACCGTAGATAGTCCACAGCACGTTCGGATCCGCCTTAGATTTAATTAACTAGAATTGCACCTAAGGTTTTATGTTATTCGAATAATTTGAGGCAAATTAACGTTAGTTTTAATCCTTAAAACTATGTGAATACTTGAAATTATGTGTTCATAAATTGTGAATGCCATCACATATTTATAGGGTTGGAATAATGGAATTAGAAGTCTACTAGGTTTCAATTAATCTAATCCTATTAGAATTAGACATTAATTAAAACTAATAAAGTTATTGTTTAATTAAACAACTAACTCTAGTAACCTTAGGAAATTAATCTTTTAATCTAATCCTAATTGCTTAAGGATTCGATGCATGCATGAACTTCAACACACACACACGCACGACCCAAAAGGGGCGCATGCCATGCGCGCGCGCGGAGAAGCCCACAGCGCTGCAGCCCATGACTTTGGGCGCGCTTGTTGCCATGCGCGCTGGGCCTGGCCTTGCGTGCTGCTTGGCTGGGCTTGCGTGCCTTGGCTGCTGCTGCTTTGCCTTGGGCGCTGGGCTTGTTAGGCGCGGGCTTGGCTTCGTGCTGGGCCTTGCATCTAGCAAGCTCGTCCGACGTTTATTTCTTACGACGCGCTTCCGGTTAATTTTCCGATTCCGGAATTCATTTCCGATTTGAACAATATTTAATATTTCCGATTCCGGAATTATTTTCTGTTTCGAACAAATATTTAATATTTCCGATTCCAGAATTTTTTTTCGATTCCGATAATATTTCCGATTCTGACAATATTTCCGTTTCCGGTAATATTTCCGATTCCGGCAATATTTCCATTTCCGATAATATTTTCCGATACGTACCATGTTTCCGTTTCCGGCAACATCTACGACTTGGATAATATTTATATTTCCGATATGATACATATTTCCGTTTCCGGCAATATCATCGTTTCCGGAGTATTCATAATTTGCCTGGAACCGAGATCCATCGATTCCGAATATCCATAAATGGAGTATTTAATTATTTTAAATACTTGATCCGTTCACGTACTATTTGTGTGACCCTACGGGTTCAGTCAAGAGTAAGATGTGGATTAATATTATTAATTCCACTTGAACTGAAGCGGCCTCTAGTTAGGCATACAGTTCACTTGATCTCGATCACTGAATTATTAACTTGTATAATTAATTAATACTGAACCGCATTTATTAGACTTAGCATTGAATGCATACTTGGACCAAGGGCATTATTTCCTTCAGTCTCCCACTTGTCCTTAGGGACAAGTGTGCATTGCCTAATTCCTTTGTCGCTTGATGCTTGCTCATGAACATAAGGTAAGAGTTGTCATCCTTATTATGTCCAGAGGTGTTTCTCAGTTTCAGAGTTCAACTGATCAAATAAACAGATAATCATAGCCCATGATTCATCTGAGCACGGCCATGCATTTTACAGTTTCTAGCTCTCCGAGTGGCCTTGTACAACTTTCAGCATCTCATCCCGATTTATGGGAGGACAATCCCAATCTTGCAATCTTGAGATTAGACTTCGTATGATAGGTGATTACTCGAGCGTTGCCGTTATAGCCTCCTTTTACGGTGCGACGGTTGACAACGTCAAAGTAACCAGCTCTCAAACAAGTAATCTCAAAGCACTCAGGTATTGAGGATTAGTGTCTAAGAATTTTAATGAAATTCACTTATGACAGATTTTCATCTCTTACAGTAAAGTTTCATAGGTCTGTCCGATACTAGTCTTCCCAAAGTAAGTATCTATGCAAATGATTGAGACATTTCCATGTCCACATAGTTCAAGAAACAGAACTACTAGTCATCTTGCATTTTCTATGCGTCCATCTTTATAGAAAACTCCGACCAGGGACCCTTTTTCAACTTTTAACTTTCAAGTTCACTTGATAGACATTTCTTAGTCACAGGACTGGTCTTGACAGTCTATCTTGAATATATCGTCAAATTGAAGGGACTCATCATTTAATAAACCACAAATTAAATGGAAAAATGAAAATACATTTCATATATGATAAAAGTTCAACCCCAATGTTTTACAACCATGGGCCTCGAACCCATCTTTAAAACAATTAGTGGAATTCAAAACTATGCTTGATTTCCAGTGCTACAATGTGAGTGTTTCTTCTCACTTGTTGCATAGGTTTAGTTAAAATGCTTTGCCAATCTTAATATCCCTATCATCGAATGTCTTTCGAGATAGAATGATAAGATCTTTTGAGTTTGTTTATTATGTGATCTAGTCTTTCTTACTTCAATAGTGGTTCTACGCATTCTGCAATGAAGAACCATTAAGTCAACAAACATGTGATCTACCCAAGTTCAATAAATAACTCTTTATGTAAACAACTATGTTTCATTGCTTCTTAGGCAATAAGTACTTTTACTTCAACTATATAGGTTGCTAGTGATGCTTTGTTTGGATTTGCTTATCCAAGCAGTTCACAGATATGTGGAAGACTTTCTATCTGTATCTCAGAACATAGAAATTAATGTTTAATTTCCCACGCAACAACTCATGGTCTTCAATCCATGTTGCCATTTCAAAACACGATGCTCTATAGCTCGTCCTTGCCAATGGTTAACTCCAAAGGAATCTTGCTTGATCCTTTGCCAGTGTTTATGCGTGTAGCATCAATATTTAGCATATCTTTATTTCCTTGAATCAAGAACTATTCTTATGTACCTTTTCAAGTACCATAAGTTTTTCTTGATCTCAATCTAGTTGATCTTTACTTAGACCAATAGAGATTGGTATATGTTCGTTATGCCTAAAGCCATACAATACATTTTTGGCGATCCTCATATTATATCATACATGATAAATTCTTTTGCAGAATAATTCTCAGTTGAGTTCTATTCATGTAACTTTAACTCATCTAGTTTCAGAAGATACTAAATCCAGCTAAATTCTTTGACATATAATATAGGTTAAGAATCTCATTTAGACTCTTAGAAGTTTAACTTAGTAAATGCTTATACATAGTTCAAACATCCTTTACTTAGATTTATTCATATGGGTCGAATATCTCCAATGGAGTCTTTCGTGTTTGATTTAGTAAATGTCATTACTTAATCTAAAACAATATTATAAGATCCTTTTGTAAATAGATCTTAATACCCAGTATGTACTAAGTTTCGCCTTGGTCCATTATTGACGAATAATTTCAAATCTAAGTCATTAGCATTTGAATGTTATTTCATAATAGAGAGATATTTGTGTGATACACATAGGACCAACTAAGTTTTATGTACTCCCACTAAACTTCTTATATATCTATAAGAATCATGTACATTTTATGAAACTAAAATACTTATTAGTTTCACTAAAATACAATTCGAATTCCCAATTGCTTGCTTAAATCTGTACTTAGATTTCATAAGCTAGCATTCATTTCAGGCATTATTTGGATCCACAAATCCTATGACATGCCATATACATAGTTACTTCCAACATTTGATTGAGGAAGAAGTTTTATCATCCAATCGCCATATGTACCAATATGCAATCATTGCTTGAATTATAGACTTGAGCATGCATTAAGATTATGCATGAGGCTTCACAATCCACGCCATGAATTTGCTTGTAACCTTTAGCAACTAATCTAGCTTTGTGTGTGAACACAATTCCATGTTTGATGGTTTTTATCCTTAAAACCAATTTACAACCAATAGATGTAAACCATTCTTGCAAATCAACAAAATTTCAATTGATTATGTTTTATGGCCTTTAACCATGTAAAACATTCGAGTCTATATATGGCCTCTAACCATTTTAGGAAATCTAGGTTTTCTCATAGCTTTCTTACAAGTCACAAACTCATTAATCTACATGATAATAGTTTGACTGCAAGTTGTAGTGTTGTTCCTATGTTTTGGTTGATGACACACACATATTGCAAACTTCCTGATTATGGTTGCTAAATGACTTTGAACAGGCATATGCCCAAGTTTCTATTAGGATAGGAACTTGAATAAACTGGTGAAGTTCCTGAGGTACACTTGGAACAGTCAATGGAGTTTCAGAGCTGGAAGTTGTATCTGTTCCAGTTTGAAGTCACAAGAGGAGCAACACAGTTACATATCAAGAGTTCCGAATATCCACAAGAACTATTACAGACTCATAGCCAAGAGTTCCTGTGTTAGCTAGAGAGGAACTCATCAATGTTCCTTGGCTGGAACGTCTGAAGCTTCTGAGTTGCAAGTTCCAGACAAAGGGAAGACATGAAGTCTAGGTAGTCCACTGTACTTAGAATTTTATGTAAATATTAATTATGCTAATGGTATATAGAGTACTCAAGGAACTTATGATTTAATTAGGCCATTTATTTTATTGGAAGCGATTTTTATGGAAAACATTTCATAAATAAAAACAAGTTTTGCATATTTAATATAAAATAGATTTACGTTTTATTTTATTTAAACAAAACTTATTTTCCTAAAAATTCTCCTAAGTTGTTGTAGATAAATAAAATCTGTTTTAAAGAAATGTTTTAGGGTTTGATTGAGTCAAATCACCAACTGCTTCATGGCTGAACGTGGGAAGTGGTCTTCCCCTTGTTCCTCAAGTCAAGGGACGTGGAGACCAAAGTGCTGGCAGTTAGCAGTTGAGGTTTTGAAGGGAACTAACCCTAAGGATAAACACTATAAAAGGGAAATCGTTTTTGGTTTAAAACACACAAACATTCTGAGAGTTTTTGCTTTTCCTAAAAACGTTTTGTCTAAGATTTTCTAAAACAGTTTGTGTCCTAGTTAATTCAAAGTTCCTAAGTTTCTTATATCCTCACAAAAGCATTATTAATATCTAGAGTTATCCAAACACGAATTGTATTTTGTATTAGTAAGGATAGAGTTATCCTGTTTAGACTTAGAGTTTAAGTCTGAGAGAGAGAAGTTAAGGAGTTGTAATCGTAGTAGATTACTGTGAGGAACACGAGTTTGAGAGGAACTTGTGTTGGAGAGATTATTGTAATCGAGGCATTACCATAATAAAAGAATTCTCTTCTTGATTAGTATCAAGAAGTTTTTCACAATTGTTGTTATTGTCTTCTCTATTCTCAGTTTCTTGATTGTTTCTTAAGTTCCGCAAGAAACTTTATCAAAGTTCTAATTACAATTCACCCCCCCCCCTCTTGTGCGTGTTCCTACTGGAATAACAGTTGGTATCAGAGCCAGTACTCACCAAAACACAGGAAACCCTGTTTGAGTCAAGTTCCTGAAAGTATGAACTCACAAGAGAAACTGGAAGAAGGTTACTCGACACAAAGGCCACCTATGTTCAATGGCAAGTTCTACTCATACTGGAAGAATAGAATGGAGATATTCATCAAAGCTGAAAATTACCAAGTTTGGCGTGTAATTGAAGTTGGAGACTTCGAAGTAACAAAGACCAATGCTGAAAACGAGGTAGTTCCTAAACCAATGTCTGAATTTTCTAAAGAAGACTTTGATAAATATGAGATGAATGCCATGGCTGTCAAAATCTTGCATTGCGGGCTTGGACCTCATGAACACAACAGAGTCATGGGGTGCAAGAACGCAAAACAGATTTGGGAACTACTTCAAGTAACCCACGAAGGAACTAATGAAGTTAAGCGTTCCAAAATTGACCTTTTGATGTCTAAATATGAAAGATTTGAGATGCTTCCAAAAGAAACTATTCAAGAAATGTTCACTAGATTTACTAACATAACCAATGAATTAGTTTCTCTTGGTAGAATCATTCCCACAGATGAACAGGTAAGAAAAATCCTAAGAAGCATGCCACAAGATGATCGCTGGAGAACAAAGGTCACTGCACTGTTTGAGACCAAGGACTTCACCAAGTTCAACATTGAACAACTTGCTGGTTCCTTGATGACACACGAACTGCATCTTGGAGCTGCTGTTCCCGAGAGCTCAAGAAATCGAGGACTTGCTCTAAAGGCTGAGGAACTCGATGAATCTGAACCAGATGAAGAAGAGGCTGCCATGCTGGTCAGAAGAATGAGAAAGCTCTATAGGAACTTCAAACCAGGAAACCAGAAAGGAAGGAACTTTGCCAAGAAAATCACTAGTTCCAAAACTGAGCAAGGTTGCTTCAAATGTGGAGAAACTGATCACCAAATTCGTGAATGCCCTCTGTGGGAGAACGACAAGACCAGAGGAAAAGGGAAGGAACAGGTCAAAGATCGCTTTAACAAGTCTACCTTCAACAGACCAAACTTAAAGAAGGCTATGATAGCTGCATGGGGCGAAGCAACAGACTCAGAAGACGATGAGGAACAACCAAATGAAGAAACTGCAAATCTCTGCCTTATGGCTAGAACAGAAGGAACTGATCAAGTTCCATCAGAAGAAGTAAGTTCCTCCACTCTTCAGTGTCTCTCAAAGTCAAAACTAATTGAACTGTTGCTAGAAACTCTAGATGATTACAAAAAGCTAAGTATATTAAAAGCACAAAGTGATAGAGCCTTGGAACTCAGTAAAGACCACATAAATTATCTGAACAATATTAGATCTGATGTCCAAGGCAGGTTCTTTGAATTACTAGATAGAAATACCTCTATTAATGAGTCATTCGAAAAAATTAGAAATGAAAACATCCTTCTACAAGTTCAACTCAGTCAATATAAGATGTTTAATTTAAGTTTAGATCCTACAAAATCCTTGGAAATCAACATGGGAATTTTTAACATCGACTTAGAAAATTTAAACAAAGATCTGATCACCACAAAGGAACAAAAAGAGAAACTGGAAAGGGAACTATCCATGGCCAGGGCACAGAGACAACCACCTAAAGTTCCTCCCAAATGGATTGAGAATGCTCAATCTAAGAGAACAGAAGGATTGGGCTTTAACCATAAAAATAGTCATAAGAAGAAGTATGTGGATCTTCCTAGTGTAAAAGTCTGCTTCTCATGTGGAAGTGGAAGTCACATAAGTACTGAGTGTTCCAAGATGAAGGAACAGGATCAAAGAAACACAAATTATGTAAAACAAAAATGGGTTAAGAAGTCGGAAGTTATAGTTGAAAAGGAACTCGAGGAAACCCGAGTTCCTGTAACTAACCTTTGATCTCTTTACAGATTCTAGTGAAGGGGAACAGCTCGTGGTATCTCGACAGCGGGTGTTCCAAACACATGACAGGAGACAAATCTAAATTCCTCTCACTAGAAGCCTACAATGGAGGAACTGTGACCTTTGGAGACAACATGAAAGGAGAAATTATTGGAATTGGAAAAGTTGGAAGGTCAAGTTCCTACGCCATTGAAAATGTATTTTTAGTCGAGGGTTTGATGCACAGTCTACTAAGCATCTCTCAATTCTGTGACAAAGGAAACTCTGTAAGTTTTACTTCTGAAAACTGTCAAATCATAAACAATAACACTGGGAAGGTTATTTTGGAAGGAACTCGTAAAGGGAACACATATTCTGTGGATCTCAATACAGTTCCAAGGAACAATCTAACCTGCCTCAGTGCCCTTGAAGAAAATTCCCTACTATGGCACAGGAGGTTTGGACATGCTAGTTTCTCGTTGCTTGACAAACTAAGATCAAAGGAACTGGTTCGAGGACTCCCCTCAATCAAGTTCCTAACTGATAAAGTGTGTGATGCATGTGCAAAAGGCAAGCATGTCCGAAGTTCCTTTAAATCTAAGAAATTGGTAAGCACCACAAAACCATTGGAACTCATCCATATGGACTTATGTGGACCAATGAGAATTCAAAGCAGAAGTGGGAAAAAATATGTATTAGTTATTGTTGATGATTACTCTCGCTTTACTTGGGTCATATTTCTAACAAGCAAGGATGAAACGTTTGATGAGTTTGTTACATTTTCAAAGAAAATCCAGAAAACCACAGGTCATCAACTGATCCATATAAGATCAGATCATGGAACAGAATTTGAAAACTACAAATTCGATGAATACTGCAAGGAACAAGGTATGGACCACAATTTCTCAGCTCCCAGAACTCCACAACAAAATGGAGTTGTTGAGAGGAAAAATAGAACCCTAGAGGACATGGCAAGAACCATGCTAATAGCCAGCTCCTTGCCTAGGAACTTCTGGGCTGAAGCAGTCAATACTGCTTGTTACATTATAAATAGAGTTATGATTCGAGCAATCCTAAACAAAACCCCCTATAAGCTACTAAAAGGTATAAAACCCAACATCTCTTACTTTAGAGCCTTTGGGAGCAAATGTTTTGTCCACAACAATGGAAAAAGGAACTTGGGGAAGTTTGATGAAAGAAGCGACGAGGCAGTGTTCCTAGGATATGCCTTAAATAGCAAGGCTTATAGAGTTTATAACAAAAGATCTATGTGTGTTGAGGAAAGTGTACATATAATATTTGATGAATCTAACAAAACTGACATAGTACAGGAACAAGAATTTTTCGAGATTGGTTTATCTCGTGCTGCAGAAAATGATGAGGAGTTCCAAATAAGCAAACACACAGCAAGAGGAACTGCTCAACAAAATCAAGAAGTTCCCGTACTAGAGGAACAAGCAGAAAACCAAGAAGATCCAGAAACAACACCAGAGGAACCCCAACAGGGAACTCAGGTCATAGAAGGAACTGACGAAAATGCCACAACACCAGTAGCTCAATTTCAACCTAAACCTTGGAAGCATCTAAAGTCCCACCCAATGGAACTCATTGTGAGTGACATCAGAAAAGGAACTCAGACAAGGTCACAACTAAGGAACTTTTGCGCATTCCACGCGTTCCTCTCCATATTTGAGCCAAGAAATCACACTGAGGCTCTGGAAGATGCTGACTGGATCATTGCCATGCAAGAAGAATTAAATGAATTCAAAAGAAACAAGGTATGGCACTTGGAACCCAAACCAAAGCACCAGAAGGTGATAGGGCTAAAATGGGTGTTCCGGAACAAGAAAGATGAACATGCAACAATCATAAGGAACAAAGCAAGGTTAGTGGTCAAAGGTTATAATCAACAGGAAGGCATTGACTTTGAAGAAACATTTGCACCTGTTGCTAGATTAGAAGCCATTAGAATCTTAATTGCTTTTGCTGCTTTCATGGGTTTTAAACTTTATCAAATGGATGTTAAATGTGCTTTCTTAAACGGTTTCTTAGAGGAAGATGTTTATGTGGAACAGCCCCCTGGATTTGAAAATCCCGAATTTCCAAATCACATTTACAAATTAGATAAGGCTCTCTATGGACTAAAACAAGCCCCTAGATCTTGGTACGAGAGATTATCAAAGTTCCTCCTTCAAAATGATTTTAAAAGAGGTAGAATAGACAAAACCTTATTCTTAAAATCTAGAGGAACTGACTTGTTAGTAGTTCAAATTTATGTTGATGATATATTATTTGGAGCAACTAATGAAAATTTGTGCAAGGATTTTGCAAGCTTGATGAGCAGTGAATTTGAAATGAGTATGATGGGGGAACTCAACTTCTTCCTTGGTTTACAAATCAAACAAACCGAGGAGGGAATCATGATACACCAACAAAAGTATGTGAAGGAACTCCTAAAGAAATATGAGCTAGAGTCAGCCAAAGTAAATCACACTCCCATGGGAACTGCTACCAGATTAGACACTGATCCAAATGGGAAAAGTGTGAATCAAACAAAATACAGAGGTATGATTGGATCTCTATTATATTTAACAGCCAGTAGACCTGACATTTCTTTTAGTGTAGGACTATGTGCAAGATTTCAATCAAATCCAAAGGAGTCCCATCTAACTGCGGTGAAAAGAATACTAAGATATCTCAAAGGAACTGATGACCTATGCCTTTACTATCCAAGAAGTGGATCCTTCGAGCTAAGAGGATATGCAGATGCTGATTATGCAGGTGACTTAGTGAATAGAAAAAGCACATCAGGTATGGTACAGTTCCTAGGTCCATGCATGGTTTCTTGGGGTTCCAAGAAACAGAATACTGTTGCTCTATCCACAGCTGAAGCTGAGTATGTAGCTGCTGCAGCTTGTTGCTCACAAATTCTATGGATAAAACAACAGTTAAGAGATTTTGGTATTATCTATGATTGTGTTCCTATCTATTGTGATAACACTAGTGCTATTTGTATTTCAAAAGATCCGGTTCATCATTCCCGAGTCAAACACATCCACATCAGACACCATTTCCTTAAAGATAATGTTGAGAAAGGTTTGATCAAATTAGACTTTTGCCAAACTGATCACCAAATTGCTGATATTTTAACTAAGCCTTTGAACAGAGAGAAACATGAGAAAATGAGAATGGAACTCGGAATGATCAAGCTAAGGTAATTGCCAAATTGGAGTTCCTCTAAGGCAAAAGCAAAAATCATGGTACATATAGACTATTACAAACACAAAATCTTGTGTGCAAACATAGTTGAAGCTTACCATCGTGGCAAATTCACTCACACTTCAAATGAGCAAGGTAAGCAGTTCCTTTCAAACTAGTTAAGTCAGAGATACGAAATTAAGCAAGTCAAAGTCAAACACAATTTTTTTTCATTTTCCTTTTATTTTTATCTATTTTTTTTAATTAAAAACCGAATACCCATATTCAAAGAATGTTTGGAACGGTTCCATTGGCAATAAATAAGGGAAACTCTTCACTTTCCACAATCAATCCATGCAACCCCCTTTCTCTCTCTCACACGCCTTCTCCACTGACATCACCTCTCCTTCCACCTATAAAATAAAAAAACCTCAACCATGGTTCTCACAAGCAACAACACTGATCTCACATCCCTCAAACGAAAGAGAAACCCTTCATCTCCTGTTCCCATGGATACCTCACCCATTCAATCACCAATTCCTCTTCGATCCCACAATCCAATGCTCGCAATCACTCAGGGGGAACAAACCAACACTGACATCGAAATGAAATCCCCAATCTCAAACCCTAGATCCTCCACAAGAAAATCCAAAAAACGACGAGTGGAAGCTTCTGGTGAAAACATCGAGGAAACAGAGGAGATTGCTCAAACTCAGGGGGAAGTAAAAGGGTCCAAGAAACTCACTGCAAAGGAAAACAATCTGGTCGAGGGGTTCGCAATCAATTCAACATGGTGTGAAGCCACGAAATTTAAAGAGTTGATGGAAATCCTTGAACAACAAAAGTGGGTAAGTCTGTTGAGTACCTATGCCAAATCTCCCTTAATTCCTGAAGCTATGAAAGAATTCTGCAAGAACTTTGCATGTGTTGATAATGTATGCTCAAGTAAAGTGAATGGAACTCGCATCGAATTTGATGCCTCTTATCTGGAACAGCTGTTTGGTACACCCAATAGGGGTTTTGATATGTGGCTCAAAGGTCAAATCACAGTGACCATAGATAATGTAGATGAGAAAGATATAGTTGGTTCCATTGGAGGAGATTCTAAAGTATCCACCTCCACCTCACACAACTGCTTTTCACCTCTTCAAAAATTACTGTTTAATATTGTGTGGAGAGGTGTAGTTCCTCGAACTCAGAAAAGGAACATAGCTAGTCTGTTTGATGCATGTCTCATGTATTGTCTTGAAAGGAAAATTCCCATAAACTTTCCTGCAATCATGATCAAACACTTATCCACCTGTATCCCCAAATTCAAAATTCCATACTCCTCCCTTCTCACAGAAATCTTCAAAAGCTTCTCAGTTGACCTTAGCCCATACTTTGTGATTCCCTTAAAATCCACCCAAATCCTTCAACTTGAAATGCTCCATCTATTAAATCTTAAAGTGGTTCAGGGTAAAGTCATTAGGGCTGGAAAGGAAGAGAAACAAGATGAGGAAGATCAGGAAGGAATTGCAGTGGAGGAGGAGGAGGAACTCGAACAAATAGAGGTCCCTTTACCTCGAGGGAACAGGAAGAGTGTAGGAAAAAGAAAGAGCATGAGGGTAGCAATGAAGGAGAACAAGAAAAGAGGGCCTGTCTTCATGGAAATAAATGAGGAAGGGGATGTCAAGGAGATGCCCATAGAGGAGGATGCTGTTCCACTGAATCAAGAGGAACTGCCTGAAACTGTTAGGCCAAGAAAAAGGACACCCAGATCCTCCAAAAAGTCCAAAGCTCGTAGTGTTCCATCTGAACAGGAACATGTTCAAGATCATGGGGGTGCCTGGAACACAAAGGATGATCAGATATTGGAGCTAAAGGCAACAGTTGCTCGTCTGGTGGAACTACAGGAGGGAACAGATCACAGGATTAGCTCAATGCAGGCCCACATAGGTGCATTGGTTACAAGTGTCAAGACTCTCCAAAACGATCTTCACCACTACTCAGAACAAGCCAATGCAACTCGTGCCACAATCCTCACAAAGATCAACAATCTGGAATCTTTTGAGGAGACTGTGATAGAAGAAACTGCTGGTTCTGGTTCCCCATCCCAAGCCTAAATCACCCTATCCCATGTTTCTTTTATCTTTTGCCATGGAACAATCTTTTTAATTTGCTTTCGGTTTGTATAACTTTTAAACTTGGGTATTTGTTCCATCTTATTTTGACTTGCTTGGTTACACATATCTATGCTTTCTAGTCTTGATCATTACTGCTTGCTTTCAATTTATTGAATGAGTTAGTTTAATACTTTGAGGCTAGCTTAACTTGCCAAACGTTGATCGTGGGGCACTGTGTTTGGAATGGCTATATTTCGTGCTATGCTTTTTGTTGATGTCAACAGGGGGAAGTCATGGGTGCAAACTTCCAAGGCACACTCAATCCAGTTCCTGAATCAATCTCTCTGAATCTCTCTGTAAGCCAAGGGTGCTCCTCTTTCTTCTCACCAATCTTTCTCTTCTGTTTTTCAATTTTTATGTTCTGTTTCACAATAGTCTGTATAAGTTCTTGTTTGTTTGTACTTACTCTCTTTGTAAAAAGTTTGCAAGTGTTGTCATCACCAAAAAGGGGGAATATTGTTGTTCCTATGTTTTGGTTGATGACACACACATATTGCAAACTTCCTGATTATGGTTGCTAAATGACTTTGAACAGGCATATGCCCAAGTTTCTATTAGGATAGGAACTTGAATAAACTGGTGAAGTTCCTGAGGTACACTTGGAACAGTCAATGGAGTTTCAGAGCTGGAAGTTGTATCTGTTCCAGTTTGAAGTCACAAGAGGAGCAACACAGTTACATATCAAGAGTTCCGAATATCCACAAGAACTATTACAGACTCATAGCCAAGAGTTCCTGTGTTAGCTAGAGAGGAACTCATCAATGTTCCTTGGCTGGAACGTCTGAAGCTTCTGAGTTGCAAGTTCCAGACAAAGGGAAGACATGAAGTCTAGGTAGTCCACTGTACTTAGAATTTTATGTAAATATTAATTATGCTAATGGTATATAGAGTACTCAAGGAACTTATGATTTAATTAGGCCATTTATTTTATTGGAAGCGATTTTTATGGAAAACATTTCATAAATAAAAACAAGTTTTGCATATTTAATATAAAATAGATTTACGTTTTATTTTATTTAAACAAAACTTATTTTCCTAAAAATTCTCCTAAGTTGTTGTAGATAAATAAAATCTGTTTTAAAGAAATGTTTTAGGGTTTGATTGAGTCAAATCACCAACTGCTTCATGGCTGAACGTGGGAAGTGGTCTTCCCCTTGTTCCTCAAGTCAAGGGACGTGGAGACCAAAGTGCTGGCAGTTAGCAGTTGAGGTTTTGAAGGGAACTAACCCTAAGGATAAACACTATAAAAGGGAAATCGTTTTTGGTTTAAAACACACAAACATTCTGAGAGTTTTTGCTTTTCCTAAAAACGTTTTGTCTAAGATTTTCTAAAACAGTTTGTGTCCTAGTTAATTCAAAGTTCCTAAGTTTCTTATATCCTCACAAAAGCATTATTAATATCTAGAGTTATCCAAACACGAATTGTATTTTGTATTAGTAAGGATAGAGTTATCCTGTTTAGACTTAGAGTTTAAGTCTGAGAGAGAGAAGTTAAGGAGTTGTAATCGTAGTAGATTACTGTGAGGAACACGAGTTTGAGAGGAACTTGTGTTGGAGAGATTATTGTAATCGAGGCATTACCATAATAAAAGAATTCTCTTCTTGATTAGTATCAAGAAGTTTTTCACAATTGTTGTTATTGTCTTCTCTATTCTCAGTTTCTTGATTGTTTCTTAAGTTCCGCAAGAAACTTTATCAAAGTTCTAATTACAATTCACCCCCCCCCCCTCTTGTGCGTGTTCCTACTGGAATAACATGTAGGTTTCTTCACTATCTAATAGAAGAATCTCATAGCTTCAGTGACATGAACTCCATGTTTCTTCACTATCTAATAGAAGAATCTCATAGTTTCAGTGACTTGAACTCTATGCCTACTTGGGTATAGAACATCAAACGATAGAATATCAACAGACACTTGAAAGTTCTTTGAATATTCTGTTCTCCTTGAAGCACTTGTAAAGTCTTCTAAGAGATGTCCATTCTTTAAAGATACTTCTAAAGTCCTTAAAGAATAAGTGTTCGGATTTTCTAAAGAACTTCGAAAAGCCTCCGGAATGTCCGTTTATGTTTGTTGTTCGCCTCGAATAATTTCGAGGTCTATTTTATCCCACTTGTCATTTTGGAAATTAATCTCCAAAAGGACATTATTTCGAGCAAACAAACATTATGTTCTCAAAAATTCGTGGTAGAAACAATACCCTTGTGTCTCATTTGAATAAATCACAATGAATCATATATCTACACTTGGGCATTAGTTTTTTGAATAACAAACACTAAGCTCCCACTGAGTTTAGAAACTCTTTAGATATATATTATTATTGAAAAGATATTCTGAAATTACTTTTCAAGAGCTTTGACGAATTTGGTTTAGTTTGGTGGTAGTTGAGCATTTTGTTTTAGAAATTATAGGAAAAGTCTTTATGGTTCATCATTGATCGAATCAAGTACTAATTGACTTCGATCATTCCAACGTAGATATGCCATATCTTATGGAGCTAGATTGTGAAATTACAACACACAATCATTGATGCTCATTTTTGGTCTTAAAGTAATCATCGTTATGATCTTACCTAGATCTTTATGATTTCTTGCCAAGTGGATCTTATACTTCTGAATCTTTGAACTAGCCAAACAGATTCCAACTTATATCAGATTGAGTAAATAAACCAATATTCACTCAAATCCAGGTGATATAATAAAGTCATAAAATCTTTCTTTAGCTTTGAACTCTATTGTCTAGGCGTTCTAACAATAGTTCATATCTTTTGTTACTTTCAACAAGTAATACTAGCTTGTCTTGAATTGATCTAGAAATCAATCAACTTTCAAAAGTCCATCAAAATAAAGCTTTTGAATGTTAACTTGTTGACATGGTCTAAGCAACAAAGCAAAAGAAAGTGGAACTCAAATCAAGGGGTTGATTTGAACCTAGTAAAGTTCTTATTGTTAAAGAGTTGTTTGTTTTAATCAAGCATATTGACTCAACCCGTAAATCACCATTTCATTCAAATAAACAAACAAACATTGTTTTTGTTCTTCTTGAATGAGTCTGTCTGTGTTTGAAAACAGAAATTTAGGTATGCTGATTATGGAACAAAATAACCATTAAGTTCCAGCCTTGAAAGGACTTAAAACAAACTAGATGACCCTACAACTAATATAACAATGCCATGCTTCATTTCCCACTTGTAGGTCATTAGTGAAGCCTAGCTTCCATTGTTTGAGTTATTACCGAAGTAAGAACCTCAAGCGGTATATGATACCAAGGAAGTTTGATTGCTAGGAAACTTTTCTTTAAACATAAACTTGTTCGTAGAAACGGAATCGTAAATTCCTTTCATTTGTTCCTTGTTTTCCTATTTCTTGTACCCTTTCTTATAGTCTTAAGAATTGACTTCTTTAGTGTTGACTTTTATACTTTGTTAGACATGTCCAATGTCACTCCAACAAAGTTCCTACCATTTTATTTATGTTGAATATTCTGTTTCAACTAGATGATCTTACCAGAAGCTTCTAAAATTCTCTAAGCATCGATCTATTCGAATGTCTAGGGAATAGACTCATTCGAGAATTAAATGGATAAAAGATATTAGGTTGTTAACCATTGGTAAAGCTGAGCGTTTAAACTCAATGCTTTATGATCTCAAAACTACATTGTATTTTGAATTCACAAGCACCAATCGGTTTGCCATCCGACTTAATTTGATACTCGAAAACAACCATAAAAGTCGCTAAAAGAAACGTACATTTTAAATTGCTCTTTTTCTCTTATTTCCGTGAATCGTTCTTGGATTCACTACCAATCGAGGAAATTTACTGTTACCTTTCTAAAAGGATTTACTGCAGTGCAAGATATTTAATTATAAACAATAATTAAAACATACATTGAAGCATGCAAAGTCTAAACATTTATCATGAGTAATAACTTGAAAATTAAAGCAATCATGCAATTTAAACAAGTCATTGGCATTTTATTCGAATTTATTGTTCCGGCAGGTGTGAATAAAATGATTCCAGGATCCTTAAATCATTGAAGAATTAAGCACAATATGTATTTAGACTCAATTCTAAATATTTTGGGTAAGCAAATCCTTTGCTGATAGTCTAGAAACTACTCTTGGTTGATAGGCACGTCTAAGAACTTATTAGGTAAACCTATCCCGTTTGCCACGACATAAAAGGACTCCTTACTTATATCGTTGAGTTTCACCAAAACTAACATGTACTCACAATTATTTGTGTACCTTACCCCTTTAGGATCAATAAGTAACACCTCGCTATGGCGGAAAACTATTACTAAGATTGATGTAAAGGTTATCCAAGTAAGTGTTATTTTGGCATGGCACCTTTTAACTCAATTTTTAAAGTTTGGAACTTAAGGCTCTTACTATGTTGGTTAGATTTTAAGTGAACTAAAATCCTTAATCATGTAACATAATCAATCCATAATCTCATGCATAATTAAGACATATTTAAAGCAATAAATAACTTAAAACATGCATAAGATATAAATGTGATCTAGTATGGCCCGACTTCATCTTGAAGCTTCAACTTCAAACTCCGTCTTGAAAATGGATTGGAAACTCCGTCTTGAATTTCACCATGGGAGGCGCCATTTTCTCCAAATAGGATAAGCTATAATTTAAACTAATTACAACTATTTGATGGTACACAGCCCATATTTAAAGCAATAAAATTTGGTACTTTAGACCAATATTACATTCAAATTAATGGTACGCAGACCATATTTTCTATCTTAATTATTTGGGCCTTACTAGTCACTTTCCATAACCTGCAAAATAGTACACATAGAATATACCATTCACCCATTCGTTTATCAATGAATGGCCCACATAGCTGGTTAGTAGAACATATTATGCATCACATAAATATTTGCAGCAATTAATTAAGGCTTCCAATAATCTACTAATTATTCAATCCTTATTAATTCTAATCAAGTTGTTTTAACCTTAAAGGAATGTAGACCTAATCAAGAGTTTATGACTAAAACGCTCCCACTTAAACCAATAAGGCCCTGTTCTTTTTGGCTTAAATTTAGCTTCAGGACTTATTTGGCAGTTTAGTTCAGTTCAGTTCAGTTCAGTTCAGGAGCATTCAGTTCAGTTCAGTTCAGTTCAGTTCAGTTCAGAAGCATTAAGTTCAGTTCAGTTCAGTTTAATTCAATTCAATTCAATTCAATTTAATTTATTATTTATATTATTATATTATTATATTACTTATTATTTATACTTATATTATTATATTACTTATTATTATTATTATTTATAACTAAATATTTATTAATAATTAATATAGTTTATTATTATTTTTATTAATTAGTATTATTTATTATTTATTATTTATTATTTATTATTTATTATTAATTATTATTATTTATTATTTATTATTAATTATTAATTATTAATTATTAATTATTAATTATTTGTTATTAATTATTAATTATTTATTATTAATTAGTTATTAAATATTATTTATTATTTATTATTACTCCCTCCATTTCTTTTTGATGTATCCATTTAGAATCTGGTGTGGTTTTTAAGAAAATTGGAATATTGGTTTGTGTGGGTATAAGTGTAATGATTGAGTGTAAGAGAAATGATTGACTGTAAGAGATTATAATAAATAAAGGAGTGAGAAAATAATAAAGAAATAAGGTAAGAGAGAGGAGTGATAATGATGGGTGATAAAGGAGGTGAGAGAGTGGGTATATGGGGAAGGAAAAAGAATTAAATATTATGGGTGGGAAAAATTAGGTGGGAATTTGGGTAGAATCTTTAGGTATTTTGGTAATTAGATAGAAATGTAAGGGAATTTTAAGATAAAATGTATGTCCAAAAATAGAATAGATTCTAAATGGATACAACAATATGAAACGCTTAAAATGGAAACGGATACAACAAAAAGAAAAGGAGGGATTAGTTATTAATTATTAGTTATTAATTATTAATTATTAGTTATTAATTATTAATTATTAATTATTAATTATTAATTATTAATTATTAATTATTAATTATTAATTATTAATTATTAATTATTAATTATTAATTATTAATTATTAATTATTAATTATTAATTATTAATTATTAATTATTAATTATTAATTATTAATTATTAATTATTAATTATTAATTATTAATTATTAATTATTAATTATTAATTATTAATTATTATATTATTATTAATTATTAATTATTAATTATTAATTATTAATTA
Source organism: Spinacia oleracea (assembly GCF_020520425.1). Lineage (NCBI taxonomy): Eukaryota > Viridiplantae > Streptophyta > Magnoliopsida > Caryophyllales > Amaranthaceae > Spinacia > Spinacia oleracea. Next base: position 108,984,108 of record NC_079490.1, read on the forward strand.
TTAATTATTAATTATTAATTATTAATTATTAATTATTAATTATTAATTATTAATTATTAATTATTAATTATTAATTATTAATTATTAATTATTAATTATTAATTATTAATTATTAATTATTAATTATTAATTATTAATTATTAATTATTAATTATTAATTATTAATTATTAATTATTAATTATTAATTATTAATTATTAATTATTAATTATTAATTATTAATTATTAATTATTAATTATTAATTATATTGATTATTAATTATTGATTATTAATTATTAATTATTATTATTAATTATTAATTATTAATTATTAATTATTATTATTAATTATTAATTATTAATTATTAATTATTAATTATTAATTATTAATTATTAATTATTAATTATTAATTATTAATTATTAATTATTAATTATTAATTATTAATTATTAATTATTAATTATTAATTATTAATTATTAATTATTAATTATTAATTATTAATTATTAATTATTAATTATTAATTATTAATTATTATTATTATTAATTTTTATTATTAATTATTAATTATTAATTATTAATTATTAATTATTAATTATTAATTATTAATTATTAATTATTAATTATTAATTATTAATTATTTATTAATTTTAATTATTATTAATTATTTATTATTTATTACTTATTATTTATTATTTATTACTCCCTCCATTTCTTTTTGATCTTCCTGTTTCTATAAATGTCGTTCCTATTTGATCTTCCTGTTTCTATTTTGGGACATGACTTTTTACCATAAATTTCCCCACCATCCCTTATTTAATTCATTCACATTTTCCTATTCAACCACCCTACCCCACTTTTATGATTTTTTATTACTTTCATAAAAATATCTTCTCTCTCCTTCATTTCTTTATTACTTTCTTCATTTATTTATTATTTTCTCTTACACCCAATTATTACTCTTACACCCAATCATTAAAATATTCCAGTTTTTTAATTTCCACCCAAAACTCCAAACAGGAAGATCAAAAAGAAACGGAGGGAGTACTTCGTATATATTATTATTTATTATTTATTATTTATTATTTATTATTTATTATTTATTATTTATTATTTATTATTTATTATTTATTATTTATTATTTATTATTTATTATTATTATTATTATTATTATTATTATTATTATTTATTATTTATTATTTATTATTTATTATTTATTATTTATTATTTATTATTTATTATTTATTATTTATTATTATTATTTATTATTTATTATTTATTATTTATTATTTATTATTTATTATTTATTATTTATTATTTATTATTTATTATTTATTATTTATTTATTATTTATTATTTATTATTTATTATTTATTATTTATTATTTATTATTTATTATTATTATTTATTATTATTATTTATTATTTATTATTTATTATTTATTATTTATTATTTATTATTATTATTTATTATTTATTATTTATTATTTATTATTTATTATTTATTATTTATTATTTATTATTTATTATTTATTATTTATTATTTATTATTTATTATTTATTATTTATTATTTATTATTTATTATTTATTATTTATTATTTATTATTTATTATTTATTATTTATTATTTATTATTTATTTTATTATTTATTATTTATTATTTATTATTTATTATTTATTATTTATTATTTATTATTTATTATTTATTATTATTATTTATTATTTATTATTTATTTTATTATTTATTATTTATTATTTATTATTTATTATTTATTATTTATTATTTATTATTTATTATTTATTATTATTATTTATTATTTATTATTTATTATTTATTATTTATTATTTATTATTTATTATTTATTATTTATTATTTATTATTTATTATTTATTATTTATTATTTATTATTATTATTATTTATTATTTATTATTTATTATTTATTATTATTATTATTTATTATTTATTATTTATTATTTATTATTTATTATTTATTATTTATTATTTATTATTATTATTTATTTATTATTTATTATTTATTATTTATTATTTATTATTTATTATTTATTATTTATTATTTATTATTTATTATTTATTATTTATTATTTATTATTTATTATTTATTATTAATTATTTATTATTTATTATTTATTATTTATTATTTATTATTTATTATTTATTATATTATTTATTATTTATTAGTTATTATTTGTTATTTATTATTTATTATTTATTATTTATTATTTATTATTTATTATTTATTATTTATTATTTATTATTTATTATTTATTATTTATTATTTATTATTTATTATTTATTATTTATTATTTATTATTTATTATTTATTATTTATTATTCATTATTTATTATTTATTATTTATTCAGTTAAGTTAAGCTCAGTTAAGTTCAGTTCAGTTCAGTTCAGTTCAGTTCAGTTCAGGAGCATTCAGTTCAGTTTAGTTTAGTTCAGTTCAGTTCAGTTCAAATCAGGAGCATTCAGTTCAGTTCAGTTCATTTCAGTTCAATTCAGTTCAGTTCAGTTCAGTTCAGTTCAGTTCAGTTCAGTTCAGTTCAGCTCTAAAGAACAGGGCCTAAATTTACATGCTCTACTAATTTTAAATATAAAATTGTATTTCCTATTCTAACCGGAAACATACAAATTTAATTAAAATTTAAAGCTCATATAAATTATTATTTGAATCCTTTAATTTATTTTCAGTTTATTAATTTAATTAATTTAAATTTAATCAAGGTTTTAATTTTAGTATAAATAAAATTTATAATAATTAAATTATTAAAGATTAAATTCCGAGAAAAAATTAAATTACGAAAATTAAAATTAATTAAAATCGTTTTTTCAACTGAAAATCAAAATTAAATTCAAAGAGTATCAATCGGGTCAAGACGAGGCCATGGGCTTGCGCCCATGCCCCGTCGAGTCCACGAGGCAGCATCACCCCTCACGAGTGATCGCACAGCAAGGCACGAGTAGCAGCCACGCGCAAACGCAGCAAGCTAAGCCACGCTTGCGCGCAGCATTGCTCGCTGGCTTGGTAGCGCAGCAGCAGGCTTGGCGAGGCAGCGCTCGCTGCGGGCGAGGCATCCCTCGCTGCCCGCGCGCAGCCTCGTCTCGCTTGTGTGCCTTGCCTCTCGCCCATCCGCCCATGCCATCGCAGCACTCGACGCAAGGCAGGGCTACTGCCTTGTGCTCGCGTGCCTCTCGTCTTGCTCGCTGCATTCGTACCGCACGGGCGACGAGCTCCCTTGCTCGTCGTCGCATGCCCGCACTATACAACACTCTTTAAGGGTAACACGTAGCGTCCATTGCTTTGTGCGTGCAAGATTCATGAGCGGATTATATGAAAATCAAAACTTTTTAATTTAAATTTATAGACAAATTAATAAATCATATTAATTTCATAAATTTAGGGCGAAAAATCAAAAATTTATTATTCAAATTAATTCCCGATTATCATGAATTCAAATTTAGGTCTTAAAATTTAAAAATTTACCAAATTTAACAAATTTTTATGGTGGTTTTTATTCATGGATACCTAATTAAATTGTCAATTAATTATGAAAAACAAATCAAATTCTAAATTATTCGAATTTCAACAAATTAATTACAACTAGTTTTGAATCCCGTGCGATGCACGAGTTTTATTTTATCTTTTATTATTAATTATTTTATACTTATGTTATTAGGTGGCTTTTCAGGTAATGCACATGTCCCGTTTTATATTTTTGTATATACATGAGTTTTATTTTATTTTTTTATGTTTTTCCCGGTAAGTGAAATAAACTTATTACGGAGTATGAACATGTTTAACGCAAATAGAACTCCATTATATACTTAATAATAATTATCATAATTCAAATTTATGATATGAATTGATCCAAATATCTAAGGTTTAATATAAATAAAAACTCCTTTTACATACTTGATAATTATCTAAAGATATAATTAATCATATATTATGTGTATGTTATCGAGGTTTTAAAATAATGTATAGTTTAAGTACAACTTTGTTTACTTAATTACTAATAAAATGGTTGGATAAGTTAAGTTGACCATAATTTTTTAATTCTAAAAAATTGTTATTTAGTTTAAGTAGGACTCTATTTATTTAATCACTAATGTAATATTTTAGAATACAGTTTTAGTATTTGGTTATTAAGTTTAAGTAGGACTTACCAGTTTTGAAACCTATTATGCGTATATTATGTTAGTTTAAGTAGGACTTATCAATTTTTATACGTTTAAGTAGGATAAATTAATATTATGTTATATGTAAGCTATCCAAGTGGAGCTTATAATACTAATATTCAAACTCGAGCCAAGCTGCAACTTTTTTCGAACTTAATTTTTTATGTTCAATTTTTCCGAAGACTTGATTGATTTTGAATTCGTAAACTACCACCTTTACCCTGTAATAATACTCGTAATTAAGTTTCTATTATTTATTTAGATATTTTCATTAAGTTGGATGCTTTTATAGGTAAAACGATTTAAAATCACGTGCTGATACAATTGATATTCGGTTATCTAATAAGAAAATACAAATTGAGACGAATATAACAAGATTATACAATCAAAGTAGAATATATAAATAGTGAAAAATATTCAAACGTTGCGAGTATTAAAAAAACGGAGGAGATATTATATATATTATATGAATTTAGTGACCCTTATTTTATACTTAAAATAAGTGAAAAGAAAACAAAGCCTTAACATAAAGGAGTAATAACCATCCACCGGCGGTACACCACCACCACCAAATCCTCCTTTTTGTAACCCAATTACTTCACCCAAAATAAAACCAATTGCTCATATGCGTATATATATAAAAGGTAGAAGAAAAGTAGGATAATTTTTTGTAGAGTTTATCTTTATCATATTATCTACCAATTTAATCATGATAAGACTCTAATATTATTTTATTTATTTTTTTAATAAACCTAAAATATTAGTTAATAATATGCGATGACGTGGAAATCCTACGTGGCGCTCCAAAATCTCTTCAAAAAACTCCCCTTTGTATATATATATTAGATTACAAATTAGGTTGTATAATTAACAAGCTTAGGCATTTAAATTTGTTAAACATATATAGTAGGTCAATCAAAAATTCAAGATTTACAAACAAGAATCGCAAATATTTAATTTAACATCTTAAAAATTACAAATTTTGCGTTCGAAAAACTAAAACCTCCAAAAAGTCATAGTTAGGCTTCGAATTTGGGAATTCTGGGTTTGACATTAAATCTATGATTTTAGTCAAAATTTTAAAACGTCGTTTACATGCAAAATACACTATAAATTATACGATTCCGACCATTATTGACTAAACTGTCGAAAATTCTGCGAACATATAATTAAATAATCGAACGAATTTGCAATTAATTACAAAAAATCGAAATTAATCACCCCTTTAATTCATTGCAAATTTATAAAATTTAACCATGTTAACTAATTATTATGGAATTAATTAGAGGCTCGTGATACCACTGTTAGGTTATGATACATATAAATCATATATATTTCATGCGGAAAAACCATAAAGCCAGGAATCCAAATTAATTGCCACATAACAATTAGCATAATTTAGGATACATACATGAGAAGCGTGCCTTCCCTAGCTGCTCCCGAACCGAACAAGAACAAGTTTAGGACTCCAAGTGTCGCCCCTCCGTAGATAGTCCACAGCACGTTCGGATCCGCCTTAGATTTAATTAACTAGAATTGCACCTAAGGTTTTATGTTATTCGAATAATTTGAGGCAAATTAACGTTAGTTTTAATCCTTAAAACTATGTGAATACTTGAAATTATGTGTTCATAATAAATGGTGAATACCATCACATATTTATAGGGTTGGAATAATGGAATTAGAAGTCTACTAGGTTTCAATTAATCTAATCCTATTAGAATTAGACATTAATTAAAACTAATAAAGTTATTGTTTAATTAAACAACTAACTCAAGTAACCTTAGGAAATTAATCTTTTAATCTAATCCTAATTTCTTAAGGATTCGATGCATGCACGAACTTCAACACACGCACGGCCCACAAGGGGCGCAGGCCATGCGCGCGCGGAGAAGCCCACAGCGCTGCAGCCCATGAGCTTTGGGCGCGCTTGTTGCCATGCGCGCTGGGCCTGGCCTTGTGTGCTGCTTGGTTGGGCCTACGTGCCTTGGCTGCTGCTGCGTTGCCTTGCGCGCTGGGCTTGCTAGGCGCGGGCCTGGCTTCGTGTTGGGCCTTAATTGCGTCTAGCAAGCTCGTCCGATGTTTATTTCGTATGACGCGCTTCCGATTAATTTTCCCATTCCGGAATTCATTTCCGATTCGAACAATATTTAATATTTCCGATTCTGGAATTATTTTCCGTTTCGAACAAATATTTAATATTTCCGATTCCGGAATTTTTTTCCGATTCCGATAATATTTCCGATTCTGACAATATTTCCGTTTCCGGCAATATTTCCGATTCCGGCTGATGTGGCCTAAAGAGTGCCACCTGGCTGTACCATAAAAGCCAAGAAAGAAGGCCCAAAGGCCCACCAGCAGGCATACCACGAATTGTCTCATAAACTCGCATACACACGCAGGGCCAAGACCCATCAGTAGGTCATGAGACCCATTTGCTCAGGAAGAGCCTATCCCGCTATTCCCTAAAAAGCCCAAACGCTTAAGAGGCCCACCAGGTCTAAATCAAGTCCCCACTATAGCAGGACACGTGTCCTGATCTTGCAAAACATCCAATCATGCAGCTATGAGGGACCAATTCCCAAGAAACCCTAGCACTATAAATAGTGCAGATCCCTAGGTAAAAGGGAATTCAATTCATTTCCACCAACTTAAAACTATCTTTGTTCTGCCTTCTCTCTACCAATTACTTCTCTCTCTAGCTTATACTTACTTAAGCATCAGAGGGAATATTCCTACGGGAATATTCTTGTTTTGCAGGTTGCCAGAAATTCGTGCCAGCTCATACTTGATACCTCCGAGGAACGCGTGACACGTCATCACCGTAAAAGATCCCACAACATTTTGGCGCCGTCTGTGTGGAGGTATAGTATCATGGCCGAACCGCACTATGATAGAGAGTATACTGGTGAGGAAGAAGAGAGACGGCCTCGCGAAAGGAGTCAACGTCATATAGAAGAAGCCAATCGAATCGCAAATGCAGGAAGCACACCACGTCGGGTGCAGGAAGCTGAGGTGGTCGTAGAGGAAGAACCAATTCTGGAAGCATCTCCGCTAGGTGGCCATCTAAACCCCAGCGTCCGAGATGCCGTGCTGAATGAGAATTTGGACTTGCCAGTCTCAGTGGGGTCGCTGCGCGAGATCTTAGCGGGATTCCAACAGCAAATGAATCAAACCTTTCGACAGCAGACGAGTACCACATTGCAGGATGAAATTCGGGAAAAACATGCTAATCTACAGCACTAGAGGACGTCTCCACAGAGGCCCCTTAGTCTAGGCGTCAATCGGATAAACAGAATGCCACTTTGATCCAATATATGGAGAGCTGGAGAAAGCTCCCGTCCACAGGCTAGCCGTGGAATCAGCCCTATGCCTGAGCGCTCGGAGATTGATCGCGGCCTCCCAACTTCTCTGCCTCGAAGGGACCAAGTCATGCGACCACCATCTAGGGGAAACCCACCGGCCATCTTACGGCCCGCCTCGAGGCGTCAAGAATACTATGAAGCTGAATCTGAACTATCAGACACTGGGTCCACCCCTGTGATGGAAGATCCGCCATTTTACCCCTCTGCTCGAGAACAGACCAATATGACACCCAACAGGGTAAGCCTGCGTCCCCGCCTGCTCTCCAGCCGCCGCGAACCAACTTACCACATTCAGCAAGGGTTTAATAATCTGAGGCTAGGGCACATGAGTACTCCTTTCTCCAAGGATATCATGAACGCCCCGAAAGAGCCCAAGGTGAAAACTCCTACCATTGAAGCCTATGACGATACCACCGATCCTGATATGCACCTAGTTGCATACCGTCATCATATGTATGTTCAAGGAACCAATGAAGCCACTAAGTGCAAATATTTTCCTGCCACTCTTAAAGGGGTAGCGTCTAAATGGTTTAAGCGACTGCCCCCAGGATCAATTGCCTCTTTCAACGAGCTGCAAACCCTGTTCTCCACCAGGTTCATGGCACACAAGGAAGAAAGGAAAACAAGTATGCACTTGGGACGAATTCAACAGGGGAAAGATGAATCACTAAGAAGCTATGTGAAACGCTTCAACCTAGAGGCCGGACAGATCCCAGACTTACCCGACGGCGTCTCCTTCGATAATTTTATCAGGGGATTGAAGAAAGGATCCTTCAAGTTTGACCTAGTCAAGAAAAGTGTGCGGACTATGGCCGAAGTTTTGGACGAGGCCGAAGAATTTATTCATGCAACAGAAATATGCAGCGCGTCAAATGATGGAAGGATTGGAGAAGCAACAGATTCCTTAAGGAAGAAAGACAAAATAGACCGAAAAGCCCCACGAGTAAATGATACTTGGGCTCTCTCGAAAGAGCATGATACCAATTCTCCTGGACACAAGAGAGAACGTCCACAAGAAAGAGAATATTTCGAGTATAACACAGATCTCCTCACGATACTGAAAGACGTCGGAACCAGGTTTGACCTTGAACGACCTTTTCCCATGAAGTCTCCTGTTGAGAGTCGAGACCCTAAGCTGTATTGCCATGAAGTCTCCTGCTGAGAGTCGAGACCCTAAGTTGTATTGCCATGAAGTCTCCTGCTGAGAGTCGAGACCCTAAGCTGTATTGCCAGTTCCATGAAGATATAGGGCATGACACCAAGAACTGTAGAAGCTTGAAGAGAGCTCTAGACGGCCTAGCCTCCAAAAGACACCTCAAGAACTACTTACAGAGAAATGCTCACGGCTCTGGAAAAAACCAGTACAAAATGTGAGGGGGTCGAAAAAGCACGAGGCTAATGCGTGACCTCGTCCCTCGTGGGTGTGACGTTTCTTTTTGTCAAATCAAGTGTAATTGGATTTCTTGTGAGTTTACACCCAATTGACTAGTAATATAGGAGTCGCCATTCAGTTTTTAACGACAATGAGAAAAACTGACAAAACCCAGTTACCGTGACATAAAGGGAGTGCAATTATGTTTGACCACGACGGCCATAGGTTCCCTTGTGATCCCAGGTGTGGGGATCTCTTAACATACACCCGCGGTAGAGATTGAGGGTTCGGGGGACTGTAACTACCGAGAGGAGTACTCGCTCGTCGATAACTCCAGAGGCAGGATATCCTTACTAGCTCAGGATAAATTATTGAAGGGACATGCGTTAACTATTAAACTAATCTGAGTTGATTTTAACAATATGCAACACATAATACTAGATCGATCGCGATTATCTGATTTAGATTGTTTTAAGGGACCTAGCATGATAATCCAATTTCCCAAAATATTATCTTTATTAGGCGTGATAGAACAATCAGATGTAATTAGTTTAACAGTTTATAAAAGGGCGAGGAAAGCAATTAAATCATGCGAAGGGACACATTACGACGCACCCTTGAGAGGTGCGTCACGGTTCTCAGAAAACTAACCACTTTGACTTTGCTATTTCTCCTTTTATTTAACGAATCTCAAGTTACGGGACAGGATACGTTCTGTTCGATTTTTGGATCGATTGCGATAGAACGCGGGATCAATTTTGCAGCGTGAGGCTTAGGCTTAAGGGTTGGAGTCAATTCTCAGAATATGAATTGTGTGTTGTGTCCTTTTCACGTCGAACTTGGGGCTATATTTATAGAAAAGAGTTCGTGGAAAGATAGAATTGTAGAACTCTAATCCACGAGGAATTAGGAAAGAACACGTCCCAGGTAATTTCAGCGCCCAGGGCTGAGCGTCAAAGATTTCGGTGCCCAGCTCTGGGCGTTGAAAATAGCATCCAGGCAATTTCAGCGCCCAGGCTGGGCGTTGAAATTGATGTTTGGGTCGTTTCTTCGTCAGATTCGGACACTTAGAATCCGGAGTGTATGAGACTTAATCGAGTCTTTTAGTGCGTATTAAGTTTATGACGGGATGCGTCTGGGCCCGTTACGAACTCTAGGCTCGTTAGGATTTTAATTAATACGTAACTCTTATTTTCGAATCGTATTAGGAATAGGATTCTCTCGCAACTTCTATCTCATTTAGGATTTATGTTGGAGTGCAACACCTAATTCTGACAGGTTTCTATCTTTTATAACTTGCCACTTTTAACAACTACCCATTACTGCCAGTTACTATTTTTAGCAGGTTTCCATAAATAGCAGGTTTCGGGTGAAATGAAAAGGGGAATTGAGATTCGTTATTTTATAGGAGATGCGTTGTCAAGTGGAGATTCATGTTCTCATCATCGAACCTTCCCTTTCGGGAATGGGGAGAAAAGTAGGTGTCTACAGTTAGCCCCCACTTTGACTGAGTCTTGGAGTAAGACGATGGTCAAAGTATTAGACGGAGTGCGTCACACAAATCATGGTGACCTGTTTTTGCGAGGGTCTCACGAGCCCCCGAGTGATAAAATTTGACTTAAGGGTCATCACTTGAAGTGTCGACATATCCCTCACGTGTCATTTGGATTTGTCAACGGATAGTATAGAAACTCCCTCACTTTGTCATTCGAAGTATCTAAAGAGGCGTAGAAACTCCCTCACTTTGTCATTGGGAGTAGCTACAGATGTTTTCGAAATTAAAGCTATAAAGTGTAATTGGGCCTGGCCAAGCCCAACCACGAGGTAAGAATGTTTTTTAAAGATTCTCATTTTCAGGGCTAGCTAAACGAGAAAACCCCCTTGTTTTTATGGGACGTAAAACGAAGAAAAATCCAGCACATCATTCTTTTATGGAAAAACGGAAAACCAATCCTTTTAATTTTTGGAAAAAGGGAAAACCGAAAAAAGTTATCGCTGCAGCGACTAAGGACCTGCGCGGTTAGTGACGCAGACCCCGCCGGCTAAAGATGGCGAGCCTGTCCGCTAAGGGTGGACACCCCGTCCGATAGAAGTGGACGAATCTGTTTTTGAAATTTGAAAAAAGGACCTACACGGCTTGTGACGTAGACCCCGCCGGCTAAAGATGGCGAACCTGTCCGCTAAGGGTGGACACCCCGTCCGATAGAAGTGGACGAATCTGTTTTTGAAATTTGAAAATAAGGACCTACGCGGCTTGTGACGTAGACCCCGCCGGCTAAAGATGGCGAACCTGTCCGCTAAGGGTGGACACCCCGTCCGATAGAAGTGGACGAATCTATTTTGAAATTTTTTTGTGCTTTTTGAAAATAAGGACCTACGCAGTTTATGACGTAGACCCCGCCGGCTGAAGATGGCGAGCCTATTTTGAATTTGAAGACTTTATTTTTCAAAAATTGAGGACCTGCGCGGCTAGTGACGCAGACCCCGCCCGCTGAAGGTGGGCGAGCCCTGTCCGCTAAGGGTGGACGCCCCGCTCGCTGGAGGTGAGCGAACCTGAATTCGTCTTTTGATTTGGGATTCGCGTGCCGTGGTCTTGCCTAATTGAGGTGGACAAGTCCCTATCGTGATTTCTTTTGAGAATTTCTTTTATTCATTATTGTAAGAGCGAATTCTTTCGAGGGATGCTCGGATTTAGTTGTAACTTGAATGTGGGTTGACAACGTGCTTAGACGGACCATTGTCTTGTCGCCATCATCTTTTAATGGTTTTGAGCTAGTCTTTTCGGCTCAATTTTTCCACTACTTGGGTCCTTGATTAGGGGACTATGTATAAGTATCAACGGCGACCTTTGTCTTGAGGTCGTAATCCGGTTTTATTTTTTTTGAGACATCCAAACATGGGACTTCGTACACGTAGTATGGGAATATTGTTTTAACTTTGCAAAATATATATTTTCCTTCGAGCCCCCAAGCACTCGTGCTTGACGGTCATTTCTTGTCAAAGAGGTTCCTTGGGGATACGCATTCTCTAATGTCCTTGATCGTGTTTGGGATTGTGCTCGTAAGTGCGAGCGATCTTTGTAGTGGTGTGCTACTCTTAACAAAGCCGTGAGGTGCGACTTTCAGTAAAGAAATCGGCAATTTCCAAGTCGAATGAATATGGCAGGGCCCTATAGAAGTCATAGCTGTTTTTTTTTTTTGGGTCTAGGATCGTTTTCGGCGCCCATGCCTGGGCGTTAAAGATTTCGGCGCCCAGCGCTGGGCGCTGAAAATGATTTCTGGCGAGGGTTCTTGATGACACAGTTGGCCTCTTGTTTGTTTATTTCACTTGGAAATTCTACGTATTCTCTTCTTTTTTGTTTTTTCTTTATTATTTTTTGGAACGTAGAATTTTGTTAGAAATCTCAATGAGTTGAACTGATTTACAGCGCCCAGGGCTGGGCGTCGGGATATCTGGCGCCTGGTCCTGGGCGTTGAAAGTGCGTCCTAGGCAGGACTTTCTCGTGATGATTTCTCAAGAAGCCGTAGCCGATTGGTGGACTACGGTGTTTGTCTCTTTGGGGCGATTATTTAAAGGAACTGTCGCTCTTTAAGGTATACAGTTATTGTAATAGCTGGGCGAGTCTATGTGGCCCGAGGAACATACCTTGAGGCGTAAGATTTTGATCGCTCTTGTATATAACTTTTCCTTTTGAACGCGTTCGTGAATGTTCGATACTTAGAATGATGATATGTATGTGCGAACGAGCGTTCATAGAATGGCCGTTGTGTGCGATCCATTAACCAGTTTGCTTGAATCATTTTTTTTAAGCAATGACTGATTTTGAATTGTTTGCTTAGAAGCCTGATAGGGTTCAGGCCCATTCATGAAGTGGGCTCAAGCATCGTGCCCTTTCGATCGTTCAAACATTTGCCTCGAGATTTTTTATTTTGCTATGGTCGTTTCGTAGCTTGGAGCCCCCAAGTATGCATGTTGGGATGCTTCCTTTTGGCGTACGATTTTTGTAGGTTCTTTCGAGAAAGATGCCTTGGGGTTTCGCTCGTGTAGGTGCGAGCTATCCCTGCCGTGGTAGGTAATATTTTGCTACCTTTAATCCTTAATGTAGAAGTCGTGTGGCTTGCATTTTGAATTTGGGCGATAAGTAGTCTTTGCCTCTTACTCTTTTTTAGACTTGTACCGTGGGACGGTTGAACTTATGGTGCGACGTAGGCTTGTGTGGCCTAACAGCGTGTCTTAGAACATTCCTCCAGGTGTTGGGATATCATTATTATTTTTTGCATTGGAGTACTTCATCACGCCTGGTTCAGGTACTCGAACAAGTGTAGCACCTTCTGCGTTGGTGTGCACGGCTTATTACTTCGTTCGATGCAAGGATTCATAGATGTTTCTTTCTTTTTATTTTCTTATCCTTGATTTTTCTTTCTCTTTTGCTTTGGAACGACGTAGACTGTGTAACGGGCGCTTATAGGGCGAGCGTTATGTGCAGTAGTTTGATCGGAGTTTTGGTGACTCGTTTCAGTTACCCTTGTTAGTAGGGTGACTTTATATGTTCTAAGTAGTGCTTAGAATTTGGGAGGGGTTGTAGTCATTCTAAGGTTCGTTTTACACGACTAAAGCTTAGGATTGTGCCCCTATGACGTGTGTATAGCATTAGCGTCGAGAATTTGCGATAAAATTGTCATTTCGAGCATTTTTAGAGTGCCTTTTTCAAGCCCCCAATTGTAGCTACGGGATTGGCTTGGTGCTATAATGCTTTGCATACGTCTTTATGCATTCATGGTGACATGGATCATGAATAGTTTGAACCAGACTCGTTTAGTGCGAGGTACGTTCGAGTAGTGATCTGCTACTTCTCTTGTAAATGTCGTATTGTGCGACATTGACATGGTCAAGGTAGTCACATGTTGGAGTGTGCCTTGACCAAAATCTAGGTTCCCTTCTTTACTCATAATCATATTTAGAAATCTCTTTGACTCACTTGCAACATTGAGATAAACGCCTACTTAGCTTAAACCAACGACACTTTATTATGTTCGAAGAAGTCTTTGAAAAATATTTGAAATCCGAGTCCTACTGTGTACAATCCGAGGTGTCCTAAGTAGCTTGACTTATAGAAGGGTTCGTACAGGATTACATGAGTGAATCAAAATACTGTTACGATTTCTAAAGTGCTGTCTAAGGATTTGCTGGAAGCCAGGGTGCAGGCGTCAAGATATTACTTGTGCCCGTGCGGCATATGCTTTAGGCTTTTAGGGCCATCTTTTCCAGAATTGCGGGAATATAAACCGTTTTCAAATTGACTTAGATTTACTTGGTGTATGTCTGCACAAAAGGTCAAGGTATACTTAGTTCTTTCCCTAGCTCTTTCATTTCAATTTTTAGCCCCCAGTTGTTATTATGTCTTCTCATTAATGATGCTTTCAGATTTCGATTTTAGATGCCCGTGTCATATGTCTGAGTAGGGTGAGCCTTGGTTAAGTGCCAAGTCCTATTGACAATGTCTGATTTTTTTCAAAGGGGATTAGCAAGCATTCGAATTACCATGAACGGGTGCCCTGAGTTCGAAGGAACGATGGGGCGATGCCGTAGAACAATCTTCTTCATTGCAAGCTTACTGCCTTTACTACTTGTTGGCAATCATGACTGTGTCTAGTGGTGAAAGAAGGTCTTTAAGCGAATGACTATGTCTAGTGGTGAAAGAAGGTCTTTAAGTGAGTTAGTTCGCTTTAGGGAGGGTCAAGTCGAGTACTTTAGAGGTCATGGATGCTTGCGCGAGCCCCCATTCAATTGAGGCAAAGCGATCTTTTGAGTCTTGGCTAAGTGCCTAGGAGTGTGAGTGCTCCTTCTGGCAAGGGTACGTGCCCTTATTATTTTTCGATGTGTGCTCGTTTTGGCATCTTGATGACCTGGATTCTTCCTTTGACTTAAATTTTTCTTTCGACTTGGGTTGCAAGTAATTAAATTTCAATAAAGGACTCCATTTTTTATTCTTGTTATTCTGTAGGCTTTAACATTTTTGCAAATTGGTTGGACCGAATCATGGATTGCCTACGTATCCGCCTTAAATAGAATTAATTTGGAATCAGGTCTTGCGTAGTTCTTAGCCTAGAAAATGGTTTCTTAGAATGCCGATTTTAAACAAGTACGTTCGAGTGGAGCCGTAATGTTTGAAATATGGTGAAATAAGTGAAGTTTATTATCATTTTAATCTGCCGCTTTGCCGTAAGCCAAAATTTTGTTTATTTGTTTTATTTTTTTGAGTACATGTATATTTTTTGGTGGTACGTATATCTGAATACGTGCTGTACCCCTCCAAGTGTTCGTTATTTTTCCGTGCATGTGCGGATAAAATGACGAGCACTTCTGGACAAAATTTTGAAAGCAGAGAGATTCAGCGCCCAGGCTGGGGCGTTAAAGATTTCGGCGCCCAGCTGTAGGCGCTGAAAATGATTTCTCGGCGGATCTTTTTTGGTGCGCTAAATGCTTCTTTTTCTTTTTAGACGAACTTTTAAAGGCGCTTTGCAAAGTTTTTTTTATTATTCACATTTTTTTTTTTTTTACGTTGAGCGTAGAATGTACTTTTCATTTGTCTCTTTTTTATTTGTGACTTAAGACGGCTTGAAAGATGGGTTGAATGAGATAGGATAAGTTGTATAGGTATTAGTCGAGCATGAGGATTACATCAACCAAGGTCAATGAATAGCATGGGGACGGCTCAAGGGTATATCAACAGGATGTATCCAAACAAGTTATATGGTCATTATGCTAATGGTGGTGTAAGAGCAGGTTTTGGAAATAACGGGTATGACGCAAGTGTCAATGGTCGTACGTGGTTTGCAGTTGATAACAAGTTCAGGAACAAGAGTCGAGGTAATGGTTTCTTGGGTTATGGCAATGAGAACATGGATGGGTTAAATGAGCTGAACAGGGGCCCCAGTGCGAAGGGGTCTAAGAACATAAGGACTGGAAAAGGTAGACATCGTAGAACTTTATGTAGTTTTCGTGCATGATTTGGATTGGTTGACTCAATTCTTTTCATTCGTTTACTTAGGTAAATTTCGCACTTTGGGAGGTACGGGCTAAGTATTTCATGGCTCACTCTCTTCGCTCTCCCTTTTCTCTTTCTATTTTCTCTTTTTGCTTGGGATTTCTTCCCAACATAAATCCTTCAAATTTTTTATTTGGTCTAAAAGGTAGATGGTTGTGGTCTTTGAGTCACGAGGCGAGACTGAGTGAGCCTCGTTTGGTAGGCCTATAGTGGACCTTTAACTTTAGTAGGCCTAGGGTGGACCTTTAAATCGTCTTACTTTGCAAGCGTATTTAGTCGTTTCTTAAAATGTGCAAATAGCGTAGATTCGAAATCTTGTTTTTACCTTATTGAAATTTAACGAAAGAATTGCATCGAAAATAACTTTTTTGCTTCTTTTCAGATTCCAGTTTCCGGGATTTAATTGGAAGTTGTGATTTAGACTCGAACTTTCATTAATCTTTCTGATTATAACCCGTGTATGAATACAAGGATGTGGCCTAGACTCAAAATAATGACGTGGCGTAAGCCTATAATACTTGACCAAGCAACTTTCAGACTTAGGGTAATTGGACCATAACTTTCGTTGGTTGTCACTTTAGATTTTAATCCTTGGGTGTTCATTTTTCATGCGCCGTTTTGCTTAATGTTGGCAAGGTAGTTAGTTGGGGAGATCGAATTTTTATTTTTGCAAGACTAGAATCATTAGTGCGGCTTCCCTCTTAGTGTATTGCTTTACCCCAATGGTAGCCTTATCGTATGCCGATTTGGATATTCTCATGGTTGGTCATGTTGCATTCATGGAAAATCTTTTAATCCGTACTTAGGAGTATTTCAAGGAGCGAGTGGCTCGAGAGGACTATGATAGTCGTGACCCAATGTGATCATAAGCCTTGAGGCCATTAATTTTTGCTAATGGTATTGACACCTTAGGTTCACTTTGGGGGTTGTGCGACTATGGGGGAATGATTTTCAGAATGTGACTGTTTCCATTTTGCAAACACTTGAATTACATAATATATTCTTTTTGTTGGTGAGAGAGAGTATTGAGGCCGTAGATTCTTAGCAAGGGATGACAATTACATATGGGTGCTTATTGATTTAAATGTTAGGAAGGGAGACTCAATATGGTTTAACCTTTTAACTTGCAGAACGACACCAAGAATTAGGACCGATTCTATGGATAAGACAACTAAGACTTAGGATTTGGATTGTACTTTGGTATAGCCTAGTCTAGACTCAGATTTATTTTTTTATTCGAACATTATTTTTCCTTGAAGACTCTATTTGAACATTATTTTTTGAATTCTTTGCCCATGTGACATTCAAAGTTATTTAAATTAGCATGCTCGGTTTTGGTGCCGAACATTGTCGTCATAGGAGGCCTAACAACGACACAAAGAGTTAATTTATTTTTATTTTTTTTTAATTTTTTAAGTCGCTTTTAGAATCGAGTGCCTTTTCGTACGCCCTTGTAGCAATTTTGCGAATTTTCTTTTATTGCTACGTATTATTTTTTTTATGCGCGGGCACCGAGGCTGCTGTGCCTGACCAAAAGGCCAGGCAGAAACTTCAGCGCCCAGCGTGGGCCGTTAGAAATATTGGCGCCCAGCCGGGGGCGTTGAAAATGCGTCCCTGGCTGGTCCTCGTCTTTCGCTTGTGTATATCTTTTGTTTATGCGACTTTGATTTTGCGTGCTTGCCTAATAACGTCCTTTACGCGTTGTGCAGCGTTTGTGGGATTCGTTACGGGCCATCCCGAGCGTCGCTTATTTTTGTGGCGATCGTTCGGGTTTGCGGAACACGTATTTTGGTATAACTCTTTGGCCAATTGGTTTATGAATGTTTGGGAAATTTTTAAGGTCGTTGGTTTCCTAAGATGGTTTGTCACACAATCATATATTTCGCTACACATAACTAACATTACATCATTAGGCAATAATAATATGTCATGTAGTTTATGATAGGCTTCTATGGGTAGTATTTGCGCCTGGCTTGGTACCGCTTCTATCGCAGATCCAACACATGCCCCGGTCGAGGTAGTGCCTTCAACAGACGAATTTCGCCCAAGAGGCCAATCACGATGTAAGCCAAGGGGGCATGCACCAATGAGAGGGACCTAATGGGCGAGCGATTGGGTTTGGGACGGGTGTACTACTAGCGAAAGTGCCGAGTGGACAACATTCGAAGCGTATGCACCCCCCGGTTGGCGATGGGTATCCTTAGTCCTAACTCCCTGAGGGAGCCAAGATTCGTTATGCGGTTCTGCCCGTTCACATTAATATGCTGATTTTCAGGTCATCCCAACTTGATGGGGAAATAAATGCGAGGTAGGATCTTTTCACCCTTCGGCTATTTTGATTACCAACAAGCACGAGTATTTCCTTCACTATCCCTAGTGGAGTCGCCACTGTGAGGGGGTCGAAAAAGCACGAGGCTAATGCGTGACCTCGTCCCTCGTGGGTGTGACGTTTCTTTTTGTCAAATCAAGTGTAATAGGACTTCCTGTGAGTTTACACCCAATTGACTAGTAATATAGGAGTCGCCATTCAGTTTTTAACGACAATGAGAAAAACTGACAAAACTACGTTATCGTGACATAAAGGGAGTGCAATTATGTTTGACCACGACGGCCGTAGGTTCCCTTGTGATCCCTGGTGTGGGGATCTCTCAACATACACCCACAAGGTAGAGATTGAGGGTTCGGGGGACTGTAACTACCGAGAGGAGTACTCGCTCTTCGATAACTCCAAAGGCAGGATATCCTTACTAGCTCAGCATAAATAATTGAAGGGACATGCGTTAACTATTAAACTAATCTGAGTTGATGTTAACAATATGCAACACATAATACTAGATCGATCGCGATTATCTGATTTAGATTGTTTTAAGGGACCTAGCATGATAATCCAATTTCCCAAAATATTATTATTTATTATTTATTATTTATTATTAGTTATTTATTAATTATTATTTATTATTTATTATTTATTATTTATTATTTATTATTTATTATTTATTATTTATTATTTATTACTTTACTTATTATTTATTATTTATTATTTATATTTATATTTATTATTTTATTTATTATTTATTATTATTATTATTTAGTTTTATTATTATTTATTATTATTATGTATTATTATTATTATTATTTATTATTATATTTATATTATTATTTATTATTATTATTATTTATTTATTATTTATTATTATTATTTATTATTTATTATTTATTATTATTATTTATTATATTTATTATTTATTATTTATTATTTATTATTTATTATTTATTATTTATTATTTATTATTTATTATTTATTATTTATTAATTATTATTTATTATTATTATTTATTATTTATTATTTATTATTTATTATTATTATTTATTATTTATTATTTATTAGTTATTATTTATTATTTATTATTATTATTTATTATTTATTATTATTATTATTATTTATTATTTATTATTTATTATTTATTATTTATTATTTATTATTTATTATTTATTATTTATTATTTATTATTTATATTTATTTATTATTTATTATTTATTATTTATTATTTATTATTATTATTATTTATTATTTATTATTTATTATTTATTATTTATTATTTATTATTATTTATTATTTATTATTTATATTTATTATTTATTATTTATTATTTATTATTTATTATTTATTATTTATTATTTATTATTATTATTTATTATTTATTATTATTATTATTATTTATTATTTATTATTTATTATTTATTATCTTATTATTATTTATTATTTATTATTTAATTATTTATTATTTATTATTTATTATTTATTATTTATTATTTACTTATTTATTATTTCATTATTTATTATTTATTATTATTATTTATTATTTATTATTTATTATTTATTATTTATTATTTACTATTATTATTTATTATTTATTATTTATTATTTATTATTATTATTTATTAGTTATTATTTATTATTTATTATTTATTATTATTATTTATTATTTATATTTATTATTTATTATTTATTATTATTATTTATTATTTATTATTTATTATTATTTATTATTTCTTATTTATTATTTATTATTTATTATTTATTATTTATTATTAATTATTTTATATTTATTATTTATTATTATTATTTAATTATTCTATTAATTATTTATTATTATATTTCTTATTTATTATTATATTTATTATTTATTATTATATTTATTATCTTATTATTTATTATTTATATTTATTATTATTATTATTTATTATTTATTATTTAATTATTTATTATTTATTATTTATTATTTATTATTTATTATTATTATTTAGTATTATTATTATTTATTAGTTTATTATTTATTATTTATATTATTATTTAGTATTTATTATTTATTATTATTATTTATTATTTATTAATTATTATTATTATTTATTATTATTATTATTATTATTATTTATTATTTATTATTATTATTTATTATTTATTAGTTATTATTTATTATTTATTATTTATTATTTATTATTTATTATTTATTATTTATTATTTATTATTTATTATTTTATTTAGTATGTATTATTTATATTTATTATTTATTGTATTATTTATTATTTTATTATTATTATTATTTATTATTTAGTATTTATTATTGATTATTTATTATTTATTATTTATTATTTATTATTTATTATTTATTATTTATTATTATTATTTATTTATTATTTATTATTTATTATTTAGTTATTATTTATTATTTATTATTTATTATTTATTATTTATATTATTATTTATTATTTAGTATTATTATTTATTATTTATTATTTATTATTTATTATTTATTATTTATTATTTATTATTTATTATTTATTATTTATTATTTATTATTTATTATTTAAAGATAACAGGTCTAAATCTTGTGATAATGGGCTTAGTTCTCTAATTCAAGACCGGTTAATGCAAGAACTATAAATAAAGGTATTTATTATTTATTATTTATTATTTATTATTTATTATTTATTATTTATTATTTATTATTTATTATTTATTATTTATTATTTAGTATTTATTATTTATTATTTATTAGTTATTATTTATATTATTATTTATTATTATTATTTATTATTATTATTTATTATTTATTATTATTATTTATATTTATTATTTATTATTTATTATTTATTATTTATTATTTATTATTTATTATTTATTATTTCTTATTTATTATTTATTATTTTATTATTTATTATTTATTTATTATTTATTTATTTATTATTATTTATTATGATTTATTATTTATTATTTATTATTTATTATTTATTATTTATTATTTATATTTATTATTTATTATTTATTATTTATTACTTATTACTTATTACTTATTACTTATTACTTATTACTTATTACTTATTACTTTATTACTTATTACTTTATTTATTATTTATTATTTATTATTTATTATTTATATTTATTATTTATTATTTTTATTTATTATTTATTTTATTATTTATTATTTTATTATTTATTATTTATTATTTATTATTTATTTTTATTTTTTATTATTTATTATTTATTATTATTATTTATTATTTATTATTTATATTTATTATTTATTATTTATTATTTATTATTTATTATTTATTATTTATTATTTATTTTTTATATTTTTATTTATTTCATTATTTTTTATTCATTATTTATTATTTTATTTATTATTTATTATTTATTATTATTATTTATTATTTATTATTTATTATTTATTATTTATTATTATTTTTTTATTTATTTTTTTTATTATTTATTATTTAATTATTTAATTATTTATTATTTATTATTTTATTTATTTATTTATTATTTATTATTTATTATTTATTATTATATTATTTATTATTTATTATTTATTATTTATTATTTATTATTATTATTTATTATTTATTATTAAGTATTTATTATTATTATTTATTATTTATTATTTATTATTTATATTATTATTTATTATTTATTATTTATTATTTATTATTATATTATTATTTATTATTTATTATTTATTATTATATTTATTATTTATTATTTATTATTTATTATTTATTATTTATTATTTATTATTTATTATTTATTATTTATTATTTATTATTTATTATTTATATTTATTATTTATTATTTATTATTTATATTTATTATTTATTATTTATTATTTATTATTTATTATTTATTATTTATTATTTATTATTTATTATTTATTATTATATTATTACTTTATTATTTATTATTTATTATTTATTATTATTATTATTATTTATTATTTATTATTTATTATTTATTATTTATTATTTATTATTTATTATTTATTATTTATTATTTATTATTTATTATTTATTATTTATTATTTATTATTTATATTATTATTTATTATTTATTATTTATTATTATTATTTATTATTTATTATTATTATTATTATTTATTATTTATTATTTATTATTTATTATTATTATTATTATTTATTATTTATTATTTATTATTTATTATTATTATTTATTATTATTATTACTATTATTTATTATTTATTATTTATTATTTATTATTTATTATTTATTATTTATTATTTATTATTTATTATTTATTATTTATTATTTATTATTTATTATTTATTATTTATTATATTATTTATTTCTTATTATTTATTATTTATTATTTATTATTTTTATTATTTATTATTTATTATTTATTATTTATTCAGTTAACTTAAGCTCAGTTAAGTTCAGTTCAGTTCAGTTCAGTTCAGGAGCATTTAGTTCAGTTTAGTTCAGTTCAGTTCAAATCAGGAGCATTCAGTTCAGTTCAGTTCATTTCAGTTCAATTCAGTTCAGTTCAGTTCAGTTCAGTTCAGTTCAGTTCAGCTCTAAAGAACAGGGCCTAAATTTACATGCTCTACTAATTTTAAACATAAAATTGTATTTCCTATTCTAACCGGAAACATACAAATTTAATTAAAATTTAAAGCTCATATAAATTATTATTTGAATCCTTTAATTTATTTTCAGTTTATTAATTTAATTAATTTAAATTTAATCAAGTTTTTAATTTTAGTATAAATAAAATTTATAATAATTAAATTATTAAAGATTAAATTCCGAGAAAAAATTAAATTACGAATTTTAAAATTAATTAAAATCGTTTTTCCAACTGAAAATCAAAATTAAATTCAAAGAGTATCAATCGGGTCAAGACGAGGCCATGGGCTTGCGCCCATGCCCCGTCCAGTCCACGAGGCAGCATCGCCCCTCACGAGTGATCGCACAGCAAGGCACGAGCAGCAGCCACGCGCAAACGCAGCAAGCTAAGCCACGCTTGCGCGCAGCATTGCTCGCTGGCTTGGTAGCGCAGCAGCAGGCTTGGCGAGGCAGCGCTCGCTGCGGGCGAGGCATCCCTCGCTGCCCGCGCGCAGCCTCGTCTCGCTTGTGTGCCTTGCCTCTCGCCCATCCGCCCATGCCATCGCAGCACTCGACGCAAGGCAGGGCTACTGCCTTGTGCTCGCGTGCCTCTCGTCTTGCTCGCTGCATTCGTACCGCACGGGCGACGAGCTCCCTTGCTCGTCGTCGCATGCCCGCACTATACAACACCCCTTAAGGGTAACACGTAGCGTCCATTGCTTTGTGCGTGCAAGATTCATGAGCGGATTATATAAAAATCAAAACTTTTTAATTTAAATTTATAGAGAAATTAATAAATCATATTAATTTCATAAATTTATGGCGAAAAATCAAAAATTTATTATTCAAATTAATTCCCGATTATCATGGATTCAAATCTAGGTCTTATAATTTAAAAATTTACCAAATTTAACAAATTTTTATGGTGGTTTTTATTCATGGATACCTAATTAAATTGTCAATTAATTATGAAAAACAAATCAAATTCTAAATTATTCGAATTTCAACAAATTAATTACAATTACAAATTAGGTTGTATAATTAACAAGCTTAGGCATTTAAATTTGTTAAACATATATAGTAGGTCAATCAAAAATTCAAGATTTACAAACAAGAATCGCAAATATTTAATTTAACATCTTAAAAATTACAAATTTTGCGTTCGAAAAACTAAAACCTCCAAAAATCATAGTTAGGCTTCGAATTTGGGAATTCTGGGTTTGACATTAAATCTATGATTTTAGTCAAAATTTTAAAACGTCGTTTACATGCAAAATACACTATAAAATTATACGATTCCGACCATTATTGACTAAACTGTCGAAAATTCTGCGAACATATAATTAAATAATCGAACGAATTTGCAATTAATTACAAAAAATCGAAATTAATCACCCCTTTAATTCATTGCAAATTTATAAAATTTAACCATGTTAACTAATTATTATGGAATTAATTAGAGGCTCGTGATACCACTGTTAGGTTATGATACATATAAATCATATATATTTCATGCGGAAAAACCATAAAGCCAGGAATCCAAATTAATTGCCACATAACAATTAGCATAATTTAGGATACATACATGAGAAGCGTGCCTTCCCTAGCTGCTCCCGAACCGAACAAGAACAAGTTTAGGACTCCAAGTGTCGCCCCTCCGTAGATAGTCCACAGCACGTTCGGATCCGCCTTAGATTTAATTAACTAGAATTGCACCTAAGGTTTTATGTTATTCGAATAATTTGAGGCAAATTAACGTTAGTTTTAATCCTTAAAACTATGTGAATACTTGAAATTATGTGTTCATAATAAATGGTGAATGCCATCACATATTTATAGGGTTGGAATAATGGAATTAGAAGTCTACTAGGTTTCAATTAATCTAATCCTATTAGAATTAGACATTAATTAAAACTAATGCGGATCCACAGCGCTGCAGCCCATGAGCTTTGGGCGCGCTTGTTGCCATGCGCGCTGGGCCTGGCCTTGTGTGCTGTTTGGTTGGGCCTACGTGCCTTGGCTGCTGCTGCGTTGCCTTGCGCGCTGGGCTTGCTAGGCGCGGGCCTGGCTTCGTGTTGGGCCTTAATTGCGTCTAGCAAGCTCGTCCGATGTTTATTTCGTATGACGCGCTTCCGATTAATTTTCCCATTCTGGAATTCATTTCCGATTCGAACAATATTTAATATTTCCGATTCTGGAATTATTTTCCGTTTCGAACAAATATTTAATATTTCCGATTCCGGAATTTTTTTCCGATTCCGATAATATTTCCGATTCTGACAATATTTCCGTTTCCGGCAATATTTCCGATTCCGGCTGATGTGGCCTAAAGAGTGCCACCTGGCTGTACCATAAAAGCCAAGAAAGAAGGCCCAAAGGCCCACCAGCAGGCATACCACGAGTTGTCTCATAAACTCGCATACACACGCAGGGCCAAGACCCATCAGTAGGTCATGAGACCCATTTGCTTAGGAAGAGCCTATCCCGCTATTCCCTAAGAAGCCCAAACGCTTAAGAGGCCCACCAGGTCTAAATCAAGTCCCCAATATAGCAGGACACGTGTCCTGATCTTGCAAAACATCCAATCATGCAGCTATGAGGGACCAATTCCCAAGAAACCCTAGCACTATAAATAGTGCAGATCCCTAGGTAAAAGGGAATTCAATTCATTTCCACCAACTTAAAACTATCTTTGCTCTGCTTTCTCTCTACCAATTACTTCTCTCTCTAGCTTATACTTACTTAAGCATCAGAGGGAATATTCCTACGGGAATATTCTTGTTTTGCAGGTTGCCAGAAGTTCGTGCCAGCTCATACTTGATACCTCCGAGGAACGCGTGACACGTCATCACCGTAAAAGATCCCACAACATTTTGGCGCCGTCTGTGTGGAGGTATAGTATCATGGCCGAACCGCACTATGATAGAGAGTATACTGGTGAGGAAGAAGAGAGACGGCCTCGCGAAAGGAGTCAACGTCATATAGAAGAAGCCAATCGAATCGCAAATGCAGGAAGCACACCACGCCGGGTGCAGGAAGCTGAGGTGGTCGTAGAGGAAGAACCAATTCTGGAATCATCTCCGCCAGGTGGCCATCTAAGCCCCAGCGTCCGAGATGCCGTGCTGAATGAGAATTTGGACTTTCCAGTCTCAGTGGGGTCGTTGCGCGAGATCTTAGCGGGATTCCAACAGCAAATGAATCAAACCTTTCGACAGCAGATGAGTACCACATTGCAGGATGAAATTCGGGAAAAACATGCTAATCTACAGCACTAGAGGACGTCTCCACAGAGGCCCCTCAGTCTAGGCGTCAATCGGATAAACAGAATGCCACTTAGATCCAATATATGGAGAGCTGGAGAAAGCTCCCGTCCACAGGCTAGCCGTGGAATCAGCCCTATGCCTGAGCGCTCGGAGATTGATCACGGCCTCCCAACTTCTCTGCCTCGAAGGGACCAAGTCATGCGACCACCATCTAGGGGAAACCCACCAGCCATCTTACGGCCCGCCTCGAGGTGTCAAGAATACTATGAAGCTGAATCTGAACTATCAGACACTGGGTCCACCCCTGTGATGGAAGATCCGCCATTTTACCCCTCTGCTCGAAAACAGACCAATATGACACCCAACAGGGTAAGCCTGCGTCCCCGCCTGCTCTCCAGCCGCCGCGAACCAACTTACCACATTCAGCAAGGGTTTAATAATCTGACGCTAGGGCACATGAGTACTCCTTTCTCCGAGGATATCATGAACGCCCCGAAAGAGCCCAAGGTGAAAACTCCTACCATTGAAGCCTATGACGATACCACCGATCCAGATATGCACCTAGTTGCATACCGTCATCATATGTATGTTCAAGGAACCAATGAAGCCACTTGGTGCAAACATTTTCCTGCCACTCTTAAAGGGGTAGCGTCTAAATGGTTTAAGCGACTGCCCCCAGGATCAATTGCCTCTTTCAACGAGCTGCAAACCCTGTTCTCCACCAGGTTCATGGCACACAAGGAAGAAAGGAAAACAAGTATGCACTTGGGACGAATTCAACAGGGGAAAGATGAATCACTAAGAAGCTATGTGAAACGCTTCAACCTAGAGGCCGGACAGATCCCAGACTTACCCGACGGCGTCTCCTTCGATAATTTTATCAGGGGATTGAAGAAAGGATCCTTCAAGTTTGACCTAGTCAAGAAAAGTGTGCGGACTATGGCCGAAGTTTTGGACGAGGCCGAAGAATTTATTCATGCAACAGAAATATGCAGCGCGTCAAATGATGGAAGGATTGGAGAAGCAACAGATTCCTTAGGGAAGAAAGACAAAATAGACCGAAAAGCCCCACGAGTAAATGGTACTTGGGCTCTCTCGAAAGAGCATGATACCAATTCTCCTGGACACAAGAGAGAACATCCACAAGAAAGAGAATATTTCGAGTATAACACAGATCTCCTCACGATACTGAAAGACGTCGGAACCAGGTTTGACCTTGAACGACCTTTTCCCATGAAGTCTCCTGTTGAGAGTCGAGACCCTAAGCTGTATTGCCATGAAGTCTCCTGCTGAGAGTCGAGACCCTAAGTTGTATTGCCATGAAGTCTCCTGCTGAGAGTCGAGACCCTAAGCTGTATTGCCAGTTCCATGAAGATATAGGGCATGACACCAAGAACTGTAGAACCTTGAAGAGAGCTCTAGACGGCCTAGCCTCCAAAAGACACCTCAAGAACTACTTACAGAGAAATGCTCACGGCTCTGGAAAAAACCAGTACAAAATGTGAGGGGGTCGAAAAAGCACGAGGCTAATGCGTGACCTCGTCCCTCGTGGGTGTGACGTTTCTTTTTGTCAAATCAAGTGTAATTGGATTTCCTGTGAGTTTACACCCAATTGACTAGTAATATAGGAGTCGCCATTCAGTTTTTAACGACAATGAGAAAAACTGACAAAACCCAGTTATCGTGACATAAAGGGAGTGCAATTATGTTTGACCACGACGGCCATAGGTTCCCTTGTGATCCCTGGTGTGGGGATCTCTCAACATACACCCGCGGTAGAGATTGAGGGTTCGGGGGACTGTAACTACCGAGAGGAGTACTCGCTCGTCGATAACTCCAGAGGCAGGATATCCTTACTAGCTCAGCATAAATTATTGAAGGGACATGCGTTAACTATTAAACTAATCCGAGTTGATTTTAACAATATGCAACACATAATACTAGATTGATCGCGATTATCTGAGGGACCTAGCATGATAATCCAATTTCCCAAAATATTATCTTTATTAGGCGTGATAGAACAATCAGATGTAATTAGTTTAACAGTTTATAAAAGGGCGAGGAAAGCAATTAAATCATGCGAAGGGACACATTACGACGCACCCTTGAGAGGTGCGTCACGGTTCTCATAAAACTAACCACTTTGACTTTGCTATTTCTCCTTTTATTTAACGAATCTCAAGTTACGGGACAGGATACGTTCTGTTCGATTTTTGGATCGATTGCGATAGAACGCGGGATCAATTTCGCAGCGTGAGGCTTAGGCTTAAGGGTTGGAGTCAATTCTCAGAATATGAATTGTGTGTTGTGTCCTTTTCACGTCGAACTTGGGGCTATATTTATAGAAAAGAGTTCGTGGAAAGATAGAATTGTAGAACTCTAATCCACGAGGAATTAGGAAAGAACACGTCCCAGGTATTTTCAGCGCCCAGGGCTGAGCGTCAAAGATTTCGGTGCCCAGCTCTGGGCGTTGAAAATAGCATCCTGGCAATTTCAGCGCCAAGGGCTGGGCGTTGAAATTGATGTTTGGGTCGTTTCTTCGTCAGATTCGGACACTTAGAATCCGGAGTGTATGAGACTTAATCGAGTCTTTTAGTGCGTATTAATTTTATGACGGGATGCGTCTGGGCCCGTTACGAACTCTAGGCTCGTTAGGATTTTAATTAATACGTAACTCTTATTTTCGAATCGTATTAGGAATAGGATTCTCTCGCAAATTCTATCTCATTTAGGATTTATGTTGGAGTGCAACACCTAATTCTGACAGGTTTCTATCTTTTATAACTTGCCACTTTTAACAACTACCCATTACGGCAGTTACTATTTTTAGCAGGTTTCCATAAATAGCAGGTTTCGGGTGAAATGAAAAGGGGAATTGAGATTCGTTATTTTATAGGAGATGCGCTGTCAAGTGGAGATTCATGTTCTCATCATCGAACCTTCCCTTTCGGGAATGGGGACAAAAGTAGGTGTCTACAGTTAGCCCCCACTTTGACTGAGTCTTGGAGTAAGACGATGGTCAAAGTATTAGACGGAGTGCGTCACACAAGTCATGGTGACCTGTTTTTGCGAGGGTCTCACGAGCCCCCGAGTGATAAAATTTGACTTAAGGGTCATCACTTGAAGTGTCGACATATCCCTCACGTGTCATTTGGATTTGTCAACGGATAGTATAGAAACTCCCTCACTTTGTCATTCGAAGTATCTAAAGAGGCGTAGAAACTCCCTCACTTTGTCATTGGGAGTAGCTATAGATGTTTTCGAAATTAAAGCTATAAAGTGTAATTGGGCCTAGCCAAGCCCAACCACGAGGTAAGAATGTTTTTTAAAGATTCTCATTTTCAGGGCTAGCTAAACGAGAAAACCCCCTTGTTTTTATGGGACGTAAAACGAAGGAAAATCCAGCACATCATTCTTTTTTGGAAAAACGGAAAACCAATCCTTTTAATTTTTGGAAAAAGGGAAAACCGAAAAAAGTTATCGCTACAGCGACTAAGGACCTGCTCGGTTAGTGACGCAGACCCCGCCGGCTAAAGATGGCGAGCCTGTCCTCTAAGGGTGGACACCCCGTCCGATAGAAGTGGACGAATCTGTTTTTGAAATTTGAAAAACGGACCTACACGGCTTGTGACGTAGACCCCGCCGGCTAAAGATGGCGAACCTGTCCGCTAAGGGTGGACACCCCGTCCGATAGAAGTGGACGAATCTGTTTTTGAAATTTGAAAATAAGGACCTACGCGGTTTGTGACGTAGACCCCGCCGGCTAAAGATGGCGAACCTGTCCGCTAAGGGTGGACACCCCGTCCGATAGAAGTGGACGAATCTATTTTGAAATTTTTTTGTGCTTTTTGAAAATAAGGACCTACGCAGTTTATAACGTAGACCCCACCGGCTGAAGATGGCGAGCCTATTTTGAATTTGAAGACTTTATTTTTCAAAAATTGAGGACCTGCGCGGCTAGTGACGCAGACCCCGCCCGCTGAAGGTGGGCGAGCCCTGTCCGCTAAGGGTGGACGCCCCGCTCGCTGGAGGTGAGCGAACCTAAATTCGTCTTTTGATTTGGGATTCGCGTGCCGTGGTCTTGCCTGATTGAGGTGGACAAGTCCCTATCGTGATTTCTTTTGAGAATTTCTTTTATTCATGATTGTAAGAGCGAATTCTTTCGAGGGATGCTCGGATTTAGTTGTAACTTGAATGTGGGTTGACAACGTGCATAGACGGACCATTGTCTTGTCGCCATCATCTTTTAATGGTTTTGAGCTAGTCTTTTCGGCTCAATTTTTCCACTACTTGGGTCCTCGATTAGGGGACTATGTATAAGTATCAACGGCGACCTTTGTCTTGAGGTCGTAATCCGGTTTTATTTTTTTTGAGACATCCAAACATGGGACTTCGTACAGCGTAGTATGGGAATATTGTTTTAACTTTGCATAATATATATTTTCCTTCGAGCCCCCAAGCACTCGTGCTTGACGGTCATTTCTTGTCAAAGAGGTTCCTTGGGGATACGCATTCTGTAATGTCCTTGATCGTGTTTGGGATTGTGCTCGTAAGTGCGAGCGATCTTTGTAGTGGTGTGCTACTCTTAACAAAGCCGTGAGGTGCGACTTTCAGTAAAGAAATCGGCAATTTTCAAGTCGAATGAATATGGCAGGGCCCTATAGAAGTCATAGCTGTTTTTTTTTTTTGGGGTCTGGGATCGTTTTCGGCGCCCATGCCTGGGCGTTAAAGATTTCTGCGCCCAGCGCTGGGCGCTGAAAATGATTTCTGGCGAGGGTTCTTGATGACACAGTTGGCCTCTTGTTTGTTTATTTCACTTGGAAATTCTACGTATTCTCTTCTTTTTTGTTTTTTCTTTATTATTTTTTGGAACGTAGAATTTTGTTAGAAATCTCAATGAGTTGAACTGATTTACAGCGCCCAGAGCTGGGCGTCGGGATATCTGGCGCCTGGTCCTGGGCGTTGAAAGTGCGTCCCAGGCAGGACTTTCTCGTGATGATTTCTCAAGAAGCCGTAGCCGATTGGTGGACTACGGTGTTTGTCTCTTTGGGGCGATTATTTAAAGGAACTGTCGCTCTTTAAGGTATACAGTTATTGTAATAGCTGGGCGAGTCTATGTGGCCCGAGGAACATACCTTGAGGCGTAAGATTTTGATCGCTCTTGTATATAACTTTTCCTTTTGAACGCGTTCGTGAATGTTCGATACTTAGAATGATGATATGTATGTGCGAACGAGCATTAATAGAATGGCCGTTGTGTGCGATCCATTAATCATTTTGCTTGAATCATTTTTTTTAAGCAATGACTGATTTTGAATAGTTTGCTTAGAAGCCTGATAGGGTTCAGGCCCATTCATGAAGTGGGCTCAAGCATCGTGCCCTTTCGATCGTTCAAACATTTGCCTCGAGATTTTTTATTTTGCTATGGTCGTTTCGTAGCTTGGAGCCCCCAAGTATGCATGTTGGGATGCTTCCTTTTGGCGTACGATTTTTGTAGGTTCTTTCGAGAAAGATGCCTCGGGGTTTCGCTCGTGTAGGTGCGAGCTATCCCTGCCGTGGTAGGTAATATTTTGCTACCTTTAATCCTTAATGTAGAAGTCGTGTGGCTTGCATTTTGAATTTGGGTGATAAGTAGTCTTTGCCTCTTACTCTTTTTTAGACTTGTACCGTGGGACGGTTGAACTTATGGTGCGACGTAGGCTTGTGTGGCCTAACAACGTGTCTTAGAACATTCCTCCAGGTGTTGGGATATCATTATTATTTTTTGCATTGGAGTACTTCATCACGCCTGGTTCAGGTACTCGAACAAGTGTAGCACCTTCTGCGTTGGTGTGCACGGCTTATTACTTCGTTCGATGCGAGGATTCATAGATGTTTCTTTCTTTTTATTTTCTTATCCTTGATTTTTCTTTCTCTTTTGCTTTGGAACGCCGTAGACTGTGTAACGGGCGCTTATAGGGCGAGCGTTATGTGCAGTAGTTCGATCTGAGTTTTGGTGACTCGCGATTTTCAGTTACCCTTCTTAGTGGGGTGACTTTATATGTTCTAAGTAGTGCTTAGAATTTGGGAGGGGTTGTAGTCATTCTAAGGTTCGTTTTACACGACTAAAGCTTAGGATTGTGCCCCTATGACGTGTGTATAGCATTAGCGTCGAGAATTTGCGATAAAATTGTCATTTCGAGCATTTTTAGAGTTTCTTTTTCAAGCCCCCAATTGTAGCTACGGGATTGGCTTTGTGCTATAATGCTTTGCATACGTCTTTATGCATTCATGGTGACATGGATCATGAATAGTTTGAACCTGTTAGGTTATGATACATATGACAATTCATAAATCATGCGGAAAAACCATAAAGCCAGGAAAGCATATTATTTACACATAATCATTTAGCATAGTTTAGATGCAAACTCTTTGTTGCGTGCCTTCCCTAGCTGCGCCCGAACCGAACAAGAACAAGTCTTTAGGACTCCAAGTGTCGCCCCTCCGTAGATAGTCCACAACACGTCCGGATCCGCCTTAAGCTTGACCAACTAGGATCGCCCTTAAGGTACTTAGAATTTTCGGCACTTTATAGGCAATTGTATGACTGAATTTTGCTCTCAAAAATCACTTTGAATACTTGAATACTCGATCTAAATTGTGAGCATTGATCACCTATTTATAGGGCATGGGTATCGGATATTAGAATCCTACTAGGAAACAATTTAGTGAATCTGAATTAATCTAAAATTCAATCACTTAATTTATCTAGTAGACTTAGGGAATTAATCTTATACGAATCCTAACCGATCAAGGTTTCGTACGCAAGCACAAACACTCACGCAGGCGCAGCAGCCCACGAGGGGCGCCGTGCGCGCGCGCGCTGAGCCCAGGCCCAGCAAGTGCTCGCAGCCCACGAGGGGCGCGCGCCTGCTAGCCTTGCTCTCGCGTTTGGGCTTTGCTTGCTTTGGTCGCGCGCGGGCTTTGCTAGGCGTTGGGCCTAGCTTCGTGCTAGGCCTTGCGTCTAGCAAGCTCGTCCGATGTTTATTCGTACGATACGCTTCCGATTAAATTCCCGGTTCCGAAATTCATTTCCGATACGAACAATATTTAATATTTCCGATTCCGGAATCAATTTCCGTTTCGAACAAATATTTAATATTTCCGTTTCCGGAATTATTTTCCGATTCCGATAATATTTCCGATTCTGACAATATTTCCGTTTCCGGCAATATTTCCGATTCCGGCAATATTTTCCATTTCCGATAATATTTTCCGATACGTACCATGTTTCCGTTTCCGGCAACATCTACGACTTGGATAATATTTATATTTCCGATACGATCCATATTTCCGTTTCCGGCAATATCATCGTTTCCGGAGTATTCATTTCTTGCCTGTGACGATCTTAGCTCCCACTGAAACCAAGATCCGTCGATTCCAAATATCCATAGATGGAGTATTTAATGCCATTAAATACTTGATCCGTTTACGTACTATTTGTGTGACCCTACGGGTTCAGTCAAGAGTAAGCTGTGGATTAATATAATTAATTCCACTTGAACTGAAGTGGCCTCTAGCTAGGCATTCAGCTCACTTGATCTCACTGAATTATTAACTTGTTAATTAATACTGAACCGCATTTATTAGACTTAACATTGAATGCATACTTGGACCAAGGGCATTATTTCCTTCAGTCTCCCACTT
Organism: Spinacia oleracea; assembly: GCF_020520425.1. Taxonomy (NCBI): domain Eukaryota; kingdom Viridiplantae; phylum Streptophyta; class Magnoliopsida; order Caryophyllales; family Amaranthaceae; genus Spinacia; species Spinacia oleracea. The sequence goes on from NC_079490.1 coordinate 109,017,928, forward strand.
GTCCTTAGGGACAAGTGTGCATTTCCTAATTCCTTTGTCGCTCGATGCTTGCTTTTGAACATAAGGTAAGAGTTATCATCCTTATTATGTCCAGAGGTGTTCCTCGGTTTCAGAGTTCAACTGATCAAATAAACAGATAATCATAGCCTATGATTCATCCGAGCACGGCCATGCATTTCACAGTTTCTAGCTCTCCGAGTGGCCTTGTACAACTTTTAAGCATCTCATCCCGATTTATGGGAGGACAATCCCAATCTTGCGATCTTGAGATTAGACTTCGTTTGATAGGTGATTACCTGAGCGTTGCCTTTATAGCCTCCTTTTACGGTGCGACGGTTGGTCAACGTCAAAGCAACCAGTTCTCAAACAAGTAATCTCAAATCACTCAGGTATTGAGGATTTAGTGTCTAATAATTTTAATGAAATTTACTTATGACAGATTTTCATCTCTTACAGTAAAGTTTCATAGGTCTTGTCCGATACTAGTCTTCCCAAAGTAAGTATCTATGCAAATGATTATGACATTGCCATGTCCACATAGTTCAAGAAACAGAACTACTAGTCATCTTGCATTCTAATCGTCTAACGTTTTCTATGCGTCCAATTTTATAGAAAACTCCGACTAGGGACCATTTTCAACCTTTGACATTCAAGTTCACTTGATAGACATTTCTTAGTCACAGGACTGGTCCTGACAGTCTATCTTGAATATATCGTCAAATTGAAGGGACTCATCATTTAATACTAAACCAAGATTAAATGGAATATGAAAAATACATTTCATATATGATAAATGTTCAACCCTAATGTTTTACAACCATGGGCCTCAAACCCATCTTTAAAACAGTTCATGGATTTCAAAGCTATGCTTGATTTCCAGTGCCACAATGTGAGTGTTGTTTCTCACTTGTTGCATAGGTTTAGTTATCATGCTTTGCCAATCTTAACATCCTTTTCATCGAATGTTTTTCGAGATATGATGATAAGATCTTTTGAGTTTGTTTATTATGTGATCTAGTCTTTCTTACTTCGATAGTGGTTCTACGCATTTTGCAATGAAGAACCATCAAGTCAGCAGACATAGGATCTCACCCAAGTTCATTGAAGAACTCTTTAACATAAACAACCCTGTTTTATTGCTTCTTAGGCAATAAGTACTTTTACTTCAACTTTATAGGTTGCTAGTGATGCTTTGTTTGGAATTACTTGTCCAAGCAGTTCACAGATATGTGGAAGACTTTCCATCTGTATCTTTGGAACATAGAAATTAATATTTTAATTTCCCACGCAACAACTCATGGTCTCCAATCCATGTTGCCATTTCAAAACACAATGCTCTATAGCTCGTCCTTGTCAATGGTTAACTCCAAAGGGTCTTGCTTGATCCTTTGCCAGTGTTTATGCGTGTAGCATCAATATTTAGCATATCTTTATTTCCTTGAATCAAGAACTATTCCTATGTACCTTTTCAAGTACCATAAGTATTCTTGATCTCAATCTAGTTGATCTTCACTTAGATCAATAGAGATTGGTATATGTTCGTCATGCCTAAAGTCACACGATACGTTTTTGGCGATCCTCATATTATATCATACATGATAAATTCTTTTGCAGAATAATTCCCAATTGAATTCTATTCATGTAACTTTAGCTCATTTAATTTCAGTAGATACTGAATCCAGCTAAATTCTTTGATATATAATCTAGGTTAGGAATCTCATTTAGATCCTTTGATGTTTAACTTAGTAACTGCTTATACATAGTTCAAACATTCATTACTTAGATTTATTCATATGGGTCGAATATCTCCAATGGAGTCTTTCGTGCTTGATTTAGTAAATGCCATTACTTAATCCAAAACAATATTATAAGGTCTTTGTAACCAGATCTTAATACCCAGTATGTACTATGTTTCGCCATTGTCCGTCATTGATGAATAATTTCAAATCTAAGTCATTAGCATTTGAATGTTATTTCACAATAGAGAGATATGTGTGTGATACACATAGGACCAATTAAGTTTTTATGTACTCCCACTAAACTTCTTATATATCTATAAGAATCATGTATATTTTATGAAACTAAAATGCTTATTAGCTTCACTTAAAATACAGTTCCAATTCCCAATTGCTTGCTTAAATCTGTACTTAGATTTTATAAGCTAGCTTTCCTTTTCAAGCATTTATTTGGATCCACAAATCCTATGACATACCATGTACATAGTTTATTCCAACATTTGATTGAGGAATACGTTTTGTCATCCAATTTCTATATGTACCAATATGCAATCATTGCTTGAATATAGACTTGTGCATTACGATTATGCATGAGGTTTCAACACAATCCACACCGTGAATTTGCTTGTAACTTTTAGCAACTAATCTAGCTTTGTGTGTGAACACAATTCAATGTTTGATGGTTTTTATCCTTAAAACAAACTTGCAACCAATAGGTGTGAAACTATTCTTGCAAATCAACAAAATTTCAATTTTGTCATCAAAACATTGGTTATGTTTTATGGCCTTTAACCATCTAAAACATTTGAGTCTATATATGGCCTCTAACCATTTTAGGGAATCTGATTTTCGTCATAGCTTTCTTACAGGTCACAAACTCATTAATAGTTTGACTGCAAGTTGTAGGTTTCTTCACTATTAATAGAAGAATGTCATAGTTTCATTGACCTGAACTCTATGCCTACTTGGGTATAGAACATCAAACAATAGAATATCAACAGGTACTTTGAGAGTCCTTTGAATATTCTGTTCTTCTTGAAGCACTTGTAAAGTCTTCTAAGAGATGTCTATTCTTTAAAGCCACTTCTAAAGTCCTTAAAGAATACGTGTTCGGATTTTCTAAAGAACTTCGAAAAGCCTCCGGAATGTCCGTCTATGTTTGTTGTTCGCCTTGAAGACTTTCGAGGTCTATTTTCTCCCACTTGTCATTTTGGAAACGAATCTCCAAAAGGACATTATTTCGAGCAAACAAACATTATGTTCTCAAAAATTCGTGGTAGAAAAAATACACTTGTGTTTCATTTGAATAAATCACAATGAAACATATATCTATACTTGGGCCTTAGTTTGTTGAATAACAAACACTAAGCTCCCACTGAGTTTAGGAACTCTCTAGATGTATTTTACGAAAAGTTATTCTGAAATTACTTTTCAATAGCTTTGACGAATTTGGTTTAGTTTGGTGGTAGTTGAGCATTTTGTTTTAGAAATTATTGGAAAAGTCTTTATGATTCATCATTAATCGAATCAAGTACTAATTGACTTCGATTATTCCAACTAAGATATGCCATATCTTATGGAACTAGATTGTGAAATTACAACACACAATCATTGATGATCATATTTGGTCTCAAGTAATCATCAACATGATCTAACCTAGATCTTTATGATTTCTTGCCAAGTGGATTTTATACTTCTGAATCTTTGAACTAGTCAAACAGATTCAAACTTATATCACTTTGAGTAAATAAACCTATATTCACTCAAATCCATGTGAAATAATAAAGTCATAAAATCTTTCTTTAGCTTTGAACTCTATTGTCTAGGCGTTCTAACAATAGTTCATATCTTTTGTTACTTTCAACAAGTAAGACTAGTCGTCTTAAATTGATCTAGAAATCAATGAACTTTCAAAAGTCCATCAAAATAGAGCTTTTGAATGTTAACTTGTTGATATGGTCTAAGCAACAATGCCAAAGATTAGTGGAACTCAAATCAAGGGGTTGATTTGAAACTAGTAAAGTTTTTAAAGAGTTGTTTGTTTTAATCAAGCATATTGACTCAACCCGTAATTGACCATTTCACTCAAATAAACAAACAAACATTGTTTTTGTTTTTCTTGAATGTGAGTCTTTCTGTGTTTGAAAACAGAAATTTAGGCATGCTGATTATGGAACAAAATAGCCATTAAGTTCCAGCCTTTGAAAGGACTTAAAACAAACTAGATGACCCTACAACTAATGTAGCATTTCCATGCTTCATTTCCCACTTGTAGGCCATTAGTGTAGCCTAGCTTCCATTGTTTGAGTTATTACCGAAGTAAGAACCTCAAGCGGTATATGATACCAAGGAAGTTTGATTGCTAGGTCACTTTTCTTTAAACATAAACTTACAGGTAGAAACGGAATTGTAAATTCCTTTCATCTGTTCCTTTGTTTTCCTATTTCTTGTACCCTTTCTTATAGCCTTAAGAATTGAATTCTCTAGTGTTGACTTTTATATTTTGTTAGACATGTCCAATGTCACTCCAACAAGGTTCTTTCCATTTAATTTATGTTGAATATTCTGTTTCAACTAGATGATCTTACCAGAAGCTTCTAAAGTTCTCTAAGCATCGATCTATTCGAATGTCTAGGGACTAGACTCATTCGAGAATTAAATGGACAAAGATATTAGGTTGTTAACCATTGGTAAAGCTGAGCGTTTAAGCTCAATGCTTTATGATCTCAAAACTACAGTGTATTTTTGTTATTCCAGTAGGAACACGCACAAGAGGGGGGGGGTGAATTGTAATTAGAACTTTGATAAAGTTTCTTGCGGAACTTAAGAAACAATCAAGAAACTGAGAATAGAGAAGACAATAACAACAATTGTGGAAACTTCTTGATACTAATCAAGAAGAGAATTCTTTTATTATGGTAATGCCTCGATTACAATAATCTCTCCAACACAAGTTCCTCTCAAACTCGTGTTCCTCACAGTAATCTACTTCGATTACAACTCCTTAACTTCTCTCTCTCAGACTTAAACTCTAAGTCTAAACAGGATAACTCTATCCTTACTAATACAAAATATAATTCGTGTTTGGATAACTCTAGATATTAATAATGCTTTTGTGAGGATATAAGAAACTTAGGAACTTTGAATTAACTAGGACACAAACTGTTTTAGCAACTCTTAGACAAAACGTTTTTAGGAAAGCAAAAACTCTCAGAATGTTTGTGTACTTTAAACCAAAAACGATTTCCCTTTTATAGTATTTATCCTTAGGGTTAGTTCCCTTCAAAACCTCAACTGCTAACTGCCAGCACTTTGGTCTCCACGTCCCTTGACTTGAGGAACAAGGGGAAGACCACTTCCCACGTTCAGCCATGAAGCAGTTGGTGATTTGACTCAATCAAACCCTAAAACATTTCTTTAAAACAGATTTTATTTATCTACAAAAACTTAGGAGAATTTTTAGGAAAATAAGTTTTGTTTAAATAAAATAAAACGTAAATCTATTTTATATTAAATATGCAAAACTTGTTTTTATTTATGAAAATGTTTTCCATAAAAATCGCTTCCAATAAAATAAATGGCCTAATTAAATCATAAGTTCCTTGAGTACTCTATATACCATTAGCATAATTAATATTTACATAAAATTCTAAGTACAGTGGACTACCTAGACTTCATGTCTTCCCTTTGTCTGGAACTTGCAACTCAGAAGCTTCAGACGTTCCAGCCAAGGAACATTGATGAGTTCCTCTCTAGCTAACACAGGAACTCTTGGCTATGAGTCTGTAATAGTTCTTGTGGATATTCGGAACTCTTGATATGTAACTGTGTTGCTCCTCTTGTGACTTCAAACTGGAACAGATACAACTTCCAGCTCTGAAACTCCATTGACTGTTCCAAGTGTACCTCAGGAACTTCACCAGTTTATTCAAGTTCCTATCCTAATAGAAACTTGGGCATATGCCTGTTCAAAGTCATTTAGCAACCATAATCAGGAAGTTTGCAATATGTGTGTGTGTCATCAACCAAAACTTAGGAACAACAATATTCCCCCTTTTTGGTGATGACAACACTTGCAAACTTTTTACAAAGAGAGTAAGTACGAACAAACAAGAACTTATACAGACTATTGTGAAATAGAACATAAAAATTGAAAAACAAAAGAGAAAGATTAGAGAGAAGAAAGAGGTGCACCCTTGGCTTACAGAGAGATTCAGAGAAACAGATTCAGGAACTGGATTGAGTGTGCCTTGGAAGTTTGCACCCATGACTTCCCCCTGTTGACATCAACAAAAAGCATAGCACGAAATATAGCCATTCCAAACACAGTGCCCCACGATCAACGTTTGGCAAGTTAAGCTAGCCTCAAAGTATTAAACTAACTCATACAATAAATTGAAAGCAAGCAGTAATGATCAAGACTAGAAAGCATAGATATGTGTAACCAAGCAAGTCAAAATAAGATGGAACAAATACCCAAGTTTAAAAATTATACAAACCGAAAGCAAAGTAAAAAGATTGTTCCATGGCAAAAGATAAAAGAAACATGGGATAGGGTGATTTAGGCTTGGGATGGGGAACCAGAACCAGCAGTTTCTTCTATCACAGTCTCCTCAAAAGATTCCAGATTGTTGATCTTTGTGAGGATTGTGGCACGAGTTGCATTGGCTTGTTCTGAGTAGTGGTGAAGATCGTTTTGGAGAGTCTTGACACTTGTAACCAATGCACCTATGTGGGCCTGCATTGAGCTAATCCTGTGATCTGTTCCCTCTTGTAGTTCCACCAGACGAGCAACTGTTGCCTTTAGCTCCAATATCTGATCATCCTTTGTGTTCCAGGCACCCCCATGATCTTGAACATGTTCCTGTTCAGATGGAACACGACTAGCTTTGGACTTTTTGGAGGATCTGGGTGTCCTTTTTCTTGGCCTAACAGTTTCAGGCAGTTCCTCTTGATTCAGTGGAACAGCATCCTCCTCTATGGGCATCTCCTTGACATCCCCTTCCTCATTTATTTCCATGAAGACAGGCCCTCTTTTCTTGTTCTCCTTCATTGCTACCCTCATGCTCTTTCTTTTTCCTACACTCTTCCTGTTCCCTCGAGGTAAAGGGACCTCTATTTGTTCGAGTTCCTCCTCCTCCTCCACTTCTTCTTTAACTGCAATTCCTTCCTGATCTTCCTCATCTTGTTTCTCTTCCTTTCCAGCCCTAATGACTTTACCCTGAACTACTTTAAGATTTAATAGATGGAGCATTTCAAGTTGAAGGATTTGGGTGGATTTTAAGGGAATCACAAAGTATGGGCTAAGGTCAACTGAGAAGCTTTTGAAGATTTCTGTGAGAAGGGAGGAGTATGGAATTTTGAATTTGGGGATACAGGTGGATAAGTGTTTGATCATGATTGCAGGAAAGTTTATGGGAATTTTCCTTTCAAGACAATACATGAGACATGCATCAAACAGACTTGCTATGTTCCTTTTCTGAGTTCGAGGAACTACACCTCTCCACACAATATTAAACAGTAACTTTTGAAGAGGTGAAAAGCAGTTGTGTGAGGTGGAGGTGGATACTTTAGAATCTCCTCCAATGGAACCAACTATATCTTTCTCATCTACATTATCTATGGTCACTGTGATTTGACCTTTGAGCCACATATCAAAACCCCTATTGGGTGTACCAAACAGCTGTTCCAGATAAGAGGCATCAAATTCGATGCGAGTTCCATTCACTTTACTTGAGCAAACATTATCAACACATGCAAAGTTCTTGCAGAATTCTTTCATAGCTTCAGGAATTAAGGGGGATTTGGCATAGGTACTCAAGAGACTTACCCACTTTTGTTGTTCAAGGATTTCCATCAACTCTTTAAATTTCGTGGCTTCACACCATGTTGAGTTGATTGCGAACCCCTCGACCAGATTGTTTTCCTTTGCAGTGAGTTTCTTGGACCCTTTTACTTCCCCCTGAGTTTGAGCAATCTCCTCTGTTTCCTCGATGTTTTCACCAGAAGCTTCCACTCGTCGTTTTTTGGATTTTCTTGTGGAGGATCTAGGGTTTGAGATTGGGGATTTCATTTCGATGTCAGTGTTGGTTTGTTCCCCCTGAGTGATTGCGAGCATTGGATTGTGGGATCGAAGAGGAATTGGCGATTGAATGGGTGAGGTATCCATGGGAACAGGAGATGAAGGGTTTCTCTTTCGTTTGAGGGATGTGAGATCAGTGTTGTTGCTTGTGAGAACCATGGTTGAGGTTGTTTATTTTATAGGTGGAAGGAGAGGTGATGTCAGTGGAGAAGGCGTGTGAGAGAGAGAAAGGGGGTTGCATGGATTGATTGTGGAAAGTGAAGAGTTTCTCCTATTTATTGCCAATGGAACCGTTCCAAACATTCTTTGAATATGGGTATTCGGTTTTTAATTAAAAAATAGATAAAAATAAAAGGAAAATAAAAAAAATTGTGTTTGACTTTGACTTGCTTAATTTCGTATTTCTGACTTAACTAGTTTGAAAGGAACTGCTTACCTTGCTCATTTGAAGTGTGAGTGAATTTGCCACGATGGTAAGCTTCAACTATGTTTGCACACAAGATTTTGTGTTTGTAATAGTCTATATGTACCATGATTTTTGCTTTTGCCTTAGAGGAACTCCAATTTGGCAATTACCTTAGCTTGATCATTCCGAGTTCCATTCTCATTTTCTCATGTTTCTCTCTGTTCAAAGGCTTAGTTAAAATATCAGCAATTTGGTGATCAGTTTGGCAAAAGTCTAATTTGATCAAACCTTTCTCAACATTATCTTTAAGGAAATGGTGTCTGATGTGGATGTGTTTGACTCGGGAATGATGAACCGGATCTTTTGAAATACAAATAGCACTAGTGTTATCACAGTAGATAGGAACACAATCATAGATAATACCAAAATCTCTTAACTGTTGTTTTATCCATAGAATTTGTGAGCAACAAGCTGCAGCAGCTACATACTCAGCTTCAGCTGTGGATAGAGCAACAGTATTCTGTTTCTTGGAACCCCAAGAAACCATGCATGGACCTAGGAACTGTACCATACCTGATGTGCTTTTTCTATTCACTAAGTCACCTGCATAATCAGCATCTGCATATCCTCTTAGCTCGAAGGATCCACTTCTTGGATAGTAAAGGCATAGGTCATCAGTTCCTTTGAGATATCTTAGTATTCTTTTCACTGCAGTTAGATGGGACTCCTTTGGATTTGATTGAAATCTTGCACATAGTCCTACACTAAAAGAAATGTCAGGTCTACTGGCTGTTAAATATAATAGAGATCCAATCATACCTCTGTATTTTGTTTGATTCACACTTTTCCCATTTGGATCAGTGTCTAATCTGGTAGCAGTTCCCATGGGAGTGTGATTTACTTTGGCTGACTCTAGCTCATATTTCTTTAGGAGTTCCTTCACATACTTTTGTTGGTGTATCATGATTCCCTCCTCGGTTTGCTTGATTTGTAAACCAAGGAAGAAGTTGAGTTCCCCCATCATACTCATTTCAAATTCACTGCTCATCAAGCTTGCAAAATCCTTGCACAAATTTTCATTAGTTGCTCCAAATAATATATCATCAACATAAATTTGAACTACTAACAAGTCAGTTCCTCTAGATTTTAAGAATAAGGTTTTGTCTATTCTACCTCTTTTAAAATCATTTTGAAGGAGGAACTTTGATAATCTCTCGTACCAAGATCTAGGGGCTTGTTTTAGTCCATAGAGAGCCTTATCTAATTTGTAAATGTGATTTGGAAATTCGGGATTTTCAAATCCAGGGGGCTGTTCCACATAAACATCTTCCTCTAAGAAACCGTTTAAGAAAGCACATTTAACATCCATTTGATAAAGTTTAAAACCCATGAAAGCAGCAAAAGCAATTAAGATTCTAATGGCTTCTAATCTAGCAACAGGTGCAAATGTTTCTTCAAAGTCAATGCCTTCCTGTTGATTATAACCTTTGACCACTAACCTTGCTTTGTTCCTTATGATTGTTGCATGTTCATCTTTCTTGTTCCGGAACACCCATTTTAGCCCTATCACCTTCTGGTGCTTTGGTTTGGGTTCCAAGTGCCATACCTTGTTTCTTTTGAATTCATTTAATTCTTCTTGCATGGCAATGATCCAGTCAGCATCTTCCAGAGCCTCAGTGTGATTTCTTGGCTCAAATATGGAGAGGAACGCGTGGAATGCGCAAAAGTTCCTTAGTTGTGACCTTGTCTGAGTTCCTTTTCTGATGTCACTCACAATGAGTTCCATTGGGTGGGACTTTAGATGCTTCCAAGGTTTAGGTTGAAATTGAGCTACTGGTGTTGTGGCATTTTCGTCAGTTCCTTCTATGGCCTGAGTTCCCTGTTGGGGTTCCTCTGGTGTTGTTTCTGGATCTTCTTGGTTTTCTGCTTGTTCCTCTAGTACGGGAACTTCTTGATTTTGTTGAGCAGTTCCTCTTGCTGTGTGTTTGCTTATTTGGAACTCCTCATCATTTTCTGCAGCACGAGATAAACCAATCTCGAAAAATTCTTGTTCCTGTACTATGTCAGTTTTGTTAGATTCATCAAATATTATATGTACACTTTCCTCAACACACATAGATCTTTTGTTATAAACTCTATAAGCCTTGCTATTTAAGGCATATCCTAGGAACACTGCCTCGTCGCTTCTTTCATCAAACTTCCCCAAGTTCCTTTTTCCATTGTTGTGGACAAAACATTTGCTCCCAAAGGCTCTAAAGTAAGAGATGTTGGGTTTTATACCTTTTAGCAGCTCATAGGGGGTTTTGTTTAGGATTGCTCGAATCATAACTCTATTTATAATGTAACAAGCAGTATTGACTGCTTCAGCCCAGAAGTTCCTAGGCAAGGAACTGGCTATTAGCATGGTTCTTGCCATGTCCTCTAGGGTTCTATTTTTCCTCTCAACAACTCCATTTTGTTGTGGAGTTCTGGGAGCTGAGAAATTGTGGTCCATACCTTGTTCCTTGCAGTATTCATCGAATTTGTAGTTTTCAAATTCTGTTCCATGATCTGATCTTATATGGATCAGTTGGTGACCTGTGGTTTTCTGGATTTTCTTTGAAAATGTAACAAACTCATCAAACGTTTCATCCTTGCTTGTTAGAAATATGACCCAAGTAAAGCGAGAGTAATCATCAACAATAACTAATACATATTTTTTTCCACTTCTGCTTTGAATTCTCATTGGTCCACATAAGTCCATATGGATGAGTTCCAATGGTTTTGTGGTGCTTACCAATTTCTTAGATTTAAAGGAACTTCGGACATGCTTGCCTTTTGCACATGCATCACACACTTTATCAGTTAGGAACTTGATTTAGGGGAGTCCTCGAACCAGTTCCTTTGATCTTAGTTTGTCAAGCAACGAGAAACTAGCATGTCCAAACCTCCTGTGCCATAGTAGGGAATTTTCTTCAAGGGCACTGAGGCAGGTTAGATTGTTCCTGGGAACTGTATTGAGATCCACAGAATATGTGTTCCCTTTACGAGTTCCTTCCAAAATAACCTTCCCAGTGTTATTGTTTATGATTTGACAGTTTTCAGAAGTAAAACTTACAGAGTTTCCTTTGTCACAGAATTGAGAGATGCTTAGTAGACTGTGCATCAAACCCTCGACTAAAAATACATTTTCAATGGCGTAGGAACTTGACCTTCCAACTTTTCCAATTCCAATAATTTCTCCTTTCATGTTGTCTCCAAAGGTCACAGTTCCTCCATTGTAGGCTTCTAGTGAGAGGAATTTAGATTTGTCTCCTGTCATGTGTTTGGAACACCCGCTGTCGAGATACCACGAGCTGTTCCCCTTCACTAGAATCTGTAAAGAGATCAAAGGTTAGTTACAGGAACTCGGGTTTCCTCGAGTTCCTTTTCAACTATAACTTCAGACTTCTTAACCCATTTTTGTTTTACATAATTTATGTTTCTTTGATCCTGTTCCTTCATCTTGGAACACTCAGTACTTATGTGACTTCCACTTCCACATGAGAAGCAGACTTTTACACTAGGAAGATCCACATACTTCTTCTTATGACTATTTTTATGGTTAAAGCCCAATCCTTCTGTTCTCTTAGATTGAGCATTCTCAATCCATTTGGGAGGAACTTTAGGTGGTTGTCTCTGTGCCCTGGCCATGGATAGTTCCCTTTCCAGTTTCTCTTTTTGTTCCTTTGTGGTGATCAGATCTTTGTTTAAATTTTCTAAGTCGATGTTAAAAATTCCCATGTTGATTTCCAAGGATTTTGTAGGATCTAAACTTAAATTAAACATCTTATATTGACTGAGTTGAACTTGTAGAAGGATGTTTTCATTTCTAATTTTTTCGAATGACTCATTAATAGAGGTATTTCTATCTAGTAATTCAAAGAACCTGCCTTGGACATCAGATCTAATATTGTTCAGATAATTTATGTGGTCTTTACTGAGTTCCAAGGCTCTATCACTTTGTGCTTTTAATATACTTAGCTTTTTGTAATCATCTAGAGTTTCTAGCAACAGTTCAATTAGTTTTGACTTTGAGAGACACTGAAGAGTGGAGGAACTTACTTCTTCTGATGGAACTTGATCAGTTCCTTCTGTTCTAGCCATAAGGCAGAGATTTGCAGTTTCTTCATTTGGTTGTTCCTCATCGTCTTCTGAGTCTGTTGCTTCGCCCCATGCAGCTATCATGGCCTTCTTGAAGTTTGGTCTGTTGAAGGTAGACTTGTTAAAGCGATCTTTGACCTGTTCCTTCCCTTTTCCTCTGGTCTTGTCGTTCTCCCACAGAGGGCATTCACGAATTTGGTGATCAGTTTCTCCACATTTGAAGCAACCTTGCTCAGTTTTGGAACTAGTGATTTTCTTGGCAAAGTTCCTTCCTTTCTGGTTTCCTGGTTTGAAGTTCCTATAGAGCTTTCTCATTCTTCTGACCAGCATGGCAGCCTCTTCTTCATCTGGTTCAGATTCATCGAGTTCCTCAGCCTTTAGAGCAAGTCCTCGATTTCTTGAGCTCTCGGGAACAGCAGCTCCAAGATGCAGTTCGTGTGTCATCAAGGAACCAGCAAGTTGTTCAATGTTGAACTTGGTGAAGTCCTTGGTCTCAAACAGTGCAGTGACCTTTGTTCTCCAGCGATCATCTTGTGGCATGCTTCTTAGTATTTTTCTTACCTGTTCATCTGTGGGAATGATTCTACCAAGAGAAACTAATTCATTGGTTATGTTAGTAAATCTAGTGAACATTTCTTGAATAGTTTCTTTTGGAAGCATCTCAAATCTTTCATATTTAGACATCAAAAGGTCAATTTTGGAACGCTTAACTTCATTAGTTCCTTCGTGGGTTACTTGAAGTAGTTCCCAAATCTGTTTTGCGTTCTTGCACCCCATGACTCTGTTGTGTTCATGAGGTCCAAGCCCGCAATGCAAGATTTTGACAGCCATGGCATTCATCTCATATTTATCAAAGTCTTCTTTAGAAAATTCAGACATTGGTTTAGGAACTACCTCGTTTTCAGCATTGGTCTTTGTTACCTCGAAGTCTCCAACTTCAATTACACGCCAAACTTGGTAATTTTCAGCTTTGATGAATATCTCCATTCTATTCTTCCAGTATGAGTAGAACTTGCCATTGAACATAGGTGGCCTTTGTGTCGAGTAACCTTCTTCCAGTTTCTCTTGTGAGTTCATACTTTCAGGAACTTGACTCAAACAGGGTTTCCTGTGTTTTGGTGAGTACTGGCTCTGATACCAACTGTTATTCCAGTAGGAACACGCACAAGAGGGGGGGGGTGAATTGTAATTAGAACTTTGATAAAGTTTCTTGCGGAACTTAAGAAACAATCAAGAAACTGAGAATAGAGAAGACAATAACAACAATTGTGGAAACTTCTTGATACTAATCAAGAAGAGAATTCTTTTATTATGGTAATGCCTCGATTACAATAATCTCTCCAACACAAGTTCCTCTCAAACTCGTGTTCCTCACAGTAATCTACTTCGATTACAACTCCTTAACTTCTCTCTCTCAGACTTAAACTCTAAGTCTAAACAGGATAACTCTATCCTTACTAATACAAAATATAATTCGTGTTTGGATAACTCTAGATATTAATAATGCTTTTGTGAGGATATAAGAAACTTAGGAACTTTGAATTAACTAGGACACAAACTGTTTTAGCAACTCTTAGACAAAACGTTTTTAGGAAAGCAAAAACTCTCAGAATGTTTGTGTACTTTAAACCAAAAACGATTTCCCTTTTATAGTATTTATCCTTAGGGTTAGTTCCCTTCAAAACCTCAACTGCTAACTGCCAGCACTTTGGTCTCCACGTCCCTTGACTTGAGGAACAAGGGGAAGACCACTTCCCACGTTCAGCCATGAAGCAGTTGGTGATTTGACTCAATCAAACCCTAAAACATTTCTTTAAAACAGATTTTATTTATCTACAAAAACTTAGGAGAATTTTTAGGAAAATAAGTTTTGTTTAAATAAAATAAAACGTAAATCTATTTTATATTAAATATGCAAAACTTGTTTTTATTTATGAAAATGTTTTCCATAAAAATCGCTTCCAATAAAATAAATGGCCTAATTAAATCATAAGTTCCTTGAGTACTCTATATACCATTAGCATAATTAATATTTACATAAAATTCTAAGTACAGTGGACTACCTAGACTTCATGTCTTCCCTTTGTCTGGAACTTGCAACTCAGAAGCTTCAGACGTTCCAGCCAAGGAACATTGATGAGTTCCTCTCTAGCTAACACAGGAACTCTTGGCTATGAGTCTGTAATAGTTCTTGTGGATATTCGGAACTCTTGATATGTAACTGTGTTGCTCCTCTTGTGACTTCAAACTGGAACAGATACAACTTCCAGCTCTGAAACTCCATTGACTGTTCCAAGTGTACCTCAGGAACTTCACCAGTTTATTCAAGTTCCTATCCTAATAGAAACTTGGGCATATGCCTGTTCAAAGTCATTTAGCAACCATAATCAGGAAGTTTGCAATATGTGTGTGTGTCATCAACCAAAACTTAGGAACAACAATTTTGAATTCACAAGCACCAATTGGTTTGCCATTCGATTTTGATATTCGAAAACAACCATAAAAGTCGCTAAAAGAAACGTACATTTTAAATTGCTCATTTTCTCTCATTTCCGTGAATCGTTCTTGGATTCACTACCAATCGAAGAAATTTACTGTTACCTTTCTAAAAGGATTTACCGCAGTGCAAGATATTTAATTATAAACAATAATTAAAACATACATTGAAGCATGCAAAGTCTAAATATTTATCATGAATAATAACTTGAAAATTAAAGCAATCATGCAATTAAAACAAGTTATTAGCATTTTATTCGAATTTATTGTTCCGGCAGGTGCGAATAAAATGATTCCAAGATCCTAAAACCATTGAAGAATTAAGCACAGTTTGTCGACTCAATTCAAAAACATTTTAGGTAAGCAAAAGCCTTTTGCTAATAGTCTAGAAACTATTCTTGGTTGATAGGTACGTCTAAGAACTTATTAGATAAACCTATCGATTTTGCCACGACATAAAAGGACTCCTTACTTATATCGTTGAGTTTCACCAAAACTAACATGTACTCACAATTATTTGTGTACCTTGCCCCTTTAGGACCAATAAGTAACACCTCGCTGAGCGAAAACTATTACTAGATTGATGTAAAGGATATCCAAGCAAGTGTATATTTTGGCATGGCACCTTTTAACTCAATTTTTAAGGTTGGAACTTAAGGCTCTTACTATGTTGGTTAGATTTTAAGTGAACTAAAATCCTTAATCATGCAACATAATCAAGCTTTTGATCTCATGCATTTTAAGACATATTTAAAAGCAATAAATAACTTAAAACATGCATAAGATAAATGTGATCTAGTATGGCCCGACTTCATCTTGAAGCTTTAACTTCAAAGTCCGTCTTGAAAATCTCCGTGGGAGGCACCATTTTCTTCAAATAGGATAAGCTATAATTAAAACTAATTACAACTATTTGATGGTACGCAGACCATATTTGAATTGAAAAACAACTTTGGTACTTTAGACCAATTACATTCAAATTAATGGTACGCAGACCATATTTTCTATCCTATTTGGGCCATACTAGTCACTTCATAACCTGCAAAACAGTACATATACAATATATACCATTCACCCATTCATTATCATGAATGGCCCACATAGCTGGTATGTAAAACACATTATGCATCACACAAACATTTGCAGCAATTAATCAAGGGCACCAATAATCTACAAATTATTCAGTCCTTATTAACTCTAATCAAGTTGTTTTAACCTTAAGGATTTGTAGACCTAATCAAGAGTTTATGACTAAAAAGGGCTCCCACTTAAACCAATAAATTCATATGCTTTACTAATTTTAAACATAAAATTGTATTTCTAGTCTAACCGGAAACATACAAATTTAATTAAAATTTAAAGCACATATAAATTTATAATTGAATCCAAAAAGTTTAATTTAATTTCAGTCGTATTTAATTTAATTCATGATTTTAATTTTAGTAAAATAATTAGAATAAATAAAATTTATTATAATTACAATATTCAAAATTGAAATCCAAGAAAATAATTTAAATTATCAATTTTAAAATTAATTAAAATTACGTAAACTGAAAATTTCAAATTAAAATTTCAAAACGATCTAATCGCAACGCAACAACCCCACGCAACGCACGCCCATGGGCCACACGCACACAGCCATCGCTGGCCATGTGCGCGCAGCCCATGTGCTGCCTCGCATTGCTGCTGCTCACCATCGCAAGGCATCACGCGAGCTGGTGCTCGCTGCGCGCGCCAGTGCTCGACGCACGAGCATGCTGCCGCAGCCCATCGCTGGGCGCAGCGCTCGTCGCACGTCGCAACAAGCACTCGCACGCCATCGCTTGGCGCAGCGCTCGTCGCACGCACAACAAGCACTCGCACGCCATCGCTGGGCGCAGCGCTCGTCGCACGCACAACAAGCACTCGCACGCCATCGCTGGGTGCAGCGCTCGTCGCACGCACAACAGCGCTCGCTGCGCGCGAGCGTTCGATGCTTGGCGCAGCACTCGTGGCACGCGAGCTTACGCTCGCTGCGCGCGAGGCTCCGCACACTTGCGCGAGGTAGTGCGCGCTGTGGCGCAGCTCGCTTGCTGCCCACACGCGACTGCTCGTGTCTTGCTCTCGCCCTCGCCCATTCGCCCATTGCACACAGCCCACGACACAAGGCAGGGCTGCTGCCTTGTGCTCGTGCACCATTGCCTTGCTCATTGCATTCGTACCGCATGGGCGACGAGCTCCCTTGCTCGTCGTCACATGCCTGCACTATACAACACCCCTTAATGGTAACACGTAGCGTCCATTGCTTTGTGCGTGCTAGTCATATGAGCGAATCGCATAAAAATTTATAATTTATATTCAAAATTAATGACAAATTAATAAATAATATTAATTTCATAATTTTAGGGCGAAAAATCGAAAATTTATTATTCAATTGATTTCCGATTAACATGGATTCAAGTCTAGGTCATAAAAATTTAAAATTTAACATAAATTTACAATTTTTATGGTGGTTTTTAATCATAGGTGTCTAATTAAATTATAACTAATTATGAAAATCAAAGTAATTCTAAATTATTCAATTTTCAACAAATTAATCATAATTACAAATTAGATTGTATAATTAACAAGGCTAGGCATTCAAACTTGTTAAACATATACAGTAGGTCAATCAAAAATTCAAGATTTATGAACAAGAATCGCAAATATTTAATTTAACATCTTAAATTTACGAAATTTTGCATTCGAAAAACTAAAACCTCCGAAAAGTCATAGTTAGGCTTCGAATATGAGAATTCTGGGTTCGGCCGAAAAATACTACTTTGTCAAAATTTTAGAATGCCTTTTACATGCGGAATTGACACAAAAATCACTCGATTTGGATGAGTAACGAAAAAACTGCCGAAACACTGCGTACGTATAATTAAATAAACGCAATTTGCAATTAATTAACAATTACGAAAATTAATCACCCCTTTTAATTCTTGCAAATTTGTAATATTTAACCATGTTCATGCAATTTAGATTATGAAAATAATAAGAGGCTCGTGATACCACTGTTAGGTTATGATACATATGACAATTCATAAATCATGCGGAAAAACCATAAAGCCAGGAAAGCATATTATTTACACATAATCATTTAGCATAGTTTAGATGCATACTCTTTGTTGCGTGCCTTCCCTAGCTGCGCCCGAACCGAACAAGAACAAGTCTTTAGGACTCCAAGTGTCGCCCCTCCGTAGATAGTCCACAGCACGTCCGGATCCGCCTTAAGCTTGACCAACTAGGATCGCCCTTAAGGTACTTAGAATTTTCGGCACTTTATAGGCAATTGTATGACTGAATTTTGCTCTCAAAAATCACTTTGAATACTTGAATACTCGATCTAAATTGTGGGCATTGATCACCTATTTATAGGGCATGGGTATCGGATATTAGAATCCTACTAGGAAACAATTTAGTGAATCTGAATTAATCTAAAATTCAATCACTTAATTTATCTAGTAGACTTAGGGAATTAATCTTATACGAATCCTAACCGATCAAGGTTTCGTACGCAAGCACAAACACTCACGCAGGTGCAGCAGCCCACGAGGGGCGCCGTGCGCGCGCGCGCGCTGAGCCCAGGCCCAGCAAGTACTCGCAGCCCACGAGGGGCTCGCGCCTGCTGGCCTTGCTCTCGCGTTTGGGCTTTGCTTGCTTTGGTCGCGCGCGGGCTTTGCTAGGCGTTGGGCCTAGCTTCGTGCTAGGCCTTGCGTCTAGCAAGTTCGTCCAATGTTTATTCGTACGATACGCTTCCGATTAAATTCCCGGTTCCGGAATTCATTTCCGATACGAACAATATTTAATATTTTCGATTCCGGAATCAATTTCCGTTTCGAACAAATATTTAATATTTCCGTTTCCGGAATTATTTTCCGATTCCGATAATATTTCCGATTCTGACAATATTTCCGTTTCCGGCAATATTTCTGATTCCGGCAATATTTCCATTTCCGATAATATTTTCCGATACGTACCATGTTTCCGTTTCCGGCAACATCTACGACTTGGATAATATTTATATTTCCGATACGATCCATATTTCCGTTTCCGGCAATATCATCGTTTCCGGAGTATTCATTTCTTGCCTGTGACGATCTTAGCTCCCACTGAAACCAAGGTCCGTCGATTCCGAATATCCATAGATGGAGTATTTAATGCCATTAAATACTTGATCCGTTTACGTACTATTTGTGTGACCCTACGGGTTCAGTCAAGAGTAAGCTGTGGATTAATATAATTAATTCCACTTGAACTGAAGCGGCCTCTAGCTAGGCATTCAGCTCACTTGATCTCACTGAATTATTAACTTGTTAATTAATACTGAACCGCATTTATTAGACTTAACATTGAATGCATACTTGGACCAAGGGCATTTTTTCCTTCAGAACCAGACTCGTTTAGTGCGAGGTACGTTCGAGTAGTGATCTGCTACTTCTCTTGTAAATGTCGTATTGTGCGACATTGCCATGGTCAAGGTAGTCACATGTTGGAGTGTGCCTTGACCAAAATCTAGGTGCCCTTCTTTACTCATAATCATATATAGAAATCTCTTTGACTCACTTGCAACATTGAGATAAACGCCTACTTAGCTTAAACCAACGACACTTTATTATGTTCGAAGAAGTCTTTGAAAATTATTTGAAATCCGAGTCTTACTGTGTACAATCCGAGGTGTCCTAAGTAGGTTGACTTATAGAAGGGTTCGTACAAGATTACATGAGTGAATCAAAATACTGTTACGATTTCTAAAGTGTTGTCTAAGGATTTGCTGGAAGCCAGGGTGCAGGCGTCAAGATATTACTTGTGCCCGTGCGGCATATGCTTTAGGCTTTTAGGGCCATCTTTTCCAGAATTGCGGGAATATAAACCGTTTTCAAATTGACTTAGATTTACTTGGTGTATGTCTGCACAAAAGGTCAAGGTATACTTAGTTCTTTCCCTAGCTCTTTCATTTCAATTTTTAGCCCCCAGTTGTTATTATGTCTTCTCATTAATGATGCTTTCAGATTACGAATTTAGATGCCCGTGTCATATGTCTGAGTAGGGTGAGCCTTGGTTAAGTGCCAAGTCCTATTGACAATATCTGATTTTTTTCAAAGGGGATTAGCAAGCATTCGAATTACCATGAACGGGTGCCCTGAGTTCGAAGGAACGATGGGGCGATGCCGTAGAACAATCTTTTTCATTGCAAGCTTACTGCCTTTACTACTTGTTGGCAATCATGACTGTGTATAGTGGTGAAAGAAGGTCTTTAAGCGAATAACTATGTCTAGTGGTGAAAGAAGGTCTTTAAGTGAGTTAGTTCGCTTTAGGGAGGGTCAAGTCGAGTACTTTAGAGGTCATGGATGCTTGCGCGAGCCCCCATTCAATTGAGGCAAAGCGATCTTTTGAGTCTTGGCTAAGTTCCTAGGAGTGTGAGTGCTCCTTCTGGCAAGGGTACGTGCCCTTATTATTTTTCGATGTGTGCTCGTTTTGGCATCTTGATGACCTGGATTCTTCCTTTGACTTAAATTTTTCTTTCGACTTGGGTTGCAAGTAATTAAATTTCAATAAAGGACTCCATTTTTTATTCTTGTTATTCTGTAGGCTTTAATATTTTTGCAAATTGGTTGGACCGAATCATGGATTGCCTACGTATCCGCCTTAAATAGAATTAATTTGGAATCAGGTCTTGCGTAGTTCTTAGCCTAGAAAATGGTTTCTTAGAATGCCGATTTTAAACAAGTACGTTCGAGTGGAGCCGTAATGTTTGAAATAGGGTGAAATAAGTGAAGTTTATTATTATTATTTTAATCTGCCGCTTTGCCGTAAGACAAAATTTTGTTTATTTGTTTTATTTTTTTGAGTACATGTATATTTTTTGGTGGTACGTATATCTGAATACGTGCTGTACCCCTCCAAGTGTTCGTTATTTTTCCGTGCATGTGCGGATAAAATGACGAGCACTTCTGGACAAAATTTTGAAAGCAGAGAGATTCAGCGCCCAGGCTGGGGCGTTAAAGATTTCGGCGCCCAGCTGTAGGCGCTGAAAATGATTTCTGGGCGGATCTTTTTTGGTGCGCTAAATGCTTCTTTTTCTTTTTAGACGAACTTTTAAAGGCGCTTTGCAAAGTTTTTTATTATTCACATTTTTTTTATTTTTTTTTACGTTGAGCGTAGAATGTACTTTTCATTTGTCTCTTTTTTATTTGTGACTTAAGACGGCTTGAAAGATGGGTTGAATGAGATAGGATAAGTTGTATAGGTATTAGTCGAGCATGAGGATTACATCAACCAAGGCCAATGAATAGCATGGGGACGGCTCAAGGGTATATCAACAGGATGTATCCAAACAAGTTATATGGTCATTATGCTAATGGTGGTGTAAGAGCAGGTTTTGGAAATAACGGGTATGACGCACGTGTCAATGGTCGTACGTGGTTTGCAGTTGATAACAAGTTCAGGAACAAGAGTCGAGGTAATGGTTTCTTGGGTTATGGCAATGAGAACATGGATGGGTTAAATGAGCTGAACAGGGGCCCCAGTGCGAAGGGGTCTAAGAACATAAGGACTGGAAAAGGTAGACATCGTAGAACTTTATGTAGTTTTCGTGCATGATTTGGATTGGTTGACTCAATTCTTTTCATTCGTTTACTTAGGTAAATTTCGCACTTTGGGAGGTACGGGCTAAGTATTTCATGGCTCACTCTCTTCGCTCTCCCTTTTCTCTTTCTATTTTCTCTTTTTGCTTGGGATTTCTTCCCAACATAAATCCTTCAAATTTTTTATTTGGTCTAAAAGGTAGATGTTTGTGGTCTTTGAGTCACGAGGCGAGACTGAGTGAGCCTCGTTTGGTAGGCCTATAGTGGACCTTTAACTTTAATAGGCCTAGGGTGGACCTTTAAATCGTCTTACTTTGCAAGCGTATTTAGTCGTTTCTTAAAATGTGCAAATAGCGTAGATTCGAAATCTTGTTTTTACCTTATTGAAATTTAACGAAAGAATTGCATCGAAAATAACTTTTTTGCTTCTTTTCAGATTCCAGTTTCTGGGATTTAATTGGAAGTTGTGATTTAGACTCGAACTTTCATTAATCTTTCTGATTATAACCCGTGTATGAATACAAGGACGTGGCCTAGACTCAAAATAATGACGTGGGGTAAGCCTATAATACTTGACCAAGCAACTTTCAGACTTAGGGTAATTGGACCATAACTTTCGTTGGTTGTCACTTTAGATTTTAATCCTTGGGTGTTCATTTGTCATGCGCCGTTTTGCTTAATGTTGGCAAGGTAGTTAGTTGGGGAGATCGAATTTTTATTTTTGCAAGACTAGAATCATTAGTGCGGCTTCCCTCTTAGTGTGTATTGCTTTACCCCAATGGTAGCCTTATCGTATGCCGATTTGGATATTCTCATGGTTGGTCATGTTGCATTCATGGAAAATCTTTTAATCCGTACTTAGGAGTATTTCAAGGAGCGAGTGGCTCGAGAGGACTATGATAGTCGTGACCCAATGTGATCATAAGCCTTGAGGCCATTAATTTTTGCTAATGGTATTGACACCTTAGGTTCACTTTGGGGGTTGTGCGACTATGGGGGAATGATTTTCAGAATGTGACTGTTTCCATTTTGCAAACACTTGAATTACATAATATATTCTTTTTGTTGGTGAGAGAGAGTATTGAGGCCGTAGATTCTTAGCAAGGGATGACAATTACATATGGGTGCTTATTGATTTAAATGTTAGGAAGGGAGACTCAATATGGTTTAACCTTTTAACTTGCAGAACGACACCAAGAATTAGGACCGATTCTATGGATAAGACAACTAAGACTTAGGATTTGGATTGTACTTTGGTATAGCCTAGTCTAGACTCGGATTTATTTTTTTATTCGAACATTATTTTTCCTTGAAGACTCTATTTGAACATTATTTTTTGAATTCTTTGCCCATGTGACATTCAAAGTTATTTGAATTAGCATGCTCGGTTTTGGTGCCGAACATTGTCGTCATAGGAGGCCTAACAACGACACAAAGAGTTAATTTTTTTTTATTTTTTTTTTTATTTTTTAAGTCGCTTTTAGAATCGAGTACCTTTTCGTACGCCCTTGTAGCAATTTTGCGAATTTTCTTTTATTGCTACGTATTATTTTTTTTATGCGCGGGCACCGTGGCTGCTGTGCCTGACCAAAAGGCCAGGCAGCAACTTCAGCGCCCAGCGTGGGGCGTTAGAAATATTGGCGCCCAGCCGGGGGCGTTGAAAATGCGTCCCTGGCTGGTCCTCGTCTTTCGCTTGCGTATATCTTTTGTTTATGCGACTTTGATTTTGCGTGCTTGCCTAATAACGTCCTTTACTCGTTGTGCAGCGTTTGTGGGATTCGTTACGGGCCATCCCGAGCGTCGCTTATTTTTGTGGCGATCGTTCGGGTTTGCGGAACACGTATTTTGGTATAACTCTTTGGCCAATTGGTTTATGAATGTTTGGGAAATTTTTAAGGTCGTTGGTTTCCTAAGATGGTTTGTCACACAATCATATATTTCGCTACACATAACTAACATTACATCATTAGGCAATAATAATATGTCATGTAGTTTATGATAGGCTTCTATGGGTAGTATTTGCGCCTGGCTTGGTACCGCTTCTATCGCAGATCCAACACATGCCCCGGTCGAGGTAGTGCCTTCAACAGACGAATTTCGCCCAAGAGGCCAATCACGATGTAAGCCAAGGGGGCATGCACCAATGAGAGGGACCTAATGGGCGAGCGATTGGGTTTGGGACGGGTGTACTACTAGCGAAAGTGCCGAGTGGACAACATTCGAAGCGTATGCACCCCCCGGTTGGCGATGGGTATCCTTAGTCCTAACTCCCTGAGGGAGCCAAGATTCGCTATGCGGTTCTGCCCGTTCACATTAATATGCTGATTTTCAGGTCGTCCCAATTTGATGGGGAAATAAATGCGAGGTAGGATCGTTTCACCCTTCGGCTATTTTGATTACCAACAAGCACAAGTATTTCCTTCACTATCCCTAGTGGAGTCGCCACTGTGAGGGGGTCGAAAAAGCACGAGGCTAATGCGTGACCTCGTCCCTCGTGGGTGTGACGTTTCTTTTTGTCAAATCAAGTGTAATTGGACTTCCTGTGAGTTTACACCCAATTGACTAGTAATATAGGAGTCGCCATTCAGTTTTTAACGACAATGAGAAAAACTGACAAAACTAGGTTATCGTGACATAAAGGGAGTGCAATTATGTTTGACCACGACGGCCGTAGGTTCCCTTGTGATCCCTGGTGTGGGGATCTCTCAACATACACCCGCAAGGTAGAGATTGAGGGTTCGGGGGACTGTAACTACCGAGAGGAGTACTCGCTCTTCGATAACTCCAGAGGCAGGATATCCTTACTAGCTCAGCATAAATAATTGAAGGGACATGCGTTAACTATTAAACTAATCTGAGTTGATTTTAACAATATGCAACACATAATACTAGATCGATCGCGATTATCTGATTTAGATTGTTTTAAGGGACCTAGCATGATAATCCAATTTCCCAAAATATTATCTTTATTAGGCGTGATAGAACAATCAGATTTAATTAGTTTAACAGTTTATAAAAGGGCGAGGAAAGCAATTAAATCATGCGAAGGGCCACATTACGACGCACCCTTGAGAGGTGCGTCACGGTTCTCAGAAAACTAACCACTCTGACTTTGCTATTTCTCCTTGTTGTTCCTATGTTTTGGTTGATGACACACACATATTGCAAACTTCCTGATTATGGTTGCTAAATGACTTTGAACAGGCATATGCCCAAGTTTCTATTAGGATAGGAACTTGAATAAACTGGTGAAGTTCCTGAGGTACACTTGGAACAGTCAATGGAGTTTCAGAGATGGAAGTTGTATCTGTTCCAGTTTGAAGTCACAAGAGGAGCAACACAGTTACATATCAAGAGTTCCGAATATCCACAAGAACTATTACAGACTCATAGCCAAGAGTTCCTGTGTTAGCTAGAGAGGAACTCATCAATGTTCCTTGGCTGGAACGTCTGAAGCTTCTGAGTTGCAAGTTCCAGACAAAGGGAAGACATGAAGTCTAGGTAGTCCACTGTACTTAGAATTTTATGTAAATATTAATTGTGCTAATGGTATATAGAGTACTCAAGGAACTTATGATTTAATTAGGCCATTTATTTTATTGGAAGCGATTTTTATGGAAAACATTTCATAAATAAAAACAAGTTTTGCATATTTAATATAAAATAGATTTACGTTTTATTTTATTTAAACAAAACTTATTTTCCTAAAAATACTCCTAAGTTTTTGTAGATAAATAAAATCTGTTTTAAAGAAATGTTTTAGGGTTTGATTGAGTCAAATCTCCAACTGCTTCATGGCTGAACGTGGGAAGTGGTCTTCCCCTTGTTCCTCAAGTCAAGGGACGTGGAGACCAAAGTGCTGGCAGTTAGCAGTTGAGGTTTTGAAGGGAACTAACCCTAAGGATAAACACTATAAAAGGGAAATCGTTTTTGGTTTAAAGTACACAAACATTCTGAGAGTTTTTGCTTTCCTAAAAACGTTTTGTCTAAGATTTTCTAAAACAGTTTGTGTCCTAGTTAATTCAAAGTTCCTAAGTTTCTTATATTCTCACAAAAGCATTATTAATATCTAGAGTTATCCAAACACGAATTATATTTTGTATTAGTAAGGATAGAGTTATCCTGTTTAGACTTAGAGGTTAAGTCTGAGAGAGAGAAGTTAAGGAGTTGTAATCGAAGTAGATTACTGTGAGGAACACGAGTTTGAGAGGAACTTGTGTTGGAGAGATTATTGTAATCAAGGCATTACCATAATAAAAGAATTCTCTTCTTGATTAGTATCAAGAAGTTTTCACAATTATTGTTATTGTCTTCTCTATTCTCAGTTTCTTGATTGTTTCTTAAGTTCCGCAAGAAACTTTATCAAAGTTCTAATTACAATTCACCCCCCCCCTCTTGTGCGTGTTCCTACTGGAATAACAGTTGGTATCAGAGCCAGTACTCACCAAAACACAGGAAACCCTGTTTGAGTCAAGTTCCTGAAAGTATGAACTCACAAGAGAAACTGGAAGAAGGTTACTCGACACAAAGGCCACCTATGTTCAATGGCAAGTTCTACTCATACTGGAAGAATAGAATGGAGATATTCATCAAAGCTGAAAATTACCAAGTTTGGCGTGTAATTGAAGTTGGAGACTTCGAGGTAACAAAGACCAATGCTGAAAACGAGGTAGTTCCTAAACCAATGTCTGAATTTTCTAAAGAAGACTTTGATAAATATGAGATGAATGCCATGGCTGTCAAAATCTTGCATTGCGGGCTTGGACCTCATGAACACAACAGAGTCATGGGGTGCAAGAACGCAAAACAGATTTGGGAACTACTTCAAGTAACCCACGAAGGAACTAATGAAGTTAAGCGTTCCAAAATTGACCTTTTGATGTCTAAATATGAAAGATTTGAGATGCTTCCAAAAGAAACTATTCAAGAAATGTTCACTAGATTTACTAACATAACCAATGAATTAGTTTCTCTTGGTAGAATCATTCCCACAGATGAACAGGTAAGAAAAATACTAAGAAGCATGCCACAAGATGATCGCTGGAGAACAAAGGTCACTGCACTGTTTGAGACCAAGGACTTCACCAAGTTCAACATTGAACAACTTGCTGGTTCCTTGATGACACACGAACTGCATCTTGGAGCTGCTGTTCCCGAGAGCTCAAGAAATCGAGGACTTGCTCTAAAAGCTGAGGAACTCGATGAATCTGAACCAGATGAAGAAGAGGCTGCCATGCTGGTCAGAAGAATGAGAAAGCTCTATAGGAACTTCAAACCAGGAAACCAGAAAGGAAGGAACTTTGCCAAGAAAATCACTAGTTCCAAAACTGAGCAAGGTTGCTTCAAATGTGGAGAAACTGATCACCAAATTCGTGAATGCCCTCTGTGGGAGAACGACAAGACCAGAGGAAAAGGGAAGGAACAGGTCAAAGATCGCTTTAACAAGTCTACCTTCAACAGACCAAACTTCAAGAAGGCCATGATAGCTGCATGGGGCGAAGCAACAGACTCAGAAGACGATGAGGAACAACCAAATGAAGAAACTGCAAATCTCTGCCTTATGGCTAGAACAGAAGGAACTGATCAAGTTCCATCAGAAGAAGTAAGTTCCTCCACTCTTCAGTGTCTCTCAAAGTCAAAACTAATTGAACTGTTGCTAGAAACTCTAGATGATTACAAAAAGCTAAGTATATTAAAAGCACAAAGTGATAGAGCCTTGGAACTCAGTAAAGACCACATAAATTATCTGAACAATATTAGATCTGATGTCCAAGGCAGGTTCTTTGAATTACTAGATAGAAATACCTCTATTAATGAGTCATTCGAAAAAATTAGAAATGAAAACATCCTTCTACAAGTTCAACTCAGTCAATATAAGATGTTTAATTTAAGTTTAGATCCTACAAAATCCTTGGAAATCAACATGGGAATTTTTAACATCGACTTAGAAAATTTAAACAAAGATCTGATCACCACAAAGGAACAAAAAGAGAAACTGGAAAGGGAACTATCCATGGCCAGGGCACAGAGACAACCACCTAAAGTTCCTCCCAAATGGATTGAGAATGCTCAATCTAAGAGAACAGAAGGATTGGGCTTTAACCATAAAAATAGTCATAAGAAGAAGTATGTGGATCTTCCTAGTGTAAAAGTCTGCTTCTCATGTGGAAGTGGAAGTCACATAAGTACTGAGTGTTCCAAGATGAAGGAACAGGATCAAAGAAACATAAATTATGTAAAACAAAAATGGGTTAAGAAGTCTGAAGTTATAGTTGAAAAGGAACTCGAGGAAACCCGAGTTCCTGTAACTAACCTTTGATCTCTTTACAGATTCTAGTGAAGGGGAACAGCTCGTGGTATCTCGACAGCGGGTGTTCCAAACACATGACAGGAGACAAATCTAAATTCCTCTCACTAGAAGCCTACAATGGAGGAACTGTGACCTTTGGAGACAACATGAAAGGAGAAATTATTGGAATTGGAAAAGTTGGAAGGTCAAGTTCCTACGCCATTGAAAATGTATTTTTAGTCGAGGGTTTGATGCACAGTCTACTAAGCATCTCTCAATTCTGTGACAAAGGAAACTCTGTAAGTTTTACTTCTGAAAACTGTCAAATTATAAACAATAACACTGGGAAGGTTATTTTGGAAGGAACTCGTAAAGGGAACACATATTCTGTGGATCTCAATACAGTTCCCAGGAACAATCTAACCTGCCTCAGTGCCCTTGAAGAAAATTCCCTACTATGGCACAGGAGGTTTGGACATGCTAGTTTCTCGTTGCTTGACAAACTAAGATCAAAGGAACTGGTTCGAGGACTCCCCTCAATCAAGTTCCTAACTGATAAAGTGTGTGATGCATGTGCAAAAGGCAAGCATGTCCGAAGTTCCTTTAAATCTAAGAAATTGGTAAGCACCACAAAACCATTGGAACTCATCCATATGGACTTATGTGGACCAATGAGAATTCAAAGCAGAAGTGGGAAAAAATATGTATTAGTTATTGTTGATGATTACTCTCGCTTTACTTGGGTCATATTTCTAACAAGCAAGGATGAAACGTTTGATGAGTTTGTTACATTTTCAAAGAAAATCCAGAAAACCACAGGTCATCAACTGATCCATATAAGATCAGATCATGGAACAGAATTTGAAAACTACAAATTCGATGAATACTGCAAGGAACAAGGTATGGACCACAATTTCTCAGCTCCCAGAACTCCACAACAAAATGGAGTTGTTGAGAGGAAAAATAGAACGCTAGAGGACATGGCAAGAACCATGCTAATAGCCAGTTCCTTGCCTAGGAACTTCTGGGCTGAAGCAGTCAATACTGCTTGTTACATTATAAATAGAGTTATGATTCGAGCAATCCTAAACAAAACCCCCTATGAGCTACTAAAAGGTATAAAACCCAACATCTCTTACTTTAGAGCCTTTGGGAGCAAATGTTTTGTCCACAACAATGGAAAAAGGAACTTGGGGAAGTTTGATGAAAGAAGCGACGAGGCAGTGTTCCTAGGATATGCCTTAAATAGCAAGGCTTATAGAGTTTATAACAAAAGATCTATGTGTGTTGAGGAAAGTGTACATATAATATTTGATGAATCTAACAAAACTGACACAGTACAGGAACAAGAATTTTTCGAGATTGGTTTATCTCGTGCTGCAGAAAATGATGAGGAGTTCCAAATAAGCAAACACACAGCAAGAGGAACTGCTCAACAAAATCAAGAAGTTCCAGTACTAGAGGAACAAGCAGAAAACCAAGAAGATCCAGAAACAACACCAGAGGAACCCCAACAGGGAACTCAGGTCATAGAAGGAACTGACGAAAATGCCACAACACCAGTAGCTCAATTTCAACCTAAACCTTGGAAGCATCTAAAGTCCCACCCAATGGAACTCATTGTAAGTGACATCAGAAAAGGAACTCAGACAAGGTCACAACTAAGGAACTTCTGCGCATTCCACGCGTTCCTCTCCATATTTGAGCCAAGAAATCACACTGAGGCTCTGGAAGATGCTGACTGGATCATTGCCATGCAAGAAGAATTAAATGAATTCAAAAGAAACAAGGTATGGCACTTGGAACCCAAACCAAAGCACCAGAAGGTGATAGGACTAAAATGGGTGTTCCGGAACAAGAAAGATGAACATGCAACAATCATAAGGAACAAAGCAAGGTTAGTGGTCAAAGGTTATAATCAACAGGAAGGCATTGACTTTGAAGAAACATTTGCACCTGTTGCTAGATTAGAAGCCATTAGAATCTTAATTGCTTTTGCTGCTTTCATGGGTTTTAAACTTTATCAAATGGATGTTAAATGTGCTTTCTTAAACGGTTTCTTAGAGGAAGATGTTTATGTGGAACAGCCCCCTGGATTTGAAAATCCCGAATTTCCAAATCACATTTACAAATTAGATAAGGCTCTCTATGGACTAAAACAAGCCCCTAGATCTTGGTACGAGAGATTATCAAAGTTCCTCCTTCAAAATGATTTTAAAAGAGGTAGAATAGACAAAACCTTATTCTTAAAATCTAAAGGAACTGACTTGTTAGTAGTTCAAATTTATGTTGATGATATATTATTTGGAGCAACTAATGAAAATTTGTGCAAGGATTTTGCAAGCTTGATGAGCAGTGAATTTGAAATGAGTATGATGGGGGAACTCAACTTCTTCCTTGGTTTACAAATCAAGCAAACCGAGGAGGGAATCATGATACACCAACAAAAGTATGTGAAGGAACTCCTAAAGAAATATGAGCTAGAGTCAGCCAAAGTAAATCACACTCCCATGGGAACTGCTACCAGATTAGACACTGATCCAAATGGGAAAAGTGTGAATCAAACAAAATACAGAGGTATGATTGGATCTCTATTATATTTAACAGCCAGTAGACCTGACATTTCTTTTAGTGTAGGACTATGTGCAAGATTTCAATCAAATCCAAAGGAGTCCCATCTAACTGCAGTGAAAAGAATACTAAGATATCTCAAAGGAACTGATGACCTATGCCTTTACTATCCAAGAAGTGGATCCTTCGAGCTAAGAGGATATGCAGATGCTGATTATGCAGGTGACTTAGTGAATAGAAAAAGCACATCAGGTATGGTACAGTTCCTAGGTCCATGCATGGTTTCTTGGGGTTCCAAGAAACAGAATACTGTTGCTCTATCCACAGCTGAAGCTGAGTATGTAGCTGCTGCAGCTTGTTGCTCACAAATTCTATGGATAAAACAACAGTTAAGAGATTTTGGTATTATCTATGATTGTGTTCCTATCTATTGTGATAACACTAGTGCTATTTGTATTTCAAAAGATCCGGTTCATCATTCCCGAGTCAAACACATCCACATCAGACACCATTTCCTTAAAGATAATGTTGAGAAAGGTTTGATCAAATTAGACTTTTGCCAAACTGATCACCAAATTGCTGATATTTTAACTAAGCCTTTGAACAGAGAGAAACATGAGAAAATGAGAATGGAACTCGGAATGATCAAGCTAAGGTAATTGCCAAATTGGAGTTCCTCTAAGGCAAAAGCAAAAATCATGGTACATATAGACTATTACAAACACAAAATCTTGTGTGCAAACATAGTTGAAGCTTACCATCGTGGCAAATTCACTCACACTTCAAATGAGCAAGGTAAGCAGTTCCTTTCAAACTAGTTAAGTCAGAGATACGAAATTAAGCAAGTCAAAGTCAAAAACAATTTTTTTTCCATTTTCCTTTTATTTTTATCTATTTTTTATTAAAAACCAAATACCCATATTCAAAGAATGTTTGGAACGGTTCCATTGGCAATAAATAGGAGAAACTCTTCACTTTCCACAATCAATCCATGCAACCCCCTTTCTCTCTCTCACACGCCTTCTCCACTGACATCACCTCTCCTTCCACCTATAAAATAAAAAACCTCAACCATGGTTCTCACAAGCAACAACACTGATCTCACATCCCTCAAACGAAAGAGAAACCCTTCATCACCTGTTCCCATGGATACCTCACCCATTCAATCGCCAATTCCTCTTCGATCCCACAATCCAATGCTCGCAATCACTCAGGGGGAACAAACCAACACTGACATCGAAATGAAATCCCCAATCTCAAACCCTAGATCCTCCACAAGAAAATCCAAAAAACGACGAGTGGAAGCTTCTGGTGAAAACATCGAGGAAACAGAGGAGATTGCTCAAACTCAGGGGGAAGTAAAAGGGTCCAAGAAACTCACTGCAAAGGAAAACAATCTGGTCGAGGGGTTCGCAATCAACTCAACATGGTGTGAAGCCACGAAATTTAAAGAGTTGATGGAAATCCTTGAACAACAAAAGTGGGTAAGTCTCTTGAGTACCTATGCCAAATCCCCCTTAATTCCTGAAGCTATGAAAGAATTCTGCAAGAACTTTGCATGTGTTGATAATGTTTGCTCAAGTAAAGTGAATGGAACTCGCATCGAATTTGATGCCTCTTATCTGGAACAGCTGTTTGGTACACCCAATAGGGGTTTTGATATGTGGCTCAAAGGTCAAATCACAGTGACCATAGATAATGTAGATGAGAAAGATATAGTTGGTTCCATTGGAGGAGATTCTAAAGTATCCACCTCCACCTCACACAACTGCTTTTCACCTCTTCAAAAATTACTGTTTAATATTGTGTGGAGAGGTGTAGTTCCTCGAACTCAGAAAAGGAACATAGCAAGTCTGTTTGATGCATGTCTCATGTATTGTCTTGAAAGGAAAATTCCCATAAACTTTCCTGCAATCATGATCAAACACTTATCCACCTGTATCCCCAAATTCAAAATTCCATACTCCTCCCTTCTCACAGAAATCTTCAAAAGCTTCTCAGTTGACCTTAGCCCATACTTTGTGATTCCCTTAAAATCCACCCAAATCCTTCAACTTGAAATGCTCCATCTATTAAATCTTAAAGTGGTTCAGGGTAAAGTCATTAGGGCTGGAAAGGAAGAGAAACAAGATGAGGAAGATCAGGAAGGAATTGCAGTTAAAGAAGAAGTGGAGGAGGAGGAGGAACTCGAACAAATAGAGGTCCCTTTACCTCGAGGGAACAGGAAGAGTGTAGGAAAAAGAAAGAGCATGAGGGTAGCAATGAAGGAGAACAAGAAAAGAGGGCCTGTCTTCATGGAAATAAATGAGGAAGGGGATGTCAAGGAGATGCCCATAGAGGAGGATGCTGTTCCACTGAATCAAGAGGAACTGCCTGAAACTGTTAGGCCAAGAAAAAGGACACCCAGATCCTCCAAAAAGTCCAAAGCTAGTCGTGTTCCATCTGAACAGGAACATGTTCAAGATCATGGGGGTGCCTGGAACACAAAGGATGATCAGATATTGGAGCTAAAGGCAACAGTTGCTCGTCTGGTGGAACTACAGGAGGGAACAGATCACAGGATTAGCTCAATGCAGGCCCACTACTCCGAACAAGCCAATGCAACTCGTGCCACAATCCTCACAAAGATCAACAATCTGGAATCTTTTGAGGAGACTGTGATAGAAGAAACTGCTGGTTCTGGTTCCCCATCCCAAGCCTAAATCACCCTATCCCATGTTTCTTTTATCTTTTGCCATGGAACAATCTTTTTAATTTGCTTTTGGTTTGTATAATTTTTAAACTTGGGTATTTGTTCCATCTTATTTTGACTTGCTTGGTTACACATATCTATGCTTTCTAGTCTTGATCATTACTGCTTGCTTTCAATTTATTGTATGAGTTAGTTTAATACTTTGAGGCTAGCTTAACTTGCCAAACGTTGATCGTGGGGCACTGTGTTTGGAATGGCTATATTTCGTGCTATGCTTTTTGTTGATGTCAACAGGGGGAAGTCATGGGTGCAAACTTCCAAGGCACACTCAATCCAGTTCCTGAATCTGTTTCTCTGAATCTCTCTGTAAGCCAAGGGTGCACCTCTTTCTTCTTTCTAATCTTTCTCTTCTGTTTTTCAATTTTTATGTTCTGTTTCACAATAGTCTGTATAAGTTCTTGTTTGTTTGTACTTACTCTCTTTGTAAAAAGTTTGCAAGTGTTGTCATCACCAAAAAGGGGGAATATTGTTGTTCCTATGTTTTGGTTGATGACACACACATATTGCAAACTTCCTGATTATGGTTGCTAAATGACTTTGAACAGGCATATGCCCAAGTTTCTATTAGGATAGGAACTTGAATAAACTGGTGAAGTTCCTGAGGTACACTTGGAACAGTCAATGGAGTTTCAGAGATGGAAGTTGTATCTGTTCCAGTTTGAAGTCACAAGAGGAGCAACACAGTTACATATCAAGAGTTCCGAATATCCACAAGAACTATTACAGACTCATAGCCAAGAGTTCCTGTGTTAGCTAGAGAGGAACTCATCAATGTTCCTTGGCTGGAACGTCTGAAGCTTCTGAGTTGCAAGTTCCAGACAAAGGGAAGACATGAAGTCTAGGTAGTCCACTGTACTTAGAATTTTATGTAAATATTAATTGTGCTAATGGTATATAGAGTACTCAAGGAACTTATGATTTAATTAGGCCATTTATTTTATTGGAAGCGATTTTTATGGAAAACATTTCATAAATAAAAACAAGTTTTGCATATTTAATATAAAATAGATTTACGTTTTATTTTATTTAAACAAAACTTATTTTCCTAAAAATACTCCTAAGTTTTTGTAGATAAATAAAATCTGTTTTAAAGAAATGTTTTAGGGTTTGATTGAGTCAAATCTCCAACTGCTTCATGGCTGAACGTGGGAAGTGGTCTTCCCCTTGTTCCTCAAGTCAAGGGACGTGGAGACCAAAGTGCTGGCAGTTAGCAGTTGAGGTTTTGAAGGGAACTAACCCTAAGGATAAACACTATAAAAGGGAAATCGTTTTTGGTTTAAAGTACACAAACATTCTGAGAGTTTTTGCTTTCCTAAAAACGTTTTGTCTAAGATTTTCTAAAACAGTTTGTGTCCTAGTTAATTCAAAGTTCCTAAGTTTCTTATATTCTCACAAAAGCATTATTAATATCTAGAGTTATCCAAACACGAATTATATTTTGTATTAGTAAGGATAGAGTTATCCTGTTTAGACTTAGAGGTTAAGTCTGAGAGAGAGAAGTTAAGGAGTTGTAATCGAAGTAGATTACTGTGAGGAACACGAGTTTGAGAGGAACTTGTGTTGGAGAGATTATTGTAATCAAGGCATTACCATAATAAAAGAATTCTCTTCTTGATTAGTATCAAGAAGTTTTCACAATTATTGTTATTGTCTTCTCTATTCTCAGTTTCTTGATTGTTTCTTAAGTTCCGCAAGAAACTTTATCAAAGTTCTAATTACAATTCACCCCCCCCCTCTTGTGCGTGTTCCTACTGGAATAACACTCCTTTTATTTAACGAATCTCAAGTTACGGGACAGGATACATTCTGTTCGATTTTTGGATCGATTGCGACAGAACGCGTGATCAATTTCGCAGCGTGAGGCTTAGGCTTAGGGGTTGGAGTCAATACTCAGAATATGAATTGTGTGTTGTGTCCTTTTCACGTCGAACATGGGGCTATATTTATAGAAAAGAGTTCGTGGAAAGATAGAATTGTAGAACTCTAATCCACGAGGAATTAGGAAAGAACACGTCCCAGGGCTGGGCGTTGAAATTAATGTTTGGGCCGTTTCTTTGCCAGATTCGGACTCTTAGAATCCGGAGTGTATGAGACTTAATCGAGTCTTTTAGTGCGTATTAATTTTATGACGGGATGCGTCTGGGCCCGTTACGAACTCTAGGCTCGTTAGGATTTTAATTAATACGTAACTCTTATTTTCGAATCGTATTAGGAATAGGTTTCTCTCGCAACTTCTATCTCATTTAGGATTTATGTTGAAGTGCAACACCTAATTCTGACAGGTTTCTATCTTTTATAAGTTGCCACTTTTAACAACTACCCATTACGGCAGTTACTATTTTTAGCAGGTTTCCATAAATAGCAGGTTTCGGGTGAAATGAAAAGGGGAATTGAGATTCGTTATTTTATAGGAGATGCGTTGTCAAGTGGAGATTCATGTTCTCATCATCGAACCTTCCCTTTCGGGAATGGGGACAAAAGTAGGTGTCTACACAAAAAGAACAAGTCACCTGTCTCACCTACAGAGGGAAACCACAGCGAAAGGGGGTTTGTAGCCGTCATATCTGGAGGACCAGCTGCTGGAGGACCCACCATGAGGGGGAAAAAACACTATGCTCGCCGCCTAGGGCAGGTAATGCTGTCAGGGAAGTCACCTATGGACCCATTTCCACGGATCGAGATATGTGAGTCGGATGGTGGACGAGTAGGCACTCTGCATGATGATCCTCTTGTGGTCGAGTTCAAAATCTCCAATATGAGAGTGAAGCGCATCCTAATAGACACTGGGAGCTCGTCTGACATAATGAGCGTGGAATTCCTCAACCGCCTAGCACATGACCCCAAAACCATAGAGAGCATACACTATCCCATCATTGGTTTTGGAGGAAGCATTATACACCCCGTAGGCGTCATCACCTTGCTGGTTCGGATTGGGGATAGAAAAGATGGACGGAAGATGGAAGTGAACTTCTTAATTGTCAAGGACTTGACAGCATACAATGTCATCTTGGGACGACCCACCCTGAACAAAATTAAAGTAGTAGTCGTCACCCATCTTATGCTTTTGAAGTTTGTATGTGATGATGGGGTGATAGGGACTATACATGGAGACCAACAGCAAGCAAGAGACTGTTATCTCACAACCCTCAACCCGTCAGCATGGAAGAATATTTGGCCGAAGCCAGAAGCAAGAGAAAGCATGAGGAAGAATTGCCTGTTAGGTCATGATACATATGAATAAACATAAATCATGCGGAAAAACCATAAAGCCAGGAAACATATTATTAACACATAATCATTTAGCATAATTCAGATGCATACACTTTAGGACTCTAAGTGTCGTCCCTCCGTAGATAGTCCACAGCACGTCCGGATCCGCCTTAAGCTTGACCAACTAGAATCGCCCTTAAGGTAGTATGAATTTCGGCGATTATGGGGAAAGAGAGTGACTGATTTTTCTTGAAAATCTTACCTTTGAATACTTCAATTGTATCTCTAAATTGTGACCCTAGGCACCTATTTATAGAATTATGGAAAAGGTCTTGTAATCCTACTAGGATACGAATTAATTAACTTAGAATCCTAGTAGAACTCTAAATAAATTAATTTATCTTTTAGGATTAGGATTTAATCATATGTAGAATCCCTATAGCATTAGGATTCACAAACACTCACGCACGCACGAGCCGCACGCCCATGGGCAAGCCTCGCGGCCCACACACGGCGCACAGCCCCGCAGCCCATTATGCGTGCGCGCCAAGGCTTGGCTGGGCCTGGCCTTGCGCTGGGCCTGGTCGAGCTTGGCGTGTGTTTGTTGCGTGTTTGCTTGCTGGGCGATGGCCCGGCTTCGTGTTGGGCCTTCGTCTGGCAGGCCTCGTCCGATGCTAATTCGTACGATACGCTTCCGATTAAATTCTCGATTCCGGAATTCATTTCCGATACGAACAATATTTAATATTTCTGATTCCGGAATTAATTTCCGTTTCGAACAAATATTTAATATTTCCGTTTCCGGAATTATTTTCCGATTTCGATAATATTTCTGATTCTGATAATATTTCCGTTTCCGGCAATATTTTTGATTCCGGCAATATTTCCATTTCCAATAATATTTTCCGATACGTACCATGTTTCCGTTTCCGGCAACATCTATGACTTGGGTAATATTTATATTTCCGACACGATCCATATTTCCGTTTCCTGCAATATCATCGTTTCCGGAGTATTCATTTCTTGCTTATGACGATCTCAGCTCCCACTGAAACCAAGATCCGTCGATTCCGAATATCCATAGATGGAGTATTTAATGCCATTAAATACTTGATCCGTTTACGTACTATCATTAATTCCACTTGAACTGAAGCGGCCTCTAGATAGGCATTCATCTCACTTGATCTCACTGAATTATTAACTTGTTAATTAATACTGAACCGCATTTATTAGACTTAACATTAAATGCATTCTTGGACCAAGAGCATTATTTCCTTCAGTCTCCCACTTGTCCTTAGGGACAAGTGTGCATTTCCTAATTCCTTTGTCGCTCGATGCTTGCTCTTGAACATAAGGTAAGAGTTGTCATCCTTATTATGTCCAGAGGTGTTTCTCGGTTTCAGAGTTCAACTGATCAAATAAAACAGATAATCATAACCTGTGATTCATCTGAGCACGGCCATGCATTTTACAGTTTCTAGCTCTCCGAGTGGCCTTGTACAACTTTCAGCATCTCATCCCGATTTATGGGAGGACAATCCCAATCTTGCGATCTTGAGATAAGACTTCGTTTGATAGGTGATTACCTGAGCGTTGCCTTTATAGCCTCCTTTTTCGGTGCGACGGTTGGTCAACGTCAAAGTAACCAGTTCTCAAACAAGTAATCTCAAATTACTCAGGTATTGAAGATTTAGTGTCTAATAATTTTAATGAAATTTACTTATGACTTATTTTCATCTCTTACAGTAAAGTTTCATAGGTCTGTCCGATACTAGTCTTCCCAAAGTAAGTATCTATGCAAATGATTATGACATTTCCATGTCCACATTGTTCAAGAAATAGAACTACTAGTCATCTTGCATTCTAGTCGTCTAACGTTTTCTATGCGTCCAATTTTATAGAAAACTCCGACTAGGGACCATATTCAACTTTTGACATTCAAGTTCACTTAATAGACATTTCTTAGTCACAGGACTGGTCCTGACAGTCTATCTTGAATATATCATCAAATTGAAGGGACTCATCATTTAATAAACCACAAACTAAATGGAAAAATGAATTCTATTCATTTATGTGAATGATTAACCAATAATGTTTTACAAAGAATTAAACTCTAAAACTTTAAAACATTAAACAAGGACATCATAGCCATTCTCCAATATGCTTGATTCCCATAGCTGCAGTGTGCGAGTTGTGCTTCGCCTGCGGCAGAGGTTAAGTCAATGGATCTGAGATGTTATCATCAGTTCCAATCTTGCTTATCTCGACTTCTTTTCTTTCAACGAACTCTCGTAGAAGGTGAAATCTACGAAGTACATGCTTGACTCTTTGGTGGTGTCTAGGCTCCTTTGCCTGTGCAATAGCTCCGTTATTATCACAATATAGGGCTATTGGTCCTTTAATGGAGGGGACTACACCAAGTTCTCCTATGAACTTCCTTAGCCATATAGCTTCTTTTGCTGCTTCATGTGCAGCAATGTACTCCGCTTCAGTTGTAGAATCCGCAATGGTGCTTTGCTTAGCACTTTTCCAGCTTACTCCACCTCCGTTGAGGCAGAAGACAAACCCAAACTATGATCTGAAATCATCTTTGTCGGTTTGGAAACTTGCGTCCGTATAGCCTTTAAGAATTAATTCATCATCTCCACCATAGACAAGGAAGTCATCTTTGTGCCTTTTCAGGTACTTCAGAATGTTCTTGGCAGCAGTCCAATGTGCCTCTCCTGGGTCTAACTGGTATTTGCTCGTAGCACTGAGTGCGTACGTAAAATCCGGATGTGTACATATCATAGCATACATTATTGAACCAATCAACGATGTATATGGAATCTCATTCATTCGTCTACGCTCATCAAGTGTTTTTGGGCACTGAGTCTTGCTTAGAGTCATTCCATGAGACATGGGTAGGTAGCCTCGCTTGGAGTCTGCCATCTTGAACCTTTTAAGCACTTTATTAATATAAGTTCTTTGACTAAGTCCAATCATCTTTTTATATCTATCTCTGTAAATCTTGATGCCCAATATATACTGTGCTTCTCCTAGATCCTTCATCGAAAAACATTTCCCAAGCCAAATCTTGACAGAGTTCAACATAGGAATGTCATTTCTGATAAATAATATGTCGTCGACATATAGTACTAGAAAAGAAAATTTGCTCCCACTGACCTTCTTGTATACACAAGATTCGTCTGCGTTCTTGATGAAACAAAAGTCACTGACTGCTTCATTAAAACGTATATTCCAGCTCCTTGATGCCTGCTTCAATCCATAGATTGATTTCTTTAGCTTGCATACCTTTTTAGCTTTCTTTGGATCCTCAAAACCCTCAGGTTGTGTCATAAACACAGTTTCTGTTAAAACGTCGTTTAATAAAGCGGTTTTGACATCCATCTGCCATATTTCGTAATCGTAATATGCAACGATTGCTAACATTATCCGAATAGACTTTAGCATTGCAACTGGTGAAAAGGTTTCATCGTAATCCACTCCGTGGACTTGCCTGTAACCTTTTGCAACCAATCTAGCTTTGAAAACTTCAAGTTTCCCATCCTTGTCCTTTTTCAGTTTGAAAACCCATTTGCTTCCAATGGCTTGGTAGCCATCTGGCAAATCGACCAAATCCCATACGTGGTTTTCAGACATGGAGTCTAGTTCAGATTGCATGGCTTCTTGCCATTCCTTGGAGCTAGGGCTCGTCATAGCTTGTTTGTAAGTCGCAGGTTCATCACTTTCAAGTAATAGAACGTCATAGCTCTCATTCGTCAAAATACCTAAGTATCTTTCCGGTTGAGATCTATATCTCTGCGATCTACGCGGGGTTACATTTCTAGATTGACCATGATTCTCACCAGATACTTCTAAAGATCTCTGAGTTTCATCCTGAATGTCATCTTGAGCATTCTCTAGAGTTTGTTGTTCGACTCGAATTTCTTCGAGGTCTACTTTTCTCCCACTTGTCATTTTGGAAATGTGATTCTTTTCCAAAAAGATACCATCTCGAGCAATAAACACCTTGTTCTCAGATGTATTGTAGAAGTAATACCCCTTTGTTTCCTTTGGATAGCCCACAAGGATACATTTGTCAGATTTTGGATGAAGTTTGTCTGAAATTAATCGTTTGACGTATACTTCACATCCCCAAATCTTAAGAAAAGACACATTTGGAGGTTTTCCAAACCATAACTCATATGGAGTCTTTTCAACAGCTTTAGACGGAGCTCTATTTATAGTGTGTGCAGCTGTATTTAGTGCATGTCCCCAAAATTCTATTGGAAGTTCGGCCTGCCCCATCATTGATCTAACCATGTCTAGCAAGGTTCTGTTCCTCCGTTCCGACACACCGTTCCATTGTGGTGTTCCAGGAGGAGTCAATTCTGATAGAATTCCACATTCTTTCAGATGGTCATCAAATTCATAGCTCAAATTTTCACCGCCTCTATCAGACCGCAGTCTGAATTTGTCAAAGGATTCAGACTTATGCTTCATTAGGTAGACATAACCATATCTACTGAAGTCATCAGTGAAAGTGATAAAGTAGCTGAAACCACCCCTAGCATTTGTACTCATTGGTCCACATACATCTGTATGGATTAAACCCAATAGTTCAGTTTCTCTTTCTCCAACTTTAGAGAAAGGTTGATTTGTCATTTTGCCAAGTAAACATGATTCGCACTTACCATAATCCTCTAAGTCAAATGGTTCTAAAATTCCTTCCTTTTGAAGTCTTTCCATGTGTTTCAAGTTAATATGGCCTAATCGACAAAGCCACATATAGGTGAGATCTGAATCATCCTTTTTGGCCTTTTTGGTATTTATGTTATAAACTTGTTTGTCGTGATCTAATAAATAAAGTCCATTGACTAATCTAGCAGATCCATAAAACATCTCTTTAAAATAAAACGAACAACTATTGTCTTTTATTAAAAAGGAAAATCCCTTAGCATCTAAGCAAGAAACAGAAATGATGTTTTTAGTAAGACTTAGAACATGGAAACACTCTTCCAGTTCCAAAACTAGCCCAGAGGGCAACGACAAATAATAAGTTCCTACAGCTAATTCAGCAATCCGTGCTCCATTTCCCACTCGTAGGTCGACTTCACCCTTGCTTAACCTTCTACTTCTTCTTAGTCCCTGTAGATTGGAACATAAGTGTGAGCCACAACCTGTATCTAATACCCAAGAAGTTGAATTAGCAAGTATACAGTCTATAACGAAAATACCTGAAGATGGAACGACTGTTCCGTTCTTCTGATCTTCCTTTAGCTTCAAGCAATCTCTCTTCCAATGCCCCTTCTTCTTGCAATAGAAGCATTCGGATTCAGAAGTGGGTTGACTGACCTTCCTCTTTTCAGACTTGGCGCCAGTTTGCTTAGTTGGGCTGGCCTTGTTTCCACCTTTCTTAGCATTCCCCTTCTTTCCAGATTTCTTGAACTTTCCCCCACGCACCATAAGCACATCTTGCTTATCACTTTTGAGCGTCTTTTCAGTGGTCTTCAGCATACCTTGAAGCTCAGTGAGCGTTTTGTCCAGACTATTCATACTGTAGTTCAGTTTGAACTGATCATACCCGTTATAAAGAGAATGGAGGATGGTGTCTACAGCCATTTCCTGAGAGAATTGCTGATCCAGCCGACTCATATTCTCAATGAGTCCAATCATTTTGAGAACATGTGGACTTATGGGCCCGCCTTTCTTAAGCTTGGTCTCAAGAATTTCCCTATGAGTCTCGAATCTTTCGACCCGAGCCAGATCTAGGAACATGTTCTTTAACTCACTGATGATCGTGAAAGCATCTGAGTTGATGAACGTTTTCTGTAGATCTGCACTCATGGTTGCAAGCATTAAACATTTCACATCCTTGTTGGCATCAATCCAACGATTGAGGGCTGCCTGAGTGACCCCTTCGCCTGCGGCTTCGGGCATCGCCTCTTCCAGGACATACTCCTTTTCTTCCTGCATAAGAACTATTTGCAAGTTCCTTTGCCAGTCAAGGAAGTTTTTCCCGTTCAACTTCTCCTTTTCGAGAATTGATCGAATGTTGAATGAATTGTTGTTTGCCATAATAAAAACTACAATTGAAAAAGAATAAACAAATAAATAATCATTCACAGTTTCTCTTAATAAACTTAAATTCTAGCATACATGCATAATTTAATGTTCATTAAGCATTTTATTCAAGTTATGTGTTCCGGCAGGTGTGAATAAAATGATTCCAAGATCCTAAAACCCATTGAAGAATTAAGCACATTATGTATTTAGACTCAATTCTAAAATCTTTTAGGTAAGCAAAAGCCTTTTGCTAATAGTCTAGAAACTACTCTTGGTTGATAGGTATGTCTAAGAGCTTCTTAGCTAAACCTATCGATTTTGCCACGACATAAAAGGACTCCTTACTTATATCGTTGAGTTTCACCAAAACTAACATGTACTCACAATTATTTGTGTACCTTACCCCTTTAGGATCAATAAGTAACACCTCGCTGAGCGTAATCTATTACTAGATTGATGTAAAGGTTATCCAACTAAGTGTTATTTTGGCATGGCACCTTTTAACTCAATTTTTAAGTTTGGAACTTAAGGCTCTACTATGTTGGTTAGATTTTAAGTGAACTAAAATCCTTAACCATGCAACATAATCAAGCTTCAATCTCATGCATATTTAAGACATATTTAAAAGCAATAAATAACTTAAAGCATGCATAAGATAAATGTGATCTAGTATGGCCCGACTTCATCTTGAAGCTTCAACTTCAAAGTCCGTCTTGAAAATGGATTGGAAACTTCGTCTTGAATTTCACCGTGGGAGGCGCCATTTTCTTCAAACAGGATCAGCTATAATTAAACTAATTACAACTATTTGATGGTACGCAAACCATATTTGAATTGAAAAACAAATTTGGTGCATTAGACCAATTACATTCAAATTAATGGTTCGCAGACCATATTTTCTATCCTATTTGGGCCATACTAGTCACTTCATGACCTGCAAAACAGTACATATACAATATATACCATTCACCCATTCATTATCATGAATGGCCCACATAGCTGGTAAGTAAAACACATTGTATGCATCACGTAAATATTTGCAGCAA
This sequence comes from Spinacia oleracea, assembly GCF_020520425.1. NCBI lineage: Eukaryota > Viridiplantae > Streptophyta > Magnoliopsida > Caryophyllales > Amaranthaceae > Spinacia > Spinacia oleracea. Next base: position 109,061,294 of record NC_079490.1, read on the forward strand.
TTAATCAAGGGCACCAATAATCTACCAATTATTCAGTCCTTATTAATTCTAATCAAGTTGTTTAACCTTAAAGGATTTGTAGACCTAATCAAGAGTTTATGACTAAAATTGCTCCCACTTAAACCAATAAATTCATATGCTTTACTAATTTTAAACATAAAATTGTATTTCTAGTCTAACTGGAAACATACAAATTTAATTAAAATTTAAAGCTCATATAAATTTATAATTGAATCCATTTTATTTAATTTATTTTTCAGTTGAGTTAAATGAATTTAAATTAATTCAAGTTTTAATTTTAGTAAAATAATTAGTATAAATAAAAATTTATAATAATTATAATATTCAAAATTAAAATCCGAGAAAACAATTTAAATTATTAATTTTAAAATTAATTAAAGTTATTTCCGGACTGAAAATCTCAAATTAAATTCAAAACACGTCAATCGTAACACGACGAGGCAGTTGGGCTTGCACCCAAGCCCCATCGAGTCATGAGGCAGCTGCGCCCCATCGACTGATCGCTAGGCGCGCACGAGCAGGCCACACGCATCGCAGCCATGCCAGGCCACGCTGCGCGCAGCCCGCATAGCACGACGCTACTACTTTGCTCGTTGTGCGAGGCAGCGCGCGCTGTGGCGCAGCTCGCTTGCTGCCCACATGCGACTGCTCGCCTGGCACACGCCACGACTTCCGCCCATTGCCCATTGAGTCGCACACGTCCAGCTCCCTTGCTTCGCGCGCGCGTCTCTTGCTTGTTCCTCGTTGCATTCGTACCACATGGGCATGCCCGCATTATACAACACCCCTTAAGGGTAACATGTAGCTTCCTTTGCTTTGTGCGTGCAACATTTATGAGCGTTTTCATAAAAAATTTTAATTTTAATTTAAAATTAACGACAAATTAATAAATCATATTAATTTCATAATTTTAGGGCGAAAAATCGAAAATTTATTAATTAATTAATTTCCGATTAACATGGATTCAAATCTAGGTCATAAAAATTTAAAATTTAAAATAAATTAACAATTTTTATGGTAGATTTTAATCATGAATACCTAATTAAATTATTAATTAATTATGAAAAACAAATCAATTCTAAATTATTCAAATTTCAACAAATTAATCATAATTACAAATTAGGTTGTATAATTAACAAGTCTAGGCATTCATAATTGTTAAACATATACTGTAGGTCAATAAAAAACTCAAGATTCATCAACAAGAATCGCAAATATTCAATTTAACATCTTAAATTTACAAACTTTTGCGTTCGTAAAACTTAAACCTCCGAAAAGTCATAGTTAGGCTTCGAATTTGGGAATTCTGGGTTCGGCCGAAAAAGGATATTTTTTTCAAAATTTTAGAATGCCTTTTATATGTGAAATTGACACAAAAATCACTCGATTTGGTTGAGTAACGAATATTCTGCCGAAAAACTGCGTACATATAATTAAATAAACGCAATTTGCAATTAATTACGAAAACTAATCACCCCTTTAATTCCTTGCAAATTTGTAAAATTTAACCATGTTGATGGAATTTAGATTATGAAAATAATAAGAGGCTCGTGATACCATTGTTAGGTTATGATACATATGAATAAACATAAATCATGCGGAAAAACCATAAAGCCAGAAAACATATTATTAACACATAATCATTTAGCATAATTCAGATGCATTACACTTTGTAGCGTGCCCTCCCTAGGTGCGCCGAACCGAACAAGAACAAGTCTTTAGGACTCCAAGTGTCGTCCCTCCGTAGTTAGTCCACAACACGTCCGGATCCACCTTAAGCTTGACCAACTAGAATCGCCCTTAAGGTAGTATGAATTTCGGCTATTATGGGGCAAGAGAGTGACTGATTTTTCTTGAAAGTCTTACCTTTGAATACTTCAATTGTATCTCTAAGTTGTGACCCTAGGCATCTATTTATAGAGTTATGGAAAAGGTCTTGTAATCCTACTAGGATACGAATTAATTAACTTATAATCCTAGTAGAACATAAATCAATTAATTTATCTTTTAGGATTAGGATTTAATCATATGTAGAATCCCGATAGCTTTAGGACTCACAAACACTCACGCACGCACGAGCCGCACGCCCATGCGCAAGCCTCGCGGCCCAAGCACGGCGCACAGCCCCGCAGCCCATTATGCGCGCGCGTCAAGGCTTGGCTGGGCCTGGCCTTGCGCTGGGCCTGGTCGAGCTTGGCGTGTGTTTGTTGCGTGTTTTCTTGCTGGGCGATGGCCCGGCTTCGTGCTGGGCCTTCGTCTGGCAGGCCTCGTCCGATGCTAATTCGTACGATACGCTTCCGATTAAATTCTCGAATCCGGAATTCATTTCCGATACGAACAATATTTAATATTTCCGATTCCATAATTAATTTCCGTTTCGAACAAATATTTAATATTTCCGTTTCCGAAATTATTTTCCGATTTCGATAATTTTTCCGATTCTGACCATATTTCCGTTTCCGGCAATATTTCTGATTCCGGCAATATTTCCATTTCCAATAATATTTTCCGATACGTACCATGTTTCCGTTTCCGGCAACATCTATGACTTGGATAATATTTATATTTCCGACACGATCCATATTTCCGTTTCCGGCAATATCATCGTTTCCGGAGTATTCATTTCTTGCTTATGACGATCTCAGCTCCCACTGAAACCAAGATCCGTCGATTCCGAATATCCATAGATGGAGTATTTAATGCCATTAAATACTTGATCCGTTTACGTACTATTTGTGTGACCCTACGGGTTCAGTCAAGAGTAAGCTGTGGATAAATATCATTAATTCCACTTGAATTGAAGCGGCCTCTAGCTAGGCATTCAGCTCACTTGATCTCACTGAATTATTAACTTGTTAATTAATACTGAACCGCATTTATTAGACTTAACATTAAATGCATACTTAGACCAAGGGCATTATTTCCTTCACTGCCTTCCACCAATGAGAGTAAACCAGCCAAAAAAGAACCAGTCAAGATAGAAAAAAGTGGCTAAAAATAGAATGTCATTAGGATAACTTATGTAACTTGAGCCTACTAAACGGCCTAACGATCGTACTAGAGCCCACAAAACGGCCTGTAAATGCCCGCCTACAAAGCGGTGAATTTAGTTTTGCTACTTAGTAAAATAATGAATATTTTCTTATCTGACGAACACATGGCTCAACAAAGCCCCTTAAGACGCTAAGGGGTGGAGAACTCCACACTAAACGAGCCCTAAGCGGTGGCGTCACTATTGACCAAATAAATGACGACCCAAAAAGTGGCATGTACTATCAAAGACGTAAAAAACGCAAAAGTAAGACTCAACAAGAGCAGACACTCAATATGACACCTTCTCCTTGGAAGGCGTCTCAAGAAGACTAATCGGTTGACGGCCTGAGAAGTGGCCTAGATTAGCGCCTCAAATTAGGCTGATCACCTAAAACACTGGGGTACCCGTCCATTAATGGACCAAAAAGAGAGTTCCTAAGAAATCAATAATAAACTGAAATGGAATAAAAAAAATAAGTGCACAGGAGGCACAAAATATTCATACATGCGCACAAGGCGCAAACAAACCAAAAACAAATAAATGCCAAAAGGCACCAAAGTTATTACAAGCGCCCACGGCGCCATCCAAACTAATTAAACAAAGACCATCTATGGATGAGGGGCAGTGGAGCTCCCGTCCTGAACGTCTTGGCCTTTGGGGGAATTCACTTCTTCCTCCTCCACGTCCTCATCTTCCTCCTCGCTAAAAGACTCAGGGGGATCCAGGCCAAGACGTCTAGCTGTTGAGACGGCCATCTGGTAGGAGATACGGCGCTTAAACCAGGAGAAGTCTTTCCCGTCCATAGACTGATCCCACGCCCGCCGAGCATTCTCCAAAATGGATTCTTCGCCAAGCTTGAAAGAGCTAGCGGCCTCTCCGCGCACGGCCTTAATCTCATCCTGGGTAGCCTTGAGCTTCTCCTCCAAGGCGTCCACTTTGGAGGAGAATTGGTCACCCTCTCCGAGACCGAGGAATACTCCTTTCTCAGCACGGCCAACCTCTCCTCATGCTCCAGCAACTTCTTTTCATAGTTCTGGGCGTCCTCCTCAACCTTCCTCGGAGCGTCCGTCTCGGGCTTAATCTTCTTGTCCGCGTCCACATTGATCAACCTGGCTTCCCTCTCAGCATACGTCACATGATTCTCAATCTGGTCCATATGCTTGAGAATCTCTTTATGCATATCAAAGCGGTAGTGCCTACTCTTGGCACAACGGATGAAGAGCTACCGTGACCAAAATAGAGTTAAAAAAAATAAAAAATCATCATAACAATAATAATAATAGATAAAGTCTATCTTACATCAAGTACGAGGGATTGAATAAACCCAAAGTACCCCAGGTCAATCCCGGGAAGCGAGCTCACATATTCCTTGGGAATGGCAGCATAGACGTCCGAAAGGATCTTATCCTTTTCCTCTGAGCTGAAACCGCCTGATGGGGGGATGTTCGCCACTTCAGCACGCCGCATCCGTTTGAACATATCAACTGAATCAATGTCAAAATATCAAATACCATACGACAATACCAAGTTGTCATGACAACCTAAAGGTACAAAGATACTAACCACTCGATGGAGCTGGAGGAGGCATGGGAGCATCGCCAGCAGAAGGATCTTCGGCCTCCTTGCCCTTACCCATACTCTCCCTTGACGAAGTAGTAGCACCAGCAGCATCAGCCCGGTCGGCAACTACCTCGTCAACGGCCGCTTTGGCCGCGGAATCTCCTTTGGTGCCCACCTGGGGATAGGCTTCCCTGTGCTCAGGAAGAAGGGTGGACGCCTGAGAAGGGGGAACTTCTTCCCCAGCTAGAGGAGCGGACGGTTTCACTAGCGACGGCTTCATTGCAGCGTCGGTGGTGCCCAGCTTCTTGAAAAAGGGCCGTTTAGGCTTAGGAGCCACCGTCGAAGGCGCAGGACGCTTCTTTGAAGATGACGAAGCGGGCTCCTGAAATATGCAACAAGTAAGAAACCAAGCCTAAACCTTAGAGGAATGCAGAAGCATATCAAAGGTAAACAAGAACATATCTTGGCAACATCACCAGAGGCACCCTCGTCGGACTTTTTGGAGGAGTCCTTCTCCTTGGCCTCCACGGCCTTGAGAATGTCATCAGTGTACACCTGGGATAACCAAGTAGGTACGTCCACCAAGCCCTTGTCTTCGGGGGATAAACGATCCATGGCAGAATCTACACAAAACCGAGAGAGTTAGTAAAAGAAAAGAGAACAAGGCCTTGGTAAAAAGTCTATGAGAAACTACCTCTACTCAAATAGGGACAGAGATCGACGGCCGCAGGGAAAACCATGTTGGTAAATTGACCCATATGGGGAAGCCAAGCATTGGGCACCAATGCATGACTCTTCAAAGACAGCCGATACATTTCGGCCTGAAATAAGGGCTTTATGATCCTCCAATCCCTTGACAAAAGGCGGGGGTAGGCGTCACCCCCAGACAAATAGCGGGGACGGTGGTTCCACCGAGAAAGACGCCCTGAAAGGGAGAGGTCCTCCATTCGGATAACAGACCACTTCTTCCTCCACCAAACCCAGCTAGAGGTCTTACCCACTACCGTCTTATATCCCCGACGGCTACAGAGGGTGAACCACTCCTGGGAAGAACGAGAGGAAGGGGCAATATCTACAATCCTGATGAAAGCGGGAAAAGAAGGAGTGACGCCGCTCAAAGCGCACTTGGAAATAAACCCAAAGACGTTTGCCCAAGAGTTGGGGGTCAGCTGAGCTAGGCCAATGTCATACCCCTCCAGGACGTCCATCACAAAAGGATGCAGGGGAAACCTAAGACCCAATCTAAAAGCAGCCGTGTAGACAGCGACCTCACCCAGAGAGAGTTGGTCTACAGAATTGTGGGGATGAGGGCACCTAAAACTAAAGCCTCGAGGCAGGAGTAAGAAGCGCTCGAAGTCACGTCCCTGCTCCCTCAGATACCTCAACCATTTCATGTTGGGAAAGATGTCAGAAGCAAGCAAATCGACATCTTCTCTCCCACGAACCATAGGAGGAAGGTTTTTTGCAAACTCCTCGTCAGAAGAACTAGAGGAGTCATCCTCAAAATCCTCACGCGGAACGCGAGGACGGCAAGCCACGCTTTTTCTTCTCCTTGAAGAACGTGCCGCCCTTACAGCCTCATCTCCTGAATGATGGGAGGAGATGACTCCACCCCTATTTCCCTGGGATGGGCTCGAAAAAGGAACCTTGTTGTCCCTCTCTCGCGGCGCTGCCCATGCACCCACATTGGTTGTTTGCCTAATTCGAGCCATGCCGTCCTGCATAGGGAACAGGACGTCTGACTTTAGCAAAAAGAAAGAAAAAAGAGCGTCGCAACTAACAGGATGCCTCCCCAAGAAATCATAACATCAAGAAAGGAAAATCCATAAACATGCAGAAACAAGAGGTTGATAAAAAACTTACCAAAGAATGATCAAACTGATGGAAAGTCTAGGCAAAATCGTCCAAAGCTCCAAGAACACTGAACGAAGAATCCAAGACACCCAATGCAAGCGCAAACAAATCTTTGACAAAGAATTCACTTTCTCTCTCTACAAAATCGCTTTGAAATAACAAAAGGAAAATGAGAGATTTCTGAAGGTTTTATAGGGGAAATTAAGCTCTGGAAAGCAACCACACGTGGCACTCCATCCGGTCAAGCAGCCTACCCCACATGGGCGAGGGGCACCCTCCTTGAGGGGAAAATGATGTGGCCTAAAGAGTGCCACCTGGCTGTAACATAAAATCCCAGAAAGAAGGCCCAAAGGCCCACCAGCAGGCATACCACGAACTGTCTCATAAACTCGCATACACACGCATGGCCAAGACCCATCAGTAGGTCATGAGACCCATTTGCTCAGGAAGAGCTTATCCCGCTATTCCCTAAGAAGCTCAAACGCTTAAGAGGCCCACCAAGTCTAAATCAAGTCCCCAATATAGCAGGACACGTGTCCTGATCTTGTAAAACATCCAATCATGCAGCTATGAGGGATCAATTCCCAAGAAACTCTAGCACTATAAATAGTGCAGATCCCTAGGTAAAAGGGCATTCAATTCATTTCCACCAACTTAAAACTATCTTTGCTCTGCCTTCTCTCTACAAATTACTTCTCTCTCTAGCTTATACTTACTTAAGTATCGGAGGGAATATTCCTACGGGAATATTCTTGTTTTGCAGGTTGCCAGAAGTTCGTGCCAGCTCATACTTGATACCTCCGAGGAACGCGTGACACGTCATCCCCGTAAAAGATACTACAACACCGGCAATATTTCCATTTTCAATAATATTTTCCGATACGTACCATGTTTCCGTTTCCGGCAACATCTACGACTTGGATAATATTTATACTTCCGATACGATCCATATTTCCGTTTCCGGCAATATCATCGTTTCCGGAGTATTCATTTATTTGCCTTTGACGATTTCAGCTCCCACTGGAACCGAGATCCATCGATTCCGAATATCCATAAATGGAGTATTTAATTCCTTTAAATACTTGATCCTTTCACGTACTATTTTTGTGACCCTACGAGTTCAGTCAAGAGTAAGTTGTGGATTAATATTATTAATTCCACTTGAACTGAAGCGGCCTCTAGCTAGGCATACAGTTCACTTGATCTCACTGAATTATTAACTTGTATAATTAATTAATACTGAACCGCATTTATTATACTTAGCATTGAATGCATACTTGGACCAAGGGCATTATTTCCTTCAGTCTCCCACTTGTCCTTAGGGACAAGTGTGCATTGCCTAATTCCTTTGTCGCGTGATGTTTGCTCATGAACATAAGGTAAGAGTTGGCATCCTTATTATGTCCAGAGGATGACAACTCTTACTAGATATATAGTTTACTTTTATCATATATTTTAGGATTTTACTAGTTTTAAAATAAGTTAAATTATTTGTGTTAGTTTACTTTTATCATATATTTTAGGATTTTACTAGTTTTAAAATAATTTAAATTATTTGTGTTAGTTAAACATTTTTAATATTATTCCTACTTAATTAGGGTGTTACCTTGTCATATATAGGTGGGAAACTAAAGGGGAAAACAAGTAAAGCCCATTATTATCACCTAATCAAGTGATAAATCAACCACAAATCACGTGAGCAACAAAAATCCTCCTCCAACTTGCTTCAAATTCTTTGGATCGCCACGTCATCAATTACAAACCCATTCCTTTCGTTTTCTTTCTTCTAGAAGCATCAAAGAGAGTTGAACTGATTGTTCAACATTTACAAGAAAATGGGCGTACAACCCCTTCCCAAAAGACCAGTTCAACGGATCTGCTACAAAAACGGAGTATGAGTTATCAATTATTCGATTAGTGGGGGAATTATATGGCGGATTTTCTGAGTCTGATATCTCCGGTCAAATTAGGGTTTCTCTTGTATAAATTGCAGCTCAAACTATCAAAGAAAAGGGAGGAGACGACAGATACGAGAGCTAGAAATTCGTGAGTTGAGAGATTGCAATTGGGTTTTGAATTGGGTAATTGAGGAGAGAAGACAGCCATTGGAAGAAAGCTTAGTCTCGAATCTAAGGTCGAACAAGAGTAACAACGAGTCGCGGGGTCGAAGCCAAGTTCGTCTGGGTGTTCTTGAGCACAAATTCATGAGTTCTTTTCTTACTCAAATTTCATACATTTTTGTATACCTGCTTATTTACTGGATTGCTTTGGTTGAGTTTTCAGTATGAAATATTGATTGGGATTTTACAATTTGTTTGAGTTTTATTCGATTTTTTAATTATTATTTGGGTTTGCTTATTTATTCATTGTCAAGATTATATTCGTATGTTTTGGTTGTTATCTTTCATTATGTACGATTGTAATTGCTAATTATATGATTTAGCTTAGTTTATATGGTATAATGAGTAGCACTTAATTTATATTGGAGCCTGCGATTATGGTGATAGTATAGATTATGAAGTAAACTCAATCTATTTAGTCTAAGCAATTATGTGATTAGATTAATTAGGACTAATGAGGTCTCCTAGTTTATAATGCTGCCAATTTCTAAATTATGCAGTTTCCAATCATATTTGTGTAAGTTAGAGTGGTTTAGAGTCAATTTAGCTTAGTTTATAATTGATTACGATTTAGGGAGTATGGGGAATCTTTGTTACTAAAGTTTCTACGGTTAGTATATTAATTGAAATTGGTTAATTACTCATGGTAGATCGTATTTAAATACTAAAGGGCTAAATCTTAAGAGTCCTTGAAAGAAATTGGTCTAGCTGTGTCATCAAACTTTTAATAATATTATAGGCCTTTCTTTTTCACTAGTTTATGCAGTTTTTAAACCAACATTAAACCCCCCTCCCCCTTTTCTATGTAAAGAGGCTCTTTTGTATACAACTTTGTAAGGATCATGTGAATGGTTATTAGTCTAGTTTAATTAGTAACCTTGATGTTTAGTAATTATTAAGTCTCCTCGTGAATCGACCCTTTTTTTGCCCTTTTAAAGGTCTAAGATAGGTTTTTTATTTAACACGGTAAACCACACATATCAAATTTTGGCCCTGTTGTCGGGGAGACTATTTTTAATTTATAATATCAAAGTCTAGTTAATCTTCTGTAAATATACTAGTATAGTGAATATATAGTTTTCTTCATAGTTTTGTCAAAGGTACTCTGTATACAAATTTCCATGGGTAAGTAGTTAAATAATGTAAGCGACTTTAATTCCTTTATATCTGTTGTATTTTACGTCTGCTAGTTTAGTGTAGATTATGTCAGGTATCTATATTTTATGAATTTGAGTGTTCTTAAAATTGTTCCCATTTACATAAATATGTCCCATTTGCGTAGCACATATAAAAACTTGTCTGAATGCTTCATATAAGTAGGTATTTCATAGTGAGTTTATTATGTTTAACTTGACTTATAAATTCCATCTACGTTCCCCCTTGTTGGCTTTTAAGTAATTAACTCGGTTAATTTTGACTTTGCTGAGTGACTAATGCTTGTAGTTTTCTAGGGTCTTTGTATTGTGGTTACTGGTTAGCTCACTGGCAGATGGTCAAGGGTTGAAATATCCAGGAACATTTGAAATTTAATAATGAGAACTTATATAATCTAAATGTGTTTGTTTGGTCTACTTGACACCGTATTTTCGGTACTTTCTATGATCTGTATTGGTAAAGTTTAGCTGTAGATAATTTATACAAAGTTTGATAACTATACTTCCTCTGTTCTTATTTACATGACACAATTCGGTTTATGACACTATTCACACAACCTCCTTTGATTTCATTTTGTGATTTATACTTAAGAAAAAAGATAGTCATGTAGGGTCTTATTAGATTCGTCTTAATAAATATTTTCTAAATATCAACATTTTATAATTTTTTCTTATCCATAATTGGAGATATTAACGTTTAAAATCATGCATTGGCAAACGTGCCTAAATAATTGTGTCATTTAAAAACGAACGGAGGAAGTATGTCTTTGTATGTCTTATTATATGGTCCTTGTTTTTATTTTAATAAAAATCCGTAAAAGAAAAATTTGAATATAATGTAGGCATTTGTCCTGTGCTATGAGCTAAGTGAGTAGCGTCTGCATTATTCTATAGGTCATTACTAATCATGTATCAATTTTTTCTTAGTTCTTTTTAAGGAATCTATTATATTTTATAATTATGTGGTAGTCTAAGTACCATACTAACTCCCAAACATTTTATTCTATTTCTACTGGATCACTACTGGATTATATATGTGTTACACTACTTGATCACTGTTTTCATGGTGTTTTAACAGGTGTAGATTTCTGAATTACAATGCCGCTTGTTATTACCTGTTATACTCCATGTTAGTCTATATTAGGGTGTGTAATCAACCTATCTAGTAATTTTCTTGGAGTGGAATGAGAGTTAAATAACTTGATAATAATTTTTATATTTAAGTGAAAATGATTAAGTCTTGTGATGCTAAAGTAACCTGAACTTACTTCTACCTTGCTGAAAATTTCAGTTTGAGTAATCACCTCAGTCTATTAATTGGAATTTATCTATAACTTGTTCTTTCGTTAGGCATAGTTGCATGGAGTTGTCTAACTAGGGTTCATGGAGTTATTTCTTGATTTTGTGTGATCGAACTATAAGGATATGTGAAATATCTGGTTAAATGTTTCAGATGAGTCTTTTGTGATGCTAGTTGATAAAGTTTCATAGTCAATCCTTTATTGTCACTCTCAATGATCTTTCTTGATAAAATTTACCATTCTTTTTGCTTTCTAAACGAATTTGATTTTGAAATTTTAAAACAGAAACGTGTTTAACAAGTTCTCAGCATGCTTGATTTATGTATTTGGTCAGCTGAAATCTTTGTTATTGAATCTGCTTGTTATGTACTTAGTAGGAGAATTTTTTGTAAGAAAAGGAAGGTCTTATTATGTTGAGATTAAGTATTTTTTTGGCTCAAGCTTACTGCCTATTGTTTATGAGGATATTGGTAATAATAAATTCTGGTTCATTTAAGCGGAATAAGCAATTACTAAGACTATGCCAACTATGTCTAGGTGATTGAATTTAAATGTAACCAGGGGCATGCGTGTGATGAGTTTTTGTTTTCTGAATGCATTCTACTGAATCCTATTTTACAGTGGCTACCGAATGCATTTGCAGTAGCTGTTATAATAAAAGCATGATGTTCATTAGAAATGTTATAATAAAAGAATGATGTTCATTAGAAATGTATAATGTTTTCAGGGTTTAGTTTCTCTTTCTAACTGATTGTTGTGGCTTGAAATGAATTCATGATTCTTGTAGTTACACTATAAATAAAGCATTGTTAGGTAAATCAAATCTGATGTTAATGCCATTCAAGAATTCAGTTCTGAACAAAGTTTAAATCTCGACTTAGGAATCAAATCTGATGTTAATGCCATATTTATGTAGTATTGGAGTAATGTATTTAGATGCAACACCTAAGTATCATTAAATATTCTATTCTCATTTAAGTGACCTGAACTTTTAAGATTGTCCATGGCACTTTTCTAGGAAAGTACTTTCCAGCAAGTCTAATTGGATCCATCAGGAAGGAGATATGTGGCATTAGGCAGAATGATAATGAGTCCTTGTATGAATATTGGGAACGTTTTAAGAGATTGTGTTCCTCCTGTCCCCAACACCACATTAGTGACCAGCTATTAATTCAATACTTTTATGAAGGCCTATTGCCTACTAATAGGGGTATGATAGATGCTTCGAGTAGGGGGGCATTAGTGGACAAAACACCAACCCAAGCTAGGGCTTTAATTTCGTATATGGCTCAAAACACCCAACAACATGGTACTAGAAATGATGTTAAAAGTATATGGAGTTGATTTAAGTGGTATTCAAAATCAATTACAAGAAAATTCTCAACAAATTGCTACTTTAACTACTCTTGTGTCTAAAATTGTTGCTAGTAATGAGTCTAAAGCTAGAGTGTGTGGAATTTGCTGTAATGAGTCTCATCCTACTAATAAATGTCCTTACTTGCAATATGAAGATGTGAATGCTATAGGTGGTTATTCTGGTCAAAGAAAATATGATCCTTACTCACAGACTTAAAATGAAGGTTGGAAAGACCACCCTAATCTAAGGTATGGAAATAGACCACAACTTCCACAATCTAATCAACCAAGGCAATACGGTCAACCAAAACCACCACCCCAATCTGGTCCTTCACTAGAAGATTTAGTTAAACAACTAACAAATCAAATAGGGAAAGTCCACAACTAGGGTGTTGAGTATCAAAAGAAAACTGACATGCGCCTTCATCACATAGACACTCAAATAGGCCAGATTTACACTTCTCTAAGTAATCTTGAAACTCAACTTTTAGGTAAACTTCCATCACAAACAATCCCTAATCCCAATGGTCATGTTAAAGCTGTCACACTTAGGAGTGGTAAATAGTTAACTGAACCTAACATGAAAATTTGTGAAGTTGAAAAGGAGATAGAAGTCAATCCTAAAGTTGGATCAAGGGAAAGAGTGGAAAGTGAGGGTACTGTGAAGGAAAGTTAAAAAGGAAATGAAGGGAAGAGTAAAACTGAATCTGATTCTATTGCTTCTCGCTTTAAAGATTTTTCCCCTTTGCCTTCTCGATTTGCTAAAGCTGAGAAAGAGAGTCTTGACAATGAAATTCTAGAAACTTTTAGGAAAATTGAAGTCAACATTCCCCTTCTTGATGCAATTAAACAAGTACCTCGTTATGCAAAGTTTCTTAAGGAATTGTGTACTAACAAAAGGCAGTTTTATCCTTCTGAAAAGGTAAGTATGGGGGAAAATATTTTAGCTGTCATTCAAAAGAAGTTGCCCCTAAGTGCAAGGATCCTGGCATGTTTTGTATTCCTTGCAAAATTGGTGATTCTAAGTTTGAAAGGTGTATGTTAGATTTAGGAGCCTCCATAAATGTTATGCCAAAATCTGTTTATGATACTTTAAATGTGGGTTCTTCGTCTAAAACTGACATTGTTATTTAGTTGGCTGATAGATCTAACGCATTTCCAATAGGAGTCTTAGAAGATGTACTTGTGCAAGTGAATGAATTGGTATTTCCCGCTGATTTTTATGTTCTTGATATGGGTAATAGATGTGATACTGTTCCCTTGTTGTTAGGGAGACCATTTCTGAAAACTTCTATGGGTAACTTAACTATGGAATTCGATGGGGAAATGATTAAATTTAATATTATTGATGCTATGAGATACCCAAGTGATATCAATAATGTCATTTCTATAGATACTTTAGATGCTTTTGATTGGATGGCTCAGGATATATTTGATAAGTGGTGTGATAGACTGTTTGAAAATGATGTTCTTGATTATATGTGTGAATTACTTATTCTTCTGTTGTAGCCGCGTCTAATGTAGTTGATGCGAATGAAAAGGATGATTTTTCTTTGCATTTATCTGTGCCTAAATTGATTCCTTCTATTGTTAAAGCACCTATTTTAGACTTTAGAGTTAAAACCCTTTCCCTCTAATCTGAAATATGTTTATTTGGGTGCTAATGAGACCTTGCCTGTGATTATTTCAATCTCATTAAATGAATTTTAAGGAGCAAAGTTGTCGAATGTGCTTAAAAATTATAAAGAGGCAATAGGATGGACTTTAGCAGACATAAAAGGAATTAGTCCCACCTTATTCATGCATAGAATATTTCTTGAACAGAATACTAAACCCACTAGAGAAACTCAACGAAGGTTAAACCCTTCAATGAGAGAAGTTGTTCAAAAGGAAATTATTAAATGGATAAATGCGTATGTGATCTATCCTATTTCTGATTCTCAATGGGTAAGTCCTATTCATGTGGTTCCGAAGAAAAGTGGATTAAGTTGTTGAAAATAATAAAGGCGAGCTTGTCCCCACTAGAGTTCCTAATGGATGGAGAGTATGCATAGACTATAGGAAGCTTAATCAAGCTACTTGGAAAGATCATTTCCCTTTTCCTTTTATTGATCAAAATGTTAGAAAAAACTTGTTGGTCAGTCATTTTTCTGTTTTCTTGATGGTTATTCTGGTTATACTCAAGTTCCAATAGCCCCTAAAGATCAAGATAAGACCACTTTTACTTGTCCTTTTGGTACATTTGCCTTTGGGAGAATGCCTTTTGGATTGTGCAATGCCCCTAGAACTTTTCAAAGATGCATGATGAGTATTTTTTCTGAATTAATTGAAAAAGATATGTAAGTTTTTATGGATGATTTTACTGTTTTTGGTGATTCTTTTGATAGATGCCTTCATAGTCTGTCTCGAGTTCTGAAAAAATGTGTTGAAACTAACCTTGTGTTGAATTTCGAAAAGTGTCATTTCATGGTTTAACAAGGTGTAGTTCTTGGACATATTGTAAGTGCTAAGGTTTAGAGGTTGACAAAGCTAAAATTGATGTCATTAGTTCATTACCTTATCCTACTTGTGTTCGTGAAATTAGGTCGTTTTTAGGGCATGCTGGCTTTTACAAACGTTTTATTAAAAAATTTCTCTAAAATTGCATCTCCTTTGTGTGTTTTACTTGGTAAGGATGTTCTTTTTGACTTTAATGATAAATGCCAGAAAGCTTTTGATGATCTGAAAGATTAACTTACCTCTGCCTCTATTATTAGACCACATGATTGGTCATTGCCTTTCGAATTCATGTGTGATGCTAGTGATAAGACCATCGGTGCTGTTTTAGGTCAAAAGAAAGATAAGAGTATTACGTGATCCATTATTCTTCTAAATCACTTGATCCTGCCCAGTGCAATTACACTCTGACTGAAAAAGAAATGTATGCTGTTGTTTTTGCTTTGGAAAAGTTTAGATCTTATTTGCTTGGCACTCATGTGATTATATATTCTGATCACGCAGCTCTTAAATATTTGTTGAAAAAGAAAAGAGTCAAAACCTAGATTGCTTAGGTGGATGCTTTTGTTGCAAGAATTTGACCTTGAAATTTGGGATAAAAAGGGTGTAGAGAATCTGGTTGCTGACCACTTAAGTAGGATTGTTCTTAGAGATGATTGGCCTTTAATGACCAAGTTCTTTACTGATGAACAATTGCTTTCTTTATGTCGTATTGATGCTCCTTGGTATGCGGATATGGTAAATTACTTAGTCACTAGAACATTTCCTCCTACATTGTGTAGAGCTCAAAAGGAAAAGATCAAATCTGATTCTAAATACTACTTCTGGGATGATCCATATTTATGTAAATCTTGTTCTGGCTTAATTATTAGGAGATATGTATAGATAAACCTGAATATGCTTCTATTCTTGATTTCTGTCATAATCTTGAAAGTGGAGGACATTTTGGTCCTCAAAGGACTGCTCACAAGGTCCTTGAATGTGGTTTGTATTGGCCTACAATTTATAAAGATGCTTATTTGTTTTGCAAGACATGTGAGCGTTGCCAAAAGACAGGTAATATGTCCAAAAGAAATCAGATGCCTCAATCTGGTATATATTCTGATTTGTGAGATATTTGATGTGTGGGGTATAGATTTATGGGTCCTTTTCCGTCTTCTTTTGGTAATGTCTACATTATTCTTGCTGTTGACTATGTTTCTAAATGGGTAGAGGCAAAAGCTGTGATAACTGATGATGGAAAAACAGTGGTAAAGTTCGTTAAGAGTCATATTTTTAATAGATTTGGCATGCCTAAGGATATTATTAGTGATAGAGGAACACACTTTTGCAATAAAACCTTTGGTTCCCTTCTCTTGAAAAGTACCATGTGACTCATCGAGTAGCTACTGCATACCACCCGCAAACTAGTGGTTAGGTTGAAGTGTCTAATAGAGAGGTAAAGTCTATTCTAGAAAAAATGGTCAATCCAAATATGACAGATTGGAGTCTCCGTTTAGGTGATGCTCGAAGGGCATATAGGACTGCATATAAAACACCCCTAGGAATGTCACCTTCAGACTTTTTTTTGGGAAATCTTGTCACCTACCTGTAGAAATTGAGCATAAATCCTTCTGGGCAGTGAAGTAATGTAACTTAGACTATGATTCTGCTGGAAAAGAGAGAAAGTTACAGATCCTTGAGTTAGAGGAATGAAGGCTTGAATCTTTAATTTTATTTTAATTTTAAGTTTAGGATATATAAAATATACGTAGTATTAATCATGATATATAAGATAAGTATTGAGGATAATGAGATAAAATTTTAAGAATTTCGGTATAAGATAGTCTCTATCCAATATATATTGAACGTATACAAGCTAGAGGGACCAGGGCTATTCCCAACTTTCGGTAGCAGTACCATGATCTTCTTCTTCAACGTTGCTTAGTTTGTATGGTTTTCATCATCTACTTTGTTAATTGTTGATTATAAACTACTCTATATAGTATTTATACTTTTAGTTTTAGTGATTGGAAATTTGTTGATTATACACTACTTTATATGTTATCCTTTCCCATATCTGAAAGTATTATTTGGTTAACAATGGCCAATCAGTGTCATGATATATATATATATATATATATATATATATATATATATATATATATATATATATATATATATATATATATATATATATATATATATTTAGGCTCACATGAGAAGTGCATATAAGGTGAGAAGCGTGAGAAGCATCTCAAACCATTAGATCAACTAAATCTAACGGACGAAAATAAAACCCGCGTCATTAATTAGTCTAAAACATCCAGTCCACCTGTTCCTTTCAATTTACTCTCGACGATTAAAAAAAAAGAAGTCTTATCTCTCCTTGTCTTCCCTGTCAATTCGCTCCCTGTTCGAAGAGTTGATGATGATAATCGATCTAAATTGTGATCAAATTTTTGTGTAATCGATCAAAATATTTTCAGAGGCTGCTTTTAAGGTTTGATTTTCACCTAGTTTTTGCAATCGCATATCCAGTAGCTGGTAATTAGGTTTCTGCAATCACTATTTTCCAGTAGTTGATAATTTGCATTTTTTCAGACGTTGAGCCTTCATTTTCATTTGCATTTGTTTTTATGATTTCGAAATTAGAAGTTATTTGTTGTTTTAATCTGTAGTTGTTAATTATTTGCAATTTATCACATTTATTTTTGCAAATTGTGCTAGATTTTGCGGTTAGGTGTTGTTTCTCCAGTTGTTTGTTTGCTAGAGAATTGGCACTGAATTTTGATAACTTGCTGTTGTTGCTATTTTTTGTTTGATTTCCTTTTAATTTAGTTTATAACTAGTATAGTACCCGTGCAGTGCACGATTTATAATCTAAACATAAATTTATATGAAAATCTGGTAGACAATTATCATTAAAATAGTGCTTATATATATTCTTTTAATTAAAAAAATGACGAATAAATTGTTATTGCCCCTTTCAGTGTCTTATTTGTTTTCAAAATTTTAAACCAAATAATGGTACATGGACTAAATTATTTTCATCCCCTATCATCACCCTCTGCCAAACATAAATTTATCTCATTCACCATTCCTTTCGGTAGTCATACTCACTTAATACTCGCTTTATTTACCTCATTATTTGATCACTTAACTCCTACCCACCCCTCACATTCCACGTCTCGAGAGACCGAGTAAAAAAATAAAATTCATCCACGCTCCATCACCCACTGTGTAAACGCACCCCTAGATTCAACTTTCTTTTTTTGGTAAAAAAGTTTTGAATTGTAAATCTATGTTCTGGCGTCTTCGATAATTCAGTTGCCTGATTCGATGAACTTAGTAAATAAAAAAACATTATAATATGTACGTTAGTAGTAAAAATAATGTAGATATGTTCATAATCAATTAGAGGAAAGATAAGCGATGCTCGCGGGTCCTATCTAAAATTCATTCTCGCCCCGTTACCTGCGGCAAATACATTTTTAACCCCATCACCTACCAAATTAAATTTTCCTTCATTCCCGCCCACATGGAGAGGATGCGAGGGGGATCTCCCAAAAAATTGACCCCACTGACAACTAACATCCCTATATTCGGTAAATAAGTCACTCTTTCTTTACCTAACTTTTGAATATATTGACATAACTTTATTATTAAAATTAATTGTATCAGCTATACTAATATTGATAAAATATTTAAAAGTGATAATTCATAATTAAGATTGGGTGAGTGTTCTAAGTGCAAATTTAAAATCTCCCCATAAGCTGGGTACATGTTATCCTTATACCAACTCACCAGCATCGAATCATGCTAATATTAGGTGAGTATTCTAGGTGCAGGAAAAAAATTATTTTTGAATTTGAAAATAAAGTATAGGCTAGCCATTCATAAAAAAATATAGGGCCAGGGGCCTCATTTTGTTAGTAACATGAAGCCTAAAATATGTTTGAGATAACCTTGTTAAATATGTTAAATCAAAAGTTAAATTTTTTATACATATCCGTATTTGTTATATATATGACACAAATTTTAAACTGTGACAATATTATAATAATTGAACTTATAATACAAGTTCAACTATTCAGTGGATTACAATATAAAAATATATTACCCAATTTGATCAAATAAAGGCAAAGAAAAAATAATATAAAAGTTAAACGAAAATATTATCATAAGCCTAATTTTATCAATTACCAGAAGGAAATTGTTCAAGAACGGTCGAAGCTCCTAATGAATGGTCAATTGTTTCATGTGCATTGTAGTAGTGTTATCATAAGCCGTATGGTTAAGAAAGGATCCGAGGATATTGATGAAATCATTGACAAAGTTAAATTGTTAGGTGGGTCCAAATCACCGCCTTTATGGATTCTTACAAGCTCTAAGGTTTCAGATGCCTTTACAAAATTTTCTAAGAAGGAACGGGAAAATGTCAGGAACATTTGCAAAAGTGCAGACAGAATTTATGAAAGCCAAACTCAAATAAAAAAACCTCAAATCCCCAAATTGGGATCAATTTCAGCCAAGAAACCCTCAATTTTCAAACACCCAGAAGCTAAAATCAACTAATAATCTCAAATCCCGAATTAGAAATGAATCCCTCATGAAACCCAACTACCTCAATGACCGAGAACTAAAAAAAAACAATAACCTAATATCCTCACATTGGGTTCAATTTCAAACATGAAACCCTAATAAATCGAATAACCCAATTTCAAACAAAAAAATAAATTCCAGATTGTGAAATTTCGAAAATAAAAGAGACATATAAAACGAAATCATTAAACCATCATTAAATATCAAGCAAATCAGATTATGGTACCTATCGCCTCGCAAATCGCCTCAGATAGAGCTTAGACCAGCGCCTCGCGCCCCTCGAACAGCGCCTCGCGCGCCTCGACACCGCTCCTGGACCTCTCTCTCCAACCCATGGAGGGACACAACATGCAAATCAAAAGTGCAAATAAATTAGTTGACAAATAACTAAGACAACGAAATAAAACTAAAATTATGCAACAAATATTCTGCATTAACTAAATTCCGATTATAAAAAATACTCCTTTCTTTTCCACATTCTCTCAATTTCTACTGTATTTTCTAAAATCTGTATTTTTTCGATTAAAACCCCACCAAGAATTTTCACAAAAACACAAACTACATCAACAAGAAGCCGCACCATATTCACAAAATCCCAATCTTATTAACTCTCAACAAAATTGATTAATTAAACAGGAAAAAAAGATGTTTACAAATTCATCACACACGGTTCAACTCTGAAACAGTAGAATTTCACAACACAGTACGGGATAATACAAATTTTGAGTTTTTATATAATCCCGCACGCATCGCGTGCATACAAGCTTTTCTCTTATAGAAAAAAAGATGTTTACAAATTCATCACACACGGTTCAACTCTGAAACAGCAGAATTTCACAACACAGTACAATTTCACGAAACAGTACACTACAGTGCATCAAATACAATGCTATCAATAACATCAAAGTTATGCATGAATTTCCTCCTTTTCTCAGTCACAAAACATACAGTGAGGAGTTATAGTTTTCCAACACCTTTCTAACTTTTGATTAGGTTTCTTTTATGGTGAGATTCAATTAGGTTTATTGAGTATGCATTAACATGCATTTTTTCAGACCAATACAGCCTCACAACTTCTAAGAAAGTACCTGAACTTACTCACATCCTCGCCTCGCACAGCGCCTCGCCCGCCTTGCCTCGCCCCGCCTCGCCATCCGCCTTTGCTTCTTCCTCTCCAATCCGTATAATTTCAGGACATGCAAACCAAAAATTCCAAAAATAATTAGGTCTTAAACAAAAACAACAGAAATACGATAAATCAATACCAAAACAACAAGATCTGGAAATTTAGAAGGAAATAAAGCAAAAAAAATCATTAGAATTCACAAGAAATAAAAAGACGAAGAGATATACCTATGCGCTCACCATTTGTTGAACAAATCCGAAATATGCATGAGTGTTATCGCCATTTTTGCTCAGATCTTCTTCAAAGTAGTTGGAAATGAGGTGAGTTAGATAAGAGGTGAGACAAAGGAGGGATCATCTCCATTTCTGAGATGGAAAGTGCGGTGAAGAGATTTGAGATGGAAAGCGCGGCGAAACGAGAGGGGAGATGGAGAGTTTCGCCATAGTTTGAGAGAAAAGAAGGAGATCACCAAAATGAGGAGAGAGAAAGGAGAAAGAAACAAATGGAAATAGGGTTGGATGCCTAACAACGGCGGTATGAGGAGAGAGAAATAAGAGATAGGAAGATTATGAACAAAAGGAAATAGGCCCTTCAAGCCTTATGAATTAAACGGGCTTTAAGAAACTGGGCTCAGTCAATAAAATGGGCCCACTTTCTATACTTGCTTAAAACGAAAATTATAATCTTTATTGTACTTAAAAGCTAAAATTAAATGAAATCTAATTTTTACTGCATAATAACCATAAAAAGCATCAAAAGTCCAAATATATAATATATTTTAAATTAGAATTTTATTTTTAGAGGAAAGATAAACAAAAAGCATCAAAATTAAATATTTGATCTATTTTAAATTAAAACTTTCATTTAGCGTAAAAGAGAAACAAAAAATATCAAAAGTCCAAATATTAAAATCTATTTTAAGTTAAAGCTTTCGTTTTAGTAGAAAAGAAAAGCAAAAAGGCATCAAAATAAAGTATTTACTTTATTTTATATTTTAAATTAAAATTTTCGTTTTAGCGGAAAAGAAAAACTCGACTTTAATCTAAATAAAACCTTAAAATAATTTATTTATTTTTTAAAAAAATAGTGACTAAGTGCATTCTCCAACATAATTTTTACAACATTTTTGGTTTTTAAATTATTAATAATATTCCGCATGCATCGCTATTGCAAGTGAAATTAAATAATATTTTTTTCACACCGCATATAACTTACATTATCCACTCTCTATTATAATTCATATAACATTTAATTGTGGTTTTTAATTTACGAGTTTGTTATTGATTTTGTAGGGATATTATGACAGAGTCAGTAACCGGGCGACAACAACTTGATTCACTAACCTCGAGAGGCGGACGTCTACTCCAACAGTTTTTTGTAGATAACTGTGTCAAAATGCAAGCCAATAATTTGAGGTGGATTGCACTCAACCAAGATAAAATACGTGTTGATTTATACAAGGGTTTAGAAGATTCATTAAATGTTAGAAAGCATAACTGAGATTCTAATTTTTTCGTTGAGATGTGTTAGTTGTAACAAAATAATTTTAACTTTAATTCATACTTTCGCACACATCGCGTGCATATAAGATTAGGATTTGATAATGTTGCGTATGTTCTTTATATTGTGCTAATATGTTTTTTTCTTAACTTTTCAACCATGAATTTGTGATGAAATCTTCCAATAGGTATTAAATCATTGGTTAAAAAAACTGTCTGAAGAAAAATATAGAGATATTCATTCTACGATCATAAATATTGATTTATTAATGTTGGTTTACATGCATTCTAAACTTCACGCACGCATCGCGTGCATAAAATACTAGTATAAAAATATATTACCCAATTTGATCAAATAAAGGCAAAGAAAAAATAATATAAAAGTTAAACGAAAATATTATTGAAATTGTTTCCCTTTTAAAAGATTCAGGGATTACAAAGTGAAATGATAAAAGATGTTAAAATACTTTCATTCATGTTTTAAATTTGATATGATTGTGAATATTGTGATAATGAAATATATTCGGTATAATTCTTTTAGTCAACTATCTTGATGTATTGAGTATATTCAAAGAATGTTAAATTAGTACTTAGTAGTATATTTAAATTAAGAAATTTACCGCCATCAATATAAATATATATATTACCTTATACTAAAACAGACACCATGAATGACACATGTCACTTTCTAGTGCAATTTTTCCCAAACAAAAACCTTTTTCCTAAAATATATATACTTTAATTTATTTTATTTTATTTTTCTATTGTTTTCTATAAATGGTTTATGTATGGAGAAAATATTGGATAACATAATAGGACAATAATAGATATCACATCATAATAATTTGTTCAAAATTATTTTGGAAATAATTTAGTCAAATCGGTATATCAATAATATAAAATATATTTAATCATTATTTTGATCAAATTTATTAAGCATATGAAATATGTAAACGCAGTAGGACGAAAGTTCCATATTAGATGATTCAATCAATATGTACTATCGATATTTATAAATTATACATTAGCTTTAGGGGGAGAAATATTTTATACGGAGTAAATAATATGGCCGGTCAAATAATAATTTTAGAATATACGGAGTATGTGTATGCACGGGATATAATCTAGTTTTGTATTATAATCGATTATTACTTTACGTAATTAGAAGGTTTTACGTACTTTTTTATGAAATATGATACTCCGTAATTATTTTATTGCAGCACGATTGTCAGATTTACAGCTATAGTGTCTTGACGAATGTATAATTTATTGAGCGTTCAAAATCTTATCTTTAACGCTACCACTTTAAAAAAAACTTAATTATTATAGTTAAAATGTTTAAATTACACTCCGCATGCACTAAGATTTTATATATTACAACTATTAAAACTTAATATTTTCGGGAAGTGTGTCAAATGTCATATTTTGAACAATATATCTTAATGTTAAATGGTGTGTACACTACAAAAAAGAGGTACATATTGAGACGGAATTATTGTGACGGTCTAACAAAGAGTCGCAAGGAAATTGGGGCGCGAATATTAATTTGTAAATTGCGACGCTTTAGAGAGCCGCAAAATATTTCGACGTTCTAAAGCGTCGCTATTTACAAAAAAAAGACACGTGTGTTGCACGTGTTTGTGAGGCAGCAATGCAACTGAATTTTTGGGCAAAAAATCCCGCCTAACTCTCTGTTTTTTTCGCAGAATCCCGCCTAACTCTCAACCCACCTCCCACGTTTCTCTCAACCTCCTCCCACCGACATACCTTGCTGCTTTACGAAACTAACCACCCTCGTCAGATTTCCAATGAATTCGTATCTCTCCTCCTCACCTTCAGCACCGGCCATTAACGAATTCCATGAATTCCGTCTTCAACCTTTACGTTAGCAAAGTCAAATCTCCCAGTATAAGCTATCTCACTCCTCATCCTATAAATTCATGAAAAATCCCAATTATTGAATTCACAATTCGCCCAACAAATTCAAGATAAATTCGTTGCTCTCTCTGGTTTTTAATTGGAGAAATTCAAGCATACTCTGGTTTCTTAATTGCTGCTTCATCCTCGGTGTTGCCGGATATATTCGCCAGGTATTTTTGGTTTGCTTCACGCCTACTATTTGATTTTTATCATATAACAATGTTTAGGTTTGATTCACTATTTTAATTTCTGTCATATATTGTTAATTCACGTTTTTTCATGTCAATTTCTAATGTCAATCATATGCCTTTAAGTTTTCCGTGTTATATTACATCCTTAATTCAAGAAAAAAACTAGAATGGGTCTTCTTAGTTTCTGTGATTTTCTATATACCGCTTACAGAGTGTTTGCTATTTCATTTATTTTAGTTTTCAATTGCAGATAGTTGGTAATTTGGACGATAGTTGGAAAGTGGTGAACGTCTGACTTCTTCTTCCGTGTTGTTACTACTGTAGGTATTGTCTATCTATTTCTAATTTTCTGCGGTATCTTTCTTGAATTACTTTGTACTTTTGTGATTCCATAGTTTTAAATTTGCAACTTTTAGTTGGCCTAGAATCTTTGAAATTTGGATACATGGCAATGCTTTGTATAAAGACACACAGACATTTAGTGAGATTTAGGTGATAATCTCTGACCAAGATATCTGGTACTTAGTATGAAAAATCTGTTGTCAATCTTTAAGACACCTAGCTGTACTTGGTTAGTTTAGGTTGTCTTTAGTGAGAAACTTGGTGCATCAAATGTGCATGTTGGATGAGTTTGCAAAATTATTTGTCGCTATAGAACTTATACTAATTATTTGAACCCTTTCACTTAGCATTTTCTACTGTTATCTATAACTTCTTTTGAGGCTACACTATTTTCTGTGACTGATTATGTGAAATGTGTGACCGATGGACTGACTGTAAGTAGAAAAGAACTGAACAAACTTTGCACAAAACAGAACTGAGCTTTACAAAGCAGAACTTAGTATTAGGCGACTGATAAGCTCATTGTCTGTCTGTCATCGTTATGTTAAGCTACTGCATGCTTTCTATATGTCATAACTGTAGTATTAGGTAGTGGCAGTGTATCGCAGTGTTAAATATCTTATCTTATCAGCACTTTGCTTGTCTTTATTATAAATTTCTTTGCCTTTCCCTGCTTTAGTTGGCACCAAATATAGGTTTGACTACCAGTTGTATGGAGTAAGGAATAAACCTATGCAGTAAGCACCCTAATCTGAATATATGCAGTTCAAAACACAAAGAAGTGAGAGTAGCTTTGAACTATAGCTTAACTGAGTTAAGGGATAGAACATCCGGTTTTGATTTTTGAACTGTCATAGCTGGGATAATAAACTCAGATAACCATTTCTGAGTTTCTATCATCCGGTTTTGAACTGTCATAGCTAACCAAATATTATCTTATCAGCACTAGCTTATTGTTTATCTGGGTTTATCATGCCAAGTTGAGAGTAGCTTTGAACTATAGCTTATCATCCGGTATTATTTATCTGAGTTTGCAAAATTATTTGTCACTCTAGAAAGATCAAGCGCCAACTGGTGGACAACCTTAAAAGCTAGCTTCTTCCTTCGATTATCAATGAGGTATTTCTTTAGGGCACCTCTAGGAAGATATTTCACAACAACACATCAGATATTACTAGGGATGCTAATTAGGCCACTTTCTGTTTGTATTTGTAGTCCTGAGGCCCCCATCTTTGCCCCAATAAACTGCAGCATGCATAAATGGTTTTTATGACTACGAGCTTTGATAATAACATATCAGTTAGTTTCAACATGTATCGAGTTAAAAGTAACAGTAGCAAATTTTTGAGATGGATGGTTTGGCTACACTTTAGGTTCTATTGTTAGAAAGAACGACATTGTATTCTTCTGTTGAATTATTTTGAACTTGCGAGTAAGGGTTTACGGAATTATGGTAAAGAGTCGTTACCTAGCTTTTTTTAGTGCTTCTCTATAGAGGTGTTTAGAGTATTTTTTATTACATACCTGAACTTTTTATCTCTATTGATTTTAGAAAATAGATCATGCATTACATGACAATAGATCATGCATTACATGACAATAGATCAGTCCTAGGCTATTTACGACATAGAAAATAGATCAGTCCTGCTCTGATCAATCCTGATCAGATCAGTCCTGATCGGATCATTCCTGATCAAATCAGTCCTGATCAATCCTTACTGATCCATCCTGATCAGTTCTGATCAGTTCACTTCTGATCAGTTCACTTCTTCTCCTGATTTGTGTTGGTGTTGTTTAGGTTTAATTACTTTATCCCACACATAAATAATGTAATTGGAATTGGAAAACATCCCAATTTATGTTGGTGTTGCTAATATAACTATCGAACCTTAACTATATACATCATGTGTTGCGCATAACCGGGAAAAATGGGAAACATTAACAGAAAACGTTTTAGAGGCTATGCAATTGCACCGGATAGGAGTGTTTCACTAAATCAGTTCAAGCTCAATCATGAGATTATCGTTCTATTTGAATAACTCTATTCTTAACAAATTAATAGAATCTAATCCAAAATTGTGATTACTATTCTTATTTCATTATTCAAACAAACACTAGCTAAGAGCTTAAGAAGTGGAGTAATACATACTGATTGCTACGGTGTACAAGTTATAAATAATTGATCGTGGAATTGATGAGTCATAATAGAAGAGTAATCTATAATGACTAATATTTAGATTAGACATAACAAGGTAGGATTAATATTATTATAAAACTTTTGGGAGTCTTTTTAATTATGTGTTGTGTTCTGTCAACTTCCTTGAATATGAGATAATATGGCTGCTTAATACGGAGTATGGTGATCACTTTTGAGTAATAAATGGATTAGCTAGCTTTCTATGGACTGTGACACTTGCACTCTCAGACGACATAGAAAATAGATCAGTCCTGATCAGATCAGTCCTGATCAGATCAGTCCAGATCAGTCCTGATCAGATCAGTTCTGAACAGTCCTTACTGATCAATCCTTATCAGTCCTGATCAGTTCACTTCTGATCAGTTCACTTTTGATCAGTTCACTTCTGATCAGTTCACTTCTGATCAGTTCATTTCTGATCAGTTCACTTCTGATCAGTTCACTTCTTATCAGTTCACTTCTGATCAGTTCACTTCTGATCAGTTCACTTCTGATCAGTTCACTTCTGATCAGTTCACTTCTTCTCCTGTCCCTCTACGTTCACCACTATCTCCTTTCTCTCTCCTCTGGTATTTTTGTCGCCCCACAATAACGACTTTCGTAAACTCAATTGCTTGATCCCCTTATCGCGGAGTAGATTGCAGATAATATTTGCTTTTACTTTCCATGTAGAAAAAACACCCTTCTTTGACCTGCGCTTAGCACATTGCTTCCCTACATTTGTTCATTTTCATGGAGCATTCATGGTCATGAATTGATATGTTTGTAGTGTTTTCTGTTTAAGTTGATAACTTCATCTACTATATTTTTTAGATTTTAAATTCCTGATAATGTTGTTGTCCTTATATTTTGACCATAATTTATCAACATTATCAGGTTTCGCCGACCACACCGGTTCAAGGTTTCCTGTGATTCTTTAGCGTTGTTCGTAGGTTCGTGCATCAGTTCGTGCGTTGCTACACCGGTTCAAGGTTTCCTGCAAGTCTTTAGCGTTGTTCGTAGGTTCGTGCATCGGTTCGTACGTTGCATATGCTCTTTGATACTAGAGGTATGTATACTATAAAGTCCCTTTTAGGTTTTTTATTGGACAATTGTTATTTCCCTAATTTTGTATGGACAAGGGTGGGCTACAACTCTGCAAGTTAGGTTTGTTAAGTGTTAGAATATAATTTCCGTGGCTTTACATTTCCTCGATGTCCAATATATATACAATGAGCATATACCGACGTTTATTGTGCTATCATAACTTACGTCAATCATGCAAAAGTTGGATCTTTCTATTGTATTCCTGTTGATTTAATTTCAAATGTTTTGATATAATAGCTTCAAATTTGTAAGTACGTATTTTTGTTAGCTTTGGTATTTTGTGTTGGTATTGTTTGTCTAATTACATTATCCCCACTACATAATTTTGCTTAGCTTAATTACATTTAATCCAAGAAATTTTACCATAAATTCTGATTATGTGATGCCACGTTACTTAAGGTACTCTTACTCTTTTTAAAAAATGGATTTATATTGTTGTCTTCGTGTGAAGTTGAAAATATCACCTTGTGCGCTAAAATCACATGCTTTATTTTCCTTGCAAATTCATGTGAAGTTGAAAGTATGATCTTGTACGCAAAAAGAAAATATAATATGGAAGTGATATAGGGTAATAACTTTTAGAAGATGAAGATAGATCACAAATATTAGTCACTAAGGAAGAATGATTAAACAAAAAACCATAAGTTATGGTATGAATTAAGAAGAGTTGTGTACGGAGGTGTTATGTGACTTAAATTAATCTCGTGTGATATATCAAGGTTCTAAGAATGATTATAATATTTTAATAAGTACATATAAAAATTTCCTATTCTGCGACCGACGTATATTACTAATTACTCAACTAATTTCGTATAGATATGGATAAAAGTTGGATCGATCTACCCACTGGTCATCATGAATATATCGACGGTTGTATGGAATTTATTGAGTTTGCCAAGCAAGATCTAGTCGAAGGAAAAATTAGATGTCCATGTAAGAACTGTAAGGTAGAGAAATGGTTCTCCGTAAATGAAGTGGAGAGGCATATTTTGTTTAAGGGATTTTATAAGCCATATAAGGATTGGATTTTTCATGGTAAAGGGGATACGTTTCAGCGTATGTTTGAGAGTGATGGAGGGATTACTAGTGAAGGATCCCTTGATAACCAAAGTGGGTTTGTAGGTCGAGATAATATGGGAGGGCTATTAAGATCAGCATTTAGTGTTAATATGCCTCCCAATTGCCCAAATTTAGAAGCACGAGAGGATGATGAATGGATTGAGGAGCCCTTGGCCTATGACACAGATGTAGAATATGATTATTCTACAATAGAAGAAGATGTGACATATAAGAAGTTGCTTGAAGCTTCTGAGGAGAAATTGTACGAGGGGTGTATCAATTTTTCAAAGTTATCTTTTCTGTTACACTTGTTTCACTTGAAGTGTATGAATCACTGGTCCATAGAATCTTTCAATATGTTGTTGAAGCTAATTCTAGATGCATTTCCTCAAATACTTGATTTTCCCTCTTCTTATTATTACAGTAAGAAAATGATAAAAGACTTGGGCCTTGGGTATGAAAAGATTGATGCTTGTCCGAATAATTGCATGTTGTATTGGGGTGAATTTTTAAAGAAAGACAAGTGTCATGTTTGTGGTACATCGAGGTGGAAGAAAACTAAGGATAGGGGCAACGTTGTAAGTGATCAAGGTACGGATACTTGTAAGAAAGGTGTGCCAGCTAAGGTAATGCGATATTTCCCTCTTATACCGAGACTAAAAAGAATCTACATGTCATCATCAACAGCAGAAGATATGAGATGGCATGATACAGAGCGATTGGGTGAAGATGATAAGAAGATTTTAAGGCATCCTTCAGATGGCTTAGCATGGAAGGCATTTGATGAGCGTCACAGTGATTTTGCATTAGACCCTCGTAGTGTTCGATTAGGTCTTGCGAGTGATGGTTTTAATCCTTACCGTTTAATGAACACCACTTATAGTACGTGGCCAGTGATGTTGATTCCTTATAATCTTCCACCATGGTTATGTATGAAACCGTCTTCTTTCATTCTGTCCACGCTTATTCCTGGAAAATCAGGTCCCGGAAATGATATTGACGTGTATCTGCAGCCATTAGTGCATGAATTGAAATTGCTGTGGACAGGGGTTGAAGCTTTTGATGCTTTTGCCGGAGAGAAATTTAATTTGCGTGCGGCTTTGCTTTGGACTATTAATGACTTTCCCGGCTATGCAATGCTCTCTGGTTTGAGCACAAAAGGTTACAATGCATGTCCTATATGCTTAGATTCCACGCCTTCTGATAGATTTGGGAGCAAGATTTGCTATTGTAGCTATAGAAAATGGTTACCTGCAGATCACCCATATCGATGTCAAGGTGACAAGTTTTGTGAGAAGTTTGGAACTAATGAGTGGGGTAAAGCCCCATCTCGTCCTAGCGGCACTGATATATTGAGGCAGCAAGAAAAGGTGAAGCATGTTTACGGAAAGTCGAAGGCACCACCGAAAAAGAGGCAAAGAGGACACGATGATGACGATGATGTCCAAGATGAAAGTGACTTTGGTACCAAGAGAAGCATATTCTTTGATTTGGTGTATTGGGAGCATAATCTTCTAAGGCATAATTTAGATGTGATGCACATTGAGAAAAACGTGTCTGAGAATATTTTGGGAACTCTTCTTAGCATGGATAAGAGTAGAGATAGTAGGAATGATCGAGAAGCCCTTGAAGCATGGAGAATAAAGTCTCACCTTTGGCTGAGTACTAATCCTAACGGAGGTGAATGCATGCCTCCGGCTTCCTATTCTATGTCTACGGAGGAGAAGGAGAGGTTCCTAAATGTTTTGCAGAAAATTAAAGTTCCTGATGGATATGGATCCAACCTTTCTAGTTGTGTGAATATGAAGCAAAGGAAGTTGATTAACCTCAAAAGTCATGACAACCATGTTCTAATGCAGGATATCCTTCCCGTTGCCTTAAGGGCCTCTAAAGCTACAAAAGTAATTGACTTGTTGGCTAGATTGTCTTCCTTTTTCAAGAAGTTGTGCTCTACAACTATTGATCCAGATGATTTAGATGGTCTTCAAAATGAAATTATTTTAACTCTTTGTGAGTTGGAAAAGGAGTTTCTACCTTCATTTTTCACAATCATGGTCCATTTGTTGATTCACTTAGTGGAGGAGGTTAAACTTGGTGGACCAGTGCAATACAGATGGATGTATCCCATTGAAAGGTTAATATCTTACACGTCTAAATTATATTCTTTTTATTTAATATTTCACATTTATCATATATTAAGTACAAATGTTTTATTTGAAAGGTACTTGTCCCATTTGAAATCACATGTAACCAATAAAGCCCAACCTGAAGGATCTATTGCAGAAGGCTTCCTTTTAGAGGAGACAATTAGGTTTTGTTCGAGATATCTTCAAGGTGTTAAGACCATTTTCAACATACCTAAAAGGATGGATGATGACATTCCAAATCCCAATGATTACTTGTTTAATTCTGGTGGTCGAGTTATTGGGAAGGAGGTCAGCATTCGCCTTGATGACAAAAGCTTAAAACAAGCTCATCGCTACATTTTGCTTCACTCTGATGAGATAAAAGGGGATCTGGAGTAAGTATTATGTTGGTTTTCTTTTGAATTATCAATTGTTATAATAGATGATTTTTAATTTTGTTCTTCTTCCATGAAGTGAATTTTTAACCGAGAAACGTCAAATGAACTTACAAAATCCTGTCACGGAGAGTGATGAAAGTAACTGGATCATCAATGAGTTTGGAGGGTGGCTGCAAAATAAGGTTACTTAAGTTCTTTTAATGTGAATACATACTTCTTTTTAAAAAAATGTATTTGATTTAATGATGTATCATCGTAGGTACATTACATAGATGCAACCACCGAAGATGGGAAACTAAGAAAAGCTTTGGCGGGTGGTTTGCATTCTTATGGTAGAAAATTAAAAGGATACATAATCAATGGATACAAATTCCTTTCCACGGATCGCGATTCTCGTCTTTTGACACAAAATTCTGGAATTATGGTCGAAGCGGATGGAGATGCCTACTATGGAAAAGTGAAAGATATCTATGAATTAGATTATTACGGAGATTACAAAGTTGTATTGTTTCGTTGTGATTGGGTAGACATTCATAGGGGTGTAAAAGCATATCCAAATGGCGGAGTATGTGTCAATTTCTCTAAATTGATGCATTCTGGACGATTGTTGCAAGATGATCCATTTGTATTCTCATCTCAAGCAAAACAAGTTTTTTACATAGAAGATGAGATACAAAAGGGATGGTTGCATGTTGTTAAGAACAAGCCTAGAGATGTGTTTGATTTAGGGGATTCTTTACCAGTAGAGGAAGAGGGTGGGACCAATTGATCATGCTTATTTTTTATTGTTTTGCTTTGGATTTGTATTTGTTCATGACGTTGTGAGTCATATTGTTTAATCTGGTTGAATAATGAGTTATATACTTAATCTATACTCACTTATTTTATTGTCTACTAATGTCCAAGTACCCTACTACTAGTTTCTTTGATGGTGATACAGATATTTTTATACCGTTATTCCGTGAAAAGGGGGCAATTTATCTTTATTTTTTGTGATTTCCCCCTTTTGTATTTGATTTGGTTCATTGTTGTTGCAGTGTTGTTGCTTTTCTTCCCTTTTTTGTTGCGCCTGTGGTACACAAGAAAATGTGTGTCAGGGGTGGGTTGGTCCATTATAACTAAACAATAAGGTTTATTGGGAAAAGATTGATTCTTGTTTGTATGCATCT
Source organism: Spinacia oleracea (assembly GCF_020520425.1). Classification (NCBI taxonomy): domain Eukaryota; kingdom Viridiplantae; phylum Streptophyta; class Magnoliopsida; order Caryophyllales; family Amaranthaceae; genus Spinacia; species Spinacia oleracea. The sequence goes on from NC_079490.1 coordinate 109,093,887, forward strand.
GTCTTGGTTCTGAAAGTTTTACCCCCCTTTGACAAAGCGTATCTGTCAGAGTTGCCAAAATATCATGCCTGGCTATCTAAGGAGAACCACACAGACAAACCGGTTTTGAATCTGTAAGATTAGTGAAATGCTGTGAGTTAATCATGAAATGACTCCAATGTAAAATATTGCTAAAAACAATTCACTATATTTCATTGTTTATAACAGTAAACATCACTCCAGTAGTTTCCAATATTACACAAGTATCAACACGTTACCTCTTTACTTCTTCATTTATGTTTCTGTCTGTTTCGAGTTCTGCAATTTAGGCTTGATTCTCCCTTAGATGTTTGTGTTCTGCATTCATGTTAACAATTAACAATGTGCATCCACCTCTTCAAAGCTGTCATTTACTACTATACTAAGCTGCTGGATCACCCATTGGATCCTCTTTCTATGTCTTTTGACTTTGAGAATCATATGTGACCACCGACTTTGTATAATTATAGCTAGCTTTTTTCAAGCTTCTCTAAGCTCATTTGTATTGTAATATTGATCCTTTTATCGCCTGTTTTCTCTCCTATGGAATGTATAACTCTCTTGATAATCATTTTCTTAAAACTACAGGCTCAGGATATTACTGATTTAGGCTCTCTGAATCAAGCAGCAAAGATCTTTATTCTAGGTATGGTTCCCCTCCTTTCTTTTCAAAACAGAATGGGGAATAACTAATAAGGTAGCCAAATCATTTTGTTAATACATGTCAGACATGCAACTGTTGCTTGATGTTGTTTTGCTGGTTCACAGCTTCCTGATTTGTTTGATGACTTGTTTTAGATTGTTCTTTAGCTTTTTCCTGGTGCCATGATAATATAAAAATTGAGAGTTTTCACTGTAGTCTGAATCTCAGAAAAGGAGGGTGTAGCAGGTTCATCTTGCCCTTTCCCTCATAACTGTAGAGCAAAAGTGTAGTAAATGAGTGTAGGCCAACTAAAATATTGCTTATAACTTCAGTCTAAACTACACCCAAAAAAAAGGAAGTGTGCCAGCTATGAGATCATCTCTTTGATCCATCAGAACTGAAAAAATTGTTTTTTTGGCAACTGACAATAAGCTAGCTAGCAGATTTCTCAACCAAAACAGTTAAAATCAGAAATTGAGAAAGTACCTTGAGCTTCTTTTCTATATAGCGTGCATAGTCAGTCCACAAATCACTAGATATAGGAAACTCAGTGATAGCACGTTCATATAGAATCTGAACACGCGCAGGGTCACCTGCAGATTCTTCAAATTTCAAGTATCTCTGCAGAAACAAAATACATGTTAAAACCAATAAAGGGATAATTTGAGTTCAAGGGAGATAAACAAAATTCTTGCTACCCTCATTATCTTGATAGCTTCCTGTTCGTGGACCCAAAGATGTGAGATCAATCCCTCCAAATGCCATCCATCACCCTCCTCATTCCACCAAGCTGCTACACACTCATTCGCATCCACATTCGTAGGGGCCATAGTGCTAATTCGACCTCCAGGGAGATTTGGTAGCCACCTGGAGGTTGGTTGTTTCCATAGTGCTAATATCTTCACTTTCTGATAATATCTTCAGTGCATTTCCGTTAGTTGTTTCCTTTCTGGTTTGCCTTCTCTATCTTGTTTCGTGCTTATGCTTGTAATGTGACAGGTTATAATGAAACTTAATAAAGGGATGAACGGAGCAAAAGGCCTTCCAATATAAAGTTTTCAAGTTCCTTGAAGGTTTCAGACTTTTGAGTCTATGACTTGTATATTCTAGACTCTAGATCACTCAGTGAGCTAACGACCAATTAGAGCCAGGATGAATTTCTTTTTCTCAATCAGATTTGCACTTTGCTTCTATATTTACTGAGTTTTCTGCTCATTGTAATTCTTGTTTATGTGAAAATGTTAAACTGATTTAACGTGTATGATTGTCACTTTGAGTGAATACCTATTATCCTATTTAGTGATTCATTCTTGTAGCAATTGAGTTGGTTTAATGACCTTTTTATTCATGGCTGATTGTGTTTCTTACTTTCTGAACAGGAACTAAAATATGAGCTACAGGACTAAAAGAACATTGGTAGCTATTGACGAAGGGTCGAGCATTGCTGCATCCAAGTCCCCAAAATCTTCTGATCCATCCACCCAAAACTGGGGACCGTTTAGTCCTCCAACACTTGGAGTGTCACAGACATTTGGGACGGTATCACAACCCATTAAGCAACCAGTAGCTGCTAAAAAAACCATGGTTGCACCACAATCATCCTTGCCTCGGCCTACTTCCATGGTTTCAAAGCCACAACTGAAGGCATTATCAAAACCATCCTTTACCCAGACAAAACCATCCTCTAACCCATTACAACAACCAATTCCGCCCACTCTTACAGGAACAACACAAAGTAGATGGTATAAAGGACCTACGTTTCCCAATCTGACTGAAATTGCAACACAAAAAGCGTCAACACCGAATCCACACCAGCCTACTATGCAGCCTGTGTTGCAGCCTTTCAAAGCTACCTTGCAGCCTTCTTTGCAGCCATTCAAAGCTTCCCAACAGCCTCAAACAGCTACCAATCAGCCTCAAAAAGCTACCCATCAGCTTCACAAAGCTACACAACAGCCTCAAAAAGCTACACAACAGCCGGTATCTTCTTTTACAAGTGTCAAACCACATTTAGAGAAAAGAGCATTTGTTGCACCTTTGGGAGCAACAAAACATGTGATGTCACAATCTCCTACACCACCAGACACCATGGCAATGAAAAAGAGAACCGGGAAGCAAGAAGGTCAGTTGCCTCCAACATACATGCATGTGAGTGAGAATGCATTTCAACCTCTGCGATCTCCTCCATCCAATCAGGTTGAGAGTGAAGTTATGCCAAACTACAACTGGGACGAATTTGAAGAATCGGCTTCTGAGAGTGAAAATGAATTTGATCAAGGAGAAGGAAGTGATACTGCTGTGAAGAAAGCAACACTTCGGCATCGAATCATTATTCCAAATTAGCCAGAATCGAGGGAGTTTGATGAGAAGGTGGAGGCTATAGCTATAGGTAAACATTTCTCTACATCAAATATGCAAACTGTAAATTATCGATCTTGGTGATTTTTTAGTCTGATTTAGCTCCTGTGACAGATGCTGATGGAATACGACATCTGGTAAAGGGACCAGTTCTGCCTCGAGACGTTTGGCATGATGCAAAGGGGTTCAGATACATTGTCAAGCTCAATGAATTCAACCAACCTATTCGAAAAGGTGGGAAGATCCTTGTGAGCTTCCTTGGAGATATTGCAAAAAATGATTCACTTTGTCTAGTGGGAGTCCCAAGTTGGCGTGCTGTGAACAATCAGTTAAAAACTAATGTTGTTACAATGATTCGGGTATGTGGATTTATTGTTCTTAACACTTATGTTAATTGTAGTTTTATTTTAGCTTGGTTAACTGTGTAATTAGCTTTAAATTTATTCTGTTTCCATCTGTGTTCATCAATCAGTTGCCCGTTTTTCAGGTTTTTATTTGGTCATGGGGGTTCCGACCCCAGGTTAAGTTTCTGCAGAATCACTAAGTTCACCTAGCTAGTTCTGATCAGATCAGTGCTGATCAGATCAGACAGATCAGTCTGATCTGATCTGATCAGAACTAGCTAGGCAAATTATTTTGTTAACATTGTAACTTAATTTTTCCTTTTTTTTTTGAAGAAACATTTTGTGTTACCTGATGGACCTCTAGTTAACAAGGCACTAGTGATGCGTATTGACAAACCATGGAACAATCATCGATACAAATTGAAGGGGGATTTTTTCGATCCAGTGAATAAATCTCGAGAAGAGAACTATGCCAACGTGCCTGATGGAGTGTCCACTAGGAGTTGGACGGAATTGGTAGATTATTGGCTTTTACCAGAGGCCATGGTTTGTGACCCCAAAATATCCTAAATTTAGTAAGTTTTATTTGTTTCACCTATATATGCTAACATTGGTTTCATGAAACTAGGAAAAATCTGAAATGGGAAAAAATGCTCGAGCTTTACAAGGCAATAAGCACAACAGTGGTGCTACAAGCTTTGCTAATCGAAGAGTTGATATGGTATGCTTTTCAACCTAGCTATTTGGTTTGTAGCATTTCAATTGCTATAGGTGCTAAGTCTAAAATTCATAAACAAATAAGAGTGATATAAAAGTCTAAAATTCATAAACAAATAAGAGTAATATTTACTCGTATATGCATATCTAATCTCACACATAAGGACATTCTTTAGTTTTCTAATGTTAAAGTAGAGAAATGTAGAAAAGTTGGCTATGCGGGCAAATGGAATTGAAAGCAGCAGCTGGGAAAATCTTCCTACTTTCCGTTTCTGTTATAAACCATGTTGCAGAAGTATACATTATGTGACTCTTCAAACGTTTTGGAGATAGTTGTCCTAGATTCTCATGAACTTAGAGCTTTTAGGATCAGGAAACGGGGTTACCTGACACTATTACTGTCAAATAGAGTCAACTTTTAACAGGAACTAAGAAGTATGATTCTGGAGGGTGGTCTGGGGATGGGAGCGGGTGTGCGTGGCTACTCCAAGTTTAAAGTAGAAAAAATCAGAAAGCAGAGGCAATGAAGTCCATCTGCAGTGCATGAAGCTGCAAAAACTATTCAATTTAAACAACAAAGGCAGTATTTCATTCTATTACATTATCCCCATAAACTTCAGGCGATAAAAAATTGTTCACAAAGTTCTAACTAAAAGTCAATAACAAAGAATAAAAATTATGCATAATTAAGCATAACTAATCATTATTCGATCTGCATTTTTACAACAAAAACCCTGCAATGATAATCAATTAATTGTGAACGAAACATGTTTAGCTGTTAGTCTGTAGGTGTAGCCTGTAAATTACATTGTTGGTCTTAGTGAGAACAGATCAAGTAAGTAGCTGTTAACAGATAAATTGTTATGGAGATCTATGTTTGAGATAGGCCAGCAATTAATGGTTCTTGCATTTTCTCTGAACACACTAAAATGCAAATTCACAATGAAATGACAAAGAGTTGATTCTGCTACGTATCCAATAACATATTATGGTATTACACAAATGGAAGAAAAGTCATATACAGAGTAGTCATATATTCTGGGATTAGTTATCTTTATCTACTTTCTTGAAATCCAGGAAGCAACAATGGAGTTAGGGCAACTGTAGGCAGAAACTTTATCGGAGATGCGGCCTTGTGAGCTGCATATGCAAGTGAAAATGTCCCAACTTTCTCACTTGTTTCAGTTGATGATATTCCCAGCTATTGAAGTAAGGCTGAGACATCAAAACCAGCATTAATAAGAGCATAGCATAATGTAAATAAAATTAGAGATGATGTGAAGTGCGGCCTTGTGAGCTGCAAATGTTGCAAATCAACACCATTATTATTTCTAATTTGAGATTAATCAAGCACAACAGCCTAAACATGACTAATTCAAGAGTAAATCAATTACACAAATTCAAACCTATCCAATCAACAAACAACCAACAACATTCCTTTCTCTATTAACATTTCAACCAAAATAACAAAGCTTCACCTCACCACCACCAGTCCACCATATAATTTATTCCCGAAATAATGTCTTTGATCCTTTAAAATGAGTTTTTGATAATTGGTCAAGCCATTCAGCACTAAAACTCACTAATTTAGCTAAATTCTAGCTGACATCAAAAGTTAACAACCAACTAACTAATATGGTTCTTTCCTAAACATCTCACTCGAAACCAATTAAGTATTCATTCAGCAAACCATATATGTTCCAGGAAATTCTAATCCCCTTCATGATGACATACATTGTTCTAGAACTTTTGATAATTGATCAAGCCATTCAGCACTAAAACTCACTAATTTAGCTAAATTCTAGCTGACATAAAAAGTTAACAACCAACTAATCCGGTTCTTTCCCAAACATCTGACTCGAAACCAATAAAGTATTCATTTAGGAAACCATATATGTTCCAGGAAATTCTAATCCCCTTCATGATGACAATACATTGTTCTAGAACTGAAAACCAACAGGAAATCCAAGCTCGCTAAAGGATATACAGAAGCCAAAATCAATAAACACAACAATAACAGAATAAAACGTATGTAAACGGCTGCAAGAACAACATACCATACAGAGAACATCCATGACACTCTTGGCCACCACTTTCAGGCAACAGCTTGACCCTAAACTTCTGAACTCCACTCTTAGCATCGGTATTCGACTCTGCCTTCGGCGCTGCCCTCACAACCTTCAAAGAGTTAGGCTTTTCCTTTTCCTTCTCCTTCTCCTTCTTATGAGGGGAAATCGGAACCCTATGGTGCCCGTGGGACAGCGTCGAAGTCGTCCAATTGGTCTGGGTTTTCATTTTATTTACTCACTTAGTAGTCAAATTATCTGTCAATGTTTACATTATCAGATTATAAGAATCGATAGATTATCTGTTAGTCCTCTGTCAAAAGCATAAAGGCCAGCTGGGATCATGGGATTCATCAATGTCCATATTGATTTTAATTATTGGATCATGTAAGATAAACTAAAAACAATGCAAAGAAAATGTACCTGCAAACAAGTTTGCAAAAACTTATTTACCTAATATCTTAATAACTAGAACTAATATTTGCCACTTGTTACAGAAACAAAACAAACTGAATACAGGTATAAAGCAACTATTGGCTGATATTTCTTCTGTTTATTATCTTCCCTGCATCTACAAGGAAACGTACTCCTGAATTCCCCTTAGCCTGACACAATTAGCAGAGAGCTTGCTGATGTCACTGCCTTTGTTGCCGACTCTATCACCCCTTGCAAAGTGGCAATGCACCCAGCAACCCTACTACGGGGATAACAACTCAAAGTGTTAAACAAATATAGTGATAGTCGGTTTAAGAACTTCAAAATTTCAGTTTTCAATTTATTTTTTTCCTGAAATTGCAGAAAGAGAAGAAAGGAGTGTTTAGCGAATTGGCATTTTTCAAATCAGTTTACGCCAAAGAAGATGGAAGCTTTAAAGAGGGCACACTTCCTCATCAATTTGTGGTATCATTGCATTGAGCTAATTCTATAAATCAATCTTGTCTCTTGAAGTCTATTTATTTTTTTCTTTGCTTGTACATAGTATTCTTGGTTAATAGATTTTGAGTGATCTTTTCATATTATATAACAGGAGGATGCCAACAAAAAGGTCCAAGAAAATCTTGCGAGTTCCTCTTCTTCAAAGCCCGTAATTGAAATTGAGAATGCAGTCTTGAATGAGCTCATGTATAAAGGTGAAGTACCTAAACGTCCTCTGAATTATGGATTTGGAGTGAAGCAAAGCGACATCTTTGGAGTGGAAGGTTTGCTGAGGAAAGAAGGGTCAAGCTATGTTAACAACAATGCTATGGAAGTGGAGAACATGAAAGGTGAAATACCAGTTGTCAAGAAGCAAAATGAGGACCTTGCGCAACAAAATCAAGTTCTAAACACCAAGTTTGAAGAAACAACACAATCATTTAAAATGATTGCTTCTTTTTTGGGACAAGTTTTGAAGGAAGTACGCAAAGGGAATGTTTCATCGAACCTTTTAGATGGTGCGGAATCAGCAATAAATATGGTTAGTTATTTCTGGAAATTATTCTGATTGAGCATCATGTATCATTACCTGAAATGTGGCATATCTAATTTACATATTAAAATGCTTTTTTTAGATTACTGATGATTCTGGTGGCAATGGTGACAACCAGGCCGAGAAATGAGACTTTGACACTATTGCCAAATGCAAGGTAATTTCATATGGAATTAATTAACTGCATTTCATGCTTTATAGATAAACTTATAGCTGAAACAAGCTTTATAGTTGTCGATTATTTATGGATGATGGTGAGATTAGAAGGTAGATGTTTAGATTTAGTATTATCATAATAAGGTATTATGTTTATATTAGCTGAAACACGAGTTTGGTGTTAGGTCTGGGTTGTTAACAAACTATGGTTTCTGTTAGTTAATTTATGATGCTCCTTCTGTAACGCGTAAAGAAAACACAGTGTTAAATGTCAATCCAAGACAGCAGCGACTCCGACTTACTCTCCTGATAAAACCTCATTCGAACTCTGACCATGAGTGAGAGATAAGTATGAAATCAACTACTATAAAAAGTTTTAGTTGCCATAGAAATTGCTCATAGTATAAGCTTGTTTTCTGTTTGATTGACTTCTATAGTCTGTTTCGTTTTTGGTCTGTTCACTCATAGTACTATCTTAGAAAAATCGTATCAATCTGTTTTTCCTTATCCGTTTCTGGTTGTAACTGTTGCTTCGCCCTCTCAAAGTTGTCCACCATTGGAAGAAGACTCTCAATTACTTCTCCCTGTGCATCGCTTCGAACTGATAGTCTCTCTTTACCTGATCTCCTTCTAAAGTTATCAAAGTCAGCTTGCAGGCGGATAAATCTATCCTTTCCAGAAGTTATCTCTTCTGTCAAAGTTGATAATTTCTCAACCAACTCGTTCTTTTCTGTTTCTAGTCGGTAAACAGCGATCTCTATTCTGTAATGGTCTGATAATCCCCAGTTAAACAGCCTCCTTATAATATTTAGTGAGAGTTTCCACACTTTCCCACATATTCTTGGTACTTGTCTCTTCTTCTGTTTCCCCAACTTCCTCCTCTAGCATTTCCTCATCCATCTAAAATCACCAGTAAAAAGAAAATCATAAGAAATGAATACCAATTACCAATAAATGAATACCAAGTACAAATTCTTTAGCTATTGTACTTGTAAGAATCACTTGCTTTGCTTCTCATCACGCCTGAATATTATATCAAAGGAAAAAAGAAAGTTCTTGGGGTCTTAATCTAAATCTATAACTGACAAGAGGAACTAAACTCGAAAGATTAAGAATCTACAGCTTTGATAACATGAGAAAACTGAATCTGCTGCTACTGCTACTGTTGTTGAGGTCCTGATGTGGAGGTCCTGCTACTGCTACTGAATCTGAAAACTGAAAGTTCTTGAGGTCCTGCTGTTGTAGCTGCTGCTACTGCTCAGTCTTGGTGTTGCGTAGTTTTGCAGGTTTGCAGTCAGTCAGGCATACTGTTCTGCTCAGGCTGGCTTGCTGTTGTGCAGTTCTTTTGTGCAAACCTTGTGTTGTTCAGTCTGGTTCTGCTGTGTAGCTTGTTGGGCTGGTGTCTTGTTTTTTTTTTTTTGGTTTTCAAATGGGCAAGCCTGCTAATTAAAGAAAGTCACAGTTTAAGCAGCAAGTTAATGAACATCAGAGGCTAAGGATAAGAAAGCCATTATGACTAAGGTAAAACTATATACCTTTTTCCTTCCTAACTTGTCACCTAACCACCCAAAGATGAGTTGCCCAGCAAAGGTACCACACAAGGCCACATTCATGGGTATAAACCCTTGGCTAGTTGGATTTGGCTCAGTGTAATAGAGACGGCCTAAGATTTTGGTCACCACAGATATGGAGAAAAGCTCATAGACATTAGTAAAGAAGCCCATACCAAGAATCATGAAAACTTTCAAGTGGTACCATTGTGTCTTTGCTACGTCAAGTACACTTAGCACTTTTAACTTTTGTCTCTTCGCCATTGATTAGGAAGTAGGAACTAACCTTTAATTCATACAGGGAAAAAACAAGGCAAAAATCAAATGTTAATGTTTAAAGTGTTATTATACAAGCATTGCAAATTTGTAAAAAATGACCTTTTATAACTCAAATTTTGCGAGTTTGGCTGGTGTCGTTGTAGAATGTTTTAGTGTTTTTTGTTTTTGCTTGGGTGCGGGCTGTGCTCCCTTAGCTTTTGTTTCCCTTGTTGTTTTCTGTTGGTTGTTGTTTGGGTTTCTACCTTTGGTAATTAAGTTAACTAATTTACCAATAATATATATATATATATATTCATTGTTCATGTCTATATTTCTAATAGTCATGCATTTTTCCCTTGATTAATAGTTGATATTATTTTGAGAAGACGACTAGTAGTTAGGATCAAGCTGGTTAGGATTACTGTTAATTTTCCCTTGATTTTATGGAATGTTCATCATACTATATTTGACATTAAATTTTCTTTGCAGATTATTGATGATTCAAGTGGTAATAGTAAATGTAGATCAAGAGATGAACAAGTTATCTTGAAGCTAAGCTAGCATAACAATATGTTTACTTGTTCGTAGTCAGGAAGTTGTTTTTATTTAGTTTTGGACTATCTTGTAGAAAAAATGATAATGCTAGTTAGAAAGTTATTTTTGTTTTAAAATATCGCTTTTATTTCAGTTTGACTAGACTCTGCGAATTAATTTAATGTATAGATGATTTTTATCACTTTTCCTAAATTAACTACTTAAGTATATATGAATCATAGCAAGTTAATATGTTGCTTTAAGATATATAGTGTACGTACGTAGTAAGTTAATGTATTTGATTATGATTAATTATCTATGGTCGATATATATTTTTATAGATAATTCATGATTTTAGATTATATATATATATATATATATATATATATATATATATATATTTATATATATATATATATGAAAAAAATATGATGCCAATTGTGACGCTCCAAAGCGTCTAAATTATTATGTATATATGAAAAATAATATGATGCAAATTGTGACGCTCCAAAGGGTCTAAATTATTTTGGAGGGAATGGGGGGACCTCGCACGAAAGTGAACATATAGTGACTCTAATAAGAGTCTATATATTTCGGGTGTCTAAAGCGTCTCTATGTGGTTTATAGTGGCGGAAAAATGTGTCTATACACGTGCAAATAGTGACGCTTTATACAGTCTAAATATTGCGACTCTCTATAGAGTCACTATATCCCAAATAGCGACGGAGAAATATGTCGATATTTTGCAAATTGTGACGCTCTAAAGCGTCGGTAAATAGCGGCAATGAAAATAGCGACCCTCTCCCAAAGCGTCGCTATGTGAAATAGCGACACTGTAGAGCGTCACAATTTGTCCCAAAAAGCGTCACAATGTGCCGCGTTTTTTTGTAGTGGTATAAAGATCTCAAATTTATTATTAACTGACATGAATCAGTTATATTTGTTAACTGACAATTTATTTTATATACTATGTATGTTAAACCTAGAATAACAGTCAAATGCCGGTTAAAAGTTTAGGCTAAACGTATAAATGGTAAACTCAGGGTTAGTGCATAAGCTAAATAGATTATACGGTAGTTATACGTAGTATATGGTTGTTATAAACCGTATAAATTTCAAATACTTATCCTGATATATGCGACGTATGTTTGAATTAGATTATGTGTAGAATTTGATTGTGTATACATGTATAGGAAATCCTCTATAAGTTAGTAAAAATAATTGATGAATCTTTTAATAATTTATGTATTTTTTCATATTAGTTGTTGTTACCATAAAATACAGTAAGTTATTTTGAAGGGGGGAAAAAATTACCGTATTTTATGGTAACAAAAAACACAGTAAGTTATCATAAAATAAGTTAGTTGAACATATATTACGTGATATTATTGTGTTGTAAAATATTTGTTGCTTAATTTTCTTTTTTGAACTTTATTTTTAATATTTAAAGAGAGGCCAATCAATGAGTGACAAATGTCATCACCACATTGATTTCCTCTCTTTTAGTATATTATATATAGATCGAGGGAAAACCTATCCTAGTAGAGTATTTGCTACTTCTTACTGATATATCTACTATTATATTCTAATGTATTTCCTATCGTCTACTAATGTATCTTCTATTGTTTACTGATGTTCTGAATTTGGTTTCTTATATTTCGTACTGTCATTTAGATTTAATGTTATTCACTTGAATAGGATTGATTCTAATGATATGTTCTCACTCTAGATGGATAAGCTTGTCAGTTGAGATTTTCAATAGTTTTACAAGTTCATTGAGGCCAAGCGAGATGGTTTACAAATCATATGTAACAGCCTGAGTTATAGTGTTAGCACTTAGCAGTCTTAGCGAGGGACATATCTTACATTACGGCGATAAATCTTTAAAATTCCCCCCCTCCCCTAAAAGTTGGAGTAAATTGTCCAAAGGCCACAATATATTGCCTAAATTCTAATCTTCTACTGTACAACACTCGTTAGCCCCCTCGATTAGGGGTTGCCCAAGATCCGGCAGTAATACTGATTCATTATGGTTTTTTTGCTACTTTATTTTTACTTTAAATGGTTATTTATATCATGGTGCAATTCTAAATGTCATGGTAAAATGTTCCTCCATGTATTCGTCTTCTCTTCCTGATAAATCTTTTTCCCAAATGCCATGTTTCCTTGGAATAGAGCATCAAAGGAGTCCTGTATGATAGTTATTACCTTGTCAGTTGCAGTATTTCCTTGTTATTTGCACCTTTGCTGCAATATGGAACATGGTCCTACCGCATAAAAAGAAATATACCAGGATAGGCGTGATAAACAATAAATAAGTCTAAGAATTAGAGTTTAGCATAAACTCCTATTCCTAAGACTTTAGGAATTACGTAAGTATAGCAGTAGCATTAGTTTCCTTGATTTAAAAAAGTCCCAGGCCTAATTGATTTACGTTCATTATACTATATCTAAAAGAGTAGTAGAGAACTACCCTCTCTTTACTTGATATGATATTTCTAAAGGAGTTTTCTGCTCTGTCCATTATTTTTTTCTGTTATCTACAGTTGGTGTGACAAAAGCCTTATGCTATGCTCTTTGCACTGCAACTTAGGTTAGCATGAGCTGCGCAGTTAGTATATTATTTTTCTTTCCCGCTTCAAACCTCGATCTTAGGAAATGCATGGATACATTTGTCAAGCAGTTGATGCACATAAGCAATGAATGTACATCAGTACATAGTTTGTACTATATATCTGAGCATTGCTCAATCAATCAATTCAAGCTTTCTCCCTCTCTATATTTTTACACAGTGCCATCATTACACTTTGGACTCTATATTTTTACACAGTGCCATCATTACACTTTGGACTTCATTTATTTTGAAACTTTGGAAGCAAAATTAATTAAAGTAAATTTTTAGTTTTTTTATATATGGTGGGTAGGTCATGGGTGTATCATGTTCATTCTCATATCAATGACTAACAAGGTACTCCCTCCATTTCTAAATGTTGTATCCATATGGAATCAAGTTGGGTTTTTAAGAAAAATAGAATCTTGGTTTGTATGGGTATAAGTGTAATGATTGGGTGTAAGAGAAATGATTGTGTGTAAGTGATTGGAATAAAAGAAGGAGAGAGAAAACAATGGAGATATTTATTATTATTACTAAAACAAATCAGATTTACTCAAAGGATTTATATACCGGAAAATTCGAACTAAAATATGAACAAAAAATCGACCCAGAAATTTCGAACAAAAATCAACAAAAAAAAAAATCAAGAAATTTCGAACAAAAATCAACAACAAAAAAATATGAACAAAAAATCAACCCAGAAAATCAAGAAAAATCAACCCAGAAAATCAATTCGAACAAAAATCAAGAAAAATCAACCCAGAAAATCAAGAAAAATCAACCCAGAAAAATCAACATAACTCAACCCAGAAATTCGAACAAAAATATCAATAAAAAATCAAAAACTCAAGAACAAAAACCGAGAAAATTCGAAAACTCAAGAACAAAAACCCAGAAATAATTCGAACATAAATATCAACAAAAAATCAAAAACCCAGAAAATTCAAAAACTCAAGAACAAAAACCCAGAAAAAATCGAAAACACAAGAACAAAAACCCAGAAAAATTCGAAAACTCAACCCAGAAAATTCGAAAAATCAACCCGGAAAATCAACAACAAAAACCCAATCAAAATCGAACAAAAAAATCAACAATTCGATCCCAGAAATTCGAGAATTCGAACCCAAAAAACAAGAACGCGAACCCAGAAATTCAAACCCAGAAATTCAAACCCAAAAAACCCAAAACTCGAACCCAAATTCGAACCTAAAAAATCAACAAAATAAAATAAAAATCAACAATTTTACCATGAATCCAAGATTTTGAAGATTTAGAGGTCAAATTCGACCATGAAAACTCTAGATCTAGAATTTTTATGGTCGAATTTCACCATCTAAAGCTTTAATATAGAGTTTTTTTCCAGAGATGGTGGTGGAGGCACAAAGGCGGCGGAGGTGTGGTGGTGGTGGTTGCGACGGAGAGGTTTCGGGAGGAGAGAGAGTGAAAAAATTGAGGGAGGAGATTGAGGTAGGAGAGAGAGTGAAAAAATTGAGGGAGGAGATTGAGGGAGGAGAATCGGAGATTGAGGGAGGAGAGAGAAAATGAAATCAGAAGAGGGAGGGGAGGGAGGGAGGGACTTGAAATCAGGAGGGAGAGAGAGAGTGAAAATATGAGGGAGGAGAGAGAGTGAAAGTGATGGGAAGGTAATATGAATTAAATAATTATTTTTGGGAAAATAAATTGATTAAATATTATGGGTGGGGAAAATTAGGTGGAAATATGGGTAGAATCTTTAGGTATTATGGTAATTAGATTGAAATGTAAGGGTATTTTAGGAAAAAATATATGTCCAAAAATAGAAAAGATTCTAAGTGGATACAACATTATGAAACGACTAAAAAGGAAACGGATACAACAAAAAGAAACGGAGGGAGTAACAAGTAACAAGGGAATTATTAGTCGATTCTATACTACGAAGTATTTATTTATTTAAATTTTTTTTTTGAATCTTGGTGATTAGTCTGATGACTAAAATTTCTATCGTCATGACTCATGAATAAGAAATGATAATTTTTTTTTAACCTTTTGGGATTTATATTATGACTAATATGTGCTATAAGAGCAGTATAAATTAAAAATATGAAAAAAGGGATTCGAATCTGTGACATATCCCTCCATGGCTCCATCACTAAAAGAGTGTCCCGTTTGATATTTCATGGCTCTAAGACACGACTTGAAACGTAAAATTTTATAATTGATATTCCGAAATATATTGAAACGAATCTAACAAGACCTCATATTAGTATATTATTTTTTATACATTAATGAGAATTAATGCCCAGAATTTTTAAGGTTAATCCAAAAATTTACAATGGTACAATATTTTAGAGACGGGGTTGAGGAATCAGCAAACACATGCTTTCAACCTTTGTCACAATTATACTTTTAATTTTTTTTAAAAAGAAGACCGGTTTAGAGTCAAGCCTCAGACTTGTGACGGTCGTAGAAGTGTCATCTGACTCATCTCTCGTCTTGTCTAGAGATTGCTATATGCAATGGCTACAAATCAAAATTAATTAAGTTCTATTGTTATCTTTCTTCTTCTTTTTGACGGGTATATAATCATATTTCTATTTGAATTTAGATGTTGTGTTACTCCCTTCGTATTTATTTAAGGGTTATATTTGGCCGGACATGTATATTAAGAAGAATAATTGTATAAAATAAAGTAATAAAACAAGTAGGGTTGAAAATATATTTTAGTAAGTAAAACAAGTGAGGATCATATCATTTTAGAGGGGGTGTGGTGGGGGGGTGGATGAGGTGTATTTCTGAAATTATTTGTTTAAGGAAAAGAATTAATGATATAATTAGGCAAAAGTCAAAAAGTAACTTCTTATTGACCCACCTTGTGAGCAAGTACTTTATATTTTCATGTTTGCCAAATAGTACCTTGAATTAAAAACTTGTTTTAAAAATGGTACCTTGTTGCAACATTCCGGCCAAAATTACAATTTTTCGGCCATTGTTTCAACCTTCCCTCCAAAAAACTGTGCGTGTGTAACAAATTGTAGTCATGTGACTCATGTGCGGTCTTATTAGAATAATATCAATATATATTTTCTAAATATCCACTTTTAAAATTTTCCACATAATTCGAGATATTAAGAGTCAAAGTCATGTGTGTGAAAAGCGTAAAGTCAACCATGATACAATATTTAAGAAATATATTCATGAGGGAAATACTTAACCTGATTCATAATCATCACTTCACAATCATGTAAATAAAAATAAACATAAATTGAATTAGCTAAAAGAGTTAGTAGTAAACAAAGGAATGGAGAGTAAAATTGGAACCAAAATTACGCCAAATTTTTGCTACCATTCGGCTTTTTAATGTAGAAGAAGAATTGTCAATTGTTTTAAGTTTTAACTGTTATAATAAAAATTTAATAAGGAAACATAAAATGTTATTGCTCCAGTGTTCATCAGGTCACGGGTTCGATTATTAGAACCAGCAACTTTTTTCTTTTAATTTTTCTTCCTTCAACTTACTACATATTTGTTTCTTTTTTTCTTCTTTCAACTTATTTGTTTTTTTTTTTCTTCCTTCAACTTATTTGTTATCTTTTCAATTCATTTTATCTAATTAGTCAATAAATTTTCATTTTCACTAACTATCAATTGTTAAAAAAAATATATCATAAATCCAAATATTTTCACCTCATTTAATTGGACTATATATTTTTTTTTCTTCAAAAAGTCAACTTTTTTTTTTTGGCAAATTACCAAAATGGAAAGAGTAATAAGAATAAAATAACTTCCTTTAACTACAACTTTATTATAGTAGTCATCTTCATTTTCGTAATATTTTATAGATTTTTAGTGATATATTTTTTTAAAAAATCTCAAATAATTTGAACTTTGCGATGTCTAGAACTAACTACACGAATTTAATATTACAAAAAAACCTTAAGAGTTACCCACTTTTATTTTTTCATATAAAAAATCATAATAATGTCTTTTTTATACTAGTAACTACTCGTATAACTTTTGTGCCACCCCTGAGATAGAATTCTGGGTCCGCCACTGAATGTAGTAGACCTGTTCAAAAGGTGCGCCAAGCCAGGTTCGGGCCTGACCACGGTATAAAAATCAGCCCTTTATGTTGGGCCGGATTAAGTTTCGGGCCAATTTTGTATGCCCAAATCCCGTTATTTCGGGGGCCAGGTCATGTTTAAGGCCAATTTTGTATGCCCAAAATCCGTTATTTCAGGTCAATAGTAACAGGCTTTTCGAACCATTTTCTTACCGGGTCAAATTCATAACTTAAAATGTAGTTTTTGTACTAGTATAGGACCCGTGCGATGCACGGTTTACAAATTTTAACTTTAAGTGCGAAGTTAAATTAGTTTAGAAAAAAAAGTGGATTTTTCATTTTCATTTACACCTGTCACCCATAATTTCATGTTAGGTATAAAAATCAATTAACATCCTATAAAAATATCATTTTTTTATCGTGTTATCCGTACCCATTTGGTTACATGGACAGTGATGTTAGGTTATGATACATATGATATTACATAAATCATGCGGAAACAACCATTAACCCAGGATTACATATTATTTACACATAATCATATAGCATAATTTAGATGCATACTCTTTGTTGCGTGCCCTCCCTAGCTGCGCCCGAACCGAACAAGAACAAGTCTTTAGGACTCCAAGTGTCGTCCCTCCGTAGATAGTCCACAGTACGTCCGGATCCGCCTTAAGATTGACCAACTAGAATCGCCCTTAAGGTACTAGAATTTTCGGCACTTTTGAGCAAGATGTGTGACTGAATTTTTCTCTCAAAAACTCACTTTGAATACTTGAAAACTCGTTATAAATTGTGAGCCCAAGCCACATATTTATAGGGGTATGGAAAGGGAATTGGAATCCTATTCAGATACAAATTAATTAAACCTAGAATCCTACAAGAACTCTAATTAATTAATTTATCAAATAGAATTAGGAATTTAATCATTAACCGAACTCTGCACGTTTTAGGAATCGTGCATGAACACAAACACTTACGCACACACACACGGCAGCCACGATGGGCCGCCCATGCGCGTGCGTGCGAGCAGCCCACGCAGCGAGGCCTACGCGAGCTACAAGCCCACGTAGCTCCTGCGCGCGCTGCGCGCGCTGTGCGCGCTGCCACGACCTGCTGGGCCTGGCCTTGCGCTGGGCCTGGCGTGGCCTTGGCTGTTCGTGTGGCGCGCTTGGCTTGCTGGGCGATGGCCTGGCTTCGTGCTGGGCCCTCGTCCGGCAGGCCTCGTCCGATGCTTATTCGTACGATACGCTTCCGATTAAATTTCCGATTACGGAGTTCATTTCCGATACGAACAATATTTAACATTTCCGATTCCGGAATTAATTTCCGTTTCGAACAAATATTTAATATTTCCGTTTCCGGAATTATTTTCCGATTCCGATAATATTTCCGATTCTGACCATATTTCCTTTTCCGGCAATATTTCCGATTCTGGTAATATTTCCATTTCCGATAATATTTTCCGATACGTACCATGTTTCCGTTTCCGGCAACATCTACGACTTGGATAATATTTATATTTCCGATACGATCCATATTTCCGTTTTCGGTAATATCATCGTTTCCGGAGTATTCATTTCTTGCCTGTGGCGATCTCAGCTCCCACTGAAACCAAGATCCGTCGATTCCGAATATTCATCGATGGAGTATTTAATGCCATTAAATACTTGATCCGTTTACGTACTATTTGTGTGACCCTACGGGTTCAGTCAAGAGTAAGCTGTGGATTAATATCATTAATTCCACTTGAACTGAAGCGGCCTCTAGCTAGGCATTCAGCTCACTTGATCTCACTGAATTATTAACTTGTTAATTAATACTGAACCGCATATATTAGACTTAACATAGAATGCATACATGGACCAAGGGCATTATTTCCTTCAGTCTCCCACTTGTCCTTAGGGACAAGTGTGCATTTCCTAGTTCCTTTGTCGCTCGATGCTTGCTCTTGAACATAAGGTAAGAGTTGTCATCCTTATTATGTCCAGAGGTGTTCCTCGGTTTCAGAGTTCAACTGATCAAATAAACAGATAATCATAGCCTATGATTCATCCGAGCACGGCCATGCATTTCACAGTTTCTAGCTCTCCGAGTGGCCTTGTACAACTTTTAAGCATCTCATCCCGATTTATGGGAGGACAATCCCAATCTTGCGATCTTGAGATTAGACTTCGTTTGATAGGTGATTACCTGAGCGTTGCCTTTATAGCCTCCTTTTACGGTGCGACGGTTGGTCAACGTCAAAGCAATCAGTTCTCAAACAAGTAATCTCAAATCACTCAGGTATTGAGGATTTAGTGTCTAATAATTTTAATGAAATTTACTTATGACAGATTTTCATCTCTTACAGTAAAGTTTCATAGGTCTTGTCCGATACTAGTCTTCCCAAAGTAAGTATCTATGCAAATGATTATGACATTGCCATGTCCACATAGTTCAAGAAACAGAACTACTAGTCATCTTGCATTCTAGTCGTCTAACATTTTCTATGCGTCCAATTTTATAGAAAACTCCGACTAGGGACCATTTTCAACCTTTGACATTCAAGTTCACTTGATAGACATTTCTTAGTCACAGGACTGGTCCTGACAGTCTATCTTGAATATATCGTCAAATTTGAAGGGACTCATCATTTAATACTAAACCAAGATTAAATGGAATATGAAAATACATTGCATATATGATAAATGTTCAACCCCAATGTTTTATAACCATGGGCCTCAAACCCATCTTCTAAAACAATTCATGGAATTCAAAGCTATGCTTGATTTCCAGTGCTACAACGTGAGTGTTGCTTCTCACTTGTTGCATAGGTTTAGTTATCATGCTTTGCCAATCTTAATATCCTTTTCATCGAATGTTCTTCGAGATATGATGATAAGATCTTTTCGAGTTTGTTTATTATGTGATCTAGTCTTTTCTTACTTCGATGGTGGTTTTACTCATTTTGCAATGAAGAACCATCAAGTTAGCAGACGTTTTTCTTGCTTCAAGAGTGGTTCTACGCATTTTTCAATGAAGAACCATCAAGCCAGCAGATAGGTGATCTACCCAAGTTCAGTGAAGAACTTTAAACAACCCTGTTTTATTGCTTCTTAGGCAATAATCACTTTTACTTCAACTGTTTAGGTTGCTAGTGATGCTTTGTTTGGATTTACTTATCCAAGCAGTTCACAGACATGTGGAAGACTTTCCAGCTGTATCTTAGAACATAGAAATTAATTATTTTAATTTCCCACGCAACAACTCATGGTCTCCAACCCATGTTGCCATTTTCAAAACACGATGCTCTATAGCTCGTCCTTATCAATGGTTAACTCCAAAGGGTCTTGCTTGATCCTTTGCCAGTGTTTATGCGTGTAGCATCAATATTTAGCATATCTTTATTTCCTTGAATCAAGAACTATTCCTATGTACCTTTTCAGGTACCATAAGTATTCTTGATCTCAATCTAGTTGATCTTCACTTAGATCAATAGAGATTGGTTAATGTTCGTCATGCCTAAAGTCATACGATACGTTTTTGGCGATCCTCATATTATATCATACATGATAAATTCTTTTGCAGAATATTTCCCAATTGAATTCTATTCATGTAACTTTAACTTATCTAGTTTCAGTAGATACTAAATTCAGCTAAATTCTTTGACATATAATATAGGTTAAGAATCTCATTTAGACTCTTTGATGTTTAACTTAGTAAATGCTTATACATAGTTCAAACATCCTTTACTTATATTTATTCATATGGGTCGAATATCTCCAATGGAGTCTTTCGTGTTTGATTTAGTAAATGCCATTACTTAATTCAAAACAATATCATAAGATCTTTGTAAATAGATCTTAATACCCAGTATGTACTAAGTTTCGCCATGGTCCATCATTGATGAATAATTTCAAATCTAAGTAATTAGCATTTGAATGTTATTTCACAATAGAGAGATATGTGTGTGATACACATAGGACCATTTTAAGTTTTACGTACTCCCACTAAACTTCTTATATATCTATAAGAATCATGTATATTTTATGAAACTAAAATACTTATTAGCTTCACTAAAATATAGTTCTAATTCCCAATTGCTTGCTTAAATCTGTACTTAGATTTTATAAACTAGCTTTTCTTTTCAAGCATTTATTTGGATCCACAAATCCTATGACATACCATGTACATATTTTCTTCCAACATTTGACTGAGGAAGATGTTTTGTCATCCAATTGCCATATGTACCAATATGCAATCATTGCTTGAATTATAGACTTAAGCATTACGATTTTGCATGAGGTTTCAACACAATCCACATCGTGAATTTGCTTGTAACCTTTAGCAACTAATCTAGCTTTGTGCATGAACACAATTCCATGTTTGATGGTTTTTATCCTTAAAACAAACTTGCAACCAATAGGTGTGAAACTATTCTTGCAAATCAACAAAATTTCAATTTTGTCATCAAAACATTGAGTATGTTTTATGGCCTTTAACCATTTAAACATATAGTCTATATATGGCCTCTAACCATTTTAGGGAATCTATATTTCGTCATAGCTTTCTTACAAGTCACAAACTCATTAATCTATATGATAATAGTTTGACTGCAAGTTGTAGGTTTCTTTACTATTTAGAAGAATCTTATAGTTTCATTGACCTGATCTCTATGTTTCTTCACTATCTAATAGAAGAATCTCATAGTTTCAGTGACTTGAATTCTATGCCTACTTGGGTATAGAACATCAAACAATAGAATATCAATAGCCACTTGAAAGTCCTTTGAATATTCTTGTTCTCCTTGAAGCATTTGTAAAGTCTTCTAAGAGATGTCTATTCTTTAAAGCCACTTGTAAAGTCTTTACAGAATAAGTTCGGATTTTCTGAAGCACTTCGAAAAGCCTCCGGAATGTCCGTTTATGTTTGTTGTTTGCCTCGAAGACTTTCGAGGTCTATTTTCTCCCACTTGTCATTTTGGAAACGAATCTCCAAAAGGACATTATTTCGAGCAAACAAACATTATGTTCTCAAAAATTCGTGGTAGAAACAATACCCTTGTGTCTCATTTGAATAAATCACAATGAAACATATATCTATACTTGGGCCTTAGTTTGTCGAATGACAAACACTAAGCTCCCACTGAGTTTTGCAACTCTCTAGATATATTTTATGAAAAGTTATTCTGAAATTACTTTTCAATAGCTTTGACGAATTTGGTTTAGTTTGGTGGTAGTTGAGCATTTTGTTTTAGAAATTATAGGAAAAGTCTTTATGATTCATCATTAATCGAATCAAGTACTAATTGATTCTAACTAAGATATGCCATATCTTATGGACCTAGATTGTGAAATTACAACACACAGCCATTGATGATCATATTTGGTCTCAAGTAATCATCAACATGATCTAACCTAGATCTTTATGATTTCTTGCCAAGTGGATTTTATACTTCTGAATCTTTGAACTAGCCAAACAGATTCAACTTATATCACATTTGAGTAAATAAACCTATATTCACTCGAATCCATGTGAAATAATAAAGTCATAAAACCTTTCTTTAGCTTTGAACTCTATCGTCTAGGCGTTCTAACAATAGTTCATATTCTTTGTTACTTTCAACAAGTAAGACTAGCTTGTCTTAAGTTGATCTAGAAATCCACCAACTTTCAAAAAGTCCATCAAAATAGAGCTTATGAATGTTAACTTGTTGATATGGTCTAAGCAACAATGCCAAAGATTAATGGAACTCAAATCAAGGGTTTGATTTGAACCTAGTAAAGTTCTTTAAAGAGTTGTTTGTTTTAATCAAGCATATTGACTCAACCTGTAATTGACCATTTCATTCAAATAAACAAACAAACAAGCATTGTTTTTGTTCTTCTGAATGTGAGTCTTTCTGTGTTTGAAGCAGAAATTTAGGTATGCTGATTATGGAACAAAATAGCCATTAAGTTCCAGCCTTTGAAAGGACTTAAAACAAACTAGATGACCCTACAACTAATGTAGCATTGCCATGCTTCATTTCCCACTTGTAGGTTATTAGTGTAGCCTAGCTTCCATTGTTTGAGTTCTTACCGAAGTAAGAACCTCAAGCGGTATATGATACCAAGGAAGTTTGATTGCTAGGTCACTTCTCTTTAAACATAAACTTATAGGTAGAAACGGAATCGTAAATTCCTTTCATTTGTTCCTCGTTTTCCTATTTCTTGTACCCTTTCTTATAGTCTTAAGAATTGAATTCTTTAGTGTTGACTTTTATACTTTGTTAGACATGTCCAATGCCACCAACAAGGTTCTTTACCATTTTAATTTATGTTGAATATTCTGTTTCAACTAGATGATCTTACCAGAAGCTTCTAAAGTTCTCTAAGAATCGATCTATTTGAATGTCTAGGAACTAGACTCATTCGAGAATTAAATGGAAAAAGGATTTTAGGTTGTTAACCATTGGTAAAGCTGAGCGTTTAAGCTCAATGCTTTATGATCTCAAAACTACAGTGTATTTTGAATTCACAAGCACCAATTGGTTTGCCATTCGATTTTGATATTCGAAAACAACCATAAAAGTCGATATAAGAAACGTACATTTTAAATTGCTCACTTTCTCTCTTTTCCGTGAATCGTTCTTGGATTCACTACCAATCGAGGAAATTTACTGTTACCTTTCTAAAAGGATTTATTGTAGTGCAAGATATTTAATTATAAACAATAATTAAAACATACATTGAAGCATGCAAAGTCTAAACATTTATCATGAATAATAACTTGAAATTAAAGCAACCATGCAATTCAAACAAGTTATTAGCATTTTATTCGATTTTATTGTTCCGGCAGGTGTGAATAAAATGATTCCAAGACCCTAAAACCATTGAAGAATTAAGCACAGTTTGTCGACTCAATTCTAAAACATTTTAGGTAAGCAAAAAGCCTTTTGCTAATAGTCTAGAAACTACTCTTGGTTGATAGGTACGTCTAAGAACTTATTAGGTAAACCTATCGATTTTGCCACGACATAAAAGGACTCCTTACTTATATCGTTGAGTTTCACCAAAACTAACATGTACTCACAATTATTTGTGTACCTTGCCCCTTTAGGACCAATAAGTAACACCTCGCTGAGCGAAAACTATTACTAGATTGATGTAAAGGATATCCAAGCAAGTGTATATTTTGGCATGGCACCTTTTAACTCAATTTTTAAGTTTGGAACTTAAGGCTCTTACTATGTTGGTTAGATTTTAAGTGAACTAAAATCCTTAATCATGCAACATAATCAAGCTTTTGATCTCATGCATTTTAAGACATATTTAAAAGCAATAAATAACTTAAAACATGCATAAGATAAATGTGATCTAGTATGGCCCGACTTCATCTTGAAGCTTTGACTTCAAAGTCCGTCTTGAAAATCTCCGTGGGAGGCACCATTTTCTTCAAATAGGATAAGCTATAACTAATTACAACTATTTGATGGTTCGCAGACCATATTTGAATTGAAAAATAACTTTGGTACCTTAGACCAATTACATTCAAATTAATGGTACGCAGACCATATTTTCTATCCTATTTGGGCCATACTAGTCACTTCATAACCTGCAAAACAGTACATATACAATATATACCATTCACCCATTCATTATCATGAATGGCCCACATAGCTGGTTAGTAAAACACATTATGCATCACGTAAATATT
Source organism: Spinacia oleracea (assembly GCF_020520425.1). NCBI lineage: Eukaryota > Viridiplantae > Streptophyta > Magnoliopsida > Caryophyllales > Amaranthaceae > Spinacia > Spinacia oleracea. Next base: position 109,118,332 of record NC_079490.1, read on the forward strand.
TGCAGCAATTAATCAAGGGCACCAATAATCTACCAATTATTCAGTCCTTATTAATTCTAATCAAGTTGTTTTAACCTTAAGGATTTGTAGACCTAATCAAGAGTTTATGACTAAAAAGCGCTCCCACTTAAACCAATAAATTCATATGCTTTACTAATTTTAAACATAAAAATGTATTTCTAGTCTAACCGGAAACATACAAATTTAATTAAAATTTAAAGCTCATATAAATTTATAATTGAATCCAAAAAGTTTAATTTAATTTCAGTCGTATTTAAATTAATTCATGATTTTAATTTTAGTAAAATAATTAGAATAAATAACATTTATTATAATTACAATATTCAAAATTAAAATCCAAGAAAATAATTTAAATTATTAATTTTAAAATTAATTAAAATTACGTGAACTGAAATTTTCAAATTAAACATTCAAAACGATCTAATCGTAACGCAAACACCCTACGCATTGCACGCCCATGGGCCGCACGCACACAGCCATCGCTGGCCATGTGCGCGCAGCCCATGCGCTCGTCGCATAGCTGCTGCATCTCCATCGCAAGCCATCGCACGCTGTGCGCGCGAGCCATCGCTCGCTGGGCGCGCGACATCGCTCGCTGGGCGCGCGACATCGCTCGCTGTGCGCGCGAGATCGCTCGCTGTGCGCGCGAGCCATCGCTGTGCGCGCGAGCAATGCTGGGCGCAGCGCTCGTGGCACGCGAGCTTGCGCTCGCTGCGCGCGAGGCTGCGCGCTCTTGCGCGAGGCAGCGCGCGTTGTGGCGCAGCTCGCTTGCTGCCCACACGCGACTGCCTTGGCTTGCCTTTCGCCCTTGCCCATTTGTTCATAGCTCGTGGCCCACGACACAAGGCAGGGCTGCTGCCTTGTGCTCGTGCACCACGCCCTTGCTCATTGCATTCGTGCCGCACGGGCGACGAGCTCCCTTGCTCGTCGTCGCATGCCCGCACTATACAACACCCCTTAAGGGTAACACGAAGCGTCCATTGCTTTGTGCGTGCAAGTTATATGAACGAATCGCATAAAAATTTAAAATTTATATTTAAAATTAATGACAAATTAATAAATAATATTAATTTCATAATTTTAGGGCGAAAAATCGAAAGTTTATTATTCAATTGATTTCCGATTTACATGGATTCAAGTCTAGGTCATAAAAATTTAAAATTTATCATAAATTTACAATTTTTATGGTGGTTTTTAATCATAGGTTTCTAATTAAATTATAATTAATTATGAAAATCAAATTAATTCTAAATTATTCTAATTTTCAACAAATTAATCATAATTACAAATTAGATTGTATAATTAACAAGGCTAGGCATTCAAACTTGTTAAACATATACAGTAGGTCAATCAAAAATTCAAGATTTATCAACAAGAATCGCAAATATTTAATTTAACATCTTAAATTTACGAAATTTTGCATTCGAAAAACTAAAACCTTCGAAAAGTCATAGTTAGGCTTAGATTTTGAGAATTCTGGGTTTTTCAAAGTGGATTTTTCATTTTCATTTACACCTGTCACCCATAATTTCATGTTAGGTATAAAAATCAATTAACATCCTATAAAAATATCATTTTTTTATCGTGTTATCCGTACCCATTTGGTTACATGGACAGTGATGTTAGGTTATGATACATATGATATTACATAAATCATGCGGAAACAACCATTAACCCAGGATTACATATTATTTACACATAATCATATAGCATAATTTAGATGCATACTCTTTGTTGCGTGCCCTCCCTAGCTGCGCCCGAACCGAACAAGAACAAGTCTTTAGGACTCCAAGTGTCGTCCCTCCGTAGATAGTCCACAGTACGTCCGGATCCGCCTTAAGATTGACCAACTAGAATCGCCCTTAAGGTACTAGAATTTTCGGCACTTTTGAGCAAGATGTGTGACTGAATTTTTCTCTCAAAAACTCACTTTGAATACTTGAAAACTCGTTATAAATTGTGAGCCCAAGCCACATATTTATAGGGGTATGGAAAGGGAATTGGAATCCTATCCAGATACAAATTAATTAAACCTAGAATCCTACAAGAACTCTAATTAATTAATTTATCAAATAGAATTAGGAATTTAATCATTAACCGAACTCTGCACGTTTTAGGAATCGTGCATGAACACAAACACTTACGCACACACACACGGCAGCCACGATGGGCCGCCCATGCGCGTGCGTGCGAGCAGCCCACGCAGCGAGGCCTACGCGAGCTACAAGCCCACGTAGCTCCTGCGCGCGCTGTGCGCGCTGCCACGGCCTGCTGGGCCTGGCCTTGCGCTGGGCCTGGCGTGGCCTTGGCTGTTCGTGTGGCGCGCTTGGCTTGCTGGGCGATGGCCTGGCTTCGTGCTGGGCCCTCGTCCGGCAGGCCTCGTCCGATGCTTATTCGTACGATACGCTTCCGATTAAATTTCCGATTCCGGAATTCATTTCCGATACGAACAATATTTAACATTTCCGATTCCGGAATTAATTTCCGTTTCGAACAAATATTTAATATTTCCGTTTCCGGAATTATTTTCCGATTCCGATAATATTTCCGATTCTGACCATATTTCCGTTTCCGGCAATATTTCCGATTCTGGTAATATTTCCATTTCCGATAATATTTTCCGATACGTACCATGTTTCCGTTTCCGGCAACATCTACGACTTGGATAATATTTATATTTCCGATACGATCCATATTTCCGTTTCCGGTAATATCATCGTTTCCGGAGTATTCATTTCTTGCCTGTGGCGATCTCAGCTCCCACTGAAACCAAGATCCGTCGATTCCGAATATTCATCGATGGAGTATTTAATGCCATTAAATACTTGATCCGTTTACGTACTATTTGTGTGACCCTACGGGTTCAGTCAAGAGTAAGCTGTGGATTAATATCATTAATTCCACTTGAACTGAAGCGGCCTCTAGCTAGGCATTCAGCTCACTTGATCTCACTGAATTATTAACTTGTTAATTAATTCTGAACCGCATATATTAGACTTAACATAGAATGCATACTTGGACCAAGGGCATTATTTCCTTCAAGTGAGTCATGTCTGACCTAACCCATCCTGACACAACCCATAGTGGATTACGTGGGTAGGACCCACTTACAACCCATGACACAATGTGTCGGGGGTCGAGTTTTGTCTACACTTGTTTTGCGATGGCCTTGACCATGCCTGCGGTCAGCTTTTGCGATGATGCAGTCTTGGCGAGGCATGGGCTTTGCGCCCATGGGACTTGCCTTGGGCAATTGACTTGTTTCGTTTTGTTTTAATTTTCGGTTGAAGAACAATTTTAATTAAATTTAATTTCGTAATTTAAATTTTCTCGAAATTTAATTTTGATTAATTTAATTTATTTATTTTATTTTATACTAATTATTCTAATAAAATTAAAATATTTTAATTAAATGATAATCCGTATAAGTGACTATGCATCCGATGGGTAAAAAGATTGTCTTTGACGGGGTTTATGATTTTGTTGTTTAGGGGTGAGTTTGAACTTTCAAAAGTTTGGAAGTACGTACGTAGTAGCATAGTGATGGCATACATGAACATTAAATGTGGTCACGGAGAAATAATGTGGTTGCCTGGTGCAGTGGTGCGTGAGGAAGTCCAAATACATGCCTGGTATGTATTTGGAAAAACATGCCAGCCCCAAAAAAAAAGATAAAAATAATTAGAATATGGTTTTGGGGGGAAAAAAATAACGGTACAGTAAATAATTGTAACGGAGAGTCTGAGTTGGCAAATTCATTTCCTATCTCTGTTGAGTTCCTGTTTCTTCAATTGAGCCTCCCCTCTTTCTTCAATTCGACCATTTTTTCGACCACCATTTTTTCGACCACCATTTTCGAACCCAGAATTCCGTTAAAAAAATTCATAATTTATCATCTTGTTCTCCTCTTCTTCTTTACTATTTTCGACCACCATTTCCGTGAGGTTAGTTTAAGACTTAATTTCGGAAATGGAGGGATCTGGGGCTGAATTAGGTGACGAAATTGGTGACGGTAGTCGCGAGGTTGATGGAGAAGAAGAAGAAGAAGACTTCATATGGAGGTATGAACCACAATCCTCCTCCGAGGAAGAGGTATGAACTTGGAAAGCATTAATTGGGTTTTTTTTTTCAAATTTGGGGCATTCATTTGTTTCTCAAATTGTCAATCATGTTATAGGGATTTGTAATTCATTTTATTTCGTGTTGTAAATTCCCGATGCAAGGTAATAATTGTTTGATTTGTATTGATTTTATGAATTAATTGTATAGCAACTGAATAATGTATGAATTTATTTATCTGTATTGATTTTATGAATTTATTTATTGTTGAATGAATCATTAAAAGGAATGATTGAATGAATTAATTAATCATTAAAATAAATACTGGTTTAATGATGCTAATTAATATTAAAACATTCTGAAATTGATTGTTTATTTTAGGGTTTAGGGTTTATGGTGTGTGTTATGGTTTAATGTTGTTGGGTTTGGAATTGGTTGAGATTGCTAATTGGGGTGGGCTTGGTTTTGAATGTAATTGTAGGAGGGTGGTGAGGATTGTTTCACAACCCCGAAAAAGCGAATGGTTGTAACTGCCTATGGGGAAGAGGAGGAAGTTCTTGAATTGAAGGTTGGTATGGTGTTTCCTTGTTGGGAGGAGATTGAAGAACAGTTTAGGGGGTATGCCAAACAAAAGGGTTTTGGTATTTCCCGTCGTTGTGGTACGGTGAAATCTTTGGTTGGTTCTGATAAAGAGAAAGGAATCGGGAAAGAGAAGCGTAATTGTTTGTGGACTTGTGAGTGCTATGGTGTGCCGGAAAGAAGGCTCAAGGCATCCGATTCACTCCATGAAGTAATTGGGAGTGGGGTACGCAAGTCTAAGAAATGTCAATGTCCCGTACATGTATTTGCAAGTGTAAATAAGTTAGGAGAGTGGGTGATACGTAGAGCAGTAATGGTTCATGAAAATCATCACCCCGCCCCTAGTAAGTCTAGGATTATTGCTTATAACCGAAAGAAGTGTTTAAGGGAAAATCCTCATGTGTTGAGACAAGCGAATGTATGTTCGCAATCTGGTATGTCTGTAGCTCAAACTTATAACTTAATGGCGGTGCAACGGAATGGTAGAGGTAGAATGCCTTTCCTACGGAAGGATCTTAATGAAGTGGTTGCGAAGGTGAGGAAGGCAAGGACAAGTGGTGGTGATGCAAGGGCAATGTTTGACTATTTTAAGAAGATGAAAGCAGATAATTCTGATTTTTTTCACGTGTAACGGCAAGGTGCAAAAGGGATGTTGCAGGATGTTTTATGGGTTGATGCTCGTAGTAGAGCTTCTTATGAGGAGTTTGATGATGTTGTCTGCTTTGATAGTACGTACTTGACCAATAAATATAAAATGCTGTTTGCGAACTTTGTTGGTGTAAATCATCATGGTCAGAGCATATTACTTGGATGTGCGCTTGTTTCGCATGAAAATAGTGACACATTCGAGTGGATTTTCGGCAATTGGTTAGAATGTATGGGTGGTAAAGCCCCAGTTAGGATATTGACTAATCAAGATCCCGCGATGAGGAGGGCTTTGAGAACAACCACGAGCAATACATGTCATAGGTGGTACATATGGCACATTCTTCAGAAGTTTAGTAGGAAGCTTGGAACGCATGCAGAGTACCCCGATTTAAAGGTAAACTTGGAGCGGGCAATATATGATAGTCTAACATGTGATGAGTTTGAATTAAATTGGGCAACAGTGATGGAGAGGTACCAGGTTGATGATGATTGGCTTGAAGGTACATTCTCCGTCTGTGAATTATATATTTATTTTGGAGATGAATTGTATATTTAATTTGGATTAAATGTGAAAAAAATAATCTAAACTGATGCGAAAAAAAAATGAGGAAAGATCACCCTAATCTGATGTACATGTGCACACCACCACTGATCTGTGCAGTGCACCTGATCAGTGCACCTGATCAGTGCACCTGATCAGTGCACCTGATTAGTGTACCTGATCAGTGCACCTGATCAGTGCACCTGATCAGTGCACCTGATCAGTGCACCTGATCAGTGCACCTGATCAGTGCACCTGATCAGTGTACCTGATCAGTGTACCTGATTAGTGTTCCTGATCAGTGTACCTGATTAGTGTTCCTGATCAGTGTTCCTGATCAGTGCTCTGATCAGTTTACCTAATTAGTGTTCCTGATCAGTGCTCTGATCAGTTTACCTAATCAGTTTACCTGATCAGTGCTCCTGATCAGTGCTCTGATCAGTTTACCTGATCAGTGATCCTGATCTGTGCAACTGATATGTGCTTATGATCTGTGCAACTGATCAGTTACCTGAGTTGTTGGTGAAATTCATCTGATCAGGGTTGTATGCGGAAAGGAACATGTGGGTTTCTGCGTATGTAAAGCATTTATTTTGGGCTGGCATGAAGACGACCCAACGAGTTGAAAGTATAAACAGTTTTTTCGATCAATTTGTACACAAGCATAGTCATTTGTATGAGTTTGTTGAGGCTTACTGTGAAGCAATGGAGGCAAGGGCAAATGAAGAAAGTATGGCCGATACGAGCACTGCGAGAAATCTAAGGCAAATTGTCACCTGTTTCCCAGCCGAGGAACTTTTCCAGAAATCATACACGGACGCCAAATTTCATGAGGTCCAAAGAGAGTGTAGTAGGGTACTGTATGTGCGGTGTTTGAGCAAGAAAATTTTGGATGAGTCTGTTGAAGAGTACGAGCTTGAGGATAGGGTTTGGATAAAGCCTAAACACGCAAGGAAGGAGATTGTTACGAAGCATAAGACGAAGTTTGTTGCAACGTATAATTACGTTACCAAGGAAGCATCTTGTGATTGTAAGCACTTTGAATGTCACGGTATAATGTGTAGGCATATGATATTGGTTTATGACTTGAATAACCAGACTGAAATACCTGGCAAGTACATACTTCGTCGTTGGCGGAAAGATGTTGAAAGGAAGCATACGAAGGTCAGGGTGATGTACCACGACCCATTGAAGACAGAAGTTGTGTGTAGGTAAGAATTATTATTTTATTAAAACTGATATACCTCATAATGTGTACATGTTGTCAATGTGTATCTGTTGTTCACATATAATGTTTAATATTGACAGGTACGATAAGCTAATGGTGTTGTTTGAGCCTTTACTTTCAAGGGCAGCTACCTACAAAGAGTCGATGGATGTTGTTGTTGAAATATCTCACTTGTTGGCAATGCGTTTGGATGAGAAGATTGCAATGCTTGACAGGCAAAGGCAAAATGAGGATGTTGTAGTTGGTACCCCGTCATCTGTGTGTTTGGAGAAAGGTGGTACGGAATTGACCCCCTCATCCGTTGGCCATTTACAACCTATTGGGGTACGACGTACGATGGTGTTTGATTCCCCACAAACGAATGAACATGAAGGAAGTTGTGCCGGTGGTGGTGTATCGGGAAGTGTTGGAGGTTTATCTGGCAGCTTTGCTCGGGGTTTATCAGGAAGCTTCAATGATAGAATAGATGCAATGGATGCAATTGCAGCTGGTTTAACAGGTGGCTTTGATCATGATGATGATGATGTTGGTGGCAGTTCTAGCCTTGAAAGCATAGATGTGGGCCTAGATGGGGTCCAAGCAAATGGCAATGAGGTTATTCCTTTGTTAGATCCTCCAATACCTCCAAGACCGGCCCACAGGACTACTAGTTACCGGTATAGGTCATGTACCGAGCGTCTGAAGCGGCCAATTACCCAAGAACAACTAATGAACAGAGAGACTCTAACTCCTAGCTCAACCAATGATGTTGGTCTTTCTTCTCCTTGTCCTCCATGTCCTCCTCCATGTCCTCCTCCTTGTCCCCCTCCTTGTCCTCCATGTCCTCCTCCAGCTCAACCAAAGGCTACACTGAGGAAGGCAGCGGCACCGAGGAAGGCATCGGCGCCAAGGAAGCCTGCGGCACCGAGGAAGCCAGCAGCACCGAGGAAGCCAACAGCACCGAGGAAGCCACCAGCACCGAGGAAGCCACGGAAGAGCAAGAAGGTTGATGAGTAACAACTTATAGTGCATCCGCAGCAACAACTTATAGTGCATCCGCAACAACAACAACCACAACAAAACTTCGTGCATCCCCAGCCACCCCAACAGGTAATTTACAAAGCTTTCATTATACAAGTTCATCTTTCGTCTGAAATATAGTTTAAGGGGAAGAAGAAGAATAAGAAATAGAAATAGAACCAGAAGAATTAAACAATTAAGCTAGTTAATTAAGTAAAATAGAACCAATTGGAAATTAAGTCTATTAGGTTTGGTTTTGGTTTTGGCAGTTGGAAATTAAGTCTATTAGTAAAATAGAACCAGAAGATTTGGTTTTGGCAGTTGGAAATTAAGTCTCTGATTCATTTATTGGAAATTAAGCTTTCTGATTTGGTTTTGGCAGTTGGTCTGTTAGTCTGTTTTCACTGTTAGTCTGTTTTGATTTGGAAATTAAGCTTTCTGATTTGATTTGATTTGGTTTTGGCAGTTGGATCTTTATTTTCAGAAATTAAGTCTATTAGTCTGTTTCAGTTGGATTATAATTGGATAAGTGGACAAGTTGGATCTTTATTTTCACTGTTGTTTTCAGGAATTTGTACAAAGTGTTGGTGGTATACAAATGTTGGATGGTTCCTTTAGGTACTATGCCCGGCCTGTTTCAGCTCCCGGATGTGTATATCAACAACAACGAGCATATGTTGGCGATGGATATATTGATGGCTACATAGACCCGTCTGGGGACCATGTCACGTTTGGTTCTCCTCGATGGATATATTGATGGCTACATAGACCCGTCTGGGGACCATGTCACGTTTGGTTCTCCTCAAACGGGGCATTCTCAAATGGTGCATCCTCAAATGGGCCATCCTACTCAAATAGGTCATCCTTCTCAAATTGTCCATCCTTCTGAGGTGGGCCATCCTTCTCAAATGGGCCATCCGATCCCTGTTATAAACTCGTACCATCCTGGGTCGTCATCTTTTCATCAAGGGTGTTCCTCCGTAGGTCAGTTTCGTCCACTAAACAACATCAACAACAACACTGCTATTGTTTATAATAACCATTTTCCTTCGTTTACGCAAAATGGAAGTGTTTCTATGCAACCTGTTTCAGGCAACGATGGTGGTTCAAAGGCGACGATGGTGGTTCCTAGATTTATACAAAATATCTTGTTGGGAGGAAATGGCGAAGGTTAAGGACTTGTAAGTCATTAAATTGGAATAGTTGTTGTGTTTGTGATTTACTCAATTGGAATAGTTGTTGTGTTTGTGATTTACTTTTCCTTTGTTTGTGGGAGACTTTAAACATTTGATTTGGTACATTTTTACATTATCCTAGTGCATAGTTTCAAAGGCCCATATTCAAAATAGGCCCATATTCAAAATAGGCCCATATTCAAAATAGGCCTATATTCAAAATTGGCATATTCAAACATACCTTGATTTTTATCACTAATGGTACTATCCGATCCAAAATGGCACTCATTTACATAAAAATTGTATTCATTTACATAAAAATGAAATTATATTGCATGGACCATAAAAATGGCCCATAAAAATGGTACTCATTTGCATGAAAATGGTATTCCTTTACATAAAAATGGTACACAGTTACAAAAAATGGTATTCATTTACATAAAAATGGTACTCCTGTTACAAAAATGGTACTCATTTAAAGGTGTTATTCAAGATATAACTTACCCAAAATATTCCATCAAAAATTTTAATTTCTAAAATATTTTATGAATACTTAAGTACTTTAATTTTATGAAATATTTAAGTACTTTATTTTATGAAATATTTAAGTAGTTTAATTGTACCATCAAATCGAGTATTGTTATCGAATCGTATATCGAATCATCATAAGAAATAATTAGAATGATTTTTAAGCCGAAGATTTCATAGGCCGAATTTGAAATCGAATAATATATCATCCTTATTCAAATGATTAACCATTTACCTTATGTCACTCTCGATTCATCGTATCATGAATCGCAATTCATACTTTTGATGGAATCGAATCTTAGAATCGTAATTCATAATTCATAGTAGAATGAATCATAGTAAATCAATCAATTCATTAAACCATGAATCCAATCATCCTTAATCATCCTTATTCAAATGATTAACCATGAATCTTACGTGAACCATATATCACTCTTAACCATTTTCCAGATTGAAAATGGTATTCAAATAGGTTAAAAGGGTATTCAGTTATATAAAGTGGTGTTAAAATGAACATATGTGGTAGTTACTTCATTAATAATGGTATTAAATTATCTTTATTGATATTAGTTTCACAAAAAGTGGTGTTCCGTTTTCCAATATGGGATTCTTTAATATTCTTTGAAAAGTTATAAATAAAATCCATTTACAATATAGCAATTGTAATTGGATTGATTATTAAACCATGAATTTTATTGATTAAACTATGATTCCTGATTAAGTCCAATTATTCCATTAAATCGAGTCACTAACCATGTTTCACGATTCTTCAAATGGAATCATAAATCGAATCATTAAATCGAGTCACTAACCCTTATTCAAATGATTTAAAGGGAACCATGTTCTCTTGAGTAACCATGTTTGAATCATTCGTGAAATCGAATCATTAATTCATCGAATCATAATCAAATCATTATTCGAATGATGTGAAATCGAATCATAATCAAATCATTATTTATAAGTAAAAGTATCGAATCGTATATCGAATCATTAGAATGATTTTTGATTCATATACCGAATTAGAAATCGAATAATCTATCAACCTTAGGGTCAATCTTATTCAAATAATTAACCATTTATCTTATATCACTCTTAAATATATTTTTTAACTATAAATTCAAAATTAAAAATCTTAACTCTAACTTCAAAATTGACAATATTTCCAATTCCTAAAATGGTATTTAATAATTTAAAAATGACATTGATTTCTGAAAAATGGTTTAAAATACATTTAGAATGGAATTATATTGTCAAAAATGGTATCCAATAATATAAAAGGCACATAGTCATCCCAAAAAATGGCATTCAAAAACAGAATAAAATTTTACACCATGTAACCCTAAACCCTAAACCCTAAACCCCAAACCCTAAACCCCATTAAGTAACACTATGTCACTACATCACTACATAAATCGAATTAATTAATCAAAACATTAAACCATGAATCCAATCATCCTTATTCACATAATTACCGATTATCCTAGTTTGGAATGGAATTGAATCATCAATCATTCACCTTATTAAACTCTACATTTGAATCATTAATTTGAATTCATCGTAGAATTGAATCGTGAATCATAATTCATCATTTTATACGAATCATTATCCATGATTTAACTCTCACCTATAATTACATACCCTAAATTTAAAATTAACCATATATCACTCTTAACCATTTTCCAAATTTAATTCAAAATACATAAAAATGGTATTCAAATAGGTAAAAGTGGTATTCATTTATAAAAAGAGTGGCACTGTGTTGTCAAAAATGGTGTTATGTTTAAAGAAAGTGGTAGTTACTTTAATAAGGTTGGTATTAAGATATCTATAATGGTATTAAGTTATCTTTGAAAAGTTATGTTTTATAATTAAAATCATAATATAGCAATTGTAATTGGATTGATTATTAAGTCATTAACCATATTTTATTGATTAAACTATGATTCCTAATTATTCCATTAAATCGAGTCATTAACCATCAAATTGAGTAACCATCATTCTATTCTTAAGTCGATTCTTCAAATGGAATCATATGCCGAATCATAAATCGAATCACCCTTATTCAAATGATTTAGAGGGAACCATGTTCGCTTGAGTAACCATGAGTCTTATGTGAATCGTAAATTTGAATCATTCGTGAAATTGAATCATAATCGAATCATTATGTGAAATCGTTATGTGAAATCGAATCATAATCAAATCATTATTTAACTCTCTCAATTATAATTATAAATCATAAATCGAATCATCCAAAAATTACTTATTCAAATAAATAACCATGAATCTTATATGAATCATAAATCGAATCGTTAAATCATATCCTTAATTTCAAACAATATTTACACTCTTAATTAATCCTGATTATAGAAATTAATCCTACTTTACTTCACTCTAATCATTTTCTAAAATTAAACCATACTTCACTCTAACCATTTATATATGGTATTGTTTTATGAAAAATGGTATTACTTTATAAATAGTGTGCCACTATTTTCTCCAATATGGTACATAGTCATCAAAAATGGTTTTATTAATAGAACAATGGTGTTCTTTGTGACAAAAGTGGTACTCAATTTTATGGAAATGCAATTCATTTACATTGAATGATACTCATTATTTAAAAATGGTATTCGTGTTATATAAATTGGTATTTAAGTGTATGATTATGGTGTTAAGGGTACAAAATTGGTACTGTTTTTTGATAAAAATGGTGCGAATATGGTCATACTTTGCATATAATTTAGGCCATATTTTGCATAGACTTTGGGCCATATTTTGCATATAATTTGGGCCATATTTTGCATATAACTTGGAAATATGCATCCTGCAAAAAAATACATCCTGGAAATATTCAACAAGCCAAGCCTGGAAATATTCATCCTGCAATATTATCCATGATCACAAAGTCTTGTCCATGATCACAAAGTCTTCCAACAACAATATTATCCATGATCACAAAGTCTTCCAACAACATACATCCTAAATATTCAACAAAGTCTTCCAACTACCAAATTTACAAATTAATAACAATTTATCCAACAACTATGATCACAAAATTATCCAACACCCACATTATCCTGCAAATTATAAATACTATGAATCATCCAAGAACCAGTTTAGGGCAAACCACTACTACCCCCCTTGTCCTAGCTCGAGGCAGCATTGCTTCAAGCATGGCGTAACTGACGTCATTGTATTCCGACAGCAAGTCGTCAAGCATTAACGCCGTTCTTAATTTCACCAAATCATGCTACATAAATCAGGAAAAATGTAAGTCCTACTACTATGTTGGACCACACAAAATCTTGAAGTTGAAGTTGAGAAAATTATACTTACCACTTCATACTGTGCCACGAACCGAGGCGCACATGCCTTCATGCAGCTTAACATTATAACCCCGCACGACTTACTACAACACATTTACACATTTTTAAGTCAAACAAATAATAAACTTTACAGGCACGATTAAGAATACAAATAAACCACATATATACTTACTTGTCCACATTGCCTGCTATGTTGATGACCTCAGTACGCCAATTGCTCATTGTCCCTGCCTGGTATCCAGGTACATTCACCTCGAACATGGTATCCATTGCATTAACCTGGTACGATTATACCAATATTCACTACATTTAACAAACTCCTCAACAAACTCCTACAAATTTATGAAAATCACTACAAGTCAAGTCCTGAACATTTACCAGGTCATTAAGGTTATCGGCATGTTTCTCCGCTGGGTTTTTGAAGATCGAATCAATCAATCTTATTGCCTTCCCCTTAATGTCAAAACAGACACCCCACCAATGTTCTTTGACCAGTACGGGGACAAAAACCTGTACCACAGGTGTACCGTTATAACTGCTTCACTTAAAAATTAAGCACACGTATATTAAACCAAAATACATACCGTCGCTAGAGAAGTAAACGGGATGTTTTTCAGAACCTTGCCGTACTTGGTGCCTATGATGTAGTTGGAGTCTCTGGATTCCAATACCCTTAACTTTGAACCAAGAAAAACAACAGTCAGATAATACAAACCAACATAGATGGGAAAGAAAAATAAAGTTAACCCGATAATTCTTACGGCAAAATCAGGAGTCAGCAATATCCTTTCACTCTTTCCAACGAACTCCTTCACTCTCCACACCTTAGTGTACAGAAAGGAAGCCATCCGAACATACCTGGTACTCACACATTAGCTCGCCATCAATGTGTGGTAACAATCCCTTTGATCAGCCACCCCACCATCACAGCTAATCATCTCTGGTCCCGGGCTATATACAATTCATTTACAATTAGAGCCACATTCAATAAGTATAAATACACGTAAACGATTTATTTAAATATTCATACCAGGTGGGGATGTTCCTTGATGACCGCCAAGATCGGATGAATACAAGGACATGGTTTGCAAAGGCTGTAATTCTCTGTGGATTCGTAGACAATTCATACACAGTAGAAGACAACGCAGGCTTAGTCACTCTCTTGGGCCCAGTCCCGGGAGTATTTGCTGGCTCGTTCTCTTTTTCTTTCTCTTTTCCCTTATCTACAATTGTCACTTGCTCAACATTTGTCACTTGCTCAACTTTCTGGTGGAACGGCTGCGGTGGAACGGCTGCGGTGGAACGGCTGCGGCGTCTGATTTCTATGAAGATCCAGTTGTTGAGTCTAGCATCTCCTTAGAAAGTTGATTAGCTAGCTTCACACACGAAGCTGCCACAATTCCAACCATCCCAACAGGACCTTCCTCGACCTGTCTCTCAGAAACAGGTGCCGCAGCAGTCGAGAGACCGTTCGAAATAGCAGCTGAAACACCGCCACCCCCACCACCAATGTTATAGTGGAACGAACCAGAATAGCCTGCTGAGTAACCCCCACCAGCATTGTTCTTTCCACCTGATCCTCCTGAACCTCCTGATCCTCCTGAATTCTTTCCACTTGCAAATGCATCAAAGCCGATCGGTGCTTGAGCAGCAGCATCGTAGCCTTGACGAGGAGCGTTCTCAAACCTAGGAGGACCTAGACCTAGACCTACACTTACATCATCACCACCCCCTCTTCCCATACCCCCAGGAAAACCAAAAGGCCCTCTTCCAATTCCCATACCACCAGGCCCTCTTCCCATTCCCATACTCGTACCAACACCGTAATCACCTATGCCAACAAACCGCCTAGTGCCAAACCCACCAGTGCCAACCAACCCACCACGAGGCCCAACCCAACCACTGCCAGCACTGCCAACAAACCCCCCAGTGCCAACCAAACTACCACCCCACCCACTGCCATCACCACCAACACCCATACCACTACCGCTCGCTAACCATTCCCTCTCGGACACAGCATTCACAATCATACGCTCCAACTCGGGTTTGAACAACTCAAGTACCTGCACAAACCAAACATGGTGCACCAAAACAACTCAACATTGCACACATCCAAAACAATCATACGCTCCAAAACAACTCGGGTTTGCACATAAATTACACTAACCCTAACAAACAATAACACAAAAATTCAAGCTAAAGTAGAAATACCTGATGCGCCAGTTCTTGTACAGCGGCACTATCTCTACTTAAATTTCCTAAGAGGGAAACACCAGCGTTTCCCCCTGCGTTGCCAACATCTGCCCTACTTGGCAAGAGGTTAGGATCAGTTTCCGTGCCCTTGCCGGTCAACGGCTCATCTACAATATCAATCCGCCGGTCAACTTCCTTGTTTGTCAGTCCACTGACACTGTTTCTCACTTCACCATCATACACCACTTTCTTTGACTGCAAATACATAAGTACCTCGTTAATTACAACGTAACTAAATATTTTTCAATCAAACAACCACCAATTTTGTATTACCTTGGATCTACCATAGTCGTATCCTTTTCTCTTGTCTCTCTTGATTGCTTTTTTCACTTCCAGGTTCCCCCAAACCTTCAATCTAGGTAAAGGTTCCACATCAACGGGGGTTCCCGCCAAGCGATCAAGGTAAAATGTCTGCAAATTTAGTCACACAAGTATTAGAACTAGATTTGCAGTTATATAAAATCAAATAAATTAATTAATATGTGACACAAATCTTACCATTAAGGCCACAACACAGCCACCGCATCCACCAGCATAACCATCGTCGTAAAAACTCTTCAAAAAAACTTCCACACGTTCCATCAGCCTATTATAAGTCCACGTGCACCAATCGTACTCCTCTGCCGCACCACCCAACGAAACAACAGCCATCAATTTGTGTGACAGGTTGGTGCACATGGCTGTAGGGCAAAGTAAGTGGCCCACTACCACAGCCAAGAACGCATTCCTAAATGCTAGCTTCTCACCAGGGGTACTTAGAGGTATAACCTCCCCCGCTGAATCTTTCTCTCCCTCCACAACTTTGGCTACCTTCGCCAACAACACCATATCCTTCGAAGGATCAGCAACTCCAGTACCGTACATCTTAAACAGCTCAATGGCAGGACGTACCATTTGCTGATCCTTCCAATCAATTGCCACAGGTGCAGGAACATCCTTCGTTCCCATTGGCAGCCCAAAAATCCTTTGAACATGTTGCGGGGGTAAACCGGAACACATTCCCATCCCCAAACTCTACATGGCCCTCAGCATCTACCCTGGTCATCAACCAGTAACAGAATCTCCTGTCAAACTTCCCCAACTTCATTTCCAACAACCCCGAGAAACCCATTTTCTCTACTTCTTCCCGTCTTGAATCATCCAGTTTCTTGATTAACTTGACGAACGACTCGACCCTGCAAATAATTTTAGGGGCCTGATTAAGAAATATTTATAAAAAATACATATAACTTTTATAACTTTTATAATACATTACTAAAGAAATTCTAATACTCAAATGTTAAATCTAACATAAATAACACAATTTACCTTTTCACAAGTTCCTAAATGCGTCAAGACAACACGATTACGTGCCTTGACAATCTCCCCGGCACTCTTGCTCCTTTTCTTCGAAACCTAAAAATATATTACGCAAACGTGTTAAAGCTTATTTAACATAATACTAAATTGATTTAAATTTATATTTTATTGCAAATAATACTTATTTAATTTAAAACAAAAATTTAGTATTATGTATCTTAAATACTTAAAATACTAAAATTTACCTTCTTCGAGGCCTTCTTCGAAGCCTTCTTCGAGGACTTCTTCCTCTTTCTCTTTCTTGGCTCTTCCTCCTCCTCCGAAGAAGATGAAGACGAGGAATGACCTTCTGACCCTTCCGTAGATGACGCAGAAGATGAAGCAGAGCACTCCTCAGAGGAGGACTCCTCTTCACTACTTTCCTCCTCACTGCATTGTACGCCATCTAGATCTTCACTTGCCTCCTGGTACACCAGCTTCTGCCTCTTCTTCTTCCTACTACCACTTGCACTAGGTTTCACAACATGCTTCTTCGGAGGGGTTCTCCCAGCTTTCTTTGAACCACCCCCTTTCTTCGTCATCTTTAAATTCCCCATACTAACTTCTACACAAAATTAAACCAGGAATGTCAAACTACACAACTAATACCAGGACACTCAAACTACACAAACTCGATTAACATCGATTAACATTCAACTAACAACAAACAACTGACAAACAAGAAGCGGGGGTAGGGGTTCCCTAACACTTTCACAACAACGGCAACAACCCTTACAAGCTTGTTTCAAATACCATGCATTCAATCAAATCAACATACTCCTCTTTTTATAGAACCGGTTTCCGACTACCCAAACACCAATAAAAAAACAAGATAAAAAGGCATGAATTGCAAATACCATACATCGATACCATACATCACAACTAGCAGACCCATCCACCACCACCACCACCACCACCACCACCTCCACCTCCACCTCCACCATCACAACAAGGCATGCCACCACCTTATTCTAAAAAAATCAATCAGAATTTCATTATGAACAAAATTATGACCAATTTCTATTTCGATGAATTACAAATACCAATACCAAATTATTGGACAAAAAACCTAACACTATTTCCCATTTAACCAAGAAATTGAAACTACTTCAACCATTTAAACAGAATTATGAAACCAACTCAAGCAATTAATTAAATCGTATCAATTTATCATCTTTATCAGGAATAATGCAAGCACTTTATCACATTCAATTTATCATCTTTATCAGGATTAATGCACAAGAAATTCACAGCTGAAATCAACAAAAATCCATTCTCGCATGAAATAGGGTAAATTAGTGCGAATTAATAAAATTTATGCAAACATTTGCTCAAGGATTGACAAAATTTATGCAAACATTATGCAAAAATCATATCAAGCCCAAATCTATAAACAATTGACAATAATTTCAAATATATAAACAAAAACCCTAATTAATTTCAAATTAGGGTTTTACCTCGAAAATTTGGGGCTTTTTCACGAACACAAATTCGACCAAATTCCTAGTGATTCTTGCGAGAACTTCAGTCACTAGAACTTGAATGCTTCCTCCGAGAACAAACGCACCTTGAGTGATTGTTTTTGGAAATTCGATTTCGTTTTTTGGGTTTTCAGAAATCGCGACCAAGGAGAGAGAGAGAAGTTGGAAGATGATTCAAGTGAGGAGTGAGTGAGGATGACAAGTTGGCCGTTACGGAGTCCATGTAGGCAAACGGATTTGCTTGCTCAGCAATTTCAAATTGTGCGCGAAAGTACCAAATTGCCCCTGGCATGTATATGCAAATACATGCATGGCTGCGATTTTGACGCCCTCGTGGTGCGTAGGTCTGTTGTCTTACTATATGAGATTTATAATTTATTGCATGTTTCATAAATCACGTTACGTAAGGATAAGTAAAACATGCAGTGTGTTAGGAATTAGAATTACACTATAATTCTAAAACAATAAATAAGTCTAAGAATTAGAGTTTAGCATAAACTCCTCTTCCTAAAACTTTAGGAATTACGTAAGTACAGAAGTAGCATTAGTTTCCTTGATTTACAAAAGTCTCATGCCTAATTGATTTACGTTCATTGTACTATATCTAAAAGAGTAGTAGAGAACTATCCTCTCTTTACTTGATATGATATTTCTAAAGGAGTTTTCTGCTCTGTCCATTATTTTTTTCTGTTATCTACAGTTGGTGTGATAAAAGCCTTATATTATGCTCTTTACACTGCAACCTAAGTTAGCATGAGCTGGCCAGTTAGTATATTGTTTTTCTTTCCCACTTCAAACCTCGATCTTAGGAAATGAATGGATACCTTTGTCAGGCAGTTGATGCACATAAGCAATGAATGTACATCAGTACATAATTTGTACTATATATTTGAGCATTGCTCAATCAATCAATTCAAGCTTTCTCCCTCTCTATATTTTTACACAGTGCCATCATTACACTTTGGACTTCATTTGTTTTGAAACTTTGGAAGCAAAATTAATTAAAGTAACTTTTTAGTTTTTTTTATGTATGGTGGGTAGGTCATGGGTGTATCATGTTCATTCTCATATCAATGACTAACAAAGTAACAAATAACAAGGGAATTAAGTTCTATGGTTATCTTTCTTCTTCTTTTTGACGGGTATATAATCATCTTTCTATTTGAATTTAGATGTTGTTTCTTTCCTCACACTTATTTCTTTTCCTCACACTTCACTCTACTTCTTTTTTCCTCACACTTCACTTCTCTTCTCTTCATTTTTCTGATCTTTTGCCTAATTTCTTCTCTTCTCTTCATCTCTTCTCCTCCCATGTCTTTCCCGCAAATAAGGTGTCAAAAAATGAAGAATATTCTAAGTTTATCCAAACAAGAAACTAAATAGTACACGGAAAAATTAGCTGCATTTGAAAAAGGTTCTCCTCTTTAATCTTTCAATTTTTTTATTTTTTTTTTCTGATATTCAATTGTTGGTTGTGCTACTCAGTATTTGATTGATTAAAAATGCATGCAAAAATTCGATCGCAGTAAAGTTGAAGAAACCCAAAGCTGATTGGGGAGAACCTGTGGAGAATGTGCCTGTGAATTATGTATTGGCCGTAGCTTTGGCAGGTACGCCTTTCTAACATGATATAATGATATGATCCTTTCAGATTTTGTTTGGGTTTTAATTCTCATGGCGTAGAAATAAATTAAACATTAAACACATATCTATACATATTATTTAAAAAGGATAACCATAGATGATTAGATGACATGTGTCACCCCATCTTTCATCCATGCATAATTTTATTTTATTTACAATTTTTTATTTTATTATTCACCATTTAATTCATATATTTATTCAACATTTTCTACTTCATCTCCCTCTTTAACACTCAATATTAAATATGGCCGCATGAATATTAAATAGGAAAAATTTCATGGATATGAGCGAGTATATATTAGTGTAATAGCACTCCGTAATGTACATGTTTCACGTACGTGTACATCATTTTAAAACTATTGTTATGACGTTTAATTCTTTAATACTCCGTAACATCGTTGACAGAGAATTTTCTACCATGACAATCTTGAAAAAGATTCTTTTCGAGATGAAATCATGTAATTCATATTCTTTTTTAAACTTAACTTATTTTTTTATAACATAATTTCTCCCCGGAAAAATGAAAATAAGATGAAAAATAACAAGTTTAAAATTTGTATTTTACGTAAGTAGTATAACACCATGCTTAAGTGGTTAATTTTAACTAATTATGTTTTACTAAAATTCTAAATTTGACTACGTCGTTATTTTTAATTTGTACCTTATATTTTCTCAAACACACATAGCGAATATAAATCGATTTTATTTACTTAAAATATATTTTATATTTATAAATTATTATTTACGAGTAATTACTTATACTCCGTAAACAAATTTAATCTCATCTGTGCGTTGCACGGGTCCAAATCTAGTTAATATTAATTAAGGAATAAAAACTTGAATAAAAGTAATCTATCTCTCTTCTGTGGTTTTAAAATATTTCTCATAATGATTATTAATTTATACTTAAGGATGTAAATATGAGAGTAAAATACCTTATTATTTTGATTTTACAACTTGACAGATCTTGATTTGATTTAATAGTATGCTCGCCTAACAATTTCCTTGAAAAACGAAGACGTAAAAAGTAGCAAGATTAATTAAGGTACTTCATAATTAAGAAAATAAACCAATTAAGTAAATACCTCTAACACCATTATGATTATCATACCACCTATATGATCATGCATACTCCCTATTCACATAAAATTGTCACTAAATCTTTAAAAGAAATTTGACATCTTGTCCACCTATATAGACCGTTGTCAAATTCCTCAACGCCAATCATAATTCTATAAGAAAGCACCTCACTTACCTTGTACGTTTAACAAATAGTATTTCTCACTTTAAAAAAACCCCAAAAGATGAAGTGTTCCAAATCAAATGTGTAAGATGTTATTGACTTTTACTAACAAATTAAAGTACGGAGTACTATGTAGCGCAATAACTACTCAACGTGCATTTTTTTTTTATTGAAGATCAAGATCAAACACCTTTACATCAGAACTTTGCTAGTGCTTCTCAAAAACACCTTAAAAAGTTGATTGTAATACTCACCCATATAAATCGATTAGTCGTAAATGGATTCAATTCATTCGGAATATTACAGGTGTTATAATTGGACAAATGCCTGCACATTGAACTAAAATTGGTAAAAATTACAGGAATAATATATAAGTAGACAAATATCTGCATAATAAAGAAATTATTGCGGCAGTAGAAGGTACAATGCAAATAATTGAAATCGGTTAATATCACATAATTACCTGCAAAATTAAATTGATTTTGAAATTAAATTCATCATACATTGAGGAGATGATTATCCTACTCCGTATTAGATTATGTTATTGGTGGAAGTTACTACTTAGTAGTGGGAAGGAAAAGGTGGAATATCGTTTTGTTCTAAGATGAAGTAGTTTTTTTTTTTATTCAATTAAAGGCAGAGATAAACTCCAAAATAAAATAAAACAAAAACAAAGCATATAAAGATGAGGTAGCTTGTAGTTGGTTATTGAGTAGTATTGTTTAGGGTCATGTTTTTTTTGTTTGTTTTTGTTTTACATAATTAAGGGAAGTTACACAGTTTCTTGTTTTTTGAAATTAAATTGATTCGAAATTAAATTCATCGTATCATATGTGTTTTTGGAGGGATTTGATTGTTGTTTGAATTAATTCACAAGTATTGAAGGGAGTGCATGAGAATGCTTAAATGAGGTTTTTGTTGGGTTATGATTCATATGACAAAACATAAATCATGCGGAAAAACCATAAAGCCAGGAAAGCATATTATTTACACATAATCATTTAGCATAGTTTAGATGCATACACTTTGTTGCGTGCCCTCCCTAGCTGCGCCCGAACCGAACAAGAACAAGTCTTTAGGACTCCAAGTGCCGTCCCTCCATAGATAGTCCACAACACGTCCGGATCCGCCTTAAGCTTGACCAACTAGAATCGCCCTTAAGGTTGCTTAGGAATTTCGGCTATTTAGGTGCAAGTGTGTGGCTGATTTTTCTTCAAAATCTTACCTTTAGAATACTTCAATTGTGTCTATAAATTATGACCCTAGGCACCTATTTATAGAGGTATGGAAAAGGAACTGGAATCCTACTAGGATACGAATTAATTAAACTAGAATCCTAGTAGAACTCTTATTTAATTAATTTATCCTTTTAGGATTAGGAATTTAATCATATATCGAATCCTGATAGCTTTAGGATTCGTATAGCACGTATACGAGCATCGCACGAGCACCGCACACTCGCGCAGGCCTTGCGGCCCACGCTGAGCGCACAGCGCTCGGCCCATGCTGCTGCCTGTGTCCGTGCGCGCGCCCAAGGCCTTGGCTAGGCCTGGCCTTGCGCTGGGCCTGGTCGAGGCTTGGCGTGTGTTGGTGATGCGTGTGGCTTGCTGGGCGATGGCCTGGCTTCGTGCTGGGCCTTCGTCTAGCGAGCCTCGTCCGATGCTAATTCGTACGATAAGCTTCCGATTAAGTTTCCGATTCCGGAAATCATTTCCGATACGAACAATATTTAATATTTCCGATTCCAGAATTAATTTCCGTTTCGAACAAATATTTAATATTTCCGTTTCCGGAATTATTTTCCTATTCCGATAATATTTCCGATTCTGACAATATTTCCGTTTCCGGCAATATTTCCGATTCCGGCAATATTTCCATTTCCATTAAAATTTTCCGATACGTACCATGTTTCCGTTTCCGGCAACATTTACGACTTGGATAATATTTATATTTCCGATACGATCCATATTTCCGTTTCCGGTAATATCATCGTTTCCGGAGTATTCGTTTCTTGCTTGTGACGATCTCAGCTCCCACTGAAACCAAGATCCGTCGATTCCGAATATCCATAGATGGAGTATTTAATGCCATTAAATACTTGATCCGTTTACGTACTATTTGTGTGACCCTACGGGTTCAGTCAAGAGTAAGCTGTGGATTAATATCATTAATTCCACTTGAACTGAAGCGGCCTCTAGCTAGGCATTCAGCTCACTTAATCTCACTGAATTATTAACGTACTTGTTAATTAATACTGAACCGCATTTATTAGACTTAATATTATATGCATACTTGGACCAAGGGCACTATTTCCTTCAGTCTCCCACTTGTCCTTAGGGACAAGTGTGCATTTACCTAATTCCTTTGTCGCTCGATGCTTGCTCTTGAACATAAGGTAAGAGTTGTCATCCTTATTATGTCCAGAGGTGTTTCTCGGTTTCAGATTTCAACTAATCAAATAAACAGATAATCATAGCCTATGATTCAACCGAGCACGGCCATGCATTTTACAGTTTCTAGCTCTCCGAGTGGCCTTGTACAACTTTTAAGCATCTCATCCCGATTTATGGGAGGACAATCCCAATCTTGCGATCTTGAGATTAGACTTCGTTTGATAGGTGATTACCTGAGTGTTGCCTTTATAGCCTCCTTTTACGGTGCGACGGTTGGTCAACGTCAAAGCAACCAGTTCTCAAACAAGTAATCTCAAATCACTCAGGTATTGAGGATTTAGTGTCTAATAATTTTAATGAAATTTACTTATGACAGATTTTCATCTCTTATAGTAAAGTTTCATAGGTCTGTCCGATACTAGTCTTCCCAAAGTAAGTATCTATGCTAATGATTATGACATTGCTATGTCCACATAGTTCAAGAAACAAAACTACTAGTCATCTTGCATTCTAGTCGTTTAACGTTTTCTATGCGTCCAATTTTATAGAAAACTCCGACCAGGGACCATTTTCAACTTTTGACATTCAAGTTCACTTGATAGATATTTCTTAGTCACAGGACTGGTCCTGACAGTCTATCTTGAATATATCGTCAAATTGAAGGGACTCATCATTTAATAAACCACAAATTAAATGGAAAAATGAATTCTATTCATTTATTGTGAATGATTAACCAATAATGTTTTACAAAGAATTAAACTCTAAAACTTTAAAACATTAAATAAGGACATCAAAGCCATTCTCCAATATGCTTGATTCCCATAGCTGCAGTGTGCGAGTTGTGCTTCGCCTGCGGCAGAGGTTTAGTCAATGGATCTGATATGTTGTCATCAGTTCCAATCTTGCTTATTTCGACTTCTTTTCTTTCAACGAACTCTCGTAGAAGGTGAAATCTACGAAGTACATGCTTGACTCTTTGGTGGTGTCTAGGCTCCTTTGCCTATGCAATAGCTCCGTTATTATCACAATATAGGGCTATTGGTCCTTTAATGGAGGGGATTACACCAAGTTCACCTGTGAACTTCCTTAGCCATATAGCTTCCTTTGCTGCTTCATGTGCAGCAATGTACTCCGCTTCAGTTGTAGAATCCGCAATGGTGCTTTGCTTAGCACTTTTCCAGCTTACTGCACCTCCGTTGAGGCAGAAGACAAACCCAGACTGTGATCTGAAATCATCTTTTTCGGTTTGGAAACTTGCGTCCGTATAGCCTTTAACAATTAATTCATCATCTCCACCATAGACCAGGAAGTCATCTTTGTGCCTTTTCAGGTACTTCAGAATATTCTTGGCAGCAGTCCAATGTGCCTCTCCTGGGTCTGACTGGTATCTGCTCGTAGCACTGAGTGCGAACGCAACATCCGGGCGTGTACATATCATAGCATACATTATTGAACCAATCAATGATGCATATGGAATCCCATTCATTCGTCTGCGCTCATCAAGTGTTTTTGGGCATTGAGTCTTGCTTAGAGTTATTCCATGAGACATGGGTAGGTAGCCTCGCTTGGAGTCTGCCATCTTGAACCTCTCAAGCACCTTATTGATATAAGTGCTTTGACTAAGTCCAATCATCCTTTTAGATCTATCTCTGTAAATCTTGATACCCAATATGTACTGTGCTTCTCCTAGATCCTTCATCGAAAAACATTTCCCAAGCCAAATCTTGATAGAGTTCAACATAGGAATGTCATTTCCGATAAGTAATATGTCATCGACATATAATACTAGGAAAGAAATTTTGCTCCCACCGACCTTCTTGTATACACAAGATTCGTCTGCGTTCTTGATGAAACCAAAGTCACTGACTGCTTCATCAAAACGTATATTCCAGCTCCTGGATGCCTGCTTCAATCCGTAGATTGATTTCTTTAGCTTGCATACCTTTTTAGCATTCTTTGGATCCTCAAAACCCTCAGGCTGTGTCATAAACATAGTTTCTGTGAAAACGCCGTTTAACTGGTGAAAAGGTTTCATCGTAATCCACACCGTGGACTTGCTTGTAACCTTTTGCAACCAATCTAGCTTTGAAAACTTCAAGTTTCCCATCCTTGTCCTTTTTCAGTTTAAAAACCCATTTGCTTCCAATGGCTTGGTAGCCATCTGGCAAATTGACCAAATCCCATACTTGGTTTTCAGACATGGAGTCTAATTCAGATTGCATGGCTTCATGCCATTGCTTGGAGCTAGGGCTCGTCATAGCTTGTTTGTAAGTCGCAGGTTCATCACTTTCAAGTAATAGAACATCATAGCTCTCGTTCGTCAAAATACCTAAGTACCTTTCCGGTTGAGATCTATATCTCTGCGATCTACGCGGGGTTACATCTCTAGATTGACCATGATTTTCACCAGATACTTCTAAAGATCTCTGAGTTTCATCTTGAATGTCATCTTGAGCATTCTCTAGAATTTGTTGTTCGACTCGAATTTCTTCGAGGTCTACTTTTCTCCCACTTGTTATTTTGGAAATGTGATCCTTTTCCAAAAAGATACCATCTCCAGCAACAAACACCTTGTTCTCAAATGTATTGTAGAAGTAATACCCCTTTGTTTCCTTTGGATAGCCCACAAGGATACATTTGTCAGATTTTGGATGAAGTTTGTCTGAAATTAATCGTTTGACGTATACTTCATATCCCCAAATCTTAAGAAAAGATACTTTTGGAGGCTTTCCAAACCATAACTCATATGGAGTCTTTTCAACAGCTTTAGACGGAGCTCTATTTATAGTGAGTGCAGCTGTATTTAGTGCATGTCCCCAAAATTCTATTGGAAGTTCGGCCTGACCCATCATTGACCTAACCATGTCTAGCAAGGTTGTGTTCCTCCGTTCCGACACACCGTTCCATTGTGGTGTTCCAGGAGGAGTCAATTCTGATAGAATTCCACATTCTTTCACATGGTCATCAAATTCATAGCTCAGATATTCACCGCCTCTATCAGACCGCAGTGCCTTAATCTTCTTGCCTAATTGATTCTCTACTTCACTCTGAAATTCCTTGAATTTATCAAAGGATTCAGACTTATGCTTCATTAGGTAGACATAACCATATCTACTGAAGTCATCAGTGAAAGTGATAAGGTAGCTGAAACCACCCCTAGCATTTGTACTCATTGGTCCACATACATCTGTATGGATTAAACCCAATAGTTCAGTTGCTCTTTCTCCAACTTTAGAGAAAGGTTGCTTCATCATTTTGCCAAGTAAACATGATTCGCACTTACCATAATCCTCTAAGTCAAATGGTTCTAGAATTCTTTCCTTTTGAAGTCTTTCCATGCGTTTCAAGTTAATATGGCCTAATCGACAATGCCACAGATAGGTGAGATCTGAATCATCCTTTTTGGCCTTTTTGGTATTTATGTTATAAACTTGTTTGTCGTGATCTAATAAATAAAGTCCATTGACTAATCTAGCAGATCCATAAAACATCTCTTTAAAATAAAACGAACAACTATTGTCTTTTATTAAAAAGGAAAATCCCTTAGCATCTAAGCAAGAAAAAGAAATGATGTTTTTAGTAAGGCTTGGAACATGGAAACACTCTTCCAGTTCCAAAACTAGCCCAGAGGGCAACGACAAATAATAAGTTCCTACAGCTAATGCAGCAATCCGTGCTCCATTTCCCACTCGTAGGTCGACTTCACCCTTGCTTAACTTTCTACTTCTTCTTAGTCCCTGAGAATTGGAACATAAGTGTGAGCCACAACCTGTATCTAATACCCAAGAAGTTGAATTAACAAGTGTACAGTCTATAACGAAAATACCTGAAGATGGAACGACTGTTCCGTTCTTCTGATCTTCCTTTAGCTTCAAGCAATCTCTCTTCCAATGCCCCTTCCTTTTGCAGTACAAGCATTCGGATTCAGAAGTGGGTTGACTGACCTTCCTCTTTTCAGATTTGGCGCCAATTTTCTTAGTTGGGCTGGCCTTGTTGCCACCTTTCTTAGCATTCCTCTTCTTTCCAGATTTCTTGAACTTGCCCCCACGCACCATAAGCACATCTTGCTTATCACTTTTGAGCGTCTTTTCAGCGGTCTTCAGCATACCGTGAAGCTCAGTGAGCATTTTGTCCAGACTATTCATACTGTAGTTCAGTTTGAACTGATCATACCCGTTATGAAGAGAATGGAGGATGGTGTCTACAGCCATTTCCTGAGAGAATTGCTGATCCAGCCGACTCATATTCTCAATGAGTCCAATCATTTTGAGAACATGTGGACTTACGGGATCGCCTTTCTTGAGCTTGGTCTCAAGAATTTGCCTATGAGTCTCGAATCTTTCGACCCGAGCCAGATCATTGAACATGTTCTTTAACTCACTGATGATCGTGAAAGCATCTGAGTTGATGAACGTTTTCTGTAGATCTGCACTCATGGTTGCAAGCATTAGACATTTCACATCCTTGTTGGCATCAATCCAATGATTGAGGGCTGCCTGAGTGACCCCTTCGCCTGCGGCTTCGGGCATCGCCTCTTCCAGGACATACTCCTTTTCTTCCTGCATAAGAACTATTTGCAAGTTCCTTTGTCAGTCAAGGAAGTTTTTCCCGCTCAACTTCTCCTTTTCGAGAATTGATCGAATGTTGAATGAATTGTTGTTTGCCATAATTAAAACTACAATTGAAAAAGAATAAACAAATAAATAACCATTCACAGTTTCTCTTAATAAACTTAAATTCTAGCATACATGCATAATTCAATGTTCATTAAGCATTTTATTCAAGTTATGTGTTCCGGCAGGTGTGAATAAAATGATTCCAAGACCCTAAAATCCATTGACGAATTAAGCACATTATGTATTTAGACTCAATTCTAAAATCTTTTAGGTAAGCAAAAGCCTTTTGCTAATAGTCTAGAAACTACTCTTGGTTGATAGGTACGTCTAAGAACTTATTAGGTAAACCTATCGATTTTTCCACGACATAAAAGGACTCCTTACTTATATCGTTGAGTTTCACCAAAACTAACATGTACTCACAATTATTTGTGTACCTTGCCCCTTTAGTATCGATAAGTAACACCTCGCTATGGCGGAAAACTATTACTAAGATCGATGAAAAAAGGATATCCAAGTAAGTGTTATTTTGGCATGGCACCTTTTAACTCAATTTTTAAGTTTGGAACTTAAGGCTCTTACTATGTTGGTTAGATTTTAAGTGAACTAAAATCCTTAATCATGCAACATAATCAAGCTTTGATCTCATGCATATTTAAGACATATTTAAAAGCAATAAATAACTTAAAACATGAATAAGATTAATGTGATCTAGTATGGCCCGACTTCATCTTGAAGCTTCAACTTCAAGGTCCGTCTTGAAAATCTCCGTGGGAGGCGCCATTTTCTTCACATAGGATAAGCTATAATTAAACTAATTACAACTATTTGATGGTACACAGACCATATTTAAATTGAAAAACAATTTTGGTACTTTAAACCAATTACATTCAAATTAATGGTACACAGACCATATTTTCTATCCTATTTGGGACATACTAGTCACTTCATAACCTGCAAAACAGTACATATACAATATATACCATTCACCCATTCATTATCATGAATGGCCCACATAGCTGGTTAGTAAAACACGTTATGCATCACATAAATATTTGCAGCAATTAATTAAGGGCACCAATAATCTACCAATTATTCAGTCCTTATTAATTCTAATCAAGTTGTTTAACCTTAAAGGATTTGTAGACCTAATCAAGAGTTTATGACTAAAATTGCTCCCACTTAAACCAATAAATTCATATGCTTTACTAATTTTAAACATAAAAATGTATTTCTAGTCTAACCGGAAACATACAAATTTAATTAAAATTTAAAGCTCATATAAATTTATAATTGAATCCACTTATTTAATTTATTTTCAGTCGAATTTAAATTAATTCAAGGTTTTTAATTTTAGTAAAATAATTAAAATAAATTAAAATTTATAATAATTATAATATTCAAAATTAAAATTCAAGAAAACAATTTAAATTATTAATTTTAAAATTAATTAAAATTATATGAACTGAAAATCTCAAATTAAAATTTAAAACTCGATAATCGTAACATGACGAGCACTTGGGCTTGCGCCCAAGCCCCGTCGAGTGCACGACCTATCGCTGGCCCAAGGCTCATCGCAGCAGCAGCCACGCGCAAACGCAGCAAGCCAAGCCACGCTTGCGCGCAGCCTGCTTGCCCGCATGCATCGCAACAGCTACGATGGGAGTGCTCGGTCGCTCGCGCGCAAGCAAGCCCTCGAGGCCACGCGTGTTGGTGCGCGGAGCAGCGATCGCTGGGCGACCAGCTCTCGCCCTCGCGCGCGCGCGCCTCTCCTCGTGCCATGCCTTCGCCCTTCGCCCATCGCCACAGCACACAGCACACACGCACAGGCTCCCTTGCCTCGTGCGCGCGCCATGCGCTATGTTGCTCGCTACATTCGTACCGCACGGGCGACGAGCTCCCTTGCTCGTCGTCGCGTGCCCGCACTATACAACACCCCTTAAGGGTAACACGTAGCTTGCATTTCTTTGTGCGTGCAACATTAATGAGCGTTTTCATAAAAATTTAAAATTTTTAAATTCAAAATTAATGACAAATTAATAAAGCATATTAATTTCATAATTTTAGGGTGAATAATCGAAAATTTATTAATCAATTAATTTCCGATTAACATGGATTCAAATCTAGGTCATAAAATTTAAAAATTTAACATAAATTAACAATTTTTATGGTGGATTTTAATCATGGATACCTAATTAAATTATTAATTAATTATGAAAATCAAATTAATTCTAAATTATTCGAATTTCAACAAATTAATCATAATTACAAATTAGGTTGTATAATTAACAAGGCTAGGCATTCAAACTTGTTAAACATATACTGTAGGTCAATAAAAAAATTCAAGATTTATCAACAAGAATCGCAAATATTTAATTTAACATCTTAAATTTACAAACTTTTGCGTTCGAAAAACTAAAACCTCTGAAAAGTCATAGTTAGGCTTCGAATTTGAGAATTCTGGGTTCGGCCGAAAAATACAAATTTTGTCAAAAATTTAGAATGCCTTTTACATGCGGAATTGACACAAAAATCACTCGATTTGGATGAGTAACGAAGAAACTGCCGAAAAACTGCGTACATAGAATTAAATAAACGCAATTTGCAATTAATTAACAATTACGAAAATTAATCACCCCTTTTAATTCTTTGCAAATTTGTAAAATTTAACCATGTTTATGCAATTTAGATTATGAAAATAATAAGAGGTTCGTGATACCACTGTTGGGTTATGATTCATATGACAAAACATAAATCATGCGGAAAAACCATAAAGCCAGGAAAGCATATTATTTACACATAATCATTTAGCATAGTTTAGATGCATACACTTTGTTGCGTGCCCTCCCTAGCTGCGCCCGAACCGAACAAGAACAAGTCTTTAGGACTCCAAGTGTCGTCCCTCCGTAGATAGTCCACAGCACGTCCGGATCCGCCTTAAGCTTGACCAACTAGAATCGCCCTTAAGGTTGCTTAGGAATTTCGGCTATTTAGGTGCAAGTGTATGGCTGATTTTTCTTCAAAATCTTACCTTTAGAATACTTCAATTGTGTCTATAAATTATGACCCTAGGCACCTATTTATAGAGGTATGGAAAAGGAACTGGAATCCTACTAGGATACGAATTAATTAAACAAGAATCCTAGTAGAACTCTTATTTAATTATTTTATCCTTTTAGGATTAGGAATTTAATCATATATCGAATCCTGATAGCTTTAGGATTCGTATAGCACGTACACGAGCATCGCACGAGCACCGCACACTCGCGCAGGCCTTGCGGCCCACGCTGAGCGCACAGCGGTCGGCCCATGCTGCTGCATGTGTCCGCGCGCGCGCCCAAGGCCTTGGCTGGGCCTGGCCTTGCGCTGGGCCTGGTCGAGGCTTGGCGTGTGTTGGTGATGCGTGTGGGTTGCTGGGCGATGGCCTGGCTTCGTGCTGGGCGATGGCCTGGCTACGTGCTGGGCCTTCGTCTAGCGAGCCTCGTCCGATGCTAATTCGTACGATACGCTTCCGATTAAATTTCCTATTCCGGAAATCATTTCCGATACGAACAATATTTAATATTTCCGATTCCGGAATTAATTTCCGTTTCGAACAAATATTTAATATTTCCGTTTCCGGAATTATTTTCCGATTCCGATAATATTTCCGATTCTGACAATATTTCCGTTTCCGGCAATATTTCCGATTCCGGCAATATTTCCATTTCCATTAATATTTTCCGATACGTACCATGTTTCCGTTTCCGGCAACATTTACGACTTGGATAATATTTATATTTCCGATACGATCCATATTTCCGTTTCCGGTAATATCATCGTTTCCGGAGTATTCATTTCTTGCTTGTGACGATCTCAGCTCCCACTGAAACCAAGATCCGTCGATTCCGAATATCCATAGATGGAGTATTTAATGCCATTAAATACTTGATCCGTTTACGTACTATTTGTGTGACCCTACGGGTTCAGTCAAGAGTAAGCTGTGGATTAATATCATTAATTCCACTTGAACTGAAGCGGCCTCTAGCTAGGCATTCAGCTCACTTGATCTCACTGAATTATTAACTTGTTAATTAATACTGAACCGCATTTATTAGACTTAATATTATATGCATACTTGGACCAAGCGCACTATTTCCTTCAGTTTTGAAGGCCTCACATCAGTCACTAACATTCTTATTATTATATAGGTCGGGATAAGGATAGGATAGGATAGGATATAGGATAGGATGTGTTTTTGGAGGGATTTGATTGTTGTTTGAATTAATTCATAAGTTTTGGAGGGAGTGAATGAGAATGCTTAAATGAGGTTTTGGAGGCCATTCTTATTATTATATAGGATATGATAGGATAGAATAGAATATGATATATAGCACATGATTATGCATCATTAATTATATATATATATATATATATATATATATATATAGGGGAGGGATCCGGTAAGAACACCTCCTTAGGTAAGAACACTTCTTACGGTAATAACACTTTTACACTCTCCATGTTCTATATTTGTTCAAACATGTTCCAAATTTGTTCAACGATGTTCAAAATTTGTTCAATAATGTTCAAAATTTATTTAATAATTAATGTTCTAAAATTTCAAGCTCATGTTCTAAATTTATTCAACCGTGTTCTAAATTTATTCAACAATGTTCTAAATTTATTCAACCATGTTCTAAATTTATTTAAGCATGTTTTAATTTTATTCAACCATGTTCCAAAATTTTAAGCTCATGTTCGAAATTAATTCAAGCATGTTCTAAAATTATTCAATCATGTTCTAAATTTAATCAAGCATGTTCTAAATTTTGTTAACCATGTTCTAAAATTATTCAAAAATGTTCTAAATTTGTTCAACCATGTTCTAAAATTATTCAAGCATGTTCTAAATTTGTTCGACCATGTTCTAACCATGTTCTAAATTTATTCAACCATGTTCTAATTTAAACAATCATGTTCTAAATTTATTCGACGATGTTCTAAATTTGTTCACCCATGTTCTAAATTTATTCAACAATGTTCTAAATTTAGAACAAGTCAATGCATATACATATATAAATGTTCTAAATTTTCAAGATCGTGTTCTAAATTTATCCAAGCATGTTCTAAATTTATTCAACAATGTTCTAAATTTTTTCAACCATTTTCTAAATTTATTCAACCATGTTCTAAATTTATTCAAGCATGTTCTAATTTTATTCAACCATGTTCTAAATTTTCAAGCTCGTGTTTTAAATTAATTCAAGAATATTCTAAAATTATTAAACATGTTATAAATTTATTCAAGCATGTTCTAAATCCATTCAAATATGTTCTAAATTTATTCAAGCATGTTCTAAATTTTATTCAAACTTTCAGCATGTTCTAACTTTATTCAACTGTGTTTCAAAAAATTTCCAAGCATGTTCTAACTTTATTCAACCGTGTTTCAAAAATTGTTCAAGCATGTTCTAAATTTATTGATGTTCTATATTAATTCAAACATGTTCTATCTTTATTCAACGGTGTTTTAAATTTATTCAAGAATGTTCTCCTTCATCTAAGAGTGTTCTAAATTTATGTAAGCATGTTCTAAAATTATTCAAAAATGTTCTAAAATGTATTCAAGAATATATACATCATAACTTGTTTTTAATTAATTTATATATGTTTGTAGGTTTGTGATGCATATGTACTAGTATATTCAACCGCCTCAACAACCAAACAGAGAAGACAATAACACAAGACTTCGAGAACTTGAAGTAATAAACGCGTGAAAAAGAAAAAAAAATTAATTAAATTAATTGAATCTGATTTGAGGATTTGGAATTGGAATTTAGAACATGAATCTGGATAAATTTCGGATTAATTTAGCACATGAATTCGGATAAATTGATTGATATTAGAATCAAAGAAATCAATTGATTTTAGAATCTCAAAAAAATGAATTCGATTGATTTAAAATCGAAGAAACCGAAATCGAAGATATCAAAGAAATCTGAAAGAAACTGAAGTCGTCGAAATCTTACAGAAATGAATTCGAAATCGAATCACCAGCAGTTCTTCAATTCGCAATCTGATTTGTTTGAACTCTGATTTGTTCGGACCACAACCACCGCCACCACCATACTTTCTTCGAACTCTGATTCGCGAACCACAACCACCGCGACCGGCGACGGAATTTCTGCGAGCGGCGGCGAGAGAAGAGAAGAAGCGACGGCGAGAGGAGAGAAGAAGCGGCGGCGAGAGGAGAGCACAATCGGCGGCGAGAACAGAGGTAGCAGCGGCGGCGGCTAGCGGCGGCGGCTAGCGGCGGCGGCTAGCGGCGGCGGCGATTGGTGGTGGTGTTCGAATTGTAGAGAGAGAGAGGGGAATTGAAGAGAGAAAAGAGTGCCAGAAAGTCGGAAACAATGAAAAAAAACGTGAAAAAGTAATTAAATTGGTTTATTTGTTTATATAAAATAACGAAAATGCCATTATAGAAAGTGTTCTTACCGTAAGAAAGTGTTCTCACCGTAAGAAGTGTTCTTACGGGAGCCTTTCTCTCTCTCTCTCTCTATATATATATATATATATATATATATATATATATATATATATATATATATATATATATATATATATATATATATATATTAAGGAAGCATATTTGCTGAATTATTAGAGCGCCACGTAAGATTACTAATGGTTTCGGTCAATGAAAAAATAAGATTTCTAATTTATTTTTGAATTAAAAAATTGATTGCCACTTAGATAATTAATTAGGTACCACATAGATATTTTAATTAATTAATTACTAATATATACAACTTCATGTAAAATCAAACACCCTAATAATTAAAAAATAAATCTAAAATAAAATTCATCCAAAATCAAACACTAAAAAAATAAAATAAATAAATTCAATTTAAAATCAAAATCAATCCAATATTAGAGTGCCACGTAGGAAATCTAATGGTTTCGGCCAATGGAAAATAAGATTTCAAAATAAATTTTAAATTAAAGAAGTCGAGTGCCACGTAGATATTTTTATTAATTAATTATTAATATTACGCATATACAATTTCATCCAAAAACAAACAATCTCATAATTAAAAATAAATAAATCTAAAATGAAATTTAATCCAAAATCAAAAACTAATCTAATCTAATATATAAGAGTTTTATTAAGCATAACAATTCAATAGAATTCGTACATCACACGGGCTAAAACCTAGCTGATTAATATGTATGGAATAATTGGATTGCAGTGAAGCTGAGTAACATTAAAAGAGAAAATGAAACATTGATCAAAGAAAAGAAAGGTACGCCTTTCTAACGATGTCAAGTGGTGCATTACTTAGTTTGTAGTTTTGTACTTGTACCCGAATTGCATTTATGGGGTGATATGTTTAAATACGCCTTTGCTTCCTTTACAAGTATCCAAATTGTTTTGGACTTTCGAAGCTTAATATTTGCTTTCATGCAGTTGGTTTGATTTGAGAGATACAATACTTTTATACCAACAATAACGCACATCACGGGATCTTGTTTTTCATGTTTTGCTTGACTCTAAAGGTTTTAGAGTAGAAGGTGATTTGATATTTATCTGTAGGCAAAATAACTGTTGATATTAGAAATAATTATAGATATTACTGGATTGTACATCTCATAAGAATAGCGATGCATCGTGGTATGGAGGCCACTGCCTCAGAAGCGAATTTCGCTACCCTACCAGTGCAGACTTATAGTGACGACAACCCCCAAGGTTAACATAACTACTCTGAATTCTACACCCCGAACTCAAAGGTTGAAATTGCTCAAGAACTTCTTTGATCTCGAAAAGACATATTAGGTGTTTTTGGGTTTTTTTTGTCTCTCCATATATCTTAATGTTATATTATCATAAGAAAAGAATAATATGAAGTATTTATATATTTCACAAAAAAGGAAACAACACAACCGGGCCATCTAACCCGACCGGGCCCATGCCTGAAAAACTCCAAATGCATTATTATTTCCAACAATCCCCCATCAATGCATACGGACATGAGACCTAGAAACCTTAGCAGTAAATGAATAATTTGGTACTTAAATGTTAGTTATCCTAAAGGTTTGAACTAACACATAGTGGAGTGAGGTGTTTAACGATCTAGAGAGTGTCCAAAGGATTGGAATCCTAGATAATAGAAGGGACTCGACAACACGTACCTTGCCCTATGAGCTTGAGAAATTCCGCGATATACATGACATTTCACAGAAGACAAATTACAGTCACTTAATGAAATCCACACACGACATGTTACATAGTCGTACACGAGAGACACGGTATTCGTACATGGCCCCGAATACCTTGGGATTCTAGTGAGCGCTCTAGAGAGTAAGACATACACACAATCTTTCATAGAAGGAGGTCATCCCTTCACAATCACGTAGGTGTTCCACACGAACATTAAGAACATTTAATTCATCCTTCCATTTATACAACTCACCGGTCATCTCACGACACTACTAACTCGAATTGCCTATGTCTGTGAGCTATGAAGCCCGGGTATGGCTCCCAGGTACCGTATCCCGTACCCGGTACGGGTACGGTATGGGAACGGCCCAAAAACGTACCCAGGGCGAATCTGAAATGTGGGTACGCGGGTTGGAATTGGGTACGGTTGGATTCGTTTTTGGGGACGGGTAGGACGTATTTGGGGGTTGAATTCGCGTTTTTAGAGGTTTTATGGTGGCTAGAAATCAAATTCATTAATTAGGTTTTTTTTCAAAATCACAAATTCTCTCTCACCTGGGCTACGTCATTGGGTGAGTGGCTACTGGTCGTCGGCTCGTCGCCCACTCGCCGCCGGCCATTTCCTTGTCTTGTCTCGCCGGTTCTTTCTCTGGTTCTTCGAGAAGGCTTCGTCACTTCTTGTCTCCCTCGCCGCCGTCGTCTTTGGTCTTCGCCGCCGCGGTTCTACTCTTCTTTCTCTAGTTTCTCTGGTCTCCTTGTCTCCCTCGCCGCCGTCTCTCCCTGTCTCCCTCGTCGCCGGTGACTCGTTGAGACACCCTTGTTCTCTTTTTTTTTTCTGTGTCTTTTCTCTATTTGTTTTGTGTTTGAATGACTGATTAATTTTTTGTTCTTTATTTATTGTTAGAATGTTTGTTTAGTTTAAAATTATTGTAAAACTAGTAGATGGAAACTAGTAGATGGTTGCGCGCGTTGCGCGCAGTGTGGCTGGAAATTTAAATTTTGCTCTGATAGTGTTCTAGCACCCTAATTTTTTAATTTTTTTGGAATTCGGATCGATTTCGGATTTTCAGGAATCCGATCCAAAAAATTAAGATCGATCGAATCAGATCCTATATCCGAAAATTGAACACCCCTATGTAGTATATGTTCTACGTTTTATTACCTTACATAAATTAAAATATAATAATGACAGAAGGCTAACCTAATTTCAATGTATTTTTCCTTTTCAACAAAAAGAGTTGAAATTTTGGACACTCGAAACTCGATACTATACACAGTACATGTTCTACATTTCTTTTCAATAAAAAAGGAAATGCAAACGTATATGAGAATCCTTTTCAACAAAAAGAGTTGAAAATATAGATACTCAAACTCGATACTATACACATTACATGTTCTACATTTCATTTTCATAAAAATGGAAATGCAAACGTATATGAGAACTTTCATCTTATTCCCGACTATATTTATAGTTAGGTGTACTCATAATCAGTTTTTATCTTATTGATCGGTTGTACTAAATCGTAAATAAATAAAACCGATAAAGTTAGTAGAAAAAAGACATTTGTTACATGTACCCAACTCTAAATATACTTCGTACTTAGGAGCAAGATTATTAGATTAAGGAGTAATGGAGTATGAGTTGAATCTAGGATAATTAGTTAAAAAAAGTAAAATAAATAATTAGTATATGGGGAGTTGTTGTTCATAAGGAACAGTAACTAATCTATATGGGGAGTTACTGTTCATAAGGAACAGTAATTAATCTCCCAATTTTTAAAGGGTAGAGATTGAATTGTAAAAAGACAAAAGGGTTTTTCTTTTTTTTGAAGGTAAAAGACAAAAGGGTTTGTTTACTTTTTCTTAGTGTAAAATTGAATTGTAATTTAAAATTATTGTTTTACCCATTTGTCTTTATAATATGCTTTTACTTTTTGGAGGAATCTTTAGGACTATTCTTTTACTTGTCCACTTATACCGTGTAAATTGTATATTTTCCAAAAAATTAGATGGAGATTTTATATCTATTAAAAATTTTAAGATAATATAAATTATTTTATTTATTTTTTTGCCGAATCCAAGCCGTACCCGTTTTTTGAAATTTTGGTTTTGTTGTTTTCCGTACCGGTACCCGTATCCGTATTTGTTCCCGTATCCGTATTTGTGCTACCTAGTCTGTGAGGCTTGTTATATAGATATTCTCATGACACTATTAACTCGAATGACCTTAGTATACGAGGTTAAGTAAAAACAATCGTATCTACAAGAGCATCTCATGACATCACTAGCACGAGTGACCTTGGTCTATGAGGCTAATCATACATATTGATGTTCATACACGATCACTCCAATTGGAAAGCCAACAAGGTATATATAGCTAACACATTAAACAATGTATCCACCAAAACTTCTCACAACACGATCCAATCAGGAGGCCTAGGTCTGTGAGGATAAGCATATGTAGAGCCTTAATCTCTAGCTCGTCATCATCCCCTAAGAGATGGATCAACACATGGATTTTAAAACCCACTCCCCTCGGTAAAGCAATAACTATGCTTCATTGTTCATATAAGGATTTGAATAAGGGTTTCCTCACATACTCCAATGGTGTATCACATTCACAAGAAATTATTCAATAGCTCATGTCTCACACACGAATGTGTCTTAGATTGCCACCAGACACAGATCTTGGAAACACACACATATAACTTGTGAATCAAAATGTAGAGAAGTGGATATCTCATTACCCCCACAATGAACCATCTTACTTTAGATGTTGCGATCAATTTTCTTCTTGACATATAAGATCCAATGCAATGAACTCGACTTCATAGCGGATATATATAGTGAACACACTTCTGCTATGCATCTTCACAAAATGTTACACTACCATCTAGTGAACACACTTCTGCTATGCATCTTCACAAAATGTTACACTACCATCTAGTGAAAAATAAATTCACTAGTAGTGTAGTGAGTGTAGTAACAAACACTGCAAAGCAACATCAAGTCTAGCAACATCTTCACAAAATGTTACACTACCACCTAGTGAAAAATAAATTCACTAGTAGTGTTGTGAGTATAGCAACAAATACTGCAAAGCAACATCAAGACAAGGGAAATATCACCGCAATAGACATAAATATAAATCAGCATATTATTTTGAGATTACTTTCTAAATAACTATCAACAATAATATATACTAGAACCACAATAAGTCTATACTGGCTGTTTATCACAATGCACAACAATTCATCAAAATAAATTATGCAAAAAAGAGGCACAAATAAATATATTATGTAAATTTAGTGTTTAATAAATAGATGTGAAGAAACTTCCCCGATATTTAGCACGTTGGAGGAACAAGAGCACTGCAACCAAGTTGCGACATTCAAAGACATGACATGGGGGTTGTGTGGAAGCTTACTCCGCTGCCCAAGTGTGGCTTGTTGTACTTGCCGCGTGTAGGTTGTGGTAAGCCTAGTTATCCTTGTGTACACCTTTCAAACCATTATAACCATTATTATACCACAAAATATCGTCGATGACACACATAAATAGCAGCAGCAAGACCGTTGTCTCCGATACTGCCATCAACTTCACCTAAGCTAGTGCTAATATCCCACTCTCCAAATCAACAGACTATATTAATTAGCTTCATGCGCAACATGTCAATATCATCATCATATTAACCATAACTATGAACATCATTTATCATTATCATATAAGGTTATTGCCCTCGGGAGTTTCTAAACCTCAAGTGGCTTGTGTCCATATGGACACAAGTGATCCAAATACAATCATCTTGAGTACCAACACATAATATGTCAGTACCAAAATGCA
The DNA here is from genome assembly GCF_020520425.1 of Spinacia oleracea. Lineage (NCBI taxonomy): Eukaryota > Viridiplantae > Streptophyta > Magnoliopsida > Caryophyllales > Amaranthaceae > Spinacia > Spinacia oleracea. The sequence continues at coordinate 109,158,447 of NC_079490.1, forward strand.
AAATTGCTTAGAAGTACCACCAATACAAGTAATATTGTGTTATTGGTATTCACATAATTTGTATTGGTACTAACATATTCTGTATTGGTACTCCAGATTCTGTATTGGTACTCACTTGTGTCCATATACTTGTGACAAAGACTTCCTCTATTGCCCTCTGCTTATAACGGCTGTCCTGATAATGATTATCAAAAGTTCCTTTTCACAATGGTTTTGCTATCTGGGTACAGGGACACTTGATATCGATTTCCATTGTTAGCCTAATGAACGACGTTGACGAACCCTACTCTCACCATGTCGCAGGCTCGCAATTAGAGATTTAGAGTACTACTGATCTCAAAAAAGTTTTAACAGCAATTTTGTTATCAGCCACAGTACCAAATATCGGAAACTAAATTCCTTAATTTGGTTTAAATTCACATAAAACTCTCCTGAAGAAAATAACTCCTCTTAATTATATCAGTTACTTCCAATATCAAGGATTCCAAACAAAAGTTTTTTTGCTGCAACTATCGTTAATTATTTATATCTCGATTAGATAGCCTTCAAAGTATAAAACCAAGATGCAATTTTTCCGCAAAATATATGTAAGAAATATAGCTATTGAAATCAAATAAATAAGAGAGCCTGAATAAATTTACTTGATTGATGATCTCCGGATTACAATGATTGTGTTGTGGTATGAAGGCCACTAATTTAGAAGCGAATTTCGCCACTACCGGTACGGACTCTCAAGTGACGAACGCCCCCAAGGTTAACACAATCCTCCTCTCATATCTCTAATGGGTTTAGGATTTGCGTTTTTTGGTATATTGTATTTTTGAGGTTAATATTATGGAACTCGAATTTTTTGACGGAAGCGCATATATATACATACTAGATTAGATCCCGTGCACACACGGATTTTGATCATTTTTTTCACAAAATATTTAACAGATTATCTCCCAAACTACTACATAGTTATAACATTTTTATTTTTTAACATACTCGTTTGAATTTATTCATCCAATGTGCATATTTAAAATGCATGGTAATTTGACCAAAATATTGAGTGATATATTTTCATTATTAATATAGCGATTTCACTAAAATATTAACAATTTAGAATAATTATTATTACGACGTATCTATTACTGCCATAATTTATAAAGTAAATTTTGTTTCCATACATAAATAGTTTATATAAAAAGAAAGAGAATAAAATAAAATAAAACAGATACACTTTTTTGGGAAAGTGGTTTTTGGCGGGAAAAAATCCCACCATGAATTGACACGTGTCGTTCCTGGTGTCTCTTTTAGTATATAAAAATAACTAGTGTAGGACCCGTGCGATGCACGGTTTACGTATTTTAACTTTTAGTGCAATTTTAAATTAATTTAGAAAAGAAAAATAGAATAAAAGTAGATTTTTTTAATTCCTTTTCACGCATCACCCATAAGTTCATGTTAGGTATAAAAATTAGTGATCACCCTATATTATGAGAAATGTCAATTCTCAACCTAAACTGTTAAACCCGTTGGGTTAGTCCGATCGTTAAAACACAAACCATTAATAACCAGCGAGCCGGAACCCAAAACCCGATCCGATTATATTCAACCCAAACCGACCGGAAAATATTAACCCGATTAAGATCTGATACCCAATAACAACCCGTTCCGCAACAAACCGATCTGTTTTCAACCAGAACCAAATGGATTTGAAACCTGTTAATGATTTCGTTTCAATCCGAATCGTTTGAATTCGAGGAAAACCCGTATACAACCCGAACAGTTTTAACACGTAACCCGCTTGATCCGAACATTTTACAACCCGTAACCCGTTTAATTTGAATGGTTTTCAACCCATAGCCCGTTTAATCCGTTACTGATCTTAAATTCTTAACACTTTTAAAAATTAGTTATTGCCTTTGTCCCCTAATTAAGGCCTCTATTATAATTTATAAACGTATTGAAAAATGTGATTTTATAATTTGGAACCGAATTCACCTGACTTAAAGTACAACCATTTACCCATTTCATCTCGCTTTTGATTTATTCCCATTGTATGAACCCAAATCGATAAAAACCTGAACCGATATAAACTTGAACCCAATTTAACCCAGTTATACTTGTTCAACCCAATCCATTTCAGATCCGATATTAAGTTCAAATACTATCTCATTTTTTATAGTCTTACGTGTACCCATTTTGTTACCCGCCCCACCTCAAGTTTATTCTCTTGAAATCAGGTCTGATCTAATCCATCAATTTCAATTGGGCCCTATTAGATTTAATCAGGTCCAAGTCCAATGATTTTAGATAAGTTCAGGGAATTCGAAAAAATTATTTCAAATAAGGTGAAGAGAACACACCCAACCTCCATTTTTCTTTGTTCCACTCACTTATTATATATGTGATCAAAATAATATATAAATAAATAATTGATTCTACTTTGTCATACAATATCATAATAATATAGTTTTTTGGATTGATAATCAAGATTTTTACCATAATGAAAAGATTGTTAATACATATCCATATATAGTTGTCATCCCAAAGAGGTCTTCAACCGGAATGTGAGCATAAATAAAAGATATGGGATATTTGATATTATATGACAATTTTTCTTATTTGGCAATCACTTAATACGTTAATTATTTGAATAAAAAAATAATAAAATTTAATAAACATGGACACTTGTCAGCCTCACAATGAGTGCCTTGTGTTTTAGTAGATTACTAGTATAGGAACCGTGCGATGCACGATTTACATATTTTAACTTTAATTGCAGAGTTAAATTAACTTAGAAAAGAAACATAGAAAAATACGTAGATTTTTTTTTATTCGTTTTCACGCATCACCCATAATTTTATTTTAGGTATAAAAATCAGTTATCATCCTATACTATCATTACTATGAGAGATGTCAATTCTCAACCTGGACCGTTGAACCTGTAGGGTTGCTCCGATCGTTTAGAAACTGAACTGTTAATAATCTGCGAGCTTAAACCCAAAACCCATTCCGATTATATTCATCCCAAAACAATGGGAAAATAATAACCCGGTTAAGATCCTAAACACGATAACAAACCGTTCTGCAACAACCGGATCCGTTTCAACCTGAACCTAATAGATCTGAAATCTGTTAGTGACGCATTTCGTTTCAATCCAAACGGTTTGAACCCGAGGAAAAATCCGTTTACAACTTGCACTGTTTTCCCGTAGCTTGCTTAATCCGAACCATTTACAACCTGTAACCTGTTTCATTCGAATCGTTTATAACCCATAGTCCGTTTAATCCCACTACTGATCTTAAATTCTTAACACTTTTAAAAGTTAGTTATTGTCTCTGTCTTTCCTTAATCAAGGCCTCAGTATTAGTATGTATAATATAAACTTATTAAAAATTGTGATTTTTATAACTTGGAACCGAATTCACCTGACCTGAAGCACAATCCTCTACCTATTTCATCACGCTATTGATTTATCCATATTGTATGAAACTAAACCAATAAAAACCTGGACTGATATATATTTGAACCTAACCCAACTATACATGTTCAACCTTACCCATTTCAGATCCGATATTCAGTTTAAATATATTATTTCATTTTTTTATTGTGTTACACGTACCCATTATGTTACCCGCTCCATCTCAAGTTTGTTCTCTTGAAATCAGGTTAGATCAAATCCATAAATTTCAATTAGGCCCTATTAGATTTAATCCATAAAATCAATGTAGTTTGCTAATAAACACGTGTGCCTTAAGCTATTCATATATTGAATGTTAGTAAACTTAACATGATGTAACCCAACTATACATGTTCAACCCGACCCATTTAAGATACGATATGAAGTTCAAATATTATTTTATTTTTTATTATGTTACACGGACCCATTTTATTACCCGCCCCATCTCTAGTTTGTTCTCTTGAAATCAGGTCAGATCAAATTCATAAATTTCAATTAGACCCTATTAGATTTAATCAGGTTCAAGTCCAGTAAGTTTGACACTTGTTTATGGTATAGAAGTAATACGTATACATGTTGAATAAGCTATATGACTTATTGAAATATTTAGTTCGAATATTCCTATACGTATAAATGGAGTAAACATAAAAGTCTAATACAATTAAACATAAATATAGATTTAAGAGAAATGTAAATTGAGGTAGATAAATCTGTTGGTTCTCCTAAATAAATAAACATAATAAATGGAGTATGTTTATTATTCTGTAATAATTACTCCTTTTTTTTTTAATGGAGTAACATATAAAGTAGTTAGACTTTTAGTTTTAGGGCAAAAGTAGCATGATAGAATATCTAACATAATATATGAATATTCAAGAATGAAAGTATACTAGTATTGAAGCCCGTGCGATGCACAGGTTTGTAATGAAAAGTACATATTCGTCAACTGAAGTTCCATCATCTTGGGTAGATTCAAAAAAATGGCGAAATCGACAATCCGTATCATCGCGAAATTCTGAATTGGCCATTAAAATTACACCAATTTTTTTAATCAAACTACAAATGCAAATTAAATTAATAATTTACTCTCACACTTTATTTTAAGCCCGTTACAATAATTATCTACTCAGAAATTAATAAGTCGTTCAAATTTGTAAACTAAACCCAATAATTTTTTTGATGGAGATAATCCATCCTATAAATTTGGAATGATAAATCTATCCTAACTACCATAATTACCTTTTTATTAAGATCTGCCAACATATTAACAAAATCAACAAATCTATCTAACTACCAACATGCTAATTCCACCACAAATCTTAAATGCTAATTTCACAGCAAATCTTTTTTTTTTAATTAATAAAAATATGAATAACCCTTATTTATTTAAGCTATATTTTTTTTTGAAAACTGTTATGTTAATGGTTAGATATGGGCATAAAGTCATATTATTTATAATTAGAAAAAAAATATAGGTTTAATGCAAATAGAACTCTATTATCCACTTACATATTAGACGGTATTAGAGAAATAAATAATTATTGATTTTATTAGTACCTTCATATGAAACTATTTCTTATGCGTAAATCTATTGAATGAGTCACTGCAACAACAAACAAACAAGCAGAAAAAAATATTAGAAAATACAAATTATACCCTATATATAAGTGTCACCACATAAAAACATAAATGATTACATGATCATATTCATGATGAATGAATTAATTTTACATAATACTTTTTAAAAAAAAGTACAGTACATGATTTGATAAAATTGTTACGTATGAGGAATGGGAGAGCATAAAATCTTGAATCTTTAGATTATATACTATACCCAATGGCAATTAAAAATTATTAAGGTAATTGAAATTACAATTACCATTTATTATAATAAACACTACTCCGTATAATTTGTTGCATCGATCACCCTCCTTGAACCATCGACTTTTGCGCTGAAACATAGCAAAGAATTGATGTACGTGAGTTACTTAAGCAAGATGAAATCAAGCACAACAAAAACTAAAATACAAATATATCAATATCCAGTAGGCATACAAAAATACAAATATATCAATATCCAGTAGGCATACAAAATACTTCCTCTGTTCTTATTTATATGACACAATTGAGTTTTTGACACTATTCACACATGTTCCTTTGACCTCCTTTTGTGATTTATGCTTAAGAAAAAATATAGTCGTGTGGGGTCTTATTAGATTCATCTCAATAAATACTTTTTAAATATCAAATTTTTATAATTTTTTCTTATCCATAATGGAACATATTAATGTTTGAAATCGTGCATTGGCAAACGCGCCTAAATAATTGTGTCATTTAAAAAAGAACGGAGGTAATAGTATTAAATGAACACATATAAACGAATAGCAAGTTCTTAAGCCGATGGAGCATAAACAATTATGCTGTGTACAAAAAAAAAATTACGTTGATTTTTTTGTGTTATACGTGAGTTTTGGTAGATACCGAAAAGAAGTTTATATGTATGTATATATATACAAATAGGAGAAGAGAAGTAGGATAAATTTTAGTTGGAATCTATTTTTTATCATATTAATTAAGTGGTCAATCATGGAAAGACTCTAATATTATTTACTAGATTAGGTCCCGTGCACGCACGGTTATTTTAAAATTATTAATTGACCATCTTTTTTAACTGAAATATCTATCCCTTTAATCTATTGCGTAATTAATAAATCTCGAACATACTCATTTTATCATATAATATACAATTTCCGTTCTATTATGTATTATATATTTTATATGTTTAATATGCTGATTTGACCAAATTAAATATTTGATATGCTTAATATAAACAAAATATTGAGTAAGAATGTTTTTTATTATTGATATGACGATCTGACTAAATATTACCAAAATTGTTTAAAAATGTCATATTTAATACTCCGTAATCCTATATTTTTTTCTATTTATAAACATTTATACAAAAGGAGAGAAAATAAAAAATAAAAAAAAAATTATTTTTTTAGGAAAGGGTTTTTGGCGGGAAAAAATCGCATCAGGAATTGACACGTGTCACTCCCGGTGTCTCTTTTAGTATATAGTAATAGATTTAATTAGTTAATAACTTAATTATATGTGATGACGTGGAAATCTTACGTGGCGCTCCGAAATCTCTTAAAAAAGCTCCTCTTTATACATATATATATATATATATATATATATATATATATATATAATATATATATATATATATATATATATATATATATATATATATATATATATATATATATATATATATATATAAAGGGGAGGGATCCGGTAAGAACACTTCCTTGTGTAAGAACACTTCTTACAATAAGAACACCTTTTAATTCGTAGGATTAAATTAGATCCAACGGATACGATGCTACGCGTGTCACCAGCCATTAAGGGCAAAACAGTAATTAATCCGAATTTCTTAGAACATCTCATAACCGAAAATAGAAAAACGATCTCCCCCATTTTCTTCAACCTAAAACCCCCGCATTTTCTCTCTCCTGTTTCGCTCCTTTTTCCCTCCAATTTCTCACCAATTTCTAACATTTTCTTCGAATTTCTCGTAGCAATTTACTAAAATTCTTCTTATTCTTCCTTAAAATATCTATCAACCGAAAATTTTGGCAAAATCGGATCAAAAAAAATCGTGAAATTAAACCCTAGACATTTCAAATTTCAAATTCGAGTGAAAAACGAATGAATCGGAACCGAACAAGAGAATTCTTGTGATGTGACATACAAATTAACAAGGTCAGTTTAATCGTTGAATTTCTAACAATTTTAGCATCATTTTGTTAATTTTATTAATTTTGTAAATTTTTGTTGATTTTCTTTTTAATTTCGAATATCAAGAAATATATTGACAAGCAATGTGATGATGTAGATGATGTGCAAGTTATTCAAGCAAATTCCCCTACCGAAGAAGATCCTCCTACAATTCGTAAGTATTGACAAGTTTTAGAATATGTAGCTTAAGTTTTAGAATATTTGCTATGGTTTTTTAGAACATGAACTTGTTGAGTTGAACATTTGTAGAGTGATTTGGTTTTTTGAATTTTGGTTCTTGGATGAGTTGAGACCTGAGTACGTATGTGCCAATTTTTTGTGATTAATATCTTAATTTCTGATTTTTTTTTTTGGAGTTTATGATTCTAATATTAAGTTTGATTGATGTTCTAATTGTTTGATTTGGTGTTCTAATTGTTTGATTTAATGTTCTATTTTTTTTAATTATGTTCTATTCTTCAGTAAGCATCTGACTTAAAAATTTTATGTGAAGATTTTCAAAATGTAAGTAATTTTTGGAGAACACAAGGTTTAAGGTTTAGAACTTACGCCATAGATTTTAGAACATACGGCATAATTGTTTAGAACATATAGCTAAAGTTAATTTTTGCTATGGTTTTTTGCATATTTGCTAGAATTCTTTTTTCATACCACCAAATTATGAGTAGTTGTGTGCTGACTCTGTTGAGTCCTTACATGTTTTAACTATGTCTTTCCTATAGGCCTCAAACAAGGGAAGGCACCTCCCTGCTGTTGGGGAAGACTCTTTAGAAGAAATCGAGGTTCTATCTCAGGAGGTAAGGCGTGAATGTGTGATGCCCTCCGATTAATTAGGGTAGTCATGTTTTTTTTGTATTTTTTAAGGATAGGAAATTCTTCTTTCATGCTAATACCAGTGTATTGCACAATGATTAGCTGCTTGTTAATTGTTTTACTTGGACTTTTTAAAACTACTGATTCTGTGACAAACATACTCAGAACTATCATCTTTTTTAATCAATGAGAAAGCTGCTAAAATAATGAGTTGTGCTTCCATGCCTGGCTGCAGTATTATGATACATTCATGTCCTTCCATGCATGGCTGCAGTATTTGCGATACATCATTGACTATTTTATTCCATGAAAACCTTTGAATGATTCTGTTTTTCCTCTCAATGTTATTGTTGTTCGGGTAAAAATAGTCTAATCAACTAAATGCAGCCGCATTCTGGCTTTGTTGCTAAAATCCACTTCTTCACGCAGATTACCGAGCTAAAGCTTTCTGTGGACCTGCTGGAAAAAGAAAGAGACTTCTACTTTGGAAAACCGAGGGATATTGAAATGCTTTGTCAGGCTTCTGAAGCGGATAAACTGCCGGTGAGAATCTGCTAAAAATACAAACTTTTTCATGGATCACTCAGACATTGTTTATCATATATTGTATATCATGATATGTGTTTCCAAGTTCCAACTTCTGCTACTTAATGAGCAGAAAGTGAGCCATGTAGTATCAGGTTTGCATAGCATTTTTGTCACATTAGAGGATTTTAACATTTTAGAATTTTAGAACACACGGGTCTATTTTTTAGAACATAGGGCTTAAGATTTAGAACACATGGTATAAGTTTTAGAACATACATCATAATTTTTAGAACACATGATTTAAGTTTTAGAACTAAAACCTTAAGTTGTAGAATTAAAACCTTAAGTTTTAGGACATATGTAAGGTTTTTATAGAACATGAGTCTGTTGATTTTTAAGATCATGTTTTAGAATTAACCTTTTTGAGTTCAAGTTCTAAATATTTAGTTTAGAACACAAGGAGTATGATTTAGGACATATGTCTTGAGTTTTAGAACATAAGCCATAAGTTTTAGAACACAAGGCTTAAGATTTAGAACTTACACCATATATTTCAGAACATACGCCATAAGTTGAACACAAAGTTTAAGTTTTAGAACATATGCGAGTTTATTGTAATTACTGTCTTCTAACTGTAGTATTTTCGAATAACTATTGTCTTATTAGAAACTCAGTTCACATTCAGTGAATCAATAAGCGTAAATGCTTAGCAAACAGAGTTAATTTTATTAAACAAATTACTGCAGACGAAAAGCCTAAAATTTAATCGTGGCTTTAATTATTAGCCAAGAATGAGTCCAAGTTTGATGCAGTAATCTTTATATCAGCCCCCGTATTGACATCATGTGGCACTTAGCATTCATATGATATCTGCATCATATTATGGAATCATTACAGGAAATGAAGATATGCAGCCTCCATAAGTTTTGATTGTTTAGGGATAAAAAGGAAAGATATATGAGACTAATGTTGATCAAATAAAAAGAGCACCCAACATTTGTATAGTCTCTATGCTTTGGTTGTGTCCATTTACGATGGTCTTCAAGCTCAAGCATCTACTGGGGTGGATTCAGATTGATTCTCAGATTTGTTTTTCCGCCTGAAAAGTCGACCTGCAATTACATATACTAATCAAACTTCATTTAGCTCTTTCTGTATGTGACCCTGTGTGACTTTTTGAATTGGATACTCTTTTCACTCACGTACAACTCATCCAACCAAACTATATAAAAAAAGAGAAGTAATGATTCTACAATACCACTTCAACATATTTATTTCCTTAATGCCTAACTATATAGAATGTTTGGACAACATAAAGCTTTAGAATGACATAACTTGCTCCTTTGTTCCTTTTTTATGTGTTCTTGTTTATGTATGTTATCCGACTTTTGTGTGTTTTTTTTGTACAAGTATCCTCGAGTCATTTTGTGGTCAATGGTGATTTTTTCGCTCTGTTCTACTCTAACTACTATCCTAATACAGATAGCAAAAGCCAACCATTTATGATCGTTATGCTATATAATCTATGGCTCAAACTTTTATATAAGATCTTTTTTCCTTTTCTTTATATCAGGAAGCTGTCAAACACAAGCCTACATGTGTACATGCCTATCTAAACTTAGGAAATGTACACAAGGTAAGCTGTCCAAGAAGGATTGTACACTGTAAATATTTGGAGTATTGCTCAAAAAGAAGCTAAATACACCACTGTTCCACAAAGTATTCGAAGATTCACGCCAAGGAAAATCCCAATTATTCTTCTCCAACCAAATTACATGGAAAATAGCCAAAAAACATCCTGCCATAGAATTTTATTCCCCTTCCACTATTTTATTCAGGTTGTCTATCTTATTCTTCTTCTGTCCTTCGTACAGACTCTGGGTATGCCTCAAGAAGCTGTGTTATGTTATCAACGTTTGCTGCAGGTCCGACCAGACTATGCTATAGCTCATGGTGAGGATAACTCTGCTTTGCTGGCCTTTATAGATGCACTTCAAATTCCATTTTTGACATATTTAGAACACATGATTTAAGTTTTAGAACTATAGCCTTAATTTTTAGGACATATGCAATGATTTATAGAACATGAGCCCGTTGATTTTTAAGTTCATGTTTTTAGATTTATACTTTTTGAGTTCAAGTTCATGTTTTTTCTTTACTTTTATTTTTTCTATTGAAAAACAACTAGCCTACTAGCTCAATAGGTAGAGCTTTGTGCAAATGCACAAAAGATGTGGGTTCGAATCCCACGTAGGTTAATCACACAAGTTTAGAACATATACCACATTGTTTAGAACAAAAGTTCAACTTTTTAGAACATGGACTAAAAAAGACTTTAAAGTATTTTTAAAGTGAGAATATTCCAGTAAAATCTCATTACTTATGTTAATAACCAACCTAAAAGAAACAACGATCGTTATGTAATTGAGCAAAGCTCGATTAACTTCATGTTCGACTATTTAAGCTCGAATTAGCTCGTTAAGCTCAAATTTAGAACATAACTGAAAAAGGATTAAAATATTAGTGTTTTATTTTCGTATATGAGAGAACTAGTTCTATTATTGATATCGTAGACCTTAGGTCTTATTGTTTGTATATGAGAGAAGATAATGTTTGTATCTTTTAGACCTTATGTCTTATTCATATCGTATATGAGAGAACTGGTTCTAATATCAATGCCCTTTGCTTTGTTCTTAACCCCCCTTGTTTACAATATTTACGTTCAGAACATATGAATCATTATTTAGAACATAAAGCTTACATTTTAGACAACGACTAAAAAATGATTAGAATACTATCTTGTCTATTTGTCTATGTTCTGTTGATTGTCTAACCCAAAATTTTATGTTCTTAGTAAAAACACATGCTCCTAACCCCATGTGTTTGCACAATATTTAATTTTTAGAACTTATGAACCGTTATTTAGAACATAAAACCTACGTTTTAGAACACGGATAAAAAATGATTAGAATACTATCTTGTCTATTTATCTTTGATTTGTTGATTGTCTAACCCAAAATTAATTTTATGTTCTTAATAAAATGCATGCTCCTAACCCCCTTGTTTACACAATATTTACTTTTTAGAACATATGAACCATTATTTAGAACATAAAGCATACGTTTTAGAACATGATTAAAAATGAATAGAGTACTATTTTTTGGCTGGTTCTGTGGGTTGTCTGGTGGAGTCGGTTTGTGAGACTAAGGATGCTGTGGAGGAGGATGCTGTAAAGATGTCTCAGGATATTGGACTGATGTGGCTCAGATTTGTGCAGACCCTGAGAAAAGTTTGTTTGGACCTATGTAGGATTCGAACCTACATCCATGTGCAATGACACATTGCTCTACCATTTGAGCTAATAGGTTTTCACAAAATATTCAAGAAAACAATGCATGTAGTACTATCTATAGAAAATAAAACAATTAGAACATATGCAACAATAATTACAACATATGAAACAATAATTAGAACATACGCACCCTGCCAAATATTACAACTTGTCAAGTAGCTACGCAACTAGTTACCCTGTCAAATATTACAACTTGACAAGAAGGTGGCGAACATAGCCTAAGCTTCACTTAGAAGCCTGTGACACCCTTCATCATCGCTACCATACCTGTGAAACATAATAATCGTCGAATCACCATTACATTTTATTAATATCGGTAACCAAATCAAATAGGTCGTTAATGTACATACCTGTCGCCAAAAGCAATTCTGCATATATTGGAGCTAGCAAAAGTTATAAGCAAGTCACTCAAGTTAACAATTTCCGAAGCAGAGGGCGGGGCAGATATCTTGTTTATCATCCTCATGACTTCTTCGTGTCAAATTGGAACAAAAGACTCGGCCTTTTTTGAACTAAAGAGATGAACAACACAAACCTTCATAATCTCTCTAAAGTAGTGAAATCTATGAAAAAACGTTATGTGTAACCCATTATAACTTAGTATTTGCGTCCCAAACTTAGTAACGTTGGTGGTCTGTAACAAAAGTTTAGATCCTGTGTTTGAAGGACCTCTTTTGCCATCTTCGCAGATTGAACCACCAAAGCCTGTACGCTTCCATATCGCAAATTCATGATCGAGCTGCAGATCTTGCCTAGCTTAGCAAAGTAGATGTGAGGTTTTGACTTTTGAGGGGTCAAATTGGTGTAAAGTTCCCTGTGAGGGGAAGCCCTTTTGGCCCTCATTTTCTTGTGTTTTAGAACAAGAAATATAGTACTCCGTATAAGAGATTGCTGCAAGGAAGAGAATTAGTATTACTTCTATCATCTTTAAATTCGGCTTATGATTCTTGGTATAATATGAAACTATATATATGCAACAATTATATAGAGACTGCTCCTTGCTGATAATATGCCTCTCAACCTCAGTGGCAATGATGATGTCCATGGCCCATTTCAGCATGGTAGCCTCATATGTAGTACATGTTACTACTAAGTTGTAGCCTACAAGTTATGGATCATTAATGTTACTGATAGGTTGTTGCTTACAAGCTACGAAGTAGTATATGCTATACCATATAAATCTCATCCCTAAGATCCTTTCATACTACAAGCACAAAGTTTGAATCATTGCAAACTTTACCCATCCCCTGATCCCCACTCCAAAAAGAGAGACCAAAATGCATGTATTCAAATTGCTCCACCAACAGTAGTAGTGGTGATGGTACCATTTCCAACACAAGGCCATCTCAATCAACTCCTTCAGATTTCTCATCTCATAACCTCCTACGGATTACCAATTCACTTTGCTGGATCCTCCTGTCACAACCTCCATGCCAAACTCCGTTTACACGGTTGGGACTCACAAAGTTTAAGTAAGATCCATTTTCACATCTTCCAACTCCCTCCTTACACCAACCCTCCTCCCAACCCAGACCCTTCCATCCCCTTTCATATGCACCTCCAACCATTTTTCAATGCATCTTTGCATCTCCGTCAACCTGTTTCCCAGCTCTTACAGCAACTCTAATGGAAGTTCATTAGAGTTATTGTGATTCATGACGCACTACTATTATTTTGAATATAAGCAACGATGATTTAGAACATAAGAAACGACGATTTAGAACATAAGAAACTATTATTTAGAACATAAGCAACGATGATTTATCAATTATAACGCCACAAGCAAGATCAGTTCACGAGAAGAAACGACATATTAGTTTCATAGTTTGGTCCATAATGGACTTTCAATAACAGTCTGGAGGAAGTCTTTTCCAAAAATTGACATAAGAAGATGAGCAGCTATTCAAACAAGCAAAATTTAGAGCAGAATACCAGAAATTTAGAACAAAGTAGATACAAAATTCAATTAATTTCCATAACAATCTAAAACGAATTTGAACAAAAAAACACGAAATCCGGAAGATATGCAATCAACATATAATCCGAAATGAACAAAAATCAAACATACATATCAACAAAACAAGTAACTGGAATTACAAAATTGAAAACTAAACCTAAATTTGAAAGCATACCTTTGAATTAACACAGAATCTGGAAAATTCGGTATCGACTATATGATGTAAAATAGCATGAATTTGATGAAGAATGTGATAATTTGGGATAAATTTGGGCGAAATTGTAGGAGGAAGAGAGGGAGAGTGAAGTTGAAAGAGTTTAGAGAGAGAAAAAGAAGTGACGTGAAAGAGGAAGAAGAAAGGGGTAGGTCGGCAAAGAATTACAAAACTGCCATTACTCACATAATTAATTTGGGCGGTCGGATTAGACTCGATCTTACGGTTCAGAGAGAGTTCTCACCGTAAGAAGTGTTCTTACGGAGAAAAGTGTTCCTACGAGAGCCCTCCCCTCTATATATATATATATATATATATATATATATATATATATATGGGCCTTGGTTGTCGAATAACAAACACTAAGCTCCCACTGAGTTTAGCAACTCTTTGTATATATATAATTGAAAAAGTATTATGAAATTATTTTTCAATAGCTTTGACGAATTTGGTTTAGTTTGGTGGTAGTTGAGCATTTTGTTTTAGAAACTATAGGAAGATTCTTTATGATTCATCATTGATCGAATCAAGTAAGAATTGATTTCGATCATTCCAATTTAGATATACCATATCTTATGGAGCTCGATCGTGAAATTACAACACACAATCATTGATGATCATTCTTGACTTAAGTAATCATCAACATGATCTAACCTAGATCTTTATGATTTCTTGCCAAGTGGATTTTATACTTCTGAATCTTTGAACTTGCCAAACAGATTCAAATTTATATCACATTGAGTAAATAAACCTATGTTCACTCTAATTCAGGTGAAATAATAAAGTCATAAAATCTTTCTTTAGCTTTGAACTCTATTGTCTAGGTGTTCTAACAATAGTTCATATCTTTTGTTACTTTCAACAAGTAAGACTAGCTTGTCTTGAATTGATCTAGAAACCAATCTACTTTCAAAAGTCCATCAAAATAAAGCTTTTGAATGTTAGCTTGTCGACATGGTCTAAGCAACAATGCTAAAGGTTTGTGGAAATCAAATCAAGAGATTGATTTGAACCTAGTAAAGTTCTTATTGTTAAAGAATTGTTTGTTTTAATCAAGCATACATGACTCAATCCTTAAATGACCATTTCATTCAAATAAATGAACAAACATTGTTTTTGTTTTTTCTTGAATGCGAGTCTTTCTGTTTTTGAAGTAGAAATTTAGGTATGCTGATTATGGAACAAAATAGCCATTAAGTTCCAGCCTTGAAAGGACTTAAAACAAACTAGATGACCTTACAACTAATGTAGCAATGCCATGCTTCATTTCCCACTTGTAGGTCATTAGTGTATACTAGCTTCCATCATTTGAGTTATTACCAAAGTAAGAACCTCAAGCGGTATATGATACAAAGGAAGTTTGATTGATAGGTCACTTCTCTTTAAACATAAACTTATAGGTAGAAAAGGAATTGTAAATTCCTTTTCACTTGTTCCTTGTTTTCCTATTTCTTGTACCCTTTCTTATAGTCTTAAGAATTGACTTCTCTAGTGTTGAATTTATACTTTTTTAGACATGTCCAATGTCACTCCAACAAAGGTCTTACCATTTTATTTATGTTGAATATTTTGCTTCACTAGATGATCTTACCAGAAGTTTCTAAAGTTCTCTAAGCATTAATCTATTCGAATGTCTAGGGACTAGACTCATTCGAGAATTAAATGGACAAAGATATTATGTTGTTAACCATTGGTAAAGTTGAGCGTTTAAACTCAATGCTTTATGATCTCAAAACTACATTGTATTTTGAATTCACAAGCACCAATCAGTTTGCCATTCGACTTTGATAGTCGAAAACAACCATAAAAGTCGCTAATTAAAAGAAACGTACATTTTAAATTGCTCACTTTCTCTCATCTTCGTGAATCGTTCTTGGATTCACTACCAATCGAGGAAATTTATTGTTACCTTTCTAAAAGGATTTACTGCAACGCAAGATATTTAATTATAAACAATAACTAAAACATACATTGAAGCATACAAAATCTAAACATTTATCATGAGTAATAACTTGAAAATTAAAGTAATCATGCAATTTAAACAAATCATTGACATTTTATTCAAAATATTTAGTTTCGGCAGGTGTGAATAAAATGAATCCAAGACCCCAAATCATTGAAAAATTAAGCACGATTCGACTTAATTCTAAAATATTTTAGGTAAGCAAATCTATTGCTAATAGTCTAGAAACTACTTTTGGTTGATAGGTACGTCTAAGAACTTATTAGGTAAACCTATCCCATTTGCTACGACATAAAATTACTCCTTATATCGTTGAGTTCAACCAAAATCAACTTGTACTCACAACCAATTGTGTACTACGATCAGAAGTGACACTTCGCTATGGCGGAAAACTATCACTAATTGGTCGACAAATGTACTCACAACATTGTGTACCTTACCCCTTTAGAATCAATAATAAGTAACACCTCGCTATGGCGGAAAACTATTACTAGATTGATGTAATTAAGGTTATCTAAGTAAGCGTTATTTTGGAATGACACCTTTTAACTTAATTTTTAAAGTTTGGAACTTAGGCTCTTACTATGTTGGTTAGATTTTAAATGAACTAAAACCCTTAATCATGCAACATAATCAAGCCACAATCTCATGCATTATTAAGACATATTTAAAGCAATAAATAACTTAAAACATGCATAAGATTTAAATGTGATCTAGTATGGCCCGACTTCATCTTGAAGCTTCAACTTCAAACTCCGTCTTGAAAATGGATTGGAAACTCCGTCTTGAATTTCACCATGGGAGGCGCCATTTTCTTCAAATAGGATATGCTATAATTAAACTAATTACAACTATTGGATAGTACGCAGACCATATTTAAATAAAAACTTTGGTGCATAAGACCAATTTTACATTCAAATTAATGGTACGCATACCATATTTACTATCCTATTTGGGCCATGCTCGTCACTTTCCACAAACTGCAAAACAGTACATTTACAATATACCATTCATCCATTCATTTATCAATGAATGGCCCACATAGCAAGTTAGTAGAAAAATCATGCATCACATAAACATTTGCAGCAACTAATCAAAGGTTCCAACAATCTACAAATTATTCAACCTTATTAGTTCTAATCGAGTTGTTTTAACCTTAAAGGAATGAAGACCTACTCAAGAGTTTAATAACTAAAAGCTCCCACCAAAACCAAGAATTTAAATGCTTTAAAAATTTTAAACATAAAATTGTATTTCCTAGTCCAATCGGAAACTTACAAATTTAATTAAAATTTAAAGCTCACATAAAATAATTTTAATTCCCTTTATATTATATTCAGTTGATTAAAATTAATTATTTATAATTTTACCAAGGTTTTAATTTTATTAAAATAATTATTATAAAACAAATTATAATAATAAAATTAATCAAAATTAAATTCCGAGAAAAATTAAATTACGAAATTAAATTAAATTAAAATCGTTTTCAACCGAAAATTAAAAGACAAAACGAAACAAGTTAATCGACCAAGGCAAGGCACATGGGCGCAAGGACCATGCCTCGCCAACGCTTGCAGCGTTGCAAGAGCTAACTGCATGCATGGCCGAGTCCATCGCACAACCAGGCCCTCACCAGCTCCTATTGGCTCGACGCCATCGCTGGCTGCTGCTGCTGCGTGCTTGCTTGTTGTGCGCGCATGGCACGAGGGAATCCATCGATGCCTCGTCGCCATCGCTGCTGGGCACAACGCGGGCTGGCGGAGTTGCCCACTCGCCTTGCTCGATCACCCGCACAGCACAGGGGCTGTCCCCGCGCGCGTGGCTCGTGCATTGCTCGCTGCCTCGTACCGCATGGGCGATGAGCTCCCTTGCTCGTCGTCGCATGCTCGCACTACGCAACACCCTTTAAGGGTAACACTTAGCTTCCATTGCTTCGTGCGTGCAAGTTTGTGAACTATTTATAAAAATCAAAACTTTTTTATTTATATTTAACGATAAATTATTAATTCATATTAATTTCACTAAATTTAGGCGAAAAAATCGAAAATTTATTATTCAAATTAATTTCCGATTACATATTTTCTTAGGGATTAAAATCTAGGTCATAAATTTTTAAAATATTTCAAATTTAACAAATTTTATGGTGGTTTTTTAATCATATGATCCTAATTAAATTATCAATTAATTATGAAAATCAAAACAAATTCTAAATTATTTGAAATTCAACAAATTAATTATAATTACAAATTAGGTTGTATAATTAAAAAAATTAGACCTTAAAATTGTTAAACATATACAGTAGGTCAATCACAGATTCAAGATTTACATACAAGATTCGCAAATATTTAATTTAACATCATAAAAATTACAAAATTTGCATTCGAAAAACTAAAACCTCCGAAAAGTCATAGTTAGGCTTCGAATTTGGGAATTCTGGCTTCGGCATCCAAATCTTTGATTTATGTCAAAATTTTAAAACGTTGTTTACATGCGAAATTCACTATAAAAAAAATAAGATTTCAACCATTATTGACAAAACTGCCGAAAATCCTGCGAACATATAATTCAAATAATCGCACGAATTTACAATCAATTACATTTTCGGAATTAATCACACCTTTAATTCATTGCAAATTTATAAATTTAATACATGTTAACTATAATTGATTATGGAATTAAATAGAGGCTCGTGATACCACTCTTAGGTTATGAATGATACAATAATATAATTCATGCGGAAAAACCATAAAGCTAGAATCTATAGTCAATTAGCATAATTTAGGTTACATACAATTCATGTGATGCGTGCCTTCCTTAGCTGCTCCCGAACCAAACAAGAACAAGTCTTTAGAGCCCCAAACGTTGCCCCTCCGTAGAAAGTCCACAGTACGTTCGGATCCGCCTTAGGTTTAATCAACTAGGATTTTACTTAAGGTTTTATGTATTCGGGTTAGGCTATATTATGTTCTCCTTGAACACAATGTAAGTAAAGAATATGATTTTCAATGTGTAAAATTATGAGGGTCTAGCCTCATATTAATAGGGTAGGAAATAAGGAATTTGAGTCTTACAAGGAAAAGAATTACCAACCCTTCTAGAATTGAAATTCTTATCCAATTAGAATTGTAACATTAATTAAACACTTAATTAAATCAATTCCAGTAGGACTAGGAATACTTAATCCAAAGTTACTTGGGAATTAAGTAATCAGACTTTTCTTGGAGCCCAAGACGAAGCAACCAACGCAGCCACAATGGGCCACTTTGGTGCGCGCGTGATAGGTTGAATCGCACTCCTATCAAAGATAAACCTAACGTTAGCCAACTAAAATATAGCAAGGGAAGTAGACATCGTATCCACAGGGAAACAGGCGTTCTTTTTATTAATAAAACTAAAGTCTAGACTATTGCAAACAATAATTTGGTTGGTTTTGATACTAAAACTACGACAATAATAAAATAGGGATAATTCAGATATTAAAAGGTCTAGGGCATAGGTTAACCAATGAACAACAATCCAGGATGATAAACAATCAATAATAATCAATAAAGCAGTTCAATAGACTAGCATGCTCTCTCGACCCGATACTAATCATATATATAGAATTAACAGGCTCTCGCTACGTATTAATTCCAATTCTACCTATTGAAACAAGCCTAAACATCAAATTACATCTCTCGAATCTTACCTTGATATTGCTTGACTAATACAATTAAACCTGCGCAAATCTAATCGCATAGTAAATCAAACCAATCAATTGGAATTAACCACAATACCAACAATCAACAACATTCAACCATCCCTTCATATTAATTCATGGATTCCCAAAACCCTAGAAATTGGACGACTCACTCATATTAATAATAGACAAAGCAATTAATACTATTGAAAACATAATTAGAACAAAATAATAAAGTAAAGTGAGAAATAATACCTAAGGAATTGAACAATGAATAATGAAAGCTTTTATTTTTTATTAAAATTAAAACTAAGTGTTTATCAACAAATTGAGAGAATAAACTAAGTAATGAGAATAAAACTAAGCTCTAAAACTAAGGAATAAGATGTCCAACTAAAATAACTAAGGGCTATATTTATAGTCTTGCCCATAAAGCCCAACAAAAACCAAAAATAAACTAAGGAAAAACGCGTAGGGGTTGTCGTCGCCCTGTCGGGCAGACATCCGCCCGCCGGGCGAGCAGCTAGTAATCCGCCCGCCAGGCGCAGGTCTGCCCGCCGGATGGATTTACGAAATTCCAATTTCATCGACACGCGCCCGCCGGGCAGCCATTCGCCCGCCGGGCGCGCATATAAGCTGCACAATCCTCTATCTTTAAAACGTCATATCTCCTTCGTTATTCGTCGGAATTAGCCGAATGACCACTCGTTGGAAAGCTCTTGAAGTCTAGAATCCAACCCAATCAGAATCACTTCATTTAGAGTTGTAGAACTTATGTTATGATCAAAAGTGTAGACAAGTATTGATTTTCTACTTTTTTCACTATTCGCTTTGCTCGAAAACTCTTCCAACTCAATGTTTGTGCTCTCGAAAGTACATAATCTCTTGTATTGATTCAAATGAATAGGAAATGCACAAAAATATGCTAATTCCTACAATGATGAACCTGAAACTACAAACACACTACAAGGAACATATTAGTACTAAAAATCGCTCCGAAGAGCTCATTTGAGATCAAAATGTACTAAGGGACGGGGGTAAAAACACTATAAAATATGAACATATCAAACTCACCAAAGTTAGATCTTTGCTTTTCCCTAAGCTAAGAAATCATCGATAAATACATAAACCAACTTCACCCCAAATTCAACTTAAAGCAATGGATATGATTCAAGGTAAAATCCTACAAGAATGCATCAATGTCAACCAATCAAATCTATTCGACCATAAATCTTCCCTAACAATCGTCACGTAGAGCAAACCACAAGTGTACATGGAATTCAAGACTAGTGCTTTCACACTCTTCACTCAATTATGTGACGGGTAAAAAATGTACCCGTTCGCTCTCCTCCCAACAATGTATGTGAACAGTGCCCTCCCAAACTCACAACACTCGTGTGTTTAAAAGGACATGCACTCAACCTAAAAGTCGACTCGGAATATGTCATGTCACAACTTGCATTGAAAAACAACTACTTTCACATTACTATGACTATATGCACAAAGGTCGGAAGGTCTTCAAAGCTTGTAATGTTAGGCTTAGGTAAGGGTGTGGTAGATTTGGGTAAAATGTGAGCTTAAAGCCTTGGCTTTGGGGAGCATAAATCCTAACAAAACCCATGATCAACCACAAGTGATGACCACAACTCTCCCACTCAACACATGATGAACAATCAAATGAACTACACCATACTTTCTTGCCTTTTTCATCTATAAAGCCAATCACTCACAATGATAAGGAATTGCAATACTTGAATGACACAATACTTTGAATATTTTTTTTTATTTTTTTTTTCTGAAAGTAATGATTTTTTTCTCTTTTTTTTTCTTTTTGGAAAACCTTCACATCTTCTATTCTTCTCATCTCTTTCACGCTTCATTATTTTTTTTTTCATTTCTCCTTTTTCAAACAACAAGCAAGATAAGAAGAACTCCCTTTTTTCAACACTCACCTTGTGCTCAAAATGTAGCACACTACAACCCCCTCACCTCACTTACTATTAGCTCCCCCAAGCTAGGCTTGGGACTAGTAACCAATGGGGCTTTCATGGGCTTATAATATAGCTAGTCACCGAATAAAGGGCACAAGCAACAAAATGGGTAGAAAAGAAGGGAACAAATTGTATATAATTTCATCTGAAGGCTACCTAAATAGAAAAATGCCTTCGTCCTCCTCAATGTGCATGTATATGAGTCATAGAACATTACTAACAGTTGCAAACCAATACTCAAAATCAACGCCATACCAGGAAGCTATCATACATTCCTAACCAAGTCAACTAGCCAAGCACCAAGTCCACAAACAGTTGGTCAAAGTTGACTCATGTCAAGGCATCAAAGTAATCAAATATCAAATCATGGCTAACATATCCACATTGCTCGTCATCAAATACCGAGAATCAAAACAATTTTCAATAAAGGGGCACAGGGAAGCATGATTTTGCATTCATCGGAACTAACCAATAAAGCAGTAAACACACCAAAATAAGAAAAAACACAAAATACGAAAAGAAAAGAAAACATACCTAATATGCACAAGGAAATGAGACACCCCCCAAGCTAAATCAGACAATGTCCTCATTGGCTTAAGGGGTACCGAACCATCATCATCATCATCATCAGCATCACTGATGGCCCTGGCCATCATCATCATCATCACCATGTCCGTGACCGCTAGGGCCCTCTCCATACCCACCGTAGTAGTGAGTGGGTGTGAAGGTGCCCCTAGCTCTAGGGACTCCATATCCCTCTGCGCGCGCCCGGTCGGGCGCATTTCGCCCCGTGCCCACCGGTCGAAAAGCGGTTTTCTCTGCTTGACCTTCAAAAAACTCCGTAGCAATCCGTCCGCCGGGCATCCAGATCGATTTCCTCCCGTCGGGCCTACAGCTGCCCGGTGGGCGAAGATCTGGGGCGTATCAACCTTCTCACCGGGCGAAATTCTACTTGCTCCGTATTACGTATTTTTCACTTTCTCGAACTTGGGGAGCTCAAATCTGCACATCATTAAACGCCCAAACAGTAAAATTTCACTCTCCTCACCTCTCTAAGGCTATAAAACTTAAATAAAAACACACACAAATCAAAAATACGAAAAATATTAGAGTTACACTAAAAAGCGGTAAATGGATAGTGAAGTCCTCATCCCCAAGCTAGATTGATGCAATGTCCCTATTACACAACCCAATTTACTACACATAGATAAAAAGAAGGGGATGAGGGTGATGACAACTTATCGAATGGGGGCACCAAAAATGGTGTCGTCTATTATCGAATCAGTGGCTTTGGATGAGCTATGTAGCACATGAGGGGAAAAACCGCGACCCCGATCATGAATACGGTGCCCTTCGTTGACAGAGTTTTTGGCCTTCTGGGTCAGAGAGTCGTCAAGTCTTACCCCTTTCTGAGTCCATGCTAAGGAGTTGATGCTCCGGTCACCTCCACCTGGAAAGCAATTCAAAACATGTGCTTTCTCCGAAGAGTCGTTAGAGGTAGTGTGAGTCAGTTTATCATTGAAATAATCATTAGACACATCTAAACCACAACGTGACTCCTCTATCATGGGACACTTAACAACATGGGTTAAATTGAAAGTAACTTTGTCATGCCTCACATTTAAAGTTAGCTTACCATTTTTGACATCAATGATTGCCCCTGCAGTATGTAGGAAAGGTCTACCTAATATAATGGAAATCTGTCTGTCCTCTTTCATGTCTATCACAACAAAGTCAACAGGAATAAAAAATTTACCTACTCGAACAGGCACATCTTCTAGAACACCTAGGGAGTATTTCACAGATCGGTCGGCCATTTGCAGAGTTATGTTGGTAACTTTTAAATCACCCATGTTCAAGTTAGTGCATACAAATCGGGGCATGACACTAACACTGGCACCTAAATCACATAAAGCTTTGTCAATAAAAAGATTGCTAATGTTACATGGGATAGAGAAACTCTCAGGGTCCTTCAACTTGGGTGGAGACTTATTTTGTAATAAGGCTCTGCATTCTTCAGTAAATGCAACAGTCTCCACTTCACTGAATGCTCTCTTTCTAGTCTAGATGTCTTTCATGTATTTAGAATATGTAGGTACTTGAGTAATCAATTCGGTGAAGGGAAATGTTATCTGTAGGTTCTTTACCACTTCTAAGAACTTACCAAACTGTTTGTCTAGCTTGTTCTTGAGCTGGCGTTGAGGGAAGGGAAGTTTGATAGGTGGGACTTGTATCTCAACTTTCTTCTCTACCTTTGTGCTAGCCTCCTTCTCCTTGACCATCATCTTGCCTTCTTCTAGCACGTCATCACTAGCAGATCCTCCAACATTTCCTTCAATAGTCATAGGCGGCCCATCGTACTCATATCCACTCCGCAAAGTGATAGCATTTACAGTCTCTCTATTCTCAGGCTGTGAAGGAATTTGCCTCTAGGGTCTCCCTGCAAGACTTGTAGCCATCTGTGCCAACTGAGTATCAATAATCTTGTTATGAGCGGCAAGAGCATCAATTTTTACATCCTTTTCATTTAGAGACTTTTGCATCTGCATCATCATGTTTCGCATCTCCACTAACATAGGATCAGACTGAGCAGCTTGAGGCTGTGGTTGTGGAGGTTGTGTCTGTTGTCTAGAAAACCCAGGTGGTCCACCAGACTGCTGATTATAGTTGGGTCGTGGTTGGTACGTAGGGTTGTTGTGGTGGTGGGTGTTGAACCTGGTGTGGGTTCTGAACATTCATACTCCTACAGGAAAGTAGGGAGTTATTTTGTACCCCTCATTGTAGGAATTGGAGTATGGATTATTCTGTTTGTAGGCCTGAAATGCGTTGCATTGCTCAATGGAGCTTCTATACTCTTGTGTATAATGACCCTGCATCCCACAACTATCACAGACATTCACAAACTGGGCACTCATTGCAGCGACACTAGCATGTTGGGCGGATTGAGAAGATGTAGTTTGCATATTATCAAGTTTGTAATGTAGGGAAGTCAGCTGAGCAGTATGTTGTTCAATAGAATTCATCTCGTGCTTACAACCCCTGTCAGCAAGGACTTTAGGATTCCCATACTGGGCATTATGAATGGCCATCTTCTCAATCACCTCTAAAGCTCTAGATACATGAAGTTGCATAAATCTCCCACTAGCAGCAGACAAAATAAGCCTAGAATCGTTACCCAGACCGTTGTAAAACTATTGGATCAAGAACCACGTGTTGTAGACCATGGTGGCATTCTCTCTGCAGGTCTTTGAATCTTTCCTAGACTTCAAACAAGCTCTCGTCTGCCTGTTGTGTAATAGAAATGACCAGGCTCCTCAGACGGGCTGTCTTCTCAGGCGGGAAATATTTCACATAGAAAGCAAGAGCCAGAGAATCCCAGTCAGTGATTTTCTTAGCTGCTCGACTGAGTCTGTTAATCTATAGCTTTGCCTTCCCACTCAGAGAAAATGGAAAGAGCATCTCCATAGTCTGCTCTGGCGTTACATTCTTTTGTTTGACAATAGAGCAATATTGAATGAAAGACTGGATATGAAGATTAGGGTCTTCACCCTTTTCCACACTGAATTGGTGCCTCTCAATCATATTTATCAATTAAGGTTCAATCTTGAAACTCTCAGCCGCAATAGAAGGCATGATCGCCTTGGAAAGCACAAACCCACTTCGCTTAGAATAGTCTGTAAGCCTCGGTTCTACTGTCTCATCACCCATATCTGAATCTGTATGAAATAGATCGCCAATCAGATGATCGGATTCAGAGTCAGAATAGTCTCTCAACTGTTCGATGAATCCACACCGTTTACGGAAGGTCTGTTCAGGTTCAGGATCAAATGAGTAAGATTACTAGTATCTACAGTCCTGGGCATAAACAAGCAAAACTAGCAAACAGTCGTGAGATCCGATCTCAAGGAACGAGAGTTCCTTGAAAAATAACAAACAATAATCTAGAATAAACAATTAATAACAGAAAATAAAACCGTTTCCCCGGCAACGGCTCCAGACTTTGACAGGCTGAATCGCACTCCTATCATAGATAAACCTAAAGTTCACCAACTAAAATATAGAAAGGGAAGTAGGGATCGTATCCACAGGGAAATATGCGTTCTTTCTATTACTAAAACTAAAGTCTAGACTATTGCGAACAAGAATTTGGTTGGTTTTGATAATAAAACTACGACAATAATAGAATAGGGATAATTCAGATATTAAAAGGTCTAGGGCATAGGTTCACCAAGGAACAACAATCCAGGATGATAAACAATCAATAATAATCAATAAAGTAGTTGAACAGACTAGCATGCTCTCTCGAATTGATACTAATCATATATTTAGAATTAACGGGCTCTCGCTACGTATTAATTCCAATTCTACCTATTGAAACAAGCCTAAACATCAAATTTTATCTCTCGAATCTTAACTTGATATTGCTTGACTAATACAATTAAACCTGCGCAAATCTAATCGCATAGTAAATGAAACCAATCAATAGGAATTAACCACAATACCAACAATCAACAACATTCAATCATCCCTTCATATTAATTCATGGATTCCCAAAACCCTAGAAATTGGACTACTCACTCATATTAATAATAGAAAAAGCAATTAATACTATTGAAAACATAATTAGAACAAAATAATAAAGTAAAGCCAGAAATAATACCTAAGGAATTGAACAATGAATAATGAAAGCTTGAATTTTTATTGAAATTAAAACTAAGTGTTTAGCAACAAATTGAGAGAATAAACTAAGTAATGAGAATAAAACTAAGATATAAAATTAAGGAATAAGATGTCCAACTAAAATAACGAAGGGCTATATTTATAGTCTTGCCCATAAAGCCCAACAAAATCCGAAAATAAACTAAGAAAAAACGCGCAGGGGTTGTCATCGCCCGGTCGGTCAGACATCCGCCCGCCGGGCGCAGGTCTCCCCGCCGGACGGATTTACGAAATTCCAATTTCATCGACACGCGCCCGCCGGGCAGTCATTCTCCCGCCGGGCGCGCGTACAAACTGCACGATCCTCTATCTTTATAACAACATATCTCCTTCGTTATTCGTTGGAATTAGGCTAGTGACCACTCGTTGCAAAGCTCTTGAAGTCTAGGATCCAACCCAATTAAAATAATTTCATTTGGAGTTGTAGAACTTAAGTTATGATCAAATGAGTAGAGGAGTGTCGTTTTCTACTTCTTTCACTATTCGCTTTGCTCGAAAACTCTTCCAACTCAATGTTTGTGCTCTCGAAAGTACATAATCTCTTGTATTGATTCAAACGAATAGGAAATTCACAAAAATATGCTAATTCCTAAAATTATGAACCTGAAACTACAATCACACTACAAGGAGCATATTAGTACTAAAAATCGCTCCGAACAGCTCATTTGAGATAAGAAAGTACTAAGGGACGGGGGTAAAAACACTATAAAATATGAACATATCACCCAGCGCTTGTGACATGTTTATGGTTTTCACACCATATATAAAACCACCATCATGGTAGATCGACCACTAATGAGAAGAAATATCCATCAAGTACTGACGAGCTTCAACATTAAATTCACCAATTCTTCCCAAGTATTAATCAAACTTCTTTCTTTGTCGAGCATCTACGACTTTTCCGAAAAGGTTCTTCATATAAGAATTATTGAACTGAGTGTTGACCTTAGAGGCAAGGCGACGAATACAAAATCGATATTGGGAACACGGCTCCTCCCATCCACTATTGAGCGTATTCATTATTTGCAAAGTATCTGCATTTCTATCATAAATGACACACAAACCTTCCCTCCGAGTAACGAAATCCTGAATGCATTTCATGAACCATTTCCAACTTTCACCATTTTCATTTTCAACAATAGCAAAAGCAAGAGGGAACAATTTGAAGGAAATAATGCCCTTGGTCCAAGTATGCATTCTATGATAAGTCTAATAAATGCGGTTCAGTATTAATTAACAAGTTAATAATTCAGTGAGATCAAGTGAGCTGAATGCCTAGCTAGAGGCCGCTTCAGTTCAAGTGGAATTAATGATATTAATCCACAGCTTACTCTTGACTGAACCCGTATTGTCACACAAATAGTACGTAAACGGATCAAGTATTTAATGGCATTAAATACTCCATCTATGAATATTCGGAATCGACGGATCTTGGTTTCAGTGGGAGCTGAGATCGTCACAGGCAAGAAATGAATACTCCGGAAACGATGATATTGCCGGAAACGAAAATATGGATCGTATTGGAAATATAAATATTATCCAAGTCGTAGATGTTTCCGGAAACGGAAACATGGTACGTATCGGAAAATATTATCGGAAATGGAAATATTGCCAGAATCGGAAATATTGCCGGAAACGGAAATATTGTCAGAATCAGAAATATTATCGGAATCGGAAAATAATTCCGGAAACGGAAATATTAAATATTTGTTCGAAACGGAAATTAATTCCGGAATCGGAAATGTTAAATATTGTTCGTATCGGAAATGAATTCCGGAATCGGAAATTTAATCGGAAGCGTATCGTACGAATAAGCATCGGACGAGGCCTGCCGGACGAGGGCCCAGCACGAAGCCAGGCCATCGCCCAGCAAGCCAAGCGCGCCACACGAACAGCCAAGGCCACGCCAGGCCCAGCGCAAGGCCAGGCCCAGCAGGCCGTGGCAGCGCGCGCAGGAGCTACGTGGGCTTGTAGCTCGCGTAGGCCTCGCTGCGTGGGCTGCTGCTCGCACGCACGCGCATGGGCGGCCCATCGTGGCTGCCGTGTGTGTGTGCGTAAGTGTTTGTGTTCATGCACGATTCCTAAAACATGCAGAGTTCGGTTAATGATTAAATTCCTAATTCTATTTGATAAATTAATTAATTAGAGTTCTTGTAGGATTCTAGGTTTAATTAATTTGTATCTGAATAGGATTCCAATTCCCTTTCCATACCCCTATAAATATGTGGCCTGGGTTCACAATTTATAACGAGTTTCAAAGTATTCAAAGTGAGTTTTTGAGAGAAAATTCAATCACACATCTTGCTCAAAAGTGCCGAAAATTCTAGTACCTTAAGGGCGATTCTAGTTGGTCAATCTTAAGGCGGATCCGGACGTGCTGTGGACTATCTACGGAGGGACGACACTTGGAGTCCTAAAGACTTGTTCTTGTTCGGTTCGGGCGCAGCTAGGGAGGGCACGCAACAAAGAGTATGCATCTAAATTATGCTATATGATTATGTGTAAATAATATGTATTCCTGGGTTAATGGTTGTTTCCGCATGATTTATGTAATATCATATGTATCATAACCTAACAGTGGTATCACGAGCCCCTTATTATTTTCATAATCTAAATTGCATGAACATGGTTAAATATTACAAATTTGCAAGAATTAAAAGGGGTGATTAATTTTCGTAATTGTTAATTAATTGCAAATTGCGTTTATTTAATTATACGTACGCAGTTTTTCGGCAGTTTCTCCGTTACTCATCCAAATCGAGTGATTTTTGTGTCAATTCCGCATGTAAAAGGCATTCTAAAATTTTGACAAAATTAGTAGTTTTCTGCCGAACCCAGAATTCTCAAATTCGAAGCCTAACTATGACTTTTCGAAGGTTTTAGTTTTTCGAATGCAAAATTTCGTAAATTTAAGATGTTAAATTAAATATTTGCGATTCTTGTTGATAAATCTTGAATTTTTGATTGACCTACAGTATATGTTTAACAAGTTTGAATGCCTAGCCTTGTTAATTATGCAATCTAATTTGTAATTATGATTAATTTGTTGAAAATTAGAATAATTTAGAATTAATTTAATTTTCATAATTAATTATAATTTAATTAGAAACCTATGATTAAAAACCACCATAAAAATTGTAAATTTATGATAAATTTTAATTTTTTATGACCTAGACTTGAATCCATGTAAATCGGAAATCAATTGAATAATAAATTTTCGACTTTTCGCCCTAAAATTATGAAATTAATATTATTTATTAATTTGTCATTAATTTTAAATATAAATTTTAAATTTTTTATGCGATTCGTTCATAAAACTTGCACGCACAAGGCAATGGACGCTTCGTGTTACCCTTAAGGGGTGTTGTATAGTGCGGGCATGCGACGACGAGCAAGGGAGCTCGTCGCCCGTGCGGCACGAATGCAATGAGCAAGGGCGTAGTGCACGAGCACAAGGCAGCAGCCCTGCCTTGTGTCGTGGGCCACGAGCTATGAACAAATGGGCATGGGCGAAAGGCAAGCCAAGGCAGTCGCGTGTGGGTAGCAAGCGAGCTGCGCCACAACGCGCACTGCCTCGCGCAAGAGCGCGCAGCCTCGCGCGCAGCGAGCGCAAGCTCGCGTGCCACGAGCGCTGCGCCCAGCGTTGCTCGCGCGCACAGCGAGCGATGTCGCGCACCCAGCGAGCGATGTCGCGCGCCCAGCGAGCGATGGCTCGCGCGCACAGCGAGCGCTGGCGAGCGCGCACTGCGAGCGATGGCTCGCGTGCGACGAGCGCTGGCGCGCGCACCGCACCACAGCGTGCGATGGCTTGCGATTGGTAGAGCAGCAGCTATGCGACGAGCGCATGAGCTGCGCGCATATGGCCAGCAATGGCTGTATGCGTGCGGCCCATGGGCGTGCAATGCGTAGGGTGTTTGCGTTACGATTAGATCGTTTTGAATGTTTAATTTGAAAATTTCAGTTCACGTAATTTTAATTAATTTTAAAATTAATAATTTAAATTATTTTCTTGGATTTTAATTTTGAATATTGTAATTATAATAAATGTTATTTATTCTAATTATTTTACTAAAATTAAAATCATGAATTAATTTAAATATCGACTGAAATTAAATTAAACTTTTTGGATTCAATTATAAATTTATATGAGCTTTAAATTTTAATTAAATTTGTATGTTTCCGGTTAGACTAGAAATACATTTTTATGTTTAAAATTAATAAAGCATATGAATTTATTGGTTTAAGTGGGAGTGCTTTTTAGTCATAAACTCTTGATTAGGTCTACAAATCCTTAAGGTTAAAACAACTTGATTAGAATTAATAAGGACTGAATAATTGGTAGATTATTGATGCCCTTGATTAATTGCTGCAAATATTTACGTGATGCATAATGTGTTTTACTAACCAGCTATGTGGGCCATTCATGATAATGAATGGGTGAATGGTATATATTATATATGTACTGTTTTGCAGGTTATGAAGTGACTAGTATGGCCCAAATAGGATAGAAATTATGGTCTGCGTACCATTAATTTGAATGTAATTGGTCTAAAGTACCAAAGTTATTTTTAAATTCAAATATGGTCTGCGAACCATCAAATAGTTGTAATTAGTTATAGCTTATCCTATTTGAAGAAAATGGTGCCTCCCACGGAGATTTTCAAGACGGACTTTGAAGTCAAAGCTTCAAGATGAAGTCGGGCCATACTAGATCACATTTATCTTATGCATGTTTAAGTTATTTATTGCTTTTAAATATGTCTTAAGATGCATGAGATCAAAAGCTTGATTATGTTGCATGATTAAGGATTTTAGTTCACTTAAAATCTAACCAACATAGTAAGAGCCTTAAGTTCCAAACTTAAAAATTGAGTTAAAAGGTGCCATGCCAAAATATACACTTGCTTGGATATCCTTTACATCAATCTAGTAATAGTTTTCGCTCAGCGAGGTGTTACTTATTGGTCCTAAAGGGGCAAGGTACACAAATAATTGTGAGTACATGTTAGTTTTGGTGAAACTCAACGATATAAGTAAGGAGTCCTTTTATGTCGTGGCAAAATCGATAGGTTTACCTAATAAGTTCTTAGACGTACCTATCAACCAAGAATAGTTTCTAGACTATTAGCAAAAGGCTTTTGCTTACCTAAGATGTTCTAGGATTAAGTCGACAAACTGTGCTTAGTTCTTCAATGATTTTAGGATCTCTGAATCATTTTATTCACACCTGCCGGAACACATAACTTGAATAAAATGCTTAATAAACATTGAATTATGCATGTATGCTAGAATTTAAGTTTATTAAGAGAAACTGTGAATGGTTATTTATTTGTTTATTCTTTTCAATTGTAGTTTTAATATGGCAAACAACAATCAAAACATCATCATGGGTTCTGAGCTTATGGTCAAGCTGAACCTGACAAATTTTCTTGAATGGGAAGCTAAGCTAGTTGAAATAGTCAAACTCAATGGACTTGAGTATGTACTGTCACATCCCATGCCAAGCTACTATGCCAGAGACATGACCCCTGAGAGATTTTACGCCTGGGATGCGGATCTCAAAAAGGTTATGAGTCTCATGCTGAACAATATCCCTGATGATTGGGCTAAAAGGTTTGTAGCCTATGAACCTTTTACGCTCATCAAGAATCTGAGGGATATCTGTCGTGGAAGTACGGAGGACAGGGACCTGAACGTCCATGAGTTGATTGAATCAATGTCTGGTCTAAAGGTTAGTTCTCCCAACAGGTGTTATAGGATGGAGGTCCAAGAAACACATGTTCAGCTCCTTCGCACTAAACAGAGGGTAGGCGTCCCACTGAGGTTCCATGTGGATCTTATGTGTTCATATTTTGATCGCCTAAGTCTACTAGGAACACCAATAAGCGAAAGGATGGCAGTCTCTGTCTTGCTCAATTCACTACACAGTGGGTTTGGTCGCTTCAAGCAACTATACCTAAGTGAACCAAGAGAAGAAACAGTTGCAGAATTTGTTCACCTTGTCAGAAAGGATGAAATAATACTGGACTGTGAAGCCAAAGATTTACTCAAGTCTAGAAAAAGACCGTTCAAGAAAGGTGGAAAGTCCAAGGGCAATGCTAAATCAAAGCAGGACAAGTCCACATCAAGCTGTCTTTATTGTGATGGAATAGGCCATTACAAAAGAGAATGTCCAAAGCTAAAGGAAGATCAGAAGAACGGAACAGTCGTTCCATCTTCAGGTATTTTCGTTATAGACTGTATACTTGCTAATTCAACTTCTTGGGTATTAGATACAGGTTGTGGCTCACACTTATGTTCCAATCCACAGGGACTAAGAAGAAGTAGAAAGTTAAGCAAGGGTGAAGTCGACCTACGAGTGGGAAATGGAGCACGGATTGCTGCATTAGCTGTAGGAACTTACTATTTGTCGTTGCCCTCCGGGCTAGTTTTGGAACTGGAAGAATGTTTCCATGTTCCAAGTCTTACTAAAAACATCATTTCAGTTTCTTGCTTAGATGCTAAGGGATTTTCCTTTTTAATAAAAGACAATAGTTGTTCGTTTTATTTTAAAGAGATGTTTTATGGATCTGCTAGATTAGTCAATGGACTTTATTTATTAGATCACGACAAACAAGTATATAACATAAATACCAAAAAGGCCAAAAAGGATGATTCAGATCTCACCTATCTGTGGCATTGACGATTAGGCCATATAAACTTGAAACGCTTAGAAAGACTTCAAAAGGAAGGAATTCTAGAACCATTTGACTTAGAGGATTATGGTAAATGCGAATCATGTTTACTTGGCAAAATGACAAAGCAACCTTTCTCTAAAGTTGGAGAAAGAGCAAATGAACTATTGGGTTTAATCCATACAGATGTATGTGGACCAATGAGTACAAATGCTAGAGGTGGTTTCAACTACTTTATCACTTTCACTGATGACTTCAGTAGGTATGGTTATGTCTACCTAATGAAGCATAAGTCTGAATCCTTTGACAAATTCAAGGAATTTCAGAGTGAAGTAGAGAATCAATTAGGCAAGAAGATTAAGGCACTGCGGTCTGATAGAGGTGGTGAATATCTGAGCTATGAATTTGATGACCATCTGAAAGAATGTGGAATTCTATCAGAATTGACTCCTCCTGGAACACCACAATGGAACGGTGTGTCAGAACGGAGGAACAGAACCTTGCTAGACATGGTCAGGTCAATGATGGGTCAGGCCGAACTTCCATTAGAATTTTGGGGACATGCACTAAATACAGCTGCACTCACTATAAATAGAGCTCCGTCTAAAGCTGTCGAAAAGACTCCATACGAATTATGGTTTGGAAAGCCTCCAAATGTGTCTTTTCTTAAGATTTGGGGATGTGAAGTATACGTCAAACGATTAATTTCAGACAAACTTCATCCAAAATCTGACAAATGTATCCTTGTGGGCTATCCAAAGGAAACAAAGGGGTATTACTTCTACAATACATCTGAGAACAAGGTATTTGTTGCTCGAGATGGTGTCTTTTTGGAGAAAGATCACATTTCCAAAATGACAAGTGGGAGAAAAGTAGACCTCGAAGAAATTCGAGTCGAACAACAAACTCTAGAGAATGCTCAAGATGACATTCAGGATGAAACTCAGAGATCTTTAGAAGAATCTGGTGAGAATCATGGTCAATCTAGAAATGTTACCCCGCGTAGATCGCAAAGATATAGATCTCAACCGGAAAGGTACTTAGGTATTTTGACGAACGAGAGCTATGACGTTCTATTACTTGAAAGTGATGAACCTGCGACTTAAAAACAAGCTATGACGAGCCCTAGCTCCAAGCAGTGGCAAGAAGCCATGCAATCTGAATTAGACTCCATGTCTGAAAACCAAGTATGGGATTTGGTCGATTTGCCAGATGGCTACCAAGCCATTGGAAGCAAATGGGTTTTCAAACTGAAAAAGGACAAGGATGGGAAACTTGAAGTTTTCAAAGCTAGATTGGTTGCAAAAGGTTACAGGCAAGTCCACGGTGTGGATTACGATGAAACCTTTTCACCAGTTGCAATGCTAAAATCTATTCGGATAATGTTAGCAATCGCTGCATATTACGATTACGAAATATGGCAGATGGATGTCAAAACTGCTTTCTTAAACGGCGTTTTAACAGAAACTGTGTTTATGACACAGCCTGAAGGTTTTGAGGATCCAAAGAATGCTAAAAAGGTATGCAAGCTAAAGAAATCAATCTACGGATTGAAGCAGGCATCCAGGAGCTGGAATATACGTTTTGATGAAGCAGTCAGTGACTTTGGTTTCATCAAGAACGCAGACGAATCTTGTGTATACAAGAAGGTCAGTGGGAGCAAAATTGCTTTCCTAGTATTATATGTCGACGACATATTACTTATCGGAAATGACATTCCTATGTTGAACTCTGTCAAGATTTGGCTTGGGAAATGTTTTTCGATGAAGGATCTAGGAGAAGCACAATACATATTGGGCATCAAGATTTACAGAGATAGATCTAAAAGGATGATTGGACTTAGTCAAAGCACTTATATCAATAAAGTGCTTGATAGGTTCAAGATGGCGGACTCCAAGCGAGGCTACCTACCCATGTCTCATGGAATGACTCTAAGCAAGACTCAGTGCCCAAAAACACTTGATGAGCGTAGACGAATGAATGGGATTCCATATGCATCATTGATTGGTTCAATAATGTATGCTATGATATGTACACGCCCGGATGTTGCGTACGCACTTAGTGCTACGAGCAGATACCAGTCAGACCCAGGAGAGGCGCATTGGACTGCTGCCAATTAGTACCTAAAAAGGCATAAAGATGACTTCCTGGTCTATGGTGGAGATGATGAATTAATTGTTAAAGGCTATACGGACGCAAGTTTCCAAACCGACAAAGATGATTTCAGATCACAGTCTGGGTTTGTCTTCTGCCTCAACGGAGGAGCAGTAAGCTGGAAAAGTGCTAAGCAAAGCACCATTGCGGATTCTACAACTGAAGCGGAGTACATTGCTGCACGTGAAGCAGCAAAGGAAGCTATATGGCTAAGGAAGTTCATAGGTGAACTTGGTGTAGTCCCCTCCATTAAAGGACCAATAGCCCTGTATTGTGACAATAACGGAGCTATTGCACAGGCAAAAGAGCCTAGACACCACCAGAGAGTCAAGCATGTACTTCGTAGATTTCACCTTCTACGAGAGTTCGTTGAAAGAAAAGAAGTCGAGATAAGCAAAATTGGAACTGATGACAACATATCAGATCCATTGACTAAACCTCTGCCGCAAGCGAAGCACAACTCGCACACTGCAGCTATGGGAATCAAGCATATTGGAGAATGGCTTTGATGTCTCTATTTAATGTTTTAAAGTTTTAGAGTTTAAATCTTTGTAAAACATTATTGGTTAATCATTCACAATAAATGAAAAGAATTCATTTTTCCATTTAATTTGTGGTTTATTAAATGATGAGTCCCTTCAATTTGACGATATATTCAAGATAGACTGTCAGGACCAGTCCTGTGACTAAGAAATGTCTATCAAGTGAACTTGAATGTCAAAGGTTGAAAATGGTCCCTAATCGGAGTTTTCTATAAAATTGGACGCATAGAAAACGTTAGACGATTAGAATGGAAGATGACTAGTAGTTCTGTTTCTTGAACTATGTGGACATGGCAATGTCATAATCATTTGCATAAATACTTACTTTGGGAAGACTAGTATCGGACAAGACCTATGAAACTTTACTATAAGAGATGAAAATCTGTCATAAGTAAATTTCATTAAATTATTAGACACTAAATCCTCAATACCTGAGTGATTTGAGATTACTTGTTTGAGAACTGGTTGCTTTGACGTTGACCAACCGTCGCACCGTAAAAGGAGGCTATAAAGGCAACGCTCAGGTAATCACCTATCAAACGAAGTCTAATCTCAAGATCGCAAGATTGGGATTGTCCTCCCATAAATCGGGATGAGATGCTTAAAAGTTGTACAAGGCCACTCGGAGAGCTAGAAACTGTGAAATGCATGGCCGTGCTCGGATGAATCATAGGCTATGATTATCTGTTTATTTGATCAGTTGAACTCCGAAACCGAGGAACACCTCTGGACATAATAAGGATGACAACTCTTACCTTATGTTCAACAGCAAGCATCGAGCGACAAAGGAATTAGGAAATGCACACTTGTCCCTAAGGACAAGTGGGAGACTGAAGGAAATAATGCCCTTGGTCCAAGTATGCATTCTATGATAAGTCTAATAAATGCGGTTCAGTATTAATTAACAAGTTAATAATTCAGTGAGATCAAGTGAGCTGAATGCCTAGCTAGAGGCCGCTTCAGTTCAAGTGGAATTAATGATATTAATCCACAGCTTACTCTTGACTGAACCCGTAGGGTCACACAAATAGTACGTAAACGGATCAAGTATTTAATGGCATTAAATACTCCATCTATGAATATTCGGAATCGACGGATCTTGGTTTCAGTGGGAGCTGAGATCGTCACAGGCAAGAAATGAATACTCCGGAAACGATGATATTGCCGGAAACGGAAATATGGATCGTATCGGAAATATAAATATTATCCAAGTCGTAGATGTTGCCGGAAACGGAAACATGGTACGTATCGGAAAATATTATCGGAAATGGAAATATTGCCAGAATCGGAAATATTGCCGGAAACGGAAATATTGTCAGAATCGGAAATATTATCGGAATCGGAAAATAATTCCGGAAACGGAAATATTAAATATTTGTTCGAAACGGAAATTAATTCCGGAATCGGAAATGTTAAATATTGTTCGTATCGGAAATGAATTCCGGAATCGGAAATTTAATCGGAAGCGTATCGTACGAATAAGCATCGGACGAGGCCTGCCGGACGAGGGCCCAGCACGAGGCCAGGCCATCGCCCAGCAAGCCAAGCGCGCCACACGAACAGCCAAGGCCACGCCAGGCCCAGCGCAAGGCCAGGCCCAGCAGGCCGTGGCAGCGCGCGCAGGAGCTAAGTGGGCTTGTAGCTCGCGTAGGCCTCGCTGCGTGGGCTGCTGCTCGCACGCACGCGCATGGGCGGCCCATCGTGGCTGCCGTGTGTGTGTGCGTAAGTGTTTGTGTTCATGCACGATTCCTAAAACATGCAGAGTTCGGTTAATGATTAAATTCCTAATTCTATTTGATAAATTAATTAATTAGAGTTCTTGTAGGATTCTAGGTTTAATTAATTTGTATCTGAATAGGATTCCAATTCCCTTTCCATACCCCTATAAATATGTGGCCTGGGTTCACAATTTATAACGAGTTTCAAAGTATTCAAAGTGAGTTTTTGAGAGAAAATTCAATCACACATCTTGCTCAAAAGTGCCGAAAATTCTAGTACCTTAAGGGCGATTCTAGTTGGTCAATCTTAAGGCGGATCCGGACGTGCTGTGGACTATCTACGGAGGGACGACACTTGGAGTCCTAAAGACTTGTTCTTGTTCGGTTCGGGCGCAGCTAGGGAGGGCACGCAACAAAGAGTATGCATCTAAATTATGCTATATGATTATGTGTAAATAATATGTATTCCTGGGTTAATGGTTGTTTCCGCATGATTTATGTAATATCATATGTATCATAACCTAACAGTGGTATCACGAGCCCCTTATTATTTTCATAATCTAAATTGCATGAACATGGTTAAATATTACAAATTTGCAAGAATTAAAAGGGGTGATTAATTTTCGTAATTGTTAATTAATTGCAAATTGCGTTTATTTAATTATACGTACGCAGTTTTTCGGCAGTTTCTTCGTTACTCATCCAAATCGAGTGATTTTTGTGTCAATTCCGCATGTAAAAGGCATTCTAAAATTTTGACAAAATTAGTATTTTTCTGCCGAACCCAGAATTCTCAAATTCGAAGCCTAACTATGACTTTTCGAAGGTTTTAGTTTTTCGAATGCAAAATTTCGTAAATTTAAGATGTTAAATTAAATATTTGCGATTCTTGTTGATAAATCTTGAATTTTTGATTGACCTACAGTATATGTTTAACAAGTTTGAATGCCTAGCCTTGTTAATTATGCAATCTAATTTGTAATTATGATTAATTTGTTGAAAATTAGAATAATTTAGAATTAATTTGATTTTCATAATTAATTATAATTTAATTAGAAACCTATGATTAAAAACCACCATAAAAATTGTAAATTTATGATAAATTTTAATTTTTTATGACCTAGACTTGAATCCATGTAAATCGGAAATCAATTGAATAATAAATTTTCGACTTTTCGCCCTAAAATTATGAAATTAATATTATTTATTAATTTGTCATTAATTTTAAATATAAATTTTAAATTTTTTATGCGATTCGTTCATAAAACTTGCACGCACAAGGCAATGGACGCTTCGTGTTACCCTTAAGGGGTGTTGTATAGTGCGGGCATGCGACGACGAGCAAGGGAGCTCGTCGCCCGTGCGGCACGAATGCAATGAGCAAGGGCGTAGTGCACGAGCACAAGGCAGCAGCCCTGCCTTGTGTCGTGGGCCACGAGCTATGAACAAATGGGCATGGGCGAAAGGCAAGCCAAGGCAGTCGCGTGTGGGTAGCAAGCGAGCTGCGCCACAACGCGCACTGCCTCGCGCAAGAGCGCGCAGCCTCGCGCGCAGCGAGCGCAAGCTCGCGTGCCACGAGCGCTGCGCCCAGCGTTGCTCGCGCGCACAGCGAGCGATGTCGCGCACCCAGCGAGCGATGTCGCGCGCCCAGCGAGCGATGTCGCGCGCTCAGCGAGCGATGGCTCGCGCGCACAGCGAGCGCTGGCGAGCGCGCACTGCGAGCGATGGCTCGCGTGCGACGAGCGCTGGCGCGCGCACAGCACCACAGCGTGCGATGGCTTGCGATTGGTAGAGCAGCAGCTATGCGACGAGCGCATGGGCTGCGCGCATATGGCCAGCAATGGCTGTATGCGTGCGGCCCATGGGCGTGCAATGCGTAGGGTGTTTGCGTTACGATTAGATCGTTTTGAATGTTTAATTTGAAAATTTCAGTTCACGTAATTTTAATTAATTTTAAAATTAATAATTTAAATTATTTTCTTGGATTTTAATTTTGAATATTGTAATTATAATAAATGTTATTTATTCTAATTATTTTACTAAAATTAAAATCATGAATTAATTTAAATATCGACTGAAATTAAATTAAACTTTTTGGATTCAATTATAAATTTATATGAGCTTTAAATTTTAATTAAATTTGTATGTTTCCGGTTAGACTAGAAATACATTTTTATGTTTAAAATTAATAAAG
The DNA here is from genome assembly GCF_020520425.1 of Spinacia oleracea. NCBI lineage: Eukaryota > Viridiplantae > Streptophyta > Magnoliopsida > Caryophyllales > Amaranthaceae > Spinacia > Spinacia oleracea. The sequence goes on from NC_079490.1 coordinate 109,198,198, forward strand.
CATATGAATTTATTGGTTTAAGTGGGAGTGCTTTTTAGTCATAAACTCTTGATTAGGTCTACAAATCCTTAAGGTTAAAACAACTTGATTAGAATTAATAAGGACTGAATAATTGGTAGATTATTGATGCCCTTGATTAATTGCTGCAAATATTTACGTGATGCATAATGTGTTTTACTAACCAGCTATGTGGGCCATTCATGATAATGAATGGGTGAATGGTATATATTATATATGTACTGTTTTGCAGGTTATGAAGTGACTAGTATGGCCCAAATAGGATAGAAATTATGGTCTGCGTACCATTAATTTGAATGTAATTGGTCTAAAGTACCAAAGTTATTTTTAAATTCAAATATGGTCTGCGAACCATCAAATAGTTGTAATTAGTTATAGCTTATCCTATTTGAAGAAAATGGTGCCTCCCACGGAGATTTTCAAGACGGACTTTGAAGTCAAAGCTTCAAGATGAAGTCGGGCCATACTAGATCACATTTATCTTATGCATGTTTAAGTTATTTATTGCTTTTAAATATGTCTTAAGATGCATGAGATCAAAAGCTTGATTATGTTGCATGATTAAGGATTTTAGTTCACTTAAAATCTAACCAACATAGTAAGAGCCTTAAGTTCCAAACTTAAAAATTGAGTTAAAAGGTGCCATGCCAAAATATACACTTGCTTGGATATCCTTTACATCAATCTAGTAATAGTTTTCGCTCAGCGAGGTGTTACTTATTGGTCCTAAAGGGGCAAGGTACACAAATAATTGTGAGTACATGTTAGTTTTGGTGAAACTCAACGATATAAGTAAGGAGTCCTTTTATGTCGTGGCAAAATCGATAGGTTTACCTAATAAGTTCTTAGACGTACCTATCAACCAAGAATAGTTTCTAGACTATTAGCAAAAGGCTTTTGCTTACCTAAGATGTTCTAGGATTAAGTCGACAAACTGTGCTTAGTTCTTCAATGATTTTAGGATCTCTGAATCATTTTATTCACACCTGCCGGAACACATAACTTGAATAAAATGCTTAATAAACATTGAATTATGCATGTATGCTAGAATTTAAGTTTATTAAGAGAAACTGTGAATGGTTATTTATTTGTTTATTCTTTTCAATTGTAGTTTTAATATGGCAAACAACAATCAAAACATCATCATGGGTTCTGAGCTTATGGTCAAGCTGAACCTGACAAATTTTCTTGAATGGGAAGCTAAGCTAGTTGAAATAGTCAAACTCAATGGACTTGAGTATGTACTGTCACATCCCATGCCAAGCTACTATGCCAGAGACATGACCCCTGAGAGATTTTACGCCTGGGATGCGGATCTCAAAAAGGTTATGAGTCTCATGCTGAACAATATCCCTGATGATTGGGCTAAAAGGTTTGTAGCCTATGAACCTTTTACGCTCATCAAGAATCTGAGGGATATCTGTCGTGGAAGTACGGAGGACAGGGACCTGAACGTCCATGAGTTGATTGAATCAATGTCTGGTCTAAAGGTTAGTTCTCCCAACAGGTGTTATAGGATGGAGGTCCAAGAAACACATGTTCAGCTCCTTCGCACTAAACAGAGGGTAGGCGTCCCACTGAGGTTCCATGTGGATCTTATGTGTTCATATTTTGATCGCCTAAGTCTACTAGGAACACCAATAAGCGAAAGGATGGCAGTCTCTGTCTTGCTCAATTCACTACACAGTGGGTTTGGTCGCTTCAAGCAACTATACCTAAGTGAACCAAGAGAAGAAACAGTTGCAGAATTTGTTCACCTTGTCAGAAAGGATGAAATAATACTGGACTGTGAAGCCAAAGATTTACTCAAGTCTAGAAAGAGACCGTTCAAGAAAGGTGGAAAGTCCAAGGGCAATGCTAAATCAAAGCAGGACAAGTCCACATCAAGCTGTCTTTATTGTGATGGAATAGGCCATTACAAAAGAGAATGTCCAAAGCTAAAGGAAGATCAGAAGAACGGAACAGTCGTTCCATCTTCAGGTATTTTCGTTATAGACTGTATACTTGCTAATTCAACTTCTTGGGTATTAGATACAGGTTGTGGCTCACACTTATGTTCCAATCCACAGGGACTAAGAAGAAGTAGAAAGTTAAGCAAGGGTGAAGTCGACCTACGAGTGGGAAATGGAGCACGGATTGCTGCATTAGCTGTAGGAACTTACTATTTGTCGTTGCCCTCCGGGCTAGTTTTGGAACTGGAAGAATGTTTCCATGTTCCAAGTCTTACTAAAAACATCATTTCAGTTTCTTGCTTAGATGCTAAGGGATTTTCCTTTTTAATAAAAGACAATAGTTGTTCGTTTTATTTTAAAGAGATGTTTTATGGATCTGCTAGATTAGTCAATGGACTTTATTTATTAGATCACGACAAACAAGTATATAACATAAATACCAAAAAGGCCAAAAAGGATGATTCAGATCTCACCTATCTGTGGCATTGACGATTAGGCCATATAAACTTGAAACGCTTAGAAAGACTTCAAAAGGAAGGAATTCTAGAACCATTTGACTTAGAGGATTATGGTAAATGCGAATCATGTTTACTTGGCAAAATGACAAAGCAACCTTTCTCTAAAGTTGGAGAAAGAGCAAATGAACTATTGGGTTTAATCCATACAGATGTATGTGGACCAATGAGTACAAATGCTAGAGGTGGTTTCAACTACTTTATCACTTTCACTGATGACTTCAGTAGGTATGGTTATGTCTACCTAATGAAGCATAAGTCTGAATCCTTTGACAAATTCAAGGAATTTCAGAGTGAAGTAGAGAATCAATTAGGCAAGAAGATTAAGGCACTGCGGTCTGATAGAGGTGGTGAATATCTGAGCTATGAATTTGATGACCATCTGAAAGAATGTGGAATTCTATCAGAATTGACTCCTCCTGGAACACCACAATGGAACGGTGTGTCAGAACGGAGGAACAGAACCTTGCTAGACATGGTCAGGTCAATGATGGGTCAGGCCGAACTTCCATTAGAATTTTGGGGACATGCACTAAATACAGCTGCACTCACTATAAATAGAGCTCCGTCTAAAGCTGTCGAAAAGACTCCATACGAATTATGGTTTGGAAAGCCTCCAAATGTGTCTTTTCTTAAGATTTGGGGATGTGAAGTATACGTCAAACGATTAATTTCAGACAAACTTCATCCAAAATCTGACAAATGTATCCTTGTGGGCTATCCAAAGGAAACAAAGGGGTATTACTTCTACAATACATCTGAGAACAAGGTATTTGTTGCTCGAGATGGTGTCTTTTTGGAGAAAGATCACATTTCCAAAATGACAAGTGGGAGAAAAGTAGACCTCGAAGAAATTCGAGTCGAACAACAAACTCTAGAGAATGCTCAAGATGACATTCAGGATGAAACTCAGAGATCTTTAGAAGAATCTGGTGAGAATCATGGTCAATCTAGAAATGTTACCCCGCGTAGATCGCAAAGATATAGATCTCAACCGGAAAGGTACTTAGGTATTTTGACGAACGAGAGCTATGACGTTCTATTACTTGAAAGTGATGAACCTGCGACTTAAAAACAAGCTATGACGAGCCCTAGCTCCAAGCAGTGGCAAGAAGCCATGCAATCTGAATTAGACTCCATGTCTGAAAACCAAGTATGGGATTTGGTCGATTTGCCAGATGGCTACCAAGCCATTGGAAGCAAATGGGTTTTCAAACTGAAAAAGGACAAGGATGGGAAACTTGAAGTTTTCAAAGCTAGATTGGTTGCAAAAGGTTACAGGCAAGTCCACGGTGTGGATTACGATGAAACCTTTTCACCAGTTGCAATGCTAAAATCTATTCGGATAATGTTAGCAATCGCTGCATATTACGATTACGAAATATGGCAGATGGATGTCAAAACTGCTTTCTTAAACGGCGTTTTAACAGAAACTGTGTTTATGACACAGCCTGAAGGTTTTGAGGATCCAAAGAATGCTAAAAAGGTATGCAAGCTAAAGAAATCAATCTACGGATTGAAGCAGGCATCCAGGAGCTGGAATATACGTTTTGATGAAGCAGTCAGTGACTTTGGTTTCATCAAGAACGCAGACGAATCTTGTGTATACAAGAAGGTCAGTGGGAGCAAAATTGCTTTCCTAGTATTATATGTCGACGACATATTACTTATCGGAAATGACATTCCTATGTTGAACTCTGTCAAGATTTGGCTTGGGAAATGTTTTTCGATGAAGGATCTAGGAGAAGCACAATACATATTGGGCATCAAGATTTACAGAGATAGATCTAAAAGGATGATTGGACTTAGTCAAAGCACTTATATCAATAAAGTGCTTGATAGGTTCAAGATGGCGGACTCCAAGCGAGGCTACCTACCCATGTCTCATGGAATGACTCTAAGCAAGACTCAGTGCCCAAAAACACTTGATGAGCGTAGACGAATGAATGGGATTCCATATGCATCATTGATTGGTTCAATAATGTATGCTATGATATGTACACGCCCGGATGTTGCGTACGCACTCAGTGCTACGAGCAGATACCAGTCAGACCCAGGAGAGGCGCATTGGACTGCTGCCAATTAGTACCTAAAAAGGCATAAAGATGACTTCCTGGTCTATGGTGGAGATGATGAATTAATTGTTAAAGGCTATACGGACGCAAGTTTCCAAACCGACAAAGATGATTTCAGATCACAGTCTGGGTTTGTCTTCTGCCTCAACGGAGGAGCAGTAAGCTGGAAAAGTGCTAAGCAAAGCACCATTGCGGATTCTACAACTGAAGCGGAGTACATTGCTGCACGTGAAGCAGCAAAGGAAGCTATATGGCTAAGGAAGTTCATAGGTGAACTTGGTGTAGTCCCCTCCATTAAAGGACCAATAGCCCTGTATTGTGACAATAACGGAGCTATTGCACAGGCAAAAGAGCCTAGACACCACCAGAGAGTCAAGCATGTACTTCGTAGATTTCACCTTCTACGAGAGTTCGTTGAAAGAAAAGAAGTCGAGATAAGAAAAATTGGAACTGATGACAACATATCAGATCCATTGACTAAACCTCTGCCGCAAGCGAAGCACAACTCGCACACTGCAGCTATGGGAATCAAGCATATTGGAGAATGGCTTTGATGTCTCTATTTAATGTTTTAAAGTTTTAGAGTTTAAATCTTTGTAAAACATTATTGGTTAATCATTCACAATAAATGAAAAGAATTCATTTTTCCATTTAATTTGTGGTTTATTAAATGATGAGTCCCTTCAATTTGACGATATATTCAAGATAGACTGTCAGGATCAGTCCTGTGACTAAGAAATGTCTATCAAGTGAACTTGAATGTCAAAGGTTGAAAATGGTCCCTAATCGGAGTTTTCTATAAAATTGGACGCATAGAAAACGTTAGACGATTAGAATGCAAGATGACTAGTAGTTCTGTTTCTTGAACTATGTGGACATGGCAATGTCATAATCATTTGCATAAATACTTACTTTGGGAAGACTAGTATCGGACAAGACCTATGAAACTTTACTATAAGAGATGAAAATCTGTCATAAGTAAATTTCATTAAATTATTAGACACTAAATCCTCAATACCTGAGTGATTTGAGATTACTTGTTTGAGAACTGGTTGCTTTGACGTTGACCAACCGTCGCACCGTAAAAGGAGGCTATAAAGGCAACGCTCAGGTAATCACCTATCAAACGAAGTCTAATCTCAAGATCGCAAGATTGGGATTGTCCTCCCATAAATCGGGATGAGATGCTTAAAAGTTGTACAAGGCCACTCGGAGAGCTAGAAACTGTGAAATGCATGGCCGTGCTCGGATGAATCATAGGCTATGATTATCTGTTTATTTGATCAGTTGAACTCTGAAACCGAGGAACACCTCTGGACATAATAAGGATGACAACTCTTACCTTATTTTCAACAGCAAGCATCGAGCGACAAAGGAATTAGGAAATGCACACTTGTCCCTAAGGACAAGTGGGAGACTGAAGGAAATAATGCCCTTGGTCCAAGTATGCATTCTATGATAAGTCTAATAAATGCGGTTCAGTATTAATTAACAAGTTAATAATTCAGTGAGATCAAGTGAGCTGAATGCCTAGCTAGAGGCCGCTTCAGTTCAAGTGGAATTAATGATATTAATCCACAGCTTACTCTTGACTGAACCCGTAGGGTCACACAAATAGTACGTAAACGGATCAAGTATTTAATGGCATTAAATACTCCATCTATGAATATTCGGAATCGACGGATCTTGGTTTCAGTGGGAGCTGAGATCGTCACAGGCAAGAAATGAATACTCCGGAAACGATGATATTGCCGGAAACGGAAATATGGATCGTATCGGAAATATAAATATTATCCAAGTCGTAGATGTTGCCGGAAACGGAAACATGGTACGTATCGGAAAATATTATCGGAAATGGAAATATTGCCAGAATCGGAAATATTGCCGGAAACGGAAATATTGTCAGAATCGGAAATATTATCGGAATCGGAAAATAATTCCGGAAACGGAAATATTAAATATTTGTTCGAAACGGAAATTAATTCCGGAATCGGAAATGTTAAATATTGTTCGTATCGGAAATGAATTCCGGAATCGGAAATTTAATCGGAAGCGTATCGTACGAATAAGCATCGGACGAGGCCTGCCGGACGAGGGCCCAGCACGAAGCCAGGCCATCGCCCAGCAAGCCAAGCGCGCCACACGAACAGCCAAGGCCACGCCAGGCCCAGCGCAAGGCCAGGCCCAGCAGGCCGTGGCAGCGCGCGCAGGAGCTACGTGGGCTTGTAGCTCGCGTAGGCCTCGCTGCGTGGGCTGCTGCTCGCACGCACGCGCATGGGCGGCCCATCGTGGCTGCCGTGTGTGTGTGCGTAAGTGTTTGTGTTCATGCACGATTCCTAAAACATGCAGAGTTCGGTTAATGATTAAATTCCTAATTCTATTTGATAAATTAATTAATTAGAGTTCTTGTAGGATTCTAGGTTTAATTAATTTGTATCTGAATAGGATTCCAATTCCCTTTCCATACCCCTATAAATATGTGGCCTGGGTTCACAATTTATAACGAGTTTCAAAGTATTCAAAGTGAGTTTTTGAGAGAAAATTCAATCACACATCTTGCTCAAAAGTGCCGAAAATTCTAGTACCTTAAGGGCGATTCTAGTTGGTCAATCTTAAGGCGGATCCGGACGTGCTGTGGACTATCTACGGAGGGACGACACTTGGAGTTCTAAAGACTTGTTCTTGTTCGGTTCGGGCGCAGCTAGGGAGGGCACGCAACAAAGAGTATGCATCTAAATTATGCTATATGATTATGTGTAAATAATATGTATTCCTGGGTTAATGGTTGTTTCCGCATGATTTATGTAATATCATATGTATCATAACCTAACACAATTGAACATTCGCATCTGCATCCATGGATATGAGTAACGCGCCCTTGTAATTACCATATAGATGAGTTTCATCTATGGTGTTTAGGGGTTGACAATGCTTAAAACCACCGATGGAGGGCTTGAATGCCCAAAACACTCTCAAAAAAATGTGAACGGGAGGATCTTCATTAGATGACAACGTACACCATTCCACGACGGTTCCTGGATTAGACTCTTTCAATGCTTGCATGTAATTAGGCAAATCTTCGTGAGATTTCTCCCAATCACAAAAAATGATTTCAATAGCCTTTTGTTTCACTGATCAGGCTCTCTTGTAAGTGATGGTATACTGAAACTTGTCTTTCACCACTTGCACAATAACACGGATTTTCAAAGAAGGATCGGCACGAATAAGATCTTTAATCAGATTGCATACAAAATCAAAGGAGAGAAGATGATGATCGATTGAGTTTATGTCACCCACACAAATACTTGCATGGGGCCATTATATCTCACAATTGGGAATGACGCAAGACAAGGATCCTTGATTGCACATAACCTCCATAAGCATTTGCATGAGCTCTTTCTTTTACACTCAACTATGTATTTGTGGGCTCACTCTCCAACACCTTAAATGAATGATTTCTAGATATGGAATAAGCTTTGAGTATGTCTTTCAATTCCACCAACAAATAAAATCTTGACCAATAGCAAATTCACCATCAAAAGAGTCGTTGTTGGACCAAGTCCTCCAAGAATCAAGCAAAATCGGATCTAACTCTGCAACATTGTTGAAAACTTGTGATGGAGCGCTTTCTCTTATATCTTTGTCATTAGACTCTTGTGTATCTTCATCTTCATCAAAATCACTATCCACCCCAACCACTTCATCTCCAAAAAAATCAACACATATTTGATCAAGAGAATAAAAAACTATCATATATGGATCACCATTTGTAGCTTCTACATGTGGTGTTTGAGTTGGAGAAGTGAGCTCTGAAATGTGCTCACTAGAATATTGTTCATCAGTAAGCACTATTGTGAATGAACCCGTTATCACACTTTGATTTGTCAAGAGAAAGTAGGGAAATTGAATCGCCCGTGAATCCATTTCATGAAAGGATTCCAAGCGAGTTTGAGTTTCGGGTTACTTTGGAAGTTGCTCGATAAAAAATTGCATTGTGGTTGATTGTGTTTGTGACATAGAAATCAACATTGCTTTTAAAGAATTGTCATAATCCAAAGGAATAGGTCTATACGACTCGGACATCATTGGATACCTTATTAGTAACTTCAACTCCACATATCTCGAGTCACATCTCATAAGATTATAAACCTTACTCAAAACCCAATCATAACTCATTTGTGAATTAACAAACCCTAATTTCCGCTCTCCTCCTTTATAGGTAACATCACTGCTACTTTGTATGATTTGCCCTCCCCAATGACAATAAAGAGAATAGTTTGGCAACTCCATCTTCTAAACAACAAACAATTAATCAACACACAAATTTCAATAACTTGAAATTAAACTTAAATAACCATAAAACTCACAGATCCAAATATGATACTAGTAGTCCCTTAAACTTGAATTAGTTTATTATACTAGCATCTAAAATTCAATTACAAATTTCATGAACATTTTTAAAATAATATGAATGGTAATATCGCTATCTCAATTAGTTGTTTGACATACGTTAACAAACAAAAAAATTGCAATTCATGTAATCCTGATCATAACACCATAAAACAAAACTAAACATAATCTTCATAATAATAACATCAAACAAACCTAAACATAATATCAATTTTCACTCAATTAACAATTAATTACATATATAAATTTTTAAAAAAATATTAGGGATTTACCTGGTTGTAGCCACCCCTATAGGTGGTTCTGCGGCAGACGGGTAGCAAATTCTGCGACGTGGGTGGGTGACTGGTCTGGCCGATGACAGGCAGACCGGGGTTTGACGACCGACCAGTGAGAGACAGGGTGGGGCACTGGGGGATGCGCTGTTGTGCTGTTCGGAGCAACGGGGAGGGGAGAGCCATTTTTTTTGTTATTTTTTTTTTTGCTAAGTAAGAAAGGATAGTATTAATCACCAAAAACATATTACAAGCTAGGCTAACTCCAAAGGAAACGAACCAACTAGGTTGGACCCTTTCACAAAGGAGAAAGCAAAACGACTAAACAACTCTTAAAGAGTTAAAAACCATAAGCTATTCTTTCGACTTACTTTTCTAGGCATTACACTCCTAATTCGATCTCTCACAATCTGCTTGATTCTAGTAACAGTGTTATGCACAGTTGGGATACACTTATCCCATAACTGCCATTTCTACTCCTCCATACAGAATACACAGTTGCTGCTAAAGCAGCATACCAGACTTGCCTTCGAAATTTGGTTTGATGACTATTACCAATTCTGCTAATGAGAATCTGAAGCCCACTGTGAGTAGTGTGAAAGCCAACCCAACTCTTGATCTCCTCAATAAACCTCTTGCTATAAGGGAAAGCAAAAAACAGATGGTCATGGACCTCTTCTTGCTGATCACACAACAGACAGTTTGGAGAGGAGCAAACACCAATTCTGGCTAAACTTGCAGCTGTCTGTAACCTATGCTGAACAACCATCCAACAAATGAACTTGTGCTTAGGTGTATTCAATCTATTCCAAACCATATGATCCCAGTGCACCAAGGGTTTTGGACCTGTAAGTTTTTTATACACATCTTTCACAGAATAACAGGACATACTACTAAATTCAGCAATAGTGTAGTATTGCTTCAGAACTTCTTTTGTTTCACAAATCTTTCTCCAGTACCAGCTTGCAGAATTGTTAGGCTGGTACTCCCACCATTCCCCATCCTTGACATATACAGAGCTCACCCATTTGATCCATATACTGTCTTGCTTTGTGGCCACAGCCCACACATACTTACCAATAACTGCAGTATTCCATGTCAGAATATCTCTGAAGCCAAGACCACCTTCTTTCTTCTCACAACAAGAACTTTTCCAGGAAATGTTACTTGGTTTTCTACTATAAGCTTGCCCACTCCACAGAAATGACCTACACACCATGGTGATCTCTTTCAGAACCTTCTTAGGCAAGATATACATCTGAGCCCAATAACTATGCAAACTCAGCAAAACAGAATTAATCAGAAGAACTCTTGCTGTGTAGGAGAGGTTTCTAGAACTCCACACTTTGATTCTGAGAATCATCTTATCCACTAAAATTTCACATTGTGCAGCAGTAATCTTTTTAGCACAGATAGGCACACCCAGATACTTGAAAGGTAAGGTACTTCTAGTAAAACCAAAAGCTGACACTACTCTCTTCACATCATCTTCAGCCATGCCATAACAATAAATAGATGATTTTTGCTTATTTGCCATTAAACCAGATGAATCAGAGAACAACTTGAAAGCTTGAAGTAGCAAATATATTGAAGGAAATTCACCTTTGCAGCATAGAATAAGATCATCAGCAAAACACAAATGTGTCAGCTTTAACTCTCTGCATCTTGGATGAAACTGGAACATGGGAAGCTCACTCATTTGATGAAATATTCTGGAAAGATACTCCATACAGATTACAAACAGCAGAGGGGACATGGGATCCCCTTGTCTCAGCCCCCTTTTAGATTTGAAAAAACCATGAAGAGAGCCATTGATAACCAGAGAAAACATGGGGGTAGTCACACATTTCATAATTAGATCAACAAACTTCTTAGGAAAACCTAACTGCTCCAACATTTGAAGTAGAAAGTTCCAATCCACTGTATCATAGGCCTTCTGCAAATCAATCTTCATTAAGCAGCTAGGCTTCACATCTTTCCTACCATAATGTTTCACCAAATCCTGAACCACCATAATATTGTGTACAATATACCTCCCATGTACAAATCCCCCTTAATTCTCAAGAATTAAATCAGGAAGGATTTGTCTGAGTCTCCCACACAAGACTTTAGTTACACACTTGTAAAGTGTATTACAGCAAGAAATTGGCCTGAATTCACTCACATTCTTAGGGCACTTGGTCTTTGGAATAAGAGTAATGGCAGTATGATTGATTTCTTTTAACAGTTTCCCATGCTGCAACACATCTAACACAGCAGCAATTACATCCTCTCCCACAATGTTCCATGTGTCTCTATAGAAGAAGGTCCCAAAGCCATCAGGTCCTGGAGCCTTAATACCAGGAATAGAAAACAAAGCTTTCTTAACTTCATCATAAGTGTAAGGAGCATTCAAAATCTGCTTGTGTTGATCTGTAACCATTGGACATGCTTGAACAATCTGACTGAGAACATCAGTTCTATTAGAATGAGTGCTACCCAACAAAGTGGAATAAAAATCCAAGAAAGCTTTAGAAACACCATCTGCAGTGTTAGTCCAAACCCCATTCATGTCATGTATGCTGTAAATCTGGTTATGAGTGTTTCTACTTCTGATACTCTGATGAAACAATGTTGTGTTTTCATCACCTGCTTTGAGCCATTCTAGTTTTGCTTTCTGCCTCAGAAATTCCAGATAAGCTTTGTGTTTTGTTCTGTACTCCTGCACAGCTTGTAATTCTGCATCAGCTAAAGCTTGATCAGTTGGATTTAAATGCATTGCAGTTTGAGCTGCAATCATTTCATGGTGAGCTTTAAGATCAGCAGCATGGACATCACTAAACCCAGCTCTATTCAGCTCCTTCAAAGCTGCTTTTACTTTTTTCATTTTTGTTACAACAGTGAACATCTTACTTCCTTGAATCTGAGTGTTCCATTGTTCTTGGACAATTGTATTGAAATCCAGAGCATTTCTCCACATTGTAAAATATTTGAAGGGTTTCTTCCCTCCTGAATTCCTAGGATTCACTGTAAGGAGACCTGGAGAGTGATCAAAAGAACCTTCATTCATGAAACAAGCTTCTGCAGACCCATACTCATTCTGCCAACCAGTATTAGCCATGATTCTGTCAATTTGTGAAAATACTCTAGCCATTCCTTGTTGCTTGTTGTTCCAAGTGTACAAATTGCCTACACTCTTAACATCCTCCATGCCACAATACTGCATACAAGCACACATGGAAGTGATCTCACTAGTCCTCACTGGAGCACCAATTCTTTCATCCAAAGCCATGACACAGTTGAAGTCCCCACATATCACCCATGGATCATGAGTATTCAGGTGCCTCAAATCTCTCCACAACTCCTCTCTAGCATTCTTTTCATTGAATGCATAGATGAAAGTACATAAAAATTTAGTTGTACTTCCCACTGGAGTAACAGCACAGTGAACAAATTTACTAGTTACAGCAATAATGTTCACTATGAAACTATTAGGATTCCATGCCACAATGATCCTCCCTCCATCATGGTAGCTAGCATTGCTTGTAAAACACCAAGTACTAAACATTCTCTGTTAAAGCTTACCTAGATTGGCAGTCTTTACCTTATGCTCCAGAAGCCCAACCAATCCAACATGATACTTGTGAATGAGTTGTCTCACAATATCTTGTTTCTGGATCAGATTGAGACCTCTGATATTCCAAGAGAGGACTCTATCCATAAGAGGATGGAGGGTTTACCCTCCCTACACTCCCCCCTATATTTTCTCCAGAACCACCCACAACTACTACATTTTGCTCATTAGCATCATCTCCCCCTTGCTCAGTGTTCAAGAGTTGAAAAGTATTATTAAGCTGTGTAGGTTCAGGGTCATTAGACCTCACTCTAATTGGTCTGAGTGCTCTTTGAAAGCCTTCCTAATCCACCTCAATTGGGGCTTCCACAGATGGCACCACCACCTGTTTCTGTACCCAAACTCTCTTGGAACCTGACCTACATTCATCAGTTCTATGTCCCACCTTCTTACATTTGCCACAAGTGGTAGGATTCCACTCAAAAGTGAGTGCCACTTTGGTCAAAACTCCATGTTCATCCATGAAGTCAGTATGAGAAGGCAAGTCCTGTGTAAGAGGCATATCCACCAATACTCTAGCAAATTGCAATTTATCCCTATTTACTGTTGCAGCATCCCTCTTAATAGGCTTCCCAAACTGATGCACAATCTTGAACAAAGATTTCTCACCCCAATATTTAAAGTTCAACTGCATGTGAACCCATATTGGAACAGATTTGACTTCCTCTTTCTCAATATCCATCTCTACACTCCAAGGTTTAACAATAACTGGTTTGCTATCAAAAAAATGATGGCCAAGCAGAACCTTATCCCTCATGTCCATGGTGAGAAAACGAACTAGATAAATCCCTTTTTTCACCATAATCACCTTGTCCACATTAAATTTTCTCCAAATACGCCTAACAAAACCATCCATGACATGAGTAGGTGGATTTGCCCCTATAATATAGCAAATCACAGATGAATTCCAGAATTCCACCTCCTCCTGAATATCATCCAATTCAATCTGAACAGGACTATCAGTTTGAACACTCAAATCCTTCGATTCATTATCAGAACTATCATGATCACTAGATTCATCATTATCCAAACTATCATGAACACTAGATTCATTGAATTGCTGTAAAATGGGAATAGAGACCATACCAATGTCTACATTTGCTCTGGTTTGAGGATTACGAACAACTGAGGCCGATTTGTGAATTTCCTGCATCCATTCATTGAATGAGTGCCTTACTTCCGATCGTAACTGCAGGTGTTGTAATCCAGATTTCGGCGTCAAAATTTCATTCTCCAATCCAAAATCCAATGCCTCCACTCCCAAAACTTCATCAATGGGACGAGTTCTGAGTGCTTGAGAATCGGACGAAGGGCCACGAGGTTTCTTCTTCGAATTTCCATGATTATTGCTTCGCGATTTGCCTCCAGTTTTCTTCGCCATGGCTTCGGTGCACGATAGACCTCATGCGCCGAGAGAAAACTTGAGGAAAAAGAAAAGCTCTTTTTTTTTTTTGTTATTTTGAAATCAGTAAGAGTGCTTCACTTCCTGTGATTTGATTTTTCTGTATTATATCAACCGCTACCTGAAAGGGTGGTTCACTAATTACATAAGTGTCTATTTCATATAGAAATTTATCCCTTTAAATCGCTATTTCACGTAGCGGTTTATTATGGACTAAAAAAAAAAATTAGACCGACTTTCTTGCTGAGGTGGACGGTAGAGTGGGAAATAACTACAAATATGGCGTATTTTGGGAATTTACGGATCTTCAAGAATTTTTGAAGGAAATCGCTCGCTAAAAAATAGAAACAAAAACAAAAGCTAAAAGGTAGAAACAAAAACAAAATAAGAGGTTGTTTGGTTCACTAAATTGGTATATAATCTCATATTAGAGGAGCATGGATTCAAAATCACATACCAATCTAAAGTTGTTTGGTTAATCATGGAAGGAGTTCATATCACATTCACATATCACAATGTTTGTTCACTTTTGGAATGAATTATCAAACATTCAAACTTAAAAAATCAAAATAATTTGTAAAATCAATCCAAAAATGATAATTTCATAAATATCAAGTTAAAAATAATCGAGTACCACTATATCATGGAATACTAGACATACGAAACAACTAACAACATAATTAGAAAAGGAAAATGGCATCTCAATACCAGCAATGCCTTATAGCAATTTAACAAAACAAAATAAAAAATCAATTGCATTCTCCATTGTTTAAACAGATGAAACAAAATGAAAAATACAATCTCATCTCAAACGATTAAACAATTCACCGGTAATGGTAAACCCAATCTCATCAACGGTGAATCAAAAATCAATTGCATTCTCCATTACTTAAACAGAAGAAACAAAATAAAAAATACAATTTCATCTGAAACGATTAAACAATTCAATGGTAATTATAAACCCAATCTCATCAACGGTGGCAGTGGGCTTGTGAAGAGGAAATGGATTATCGGAGGCCGACGAAGAGAAGGTGGTGGCTGGTAAAGTTTAAATGTCTGAGCGACGAGGATGACATATCCGAAGTGGTGAGCGCCGTGAACAAGTTGTTGATTCTCCCTAGTCTCTTCTCTCTTTTGTGAGTTAGGGTTTGTATCAAATGTGGAATGGATTGTGAATCCTAGAGGGAGAGGTGGATATGGGATTCCAGAGATATGGGGTGGAATTAGAAACCCCTAGCTTGGTACGAGATTACATTCCAAAAGGGTCCAACCAAACAATAAAGTTGATGTAATGTATTCTAACTCCATTCCAAAAACATCAACCAAACAACCCCTAAAAGGGTTCTCAACAGGTACATGCAACTCGTGGTAAAGCCACTCCTTGTATGTCCTCCTTAGAATATGAACCAATTCTAACGGAATGGTGTCAATGAAACCAACACAAACATCTTACCCTTGATTGACAACTCGATTCCCTCACGAAACACATGACACATTTTGATTTCCCAGCTTTGTTTCTTGATCATCTTTAGGCAGTGGTTAATGATATGAGCATATCCACTTCGTTCCAAATTTTCACCTTGCAGAATTTAATTGTACACAAGCTAAGTTATCAAGTTGGATTTCATGGTTAGCAAATATGCAGAACAATGCCAAGTCAAGGTCTCTGACTAGAGCCAACACTCTAGAAGCAATCCAAATTCTCATCACCGACGTCACCCGTATACGCATTCGGCATTCCCTATGGACAAACAAACACAGAGGGGAGTAAAATTTCATATGATGGAGCTCTTTAAAAGGGAAGAGGACAAATGTTGATAATTCATGGGAAAATATAGGATTTCTTCCTTTCCTTTTTAATCTTTACGTTGTATAATTCATGCAATTTAACAAATTTTCTATGATTAATAAGATATAAGATTCCCTTTTTTTTTATTAAATAATCAAATTATGTTTATTAATAAGGAAGTTTTCGTAATACAATTCCAACCTTTTTTCGATTTTCTTTTATTAAGCCCACCTACGACATATTTTTTAATAATCTGAAATTTACTACCCAACTACTTTTATTGGGTCCAACAGGTCATAAACCTGTTGTAGGCGGTAATATATCCCAACGTGGCAGTACTCTCTCTCTTTCTCCCTCTTTTCCCTTGATATATTCAGTCATTATCAATTATTCATCACCATCAAAAAAAAAAAGCACGTGCAGAAACAAGGGAAATGAGTGACCCCACGTGAGTTTAGTAACGGTCATATGACACGTCATCAATGTGACCAGCTTAACCCGCTGGGTTACCTGCAAGGTGTAATAAAAGTTAAAGGGGTATTAAGGTTAGATTACTAGATAATAATCAAAATGTTTGATTATTTTTGGAAAATCTTCCAAAGGTTAGATTATTAAATGTAATTTTTCCTAAAAAATATGTCGAGGTGGGATTAATAAAAAAAATTGGCCAAAGGTTGTATTACTATTACCAAAATTTCCTATTAATAAATAATGTTTACAATTTTATCCAAAATATGACTTTGAAAAAGAAAGAGATATTTAATGCCCCAATGTAAAAGTGTGAAAGATTTAGTGCCCAAATGAATTTTATTGATCAGAATAATCACTTAGCATAATTTTTGACAGAATATTAGGGACATTTATGTTACAATACAAAAAGAAATATTCCAAAAGTAAAGATTAAAAAGGGACGTCCAAAACTAAATACGTAAAGAATAAAAAGGGACTGAGAGAGTATATTCTAAATCAAATGTATTCAAGTTTGCACCAAAAAAAGGTTTGTTAATGAAATGCCCTCGGGGTTTCACGTAACGCACCAAATACCCCTATTTTTAAGAAATTCACAAAATTTCCTTAGAAGCCCTTAATGAATAGCGGCCACTAACTCCATTAATCGTTATCTCTCAATTAACTGATTAACCTCCAATTAATTATTATTTTCCTTTTTCTTTTCTCCTTCTTCCCTTCCCTAACTTTCTCTCTCCTCTGGTACAAAGCAATATCAACCACCGCAACAACCACCAACCCGCAACCACCGTAACTGAACTCCAACAACTAACCCGCTACTCCGACTAGCAACGCGCCCCTCCATCACTCACATAAGCAGTCGTCTGCTTCTCCACCGGTCACAACCTTTCATTCCCTCACTCCACATCCATTTTCTTCACTCTTCTCCATTTCCTTGTTATTATTTTAAATTTAGTTTTTTTTTTTTTTGAATTATATGTGTAAACAATCTGAATATTCTTTAACTTCATGAACTTAAACACATGTTGTTTAATTATAACTCAATCGGAAATATAAACCCTAGCTTTTACCCCCAACTTGATTTGGATGTATATTTGGATTCAATATGTTTTATTGATTGAAATTATATACGAATTATTCAAATTCATGCCTTAATTCGAATCAATAGTGTTCGGAATTTTTCCCCAATTTATTCACACGTTTCTTCAAAAAATATGGGTTCATTTGCACTATTTTGGGTGAAATATTCCGATGGTTGACCATGGAGCCGATGGCTATGTTATGAGAGAGAAAAGATGGGTCGGTTGATTTTATTATGAAGAAGGAGAAAGTGGCAGGGAAGAGGAGGAGGAGGGGGAGGAGGAGGAGGAAGAAGAAGGTGGTGACTGTTTCTCTTGGGATTGGCAACCGTAAGCAGTAGCAGGGGCGGCGATGGCAGTGTGTGGTTGTGCGGGGTGGTGATCTTGGAATTGGTAGGTGTGGTGGGGGGTCGGTGGTGTTGGGTGTGTGGTGGTCGTTTTTGGGCTGGTGGTGACAATGGTGGTTATGTGGGGGTAATTATAGTTAATTAAGCTTTATTAGGTGTTAATGACTAACAGACGGTAACATTGTTAGTCAACAAGTACATTTGATTAATTGATGAAAAAATAGGATTATTTGGTGTATTTTGGAAATTTACCGGTATTTTAGTATTTGGTACCCGAAACTCGAGGGCGTTCATGAAAAAATGGAAAAAAAAATTGTGTAAATTTAAGAATAATTGTTTGCAAAAAGAACAACAAATATTGTACTTTCTCTGTTTCGTGTGTTCTATCACTTAAAGTAAACTCTTATTACTAGGAAATTTCGATAAAAGTCACTAGGTGTAGAGGAAAAGGTAGATAGAGTAAGGCACAATTATTTTAGGGTCAATTAACTACTCCCTCCGTCCCGGAATACTTGACCTGTTTTCCTTATCGGGCCGTCCCTTAATACTTGACCTGTTTCTAAAAATGGAAATATTCTAACAATATTATATTATTTCTCACTCCACCCCTATTATCTCACCTACCCCCTACTCCATACAAAAAATAATTAAAAATTCAACCCAGACTCTCCCCCAACCCCACCCCTTTACACATTTCCCACTAACTACATTAAAATAATACCCCACTATCAACTACTACCTATTAAATTAAATAAGTCAATTGAAGTCCCTTAAACTCTGTGCCGGTCAAACCGGGTCGAGTATTCCGGGACGGAGGGAGTATATGTTAACATCATTTTCCCCTTTGGGTATAAATCTTTGCACAGAGGATATTGGACATATAAGTTAACACATAGTGACATACTTAGCTTTAGTTTTCACTAAAGCTAGCACTTACACATATTTGAATTTGTTTTTTTTAACCCTTTTTCAAAATTTTTTTATTCAATTAATATCATTTTTGTTTCACTTATTAGTAATTAATCATCTACTTTAACCTAACCCTTCTCTCTCTCCCTCCTTCTCTCTCTAGGGTTCACAAAAATATATCTTCTTAGGCCGAAAGTAGGCAAATTTCCGAAGAAAATTGTCTATTTTCATACCTTCTCTTTAATTGAGATTTTTCTATTGTTTTAATTTCAATAAAACTATACTTTTGAGTGTATTAAGTTCCCCTATGGTGGGTTTTGTTCTAGTTCTAGTTGAGTTTCCTGAGTATAGTGTAATACAAATTGTTTCTTTGGTGAATATTTATGTGGGATCAAAATACAGGTCAATTCTTGGAGTACAATCAAATGTATTAGATTCAAAACATATTCATCGCAGCAACAATAAAAATATAGACCCTCTCGAAGAAGAAGACTGTAAATCAAAACGATGCAAAAAAGGGAACACATGTTAGGTTATAAACAATTCAATCACTAGTAGAAAAAACCTCAAGTGCTTGGGGTAAAATGCCCTCAAGTGCTGGTGATTATGCCCCCATCACTTGAGGGTGAAGCACTTTGTAATATTTCAAGTGCTTGGGGTTGACCCCAAGCACTTAACATGTCAAGTGCCATGTTAAGTGCTTGGGGTTTACGAAAAACCCCAAGCACTTAACTTGGGATTTATGGAAAACCCCAAGCACTTGACATGTTTGTGCTTGGAGTTTAAGGAAAACCCCAACCACTTGACTTGTGAAGTGCTTGGGGTTTTCCAAAACACCCAAGCACTTGATATTAACAATATTTTTTAAACATAATCTGCTACTATCAAGTGCTTGGGGTATTAAAAAAAAATTACCCCAAGCACATAATATTCAATTATTTTTTTGTAAATTTTGCCAGGCCCGTACCACTTTAGCATAATATGTTGTAGCTATAAAATCTGTACCTACACCAAACAACCTCATTCAACCACAACGTATACACTATACACCAATAAACATGCCCTTAGCTCATCCATACACCATTCAATAACACAAGTGAAAAAAAAAATTAAACAACGGGTTAAAATATATTGTATCTAAATTGATTAATGGAAAAAGTAGCTAACTACAGTATTAGATTCATTATAATGCTAAAAACGCGATCAATCAAAGACATTCATTAGTAATAAATCATGCCAACTTGTCTCGAACACATTTTATTTCATCAGTCGTGAAGGAACGCTCCCTTGGTTTGTTCATGAATACCTATAATCAAATCCAACAAAAAATATAATAATGTAGTTAGAGTCATGAATATTGTAAAATATAATATAAGCATTATTTTAAAACATAATTGATTTATATGGACAATGTTGACTTAAATGGTCGTTTTATATTCCAACTCTTAACTAATGAACCTAAATAAGTATTCCAAACCCGTTACGCGTTTAATATACTTAATATTAGAATGATAAAATTCATTCTCATCTATTTTGGTCAACTTATGCACATTTAAGGCTCGTTTGAACGTTATAGAACATATTTTGACTATAATTATTGTTTTCGCTCCCAACTCTCAACTAATAAAGCTAAATAGGTATTCTAATCCCTTTGCACATTTAATATACTTAGCAAACCTGTCAAACGGGTCGGTCGGGTCGGGTTGTGAAAAATTACTTTCGGGTTCGGGTTGAATCGGATCGGTCACTTTCGGGTTCGGGTTTACAAATGCTTGTTCAAGACCCAGAACTTTCGGGTTCGGGTTGACCCAGCGGGTTAAGAGATTTTAAAACGCGCATTATATTTTCATTAATTTAGGTGAAAAATATACAAAATATTGGCACAAATTAACAAATTTTCCTACGAAAGTTTATATTTTGTCAAATTCAACCATAAAATGGCTTATAATGCAAATTAAAATCATATTACACAGAACAATAGTAAAAATAGCGTGTTTTTTATGCTTAAATTTTCTCATAATCTCATTTATTACTATAAATACAATGATTTTCAATCGGTCGGGTCCAAAACGGGTTCGGTCGGGTTTTGACCCATTCCTTTTCGGGTTGCTCGGGTTCGGATAAAATCGGGTTACGGGTCACAATATCTTGTTCAGGACCCAGTATTTTCGGGTCGGGTTCGGGTCGGTTTTCGGGTCGGGTCGATTTTTGACAGCTCTAATACTTAGTATTAGGTTGTAAATACTCATTCTAATATACTTTGGTTAAGTTATGCACATTTAATGCTAGTTTGATCGTTATATGTCATATTTTGACTTAAATGTTCGTTTTCGCTCCCAACTCTCAACTAATGACCCAAAATAGGTATTTCAAACCTTTTTCATGTTTAATATACTTAGTATTAGGTTTCCAATTCTCATTCTCATCTACTTTGGTCAATTTATGCACATTTAAGGCTCGTTTGATCGTTATATGTCATATTTTGACTTAAATAGCCATTTTCGCTCCCAACTCTCAACGAATGAACCAAAATAGGTATTTCAAACTCTTTGCATGTTTAATATACTTAGTATTAGTTTTCCAATACTCATTCACATCTGCTTTGGTCAAGTTATGCACATTTAAAGCTCGTTTGATCGTTATAGGACATATTTTGATTATAATAGTTGTTTTCTTTCCCAACTCTCAACTAATGAAGCTAAATAGATATTCTAAACCCTTTACATGTTTAATATACTCAATATTAGGTTTCTAAGACTCATTATCATCTACTATGGTCAAGTTATGCACATTTAAGGCTCGTTTGACTGTTATATGACATATTTTGACTATAATGGTTTTTTTCGCTCCAACCCTCAACTAATGAAGCTAAATAGGTATTCTAAACCCTTTACACGTCTAATATACATCATATTTTGACTAAATTGGTCGTTTTCGCTCCGAACTCTCAACTAATGAAACTAAATAACCATTCTACAACATTTACCTTTCAATATACTCGGCTTTATGTTTTTAACTCACTCTCACCTAGTTTGGTCAAGTCACACACATTTAAGGATCGTTTGATTGTTATATAAATGGTCATTTTCGCTCTCAACTCTCAATTAATGAACCAAAATAGGTATTCCAAAACAAAATTATGAGGTATCACCAAAACTCTCATGGATGTCAAGTTTCCCGTTACTAGAACTTCGGAATCTCAGGAAAACCCATTCTTATAGATGGCTAACACGTTCCTCCCCTAAACATTTCTTTAAACTCTCAAAATGACCTATTTTTCTAGCTTGGCTATAAAAAAACCTAAACTAAAATTGTTACCCTCTTGATATACATTGTTGTTAATTACTGGCCAAAGAACATTTTTTTTTTGAGAGCAGAACTTTAAAGTTCTGGATAAGTTAAAACTACTTATAGTTTCACACTTTCAATTAGTTTCCACACAACCTAATTGTCTGGAAATTCTGTTCCCTTGTTTATCCGACTCTATGTTTCAGTTTCTTATTTCTGATTCCATACAACAGACTAATGTACTACAAAAATTTTGCAGGCACCAAAACAAGAAAAGTCCATCATGTAAATCAGGATAAAAGAACAACTAGATAGTTAAAGCCTCTATGCAATAAAGGGCGACAATTCTTATATTATGCAATATAGACTTTATTGAAAAGTTAACTCAGCAGCTGAAGTTTTAGATCTTAGTTTTAGAAACATTATAGCATTTATGCCATCAAAAGTGGACATCTGACAAGACGGAAAAACGGGTAGGATTTGAAGCACAAATAGCTATCTGTGTACAATGTCTCAGATTGTGAACCCGATGAACAACATGTAGAAAAACTTCAACCAACTTACATCACCTAAGTCTCTAGTGTGAAGGCCACACCCCTAGCCTCCTGATAAGCAGATGTCAGATTTGAATTTTCCTCAAAGAGCTTCTCTATCTCTGAAGATTGTGAATCAATCTGCAAAAAACATAATCTAACAAGAGAAAAGGGGAATAAAATAATATTGCATTTAGGAAAAAGAAGGGGATAGAGGTAAAAAAAGGTTTATGGTCTACATTAATAAGGCAAGAAATCTTTCCGGCCAAAAATAATGAGGCAAGAGAGGTTACCTCTAGCAGAAGCTTTTGCCTCCACCCTTCTAATCTCTCAAGCATTACTGCCATATCATGCAACTGATCCTCGAACTTCTCCTTGTCTTGCTACAAGATTTCGAAAGATAACAAACTGTGTAAATTAGTGATCAGCATTTCAGCAGCATTTGAAAGACCACATCCATCTAGAAGGGATTTTATTGAAGCAAAGAAAGAGTAGTTTACAGAGATGTGTTGAAATGCTTTACAGATAGGAATTTTAGGTAGTTTACAGTAGTTTATTGGCTCAAAATTCTTTACATATAGGAATTTCAGGTAGGAATTTTAGAGTTTCAGATGGATAAGACCACAAAACAAACTGCTACAGCTTTATTTTCACTCAATCCAAAAATCTGAGGGAGCAGAAAGAAAAAAAAACTTAAAAATAGTAAAAAAATATTAATTTTCCTTTCAGAAAAAGCAACTTACAGTAAAATAGGCAACATAGCTCACAGCAAGTGTCAAAGTGATCTCTATGACGGTGTCATTGAAAATAAATCCGAGCCACAACACTGATGCTACTCCAAATGCAATTCCAAATCCCACACTGTCAAGGAGGAAGAATATTTGATATTCCATCCAAAGATAACCCATATGATGAAAAAGATAAATGCGACTTACGCCCCAAATGAGACTTGGACCAAATATTTCAGACTTAATGCCCAGTTAAAGCTTCGACCAAGGACCATTTGATAAAAAAGTTGATACACCACAATCGCAGTCCTGAAAGTTGATACCAAGAATTTCTTTAAATCTACATGTATCTGTAAGCAAATAAGTAAAAAAAAAAGTTGTTTTCAAACAGGTCTCGTATAAATTCTAACAACGCATTTAATCTGCATATAGAAATAGAAATATAAATATAAATACAAATTAAAGGTTGTGAAATCACACCCATCATTCATCAAGGACTCCCCCTCAATTATTGTACTCAATTTTTTGCTTGCCCCGAGTTCTTTCAAGAGAGCTACAACAGCTACAGGGTCAGTTGCACTTAGAAGTCCACCGAGCAACAATGATGTCTTCCAGTTCCAATCATAAGGAAATGAGAGCTGTAAAAGAACCACATGCAACTAAAAGGTCAATTTGAAGGTCGCATAGCAGATAAATAAATATATGAATAAATAAAATAAATTTATTACTCCCTCTGTCTTTTGTTCTACCAACTTCCACTTTATTCCATTTTTGGTAAACAACTTTTACCATGTTACCCCTTTATCGCACAATACTTAAATCTTTCCACTCACTGGTTCTTACTTTATCCACTTTTCTCCTACACCAACCCACCTTTTTACTCCATCGCTCTTACTATATTCTCTTTTTCTTACACCCACATAGTATATATTATATACTTTACAGTTTCCATGTGGCACAATGTGTTACTGCAGTGTGCAGCATTGATCCCCGGATGACATATAAGTATATAACTATTATGCTCCATCAAGGAACATGAAAGTGAATAAGCCCCGGAGGATAGTATCCTACCTTCAGTGCTGCTCCAAGACAAAAAGTTGATATCAGAACCCCTGGTCCAGCAAGTATAACCATTTGAGCTGCACACCTCTGCACAAAAAATACAGAACTTATTGGAGCACTTGGAGTCCAATTCTCTGAGAATTTCCAAAAATAACTAATAATATAACAACGGATTCTCAAATTTGGAAGCCAAATAAAAGCAGATATGTATCCCTTAGAAGAATATGTTGAGAAGTAAAAGAGAACTATCCAATATCAGCAACAAAAGGAAAGTAGAAAGATATCAAAAGATTGTTATAAAATAATAAAATCGAAAACTAATAAGTAAACAATCTGAGTCTGGTTGTTCATCTTGTTCTGAAATGATGCGTATTTTTCACAACGAACTTTTTGTTACGTGTTTTGATTGAATTAACTTGACAAAGTAACAAGTAATTGGATAGATACACACAAGTCGCAGTCGTTTCATTCCTAAACCTAGATAGCAAAAGTTCATCAGATTCATAAACTACAAAACTGGTTTATTCTAGTAATTAGTGCCCCTTAAGCAGCTTAAAGTTCCTTAGATAACAAGCAACTATATTTAATACTCCCTCCGTCCCTTAATACTCGCACCGCTTTCCTTTTCGGGCCGTCCCTTAATACTTGCACCGCTTCTATAAATGGACATTGTTATCAATATTATATTATTTCTCACATTTACCTACTACCCCACCTACACCCCTATTCTTTACAAAAAAATATTTAAAAATTCACATCCCCCACTCACCACTCCCCACCTCTTACACATTTCCCACTAACAATATTAAAAAAATACCCCACTATCAACTAACACCATTAAATTAATAAGTCAATTCAAATGTCTTAAACTCCGCACCGGTCAAACCGATGCAAGTATTAAGGGACGGAGGGAGTAACACTTTTAGACATGTACTGCAACCGCAAATAAAGAATAATATTTTGATGTCGGCAGAATTTAAAGCTAAGGGAGCTCCCAAACGAAAACACATACCTAAATAATCATATCAGCTCTGCTTGCCTGAACCCTATTAAGATGCATGCCAGAAGAGTCGGCTATAATGTCGAAATGGCGCACACTTATATTCCTTAGAACTGTTTGTACGCAACATGCTTCTTAAACCGCCCATGGATGATTACCTAGAAGTCTAGAACCAAATAAAACAAACAGTTCTAAGGAACATAAGTGTGCGACATTGTTATCATCGAAGCATAGAAAATAAGGATATACAAGGATAGTGGAAATTAGAAGAGAGGAATAAAAATAAGGATATACGAGGATCAAACTCTGTTGCATCACTCATTTAATTAAATTCTGGATTATCAAACAGTGCAGTAAAATGAAGCCAGCATATGAACACACCACACAACTCTGCAAAACAGACTAGAAGACACCAAACTGATCACAACAATCTGCACCACAACAACACGACTAATACCACCAAACAATGCAATAACCGACCACCAGCATTGTCGAACCAATCCCAACTAACTGTAGACCAACCCAAACCTAAAAACCTGCAGTACAGTGAACCAGTAGCGCCAAAAGGAAAGAACATAGAAAATCCCTCATAACTATTTGACTGCAACTCAAAGAAAACAAGCCAAGGAACCCTGATCAACAAGCATCAGTAAGCATAACACATATAAACAAGCTACACACTCACTTACAACATAAAAACTAACGCTTTCAATACTCTTCAATAAGTTCTCCATTGCAGTATTGTCATACAACCTGGCCCCTCGCCCAGGTGCTCCTGTAACTAGCCTTAATCACTAGCCACATTGGTGATCTATCTTCATAATATGCCCGATACTTCTAATCTGCTGAAGGCCCTCCTACACCAAGTACAAAAGCCACATTCAATTTTGAAATACATCAGATTCATAATATAAAGCTTTATGTACACACTATTTTCTGATGTCAAAAGAAAATCATATTTTAGACCCATAATTTTACCCTTAATTGACTTTAATTACAACACTTTATTCAAGCTTTATTTTTTGTAGGAGTAAAACAAATAATCTTGAGTTCAATGGTGGCAGTAGATTATTCCCTCAATACAGATTCCCCAAATTACAGGTTGTTCTTTAAAACAATGCTTTTTAACAGCTAAAAACTCAAACATCTAGGGTTTGAGCAGCTAACATACCTCAATAAACCAACTGTGCCACTCCTCCTCAGTAACATCCCTCAACGAAAGTAGCTGAATACTCTGCACAAAATAATGAAGGTATACACCCAGAGGAATCCCATGAGCAGCAACAGTAAATGATTCAACCGCCATGGAAAACTAATCAAGCCGGTCGGCACAAGCGAAAAGAATCGAGCTTTTAGCTGTTAAAAAACCTAGAAGAAATGGAAGCAAAACCTAAATCAAAATCAAACCTAAAGTTTTCTCCTAGAGGCATTTTGAATTCACTGGCAACCAAGCACACAATTCAATTCTCCAACAGTTTCTACTTGCAACCAATATCAGTAATTAGTTATGATAAGCAAGATAGTTATCCTAGAATAACTGTGCACAAGCCATCAAATCACCAAGTCACGGGCCAAACCAGAAAGAAAGAAACCAAAATTGCAAAATTATTAACAAAATTAACGGTGGTTAACAAAATTAACTGGTGGTTAATCCACTAATTGATACTTTTGAGGGATAATTATCAAATTTATAGAACAAAATTGACAAAAATGGTGAGAAATAACAAAATCGCAGAAATAACCTAGCGGTGGCCTGTGGGAGGAGAGTCAGCGACGGAAGCAGTGCGCGCAGGAAAGGAGAGGAGATGAGGCGGTTGCAGGGCGGGTTCCAGAAGTAGGAGAGTTGGAGAAACACGAGGGCGGCTTCCAGAAGTAGGAGACACGACTTCAGTCACGCAGGGGGGAGAAATGAGAGTGGGGGAATATGGAAGCCACGACACGGTGGTGCTATTGGGGTGGTCGGTGTTGGGGGAAGAAACGCGGGTTGGCGGTTTGGGGTAAGAAATGCAAGTGGGCGGTGTTGGGGCAGCAAGCAGCGAGAAGGAAGGTTGTGTGAGAAACAAAAGGCCGGGAAATGAAAATTGGAATGGGAGGGAATTGTCTGCAAATTAACCTAAGTGATGTAGTGAAAAGGGTGGTCTAAGTGCTTGGGGTGAATAGTAAATCCCAAGCACTTGTAAAATTTGCAATTTTGTGCTTGGGTGAATAAAAAATTCCAAGCACTTACTCAAAAAAAAAAAAATTTGGTTCAATCAAGTGCTTGGGGTTTCTCTAAAACACAAGCACTTGGTTCAAAGCACTTCAGGGTTTTTCTACTAGTGAATGTCATGCGGAATAAACCATAAATGTCAAAATCCAAATTATTTGCACATAATCAATTAGCATATTCAGTATACATACTATGTGATATGTTCCTTCCCTAGATGCTCCAGAACCGAACAAGAACAAGTTAGAACGCCAAACGTCGTCCCTCCGTAGATAGTCTGCAACACGTTCTAATCCACCTTAGATCGTACCAACTAGTATATAAACTAAGATTTATGATTTCGGGATCTCACTTTTAGGTGATAGGAAAATTGTATGTATTGATGTGTTTTTATTCATGACCATAGGTCATGTATTTATAGGAAAATAGGAAAAACCCTAGGAGCCAAAACTAAAGAATAATTTAGGTGGGTTTAGGAAAATTCTCAAAACCCAAAACCTTAAGGTGCTGGACGACTAGAAAGCTTACTGCACAAGCAAGCCTTGCGCTTGGGCTTGTCGTGCGCCAAGCCTTGCTGGCCTAGCGCTGCTGCTAGCCTGTTGTCCGCGCGCGTTGGCCTTGTGCACAAGCGATGTCTTGTGAGCGTTGGCCCATGGGCGCTGGCTTTGCGGGGTGGCTCGTCGAACGATGGGCTGGCCTATGCGCTGGGCTATCGCTCGTCGAGCTTTCGATTTTTTTTCCATTTCCGAAATTTATTTCTAATTCGAACAATATTTATGTTTCCAATAATATTTCCGATTCCGACAATATTTCGGATTTCGACAATATTTCGGTTCCGATAATATTTTCGTTTCCGGTAATATTTCTATTTCCAATATTCCGATACGAACCATATTTTTGTTTTCGTCAATATCTCCGACTTCGATAATATTTATATTTCCGTTATGAACCATATTTCTGTTTTCGGAAATATCTTCATTTCCAACAAATATTCTTTCTTTGCCTTTTGATGGTTTGTTTAGCTCCCAATGAAACCAACATCCTTCATTTCCGAATATCCACAATAAGAGTATTTACTGAATATAATATTCACCTAAATACTTGATCCGTTTACGTACTATTTGTGTGACCCTACGGGTTCAGTCAAGAGTAAGGCATTAAGGATATTAATTCCACTTGAACTAAAGCGGCCTCTAGCTAGACATTAAGATCATTTGATCTCACTGAATAATTAACTTGCTTAATTAACACTGAACCACATTTATTAGACTTATAAAAACTTCGACCAAGGGCATTATTTCCTTCAGTCTCCCACTTGTCCCTAAGGAAAAGTGTGCATTTCTTAATTCCTTTGTCGCTTGATGCCTGCTGACGAACATAAGGTAAGATTGGTCATCCTAATTACGTTCAAAGGTATTCCTAAGTGTCAGAGTTCAACTGGTAAAATAAACAGATAATCATAGCCTATGATTCATCTGAGCATGGTCATGCATTTTACAGTTTCTAGCTCCCCGAGTGGCCTTGTACAACCTTTGGCATCTCATCCCTATTTATGGGAGGACAATCCCAATGTTGCGATCTTGAGGTTACACTTTGTGATAGGTGAGTACCCGAGTATCGCTGTTATAGTCACCTTTAACGGTGCGACGATTGACAACGTCAAAGTAACAAGTTCTCAAACAAGTAATATCAAATCACTCAGGTAATGATGATTAGTGTCTAATAAGATAATAAAATTTACTTATGACAGATTTCATCTCTTACAGTAAAGTTTCATAGGTTTTTCCGATACTAATCTTATCAAGTAATTATCCATGCAAATGATTGCGACATTGACATGTACACGTAGTTCAAGAAACAAAACTAATAGTCATCTTGCATTCTAGTAGTCCAACGTTTCCTATGCGTCAACCTTTAAAACTTCCGACCAGGGACCTTTTTCAACTTTTGACATTCAAGTTCACTTGATAGACGTTTCTTAGTCACAGGATTGGTCCTGACAGTCTCTCTTGAATATTTTTTCAAATTGAAATGACTCATCATTTAATACTAAACCAAGATTAAATGGAATATGAAATACATTTCATATGTGATAAATGTTCAACGCGAATGTTTTACAACCATGGACCCCCAAACCATCTTTAAAACAATTAATGGAATTCAAAACTATGTTTGATTTCCAGTGCCACAATGTGAGTGTTGTATCTCACTTGTTGCATAGGTTTAGTTACCATGTCTTTTCAATCTTAATACTCTTTTCATCGAATGCCTTTTGAGATAGGATGATAAGATCTTTTGAGTATGTTTATTACGTGATCTAGTCTTTCTTGCTTCAATAGTGGTTCTAAGCTTTTGCAATGAAGAACCATCAAATCAGCAGACATGTGACCCATCCAAGTTCAGTGAAAAGATCTTTAACATAAACGACTCTGTTTCATTGCTTTTTAGGCAATAAGTACTTTACTTCAATTGCATAGGTTTCTAGTGATGCTTTGTTTGGATTTTACTTAGCTAAGCAGTTCACAGATATGTGGAAGAATTTCCATTTGTATCTTAGAACATAGAAATTAATATTTAATTTCCCACGCAACAATTCATGGTCTTCAATCCATGTCGCCATTTCAAAACACGATGCATTGTAGCTCGTCCTTGCCAATGGTTAACTCCAAAGGGATCTTGCCTGATCCTTTGCCAGTGTTTATGCGTGTAGCATCAATATTTAGTATATCTTCATTTCCTAATCCTATTTACCTTTTCAAGTACCATAGGATTTTATTAATCTCAATCTAGTTTATCTTAGGTTAGATCAATAGATATTGGTATATGTTCGTCATGCTTAAAGCCATACAATATATTTTTGGCGATCCTCGTATTATATAATACATGATAAATTCTTTTACAGAATAATTCTCAATTGAATTTTTTTCATGTAACTTTAGCTCATCTTGTTTTAGTAGATACTGAATCTAGCTAAATTCTTTTGACATATAATATATACAGGTGATGAATCTCGTTTATATCCTTTGATGTTTAACGTAGTAAATGCTTATATACATAGTTCAAACATTCATTCCTTATATTTATTCACATGGGTCGAACATCTCCTGTGGAGTCTTCGTGTTTGATTTAGTAAATGTCATTACTTAATCCAAAACAATAAATTAAGATCTTCGTAATAGATATTAATACCTAGTATGTACTAAGTTTCGCCTTGGTCCAACATTGATAAATAATTTCAAATCTAAGTCATTAGCTTTTGAATGTTATTTTATAATAGAGAGATATGTGTGATACACATAGGAACTATTTAGGTTTACTCCCACTAAAATTCTTATACATCTATAAGATTCATGTATATTTTTATGAAACTAAAATTCTTCTTAGCTTCACTAAAATACTTATTAGCTTCACTAAAATACAGTTCCAATTCCCAATTTCTTGACTAATTCCATACTTGGATTTCATAAGCTAGCAATTCATTTCAAGAATTATTTGGATCCACAAATCCTATAACATTCCATGTACATAGTTTCGTCCAAATGTAATTTTTTTTAAAATTTTAAAAATCCGTTTACATGCGAAATTCACCATAAAAACATAAGATTCCGATAAAAATTGACAAAACTGCCGATAATGCTGCGAACATATTATTAAATAATCACATGAATTTGCAATTAATTACACATAATTAATTCACCCCTTTGATTCTTTGGAAATTTAAAATTTTAATCCATGTTAATGTAATTGATTAAGCAATTAATTAGAGGCTCGGGATACCACTGTTAGGTTTTGAACAATCCAATGTCATGCAGAATAAACCATAAATGCCAGAATCTAAATTAATTGCACATAATAAATTAGCATAATTCAGCGTACATGCTTTGTGATGCGTGTCTTCCCTAGATGCTCCTCAACCGAACAAGAAAAAGTTAGAACGCCAAATGTCGTCCCTCCGTAGATAGTCCACATCATGTTCAGATCCGCCTTAAATCGTACCAACTAGGATATAAACTAAGGTTCATGATTTCGAGATCTCACTTTTAGGTGATAGGCAAAGTGTATGTATTGATGTGTTTTTATTCATGACCATATGTCATATATTTATAGGAAAATAGGAAAAACCCTAGAAAAATTTAGGCAGTTTTAGGAAAATTCCCAAAACCCAAAACCCTAAGGTGCTGGCCGGCCAGCAAGCTTGCTACACAAGCAAGCCTTGCACTTGGGCTTGTCGTGCGCGCAAGTCTTGCTGGCCCAACGCTGTTGTTGGCCTGCTGCCCATGCGCGTTGGCCTGCTCATGGGCTAGCGCTGGGTGTTGGCCTTGGGCACCCGCTGGCTTGTGAGCGCTGACCCATGGGCGTTGGCTTTGCGGGCTGACACGTGGAGTGATGGGCTGGCCCATTTGCTGGCATGTCGCTCGTCAAGCTTCCGATTTGTTTTGTTTACGGAATTTATTTCTGATTGAAATAATATTTACGTTTCCGATAATATTTCCGATTCCGACAAATATATCCGATTTTGATAATATTTCCGATTCTGATAATATTTCCGTTTCCGGCAATATTTCTGATTCCGACAATCTGTCTATTTCCAATAATATTTCCGATACGAACCATATTTCCGTTACCGGAAATATCTTCGACTTCGATAATATTCATATTTCCGTTATGAACCATATTTCTGTTTCCGTTAATATCTTCATTTCCGGCAAATATTCTTTCTTTGCCTTTTGATGGTTTGTTTAGCTCCCATTGAAACCAACATGCATCCATCATTTCCGAATATCTATAATAAGAGTATTTACTGAATATAATATTCACCTAAATACGTGATCCATTTACGTACTATTTGTGTTACCCTACGGGTTCAGTCAAAAGTAAGTCGTGGCATTAATAATATTAATTCCACTTGAACTTAAGTGGCCTCTAGCTAGGAATTCAGATCACTTGATCTCACTGAATAATTAACTTTCTTAATTAATACTAAACCACATTTATTAAACTTAGCATTAAATGCATTAAATGCAAACTTGGACAAAGGGCATTATTTCCTTCAACACGAAAAGTTCGATGTACTACATTCGTAGCTTTGTTGAAATGAAGTTTTTATTTGATTTAATTCTCATGTATCCGCTAGATTCAAATATGTTTGAAGATGTCGTATGACTTTTTATCAATGAATTATTTTGATATAAAAAATAGTACTTTAATAATAAGACGGCTAAACAGGGAGAGGAAAAAAATTATCATGACTTATGCCTTGGTATTATCAAGAAAGAAATTGTATTCGCCCTTATTTATATACGAAGTACATCTTTATATTATACGTACTATTTGATAACTAATGAGGTTTCATAAATTTGGTGGTTGGACAATAAAGAAACAAATTAAGGAGGATAAGAATATCCATGTTACCATAAATCCATTAAGATCAAAGAAATACGACTATTCAAAATTGAATTAGTTATTATAAATGATAATTCTTATTACATGTATTTATAATAATCGCCTAAAACCATGTTCTCCCTCAAAAGTATTTTTTTATTGTTGGTTACACTTTCTATTTTCATCTGTTTTTTTTTGTTGGTTACACTTGGGCCCGTTTAGTTCACATTACTTCTCATGATCTAATCTCATATGATCTGAACTGAACTGGTCTAATCTGATCTGATCTAATTTAAACTAATCTGATTTGATTTGATCTAAACTAATATGATTTGATTTGATTTTTTAGAATTAAGATTTAAATTAAAAATCTACTATTATTAATATTACATGATTTACAAGTAAAATAAATGTTATTCAAATTTATAATATTTCTATTAAAATTACAAATTATTTATTTGACTTTGCTAATGATTTAACTATTCTATATGTTAGATAGACTCATAGACCTGATCGTGATCTAGATAAATCAGTTATGTTCTGGACATACCAGTTACGATAAGGAAATATGGTGATTTGGAAATATCGGCTATGATCTGGACATGTTCTACTTACACCAGTTATGATCTGGATAGATCGATTCTGATCTGGACATGTTCTGCACTTAACTGTTATATCTGGATAGATCACTTCTGATCTGGACACATGGGTTATGATCTGTATATGATCTGCATAGATTGGTTCTCATCTGGAAATGATCTGGACAAATTGGTTTTGATATAAATATATGGGTTTTGATCTGGACATGATTTAGATAGATTAGTTATAATATGGACATAGGAGTTCTGATTTAGACAGACTGGTTCTAATTTAGACACGATCTGAACATATCAGTTCTGATTTGGATATGTCTTGGATAGATCAGTTCTGATTTGGACATGATTGGTTCTGATGTGGACATGATCTGTATAGAACTGTTCTTATCCGGACATGATCGATCTCAACAAACCAATTTGGATTTGGACATACGGGTTCTGATTTGGACAAATCGGTTTTGACCTGGACATGATCTAGAGACCTAGATAAATAGGTTATGATTTGGATAAGTCGGTTCGGATATAGACATTTGAGTTCTGATCTAGACATGATTTGGACATAATAATTCTGATATGGACAAGATCAGGAAATATCGATTTTGATTTTAATAAATAGGTTATGATTTGGACATGATATGGACAAATCGTTTAGACATATTGGTTCTATACTAGACATGATATAGACATATTAGTTCTAATTTAGACAGACTGGTTCTGATCTAGACATGATCTGGATAGATCAGTTCAGAACTGAACATGATCTGGATAGATTTTCAAAAGACATGGCCATTTTCCTTCTTTTTTTTTTCGTGAGGAAGCAGTATGCAAAGAAAAGCAGGAAAGGATTGATGCAAAGTATGATCCGAAAAGATCCCTATTTATACAAAAACCAGCCCTCATGTGGTAGTACGCCGGCGCCGGACGCCGAAGCCTGCGCCAGGACGAGGCCACCGTCCCCTTTCTTATTCAGAGTACGCACTCTTTATAGCTTTGGACAGCTAAGTGCAGCCTCAATTATTCAAGATTCCAAAGCCGCAAGCCGCGCAATTTCAAGCAGTCCGAGTCAGCGCTTCGGGCCGATTTCGGGTCAATCTGTTCAAAATTCAAGCATTCTAGTCCTAGATCGGCGTCCTAAGTCGAGTCTGCATATGCATAAGCAAGAGTTAAATATACTTTGACTTGCGCTTTTTCTAAAACAAAAAACCTCAGTCAAAGAGGGGGCTTATAGTGGATATGTACACCCGAAAAAATAGGCAAATTTTTGCAAATCTTGCATGCATACTTATAGCTACAAATTTCAAAAGCACACACAACGCATACAAAATTCAAATTTTTGACCATACAAAATCCAAAAATTTCAAAATTCAAATTCAAACCATACCAAATTCAAATTTTCAACCATACAAAATCCAAGTTACAAAATACAATCCATACAAATACAATCCATACAAAAATCCAACCAAGGCAAGCTGGAACTCGCTACCATGCATGATCAATCTGAGTCATCATCAGCCGTAATGTCAACCACAGGCTCCTTGTTCCTGTTTTGGCTCCTATAGCGCTCCAGATCCTGATCCAGCTCTGTCCCAGGGGTAGCAGGCTCCTGCTCCAAAATACGAAGAGTACCGGGAGGACGATAGGTTCCCTGCTGGGGGGGAAGGACACTGATAAGGCCGCGGGATCGCCATGAACTGACACTGCATCCCAAAAGCCTGGGCTTGTCGCATCTGCTCCATCTCATACCAGTAAGCCTAAGAATCAGCACTCCAAGGCTGAGAGCTACTCGCTCCGAAGTAAGTACCTGGGGGTTGCGCAAAAGGCATCGAACTGCCCTGACCTCTGAAAGAATGCCTGGTGATGTTATCATTTGGGCTCATGCTCATGATTAACTAGGAAAAGCTTGTCAAAGGTGCCATCTTTGGGGAGGTTTGACTCTTGAAATTCTTCCCAAACGATTGTCCAAGCAGCATTTCAATAATACAAGATTTAATCTTTGATTTCAAAAATGATTAGTAAGTTGATGATTTTATTCTTAAAAGTGTTACTTACACTAAACACACACTTTTACAAAATCCAAACCTTTTCAAATGTTCCATGATGTTTATGAAAGGTGCAACTCCTTTTCTAAACTAGAACCTATGAACATTCATCTTTTATGTTCAAATACAATTCCCTTTTTCAAGATTCTATGATGTTTAAGGTTGTTTGTAATTACTTCCTTAAACTAGAATCAATTTCAAAGTTATGGAGCACATTAAAGTTGAGATCTTTTTAACATTAAAAGGTTTGAACTTTAAGAATTAAGCCTCCTAAGTTTAATATTCAAGTTCAATGTTCAAGTTTTGAATAACCTAAATCTAAGATACTTTATGATGAGCAACTCGTCCTAAAGTGGAGATTTTTATAATTGAATCCGTGTCGGACGCACTTATTATTAAGTAGCCGTTGGTCATTTGGATCTAAAAATACAATAATACAATTCAATACCGCAATTCCAATTTCGTAATTTCAATACCGCACATTTCAATATCGCATTTCAATAACGCACATTTCAATATCGCACCTTATTCTTGCAATTTCTATTCCGCAATCTTTATTCATCTTATTTTTAAGGTGATGTGGTTTTGTACGCACTTTCAATAATTCCTTTACTTATTGTGATGATGCTTTACTTGTTTATTGTTTTCATCACCTCACATGCTAAATTCAACAAAATACAAAAGGTTACATCACTCTTAACAAAGATAATTCTTGGACAAACCGGCCTTAGGTTCCTTTAATTAACTTTAAAGCAAAGTGACCACATACAAGTAGCAATTTTTGTGTTCTAAAATGCATGGTCCAACCAACCTAGCATTATGATTAGGATTATTCGAAAACGATCCTTGTCATGTACTTGAATATATTTTCAAAAGCTCACAAAATAAGCATTTCGTTCCCTTGCCCGGATCTCGCCCATCCATTTCTAAGATTCAATGCCTTATCCATGAGAGTCAACTTTGGTCTTTCCAAACTAGACCCTTAAACATTGTTTGGTGGCGACTCCTTCGAAATTCAAAATCTACAAAACCCCGTAGGGGAATACAAAATCCGGAATATTCGTCGGGAAAAAAAACCCCCTACAATTCTGGCGACTTCGCTGGGGACTACTCAATTTCAATTCGATTATACAAGCAGTCCTTGAGCAACTTGCCACTGCCACGCTCAAATTCTCGATGCCAGCAGTAGCGCTGGGCGCAGGCCCCTGCGCCAAGCGTTGTTGCCTGCATTCAGCACAGTGGCTTCAAGTGGCTGGTTGCCCATTCTGCCCAAGTTTTCGAGTGGGAGTTCAGTTCATATTTTTAATTTTGAAGAACGCTCCCAAACCTTAAGAACGAATGCCGAAAAACGAGCTTTTCAAATTCAATATTCAAGTACAATTTTCAATTTCTAAGCATGGCATGCATGTTTTCGAAAACCATATTTGTACAAAACGAATTTCTACCTTGCCCAACATGAATGTGTTCTATATTCGGGTTAGCCCCGGGGGCAACGAAATGGTGATTCTCCATACGGTTCATGACCGAAGTGTATGACCATTTCCGCGCCTACCGAAACTTGGCATTCGCTTGACGTTCCCGACGTCAAGTATGGAGGTCGTCCGCCAACAAACTCATCCCCTCTTGAGGAGGTGAAACAGTTGTTTCCAGATTCGCCTCTTAGTCAAGCACCCTTTCGACACCCAAAGTCGACCACTTGCATCATACAAAACTTAGACCGACCTTAGGTTGAGAACTTTGCATGTCGCATTCATATACATGTTAGTGTGACAACGTGCTATTTATGCAATGTGTGGGCGTCTTTGCACGCGTGAATGACTAACCTCGAGTTATAGCTTTGCCAAAACCATTAGCCTCCAATTAGGGAACCTAACCCCTAGGAGCATTATTCAAACCTCATGCATCTAAAATCGCCGATTTATGGTCTTTTAGGAGTGCCACTCCATTTGATTCAAAATCCCTAAACACGCCTCACGCACAAATGCCAATTTCCAAATTCAAATTCCAATCCAACATCGTCATAATGCCGGATTTTGAAGTCCCAAATTCCAATCCAAATTCAAGAATCCAATCCAACGACATCATAATGCCGGATTTTCAAGTCCTATTTCCAATTTCAAATTCCAATCCAACGGGGTCATAATGCCGGATTTTCAATTCAAACTTCCAATTCCAGGTCCTATTTTCAAAACCTCAAGTTCAAATTTCCAAACTCATGATGGCGTAATGCCGAATTTTCCATTCAATCATTTGAACCTCAAATTCTAATTTCTAAACTCATGGTGGCGCAATGCCAAGTTCTTCAATTCAATCTTCCAACTCTCAAAATTCTATGTTCCAAACCTTTAATTCCAAATTCCCGACGGCGTAATGCCGGATTTTCAAGTCTCAATCTCTATTCAAAACCCTTTCAAAAATAAAAGTTCCAAATCCAACTTCAAATGCCTAAAGCCTATGACGGTGCAATGCCGGGTTTTCAAGTCCAAATATTCAAAATTCCAAATTCAAAGCCTCACCTTATATAAAAAATTCCTCTTTTCAAATTCCAAGTCCAAACTCCAAATCAAACTCAAGTTTCAAATACACTTTCAAGTTACAAAAATTCTTGCTTTCCATTGCTCCCAAATACAAAATTCAAAAAACATTTCCAATGGGTTGAAAATCCCCTGAAATTACAAATTCAATTTCCACATTCTATCCCGGGTTGAAAATCCCTAAAAATAATACAAATTCGATTTCCAAAAGCATTTCCCATGGGTTGAAATTCCCCTAAAATATTCCAAATTCTATCATGGGTTGAAATCCCCCTAAAATATTTCCAAATT
Source organism: Spinacia oleracea (assembly GCF_020520425.1). Classification (NCBI taxonomy): domain Eukaryota; kingdom Viridiplantae; phylum Streptophyta; class Magnoliopsida; order Caryophyllales; family Amaranthaceae; genus Spinacia; species Spinacia oleracea. The sequence goes on from NC_079490.1 coordinate 109,236,706, forward strand.
CCATATCGGGTTGAAAATCCCCAGAAATAATTCAAAATCCAATCTTTTATATCAGGTTGAAAATCCCTTGAAATAATAAAAAATCAATTTCAAAATTCTACCGGGTTGAAATTCCCTTGAAATACTCCAAGTTCTAATACCGAGTTGAAATTCCTTTGAAATAATACAAGATCCAACTTCATCCCTTATCGGGTTGAAAATCCCTAGAAATAATACAAATTCGATTTCCAAAAACATTTCCAATGGGTTGAAAATCCCTAGAAATAGTACAAAATCCAATGGGTTGAAATTCCCCTAAAATACTCCAAACTCTTTCAATGGGTTGAAACTCCCTAGAAATGATACATATTCGATTTTTAAACTCTTTCAATGGGTTGAAACTCCCTAGAAATGATACATATTCGATTTTTAAACTCTTTCAATGGGTTGAAATTCCCCTAAAATATTCCAAATCCATGGGTTGAAATTCCCCTAAAATATTCCAAATTCGATTTTGGGTTGAAATTCCCTTGAAATATTCAAAATCCCATGGGTTAAAATCCCCCCGAAATAGTTCCAACGGGTTGCAAATCCCGGAACAAACATACAAAATCCGATCGGGTCAAAATTCCCTTTTGATATTCCAAATTCTAATGCTGGGTTGCAAATCCCTAGATATAGTACAAGGAGAAAGCCTCCACAAAAGAATGAAGCTCATTTCAAAATATTTCCAACGGGTTGTAAATCCTGGTACAAGTACAAGATTCAATAGGTTGAAACTCCTCTGAAATATTTCCAATGGGTTGCAAATCCCAATACAAGTACAAATCCAAAGGGTTGAAATTCCTTTAAAATAGTTCCAACGGGTTGCAAATCCCGGAACAAATTTCCATATTCAAATGGGTTGGGGTTCCCTCCAAAATACTGCAGGGGAATACAGTTAAACATAATAACATGTGCGGAAACAATCCCCGAAGCCAGGAAACATGTATAAAGCACAGATTAAGCAAACTTACATTCGAAGCGTGTTTTCCCAAGTAATATGTCAACGTACATGAACAAAGAACTCCACTTGTTGTTCCTCTACTTTGTTCACCGACATGATCAGATCCGTCTTGACAACCGTAGCTTAGATAATCATTCAAGAGTTTGTGCTTTTGGGAAGAACACATCCACGGAGGTTAAGAGAGAATTAGGGTTTCTCTCTCCTCCTTAGGGTTTGATGTGTGTCGACTGAATTGTGTTAGGTTAGGAAAACTTGTGTAGAATAATATTATAACCCTAAGGTTATAATACTAACCGGCCAAGCCACAAAGACAAGAACCGGACAGCACACGCAAGCCCATACGCGCGCACCACACAGGCGCTGGGCCTTGGCCGCGCTGTGTGCGCTGCTGCTGCTGCTCCTCACATGCGCGCGCGCCCAACCGAGGAATGGGCCTTGTGCGCGCTGGCTCGCTGCTACGCCTAGTGGGCCTTGCGTGCTTACGCGCCTTGGCTCGTTCGGCTGGCAGCATTGCCTTCTCGTATTTGCGTCAAATGCCTTACGGCAATTATTTATCGTATAGTACTTGACGATCCAATGTCGAACTATACGATTATTCATTTCGTCTAGCTTACGAATATACGTAATACGATATACGATTCCAATCCAACGTCATACCGTATATTTATGTTTTCCAATACTAATTCCCGAAAAGCTATTAAATGAATTTTCGATTAATTTAATCCGGTGATCTGTTACATGCCATTGGTGTGACCTTGTAGGTTCAGTCAAGAGTAAGTTGTGAGCTTAATATTCATTAGAACTCATTGATCGGAAGCATTGCTCCAGCTAGCTGTTCCGATCACTTGATCTCACTGAATTAATTGTTCGCAATTAATATGAACCTTGGTATTAGACTAAATGCACCTTGGTTGAAGGACATATTTCCTTCAGTCTCCCACTTGTCATTCAGAAAAGTGTGCATTCACGTTCTTTGTCGCTTAGTGTTACTTGTTGAACATAAGGTAAGATCCAAGCCATCCTTATTAGGTCCAGAAGTGTTCCTCGGATTACAGAGCTCAACTATTAAACTTTTACAGAAGGTTAAACCTTAATCCGGTGAGTGCATGGTGAACAAGGTCACCAACAATGAGCACTACTTTGATACCTCTACTAATGATATATTCAAGGGGAAGGTGAACTTGCCTAAAGAGTTCTCCGCCAAGGACATTCCCAAGTTCAAGACAATTTACAATCCTAAATACCACCTTCGAAACTTTCAAGCTGTGATGACCATCAAGGGGCTTGATCCTGAACTCTTCCCAGTTGTGTTCCCCATGTCACTAGAGCCAGCCTGTCAAAAGTGGTTCTACTCTCTCAAGGACAAAGACACCAATACTTGGGAAGGTATCGCTCAAGCATTCATGAGCCAGTACAAGCCTAACACTGAACTTCAAACAACTCTACGTGCGTTAGAAGTGTTCCGGCAGGACAATCAAGAAGGGTTCACCACCTACCTCCACAAGTGGAGAAAGGTTTCTTCCCAAATAGTATCAAGGCCTTCAGAGAAGAAGCTGGTCAAAACTTTCATTGCAAGTCTCCTTCCAAAGTACAAGAATCATTTGGACTACTTGGGCCTCGAGAATTTTAAAAGGGCCTATGACATTGGGGTCGATATCGAAGATGACCAGGACAATGAGCTCGGGGCTGACATTGAATAGGACTCGTACAATGATGATCAACTCAGTGATGACTCGGCAAGAGAGCCAGAGGAAATTGAGACTGACAGTTCCTACAATGATGATGACTGAAAAAGCCGCAAGCGCGCAAACTCGAGTCTAGCTCAGGATTCTATGTCTTTTTTCTATGTTTTTCTAAGCTTACCCCGCAAGTCTAGCATTAAGGACTTCCATGTATGCATTTTCAATTTCCATTCAATAACATGAGCATTTATTACCTAACTTGATCGTCTTTACAAAAAAGCATGTGTTCAAAAGATCTTTCAAAAGGGCTCGAAATTTTGCAATTGATTCAAGGCACCAGAACACCAATGATGTACGACAAGCCCCAACACTTCAAAAGCACCCTTCAAATTAAAACCGAGAATTCACTCCCTCTTCTAAAAATCAACCATACAAAAATCCTTACAAGATATCCTCACAAAACATCCTTACAAAAAAGCCTTCCCATTCAACCTACCTTATCCTAACCTTGGGATGTGATAAGGTGTTTTTCCGTCGTTGAAAAGAAATCCACCCGACCAAACAAAATTTATAAAACTCCTAAATAGCGGCAAGTATAGGGATCGTCCCATAGAAACGGTGTGCATTGAGTCAAGGTGTTAAGCTAGTTTAGACAAGAGTTGGTTTGAATTAATTTCTAAGAAAACTAAGCTAATCAATCAAGGAATTAAACAATATAGGGAAATACTAGGGAGTCGGGGATAGCCTAGGGAATTGGGGGAAATGATCTAAACAATCAAGCAATCATGATGATGCAACGACTTAGTGCATAGGGGAATGAAATCGAATGACGTGCTCACCACCTCTCGGATGGAGCACGCGAAGCATCTAATCTATGGAAGAGCTTTCGCCTAATCCTAAACTAGATAAACTTGCATATAGGAACCACCATTAACTTGTACAAAATAGGCTCACAATGTCTTGCCAAACCTAAGCTATGCAATCCAATCAATTCCAATCAACTAGTATTTGCAACTACTACTCAATTAGTCATGGATATCCTATCACTAAATCAAATTTAATTACATCAATCAATCAATATTCAACCATCAATTTCCCCTAGTTAAGCCCCTAGATTATCCCCTTTCCCTAACCTAAATCTACTCACTACACATACTTGAAACTAGGAAATTCATGAATTCTAGGCAAGCAATCATGTAATTGAAGGAGTAGAAGGAAAGAATCAAGAAGTTGAGAATTCAATTGCAAAATCAATTAAAGAATTGAGAATCTATGAAACTAAAATCAAAGCAAAGAGGAATTCAAGAAGTTGAAGAACAATCAAAGAACAATAACAAAATAGCATGAACTAAGAACTAAGAACTTGAATTAAAATTGCAAGGAATTGAAAGAGTAGAAGAAATTACAACTTGAAGCTTCAAAGCAATGGAGTTTCTCTCTCTAGAATACTAAGCTTGAAGAGCAAACTTTCTAAAACTTCTTAAAATTCTAATTCTGAAATTAATTCCTAATAATAAAAAATGAAAAATCTATTCATACAACCCCCTTAAAAAAAAGAAATGTAAACTCGAAAAGCCAGCCCGCGCAGCGATGCGATCGCGGAGACCCAGGTGCGATCGCTAGTTGTATAACGTTTGATCATTACCGAGTAATGCCTCAGTAGTTGCCACCAGAAAAACAGGGTTGTAAATTTAAGTTATTATCTGTAGGTAATGACCAAGATATTTCTCGACAATGACCCACATCATGAGTCTCAAAGTGGAAAGGTAAATTTTTTGGTAGTTGGGTATGAGATTTAGTTAAAGGATTTTCATATATTAAATAGATCTCCATATGTATTTTCCCCACCAAAATAACGGACATAGATTAGGGTGAGAGCTTTCTCATGGGTAACTATTTTTAAGATCAATTTCTATTGCAATGAATACGTGTGTTGTACTTATTGCGTTTGTGGAGAATGCTACTAGTGGGTAAGGTGTACATAGTAAGTTATCATGTTAATTTAACTCTAAATGATAACTCTTAGAGACATAGGGGTATTTATATTTGGTTTAACATTAATAAGGGGTCGGCGGGTTCATCTATGAAACTAATAGTGAAGCTTAAATTAATATACTACTCCCTCTGTATTTATTTAAGAGATACACTTGCCTTTTCCGGCCGTATTTATTTAAGAGATACACTTGCCATTTTTAGTAACTTATCAACTCCACTATCTAATTAAATAATCTATATACACCCCACCCCCACCCCACTCCCTAAAATGACATGGTCCCCACTTGTTTTTCTTATTAAAATATCTATTCAACCCCACTTGTTTTATTACTTTATTTCATTCAATTTTTTTTCTTAATACCCGTGCCCGGCCAAGTGTATCTCTTAAATAAATACGGAAGGAGTACATAGAAGTGTTTCACATTAAATTTCTTTGGATATGTAGTTGTTTTTGTTGTTACTAATAATAACAACAATAGAAATTGTAATGAATATTGTCGTTTTATAGCCACGTGTTAGAATGTTGTTACTATAGGTAACACACAGATAATCAACTCCAATGCCGATAAATGTTACAATAATCTTGATGAGTATATATGTTATTTAAACCTCTTTCGTTACCGATCAACTACAATTGCCACGTGTTATTTAAAATCTCTTTCTATATCAACTACAATTGAGAGAGAAAACACATTAATATAATTTTTACACGTTATTAAGAGGCTGGCTAGGATCAAGCTCCAAATTAATAATCAACTGTAATAGAATCATACATAAATAAGAATAAGATATTGTTAATGGTTATTTTACATGTACAAGTAGTATCATTTGGAGATAAGAAAAATAGAATGACTAAGACATCTTCAAATTAGTGTAAGAAATTGAATAATGAGTTGTTTAAGACTATATTTAATGTCTATCGAAGTTTACTTGGTAACTACCTAGATATCTACTTGTAATTACTTTTGGATATTGGTAAAAGTTCGACCAATAACGAAAAAATAAGAACACATAATTGTTGGCGGGGCCTTTAAAATTTAAAAACAATTCAGTTTCTCAAAAATTTTAATTTCGCGGGTCATCCGAAATTCCTTGCAAAAGGTTTCTAAAAACCCAAAAAGTTTCTCTCTCTTTGCAAAACCATTCTCTCTCCTAAATACCCTAAATCCCCTCCTATTCCTCTCTCCAAAAAAGCCCTAAAATCACCCTCCAGTCACTACTCAATTTTGTACTCCGGTAAGGCTAGTTCTTTAATTTTCTTTCAAATTCTTATTTTTGTTTTAGAAATATTGAACTATATTGGAAATGGTCTACCATGTAGAATTTCAGGTGCTCCATTTTTTTCGCGTAGCAATTGTCGCCGGCTACAATTACGGATTATCAGGTACTTCTGTTCTTGTGTTCTATTGCATTACATTTATGATTTAGAGGTCAGTTAATCCAAAGTACTAATTAATTAAGTTTACGGTCCCAAATTTAGGGTTTGGAAACTAGAATTGGAAATTATTGTTGCAGATCTTGCAGATTCTTTTCATTTTTTACAATAGTTGGAGTTGAATATTCAGTCAAAGGGTTATTATTTTTCCTTTTATGTTGTAGAATAAATGTATGAAGAATTATGGCATAACAAATTGTCCCAGATTAAATTTGATGCCTCACATGATTTTATACATTTATGTTGAATTTCCCTCTCATTCTGAAGCCAAAAAGTAGTAAGTCACTGGGGGAATGGAGTGAAATTAATGCAAACTTTGGTTTGAAAATTATTGTTGCAGATCATGCAGATCCTATATTTTTTAGAATAATTGGAGTTGAATATTCAGTAAAAGGTTATTATTTTTCCCTTTAGGTTTAGTAGAATAAATGCACTTTAGAATTATGTTAGGATTGTATTCCTTGATGCGTAGCATAGGATGAATTGTCCAAGATTAGCTGATGTTCAATCTCACATGATTTTATACATTTATGTTTAATTTCCCTCTCAATCTCAAGTCACGAAGTAGTTAGAACAGAGGAAATGTTGTTAAATTGATGACCTTTGTGGAATTTGTTTTACTTGGAAATAAATGGTTTCTTTGGAACTAACTTATGCATACTAATTTTGTTTGCTTAACTACTGCAGATGGGACTAGTCGAGGTGAACCTCCTAAGGAGTTGTCTGAGTTGAGTTCACATTTATGAACTGTTCCAAGCTTCATTACTTGGGAACTTCATCACCATAGAATGCTAAGGCGAATGCATACTAAATGAATTACTCTTCCCATCTCTTAAATTGTGCACAGCAGATGATACTGATGGTTGGGAGGTTGGTTCTTGGAGAAATTTAAACGTTTTGAAGGGAACGAGCAAGGGAGAGAGGGAAAATGAAGTCCTTATAGATTCATGTTCACTTGATGAATTGTAAAAGTATTACTTAATTTTATGGTGATATCGAGGTCTAAAGTTTGAAACTGTCCATTGTCAGGTTTGTTAGAACCATTTTGCTTAAAAATACAGAAGTTGCTTGTAAATTGGCAGTGACCAACCGACAGTGTGGTGACTACCGTGTATGAACTACGTTGTTTAAAGTACATGATACAACAATGCATGGTTAAACACAAAACACTATTACATTGATGATTTCATATTGTCGTATTTTTTTTTAATTTTGTTTCAACACTATTTTCGAAGAGGATGTAATACATATTTATTAATAAGTAACACATGCCCTATAGATCAAACTTGTCAATAATTCCAATATTATATTTCTTTCCTCTTGAGATAACCTTCAATATTTATAGACTTAATTCATATTTGTAATGTTAGTAACTTGAATCCCCACTGTAAAAATCTTATGTGAGTGGTTACCAATGAATGACTCAGTAGTGACCAAGGAGAATATATGGTTGTCACAAAATGTTAGGATCCCATTAAAATTATGGTCCTTAGTAACTTGATTCCAAAATATAAAAACCTTATGTGAGTGGTTACCAAATTAATGACTCGGTAGTGACCAAGAAATATATATGGCTGTCATAATTTATATTTTCTTAAGTTTGGTAATGTTCTGTTCATACTTGGTAATTTCCATAAACTTATATTTTAAAATGATTGTACAAAAATTCTAGTAAGTTTTTGTTGAAAATAAGTTGTGGTTCTTGGGTATGATATTTAAAGACAACTTTTGATCTCTAGAACTAGGGCTCGGATATAGCCGTTCTCATATTTTAATAGCCATGTGATCAATTTCTATTTCAATGAATACCTAGTGTACTTATTGCATTTGTAATGGAATACTATTAGTGACTAAATCGTTTGTAGTTGGTGACTATGTTACTTTCATTCTTAATAGTAATGCCTAGAGACGACATTAGAATTTTCATTTTGTTCAACCATACTAGAAAATGGTATGCGGGTTCACGGCTTAAATGAATAGTAATCTAGTTTTTGGGATAAGGCGATGCCCTGAGTCATTACTTGGATAATTTTAACTATGTTTTTTTTGCAAAAAATAACCATAATTAACTCAAACTCTTATTAAGTTATTGATTTTTTCATCACATTATATTTCAACCACAAAAAAATAAAGTGTAGCATAACATAGTCAGGTGGATAAGTGATTAGCATTTGAATCAAGTGGTCACGTGGATAAGTCATTAGCATTTAAATTAATAGTAAAGTTATAAAATTAACAATATTCATATTAGTCACGTGTATTGCCTTTAGATGTGTAGTGGAGTGTTGATGTTTTTCTAGCCCTATTTTATACTAATGTTGATATAATAGGGAAAATATAGATTAACACCTCCAATGGTTTAAAACATATGTACAAGATTCATTAGACATAAGGGAAAAATGATCTTTAAGAGATCTACACTTTAGTATATGAGATTGTATATTGAATTAATTTTCAATATAGTGTTTGTCTATCGATGTAGTGTTGGTACGGACCATTAATAAATTTAGTAAGTAATGTGATAAATTGGAATTTATTTAGGACTTTTAAGAAAAAAAAAACCTAAATTTTAGGCGCATGATTTTAAATTGAAGTCCTTTTTTAATTTTAATTTTCGCGGTTCGGACAAAAATTTTCCCCAAAAATTTAACTTATCCCCCAATTATTTTCTCTCTCCTCGCATAACTTCTCAATTTCTTTCTCTCTCCTAAAAACCTCTGCATTCATCTTCCAGTAACTGCTCAACCTCCAAATCTATTATGGTAGTTCTTCGACTTTCTCTTCATTCGATTGTTTCATCTTTCCTCTTTAATTTCTTTGCAAAACAGTATGCCGTTTATAATTTCAGGTACCCTGGTCTTGTTTTCGCGAACTACAATTCAGGCTTCTCAAGTAATTCCCTTCTCGTTTTTTGTTGGTATTACACTTATTCCACTTCAATTAAACCAAAGTACCATACAATTTACCAACATAGAGTTGGCTCAAGTGGTAAGCAGCTTGATGCCGCTTAAGGGAGGTCTCGGGTTCGAGCCTCGCCGTATGCATAAATTCTTGTTGGGAGACTCACCCACCATAAGCAAGGTGTGCGACCCGGATCGGATCCGGATATAGTCGGAGCTAAGCTCCGGTGAAACGGGTGTGCTATGCGTAAAAAAAGTACCATACAATTTGTAAGTTAAGGATTGAAGGTCTACAAATTAGGGTTTAGGGGGTTGAGGGTGTACAGTTTAGGGTTTTTTCGTGTATTTTTTATTACGGATGAATTGTCTAAGAGTAAATATCATCTCCATCCTCACATGATTTTGTATAGTTATGTTTAATTTCCCTCTAATTCTCAAGCCATAAAGTGGTTAGAATAGGAGAAATGGAGTTTGGACATGTTCTTAATAGGGTAGATAGATTGTTGCTCTAGTAATTGATTGACGAATACTGATTTTATTTGCATTCCAATATTTTTGTATGTGTTTTAATCAATATGGCTATCTTTATAACAATTGAAATGGCCAACAATGATGGTTTTTTTTGTTTTTTGTTTATTTCCTGTTATGAGTGTGATATGTGTACTCCTTAATGGTTAAGGGCCTAATTAACTCTCTCTTAATACGAAAGTAAAACGGTAAAGGAAAAAATTTAGCAGTTAAGCGGAAAGAGACTGCTACCAAAGAAACACCCTCTAAGCGTTCAAAACTGAGAGGTCTTACCAATGTGGTCAAATAGGTGTCTAATCGAAACAATAAGAAACAGTCTGCAAAATATGTTCAACATGAAAACGACAACTGTAGTGGTTTAATACATGAAAAAGGTTCAAGAATAATGACTACCAACAGCTACACCAAATTCGGAGAGTGACCAGTTTGGGCAGGGAAGAACCTTGACTTCCGGTATTTGACTAAAGGCAAAGCAGAAATTGTGCATAAGTGGTTTATGTTTCCAAGGGTGGATCTACTCCTACAGTATAAAGGTAAGATATGGGGTGATCCTATGAGAGAGTTCTACACCCATATCGAGGCCTTGGGTGAAGAATATGGGATTATCTGTACATGGGTGAGAGGCGTAGACATTTATCTAAATAACGAGACGCTGGGCCGTATTCTCGACATTCCATATCAGGGGATCCATGATGATTATGGGTAGGCTTGGAGTAAAGTAAATATTTTGATATCCAAGAATACGTGAGGCTCTTGCTTGACGACAATTCTTCCATAAGAGACACTAAACCTGCCATTACTGAGTTGCCACCGATAAATCGAATACTACAACTTATAGTTCATGTATCCCTCAATCTTCAAACCGGTAGAAATTCATCCATGACTTATGTTGACATCTTTATTACGTTTTGCATTCTTAGGGAAAAGAAAATGAACCTCCATAGAATAATTATCAACAATATTCATAGTGCGCAAAAAGAAACCAAGCCAAATGCTCTGCCTTATGGTATGTGGTTGACAAAGGTGTTTTCACACTTTAAGATTGATACTAGTAATGATGTCGCGCGAAGGAGTACGTGTCATTCATTTTCTATCAGTACGCTCACCATAAATATGTAGTGTACATATGATGTGTTAAACTCTGTATGGGTTCAGACAGAGAGTACCCAAGCACGTGTTGGTGAGGTGAGTAATCAAGAATCTAACCCACACCATGGTGGAAGTGAATGGGACGCCGATGCGCAGGTTCAAGATCTAGACGAAAATGGGGGCCATGTAGATCATAATGGGTTCACCTCAGCGTCGTTAGTACGGGCCACCATGGTCGAGTTGATGTTAAGGCGCCTGCATTCAGATGTATTTACTGAAAAAGTAATGCACGACATTCATGATGATGCATATACAGGAATCAAACTGCAATACTACCCCCCTAAAACTGAAGAACTCTCTGTAGTAGATTTCTTTCAAGGGCGCAACCCTGAAATTGATAATTACGGGTAGTTTAGATTCTATTTCTTGAAATATTGTAAATTTTCTGTTATCTTTAGGTTTTTTTATTATTCCCATCTTTGAACTTGTTCACTGCAGATCATGCTAGCAGTGATGATAGTTCGAAGAGTGACGATGAGGTCACGGTGACAATGATGATGACGTTAACGGAACTGGAGAAGATGATGATGACGTTACCCAACTGTAGAAGATAATGCATAAAACAAGATAAAACTTATTGCATGACCATGAGGATTAGTCTCATCATGGCTTATTGGTTCTGTTATTAGTCTGAAAACGATGTTAATTTTGTATTTGGTGATAAGCCTGAATTAGTAGATACTCATTAGCTTTGGGTTAGTACTTGGAAACTTGTGTCACCGGACGTGACCAATAATGTTTTTGGTTTATGTTTTAAGTATGTGATGCTTTGGTTATTACCAAGTTTATGTTTGGAAATGTCCAAGTCTATATTAAGCACTCTTTATGCACAATGACTCATCTTGGTAATTACCGAGAGATAGTTTGCTTATGTCGTTGTGTAAACCTGATCGAGAAGTATTTCTAGTAAACACATGAGCATCATTTTCTGGTCAACATAGAACAATTTCTAGTAGTGTCCTGATGTTCTGAAAGGTAATTACCAAGATAAAACAAGGATTGAAGCGAAACAGGGAAGGCAAGGAAACAGAGGTTGAAGCCAGATGCGGCAAAATCAACAGATACATAACAAGTATACCGTTAATCACAATTTTAATACATGTAGTCACAATTATAATAAACACATCCATACGATGAAATAATAGTATGTACCCTGATTTAAATGCAACAACAAGTGTTATTGAATAATTATAAAAACATAAAAGTAGCCAAAATTCAAACATTTAATTTGATTTTACCTTAAATTAACTAATTTCTTAACAAATTAATGACATTCTGAACCTGATTGCATCGTCCAAACATATATACAGTGACTACCACGACGAACTAATTTGTTAACAAATTAAAACTAAGATTCTGACTAAGTGGGTAACGTCCAGAGTGCTTTCTGGTAACGACATGTATACCGTTTCCTATACTCGTTTACAAAAGAGGGTTACCTATACCCCTGTTATCCCCAAAGATTTACAAAATTTTATCTTATCACCCATTTGCTCGTTTGATTTTATAGGTTTCCAAAAGAGGAATTGTGCAACAAATAAAGAGGTAACTACCAATGTTGTCTTGGTCCCCAATAAAAACAGTGGGTTCTTTTTTGTATTAGCTAACTTCATAGCTGTCGACGGCTTCAGAAGCCTCACCACTAGTATATGTTTCTGGCATTCAATCCCCCCAAAGGAAAGATGGATCACAGAGGCCAATGTTAGAGGTGGCAGCCGGAGTAGGCGGTGGTGACTGGTTGAGGTCAATGGACTTCTGCATGACAGGACTATTGGATTTCTATTCTGACTTTGTGGCTTTTTTTTAGTCCCCCACCGGCTTGAAAAACTTTAAGATCACCGCTTCCGACCAATGTCACTTTCTTTGGGATTCCCTAGGCTTTCTCATCATGGGTTTCCAGAGAAATCATTACCTTTGAAAAAACATTCTTTAACCATAGTGACCCCTTGTAAGATATAGATGCCAACCTATAGGTTTGTATGCCCAACCCATATAAATAGGCAAACGACCAACGAACGCACTATAGGTCTTCTCTTTAAATGTGTCTAGTGTGTGACCATAAGACAGATTGTCCTTGGCATATTTCGTCCATCTTTGAAGTATACAACCCCTTGGTATCTCGTTCATGCGTCTATACTCCATTACATCAAACATGTGGCGACAGGGTATGCCCACAGATTCCAACTTTATGCAGTAGCAATACATCTTTTGGTTTTAGCACCATGTATTACAACGTACTGTGTTTTCCTATAATCAGTAATACTCAACCAATAAATAGTATTTACCCCATCCAAATGTGTCTTATCCTGCTCCAACCGCACAACAATATGCGATGACTCGTAGATCATCTCTTTGCATAACATATAGTAGGAGTTTCTTGTGTACATCGGTTGCATCATATGTTTTCACCCCTGATAGGACCGCTTTGATAAATGGAGTTGTGTTCCTCATTTGGTAGTCGAGGCCTGATTATGTGAACCTTATATCTTTCACCACTTGATTATATAAATCTATAAATTTGTACATCATAATTTTTTGATTAAAAACTGTCTTCATTGAGCTGTTCATTGATTCACATCGTTGTGTACTTCTCATACCTACATCAAAAAAATTAGTATAATGGGTAGTGACCGAAACATGGTATGGTAGGTACCCTATCAAAATATAAAGGGGTGTGACTTTAAGTAAACCCAGATAAGGTATGTTTACTAAACTACTTACCTTCGAAGAAATGACCATGCATGAAACATTCTGCCCATTTTTCTTTGTCATTGTAGAGTCCATGTGCTCAAATTTCTTTCTCATAACCGTACGCGGTAATTAGCTCCTTCCAAACCTGCTCAAACTCAATGGGGGTACGATATCTGTCAACACATTTCATGAAACCATTGCAGAACGCTTTTGAGGTATGTCCTTTTACATTCCTCATTAAATGCGACAAACACAACTTATGTCCTACCTTTGGGAAAACAACCGATATCGCATTAGCCATTGCCTTATCCCCGTCAGTCAAAACAGTGTGTGAAGCGACATTATCTCCTGCTTTAGTCAATTTCTCCAATATCCACTTGAATGTCCCCACCTTTTCATGGCTAACTAGAGAAACATAAAAAACAACACTTTGCCTGTTGTGATTTACACCGATAAGCGGCTTGTGGCACGAATTTACTTTGTATGTGGTGCCAAAAGCAATGACGTTGCCAAATACCTTGTAATAATTACGGGATGTCCCATCACACCAAAAGAGTTTATCTACAACATTATCTTTGTCTCGTGTATATTTCAAGAAAATCCAGGGTCTGTATTATGTTTCTCGAGCAGGTATGCAAACACGGCCTCCGTGTCCCCATATAGAATATATTCCTTTTGAATTTGTTGACAAGCATTGTATAAGTCCTTTTTTAAGAAAGGTACACCCCCCGCTTGTTGAACCAGATTCCTAATTGTCACGGCAAGAGAAACCCCAGAATTGATCAATGCCTTGATGCGGAGCTTGTTAGCATCTGAAATAATTATATGGCTTATGTAATATAATTTATCAATTTAGAATGCAAATACAGTCAGAACCTACAATATTTCTTAGTTAAGAAATCACAACAATTACAAGTGGACAGTGCAAATAAAAAACATTGGTTGTACAAGGTAGTTACCAAGAAGAATTAAGGTAACGACTTGATTTGATAAAATACCTTATAAATTAGACTTCAAATGGGGAGACAAGGTCATGATTATGGACCCCAACAAAGTCTTTCACGAACCAAGAGTCGTCAATTGGATCCCCATGAACTTGATTACAACATTGCACCCATATCTAGTTTCCGGTCTTGACGAGCGCTTCTTTTTTGGGTTTCCAAGTAGTTTTTCTCAGATTTTTGATGTGAATTTACCATCCACTATGCTCCTTACAACTGTTTTGTTTCACGGTCCAAAACCTTTTGCCTTGGCATACATATAATAAAACTTTACACATAATTTCATTGACGCAAAGGACAATTTTTTCATATCGTCAAAATTAAAATCTTCAATTTCTTTTCCGAGTTATTTCCTTACCTCAGGGGGAACGAAGTATTCTGGAATAATTATGATGTCTTCATCATCAGATTTATCATAATATAATACTCATTATTGGAGGGTGCTACTGATTTCACGTCATCAATCGGTTCATGGTGTGCACGGGAATTGTTATCCTTGGCCATTTATACCTAAATACATACGAGTATAGGTACCTGACTGTAATATTGTAAGAAATTTGCATTACTATTATGCAAATAATTAGGATACTAGCAACAATAATTATCGATTATAACGTAATTAGTGATGACAACTGAGTTCCCAGCTACATAAAACCTGGCGTTATTACCAACCATATAGGTAGCTACTAGCCTACTACCAACAACATTAAGGCTTGCAAAAGTATGATTTAATTAGGTAGTAAATTCAGAAAAATTCATTGATCTTGTTCTTTTTGACATAACTAAACAAACCCCATAACTGAATTTTTCTTTTTGACAAAATTAAACAAACCCCACAACTCAATTGTAACATAATTGTCAAAAATGTATGAGCTACGGTTTACGAAAGAGTCTTGTCAAAATGGAACCAAGGTAAAAGAACCGAATTTTAAAATTATACCATGCACCCAAGAAAAGAACCGAAATGTAAATCAAGTATATTTATTGCTAAGTGTAAAAAGTAAAGACTTACCTTTAACAATGGTGGTTGGAGGTTGGAACCCTAGGTTGGAGAAGAGCCCTTTGTTGCTTCCAAGATGAGAGTTGGATAGTGAGAATAATTGGTGTATTCAATGTAGGAAAAATATCTTAGCTAACATAATATAAAATAATATTATAATATACTACCTAAGATACAAGTTCAGTTTGAATTTCAAAAGCCATTACTGAAAAAAAGGAAATTAAAGATATTTCAAAACCCCGCGTTTTCCAATTCCCCTTCTCTCTCCTGTCCATTTCTCGGGTTTTCTAGTGCCATCCCTCAAAATTTCAAACTCTCAACTCAATTCCTCTAGTCGTGCGGTCACCGTGCCACTGAATCCATCGATTCTGCTTTGAATTCATCGATTCTCCGCTGAATTCACCGATTATTCACTCAATTCTCTATTTCCCCTTTTACACTAAATATTGGTACTACTTAACCCTAATTCAGTTTGCATGTGTTTGATTCTTGGTGTGGGATAATGATTTTCTCTGATGAATTGGGTTTAATTATAAATGTTGGTTGTGTGTCCTTGATTTTGTATATGTAAGTTTATTGAAATGAATTTAGGTGTTAAAAATGTATATTAAACCGAATTTAGGGAGATTCACTAAAATACAGTTTCACCATTAGATTTTGCTCTCGAGAGGTTTCGAAGAGGGGATCTCTTCTCCCTCCTTCGATGCCATGGCCAGACCTCGGAAGCAACAGGATCAAGGCAAAGGACAATCGAATAAGAAGCAGACGAGTAACGCGATTACTCGGGCTGCTTCGAAGAACACAGTCTCACCGGAAAAAGAGGCGGTGGTGGCCATTGCCACGCCAGAAACACCAACAAACCCAGATGCAAATTTTGTTTTAGAAGAACAGATTCTCACCCCGAAATCATCACTGCGTGATTTGCAAAAACAATCACAAGTGAGAACAACCTTCAATGCGTGGATTAATGGATTGCCACAGGGGAAAGATGTTCGAACCCATATTCAACAGAGTATTGGTGGGAATGGGTTAGTCAGTTCTCCACCTTTAAATTCCAGTAATCTTGATCATGTTTCAATCTCTTTAGATGATAATCGTGTTGATAATATGATTTCCCCCAATATTAATGTTGGAATTGTTCAAATTGATGTTGAGGATATTGAGGATGAAATTGCATTATGGAATTCTGCTATAATCTGTTATGTTCTTGGTGCTAACCCACCACATAACATTTTGGAGGGTTTTGTGAGGAGGGTTTGGGGAAAACATGGAGTTGATAAGGTTGCAATGGTGGGGAAAGGGATTTCTATGGTTCGATTCAAAACCATGGAAAATTGCTCCAATGTTTTGAAGGGGGTTGTTCAATTTTTTGATTCCAAACCTGTGATCATTAGACCTTGGACCCCTGATGTTAACATTGCTAAAGAACCAGTCAAGAAAATCCCAATCTGGATCAAACTACCTAGGCTTGATGTCAAATACTGGGGGGAAAGGAGCTTGTTCAAAATTGTTGGATTTGTTGGGAAAGCATTGAAGGTGGATCAAGGAACTTTGCATAGGGACAAACTTATGTTTGCTAAGGTATTAGTTGAGGTTGATATTGACCAACAGTTTCCATCCTGCATACAGTTCATGAATGAGAAGGGTGTACTCATGAAGCAACAGGTGGAGTATGAATGGATTACACTCACTTGCTCCATCTGCAAAGGGTATGGCCATACTCAGGCTAACTCTCACAACAAGAAACAAGTCAAAACAAAAAAGGTGTGGGTAAAGAAAACTGTCACTCTTCCCACAACTGCTCCAAGGGAGGAGGAGATTCCTGCCACAGTGGAGGCCACAATGGTGGATAACACTGATCGATTTACACAAGCTCATGGATTTAGTAAGCATAAGTGTCAGCGGTTGCAACCTATTGTTACTAAAAATCAATTTCATGCCCTTCCTACTGAAGATGATTTGGAGAGTGAATTGGATGATACTGACTCACCTGTAGTGTAGATGCAACCATTGGACAGGGGACTAAACTCCCCTACATCCAATGTATAGTGTTTTATGTTGGAATATTAGGGGACTAAATAGGCAAGCTAAACAAAATGAGGTGAGGAGGATGCTTCTTACTCATCAGACCAAACTATTTGGTCTCTTAAAAACAAGGGTTAAGGCTGCTAACATCGGGGCCTTGTACCTGAACGTGTGTCCAAACTGGTGTTTTACCACCAATCTTAGCACTCACAAAAATGGAAGGATTGTTGTGGCTTGGAATCCAGTGTGCTTTGATATTGATATATTGGCTGTCAGCAGTCAAATGATCCATTATAATGTTACTCATAAAAGCTTTGAAATGGTATTTCATGCCTCTTTCGTTTATGGTTTCAATGAGAAGAAAGAGATATTTGGGTTGTGGGATCATTTAAGGGCTATTGCTGATAACATGTCTAGCCCATGGGTGGTTATTGGAGATTTCAATGCTCTTATGGCAATTGAAGATAGGGTTGGAGCACATGTTAGGCTCCTTGATATCCAAGACATGAGAAAGTGTATGACACATTGTGATCTCACTGAAGTCAAGACAATGGGAAGGCACTTGGACTAATAAACAGGAGGGGGATGCTAGGGTGTTCTCTAGGATTGACAAAGTGCTTGCTAACACATAATGGGATGATATCTTCCCAACTGCTGAAGCTACCTTTCTTCTAGAAGGAAGTTTTGATCACTGCCCTATGGTGTTGCAATGCTACCACCTCCCTGCTCAAAAAAGACCTTTTAGGTTCTATAATATGTGGCTGAAGTCTGCACAGTTCATGCCACTAGTTGAGATCACATGGGGTAAGCATATCTTTGGATGCCATAGAGTAACTCAGAAACTAAAAATGATTAAACAAGAACTGAAATTGCTAAACAAGGCAGGTTTCAACTCCATTGAAGCTGAAAGTTTAAGACTGCATAAGGAATTACTACAAATCCAGCAAGAAATGCATAGGCAACCTGGTGATAGTTCATTGGCCACAGCTGAAAAAGTGGCAAGTCATGCATATAAAGCTTCTCATGAGTGTTGTCTATCCTTCTTACATCAGACAGCTAAGGTTCAGTGGTTAGAGTTGGGTGATGAAAATAGCAGGGTGTTTCATCAAAGTATCAAACAAAGAAGAAAAACTAATCAGATCCACTAAATTCAGACTAGTACAGGGGTGTGAGGTGAAGATAGTTGTTGAGGTTCAACAGGCTTTTACTTAGTTTTATGATTCCCTTTTTGGGTTAGTTATGACCAATAGAAGACAGGTCCAACCTATCATCTTTGATCAAGGTAACATATTGATTAATGCTCATAGACAACTCCTTCTATGCTCTTTCACTAAGGCTGGCATCAAAAGAGTTCTGAACTCCATTCCTAGTGATAAAGCACCAGGGTTGGATGAGTTCAGTAGTCAGTTTTTCAAAGCCACCTGGTCCATTGTAAGCATTGATATCTGTGCTGATATATATGATTTTTTCACAACTAGTAAAATTCTTAAGGAAATTAATGTAACTTCAATGACCTTGGTTACCAAAGTCACTGTACCTGCTTCAGTGCGAGATTTCAGACCAAGTGCATGCTGCTCTGTTGTGTACAAATTTATATCTAAGCTCCTTTGCAGTAAGTTGAGTGATGTGCTCCCTTATATCATCACTCACACACAGGGGGCATTTATTTCTAGAAGATCAATTATGCACAATGTCTTGATCTGTCAAGACATTATTAAACATTATGGCAAAGGGAGTTCTCAACCATGTTGTATGATGAAGCTTGACCCGAGGAAGGCCTATGACACAGTGGAATGGGCATTTATTGAGGAAGCGATGACTGAGTTAAGTTTTCCTACTCACTTTATCAGCTTGGTCATGACTTGTCTTTCCACCACTCAATAATCCCTCATGATTAATGGTGTGCCATCTCCCCTCATTCACCCTAAGAGTGAATTAAGACAGGGTGATCCCCTCTCTCCCCTCCTGTTCACTATTTGCATGAAGTATTTTTCTAGATCAATGAAACTGGTTGGTCAGCATCCTGAATTTCACTTCCAATCTAGATGAAAGACAATGAGAATGAACCACTTATGCTTTGCAGATGACTTTCTTATGTTCTTTAAGGGGATATCTCTTTTGTGAAGCTAATGTTATAGGGATGCCAAGTTTTCTCTGAAGCTACAGGTTTACAGTTCAACCCTGCTAAATCTTCCATTTATTGATGTGGAATGAATCCAACAGTCAAGGCTAGTATTCAGATTATCTCTGGTTTCAAACTTGAAGATTTACCCTTTAGATACTTGGGGGTGCCTATTAGTTCTAGGAAACTACGGGCTTGAGATTGTGAATTGCTGGTTGAAAAAATGGTGTCCAAGATTAAGGTCTGGAGCACAAGACATCTCTCCTTTGCAGGAAGGATGTAGTTAGTCAACTCAGTCCTCATAAGTATCTATGTATACTGGGCGCAGATCTTTCTTCTCCCTAAAAAAATTACACACAAAATTTCTGCAATTTGTAGACCTTACCTCTGGTATGGAGCATATGATGATAGTAGGCCTGGCTGTGTTGGTTGGGATCATCTTTGTAATAAAAAAAGATCAGGGTGGTCTAGGTTTCAGAAACATCTCCCTTTGGAATCAAATTGCTTTGGGGAAACTGGCTTGGGCAATTAGCCAAAAACAGGATAGCCTGTGGGTTAAGTGGGTGCACACTCTCAATGTGAAAGATCAATGTTGGCAGCAGTATAATCCACCTCTTTCTACTAGTTGGGCCATCAGGTACATATGTAAGGTTAAAACAAGCATCTCAAATGCTCTTAGCTCAACTCAATGGCTTCTTGCTCCTAAGTACTCCATCAAATAAACTTATGGGGGTCTGTGTGTTAGGTTATGATACATATAATTGAATATAAATCATGTGGAAAAACCATAAAAGCTAGGATTCCAAATTAATTGCCACATAACAATTAGCATAAGTTAGGATGCATACTCTTTGTAGCGTGCCCTCCCTGGTTGCGCCCGAACCGAACAAGAACAAGTCTTTAGGACTCCAAGTGTCGTCCCTCCGTAGATAGTCCACAGCACGTCCGGATCCGCCTTAGGTTTAATTAACTAGAATTGCCCCAAAGGTAGTATGAAATTTCGGATTTTACAGCAATTAAAAGTCTGCGTTTTATATGCCTAAACTTGAGTGAATACTTGGAAAACTCGTTATAAATTGTGAACCATGATCACCTATTTATAGGGTATGGGTATCGGATATTAGAATCCTTCTAGGAAACAAATTAACTAATCTGAATCTAACTTGAATTCAATTAATTAATTATCTAGTAGATTTAGGAAATTAATCTATACGAATCCTAATCGATCAAGGTTTCGTACACAAAGCACAAACACACACGCACGCACAGCAGCCCACGAGGGGCGCCATGCGTGCGCGCGCTTAGCCCAGTCCCTGCAAGTGCTCGCAGCCCACGAGGGGCGTGCGTCTGCTGGCCTTGCTCTTCGCTTGGGCTTTGCTTTCTTTGGTCGCGTGGGCTTTGCTAGGCGTTGGGCCTAGCTTCGTGCTAGGCCTTGCGTCTAGCAAGCTCGTCTGATGTTTATTCGTACGACGCGCTTCCGATTAATTTTCCGATTCCGGAATTCATTTCCGATACGAACAATATTTAACATTTTCGATTCCGGAATTAATTTCCGTTTCGAACAAATATTTAATATTTCCGTTTCCGGAATTATTTTCCGATTCCGATAATATTTCCGATTCTGACAATATTTCCGTTTCCGGCAATATTTCCGATTCCGACAATATTTCCATTTCCGATAATATTTTCCGATACGTACCATGTTTCTGTTTCCGGCAACATCAACGACTTGGATAATATTTATATTTCCGATACGATCCATATTTCCGTTTCCGGCAATATCATCGTTTCCGGAGTATTCATTATTTGCCTTTGACGATCTCAGCTCCCACTGGAATCAAGATCCGTCGATTCCGAATATCCATAGATAGAGTATTTAATGCCATTAAATACTTGATCCGTTTACGTACTATTTGTGTGACCCTACGGGTTCAGTCAAGAGTAAGCTGTGGATTAATATCATTAATTCCACTTGAACTGAAGCGGCCTCTAGCTAGGCATACAGTTCACTTGATCTCACTGAATTATTAACTTGTATGATTAATACTAAACCGCATTTATTAGACTTACCATTAAATGCATACTTGGACCAAGGGCATTATTTCCTTCAGTCTCCCACTTGTCTTTAGGGACAAGTGTGCATTTCCTAATTCCTTTGTCACTCGATGCTTGCTCTTGAACATAAGGTAAGAGTTGTCATCCTTATTATGTCCAGAGGTGTTTCTCGGTTTCAGAGTTCAACTGATCAAATAAACAAATAATCATAGCCTATGATTCATCTGAGCATGGCCATGCATTCTACAGTTTCTAGCTCTCCGAGCGGCCTTGTACAACTTTCAGCATCTCGTCCTGATTTATGGGAGGACAATCCCAATCTTGCGATCTTGAGATTAGACTTCGCTTGATAGGTGATTACCCGAGCGTTGCCTTTATAGCCTCCTTTTACGGTGCGACGGTTGACAACGTCAAAGTAAGCAGTTCTCAAACAAGTAATCTCAAATCACTCAGGTATTGAGGATTAGTGTCTAATAATTTTAATGAAATTTACTTATGACAGGTTTTCATCTCTTACAGTAAAGTTTCATAGGTCTGTCCGATACTAGTCTTCCCAAAGTAAGTATCTATGCAAATGACTTCGACATTGCCATGTCCACATAGTTCAAGAAACAGAACTACTAGTCATCTTGCATTTTAGTCGTCTAACGTTTTCTATGCGTCCATCTTTATAGAAAACTCCGACCAGGGACCATTTTCAACTTTTGACATTCAAGTTCACTTGATAGACATTTCTTAGTCACAAGACTAGTTCTGACAGTCTATCTTGAATATATCGTCAATTTGAAGGGACTCATCATTTAATAAACCACAATGGAAAAATGAATTTTATTCATTAATGTGAATGGTTAACCAATAACGTTTTACAAAGTATTAAACTCTAAAACTTTAAAACATTAAACAAGGATATCAAAGCCATTCTCCAACATGCTTGATTCCCATAGCTGCAGTGTGCGAGTTGTGCTTCGCCTGCGGCAGAGGTTTAGTTAATGGATCTGAGACGTTGTCATCAGTTCCAATCTTGCTTATCTCGACTTCTTTTCTTTCAACGAACTCTCATAGAAGGTGAAATCTACGAAGTACATGCTTGACTCTCTGGTGGTGTCTAGGCTCCTTTGCCTGTGCAATAGCTCCATTATTATCACAATACAGAGCTATTGGTCCTTTAATGGAGGGGACTACACCAAGTTCGCCTATGAACTTCCTTAGCCATATAGCTTCCTTTGCTGCTTCATGTGCAGCAATGTACTCCGCTTCAGTTGTAGAATCCGCAATGGTGCTTTGCTTAGCACTTTTCCAGCTTACTGCACCTCCGTTGAGGCAGAAATAAACCCA
Source organism: Spinacia oleracea (assembly GCF_020520425.1). NCBI lineage: Eukaryota > Viridiplantae > Streptophyta > Magnoliopsida > Caryophyllales > Amaranthaceae > Spinacia > Spinacia oleracea. Next base: position 109,259,609 of record NC_079490.1, read on the forward strand.
AACTGTGATCTGAAATCATCTTTGTCGGTTTAGAAACTTGCGTCCGTATAGCCTTTAACAATTAATTCATCATCTCCACCATAGACCAGGAAATAATCTTTGTGCCTTTTCAAGTACTTCATAATATTCTTGCCAGGAGTCCAATGTGCCTCTCCTGGGTCTGACTGGTATCTTCTCGTAGCACTGAGTGCATACGCAACATCCGGGCGTGTACATATCATAGCAGACATTATTGAACCAATCAATGATGCATATGGAATCCCATTCATTCGTCTACGCTCACCTAGTGTTTTTGGGCACTGAGTCTTGCTTAGAGTCATTCCATGAGACATGGGTAGGTAGCCTCGCTTGGAGTCTGCCATATTGAACCTTTCAAGCACCTTATTGATATAAGTGCTTTGACTGAGTCCAATCATCTTCTTAGATCTATCTCTGTAAATCTTGATGCCCAATATGTATTGTGCTTCTCCTAGATCCTTCATCGAAAAACATTTTCCAAGCCAAATCTTGACAGAGCTCAACATAGGTATGTCATTTCCGATAAGTAATATGTCGTCGACATATAATACTAGAAAAGAAATTTTGCTCCCACTGACCTTCTTGTATACACAAGATTTGTCTGCGTTCTTGATGAAACCAAAGTCACTGACTGCTTCATCAAAACGTATATTCCAGCTCCTTGATGCTTGCTTCAATCCGTAGATTGATTTCTTAAGCTTGCATACCTTTTTAGCATTCTTTGGATCCTCAAAACCCTCAGGATGTGTCATGAACACAGTTCTGTTAAAACGTCGTTTGAGAAAACGGTTTTGACATCCATCTGCCATATTTCGTAATCGTAATATGCAGCGATTGCTAACATTATCCGAATAGACTTTAGCATTATAACTGGTGAAAAGGTTTCATCGTAATCCACACCGTGGACTTGCCTGTAACCTTTTGCAACCAATCTAGCTTTGAAAACTTCAAGTTTCCCATCCTTGTCCTTTTTCAGTTTGAAAACCCATTTGCTTCCTATGGCTTGGTAGCCATCTGGCAAATCGACCAAATCCCAAACTTGGTTTTCAGACATGGAGTCTAATTCAGATTGCATGGCTTCTTGCCATTGCTTGGAGCTAGGGCTCGTCATAGCTTGTTTGTAAGTCGCGGGTTCATCACTTTCAAGTAATAGAACTTCATAGCTCTCGTTCGTCAAAATACCTAAGTACCTTTCCGGTTGAGATCTATATCTCTGCGATCTACGCGGGGTTACATTTCTAGATGGTCCTTGATTCTCACTAGATACTTCTAAAGATCTCCGAGTTTCATCCTGAATGTCATCTTGAGCATTCTCTAGAGTTTGTTGTTCGACTCGAATTTCTTCGAGGTCTACTTTTCTCCCACTTGTCATTTTGGAAATGTGATATCTTTCCAAAAAGATACCATCTCGAGCAACAAACACCTTGTTCTCAGATGTATTGTAGAAGTAATACCCCTTTGTTTCCTTTGGGTAGCCCACAAGGATACATTTGTCAGATTTTGGATGAAGTTTGTCTGAAATTAATCGTTTGACGTATACTTCACATCCCCAAATCTTAAAAAAAGACACTTTTGGAGGCTTTCCAAACCATAACTCATATGGAGTCTTTTCAAAAGCTTTAGACGGAGCTCTATTTATAGTGAGTGCAGCTGTGTTTAGTGCATGTCCCCAAAATTCTATTGGAAGTTCGGCCTGACCCATCATTGATCTAACCATGTCTAGCAAGGTTCTATTCCTCCGTTCCGACACACCGTTCCATTGAGGTGTTCCAGGAGGAGTCAATTCTGATAGAATTGCACATTCTTTCAGATGGTCATCAAATTCATAGCTCAGATATTCACCGCCTCTATCAGACCGCAGTGCCTTAATCTTCTTGCCTAATTGATTCTCTACTTCACTCTGAAATTCCTGGAATTTGTCAAAGGATTCAGACTTATGCTTCATTAGGTAGACATAACCATATCTAATGAAGTCATCAGTGAAAGTGATAAAGTAGCTGAAACCACCTCTAGCATTTGTACTCATTGGTCCACATACATCTATATGGATTAAACCCAATAGTTCATTTTCTCTTTCTCCAACTTTAGAGAAATGTTGCTTTGTCATTTTGCCAAGTAAACATGATTCGCACTTACCATAATCCTCTAAGTCAAATGGTTCTAGAATTCCTTCTTTTTGAAGTCTTTCTATGCGTTTCAAGTTAATATGGCCTAATCGACAATGCCACAGATAGGTGAGATCTGAATCATTCTTTTTGGCCTTTTTGGTATTTATTTTATAAACTTGTTTGTCGTGATCTAATAAATAAAGTCCATTGACTAATCTAGCAGATCCATAAAACATCCCTTTAAAACAAAACGAACAACTATTGTCTTTTATTAAAAAGGAAAATCCCTTAGCATCTAAGCAAGAAACAGAAATGATGTTTTTATTAAGACTTGGAACATGGAAACAATCTTCCAGTTCCAAAACTAGCCTAGAGGGCAACGACAAATAATAAGTTCCTACAGCTAATGCAGCAATCCGTGCTCCATTTCCCACTCGTAGGTTGACTTCACCCTTGCTTAACCTTCTACTTCTTCTTAGTCCCTGCGAATTGGAACATAAGTGTGAGCCACAACCTGTATCTAATACCCAAGAAGTTGAATTAGCAAGTATACAGTCTATAACAAAAATACCTGAAGATGGAACGACTGTTCCGTTCTTCTGATCTTCCTTAAGCTTTGGACATTCTCTCTTGTAATGGCCAATTCCATCACAATAAAGACAACTTGATGTGGACTTGTCCAGCTTTGTCTTCTTTCTTGACTCAGCATTGCCCTTGGACTTTCCACCTTTCTTGAACCTTCTAGCCCATTCATCAGGGATATTGTTCAGCATGAGACTCGTAGCCTTTTTGAGATCCGCATCCCAGGCGGCAAATCTTTCAGGGGTTATGTCTCTGGCATAGTAGCTTGGCATGGGATGGAACAGTACATACTCAAGTCCATTGAGTCTGACTACTTCAACTAGCTTAGCTTCCCATTTAAGAAAATTTGTTAGGTTCAGCTTGACCATAAGCTTGTAGGGGAATACAGTTAAACTTAATAACATGTGCGGAAACAATCCCCAAAGCCAGGAAACATGTATAAAGCACAGATTAAGCAAACTTACATTCGAAGCGTGTTTTCCACAATAATATGTCAACGAACACGAACAAAGAACTCCACTTGTCGTTCCTCTACTTGGTTCACCGACACGATCAGATTCGTCTTGATAATCGTAGCTTAGACAATCATTCAAGAGTTTGTGCTTTTGGGAAGAACACATCCATGGAGGCTGAGAGAGAATTAGGGTTTCTCTCTCATCCTTAGGGTTTGATGTGTGTCGACTGAATTGTGATTGCAGTAAGTTGGAAATTAGGTCATAAGGTTATTTACATAACCTTACTAACCGACCAAGCCAAGAGGCAAGCCCGGCCAACAAGCCCCGCGTGAGACAAGCACAGCGAGCTGGGCCATGGGCCTCGCTGTTGTGGCTGTGTCGTTACTTCGGCCCGCGCGCACACGCGCAGCTCCGCTCGGCCATGGGCCAGCGCTGCCGTGTTGCCTTGGCCCTTGCTTGCTTGCTTAGTGCGCGCCCATGGGCCTCGAGTGCTTCGTGCACTCGGCTCGTGGGCCGCTCTTCGTATTCGCGTTTAATATATTTCCGATATATTATTTATCGTTTCGTATACGACGAATCACCATCGTACGATACAATTTATTCGTTTCTCCTAGCTTACGAATATTTGCGATACGATATACGATTCCGATGCAAGGTCGTATCGTATAATACGTTTCCAACTTAAATCCCGAAAAGCTATTAAATAAATTTCCGATTCATTTAATCCGGTGATCTGTTACGTGTCATTGGTGTGACCTTGTAGGTTCAGTCAAGAGTAAGTTGTGAGTTCAATATCCATTATAACTCACTGATCGGAAGCATTGCTCCAGCTAGCTGTTCCGATCACTTGATCTCACTGAATTAATTGTTTGCAATTAATCTGAACCTTGGTATTAGACTTAATGCACCTTGGGTGAAGGACATATTTCCTTTAATCTCCCACTTGTCATTCAGACAAGTGTGCATCCACATTCCTTTTGTCACTTAGTGTTACTTACTGAACATAAGGTAAGATCCAAGCCATCCTTATTAGGTCCAGAAGTGTTTCTCGGATTACAGAGTTCAACTATCAAACTTTTGCAGAAGGTTAAGCCTAACCATTCTGAGCACGGCCATGCATTTTACAGTATCTAACTCTCCGAGAGGCCTTGTTACACAACAATACCATATCCTATCAAAGATAGGAGGACAATCCATTCTTGCAATCTATGAACACTCACTTTGATTCATAGTACGCCCAATAATTGCTTTTATAGCCTCCTTTTACGGTGCGACGTTTAGCTAGTATCAAAGCGAACTAATTCTCAAACGAGCGGACATAATCGCTCATGTTCTGAGGAACGGTTTCTAATCACCATTAATGAGAACTACCTATGACATGACTTTAATCTCTTAAAGTGTTCTCATGGTCAATCCGATACAAGATCCAATAAGTATCTATGCAAAAGATTATGACATCCAGTCACTCTAGTTCAAGAAACAGAACTAAGTAATCTACTTGCAATATAATCTTCATTAGTCATTGGTCGTCCACCTTTCAATGACCTGGATTAGGGATCCTTTGTGACTTCAATATTCAAGTTCACTTATGGGTGTTTCTTTGTCGAAGAATCCATCTTGACATCCCATTTGAATGATTTGAATCACATGGACTTATCATTTAATACTAAACCAAGATTAAATGAACTATGAAATATAATTTCATAAATGATAAATATTTAAACCAAATGCTTACCAATTTGTGGGCCTCTAACCCAAAATCAAGCATTTTTTACAGATATAGGCCTTTCACCCAATACTTAAAACATTCATGGAACTCAAACTTGATTCCATATATGCATATGAATGTTGTGTATCATTCAATGCAGAGGTTTGGTTTATCATACTTTGCTATCCTTAGCATCTTTTCCATCGAAAGCCTTTCGTTGTAAGATGAAAAGATCTTTGAATATGTTTCTAGAATGATCTAGTCTTTCGTTGCTGTTTAGAATGATAATCATATCTAAAATAGAAAATCATCCAGGTAGCAGACTTGTGATCAACCTGAGTTCATTGAAGAACTCCCACTAAAAACAATTCCCTTTCATTGCTTCTTAGGAAACAATGAATTCATTTCAATTATGTAGAATTTCAAATGATGCTTCCCTTTTGGAATGCTCCAACCAGTTCACATAGATGTGGGAGATACATCTTTCAACTGAGAACTTGGAAACTAATCATTGATTCAGTTTCCCATGCATCACATATGGTTTAGAACCTATGTTACCACCTTTTAATCACGACGCCTAATTGCCCGTGTATGTTTGTGGTTTGCCTAACAACAAGATTCAACCTTTGCTTAGGCAAATGCATTTAGCATCAAAACTTTAGTTATCTTCACTTCCTCTTATCAAGTGCTCATCCTACATATCCAAATGTATTGGATGTTCTTGATACTGTTCCAATGATCTTTGATCCAGATCAATAGAGATTGGTATAAACTCGTCACGATCCAATGTTCACGAGTTATCTTGGCGATCTATATATCACATTATACATGATTGATTTGTAATGCAAAAACCATTCGCATTTTAAAATCCATCCATGTAACTTTTAGCTTCATTCTGTTTCAAGAGACACTGAATCTTGCTAAAATCTTGGCATTGCCATGTGATATAAGGTGAAGGCACCTCTTCAAGGTCCTTCATGCTTAACTTTAGTGATAACAGCCTAGCTTTATACTTAGTTAAAGCATTCATAACTTAGACTTACTCATATGGGTTGAGAGTCTCTTTTGAGTCTCTCCATTGTGTTTGATTTAGTAATTACTTTTACAGAATCCAAACAACGCTTTAGATCCTATCCAATAGATCTTTAACCCAATATGTTCTAAGTTTCGCCATGGTTCTAATATTGATAAATACTTTCAAATCTAACCCTTTAGAATTTGAATGTCATTTTCAATAGAGAGATTTGTATCTCATATATAGAACCAATAAACTTGACTTGGCTCCCACTAAACTCCTCATCTATAAGATGATCCATATTTTCATAAAGCTATGATTGCTCAATAGCCGTTTAGAAAAATATGGTCCAATTCCCACTTGCATGCTTTAATCTACGAATAGATTTCTTAAGCTTGCTCTTTTTATCTAGCATCCAAAACTTTTACATTGTGTGATGTACACAATTCCTTTCTACAATTCCAATTGAGTAAGGTGTTTCGTTTTCCAATTGCCATATTGCCATATGCAATGATTGCTAGATTTATCCAAAATAGTTCAAGCATTCCGACTTGGTGAAAAAGATTTCAACATTATCAACGCCGTGAAGTTGTTTACAATCTTTAACCACCAATCTAGCTTCTCTTTTGTATGTGTATACAATATCATCTCTGTATGTTTTGAAAACATGTTTGCAACCAATGGGAGTAAACCCTTTATGCAAATCAACCAAATCATAGATTTGATTATCTAAGATGAAGATATTTTAGATAAAATGGCCTCAAACCATTTTGTATGGCCTCGAACCATACTTATGTTTCTGATGGCCTCAAACCATACTTGGGAATTTTTAATTTGTCGTAGCTAACCTGTAAGTCGTATGTTTTTGAAGCACTTTCCAAAGTCTTCATAGTTTTCATTCCTCAAGATATCTATGTATCTATCTCGGTTGAATTCTATTCCTTATATGATTTACCTAGGTATTGAACATCAAACGTTAGTGTCTAAAAAGACATTACTCAAGTCCTTTGAGTATTAGGATTCTCTTGAAGCACTTCTAAAGTCTTCCTGAAGCTCTTCCAAAGGCTTCTAAGTACGGAGCTTTTCCAAAGACTGCTAAGTATCCTACATTCGTTTGTTGCTTGACTCGAAGTTCATTCGAGGTCATTTTTCTCCCACTTGCCTTTTTGGAAATATGATGGTTTCCTAAAAGACATTATCTTAAGAAACAACCATATGTTCTCAGATTTGTGGTAGAATCAATACCTTTTGTTTCTATGAGTCGCTCATAAAGAAACATATATCTATCCTTGAGTTTGTTTGATGTAAACATTAACTCCCACTGGGTTCGACAACCCTAGATATATATGTACTGAAAAGATGTGCTGAACCGAAGTTCAATCCTTATGACATCTTATCCTTAGCTTTGACAACTTTGTTTAGTGTGATAGTCACTTGAGAGTATCATTTAGAAACTATATAGGAAAATAGTCGTGATTATCGTTAATCGAAATAGATTCCGATTCCTCTATTTGGACATACCATATTCATTTGGAGTTTCGATTGTTATAATGCCATATAAACAATCTAGATAATCTTTCTTGGCTCATGCAAACATCACCTTGACCCAGCCTAGATGTTCCAAAATTCTTGCCAAGTTGATTTTATACCCTTTGTGAATTGCATTGAAGCATTTCACATATTTCACGTTGAGTAAATATAGCCATATTTTCTCAAATTCTTGTGAAATAGGTAGGTCATAAAATCCATCTTTGGCCCATGAACTTCATTGTTTAGAAACTTCTAACAATAGTCCATTTCTATGTCATGTTCAACAAGCAAGACCCACATGTCTTAAATTAACCAACTTTCAGAAATCCATGCCATGGAATCTTAGAATGTTGACTTGTTGATATGGTCGTATGACATTGCAAAGATATGTGGAACACAAATCAAAGTGTTTGATTTGAACCTTCTGAAGTTTGAGTGTGAAGAGATTCGTTTGTTTATTAATCAATCATATGACTCAACCCTTAAATGACCATTTCATTCAAATAAACACTCAACGAATGTTTTTGTTTACTTTGAATGCGAGTCTTTCCGTTGTCCAAACAGAAATTGATTATGATGATTAATGGAACATAATGCCATTAAGTTCCAGCCTTTAGAAGGACTTTAAAACAAACATGATGACCCTACAATTAATGTAGCACAACTTTGCTTCATTTCCCACTTGTAGGTCAATAACCAGACTTAGCTCCCGGAATTTGAGTTCTTAACAAGAGTTAGAATCTCAAGCTGTAATCTAATACCATAGGAGTCTATTTTCTAAGTCGTTTCTCTTTAACATAAACTTTTAGGTAGAAATTGAATATTGAATTCATTTCTTTTGTTCCCCTTTCCTATCCTTTCTAGCACGTTTTCTTATAGTCTTAAAGATTTTACTCTTTGCTTGATCTTCTTACTTTGTTATGCGTACAAAGTCCCTTTCTTTTATTCACTTTGAATGACCGCATCCAATGAGTCTAGTTCATTATCGAATCAAAAGAAAATTGGTTGTTAACCATTGGTTATACATGAGTCTTTAACTCAATACTTCATTATTTCAAAACTACCCAGTATTCTGAATATATGAGGTCCAATTGGTCTACCATTCAAATTCTAGTTTGAAAACAACCATGAAGATCACTATAAGAAAATAGCATTCAAGATACGCTCTCATTCTCCTTTCCTTTGAGAATCGCTCTCAAAAATAGTTACCAATCGATCGAGGAAATATCGCAGTTCTATTGTCCGAACGCAATAAAGTTGAAGATTGATTATTCTAAAAAATGAACTAGCAAAGAAAACATTTATCATACTTTAATAACTTGAAATAAAAGCAAAACATGCAATCATTAAAGCTATTAAAACATTTCATTCATGCAAAAACCAAAAACATGATCCAAAATGAATGAAACGATTCCAAGACCCCAAAAGTCCTAAATCCTTAAGCAGCTTTAGCATGTCTTAAGTACTTTAAGATTTTAGGTAAGCAAAACCTATTGCTAGTAATCTCCAAATTACTCTTGGTTAATAAATTAATACCATAATTTATCCCATTGCCACAACATAATGCCATTTGTTGTTTGAGTTGAAACCACAATCAACGTGCTCCTTTAGGACGCCTTACCACCTAAGTCAACTAAAATAGCACCTCGCTTTAGCGTAAACCTACTATCTTAGATCCTTAGATTTTTGTAAGTGCTTGATTTGGAAGGAAATTTTTAAACTCAATATTACTTGGACCTAGTTGTTTCTATGTTGGTTCGATTATTTAGTGAACTCAATCTAATCGAGTCATATGAAACAACCTGTTCATGCAAAGCATACATACATTCATACATTCACGCATAATATATATATTAAATTGCATAAATAAATGGTGATCTAGTATGGCCCAAAACTTCTTGTCTTGAAGCATCCAATCTTCATCACCTCCTTGTTAGCTTGGCATCGTCTTGAATCTTCGTTCAAATGCTAACTTAAAGTTCTAAACTTAGAAATACTTGAAATAATAAAATTACATCAAATTTCCATGGTACGCTGACCATATTTAAAACTTTACATTCAAAGATAGAACGGTGCGCAGACCGTATTTAACTATCCTAAATTGGCCATACTAGTCACTTGGAGTACCTGCATTGCATAAAATATATATTCTACGCATTCATCCATTCGTATGCTAAAACGAATGGCCCATGTTAATATGCAAGTATTTACGTGAATTAATTAAAATTCACGTTCACATAAACGCGTCCTAAAAGATTAATCAATTTCCAAATCATTAATCCTTAGACTTTATTCTAATTAAAATCGAATTTAATTAAAATAATGCGACCTACGAAAATAATTAAAAATAATTATTTCATTTTAATTTCATTTAGTGGCTCCCACTCAAACCAATAATTATTCCGGATAATTAATTATGAAATATTAAATTAAAACTCGTGGCCCGGCCCAAGCAAATAAAATATTAAATTAAATATCCCGTTAGCCTAAATTAATGCAAATATACGAAGCCCAACGAATTAAACGATTTTAAAAAAAAGAAGTCCAATTGCTTGATTGGGCTAGGCTTGCGCCCAGCCCCGCCTCGTGTGAGGCCCAAGAGCACACGAGCAAGAGCTCGCGCACCCCGCCCCATCGCTCGCGCGCGCGTCCTCGCAGCGATGCTGCCCTGCGCTGCGTGTTGTGCATCGTGAGTGCTCGACGTCGCAAGGCTTGCGCCTCGCTTCGTCGCAGCCCCGCAAGCTCCCTCGCCTGCCCTTTGCTCGCCTAGCGCGCACGAGGCACGCAGCATAGTTGCTGCTGCCCGTGTCGCATGGCTCAGCCTGAGAGCAATGGCCTCGTATAGCTCGACGAGCCATACTTCCATCATGCTCATGTTCGTGTTTTTGGTTCGTAATACGGACCAACTTAATTAAAATTAAATTTAATTCACGAACTTGCATTAATTTTATTTTTCAAAAAGTTACGATTTTTATTTTTCGAAAAACAACGATTTTTAACGATTCAATAAACTTTTACGACAATCCAATTTCGTAAAATTATTAAATCAAGGGCTAACAATATTCAAACTTTCAAGAACGATCGAATCAACATTAAAGTTTGAACTTTTAATTAATAAAATCCGAAACTTTATATCGTTCATAAACAATTAAATTTCAGATTATTAATAATTTGGTTTAAGTGCGATTAAAATTAACGAAACCTTTCAAAATTTTAATCCAATAATTTTAAAATTAGCCACTGACGCATGAAATTATACCCCCTTCCCCAATTAACCGAATTATTAATCCAAAATTAATTAAAATTCAATTAGGGTTGTAAATTTTACGAATTGGGGAAAGGCAAAATTAGGGTTTATACTTTTTACCATAGATCAAGCATGTACCCAGAAACATTGTGTCAAAATTTCAAGCAATTCCGAGTAGTTTAGGTCGACCTTTTAATTGAATTACTGTCTGACACATTTAATTTTTAATGAAAAATTAACAAAAACGCCCAAAAACTGATGCTTCGAGGCCTGTTTTCGCAATTTTATTCTCATGAGTTGATCTTAGAAAATCGTTTTCCATCAGATTAGGGTTTTAAAAATCGAAAAAGCGAATATTTTTAATTTCGGAACTGCCAATTTCGCAATTAATCCAATAATTCGAAAAAATTCCGAAAAATCAACAAAAATTCCAAGAATTTCGACAATGCAAAAACAATAATAATCATGCTAATTCATTCTTTGAATACATAAGGCTCATGATACCACTGTAGGGGAATACAGTTAATCATAATAACATGTGCGGAAACAATCCCCAAAGCCAGGAAACATGTATAAAGCACAGATTAAGCAAACTTACATCGAAGCGTGTTTTCCCCAATAATATGTCAACGAACACGAACAAAGAACTCCACTTGTCGTTCCTCTACTTGGTTCACCGACACGATCAGATCCGTCTTGATAATCGTAGCTTAGACAATCATTCAAGAGTTTGTGCTTTTGGGAAGAACACATCCATGGAGGCTGAGAGAGAATTAGGGTTTCTCTCTCATCCTTAGGGTTTGATGTGTGTCGACTGAATTGTGATTGCAGTAAGTTGGAAATTAGGTCATAAGGTTATTTACATAACCTTACTAACCGACCAAGCCAAGAGGCAAGCCCGGCCAGCAAGCCCCGCGTGAGACAAGCACAGCGAGCTGGGCCATGGGCCTCGCTGCTGTGGCTGTGTCGTTGCTTCGGCCCGCGCGCACACGCGCAGCTCCGCTCGGCCATGGGCCAGCGCTGTCGTGTTGCCTTGGCCCTTGCTTGATTGCCTAGTGCGCGCCCATGGGCCTCGAGTGCTTCGTGCACTCGGCTCGTGGGCCGCTCTTCATATTAGCGTTTAATATATTTCCGATATATTATTTATCGTTTCGTATACGATGAATCACCGTCGTAAGATACGATTTATTCGTTTCGCCTAGCTTACGAATATTCGCGATACGATATACGATTCCGATGCAAGGTCGTATCGTATAATATGTTTCCAACTTAAATCCCGAAAAGCTATTAAATGAATTTCTGATTCATTTAATCCGGTGATCTGTTACGTGTCATTGGTGTGACCTTGTAGGTTCAGTCAAGAGTAAGTTGTGAGTTCAATATCCATTAGAACTCACTGATCGGAAGCATTGCTCCAGCTAGCTGTTCCGATCACTTGATCTCACTGAATTAATTGTTCGCAATTAATCTGAACCTTGGTATTAGACTTAATGCACCTTGGGTGAAGGACATATTTCCTTCAAAGCTCAGAACCCATGATGATGTTTTGATCGTTGTTTGCCATAGTAAAAACTACAATCGAAAAGAATAAACAAATAAATAACCATTCACAGTTTCTCTTAATAAAGTTAAATTCTAGCAAACATGCATAATTTATCATTTATTAAGAATTTTATTCAAGTTATGTGTTCCGGCAGGTGTGAATAAAATGATTCCAAGATCCTTAAATCATTGAAGAATTAAGCACATTATGTATTTAGACTCAATTCTAAAATATTTTAGGTAAGAAAAGCCTTTGCTAATAGTCTAGAAACTACTCTTGGTTGATAGGTACGTCTAAGAACTTATTAGGTAAACCTATCTCATTTGCCACGACGTAAAAAGACTCCTTACTTATATCGTTGAGTTTCACCAAAACTAACATGTACTCACAATTATTTGTGTACCTTACCCCTTTAGTATCAATAAGTAACACCGCGCTATGGCGGAAAACTATTACTAAGATTGATATAAAGGTTTATCCAAGTAAGTGTTATTTTGGTATGGAACCTTTTAACTCAATTTTAAAGTTTGAAACTTAAGGCTCTTACTATGTTGGTTAGATTTTAAGTGAACTAAAATCTTTAATACATAATCAAGCCACAATCTCATGTATAATTAAGACATATTTAAATCAATAAATAACTTAAAACATGCATAAGATATAAATGTGATATAGTATGGCCGTCTTGAAAATGGATTGGAAAATTCAAAGTCCGTCTTGAAAATGGATTGGAAACTCCGTCTTGAATTTCACCATGGGAGGCGCCATTTTCTTCAAATAGGATCAGCTATAATTTAAACTAATTACAACTATTTGATGGTACGCATACCATATTTAAATTAAAAAACTTTGGTGCATTAGACCAATTTTACATTCAAATAAATGGTACGCATACCATATTTTCTATCCTATTTGGGCCATACTAGTCACCTTTAAATAACCTGCAAAACAGTACATATACAATATATACTATTCACCCATTCATTATCATGAATGACCGACATGGCTGGTTAGTAGAACATATTATGCATCACATAAACATTTGCAGCAATTAATCAAGGCTTCCAATAATCTACCAATTATTCAATCCTTATTAATTATAATCAAGTTGTTTTAACCTTAAAGGAATTAGACCTAATCAAGAGTTTATGACTAAAACGCTCCCACTTAAACCAATAAATTTACATGCTTTACTAATTTTAAACATAAAATTGTATTTCCTAGTTTAACCGTAAACATACAAATTTAATTAAAATTTAAAGCTCATATAAATTATAATTGAATCCTTTAATTTATTTTCAGTTGAATTAAATAAATGAATTTAAATTTATTCAAGGTTTTAATTTTAGTAAAATAATTAGTATAAATGAGAATTTATAATAATTAGATTATTCAAAATTAAATTCCGAGAAAACAATTTAAATTTCGAATTTTAAAGTTATTTAAAATCGTTTCCGAACAGAAAATTTAAAATTAAATTCAAAACACATCAATCGTAACAAGACGAGGCACTTGGGCTTGCGCCCAAGCCCCATCGAGTCATGAGGCAGCAGCGCCCCAACGATTGATCGCACAACAAAGCACGGGCAGGCCACACGCATCGCAGCCAGCCTAGGCCACGCAGCCCGCCTCACTCGACGCGCCTGGTCTGCTCGCTGGGCGAGGCAGCGCGCGCTGTGGCGCAGCATCCCTCGCTGCCCACACGCGTCTGCTCCCTCGGCTTGTGCCTTGCCCCCATCGCCCATCGCCCATCGCGCAGCACACACGCCTAGCACCATTACCTCGCGCGCGCGCGCCATTGCATGTTGCTCGCTGCATTCGTACCGCATGGGCGATGAGCTCCTTTGCTCGTCGTCGCATGCCCGCACTATACAACACCCCTTAAGGGTAACACGTAGCTTCCTTTGCTTTGTGCGTGCAACATTCATGAGCGAATTATATAAAAATTAAAACTTTTTAATTCAAATTTATAGACAAATTAATAAATTATATTAATTTCATAAATTTAGGGCGAAAAATCGAAAATTTATTAATCAATTAATTTCCGATTATCATGGATTCAAATCTAGGTCATAAAAATTTAAAATTTATCAAAAATTTATAAGTTATCAAAAATTAACCATTTTTATGGTGGTTTTTAATCATGGATACCTAATTAAATCGTCAATTAATTATGAAAATCAAATCAAATTCTGAATTATTCGAATTTCAACAAATTAATTACAATTACAAATTAGGTTGTGTAATTAACAAGCTTAGGCACTTAAATTTGTTAAACATATACTGTAGGTCAATCAAAAATTCAAGATTTAACAACAAGAAGCGCAAATATTTAATTTAACATCTTAAAAATTACAAATTTCGCGTTTGAAAAACTAAAACCTCCAAAATTTTAGAATGCCTTTTACATGCAGAATTGACACAAAAATCACTCGTTTTCGTTAAGTAACGAAGACACTGCCGAAAAACTGCGAACATATAATTAAATAAACGCAAATTTGCAATTAATTACAATTACAAAATTAATCACCCCTTTTAATTCCTTGAAAATTTATAAAATTTAACCATGTTAATCAATTATGGAATTAATTAGAGGCTCGTGATACCACTGTTAGGTTATGATACATATAATTGAATATAAATCATGCGGAAAAACCATAAAAGCCAGGATTCCAAATTAATTGCCACATAACAATTAGCGTAATTTAGGATGCATACTCTTTGTAGAGTGCCCTTCCTTGCTGCGCCCGAACCAAACAAGAACAAGTCTTTAGGACTCCAAGTGTCGTCCCTCCGTAGATAGTCCACAGCTTGTCCGGATCCGCCTTAGGTTTAATTAACTAGAATTGCCCCAAAGATACTATGAAATTTCGGATTTTACAGCAATTAAAAGTCTGACTTTTATGCCTAAAACTTGAGTGAATACTTGGAAAACTCGTTATAAATTGTGAACCATGATCACCTATTTATAGGGTATGGGTATCGGATATTAGAATCCTACTAGGAAACAAATTAACTAATCTGAATCTAACTTGAATTCAACTAATTAATTATCTAGTAGATTTAGGAAATCAATCTATATGAATCCTAATCTATCAAGGTTTCGTACACAAAGCACAAACACACACGCACGCACAGCAGCCCACGAGGGGCGCCATGCGCGCGCGCGCGCTGAGCCCAGGCCCAGCAAGTGCTCGCAGCCCACGAGGGGCGCGCAACTGCTGGCCTTGCTCTTCGCTTGGGCTTTGCTTGCTTTGGTCACGTGGGCTTTGCTAGGCATTGGGCCTAGCTTCGTGCTAGGCCTTGCGTCTAGCAAGCTCGTCTGATGTTTATTCGTACGATGCGCTTCCGATTAATTTTCCGATTCCGGAATTCATTTCCGATACGAACAATATTTAACATTTCCGATTTCGGAATTAATTTCCGTTTCGAACAAATATTTAATATTTCCGTTTTCGAAATTATTTTCCGATTCCGATAATATTTCCGATTCTGACAATATTTCCGTTTCCGGCAATATTTCCGATTCCGGCAATATTTCCATTTCCGATAACATTTTCCGTTACGTACCATGTTTCCGTTTCCGGCAACATCTACGACTTGGATAATATTTATATTCCTGATACGATCCATATTTCCGTTTCCGGTAATATCATTGTTTCCGGAGTATTCATTATTTGCCTTTGACGATCTCAGCTCCCACTGGAATCAAGATCCGTCGATTCCGAATATCCATAGATAGAGTATTTAATGCCATTAAATACTTGATTCGTTTACGTACTATTTGTGTGACCCTACTGGTTCAGTCAAGAGTAAGTTGTGGATTAATATCATTAATCCACTTGAACTGAAGCGGCCTCTAGCTAGGCATACAGTTCACTTGATCTCACTGAATTTTTAACTTGTATAATTAATACTGAACCGCATTTATTAGACTTATTAAATGCATACTTGGACTAAGGGCATTATTTCCTTGAGTTTGTGCTCCGAAGCCAAAAGTTTCTTGGCATAGGTTTGTTTGGAATAGATATACTACTCCAAAACACATATTTACTCTTTGGTTAGCTCTTCTTGACAGACTGAAAACTAGGGCCAGGTTGTTTAAGATTGGAGTGGGGGATAATGACACTTGTGCTATCTGTGGTACAGTAGTGAAAACTAGCTCCCATCTGTTTTTTGAATGCCAGTTTAGTGTTGACTGTCTGCTGTTAGTTTTTACTTAGCTTGGTTTTAACCAGTCCAGGAGTAGACTTACTCAGTTGCTTCAATGGGTGAGAAGATACTGTAAGAAAGAATTCAGAAGGAAAGTCATTCTGACTGCTCTGGCAGGACTTGTGTACCAGATCTGGAAAGCAAGAAATGCAGCTGCGTGGGATCTCCAAGTCCCAACTAAGCAATTCCTATTACAGACAATCCAGTTTGATACTAGGAACAGGATTCAGAACCTGATTAGCAAGAATGTTAATAGGTTGGATCATGATTGGTTTAGAGCATTGTAGTGCTTTTTGTTGTTTAAGCTCAGGTTGTTGAGCTGTAGTTGTGCTGGTTTGGTTCTGTGGATGCCTCCCTCGAGTTCCTTCCTGGCTAGGGTGTAATATCCCTTTCTGTTGATTAATATATAATATATATCTTGCTTTCTTGCCCCCAAAAAAAAAAAACTGAATTTATGTGTTTAAACTGAATTTTGTATACGTGGTAAATATATGGTTATGTTCTAAACGAAAATTGCACAAAAGAAAATTGTTACTCTGATATTAATTCATAGTTGCATGTGAGGCTTTTAGGTATTTACTGATTAAGATTGTGTTACCTTAATCAGGGTTCAAACATGCCTCCGAAAGTGGCTAAGATACCAAAGCAGGACACATGGAATCTGTTGTCTAACTTGGAACTTCTTATTGATGTTGTTAAGGGATTGGGGAGGGATATAAGAAGAGTTATTGAAGACATGGGTTAGGGAATTTTATTTTTTAACTGCAAAATAGTGAGAAAGATGATGTGCAAATGGATCATGGGCCACTTTGATAAAAGAACTCAAATACTTAATATTAACAAGGTACTACAAGTGGTGTCTCCGAGGCATGTAGAGTACTTGCTTGGGTTTGAAGAAACTGGTTTAGACATTATAGAGAAACATCTAACAGATATTGTTCCATTTTAATTCCTTTGCCTTGGGTCTACTCCCTTAGACTGCTTAGCCAGGGATATGCTATGTTCTTCATTGCCACTTTTTGCATCCCCAAATGTGCTTCAAACTTCCAAACAAGATTTTCTCCTCCTGGTTATCGATCCTAAAAGTTTGATAAGATGAAATTAGGAAAAATTCATTCTTGACAATACTGTTGATGCGGTATCAGAGTTTGGTATCTCTTCTACACCACAAACAATGTTGGATGGAGGGTGTCCTCTATTGTTAATGGTACGCTTCTCTTGCCCGTAAATTTCTTTGATGAGTGTCCATGTCCAAAGTGTGTGGGATCATTATGGAGTTTGCAAGTAAAATAATGTGTGAATTAGTGGCAGTTTCCCTCGTAAGTTTTCGGTTTTACTCATTATCTATTATGCATCATCCTTTATGTGCTCTATGTGATCCTCTAGAAATGTCCATATAGTGTGTTTGGTAATGTCCATGTAGAGTATGTTATAACTGTAACAGTATTATCCATTATTTACTATTTGTCTTAAGTTGGAAATTTACACGTCTTTGTTTAGACCCTACCAGGATTAGTTTTTCAAAATTCTATATATCCCACTACGTTACACAGAAGATCACTTCTATTAGTTTACAGTTGTGTTTATGTTAATTGGACGTGTGTTTTACAGGACCTTCTTTGTGAGCAGTCTACCACACGTACTTTGGATCAAATCTGCAATTATTCACTTCCTAGGGTCAGCGATTGGAATGACGCAACCACCGAGAGCTTGGAAAATCATGTTTTCAGCTTTGGAAACGATTACCAAACAAATAATGTAAGTACTTTGGACCATATTTTGTGTCTATTTACATTATTTGCAAGTACTAACATGCAAGCATGAAAACTTTGTCGCCAACTTATGAAGTTAATCGAAGCTAAGAAGTTGTCCATCTCGCGTAAGGTGCATATGGATGATCGAAAGATGGAGTTAATTTTAATCTTGTCCTTGACAAGCTTGAAGTGCTAAGAACGAACGTCAACACTCTGTATTACGGAGAGAGTTAGTAACCATACTATATTTTGTTAGATATAATTGTACTTGTATTTTTAAAAAACACTTATCTAGTTTGATTTGCGGTGGCCGGCGATGCAACTTTATAGATAACTGGCCGGGGGATAACAATGAAGGCCTATCGGGAGAACATATAACTGGAGGAAATAGTGAAGGGACAGGAAATGAGGAGTATGAAGGCCCCCCTAACAAAGAGGATAAGGAGACAAGTGTCGTGAAAACGGTGAAAGATGAAAGGAGGAGCAAGAAAAGTGAAGAAATTAACAAATTTAGAGTTCGTAGCCTGAGTGGCAAGCCTACTGATCAAGGAATTGAATCTATGAAGCTATAGAAGGAGAGATAAGAAAAAGATAATAGTGTGATTGTTGAGGAGGCTAATAAGAGAAGCCAGGAGGAAGAGAAGGAGAGGTTTGAGAATGAAGAGAGAGAGAGAACTGCAGCGGAAGCGAATAACAGAAAACTACAGGAGGACAGAGAGGAGCGGGGGAGAGTGGAGATGGAGAAAAAGGAAATGGAAAGGCTTGAGATGGAGAAACAAAGGCAGGAGGATAGGATGTTTGAGAAAATAGACGGACTAGGAACACTAGACTGTGAGGAAAGGGAGCGATTTGAAGCAAAAGAAACAAGTAAGAAATTGAACGCGGAGGAGGAGCGGGAGTGGCTGGAGAATGCAGAGAGAGATAAAACTACGTCGGAAGAGGAGACTAGAAAAATGCAGGAGGAGAAAGAGAAGCAGGAGAGGGTGGATATGGATAGAAGACACGAGGAGGTGAAGCTTGCTGTGGAAGCGGAGAGAAGACATGTGGAGTAGCGGGAGAGGCTAGACAAGGAAGAGCGAGATAGAATTACGGTGGAAGCTGAGAAGAGAAATTCGCAGGAGGATATAAAGCAGCAGGTGGAGGAATAGGGGGAGAATGATGGTGGCCCAAAAAGCAACGAGAATGACGAACACGTAGCGAGTGGTTCGAGCCAGAGTGGTGTTGCGGGGGGGGGGGGCAGAGTAATGCGATGGAAGCGGTAAAGGGGCCTACAAACAGGAAAACATTAGATGCCCCTTCGTCAGAAAAAGCATTAAAGGGACAGAAGGTACCAACTTCATGTCTAACCTTCTTTTTCATTAGCAATTTCGCCAGGTCACTGTACCAGAGTTGGTAATGTCCAGACTGCTGTCAGGCGATTACCAACATAAATGATATCAATTTGTCCTTAAAATTATGAATTATATGCCTATTGCACTAAGTTGGTAATGTGCATGGTAATATAATTGACATTACCAACGTAAGATATTTTCCTATTATTGGAATTTACACTTTTCTTTGGACTTATTACTATTCTACGTGAGATTGTTATTGACAATGATGATCAAGTTCTACCCTTCAAAATTGAAAAGACGAAATCGAGACCTCTCATCGCCAATTTGTCGGTCGCCTCTGTAAGGAACATAGTTGAGTATGTGTGTGACGATCAAAGAGATAAATGATAAGCTGAACCTTATACGTGTGTTTTGGTAATATAGATCGTAGTATATGTTTTTTATATTTGGTTTGGTCTGGGTTGTTTGGATTCCACAGTGAAATCCTTGTCAAGTGCAAGGAGTTAGACGCATCAAGGCAAGACTAACGCACTTTGTATCCCACGACCTTCATTTCGGACCAGGTAAGGCTTGGATACTATAGACACCTACATTTGTCCCTAGGCCCGGCACGGTGTGTTCAATGATGAAACTAAACACCGCTTGAATAAGCTTTCCTAAGTATGCGATGAACAATCAATGACTGACTGATAATCCCGTAAACCATATTTCCATTTTTAGAAACTACAATTTATAGTAACTGCTATGCTTAAATGCTTCCTAGAATAGAAACCATGTAAGATAAAATATCTAAGTGTTTAAACCTCCTTACGATTCATCTTAGGTAAGGACTAAGAGTTGCAATCTAACTTGTGTTCCTAAAGGATAGAAAACGTGAGTAAGATTGGGTAAAAAACCGATAAGACTGGAAAAGTGAAGTAAAACATCAGCTCTGGAAAATTCAAGCGCTGACAGCCTGAGCGTCACAATATTCCAGCGCTCAAACCATAAGCGCTGCTTTATTTCAGCGCTGCATTTTGCTTCTTACACAATCACGCAAAAGACATAATTGATCCAGCTATCACCATAACAGATCTGGCGCACAAATCGCAAGCGCTAGAAATAACCAGCGCTTCTGATCCAAGCGCTGGAATTTTCTCGCGCTCAACAGATCTCAGTTGGAAAATTTCCATTCCGAAATTTATCTTATTTTGGCCTATTTTACTATAAATAGGGCCTCTGAAAACCGGAAAATAACACACAATTCCAACCCAAAACCCTTGAGCTTGAGTATTGACCGAAGGTTTTCTCTGTCCCGTATTCATGCGTCTTCCGTATTTAACACATTGTTAAGCAGACCCTACCCGCACGACTGCCTGATACCTGAATACTGTTAAAGTGCTGCTTAAATCTAAACACAATCCTTAAGCCTAAAATACTCAAAACTCTGGAAGAATCTCGTCCCATAGTTAGTCAGCCATCAAAAAGTTCTAAATCTAAACGGAAAGCTAGCAAAGTCAAGTGGTAGGTGTTCCTAAGAACCGCAGTAAAGCCTACGCTTTGCTGTAACGTGAATTTATATTTATATTTTCTTTCCCCACCATATGAATCTGCCAACTTTAATCTGTTATATTGCCCACGCTTAAATCAGATAACTCTTGGACAAACCGATATTGTTAAGCTCCTTTAATCAATCTAAATCAGCGTTTTGACATCTATTTAGTAAATATATGTGGATTAAAATTAATCAAGAGTAGTAATGTAGCATAACGCATGTCCCATCGTCGTCACAATTGAACTAGTAAGGACCACACCGCGTGGGCTAATGCTGGGCACTCCCCGTATTAGTAAACGTCCCCCGAATTCTCAATCTCTGCTCCGCTTGATGTACGTTGAGGGATCTCCACACCAGGGATCATAAGGGAACCTATGGCCGTTGTGAATCACATATGTTTGAACTCCAGGCATATCACGACAACCGGCTTTTGTCAGTTTTCTTAAACTGAATGACGACTCCTAAAGACTAGTAAAAAGAGGCTAACGCCCACAGTCGGTTCCTATTTACTTAATATGCTTGCCACATCCAGAGGGGAAAAGTCGTGCGGGCCGTACACTCTTCCTAAGAGGCTCCCCGTCATGTTTTTCGACCCCCTCATAGTGGCGACTCAACTGGGTACAATATTGAAATAATATGTGCAAGTAGTACGTCGGTGAGGAAGCCGTATAGCAGAAATCAACGCTACGCCACAATTATTTCCATACTAAGTTGGGACGACCTGGATATTCAATGTGAAGAATATCTGCGACAGAACCGCATAAACGAATCTCGGCTTCCTTGGCATGTTACATCTCGGAAGTCCAGACTAAGGACACCTATCATCCCATGGGTGCACGCACTTCAGATGTTATCCACTCGATGCTTCTAAATGTAGCACATCCACCAAAACTAAATCTCTTATCTCCTAGGTTCATTCACGGTATATGCCACTCCAACACGTACCGGATAGGCCTTGATAAAATTCGTCATGAACCTGGCTACTCTAACAAGGGCCTGTTGGGGGATTGGCGATAGGTTTGGTACACTTTGACACTCAAGCCTTTTGAACCTTAGAAACTAGCATAAACTAAGTGTGCATTATACCTGAAATCATACTCGTTGTTAGTTTGATGTAAATTTTTACGTGCTATGTGAAACTTATCAACCAGACGCTTAGTTTAAGGTCAACAATGCTTATCAAACTCCTAAAACATACTCTAAACGTCGAAATAATATAAATCTACGAATCAGAAACGAAATTCCGCAGTCAGGAGCCCAGTGCCAGAATAAAGTAGCGCGTCCCTGACCTGCGCTAGAAAATTCCAACGCTTAGAAACTGAGCGCAAGAAAATTCTAGCGCACGCGGCGAGGAAAAGAAAATAATCACAATGGCCAGCGCACCAAATTCCCACACTAACCAGGTGTGTGCTGGAAAATTCCAGCGCTGCCATTATCGCACACTCACTTATCCTCGCATTTGAATTACTTACCTAAACTTAAAAATTCAAACCAATTCTAAAGACCCAAGATACGCATTTGCCTTAAAGCACTACGTAGGTCTGGCTGAAAATACCCATTCCGGAATGCATGTTCAAAATTGCGCCGAAGGTATTTCTGCGGAATTGAAGTCCCCTTAAGTCAAAATTAACTAAAATTCGCATTGGCTTTTACCAATCCAACCCAAAGGCCATTACGCGCAAATTATTATCACTTGCATGGAAATGCTGAACGTTTGAGTGCACGAACGCTCTAACAAAGGGTTCAGTTTGCTAAAATTCAAGCCACGAAATAAAACTGACTGAAAGAAAAAATATGCACAAATTCCTGCAAGCGCTGGAAATTTCCAGCGCTCCACGGGCGAGCGCTAGAAAATTTATACGCTGCAAATTTGAGCGCTGAAATATTCTAGCGCAGCTGGCTTCATCCTTGACAATTTTCGCGTACTCTGGCCTAACTTAATAAAAACGATTCGCAAAGTAATCATTGGCTCACCAACGATACTTATGAGTGGCATAACCCCATTAAAGCTAAAAAAATAAAAATAAATAATCTAACGTTCATCTGAGTTAAGTCTTTGTAAGAAACTAACAATACCCAAGAAATTGAGCCATTCCGAGTCAGTGTTAAGTTTGTATCCTATAGTAAACCATTTCGTCATCCTAAATAGTTGTCTTGTAACATAGGGCTGGTTCCGCTACTTGGCTCTGAACTGAAGATCAGAGATTAGCACGTCTTGAGTCTGTCATCCCAATCGCTAGTCCGATTGCAGAAATAGTAACTCCTGTCTCCACCCGTCATTCTCCTTTTCCAAGATCTCCAGTTTTTTGGCCCTAGTTTTCCTCTGCACCAACTAGCAACATGTCGCTCGAAGATTTGACCGCACAAGACCAGCTAATGGCCACTATTATGGAACAGCTTCACATGGAAAATAAAAAACTAACGGCTACTCAGGTCCAAAATGGGCAGGATAATGCAAGGAAGATCGAGAAGATGGTCCTTCAACAGACCATGGGAAGCAAATTCTTCTCGGTCGATCCTAAACCTCTTACTGGAAAATTACCAGACAAGTTCAATTCATCTGACTTGCCCAAGTTCAAGGTGACAGATAATCCCAGGAATCACCTATTGAGCTTTGTGGGCGCGGTGAACCTAATTCATTCGGAGTTGTAGAACTTGAGTTATGATCAAAAGAGTAGACGAGTGTCGGTTTTCTACTTCTTTCACTATTCGCTTTGCTTGAAAACTCCTCCAACTCAATGTTTGTGCTCTCGAAAGTACATAATCTCTTGTATTGATTCAAATGAGTAGGAAATGCACACAAATATGATAATTCCTACAATGATGAACCTGAAACTACAAACACACTAAAAGGAGCACATTAGTACTAAAAATTGTTCCAAATAGATCATTTGAGATCAAAAAGTACTAAGGGACGGGGGTAAAAACACTATAAAATATGAACCTATCAAACTCCCCAAAGCTAGATCTTTGCTTGTCCCTAAGCAAAGAAATCATCGATGAATACATAAATCAACTTCACCCCAAACACAACTTAAAGCAATGGATACGATTCAAGGTAAAATCCAACAAATATGCATCAATGTGAACCAATAATCTCCATTCGACCACAAACCCTCCCTAACAATCGTCATGCAGAGCGAACCACAAGTGCACATGGAATTCAAGACTAGTTCTCACACACTCTTCACTCATTTTTGTGGCGGGTAAAAAAAATGTACTTGTTAGCTCTCCTCCCAACAATGTATGTGAACAATGTCCTCCCAAACTCACAACACTCGTGTGTTTAAAAGAACATGCACTCAACCTAACAGTCGAATCGGAACATGTCATGTCATAACTTGCATTGATAAACAACTACTTTCACATTAATATGACTCTATGCACAAAGGTCGGAAGGTCTTCAAAGCTTGTAATGTTAGGCTTAGGTAAGGGTGTGGTAAATTTGGATGAAATGTGAGCTTAAAGCTTTAGATTTGGGGAGCATAAATCCTAATAAGACCCATGATCAAACATAAATGATGACCACAATACTCCTACTCAACACATGAGGATGCAACAAACTATCCACACCACACTTTTTCACCTTTTTCATCTATAAGACCAATCACTCACAATAATAAGGAATTGGAATACTTGTATAAAACAATGCTCTGGATTTTTCTGAAAGTAATGAATTTTTTTTCTTTTTGCTCAATTTCTCTTTTTTTCCTCTTTTTCTCCCTTTTGGGAACCTTCACATTCTCAATTCTCCTCATCTTTTTGCTTATCAATTTTTTTTTAAAAAAAATCACCACACAAGAACAAGAACCCCCTTTCTTTTTCCAATCCCCAAATTATGCTCAAATGAAGCACACTACAACTCCCTCACCTCACTCACTAATATCTACCCCAAGCCAAGCTTGGATTAGTAACCAATGGGGCTTAATGGGCTTGTAATGTGGTTAGTCACGGAATAAAAGGGGCAAAGCAACAACATGGGTAGAAAGAAGGGAACAAATATATCTAAAATCATCTGAAGGCCACCTAAATAGAAAAAATGTCTTCGTCCTCCTCAATGTGCTTAATTGCTTATATATGAGCCATAAAACACTACTAACAATTGTTAATCAATACTCAAAATCAATGACATGCCAGGAATCTAACACACATTCCTAACCAAATCAACTAGCCAAGCACCAAGTCCACAAATAGTTGGTCAAAGTTCACTCATGCAAAGGCACCAAAATAGTCGAATATTAAATCATGGCCAACATATCCACATTATTCGTCATCAAATAACAAGAATCAAAACAATTTTCAATCAAGGGGCACAGGGAAGCAGGATTTTGTATTCATCGGAACGTAATTTTGTTCTTTTTTTTAAAAGCAATAAAATTATCCTAGAAAGAAAATAAATACACACACACAAAAGCAATAAATAGAGTATAGAAGTGAAGAAGAGAAAACATACCTAATGCATACAAGGAAATGATACACCCCCCCCCCCCCAAGCTAAATCCGACAATGTCCTCATTGGCTCTAAGGGGTACGGAACCCATCATCATCACTCATCACTGATGGCCCTCGCCATCACCATCCATATCTCTTCCCGTCCACCATGACCGCAAGTTTGAAGAGGATGATTGAAGTGAAGAAAGAAAAGAAGAAGGGAGGCATGTGTTTTGTCTCTTAAATCTCCATCCGCTCGATCGGCAGATGTTCGCCCGCTCGGGCGGATAAAAAAAATCTCAAATCCTCCTGTCCACCCGCCCGGTCGGGCAAACCTTCGCCCGGTCGGGAATTCGGCTCGTAACCACGTCGACCGGGCAATCATCCGCCTAATCGGGCGAAATTCTGTGATATTATTTCTTTTGACAAGCGCCCCGTCGGGACACTTTCACCTGGTAGGGCGAATAGCACAGTGCTCCGTTTTGCTATTTTCCGCTTTTTTCGAACATAGAGACTTAAACCTGCACACCACTAAACGCCCAACCAGTAAAATGCCCTCTTCTCACCTCTCTAATGCTAAAAAATATTCTAAAAAAACACAAAAAGTGCAAAAAATCAAAACTACATTTAAAAAAACGGTAAATGGATAGTGAGGTACTCATCCCCAAGTTGGAGTGATGCAATGTCCCCATTACACAACCCAAGCCAAGAAGCACATATGATAGTAAGGGGAGGAGTATGATGATAGCTCGTCGAATGGGGTCACCAAAGATAGTGCCATCGATTATCGAACTAACAGCTCCAGATGAGTTATGCAAAGGAAACATAGGAGGGGGAACGTCGCGACCCCGATCATGAATGTGGTGCCCTTTGTTGACAGAATTTTCATCCTTTTGGGTAACATAGTCGTCAAGCCTTACCCCTTTTTGAGTCCACACCAAGGAGTTGATGCTCCGGTCACCTCCACCTGAAAAATCATTCAAAACAAGTGAACCCCTTCGTATAGTCGCTAGAGGTGGTGTGAGGTAAATTATCATTGAAATAAACATCAGACACATCTATAGTACAACATGACTCCTCTATCATGGGACCCTTAACAACGTGGGTTAAATTGAATGTAACCTTATCATCCCCCACATTTAAAATCAGTTTCCCATTATTAACATCTATGACTTCCCCTGTAGTATGTAGGAAAGGTCTACCCAATATAATGGGAATCTGTCTGTCCTCTTCCATGTCTAATACAACAAAGTCCACGGGAATAAAAAATTTACCTACTTTAACAGGCATATCTTCTAGAACACCTAGGGGGTATTTCACATATCGGTCGGCAATTTGCAGAGTTATGTTGGTAACTTTCAAATCACCCATGTTCAATTTAGTGGAGACAGATAGGGGCATGACACTAACACTGGAACCTAAATCACATAAAGCCTTGTCAATAAAAAGATTGCCAATGTTACATGGGATAGAGAAACTCCCTGGGTCTTTCAACTTGGGTGGAGACTTATTTTGTAGTAAGGCATTGCACGCTTTACTAAATGCAAAAGTCTCCACCTCACTGAATTTTCTCTTCCTATTCAAGATGTCTTTCATGTATTTAGCATATGCAGGTACTTGAGTAATTAATTCAGTGAAAGGAACTGTTACCTGAAGATTCTTTACCACTTCTAAGAACTTACCGCACTGCTTGTCTAGCTTGTTCTTAAGCTGGCGGTGAGGGAAGGGAAGTTTGATAGGTGGAACTTGTATCTCAACTTTCTTATCTACCTTTATGGTAGCCTCCTTCTCCTTGACTACCTTCTCATCTTCTTTTCCCACGGCATCACTGGCAGACGCTCCAGCATTGCCCTCAATAGAGATAGGCGGCCCATCATACTCATATCCACTCCGCAAGGTGATAGCATTTTTAGTCTATATATTCTCTGGCTGTGAAGGAAGTTTCCCCTGGGGTCTCCCTGCAAGACTAGTAGCCAACTGTGCCAACTGAGTATCAATGATCTTGTTATGAGCGACAAGAGCACAAATTTTAGCATCCTTTTCATTCAGAGACTTTTGCATCTACATCATCATGTTTCGCATCTCCACTAACATAGGATCAGACTGAGTAGCTTGAGGTTGTGGTTGTGGAGGTTGTGTCTATTTTCTAGAGAACCCAAGTGGTCCACCAAATTTTTGGTTGTAGTTGGGTCGTGGTTGGTATGGTTGTTGTGGTGGTGGGTGTTGAACCTGGTGTGGGTTCTGAATATTCATACTCCTATAGGAAAGTAGGGCGTTATTTTTGTACCCCTCATTGTAGGAATTGGAGTATGGGTTATTCTACTTGCAGGCCTGAAATGCGTTGCATTGCTCAATGGAGCTTCTACACTCCTGTGCATAATGACCCTGCATCCCACAACTATCACAGACATTCACAGATTGGGCACTCATTGCAGCTACACTAGCAGGTTGGGCGGATTGAGATGATGTAACTTCCATATTACCGAGTTTATAATGTAGGGCAGTCAACTGAGCAGTAAGTTGTTCAATAGAATTCATCTCATGCTTACCACCCTTGTTAGCAAGGCCTATGGGATTCCCATACTGGGAATTATGAATGGTCATCTCCTCAATCACTTCCATGGCTCTAGACACAGGAAGCTGTATGAATCTCCCACTGGCGGCAGAATCCAAAATAAGCCTAGAATCATTACCCAGACCATTATAGAATTGTTGAATCAAGAACCACGGTTGTAGACCATGGTGTGGACATTCTCTCTGCAAATCTTTGAACCTTTCCCAGACCTCGAACAAACTCTCATCGGCCTGTTGAGTAATAGAAATAATCAGGCTCCTCAGACGAGCCGTCTTCTCAGCTGGGAAGTATTTCACATAGAATGCAAGGGCTAAAGATTCCCAGTTAGTAATTTTCATAGCCGCTCGATTTAACCCATTGATCCACAACTTTTCTTTTCCGCTCAAAGAAAATGGGAAAAGCATCTCCATAGTCTGCTCTGGTGTCACATTCTTCTGCTTGATAGTAGAGAAATATTGAATGAAGGACTAAATATGAAGATTAGGGTCTTCACCATTTTCCCCACCGAACTGGTGCCTCTCAATCATATTTATCAATGCAGGCTCAATTTTGAAACTCTCAGCTGCAACAGAAGGCATGATTGCCTTAGGTATTATAGAAAAACTTGGCTTAGAATAGTTTGTAAGCCTCGGTTCTACTGCTTCGTCACCCATTTATGAATTTGTATGAAATAGATCGCCAACAAGATGATCAGTTTCAGAGTCAGAATAGTCTCACAACTGTTCGATGAATCTACGCCATCTACGGAAGGTCCGTTCATGTTTAGGATCAAATGGAGTAAGATTTGTAGTATCTACAGTCCTGGGCATAAACAAGCAAAACTAACGAACAGTCGTGAGATCCGATCTCAAGGAACTTAAGTCCCTTGAGATATGACAATAATCTAGAACAAACAATTAATAATAGAAAATAAAATCGTTTCCCGGCAACGGCGCCAAAATTTGACAAGATAAAGTCGTATCACCTAATCAAAGATAAACCTAAGTCCACTAACAAGATAGTAAGGGAAGTAGGGATCGTATCCACAGGGAAACGGGCGTTCTTTCTATTACAAAAACTAAGGTCTAGACTATTGGGAAACAAGAAAATGGTTTTGAGTTGAATATTAAATTACAACGGTAATTAAACAAGGTAATAACAATATTAAGGGAATCTAGGGCAACGGTTCACCACAAATGCAGACTAGGGATTGACGACAGACAAAAATAAACAATTAATAACTATAACTAGGAAAACATGCATCTCAAAAATCTTATGGATTCCTTAGGCAATTACAACTAGAAGGCTCTCACAATGTACTAGAAACATTTCCTATCTAATATCCACAGATCATGAACATCAGATTTGTACCTCTCGGGGCATAATCTAAGATTCATCAAACTCAATCAAAATAGTATGGCCGAACAAAATTGATGAACAAACAAAATAAGTTATATAAACTATAATTAAAAATAAAATATTTAAGTCTAATCAATCTCAAATGCATTCATGGATCCCCTAAACCCTAGAATGAGACTACTCACACATAATTGAATTAACTACCGCAAACATATTAATTGAAAACATAATTAAAATAGAATAATAAAGCAAGGGATGAATCAATACCGAAAATATGAACGACGAATTGAATGAAATCTTCGAACTTTAATTGAAATAGTAAATGTGTTTGGAACAATTTTTTAGAGAAAAAAACTAAGTGCTAAAATAAACTAAGTACCTAATACTAGAAAAATAAGATGTTTTACAATGAGCTAAGGGCTTAGTTTAAATAGTCTTTCCCAAAAACGAAACCAAAAACCGGAAATAAAAGCTAATTCGCACGTCCAGAGGTTGTTTTCGCCCGATCGGGCGTACACTCACCCGATCGGGCATCCAGCTTGTAAACGGCCTGGTCAGGCCGGCATTCGCCCGGTCGGGCAGCCATCTGCATGATCGGGCGCGCGTACAAGCTGCACGATCCTCTATCTTCAAAACACCATATCTCCTTTGTTATTCGTCCAAATTAGGTGAGTGACCACATGTTGGAAATCTCTTGAAGTCTAAAATCCAACCTCGTTGGAATCATATCATTTGGAGTTGTAGAACTTGAGTTATGATCAAAAGATTAGAAGAGTGTCAGTTTTCTACTTCTTTCACTATTCGCTTTGCTTGAAAACTCCTCCAACTCAATGTTTGCGCTCTCGAAAGTACATAATATCTTGTGTTGATTCAAATGAGTAGGAAATGAACACAAATATGCTAATTCCTACAATAATGAACCTGAAAATACAAACACACTACAAGGAGCACATTAGTACCAAAAATCGCCCCGAAGAGCTCATTTGATATCAAAAAGTACTAAGGGACGGGGGTAAAAACACTATAAAATATGAACCTATCACAAACAATCCAGTATTGTGTGAAGTTGGCTTCCTTACACTGTTTCTTTGTTCTAACTCTGATCATCATGGTTGAACCAGGTCTAGACCTTATGGAGGAGGAGTTGTAACTTTAAATGGGCTTCCTATAAAAGAGTTCTCGGAAACTTCTAAGGTTAATCTTTTGAATTACAGCCAAACCAATTTTTCTAAAGCCCCTCGAAAAAGATCTCATGCTTTATGTGTTGTGGTTGTAACCCTTATCTTTACCAAATATTTCCGCACAAAGCATAAGTTATGGAGTCGTTCGAGCTTTTTGATAATCGTCTTAGTACTGATCAGCCTAGGGTGTTCTATAGAGAAAAAATGGTTCTCCTCTAATCAGTGTTGAGTATCAAAACGGGTGGGATCCCTTATCTAATGTTCAGAGTTCCAACGAATTCTCTAACGATGTGATTCAAGGATATCGGTTCAATCTAAAGGAAGTAGAATATTCTAGTCAGATCTTCTCACCATCTAGCTAGCTTGCTGGGTAAGAGTGGTTTGTCGGTTGTGTATAGAGGAGTCTTAAAGAGATGATTGTCGTTGGAAAGAAGAGCAATAAAAGTAGTTGCAAGTCTGAGGAAGTCGAGTTTATGAAGGGTTTGAGAGGCTTATATTGAGAGGCTTTTGTCCTTCACGGGGGAGGGGATAATTCTTTTTGGTCTATGACTTTGTTTTCAATGGGATTGTAATCTACTCGTGTTTGGATCATCCATGGAATTTCCAAAGGTTAGTTCTCTTTCCTATGGCTTGCATTCATGTTCGATAAATTTTGAAATTTGTTGCATTACATACATTCTCGTTATTGATTGATTTGTGAATTTTTCTCCACCAAGTTAACATATTCTCTGGCGACTTTCCTAAATGCAGGACTACAATACCTGTACAAAGCCAAAGTGAATACTTTTTACAATGATGTTTGGAATGCTAAATATAGAGATATTTGGTCCAATCCCTTCACTTAGGTGTCATATATTACCTTTTTGTCTTTAGCTAATTAGTCAGATTGTGATTATATGCTTATACCATTACTGTTAGGTAATTTGTTGGTCTTTTTTTTATTATGTGGCTATGTATGGTATGTAGTTAAAGCATTCATATCTAAACCATAGCCACATAATACCAACGTAATATGTACGTAAACAACTAAATTTATGCCCTATCATTGTATCTTGTTACTTTTAGAAACAAAAATGAATTTTCCCTTACTGTTTCCTTTTATTACCCAACATATATAATATGAACTGCACATTATCCAATTCTCAAAAGAAAGAGTTCAATCTGAACAAGCTATCTGCTTACCATTATGACATCTTGTTGCTTGGACTTATCTATCATACCAAAAGGAAAATTTGGGCACTTGAAATAAATCTGACAATAATTTCCTTAATTTACCCGCAAGAAGTTCTCAAGGGGCTTGAACAACTTAAACAACCAATGCTAAAGGGAGAAAGCCCCAAAGCAAAGTAGGACAATGCTTTTAGACTTGATCATATACATGTGTATTATGCTTGTGATCAAGTTGATACAAGTAAGGCTCACTTAACTAAACCTTTCTTATGCATTGCGTACTAAACCTTTCTCATTTGATCATGCTAATAAAATAAACTACTATTTGATGCAGATGTTTGGAAGATGCTCATTCCTCATTTGTAGCATCAGTCCCTTCAGCATACGTCAATATATGCTTTCAAAGATGTACAAAAAACACAACCAAGTTTGACACACCTCCTAAGCATTTTCGTTGATGAACCTGACTTCCTTATATGTTGCATGAGAAAATAATTAGAGCTCAAAATTATGTTCTTGCTTTTCTTTTTTCCAGTACTTTTCTAGGTCCTATATGCAAGCATTAGCCTATGGATTTTGTTTAGGTTAATCGGCATTTCTGATGCATAATCCATGTATACTTCTTAACAAGGTAGCAGTTGCATAAAGCTCTAAACTAAAACTTCACCAATTATTGACATAAAAGATTTCAATATCTTGGGGACCTGAGCCAACCACTAGTAAGTTACAAATATTCAAAATCTCGGAAAAAATGGACGGAGTAATAACAACGTTCCTTAAATGGAAAATGTTCAACAGGTTCATCAAATTAACACATCTCCTTCTCAAATCTATGAATCTATTTCATTGAATTTTCATTCTTGGAGATGACATTGGTCAAGCCAGGAGCCTTGAACTGTTGCCTGAGTTTGAAGTTGTAGGCTCAAATCTTCAATCTTTTGCTAGTGCAATCCTTACACTGAGCTACCTATATACAAAAAATATAGTTTAGTGTTGATGCCACTGAAAGTTGCATCCATGAGTTATGTGCATGTTGCAAAGCTTACAAAACCTAATAACCTCTATAAACACAAAAATAAGGTGCTATAATTAGATCAAGGAAGATCAATATGATACACTCTTATTTTCCCCGAAAACCCTCAAACACCTCTAATTATCACTCCCTACTTTGACTTACTATAATCACTTAATTAATTTGTTACTTCTTATGTTTAAGACCAATCGTGCCATAATTTAGAATTTTGAGATGATAGAAAAAAATGGTCACTGATGTTATCCCATACATGGTGTATAATAATGAGCAGTGCAAATTCCGACATGACCACAATAAAGGTATTATTAAAGAGAATGTCGTACAGAGTGCTGACCTTGCCCATGAATCATTTATGTCATATGTTGTTCTCCAGCTATTCCCAACCTTCCCAGCCCACAATGCAGGGTCAGCAACACCTCTGTGTAAAATAAAAATGAGATACCATGGAGTTTTCTTTGAGATGCAGTTTCTTCAATTTATCTTAAATTCAACACAATCCAAAACCAACAAAAGCTAACTATACTCTTACATAAGGAATCGTCCAGCATAATTTGGCTAAAACCAAAAAAAATACTAACAGGGATTTTGCAGCAAAAGGTGGAAAAAAAGTTCTGGAAAGAAACAACAACCAACAAAGAAGGGTGCACAGACCGCAGCCTAACCGAAACAAAAACACTGCAGCGAAAACATAACCTAGCAACAGTAATACTGAGACAGCAGCAGAACACTACAGCACAACACAGAAGCTGCTGCTGGAAAAAACAGAAGAAAAACAACACTTGAAACAACCTACGTACAGCAGGAACAACCTAGCAACAGAAAGCAAAGCTGCAGCAAAAAATCACACTTACACTACACATTGTAGAAACACAACAGCATCCAACAAACAATAGAAGTAGCAGCTACAATAAACAACCCATAGCAGCAGACTGTAACAACATAACAAACAACCTGCAAACACTCTAACAGCACAACCAATCTGCACATATCAGAAGTCTGAAAATCAAACTGCACCTGCAGAACCAGTTGTGTACTTCTGCAGATTCTTCTTCCCCAACATTCTAGAACCAATTATTCATGCAATTTTTTTGAAATTAAATTTGCAATTATATAATCTTTTAACGTAATTGAATATAAGACTAATAATTTAAGCATTTTCCAGACAAATATTTCATTGGGTATCTGCAAATTGAATTGTTCAAGTAGATATGTATCTACTCAGGAGAAGGATTCACATTAGATTGGCTTCTTATTCTATACATTAGATTGACTTCTTATTCTTATTTTATGCATTAGATTCACATTAGATTTGCTTCTTATTCTTATTCTATGCATTAGATTCACATTAGATTGACTTCTTATTCTATCTCTATTATATAAGCTAACGATGCATAGATAGTCGGAGATTAAACCAAACCCATTAAAGTCATCATTCAGATAAAGACTAATAGAGGATTAAGTGTGCATTAGGTTTACCCTTCGAGATGATATTTGAATTCGCTTACGGAAGCCAATCTAATATCACTATTAGATATATTGGACATTAATATCACTAATGTACATTATTCAGGATGACTATTAGATTGCTATTAGATTCGCGATCTAATTATTATCTACGCGATGCATCACTAATATGCATGGTTTTAATGATCTGTACACATGAGTTTAATGATTAGACCAATAATTAGACACATTATGTCAATGATTAGATCTCAATAATCAGCAATTACACAAAACTCATATAATGATTAGATCTAATTAATTAAACTCAATAATTCGCGATGATCATCACAAAACTCATATAATGATTAGATCTCACATGTGTAATGATCTGTACACATGAGCTTAATGTGCACAACATCAATAATTAGATCTCAATAATCAACAATTACACAAAACGCATATAATCTGTAAACTCATTATATCGAGATCTATACGCATATCATCTAAGTATTATATAATATCACTATTAGATTGGACATTAATATCACCAATGTACATTATTGTCACTGATAAACTAATGTGCATATGGGATCTGTACGCGAATTACACAAGAAATTACAACATCAATCAGCAATTTTACAAAACCCAGAAACTCAAATTTCTTAAATTCCCGCCAAAAGTCATCTTCTTTGATAAGAAATCAAAATTCATATTTAAATGAAGGAAACTTAAACCAAAATCGGATCAAACAACTAACCTCATACAGAAGGCAATTCTTCGGAAGAAGTTTAGCAACTTCAGCTGGAAGAACTACTGGAAGAACTACAGGTCTGAAAATAATCACAAAACAAAAATAAATTATCAACACCTAAATAAAAATACTAATAATTATCAAAAAAGAAAAAAATATCCCCAAATATTTTATTATTCAAATTCTAAATCCTTACCTGTATTTGTAAGTATCATCAAAGTACTTCTCAGAGTACTGGATCTGACCCATTTTCTTCTTCAATCACACAAATAAATAGAATTTCTCGAACAAAGCCTAGAGATTCCAAATCAAACCAAATATCAAAATCAATAATCAATCCGTAAATTATGAAAGTCAAGGAAGATTATATGAAATCCACGTTTCAATTCAGGACCCCATAGCTACTACTACCTTCCGATTTTGAATCAAACTAAACTCACAAAATAAACCAAAATCACAATCGTATTTTAACAATAGATCGTATTTCCGAAAATTCCAAAAACACAAAGTTCCAAATCATCACAAAAACAAAAAATTCCAAAAACACAAAATTTTAGGAGCGATTTCCTTCAATATTGCATAAAGATCCAACAATTCCCTAAATACGTTACTTTTTAAGTTATTTCCCACCATACCGTCCACGTAAGCAAGGGAGAAAGAGAAGTAATTTTTTTTTTCCGGTTCAGCATTGAACCGCTATATGAGATAGCGGTTTCGTTTTAAAGCAAACCGCCATCTCAGATGGCGGTTCAATGTTATAAACCGCTATCTCAGATAGCGGTTTGTATTAAAACAAAACCGCTATCTCAGATGGCGGTTTACTTAATTGTAAATTATTTTTAACATGAATTACAGTTTAAATAGAAATATAATTTAGAAGTAACCTTTTATGACATCAATTGTGTCTGTAGCTCAGTGGATAGAGTGTGTTGTTTCTACGCAGGAGGTTGTGGGTTCGAATCCTACCTGATGTGTTTATTTCTTTTTAACCATTTATTAATATTCATTATAAACATTTCTAAATTTAACTTATCAACATTAGTGTCTGTAGCTCAGCGGATAGAGTGTTTATTTCCTAACCAAAAGGTCGTGGGTTCGACCCCTAGCTGATGAATTTTTTTTTTTTAACCATTTATAAATAGTACTACCTACGTGATTATAAACCGCTATCTCAGATAGCGGTTTACTTAAGTCAACCGCTACCTGAGATAGCGGTTTAGTGTCGCTTCGTTAAAAAAAAAAGAGACCGGTTTTAATGCTGACGTGGACGGTATGGTGGGAATTAAGTTAAAAAGTGGCGCATTTTGGGAATTTGACGTTCTTTAAACAATATTGAAGGAAATCGCTCAAATTTTAGTAAAAATTAACCTAATTTTGACAATAAATCGTATTTCCGAAAATCCCTAGCCTCACGTGATTCCAAAAATAATTGATTGCCGAATTCAAGCTAATAAATCTGTCATCTAAAAGATGCAATTTAAAAACCCTAATTTGAATATTGTTCACTCAAAATCAAAACCCCAATCCGCAAAAGCCACTCGATGTTGACCTTTTAACTCATAATTCCTCAGCAATTGACCAAATTTATCAAAATCAATGAATCGTGAAATTGAAAGATCAAACAATTCGAAAAACTGGGCAAAACAATCGATGCATCAAATCAAAGAATCCGAGATTCAAGGAATTTCGAGAAGAACAAAAAGATGAATGATTAAAATTAACCTTGAGAAATGCAGAAAGATCGATCGAAAGAGGAGATAGAAATAGATGAGAGTAAAGTGTGCTTTCCTCTGCAGTGATGTACCTGGGGCTTCAATGCCTCATGCGAATCCAAATTAATTGATTGGTGCCAAGAAAAACAAACTTAATCTCCTACTTTGAGATCGAAGATGATAGATAACTGAATATTTGAGATCGAAGATGGGAGATCGAAGATGTGAGGGAATGAGAGAGAAAAAGTATGTAAGTATCATAGGGAAGCGGCGGAGGAATGAAGTGGGTATTGGGTACGCGAAGTGTGTTTGACAGTAAAAGGTATTGGGTATTTTAGTCTTTTCCATGGGGGACACGAAAAGTGTGATTACCGTAATGTCCCTCCCCTCTTGGCTTATATAATAGAGGTCTATCCAACCCAACTTATTTTATTATTTTATTTCATTCAATTATTCTTCTTAATACTCGTGCCCGGCCAAGTGTATCTTTTAAATAAATACGGAGGTAGTATTTGTTAGAAGTTGCTTTTGTGTTGGATCGTATGGTGATTACTAAATCTACAAAGATATTTACGGGCTTTGAATCTTGGCGTTGGTATTATGAGGAGAGAATTTTATCAGATGAAAACTACATTCCCCTGACTCCTCCTCTACCGATTTTTGCACAAAAAAATTAACGCAAATCTTGCCCAACTAATTCGTTAGCCCAGATTTCCTTCAAATCGATTGCCAAGAATTAATGATATCAATTTCGTAATTGCAATTCATATTTCATCAATGGCAACAATTCAATTTCAATTTTTCATTGACTTCTCAGAACACCTCTCAAGAAACCTCCTTCTTGTTGCAACAATGGCAGAACCCTCCTTGTTTTCTCTACCTATGTCTTCTGTTTTGGAATGGCGCCAATTCTCTTCTTTTATAATTACTCTGGCAGGATTATTTTTCACTCACTCCTTTCTCTTTGTTCATGACAGCAAATAATATCACGCTATCTCTTTTTTTTTTTAAGGTAAAAATTAGTTCATTGATAAAATAGTCATACGACATCTACAATAGAAATCAAAACTAACAAATACAAAACACTTTGAATTAAACAAAATTCTAATCCGGCAAAACCACGATCGTTGTAGATGAGATCTGACAATGATGAATACCCTCTTTCACATCGCTGTTTGATACAGCCTTCAACGAGGGGGTCTTTCTATCTGTTGTAGCTTTGGTATTGAATTAAATTCGATTCAATTGATTATAGACGTAAGAATGACATTCGTTGTAACCCCGCACAAATCTTCATCAATAAATCAACTTTTACTGCGAAATTAAAAACATATCCCAAACTCTCATAAGGAGAGAGATAAAACCCAATAAATGGGTAAAAAAACTCTCCAATAGGGAGAGAATGGAGTTTTTATTCCGAACATTAAATCAAAAGCTAGGAAAAGGTAGGAAAAGCAAGAAAAAAGGGGCTTACCATCAACCTAATGGTTGGTGGTAGCCCCTAGGAAATTAGGGTTTTGAAAGAGGAAGAGAGAAAAGGGAGAGAAAAAGAAGAGGAGCGGCTAATGAACAACTTAGTTTTCTTTTGCTCCACCTAGCATTTCATTTTGCTTTCTTTTTATTAATTTCAATTTTCCCCCACCTTTTACATTTGTATTATTTTATTCTTATTATTTTCCTCTAGTACTATACTAGTTATTGTCTAAGAATTTCTCATTCTTCTATAGGAATATTATACTAGCGTAAAACTTTAAGGGGGCGTTGGTTGGGGGTAATAATCAAAGGGAATGAGAATGGACTGCAATCATTCCCTTTGTTGTTGTTTGTTAGACCTCTTTTGTCATTCCCTTTACCCTTTTTCATTTTTGAGTTTACCCTAAAACCCTTTACACTCATTCCCCACCTTCCCCCCCAAGACTTTTGCATTCCCTTTCCCCTCTTTACTTCCCCCACCTCCTCTCTCTCTCCTCTAACCCTAGATCTAACCTCCGACCACGCGACCACCCAGCTCCGGCTACCTTCTGGGTCACCGACCATTGTCACCGACCATCCACGCCGACACATACAGGCCTGCTCAGATCAGCCACGCTGAAGGGAGGGGGAGGGGCGACGACAGAGGGGAGAGGGAGAAGGAGGGGGCGGCGACAGAAGGGAGGGGGAGTGGCGGCGACGAGGGGAGAGGGAGAAAGAGTGGACAGCGACAGAGGGAGGGGGAGTGGCAGCGACGAGGGGAGGGGGAGGAGTGGACAGCGACACAGGAAGAGGGAGTGACGGCGACGAGGGGAGGGGGAGGAGGATAGGACAGCGACAGAGGGGGCGAGAGAAGGAGGGGCGGTGTCAAAAGAGAAGGGGACGGAGGGCCGGCGACGGCGGCGGGCGGCGGGCGGCGACAAAAGAATGGTGAGAGAGAATATGAATGAAAATGGAAAAAACCATCCCAAACAATTTTTTACATCAAAGGGAATGATTTCCATTACCCTTCTATCCCATTCTTGATTCCATTCGTTTACCCGTGCGAACCAAACCGCCCCTAAGAATTTTTTTGCATAAAACCACCTTTTAAAGTTGCTACTTTTGAAATAACCATCTTATAAGTTTTTTTTAAAATAAGCACCTTAAACTTTCTCCGTTAAGGAAATCACCACCCAATTTTAACTTCCGTCAAAATTGTCGTTAGTGGGGCTCACATCCAACAGCCAAATTATGTTTTCCCTCCTCTTTTCCTTCCTTCTTCCTCTTTATAATCTGTTCCTCCATTAACAAACCTTGGTCGAAATTTTATAAAAAAATTCCCCAAATTAAATCAATTTGTCTCCCAATTTTTCAAGTACATTTCATCAACAAACAATTTTCGGCAATTTCCCCCAAATATTAGCATGGTCCGTGTAGTTAAACAGATAATTTGTGCTAAATTAAAATGAGGGTTCTTCAATTGTAGAATTTGGGGGTTTTCCAATTTAGGGATTTAAACTCAATTAATCCCCTGTAGTAGGAATAAACTACATAGAAGCTCTGCAGGGCAGTTAGAGACAATAGAATAACAGCATCAACTAGTGGGATGGTAGCCCAAAGATTATGGAAATACTTGTGGATCAGCAGGCTTGCTCGCCATCTATTTCTTCTCTGGTTGTAGTATGCATTCACTTGTTCGGTTCGGATAATTTTACATAGTAACCACCATGTGCATCCACTAGCATTTCTTTACATATGCTCTTGAATATGTCAACGACTTCAACATCATGTCCAAGAAGATGCTAGTGGCCCACATGTTGTGGAGATTTATCAAGCATTCACTGAAGACCACATATGATGCAATTATAGCATCACTTATCTTCAAATGAAAATGCTCAAACGTTGCTACATTCAGGAGGATGGCCATCATACTATCGTGTATCCAAATTGTAGGGATTTCAAGAACCCCGTTCTTGAACTTGATGCCCAGAAACAGTCGGTGCTCCGCTTTCTAAACTTCACTCCTCCCTCTCTAAGCTCAGTGACCCTATGTATGACTTGTCCCCACCTTGAAATACTATTTGGGGTTCTATTGGCATGTAGCCACCGCTTCAGAGGTTATTACAATATTACATACCCTCCATTGAAATCCATGTCTGTTAATGGTACCTTGTTGAGGCCCATCATGGAGTATACTTCGCCTAAAAACATTAAGGATATCAAGGCAATCTCCCTGCTCGAGTGAAAGTCTCAATTCATTGAACTCTTTTATGGACATTGGGTTACTTGTCAAGTGTCAACTAAACATGCATCAAGGATTCAAGGGGGATATGAAGTAAAAGATGTACGGAGTAACAGATATTGTATGCTCAGATGCTTTGTATGTTTTTCTGAGCCTTTCTTCAAGGAAGTTTCTCATAGCTTCCATGTCTGTTAATGGTACCCTGTTGATTACGAAAAGTAGAATATAATTTCACTTTCAAGCATTACCCCAAATTTTAAAAACCCCAGATTTTACGTGGTCCATCAACCTACAACAATCATTTGAGTTTTAAACCCCAAATTGATAAACACCCAAATTTTACATACGAATAACCCTAATTCCAAAACTTCACAAATTACCGATTTCACTACGCTGATAATTAGGGGACATTGCCGAAATTTGTTAGCCAATGAAATTTACTTGGAAAAATGGAAGACAATTCATTTTATTTGGGGAATTTGAAGATTTTTTTTTTGAGCAAGGTACGTTAATGGATGAACCGATTAAACAGAGGAAGAAGGAAGGAAAAGAGGAGGAAAAATCTCATTTAACCGTTGGATATGGCCCCACAAACGGAATATTTGACGGATGTTGTAATCATGTGGTGAAAGTTTAAGGTGGTTATTTTAAAAAAAAACTTATAAGGTGGTTATTTCAAAAGTCGTAACTTTTAAAGATGTTTTTACCCAAAAAATCCTAACTTTAATGTGTGCATGTATGAAATTTTGAATTGTAAAGGAACTATGCAGTTGATCTTGTGTTAACCCTAGCCCTTTCAATTGTATTGTCAGTCTAATGTTTACCGTGTTATTTTCATTGCAAATTATGTACGCGTAAATTAATTGGCAATCTAAGAAACGGAAAATAGTAAGTAAATGACTTATCAGATCGTAGTCTCGTAATTATCTATTGCTTTTGTTCTACATGTTGTGTGTTGGCATCTTAGATAGAAGTATAAATATTCCATTCGTTAAATGGGTCATTGTTGAAAATGGCTAGCATTATTCTTGAGTGGCTAATGCATAGAGGAAATGTGTACAGTTGTTATTTCTTATCACCTGATCTCGCACAAAATTCGGTAAATAGGGTTGCAGAAAAAACAATCAAACCATTACAAAAGTAAAGATCAGTGTTGCAAATCACTCAGCTAGAACAAG
Source organism: Spinacia oleracea (assembly GCF_020520425.1). NCBI lineage: Eukaryota > Viridiplantae > Streptophyta > Magnoliopsida > Caryophyllales > Amaranthaceae > Spinacia > Spinacia oleracea. Next base: position 109,301,155 of record NC_079490.1, read on the forward strand.
AACATCAATTTCAATCTTGTAATATATCATAATTGACGTAAACATCAAGCATAAAGAGGATCAGAAAATTTTAGGCTGGACGTTGATGGATCATAGGAATATCAGGATGAACATCGGAAAATCCTTGTACTCTGTACAAGTGAAAGTATAAGTGAAAATCCTCGACGTTGATCATATAAATTTAATGTACAAGTGAAAGTCAGGATGAACATCGAAAAATCATCATGTGCGATCAGACAGCAGCCCAATACATACATGCCAAGAGTAGTGCATATCTATATAGTGAAGAACTCCTCGGGAACGTAGAACTTCAATCCAACGCTCTGCATGGGAGAAAGAGGGTCAGTTCATTTGCATTGCCAAAACTTTAAATCTGTCCCCTAAAGCTGATCCATGTACTCTGTACTACAATATCAACAAACTCCATATTTATCAACATCCTAAAAGCCCAAGAAAGTATTTCATCAAGCTATAATTAACAAAAAGCCTTGTACAGGGGGGGGGGGGGGGGGGGGGGGTAGCTTAGTTGGGACCAAACCTCATCAAGCGACAAGAAAATTTAGAGGGTTTGGGGAAGGCTGTACTAGCACCATGTGAAGGGCATTAGAAATTCACATTACCAAATTTTTAATATTAACTCAATCACCTTTTGGCAAATTCATATAAGCGATAACAAAGGCAAGCAATGTTTTGAATGCAATTCAATGTGATAGCTAAAACTTATTATCGGAATAAAGGAGGCTTAGCCACTAAGGGAGTTGTAAACTTGTAATGCTCAAGTTGAATTTCTGAAAATTGAAAATCCATCATAGAGATTCAAAAGCAAGCAACAAATTGCTTACATTTATAGTTGTTGTTATCTCCAAAAGTAGATTGGGTTGATTCAAAAGAATTCCCTAGCTCTCACTACATTACACATTTTTGCAAAAATTTACCTTATTAACTTTCTTTTCTTTGTATAACCACTACCTTCTTTCAGCTACAAAACGATCTAATTTGATCCTAATTTTCTCACCATTATGTCAACCAAAGGGAAAATTATGAATATTACTACCCCTTTGGGGGTGTTTGTTATGCAGGATAATGAGGTAGGGATAAAATGGAGGGGATGCAGAAATTTGTGTGAGAAATTTAGAGCAGTATAAATTCGATTAAGGGTCAAATAAGAGTATCATTCAGGTAGTTGTCAGTAAAGAATTTCTGACGTAGTTTTTTCTTTCTACAAAAAGTGTATTTTATGAAGAACCTATTGCTCATTTCATAATTCTAAAAACATTCTTAAATACCTGAGCGAATTTGATATCAGCGTCACTGTGATCTTGTTCCCTCCCAGCTGCATCACCAACATAAAAGGATCTGCCCAAAGGACAAAAAGAATTATTTTTTTAGCAATTAAAATTTATGTGATAGACAGAACAAACAATTTACACAAAGTAGGGAGAGAAATAACTGATCCATGTCAACTGAAATGCCAGAATTAAAGTGCTGTTCCATAACATGCCACATTCCAGTTTTGGGTTTACGGTATGGGTCTTTAGGTCCAAAGCCACATGCTATGTAAACCTGTAAATAAATTGTCATCATATCACTTATTAGGTCTTGCATGTCATGGACAAATTAATATATTGATAATTCGCGAGTATGAAGTGACAATGTAAGTCTCAGCAAAAAGCGAAAAAACTCCACTCTATCCGGTACTAGTTAACATTTAAACAAGAACTTAATTTCAAACTTCATAAGCTATAATATGTAAAGAGTGTTATCATCAACTCTATAGTACAGCTAGTAAACTAAAGAAAGGGAAAGAAGTGAAATTAGCATGATATTAACCAATTGCTATATAATGATGCCATGTAAATCTTCTTTCCGTCAGTTTTCTGAACAAATCTAGCTAGTACAGCATCAAAGCTTCAGCATACACTTGCCAGCATCCAGCTTAGCTACTTTTTTAGTTATCTTATGAAGTACGAAGGAAGGGGTTTTTTCTGTGTTATCCGGTTTTTTGTTTTAAAAAAACTGGGTGGAAGTAAAACCGTATAATCCCTTTGTTCAATATGACCTGACCAACGTTGTTACGGGTCGTCTTTCGCACCATCGCAGGCAACCCCCATTAGGGCACTGTTGCTGCCTTCTCCGTGTAGAGATTTATTTTGGACAGGCCAAAATTTACTAGTGAACACCAAGTTGAAGTAATGTAATAATGTGTAATGAATCAAGTGGAAGGGAAGGGGACAATAGGTAGTGAGTAATATTAGGTAGAAGACAAATTAAATAGGTGTAGTAGAATGATCATAAATAAGGGCACATTAGGTTATGAGAGGCATGTGGAGAATATGGTAAAGCTTACGCTTTGGAGAGTGGTGAACTCAAGTCACTAACCCTTGGAGATCGGTAGCCTCAAGTCACTATTTTTGTATCTCAGTTTGGTTCGTTCACCTATCAATCAGATTATTACATATTAACGCCATTGTTTTTCAGCTCAAAATTATCAGTTCTTTACACTTGGTATCAGAGCGGTACAGTTTTGGGAGGGATTATTGATCTGGTTTTCTGAGTATTTTTTTTCAAAAAAAAAAAAAAAGTAAAAGAAAATGGAGTTTAACAAATCTGATCAGAAATCCCAGGAGAAGTGGGATGATATATTCCAAAAATGCAAGGAAGATTTCGTGAAAAACATTATAGAAGGTCTTTCTCCAATTTTCTCTTTATTTCAGCAAGAATTGAAGGAAATCAGAGAGAAGTTTACTGAACTTAAAGAGGAGAATGAAAGATCTGAAGTTGAATGTTGAGGGTTTGAAATCAGATTTGGTGGAAGGTAGGCAGGCAGCAGTTAGTTTCCAGGTACTTATTCGGGTAGAAATCGAGGTGGTATGTCCAGTGATGGTGGTCTCCACGTTTTTATGTATGGAGATGTTGAAGGTGAACACCAAGAGAAGGATTTGAGAACGGAGGTGCTGGTGGTTGGGTGGTTGCGGATCAGGTGGTGGTCCTGGTTTTATTCTGGAGGTCAGTTGGGTTTCTTACCCGAAGAATGTCGAGGAAGGATTTCGGGGAGTAGTCTTTCTGGTGGCCCAGGTTTCTTTACTAAAATATGTAGGGTTTGTGGTTGTCTGGGAAGAGAAGAAAATGGTTTCGCAAAAGGTGGATCTGGGGCAAGCGGGTCGGGTGGTGGACCCGGATATTTTTCTGATGGGAATACCGAAGATGGCTATGCTGGTGGTGGAGGTTGGTGTATCAATGTCGGTGGTGGAACTAGGGGTGTGCAGAAATTGACCTGGACCTAAATCCGGTCCGGAACCGGACCTGAATTGTCCGGTCCGGTCCGGACCAGTTGATTACGGACCGGACACCGGTCTTAAGAAATAAGGGATTCCGGATTCTGGTTCAAACCGGACAAAAGCCGGAAAATCCGGTTTAAACCTGAAATCCGGTTAATTTTATTAGGTACTTGGAAATTCTGGATTGCTAGATACTTGGAAGTTCGGACTTTGGTGCTTTATTATGTGGTTTATGTGGCCCAGCCCACACCATTACACCAACATAACCTAATGAAGTAATGAGATCTCTGCCTCTTTCCCCTCTCTTCCTCCCTCATTCTCTCTCCTCAATTACACAATTACACCAAAGAAGCTCACTCTCTTCCTTCCTTTCATCAACTTCATCTCATCATATTCCTTGCCTCTTGTGTTCACGAAATAACAACCATAACCAACAAATTATCTCCACCTAAAAAAGGAGGAGAGATCTAAAAAAAGTACCCAAAACATAATCATCCATTAGGCAAATTTAAGGGTAAATAAGAACGGTGACATCGAAGACGAATGACGAAGACGAACGACGAAGGGTGAATTTGCAGATCACCTCCCTTAAATCTTATATTTTTTAAAGAATCTTATACTTTTGTTTAACTAAATCTTCATACTATTTTTGTTGGAAGAACTGGAGTATTTACTAAATTTGATTATAGTCAATTTTTTAGACTTAGTTAGAAAATCGATCTGGATTGGTGTATTAATCTTTGTTTGAACTTGTTGTTCATTTCAACTTAATCTTCATTTCTTTTTAATTTTTATGATTATTTAACTTTTTTTCGTCTTTTTGGGAGTAGATGTCCCAAATTTTTTTGGATTTATGTAAATTTGAGGATTTAGTCAAATGCGTGTTAATCATTCATTAAATTGTTCAGCATGTATGTAAGATTCAAAATAATAAATGAATTTTCATGTATGCCAGATTCAAAATAATAAATGAATTTTCCCCTCAAACCAGCCAAACAGGTCTACCGGTTTTAAATCAGCTAAACAGGTTTACCGGTCCGGAATTTTCAGGACAGGACCGGTGCACAGTCCTAGGTGGAACAGCCGCTTGTGGTGGAGGATTTGACAACAACCAGTGGGGAAGATTGTGCCGCCGAAGCCTGGCGGAGGAGAGGTATTCGCCAAGGGTAACGCCGATGCTAGTGGTTCTGGTGGAGGCCCGAGTGATAACAGAGGTGGATGTTGTGTAGGCTACGGTGGTTTTGCCGGAAGTGATAATGGTGGAGAAGCTTGGGGAATTTCAGAAGTGGTGGAGCATTGGAGAAGCTTCACAGAGTTACTTGTTGGCTTGGAGAGGAAGCTGATTTTTGAAGATGATGATAGTCAGGGCAAACTGGTAAAGAAAGACCTTAACAATGAAGTAAGGTGGGTGTAGCCACGTGCCTTGGGGGAAGGAGTTGAGAAATTTCTAAAGGATATTAATGAATTTTTTTGTGCTGTGGAGTTTACATATTTTGATCCAGGCAGTGCAATTAAAAGAGAAGAGAGGCGGGCCAACTCAAAGTTTGGGAATGCTCATTTTAAGCCCAATTTTTCAAGTGGGTTAAGGACAAACCTCTAGATGGCCAGCATGGGTTTATAGACTTTAAATCCATTTTTATATCATTGTACACCAATCAATCCAACCCAAACACCAATTCAAACACAACTCCCTCCAACCTATACACTCATCATCTCAATTCAAACACCATTCATTCTTTCAAAATTTTCTTACCCTCTCAAGATCAGTTACTGAATTTCATTTCCACACCCAAGCCAATGTGTCACGGTCCGAATGTTTTGACACCGGATCCATGCGGCGCACTCTTGCCTATTGGCGGCAAGGACGCGAGCATTGTGCGGAATGAGTGTCTTGTGACTCGTAGGGGCACGAGTAAGCGTCTGATTCCGAAGGGGCACTCTTGCCTATTGGCGACAAGAGCGAGGGACGAGGGTCGATCGGGGCGCTTGTGTGCGCACAACAGGCACAAGCGGGACCGACGACGAGAGTGTATCTGTTTTTGGGACTTTGATGGGTCTTGGAGAGCTTAAAAGCATGCGACAGCACAAAATCTATAAAGGCTAGCAACAACACATGAATTAAGCAAAGGCAACTTCTGATGAGAGGTATTGGTTCATACCCCTCATAGAGGTTTATTTTGAATTAGCTAAAACTTGCCAGTGAACACTGGAATTACAGTAACATAATAATTCTATCTAGAGCTTAGAAAACTATTAGAAAGATCCTAGAAAGCACTAGATAAGAAAAATACAAGTAAAGGAAGGTTGGATTCTAACACAATGGCACTCTTACTGACACTTATCAATATGCTACAACGACCATAGATCCTATTGAGAGGGTAAGAAATTTTTGAAAGAATGAATGGTGTTTGAATTGAGATGATGAGTATATAGGTTGGAGGGAGTTGTGTTTGAATTGGTGTTTGGGTTGGATGAGAAGTTGTTGCACCTGCATTCAATGAATAAGCACCAGGAGTATACACCACTCTCCCAAACGGGGAGCTATGGATGAAGTTGTTGCACCTGCATTCAATGAATAAGCACCAGGATTATACACCAACTCTCACAAACGGGGAGCTAGAACTCACTCAACGACTCGTTCTTAGTCTTAGCCAGTGCAAGAATGGGAATATTGACCATTGTTGTCGAGGCCGTGAATTAGGTGCTAATTACTACCCACCTTGAGGACAAGGTGGAAGTTAAGGGGTCGGTATTGTAATGAATCAAGTGTAAGTGAAGGGCATAATAGGTAGTGAGTAATATTAGGTAGAAGACAAATTAGATAAGTGTAGTAGAATGGTCATAAATAAGGGCACATTAGGTTATGAGAGGCATGTGGAAAATATGGTAAAGCTTAGGCTTTGGAGAGTGGTGACCTCAAGTCACTAACCGTTGGAGATTGGTGGCCTCAAGTCACTATTTTTGTATCTCAGTTTGGTTCGTTCATCTATCAATCGGATTATTACATATTATGCCATTATTTTTCAATGGGCCATGGGCTCCAATTGGGCTGAAACTTGGGATTCCACTGTATTTTGGGCCAATGAAGGTAATGTTCGAGCCATTGATTTAGGTTTGAGGACCGGAAATATGGGTTAGTGCAGCAGCATATTAGGTAGTGCACCAGAAAGTTCTAGAATGCTCGGGGTTTTGTGTGGAAGGTTTTAACATGGGAAATGTCTAGAACTCTTTGTACAGATTTTAGGGATGTATCTAGACGCCTCCTTGTAGGGGCCGTTGAAGGGGAGGGCAGGGACCTGGCCAGATTTTAGCCCCATTCAGTTTCTGTAAATAAAAATAAAGAAAAGCCCAAAGTATTAGTTGTCCAATACCCGTGAGATCCTGGTTAGTGGTGACCCAAAGTACTCCCTAGTCCGATGAAGCACAAACACCAATACAACTAACATTTATACCCACGTGAATGTTTTTCTACCTTAAAAGTGAACAACCATAATTACAATATTACCACCATAGACTTTTTCGTTGCATTTGATTTGAACTCGCTGCATCTGGGTCTTGAATCTTGACTACTGTTTGATAATTATTCTTTGTCTTTCTTTTTCTTTTTGGGTACAAATGAAGATTTTCTTCATAAATCTTGACTACTGTTTGATAATTATTCTTTGTCTTTCTTTTTCTTTTTAGGTACAAATGAAGATTTTCTTCATAAAAAAATATTCATTTATTTTATTATATGTAGTACTTTTTTTCAGGGAACTGTATGTAATACTACGTACTTTATTACTGTGTTTAAGAATTTGTTGGTTAAAAATGTTCTTCCATCCGGCCCCCCTAAGAAAAGTAGTCAAGATCTGCCATTGCTGGAATGCTGGCTCGTTGTATATATACACATCACCATTCATTTGTAAAAACTACCCAACACATTATATTTTCTCTCAAGCAATATAAAGAACATTTTAAAAGTAAGATCTCTTACTTGCTTACTTACAATCTTCTTGTCATTTTTGTAGCACAGTTAGCTTGTAAACTAACCGGTAGTCTTGACTAGTGTTCCGACATGACTATGACGCTAATGGACAGTGGCAAGAACTTAGAAATAGTCAGCACGTGACAACGTACTAACTCCTTTCATTTTACAATATTTGTCAAACAAAATATCAATGCATAATTATCCATTAGTTTAAACATCAATGCAATATAACTTCCAATACAATAATTATAATGTACAATCATTTCCAAAAACTTTGGCATAACCTTAAATACGAAATAGTACTAGGCTTATTTCAAGGTCAAAACTTCTACTTTAGGAAATATTGGAACTAGACCACTACTCGTAGTTCAACCATTGATCTTGACCCTTAACTACTTCTTTCCCAGAAAAAAAAAAGAGTGCGCACAGCTAAACTATAGGGAGACTTCGTTTCTCAACCACATACTCATTCAAAACAAACTAAGCCTAGTTCAAGAAGTACACTTGTCAGACTTAGAATTAAATTTAATTTCTTTTCCCACATTGTCAAGAAGCTTCACCATTATTAGTTTATTACTAACAACAAGAAAGCCTTAGTCCCGAAATGAGTTGGGGTCGGCTAACATGAATCGTCATAGGAGATCGTCATTGTGACCAATCAAACCATATTACTACATAAGTACATAGCAAACTCATCCTAAATTTTTCCATCACATCTAGTAAGTGGAAGAGCTCAAAAACATAACAACATGGGTTCAATAGACATTCAATGGCCAAGTCACAATTTCTACCGCTTTTATCTGAAGTTACCTGAATAGGGACTTTCACAAGGTTGATAAAATTGTTCAGGCGTCCAACTTTTGAATCCACAGCTTTCTGTCTCTTATTCTTCCAGCGGTTGATGTTAGATTCATTAGTAAAGATAACCTGAAATAGTATCAATCCTATTAAATACATTCCATGGGAGAACTTCCCAAAACATAAAATCGCAGTTTTCTTTCTTCCGCTTGGAGTTAGGGGTGGGGTAAAGTAGAGAGTTGAAGTCTACAAAAGTAGAACAAGACAAGATGCTACCAGCTTGTAGCCGTCATTATACAGTTTCTGCAATTTCTCAGGTATTGAAGGATACATAAGGGACCAAGCATCTGCACCAGTCCTGGAACAAAGAGCTAGCTAACGTAAGATTGTCTACAACTTATTTCATCAATGTATCGATCTCTAGACATTCAAAAGATTATATGCAAATCTATCAAAAAATATATAATAATCCAACTATTGGAGAAATTTTAATATTTTTAATACTTTATACAACGAAAAATATAGATTAATGTAGGAATTGTACCGATTCTGCACCCAAATGCCATATTTAGTAATGTAAGAAAATGAGGTAGTGTCTAGATCTATCATTGCAAAAAGTTGAAGACTAATACCAAATGCTTGTATTTTATGCTAAGTACAATATTATGCAGTGCTCAGAAAGTTAGACTAAATCCTAAATTAAGTCACCTCATCTACAATATGATTACTTTGAATTGCAAATCACACAAACGTCGAAAATAAGATTAATATATGTGATAACGTGGTAAAGCAACTTTCTGAGATTTAGAACATACTTCCTCACATCAGTGTTTGCAAGACACCCATCAAAATCAAATGCTGCAATTTTAGTTGAATCTTGTAGGCCATCATCCTAGACATGGGTACAAAAACAACCATAAAAGAAGTAGATAAGATGAGAATGCATCTGGAAACAAATGCCTATAAGGTAGCTCAAATAAACAATTATTTAGAAAATAAGGAATCATGATTAAAAAAAGGCAGATTTGTTAAAAAGGACCTTTTATAACTCAAATTTTGCGAGAAAGGACCTTATATAATTTTTTTTGTGAAATCACACCTTAATGTAATTTTTTTTTTGCGAGAAATGACCTAAGGGAAGTTTCCGGCATTGATTGAGTTTTTTCGACCATTGACTTGCGCGTGAGCAACACGTGTGGCTTACCTTGGCTAAAGACACTAATTTTCCCAAGTATAGAATTTTCAAACTTGATTTTATTTCGATTTTTTTTTTCAACTTTAGGTTTTAAAGCTTAAAATTTGGAGAAAAATTGGGTATGGTTAGCAAAATAAAGCCACACGTGCTTCTCACGTGCAAGTCAATGGCCGGAAAAGCCCAGTCAATGCCGAAAACTTACTTTTAGTTGTCTTTCGCAAAAAAAATTACATTAAGGTGTGATTTCACAAAAAAAATTATATAAGGTTCTTTCTCGCAAAAAAATTTACATTAAGGTGTGATTTCACAAAAAATATTATATAAGGTCCTTTATCGCAAAATTTGGGTTATAAAAGGTCATTTTTAGCAAATTTTCCTTAAAAAACTATGGAATGCTACCTCTTTGACTCCGTAAAAATTTGAATTACTATCAACATAACTGTATTTCTAAACAAGAAAAGCATTCAGTCTGTTTGGACAATCATACAACAAATGGAACATGAACCTTTGGATTGTGAAATGCCTCACCTTCTCCAAAAATATGATAGTATGGAATGCTTTCCACTTTGGCAGTAGAGTTGCTCCCTGAATCCAGAAAATGCGAAGTCAGAATAATACTCCTTCGAGGAAAAATTGACCGTCTCAAATGAAACGACTACCGTCTAAATTGGTAAAAGTTAATCAATAATAATAATTCAGACTATGTTGATAAAAAATAAAATAAAAATAAAAAAGTGCAACAGTACTCCTTGGAAGTATCTTTCAAAAGTAACTTGGACACGTTATATAAATAATTACTGTTAGACAATATATGATACTTCATAAATAGTCAAGGACTTCAAAGACCACAAAAAATTAACTTAAGGCGGCCAGTTCACGACAAAAAACGAAGAGAGTATAAGTGAATACGTAAAAGAATAGCCGAAAACATAGCAATGTCACCATTGTAAGATACAGCTAGACTATGAAAAACAAAATGAACAGGACAAATTATGAATAATATTCGACAATAAAAGATTGAATGTGATTTGTACCTGGTAAATATCCATTATATCAGATGCTACAAGTACAATCTCGACCTTAGCGTCCTCACTCACAGAAAGCTAAAGAGAAATTGTGTCAGAAAAAGGACAAGAAAACAAATGAATATTGGGAATGTGGTTGTCTGCCTTTGTTTCTAGTACCATACAACTTTCCAGATGTGGTAACCCAAGTCACATCCTAGAAAGTTCACCAAGAGACCCTTGGAAACAAAGTAAATTAATAAGCATTTTCCTTACCAGCAATTTCTTCGAGCTTCCTTGCTTATCCCCAACATCTACAACATCATCACTATCTGTATGCTGCACAAAGCAAAGACAATCACGACTCACGTCAATTGTGTTGTTTTTGTTAAATAAATATTACGACATAAACGAATAACTTGCAGTACTACAATGTAGAGATTAGTCATTAGTTACACATAACATACAAATGATGCAATAGAACATCTTGAATGAAACATCAAACTCTTTTTTAGGTGTCCAAAATAATGCATCTATTTAGGCAGTCTTTACTATTCTTGGATCTCTAGTTACTGCTTATCAGTTATGCACATTTATGTCAATGGAAATGAAGTATGAGATTGCAAAGTATTGTTTAAAAAGAGATTTTATCCCATAAAATTATTTTAATTTAAAAAAAATATATGTTACGTATTGCATAATTGCATTGCATAGGAGAAAGTTCAAACTGACTGTAAAGGAGCCAGCTAGCCCAGATATTAAATTAAATTCATCTAAGCTAGACGCAAGGAAGGCAAGTTGGGGAATAGTGAAATACACCATAATTCAGTTGAGAATTCTGTTATGTATTGCCCTTGAGCAAAAGGTGGAGGGAACTGAAGTAATTTAGCAATAGTTTTAGTTGTGGAGAGAGAATGATGTAATAAGAGAAGGAACACGAATAAGAAGGGAGGTCATTAGGGAAATCGTCTTGCTACTCTAAATCTTAGGATGTAATGGTGATTTGACATCACCAGTATAACAATAACCTTATTTTCTATTCTGAATTTTCTTCTTCTTTATTACACTTTTCTGTCAATATCTTCTATTAAATTGCTCTTAATGGATTGACAATGACATCACGACTGACTTGTATTTTATGTCGGAACAAATGTTTAGAGTCCATTTCAATGTTCTTTTATGTGTTGTCTGTAACCATTTTAAATTCAGAAAGAACAGAGCTGGGCATGAACGCACGGAGAAATAGAACGGGCAAGCACCAAAATTAAAGAAAAGTTTGTCTATACGAGAGTCATGAGATCCCTTGGTTTCCATCTGTAACAAAAATGTGGTATAAGAAAATTTTGATTGACTAGAAAGTCTAGAATAAAAATTTTGGTATGATAAAATGAAGAACTAATAGGAAGACAAAAGGAAATCCGGCAATAAAATTAAGAAGTATGTTAAATTAGATCCATCCTCGCATACAATTTTGGGATTTAGACCAGGTAAAATTAGTAGTATCATGGGAGTATGGGGCCCATTTTTAACAGACATGATGGATACTTCAGCTAAAAACGACGTTATGTTCAAACATTTTCCTTTTGACTTTTAATATTTTATTAACCGATATATCACAAGACAAGTACCAAGATGCATCATCATCAATACAGAATTTTGTAATAAAATTATCCAGTATATTTAAAATGTGCAAATTAGAGGAGCATAGTGAAGGTACCTTTAAGTCGTTGAGATGGTCTCCACATAATATACTAAACATAGCCAGCAAAACTTACAAGTAAATTAGATATAAGATGGCGATGGGGTTTCTATTTCCATTATTTATAATTTTACAACCATGAAAGATCTATGATAAGATCTTTGACTTTCAATAAACAAATACGAAATATACAAAGTCAACAAACCTCTGTGAATGGCTATGGCCTACGGCTACACAATATGATGAGGGTAGTTCTAAACCTTGCAATGTATAACCAAACTCTTTTTTTAATATTTTTGCTCATCTACTCGTTTGAAGGTTAAATGAGCCAAAAAAAAAACCTTTGGTTATACCTTGCAATGCATAACCGGGTGCATAATAAAAATTGCCTCCATAACCTACAAGGCTACTACTCCATACCATAGAGGCTAACTGAAGGTTTGGATTCAAAATATGGTAAAGTAGCTCATGGGTGGGGGAAACTACTACTTTGGTGGCGTTATTAGTGATATTTTAGAATTTTATATTTCTCAGAGGAGATGATGATTCGTTTAATTTCACTAGCTTTGAACAGATGGCTAGGTTAAAAGGCTACTAGGCCTGTTACTGACATTCAGGTTCTGTGTTATTTGCTGTTGGACATTTTCATAGGATGTTTAGATTAAGGTATAAATCACATCACTAGGAACAGCTAAGAATCAAACCTAAATTAACTGAGTCCATTTTGTGGATGTTCTTGATGAATATAAACAGTTCTGGTAATAGATTTGTCTTGTTGTAGGGGGTAAAAAGCACAGCAATATCACAAACAAACCCAATTTCAGCAAGGCAATGCAATTTAGATAAATATGCAGAGAGGTATATTGAAACTCCCCTAACATGCACGGGAAAATATTCACTATAAAATCTCAATGTTTGACTGGATTATGGAGAGATAGCTAGAGGATGCAACATATTGCAAAGTATCTTCTGCATAAATAAAGATATCAGTGCAAATCATAGTTACTGTAACCAGTGTAAGTTAATATCAGGAATTCAGGACCGACCTTTACATTACAATGTTGGTGCATACTAGATTGCATCAATGAATGAGCAAGAGTTACATTTTTGCATAGCACAATTCTTTCATTTATGACATGCTCAGCTAAATTTGGAACAATTTGAGTCTATCTCTTTTCATCTCAGATTCCGATTCCGTTGCTCCCTTCTACAACCACACATACAATAAATTTTCATTTTTTATCTCATCATGCTATACAGCCCTAAAAAAATTAAAAACAGACATTTCTTACCTTCCTTTTCTCGGTAATTTCTTGTTCTTCTCCGGCGGCGGCATCATCATCATCTTTCACCTGCATAAGCAGTAATAAGTCTCCGGTCTACCGAAAAAATTTCCTATTATAAGTAAGATGCCTAGAGGCTAAAAACATATAAAACCAAAACGTTATCAACTAAAAGTATCTTCAGTTTTCGAGTGTCATTCAGACCAAAGTTCCAGTCTTTCCGGATATGCGACCAACTACGATAGACGCCTACTTAAACAAACTCCTACTTGTATAATCATAATTAGCATCCAAAATGATAAATTCCATACAAAATGAAATCACAAGAACCCAAACCTTGCCAAGTTCCTCCACTAATTTCTTTATCTCCTCCTGATCATCGCTCTACATTTAATTGAAACAAACAACTGTCAAAATTACTTCACCAAAATACTTCATTTGTCAAAAACATACCTCAAACTTTACTAACAAAAACCCTCAATTTATCAACAACAACAAAAAACCACAAAAGCACACAAACAAAACGAAGCAATTACTTTGAGTGAGTCGAACCCACGGATTGACTCAACCGACGAAACGGAGTTCGAATTGAAGGAAAAGCAGTGGAAATGGTGCCACTTGGTGGCGTCAAACCCTCTCTGTTTGTCTTTGGTAACAATACCTAACCTTAATGCATTTTTAGCAATGTTGTCTGAACATGTTTTGCATGCGGAACGATTCGATTTGGCGTACTCGGCGACGAAGGATGACGCCATTGGTGGCGGAGCTCGGAGATGGGAGAAGGAGGGTTTGACGTTAGGGTTTTTGAGGAAACAGAGAGATGATTTAGGGAGAGAATAGAGGAGTGGAGTGCGAATTGGACGGCGATGAGAGAGAAAGGCTGTGGCGGTGGTGACGGCGGCGATGAGCATCCAGGCTCCGTGCTCTTGGGCCCTGGGGTCTGGTGACTTTGTGAGTGTCTCCCGCCAAAGTTTTGACTGTTCTGATGTTGCTACCACGTTCCAACTTCCAAGTCAATCTATTTATACTAAGAGAGAAAATCAATATGGTGATGATAAATGATTGTCGTAAAGATTTTATTGATACTAAATATCCCAAAAACATTACGAAAGAATGTAAATTATCAATCATATATATATATATATATATATATATAGAAAATTTGTAACTATTAATTCAACCTTTGCCCGATTTTCTTTAATTAAGCCTACCTGCGATATTTCAAAATAATCCAACCTTTATGACCCAACTACTATTATTAAGCCTAACAAGTTACTAACCTGCTATAGGCGTTATTCATCCGTACGTGGCATATAACAATTATAATTTTTTTTTATTTTTTTCCCCTTATTTTCTTTAATTGCTATTTTAATTTTCGTTCCTCTCTGCTCTGCGATTTTCTGCTTCATCTCTGCACTCCTCTCCATTATTTCTGTTCTACCTCTTCTCCACCATTGTCGATCCCTCATACGGTCATACTTCTCCATTCGAAGTTCATCAAAAATAAACAGCAATTGCTATGGCTGGGGTAAAGCAATTGCCTGTTGGATCTGGATCTTCTTCAAATTCAAGGTTTTTTTTTTCTTTCTAAATTTTCAACAAGACCACAATAACCAACATCCCACAACATAAAAAAAACTATATTATTGCAACAGCTCGGGTTTTTACGAACTGACCATCAAGGAAGCCCAAAATTCAAAATTTACCAAAAAAAGGAACAAAAACACTAAGGTTCGTAAGTTCACCTTCAATTCTACGATTTTGGAGACGAAATTTGAATGCGCGTGGATGAAGTCACCTATTTCCACAAGAAAATCGCTGATGATGACATGAACCAGTACAATTGTGGTTGAAGCAGCAGTAATGGAGGAGAGAGGAATTGAAACACGGTACAGAGAAGAGAAGGGTTAAGGGTTTTTTGAAAAAAAAATGAAATCCTTGTTTAGGTGGCAAGTGATGATGACGTGTCCAATATTTTAGGAGGGAAACCAACTTTAGGTTGTCAACGTTTTTAACGTTGACTTTGTAGCAGGTAACCGGTCATCTAGGCTTAATAATAGTTGTTGGGTCATAAAGATTGGATTATTTAGAAATATCGCATAGGTAGGCTTAATTAAAGAAAATCGGGCAAATGTTGGATTAATAATTACAAATTTTCCTTGACTTTGTAGCAGGTAACCGGTCATCCAGGCTTAATAATAGTAGTTGGGTCATAAAGGTTGGATTATTTAGAAATATCGCATAGGTAGGCTTAATTAAAGAAAACCGGGCAAAGGTTGGATTAATAATTACAAATTTTCATATATATATATATATATGAAAATTCACGCAATTTGACCATCAACTTGTTCAATTAAGCTCCAAATTAATCGACTTAGTTCATCTTTTGCAGCCCCAAGAATTCTTCTTTCAATTACAGCACAAAATTCCTCTTCTGGTTTTCTAGTTAGGAACTAGATTTATTTTTTGATCTGCTACAGGTAGATCATTGATCATGTCTACTCGGTGACTATCATGATTCTCTTTTGAAATAAGCATCTAGAATGATAAAACCCCAATTAAATTGAACAAAAATACAAATCATCATCTTCTTCACAATCTTCGCCATTGATGCTACCTTCTCAACCCTCACACTCTCACCATCTTCATCCACCATCTCCGCTCCTTCGCCGCGGGCCGTCGCCGCCATTTTTGTTCTCCTCCAACAAAGCTTCGAATCAGCACCAGTTTGTCTCTCCTCGCTCCACCATCTTCAACCACATTCCACACCTTTAAAATGAATCAATTTAACTTGAACTAATTCTGAATCAAACGAATTGAAAAATCTAATAATAAATTAAATTGCAATTTACCTTTAAATGCAGCAAATTTGCACCAAAAATCCAAAACTAGACGAACTTCAAACCAATTCGCGTGTGATTTGTAGCAAAATCGAGTATAATGTACAACAAAGTTTAGTGAATCTTGAACAAGTTGGAAGAGAAGAGTTTTTGGGAGAAGAGACAGAAGGAGGTCAGCAGTAGTACCCCCATATTTTAACTTGAAAGGGATTGGTTGAATGAAATTTAATCTCATCCGTTAAATTTGGAATCGTCTTAGGTCTAATTCCTATTACTTTGGCTGGATTATTTGTAACTGCATATTTACAATATAGACGTGGTGATCAGTTGGATCTTTGATTAATTCACAAATATTTTTTTGATTAACCTCCTCCTTTCTCGAATCAACAGGAGGTCAACTTTCGATTAGATTACTGTTCATTTATTTGAGTCTAATTCGATAATTCAATTTGCTCTACCAACAATGGAATCACGCTCTGTAGGACTTGAACCTACGACATCGGGTTTTGGAGACCCACGTTCTACCGAACTGAACTAAGAGCGCTTTCTTAAGATAAGAAAGACTGGAAAGAAAGGTTTTTTTTAACTCAAAACTATATCTACATCCTACATGCATACACTATCTATGATATAGAGTATCATAAAAAAAAATGAGAGATTACGTATGTCCAAATTTTATCAAAATTTCAATAAATTCCTCCTTACTTCTCAGAGTAAAAGTAATTAGGTAGGGATGACAGGATTTGAACCCGTGACATTTTGTACCCAAAACAAACGCGCTACCAAGCTGCGCTACATCCCTTTCAATTCAATTCGTTACAATAATGTAATTGTAAAGAATCCTTGTCTTGTTTTCCACACCTTTCTTATTTCCCATAGAAATACAAAATTTTATTTGCCCGGCCATTTCCTCTTCTTTTCGATCTCTTATCATATAAGGTATAATAGAAAGGCTTTGGATATTTATGTATACGAAAATCCGTCGTAAACTAAAAAAATATTTTTGGGAATGTTTAGTTCAGTAGAAAGGAGCATGCTATTCTTTTTCTTAAAAAAAAATCTTCTCTACGATAAATTAAGTTGTAAATTTTTATTTGACTTAGCTTAAAGATTTTATTTACAAAGACAAGTAGTCTTTAACTATCATATATACATCGGATTATAGATTAAATATGTATTACTTTTATTTTAAAAAATAAATTAAAGAAATCCAAAAGGAGGATTTTCAATGCGAGATTTCAAAACATATCTTTCTGTGGCACCGGTACTAAGCACTTTATGGTTTGGGTCTTTAGCTGGTCTATTAATAGAAATCAATCGTTTTTTCCCAGATGCGTTGACATTCCCCTTTTTTTCATTTTAGTTATTGATACGGGAAGGGGTTAACGAAGGTTAGAGCTAGAATCAACGATCTTTTTATTTTAGAATAAAAAAATCGGGTTAGTTTAGTAAATAAGAAAGGTGGATTCAACCTCACCAAAACTTGGGTCCAGGGTAAGAGTATTATACAAGATACTTAAATGAAATACTGTGATTAGAAATATAGTTCTAAACCTTTTTAATTTGATTACGTAGTATTTTTTACTTAATATATATATTATTACTCTATTGATTTGATTTCAACAAAATCTTTCGAATTGTATTTCTAGTTAGCAACTTCTATTTTAGCAACTTTTCTATTTTTCTTGAAGAAAGGAAAAAAATAGAAAAGTTGCTTGAATCAAATATCTAAAGGGGGTTCATGGCTAAGGGTAAAGATGTCCGAGTAAAAGTTATTTTGAAATGTATTGGTTGTGTTCGAAAGAGTGTTAATAAGGGATCAAGGGGCGTTTCTAGATATATTACTCAAAAGAATCGCCACAATACGCCTAGTCGGTTGGAATTGCGAAAATTCTGTCCCTATTGTTACAAGCATACAATTCATGGAGAGATAAAGAAATAGATCGAACCAGACGTCTGTTTATAATCCTTTCAAGAAAGGAGACAAAACAATACAATTATATTATTTACTATTTTTTTTATAGAAAATGTATTCTATATCTATATTAAATATATATTTCATAATTATTATATATAATATATATAAAATAGAAATAAACAAAGAAAATCCTATTTTGGCTGGACCTAAAAAAAATATTAGAATTTAGAATTAAGAAATAGGATTTTTGGTATAAGGAATAAACTAAACAAACTATGGATAAATCCAAGCGACCCTTTATTAAATCCAAGCGCTCTTTTCGTAGGCGTTTGCCCCCGATCCAATCGAGGGATCGAATTGATTATAGAAACATGAGTTTAATTAGTCGGTTTATTAGTGAACAAGGAAATTTTTTATCTAGGCGAGTGAATAGATTGACCTTGAAACAACAACGATTAATTACTAGTGCTATAAAATAAGCTCGTATTTTATCTTTGTTACCTTTTCTTAATAATGAGAAACAGTTTGAAAGAACCGAGTCGACTACTAGAACTGCTAATTTTAGAACTAAAAATAAATAATAGACTTATTCTTTATTTAATCGATAATGGAATTGAATTCAAATCTGAAATCAAGCACGAATTGGGGTTTTGCTCTAAAAAATCTGATAATCTAGAAGAATCGAAATTTGATTGTCACGTCGTAAGATAATATAAAAATTGGGAATTTTTTTTTGAATGGATTTGTTGATTTTTATTTATTTATCGTATTTTATCAGACTAATTTCGACTTTAATACTCCCGGAGAATAAACTCCGGGGAACTTCATTTAAATAATTTCGAGGTATTTTTTGCAATCTTCTTTTTTTATGATCTCATTATAAATCATATAAATACAATTTGGATTTAATATAGCTATATATATATATATATATATATATATATATATATATAGGGGGGTGATCCGGTAAGAACACCTCCTTAGGTAAGAACACTTCTTACGGTAAGAACACTTTTACACTCTCCATGTTCTAAATTTGTTCAAACATGTTCTAAATTTATTCAACCATGTAATAAATTTGTTCAACCATGTTCTAAATTTGTACAACCATGTTCTAAATTTGTTCAACCATGTTCTAAATTTGTTTATCCATGTTCTAAATTTGTTCAACCATGTTCTAAATTTGTTCAACCATGTTCTAAATTTATTCAACTATGTTCTAAATTTTCAAGCTCATGTTCTAAATTTATTCAACCATGTTTTAAATTTATTCAACCATTTTTTATTTTTGTTCAAGCATGTTTTAATTTTATTCAATCATGTTCTAAATTTTTAAGCTCATGTTCTAAATTAATTCAAGCATGTTATAAAACTATTCAATCATGTTCTAAATTTTCAAACTCATGTTCTAAATTTATTCAAGCATGTTCTAAATTTATTCATCGATGTTCTAAATTTGTTCAACCATGTTCTAATTTATTCAGCAACGTTCTAAATTTGTTCAAGCATGTTCTAAATTTATTCAAGCATGTTCTAAATTTATTCAAGCATGTTCTAAATTTAGAACATGAGAACCTAGTCAACCCATATACATATATACATGTTCTAAAATTTCAAGCTCATGTTCTAAATTAATTCAAGCATGTTCTAAAATTATTAAACATGTTCTAAATTTATTCAAGCATGTTCTAAATCCATTCAAGCATATTCTAAATTTATTCAAGCATGTTCTAAATTTATTCAAACTTTCAACATGTTCTAACTTTATTCAACCGTGTTTCAAAATTTATTCAAGCATGTTCTAACTTTATTCAAGCATGTTATAAATTTATTCAAGCATGTTCAAAATTTATTCAACAGGGTTCTAAATTTATTCAAGCATGTTCAAACTTTATTTAAACATGTTCTAACTTTATTCAAGCATAATCTAACTTTATTCAAATATGTTCTAAATTTATTAGAGCATGTACTAAATTTATTCAACCGTATTCAAAATTTATTCAAGCATGTTTTAACTTCATCCAACAATGTTCTAAATTTATTCAAATACGTTCTAACTTTATTTTGGACTTGATTTTGTAATTTGAGTGAGTTACTCTATATGGCATGAGAAATTAGAAGTAAATCTTTAAATTAGCATTCGAATATACAGCAAAACCATGACGATCTACAAAATTCAGTAATTTCTATCATCTCTTCAATTTAATACACAATCGAGATTTTCCAAATTTCACTCAAAATAGCTGCAACTTTGAAGCAAATTCAGAATAAAACGAGATATTAATCATGATATATGCTCAAAGATGTAAATCTTGATATACGCTCAAACGAGATCTGATTCGCCGCCACCAAAATTGAAATCGATTTTAATTTTTGAATTGAGAAATCGATTTTCATTTCCGAATTGAGAAATCGATTGAAATCAATTTCGATTTCGAAAAATCTTACCGAACTGCCGATCGATTTGCTTTTATAATCGATTGAAATCGATCGAGAACACCAGCAATTGAATTAACCGAGCAGCGGCTGCGATTAAATGGCTGCGATTGAATGGCAGCGAGCAGCAGCGGCGGCGAGAGGTGAGCAGCAAGGGCGGCGAGAAGCGAGCAGCCACGGCGGCGGCGACAATAGGCCACCGGCAATCACGTGTTCTTATTCGCAAATCTGATTATTCGCGGCCACCAAAATTTGCGATTGAGATTTGAGAATCAATCGATTGATGATTTGGAGGAGCAAGGTGTTCGCGGCGTCGCTGGATTTCTGCGAAGGAATCACCACCGCGAGCAGCAACCGGTGAGAAGTGACCGGCGACCGCCGAGCGTTGGTGGTGGCTACGACCGGAGAGAGAATTGGAGAGAGAGGGAGGAATAGAAGAGAGAGAAAGAGACTCTGAAAATGAAAAAAATAGCGTGAAAAAAAATGGGGGGTATTTGTTAATAATTACGAAATTGCCATTATCAGAAAGTGTTCTTACGGTAAGGAAGTGTTCTCACCGTAAGAAGTGTTCTTACGGGAGCCTTTCTCTCACTCACTCTCTCTCTCTCTCTCTCTCTCTCTCTCTCTCTCTCTCTCTCTCTCTCTCTCTCTCTCTCTCTCTCTCTCTCTCTCTCTCTCTCTCTCTCTCTCTCTCTCTCTCTCTATATATATATATATATATATATATATATATATATATATATATATATATATATATATATATATATATATATAGAAAAGGGATCAAGTGAGAACACTTCTTAAGGTGAGAACAAATCTTATACGAGAACAAATCCTGACCATCGAAGATGTAAGATCTGACGGCTGGAATATCACCCGTGTTACTGTTTGAGTAATGGCAACTTTGTAATTATATGCAAAAAAACAAAACAATTTCGCTCTCTCTCTCCACCGCAATTTCTTTCTTTCTCTCTCCACCGCAATTTCTTTGTTTCTCTCTCCACCGCAATTTCATTCTTCCTCTTCGCAAGTTTGAATCCCTGATTCAATCTCTTCTTCCTCTTCGCAAGTTTGAATCCTCAAACTTCCATTATGCTTCAATATTTTCACTAATTTTCATCTAACTCAAACAATTTTCAACAATTTTATTCCTGTTTGTCCTTGAAATTCGATTTCATCAATTTGAAATTAACAGGTACGAATTATCGATTGAGTAATTTTTTTTATTTGATTTATTTTAATTTGTTTGGTTTTGAGCATTGTTTGTTGTTCACATATTTGGTTCAATTTTAATGTGTTGTTATAGTATCGATTGAGTACTTTTTCGTATTTTATTCGTTTTATTTTGTTCAATTTTTTAGTACTGTTTGGTTGTTCATATATTAGGTTCAATTATAATATGTTGGAAAGTTCTCTGTGGAAAATAGTAATTGCAATGATATAATATTTTCAATTCTACGGTGTATTATATTGTGAATTAAAGTTAGAAGACCAGTCATTGGTTTTCAGTGAATTAGGTAGCTCATTTGGATGGATTATACGAGTTTGTTTCTGGGTTGTAGGAAGATTGGGATTGTAAAAATGTTGAAGGACTGAGGGTTTGAAGATATTCATGCGAATTGAGGAGTTAGAGTTGTGTGTAGGCTTCAGATTGGTAATGTCTATTGGTAATTTTGGGGTCTTGAAAATGTTAGCCTGTGGAGTTGTGGATTGTTAATACTCCTGGTTTGAGCATAAATTTGGTTACAGGGGGGAGTTTATTTTGTTTGTGGTTGGGGTTCATCGGTTCATCGCTATGGCAGAAAGCAGTGTTTCCAAGTCAGGTGTTTTCAGAGTGAATGTTTGAAATAAAGAGAGGTTTTTAGCAGTCAAAAAATTGATTGGCTGTGAGGCAAACACGGGTTGAATTTAGAGTTTTCAGTTGCAATGACTTCCATTTCAGGAATGTGAATGTGAATGTGTCGTGCATAATTGATCGTTTGGTTGAAAATACTTGAGAATGAACTAGCCACACTGGTTGACCTAGTTCTATAGGGAGTTTTATCTTGAAGGAGGAGGTCAGTTCATATTGTGATTCCAGGGGAATTTTAAGTTGTTGAAATTCTTGAGAGCATTGTGATTTTTAATTGTTGTACAATAGCTGTTTACGGATGTTGGTTTTAATGTTTTAAATTAAATAACACCTCTTTTTGGTTGGTCTTACTTTTCAATGTATATAATTATACTTTAGCTTTGGATTAACGCAGTCTTGCTTAATCTGAAACCCCAGGACAAAACTTCGCCACTTTACTGGTGCAAAGATTTACCTTGGTAGGGGTATCAGGTTCGTTCGCTCTGATTCTCAGGTAAGTTGTAGTGATGATTGCTGAAATTTCACCTCTTAAGTCTTGTTTTTCTACTGAATACTTTGTCTTCTTGATATTAACCAAAAGCTAACTGAATTTTGATGATGTTGGTTGAAGGTTTTCCTGTTTGTCAATTCAAAGTGTAAAAGGTATTTCTACAACCGTTTCAAGCCCTCAAAGCTCTGCTGGACTGCTGTGTACCTGAAGCAGCACAAGAAGGTTATTATCCCCCATCTCTTTCTCTATTCATGTTTTTAATGTGATCTTATCGATAGATTTGTCTATTTATCATGAAATTCATAATATTCTGGTCTTTGTGTTGGTTTCCTGCTAATACACAGGAAATTTTGGGTGAAGCTGTAAAGAGGAGAAGGGCCACCAAGAAACCTTACTCAAGGTCTATTGTTGGTGCCACTTTGGAAGTTATTCAGAAGAAAAGACCTTAAAAGCCTGAAGTTAGAGCTGCTGCAAGGGAGGCTGCTCTGCGGTCAAGGTCTGTTATGAAACTTCATTTAATCAACTAACTCCGACTTAGCCTAAACCCTCGAAATTCTAACTTTTATTTTATTGCTTTAAATTATCATTAATCTCAGCTCTATTCTCATTATCCAACACGACATCATCTATAAATAGCAAAGATCACATATCTGATATTGGATAGTCAACCTTGATACTTCATCTGAAACTGCTGCAGAAAGGAAAGGACTAAGTCATATCCTTTCTGGGATCCAACAATAACATAAAATGCATCTGTAACTTCATAACTCCTGACATTTTTTTTCACGTCTCTATACATGCTTTCATTTAGGTCAATATACTTGCGTGATATACCCCTTTTCCCCAGTGCCTAACAAAGCACCTCTCTCGAATTCTCGGTACCTTTATGCGCCTTCTCTAAATGTTAGTGTACTCTTGGGACCAAAATACTCATAATTATTACTCATATCAGGTGTCACTAATGACAATTTTCATTCTGCATTATTGACTTAAAAGTATATGCTTTAATGTCTTAAAATGTAAGCAATGCAAGTTAGTTTAGTTGTCATATAGATTGAAAATTATAGTAAGTAAAGATTACAAACCTTGAAGACATAGTCAGTAACTAGACTACTTTCTTGACCTGAAACTGCTATGGCCTTCATGAAGACATCAACATCAAGATCTGGGGTGACCCCTAATTTCTTCTCTTGTATTAAGAGTTCTTCCAATAACTCATACTGATTCCCAACCCCTAAACATCGTCCTGAAAAATCGAGTGTCTCCCTTACTGTCATTTCTCCAAAATGAAGATCATTTTGACTGATATAAGCACTCGTTCTATGGGGAACAATTTGCGTCAACTCGTCGCCATTATAAGTTATCTTTCCTGTTACCTATCGATAATTGGAAGAGGATAAGCCAACATTGTAAGATTATAATTAAATTATTTCAACATCCAAAAAAGATTCTTAGCTTTTGCAATATAACCTTCAAAACAGATGTTGAGCTTCAAACATCTTTAGGTCCGATTCTAAATTGTACATCAATAGTCATTGCAATCAAATAATGCAGAAAAATAATCACAACACAGAAGTAATGCAGTTCTTAAAAGACTTTCTATAAAAGAAAAAAAAGACATCAAAAAATCCATCATAAGAAAACTCAATCAAATTCTTACAATAAGATTCAGCAGAAAAAGTAACAATAAAAATGACAGGACAATACAACTAAATCAACTAAATAAATAAAAAGTCAGAGTACTCATTTTTTGCTTTAGAAAGGTCATAAAATTCAGAAAACAGTTACCAATTTGTGTGTTATTTTACATGGATATGTGATATGGGAGTATGCCTCATGACTCAAATGGTTCATAGTGATGAATTTTTACTACCAGATACAGTAAATGTTTCATTACTTACAATCACCAATTATACAGTTATACCCACACCTCTAAATTGTAACACTTAATATATGCAGAACCTAATCCCACCAGTTAAAAACCCAAGTGACCCATAAATTATAGCATAATATAGTTTTGGCTTTATATGGTTTAAACCTGAACTCCCAGGTTCGCCACCCAGTGACGATAGACTCTTAAAGAAGCAACAATAACAGTACGTTACTTGGATCCTGCACTTTCAACACTTCATGTTAGAGCCAAAATCATGGAACTTTTTTACAACATAGCCAAGTAGGACACTTGGACATGTACTCAGGTCCAATGTGAGTACCCAAATTCGAATAACACAGCTAACAGTAACATAAACATAATCTACAGTCATCATTTACCGGTTACCAGGAAAGAAAAAGATCAGCCATCAAAAAAATATAAAACAATTAAACCCAATGTACACGAGACCATAAATTAAAAAGCTTAATATCACACAAAACCAAAAAGATCCAACAAAATATCCACCAACAGATTCAACAAATAAGAATTTACCCAAAAAAAAAATTAACATAAATGGGAAATTACCTTCCAAGTTAAAGAATACCCAAGACGACTAGCAGAAGCAGAAGCTCCAATCCAACAGAGGAAACAGAGAATTGCAGCCACAAACCCAGATTTTTTATCCATACCCACATAGGAAATAGCATATATTATAGAGTAAAATGATGCAAAATTGGGGAAAAACAGCATAGCCATGGCAGGAGGACAGAAAGAGTGGTCACTTATGAGATCCAATATAGCCAACGCCCCTTCCTTTTTATAATAATAGGAATCCACCGACTCCTGTGATGTAACTAAAGCTTGCAAATTGTGTTTTAGGTCGACCATCTGTTTTACTCTTCTGAAATTGGTGATAGAAGGACTAAGATCATGCACCATAAAATCCACGCCGAAAGTATACGTCCTCATCATATTCAGTACAATATTATGATTATAAAAGAACCTCATTATCGATTTACATTGTTCTAGTACAGAATTTATCCATTGAAACATCTAATTTCTAATTTAAGTATTTTATTTGATGGAATTCTTTTATATCTGTAATTACAAATTTATTGAAACCCCATTTCCTTTAGGCTATAGGTTTTAAACTATAATTTTGCAGTAGCTTTATTAAACTCACATGTTTATCGCTGTTTTCTTTTTTGGAAGGCATATTCATCACGTGCTATATCCAATTTTGCACGGAGTAATTGATTCCTTCAACATGGAACATCAACCCGTAGATTATCAAGACATTTATCATAATTCAACGTCAATAGAGGAATCAGGTGAATTGTTTTAAAAAAAAATTAAAGTTAAAAATTTACAATATATGGTGATTATCTTTTACATTTTAAAAGTTGGTGGTAACTTCTATATGTCATTTTGCTACATTATTTATTTTCTTGCTGCCTTTTTCCACTCTATTTTTATAATTTAGTGATATATTTGTTATTTCTTTAATGATTCAGGTATTACTAATGAGCAATCTAGTTGTTCTAATGTCAGTGTTCATGTTACTCCTCAAGTAGTACCTCTCTTAACTCCTGGAGGAACACGAGAATGGATTCCATGCCCGTCCCCTGAGTTAAGACCTACTATTGGCATGATTTTCGAGAGTGTTAATGTGGGTATTGAATTCTACAAAGCATACGCAGTTGCTTCCGGCTTTGGTATTAGGAAATCTACTACTACCAAAACCAAGAAAAAAGGTGTTGTGGACCAGGTGGCATTCAAATATTGTGTATGCAATAAAGCAGGTTTCAAGGAGAAACGTATACAGAAAGCTAAGGATATTTCCAAGGGTAAAGAAGGGGAAGCTATGAAAATTTCCAAGGGTAAAGAAGGGGAAACTATGGAAGACCAAAGTAAAGTTATTAGAACTAGAAAAAGGTTGGTAACTCGAGTGGGTTGCAAGGCGCGAATGATCCTGAAGTACCGTAAGGAAGGTGGTTATATAGTGCAAACATTTTATGAGGGACATGCTCATCCTCTCTACACTCCAGGTTGCAAGAAGTTTCAAATAGAGGGGAGGAAGTTGAACATTTTGCACAAGAAGATGATAATCGATAATTCAAAGTTAAATATTGGTCCTGTGACAACTTTCAGATTGATGAAGGAATACTTTGGAGGTTATGGCAATGTTGGTGCATCTAAGGAAGATTTCAAAAATTTCCAAAGAGATTTGAAGACATACATTAAGGGTTCAGATGCTCAGATGTTTATAGACAACTTCAAGATGAAAAAGTTGTTATGGAGTGCTTTTTTTTATGACTTTGAGGTGGATGAAGATGATTGTCTTTCTAGAGCTTTATGGGCAGACCCAATTTGTAGGAGAAACTATGCTCTCTTTGGTGATATGGTATCATTTGACACTACATACTCGACTAACAGATATAACATGATTTTTGGGCCTTTCACTGGTGTCGATCACCACAAAAGGTGCATTACATTTGCTGCTGCATTCATTGCAAAGGAAGATACATCATCATTTGAGTGGGTATTCAGAACATTTCTCAAATCAATGGGAGACAATGAGCCAATATGCTTAATCACTGATCAAGATCCAGCGATGAAGATTGCTATTCAGAATGTGTTTCAGAACACCGAGCATAGGTTTTGCATGTGGCATATTATGAAGAAAATGCCTGATAAGATAGGACGTACAATTTGTCAAGATACTGAATTTCTATCAAAGATATGTGCATGTGTTTGGAGCCTAGAGATTGAGCCTAGTGAGTTTGAAGATAAATGGAAAAAAGTGCTTATTGAGTTCCATCTAGAGGGACATGATTGGCTTCGTCAATTATTTGAAATGAGACACATGTGGATACCCGCCTATTTTAGAGACTTGTTCATGGGGGGGATCATGAGAACAACCTCAAGGTCAGAAAGCGAAAAAAACTTTTTTTACCTCTTTTACTAATCCCCATCTAACCCTTGTAGAATTTTTCATTTGGTATGAAACTGCTATGGATGCACAAAGGCCCTCACAAGCCCACAATGATAATGATTCAAAAAATAAGTATCCGCACTGTAAGACTCCACTTGCCATTGAGAAACACGCTTCAGAAGTCTATACAAACACTGTATTCTATGAGTTTCAAGATGAAGTGCATAAAGGTTGTTTTTCTTGTGATATTGAAGATTTAATTAAAGAAAATGAACAGGAAATTACCATAGTGAAAGAAGATGATCGAAGAAGAACCTATGAGGTGGTGTTTAATTGCACTACCAACGACACAAGATGCTCTTGCAAGATGTTTGAAAGGAAAGGAATTCCATGTAGACACATGTCTTCAGTTTGTAAGAGAAAGAGGTTAGAATTAATTCCTGAAAAATATGTGCTAAATCGATGGACTAAGATGGCAACAAAGAAGCCAATCTTAGGCTTCGAAGGAAATATTATGGAGCAATGTGCAAGGATGGTGGATAGGAAGAAAATTTTGAATGATTTATGGTCAGAAATTCATAGTTGTGTGAGTTTGGCAGAGGATAATGAAGAATATCTTAGTGATCTTGTGAAAAGCATTCACACACTAAGGTTGGAGTTAGAAGCTAAGAAGAGTGGAAATGTTCCTCCACCTAGCAAAACTCAAGACATAGAGTTCCTTATTGGAGCAATTGCTCCAACTGAGACCTTGATCAAACCACCTAAAATTTCAAAGAACAAGGAAAGTGGTCCTAGTGGGGAAAAAGCTGCAACCAGTGGCACCGAAAGTGACAAATGGTTGAAAGGAGACAAAGAGAAGGCTATTGAGCAACAACAAAAGAAGAAGAGGGTATGTCGGGGATGCGGGGAGCTTGGTTACCATGATATCCGCAATTGCCCCGAAAAGCTATCTTCATAATGCAAGGTAAGAAGTCTACTTTAAATCTACTACGTTTCTACATAATGTCACTTTGTGATTTGTTAACTGATCTCTGTGAATCTTTACCTGCTTTTGCTCTGCTATTCTGCACTTTTCCACTATTCTGAAATGATTTTAGTTTCACTGTTTTTTTGTTTGATTGTGGGAATAGCATTCTAGTTTATCTGTACAAACAGGCCGGTGCTTGCTTCCACCATTAGACAACTGCTCTGAATCCCTAAGACTGCTCTTCATAACTTTACCTCCCATTCTCTTAAAATGTAAAACACATCTCAATTCTCAAGAAGCTGTTGGTTGTGTGATGTGACTTTATCTGGCATATAAAAACACGAGTGTTTTAGTTTATAAATCAGTCACATTTTGGAGAGATAATCATGGTATTAACTACATTATTAGTTGGGAGTTAGGCCTTAATGGTCTCTTAGAGCAATAACAGTAGAATGTTTTCTTTGGTTGAGAGTCCATTTAGGGAGGATCATTGACTAGCTCCTCATTTTTAGTACCAAATACTTCTGTTTTATTTTTTTATTAAACCAAATCAAATCAAATCAATTTCACTTTCTTTCATTTTATTTCTACCATCATTTTGCAATGTATTTCAAGAACAATTTTCCAGTTCAAATGTCTTAAATTACAGATTCTATGATATCAGACAAATCCCACATGGAAATTCTTATATAATCGAATAAAATGCGAAAAAACAGATCTGTCGATCTCTAGTCACAGAAACAAATGCCAATCTTTATTCTTGGGTAATTTTTCTAAGGACACAATTCAGAAACAGTAAACAGGCCAGGGTCCATCTGGTTGCTGAACGGTTACAACTTTTTTTTATAACTTATTCTAGGAGAGTATCTGGAAATTTTCTCTCCTTGGGGACTTGGAAGTTTGAAACCTTCTTTTTTGGTAATCCATATTCCAAAGAGGGGAAAATGATAGGGGACTGAGCATGTGAGAGGTCTCTAAGATACAATTTTTCTGCAGGAATAGATACTCTGTGTAGACTATAGAGCATCATGATCAATCTCAAGAAATCTATGTGTGTTATAGGGGAGATGCCTATCCTGTAATCATGCTTAATTCTTAATTACTTTGGTCAACAAAATTAGTTTTCTTCCATCCAAATTTAATTTTTTTGATGACAACTGTCCTGCTTGTGTTCGTTTGACACCCACACTGATTTCGAGACCCCTGTCAATCTAGCGGTCTTTCAATCCCGAAATCACAGATGAAAATAGCATTCAAAGGGATACTCGAGTCAATGTGCCGTTTTCTTGTGATTGTATTAATGGGGATTTTCTTGGTCATGTTTTTAGTTACCAGATTCAGTTTGGAGATACCTATACAACTATTGCAGCAACACAATAAGGTACATCATGCAAACCTATAAGGCACATGCCGCAAACCTATAAGGTACATCATGCAAACCTATAAAGTACGTCATAAAAATCTATAAGGTACATCATGCAAATCTATAAGGTACATTTTAAGAACCTATAAGGTACGTCATACTAAGTTATAAGGCACATGGCACAAACCTATAATGTACATGACAATAGTCTATAAGGGACGTGACACAATCATATAAGGTACATGGGATGAACTCATAAGGTACATGACGCAAACCTATAAGGTACATCATGCAAACCTATAAGGTACGTCATAAAAATCTATAAGGTACATCATGCAAATCTATATGGTACATCATGCAAACCTATAAGGTACATTTTAAGACCTATAAGGTACGTCATACTAAGTTATAAGGCACATGGCACAAACCTATAATGTACATGACAATAATCTATAAGGGACGTGACACAATCATAAAAGGTACATGGGATGAACTCATAAGGTACATGACGCAAACCTATAAGGTACATCATGCAAACCATATAAGGCACGTCATAAAAATTTATAAGGTACATCATGCAAACCTATAAGGTACATGACGCAAACCTATAAGGTACATCATGTAAACCTATAAGGTACATTTTAAGAACCTATAAGGTACGTCATACTAATTTATAAGGTACATGAAACAAACCTATAATGTACATGACAATAACCTATAAGGTACATCATAAAAACTTATAATGTACGTCATACTAACGTATATGATACATGGAATATAGGTTCACCCGAACCAAAAATACTTGTATAACTTAAATACACCCGAACCAAAGATCCAAAATCGATTTCAACAACAGAGAAACTTGCATTTAGCAATTAGTTTTAAATGCTAGTTTATTATTATTATTATTATTATTATTATTATTATTATTATTATTATTATTATTATTATTATTATTATTATTATTATTATTATTATTATTATTATTATTATTATTATTATTATTATTATATTATTATTATTATTATTATTATTATTATTATTATTATTATTATTATTATTATTATTATTATTATTATTATTATTATTATTATTATTATTATTATTATTATTATTATTATTATTATTATTATTATTATTATTATTATTATTATTATTATTATTATTATTATTATTATTATTATTATTATTATATTATTATTATTATTATTATTATTATTATTATTATTATTATTATTATTATTATTATTATTATTATTATTATTATTATTATTATTATTATTATTATTATTATTATTATTATTATTATTATTATTATTATTATTATTATTATTATTATTATTATTGTTATTATTTTTATTATTTTTATTATTGTTATTATTGTTATTATTGTTATTATTGTTATTATTGTTATTATTGTTATTATTATTATTATTATTATTATTATTATTATTAATTATTATTATTATTATTATTATTATTATTATTATTATTATTTTAATGTCACAAACATATAAGATACATGGCTCAAATCTAGCCTATAAGGTACATCATACTAGCGTATAAGGGACATCATACTAGCCTATATAGTACATCATAGAAGCCTATAAGGGACATCATACTAACATATAAGGTACATTATACTAACTTATAAGGTACATGGGACAAACCTATAAGATACATGACACAACGATATACGGTACATGACACAAACGTATAAGGTACATCTTAGTAACCTATAAGGTACGTTATTAAGACATTGATGTGAAGAAGATGGAGAGTTAGTTGAAGCATTTGCGGTTGTTGGGTAAAGATTTGATTTTGTAGTTGCATTCTTTTTATCTCCAGAACTGATAAATGAAACACAAGTTTATGCCATTAAGATTAAATGTCATATCTACAAACAAGTTGAACAAAGTTTTCGATTTTTAGAATTATTACTTGTAAAGTTGTGTTTCTTATTGTGGGTATGTACTTCATATTCGAAAATTCTCGTAAAATTTATGATAAGTAAAAATTGTATTTCGGAGAAAACAATTATTCTTTACTTATAAGGTACGTCATATAAACTTATAAGATACATCATGCAAACCTATAAGGTACATCATGAAAACGTATAAGGTACGTCATAAAAATCTATAAGGTACATCATGCAAACCTATAAGGTACATGACGCAAACCTATTAGGTACATCATGCAAACCTATAAGGTACGTCATAAAAACCTATAAGGTACATCATGCAAACCTATAAGGTACATGAAGCAAACCTATAAGTTACGTCATAAAAATCTATAAGGTACATCATGCAAATCTATATGGTACATCATGCAAACCTATAAGGTACATCTTAAGAACCTATAAGGTACGTCATACTAAGTTATAAGGCACATGGAACAAACCTATAATGTACATGACGCAAACCTATAAGGTACATCATGCAAACCTATAAGGTACGTACATTGGCACAAACCTATAATCTATAAGGTACATGACGCAAACCTATAATGTACATTGGCACAAACCTATAATCTATAAGGTACATGACGCAAACCTATAAGGTAATTAAAACTCCAGTAGAAAATCAAAGAAATCATTTTTGGATTGATTATGAAAACAGTAAACTTCACTTGATTACTGAACTTTTTTCTTCAGAAACTCTGTCGCACTACATCATCAAACATGTTCCTGTAAATCATACATCAATCAAGAATTGGTGTAGACAGATTCTAGACGGGTTGGATTATCTTCACACTCGTGATCCACCGATTGCTCATCTTGATGTTAAATTATTAAACATCTTTGTTGATGGAAATTCTGGTATGGTTAAACTTGGTGATTTTGGTTTAGCCAAGTTAATTGAACCACGGAGTAGTCCACACGGTTATTATGGTACACTACTGTACATGGCACCAGAAATGTTTGAAGGAAATTATAATGAGATGGTTGACATTCATGCTTTTGGGATATGTGTATTACAGATGATCACTCGTGAAATTCTTTACCAAGAATGCAGAAACCATGATGAGATGTGAAAAAGGATTAATGCATCTAGTGAAGCCGAGTCAAGTCTGAGTCGAGTGACGAGTGCTCAGGTAGATGGAGAGTTAGTTGAAGCATTTGCGGTTGATGGGTAGAGATTTTGATTTTGTAGTTGCATTCTTTTTATCTTCAGAACTGATAAACGAAACACAGGTTTATGCCATTAAGATTAAATGTCATATCTACAAACAAGTTGAACAAAGTTTTCGATTTTTAGAATTATTACTTGTAAAGTTGTGTTTCTTATTGTGAGTATGTACTTCATATTCTAAAATTATCGTAAAATTTATGATAAGTAAAAATTGTATTTTAGAGAAACTACAATTATTCTTTACTTATAAGATACGTCATATAAACTTATAAGATACATCATGCAAACCTATAAGGTACATCATGCAAACGTATAAGGTACGTCATAAAAATCTATAATGTACATCATGCAAACCTATAAGGTACATGACGCAAACCTATTAGGTACATCATGCAAACCTATAAGGTACGTCATAAAAACCTATAAGGTACATCATGCAAACCTATATGGTACATCATGCAAACCTATAATGTACGTCATAAAAACCTATAAGGTACATCATGCAAACCTATAAGGTACGTCATAAAAATCTATAAGGTACATTTTAAGAACCTATAAGGTACGTCATACTAACTTATAAGGCACATGGCACAAACCTATAATGTACATGACAATAATCTATAAGTGACGTGACACAATCATATAAGGTACATGGAATGAACTTATAAGGTACATCGTACTAACTTATAAGGTACATGGCACCAACCTATAAGATACATGACACCACGATATACGGTACATGACACAAATCTATAAGGTACATCTTACTAACCTATAAGGTACGTTATTAAAACCTATAAGGTACATTGTAAGAACATATAAGGTACGTCATACTAACTTATATGATACATGACACAAACCTATAATGTACATGAAAATAACCTATATGGGACGTGACACAATCATATAAGGTACATGGTATGAACTTATAAGGTACATGACACGAACATTCAAGATACATCATAAAGACCTATAAGGTACATCATACTAACTTATAAAGTATGCATACTAACGTATATGATACATGGAATATAGGTTCACCCGAACCAAAAATACTTGTAGAACTTAAATACACCCGAACCAAAGATCCAAAATCGATTTGAACAACAGAGAAACTTGAATTTAGCAATTAGCTTTAAATGCTAGTTTATTTTTGGTTTTCATATTATTATTGTTATTATTATTATTATTATTATTATTATTATTATTATTATAATTATTATTATTGTTATTATTATTTTCTTAAATTTATACTCTTTTGTGCAAATTGGAAAATAAGTAACGTAATCAAAACTCGAAACCTATAAGGTACACCAACATCTAAAGTACATGGCACAAACCTATAAGGTACATGACCCAAACCTATATGGTACATGACACAAACCTATATGGTACGTTATAGAAACTTATAACATACATGTTACTAACCTATAAAGTACAACATACAAAGCTATATGGTACATGTCACGAACATATAAAGTACATGCCACGAATATATAAGATACGTCATAAAGACCTATAAAGTACATCATAAAAACTTAAAAAGTACGTCATACTAACCTATATGATACATGACATATAGGTTAACCCGAACCGAAAATACTTGTAAATTTGAAATCAACTGTAACGGATCCGAACCGAAGATCTAAAATCGATTTGAACAAGAGTCAATCTTAAATTTAGCAATTAGTTTTAAATACTAGTTTATTTTAGGTTTTCATATTATTATTTGATGTATTATTATTATTAATATTTTTTTTTTTTTTTTATTATTATTATTATTATTATTATTGTTGTTGTTGTTATTATTATTATTATTATTATTATTATTATTATTATTATTATTATTATTATTATTATTATTATTATTATCGTTGTTGTTGTTGTTGTTATTATATTCTTTTGTGCAAATCAAAACATAAATAACTTAATCAAAACTTAAAACCTTTAAGGTACATGGCACCAACATATAAAGTACACTGCACAAACCTATAAGGTGCATCATATTAACCTATAATGTACATGGCCCAAATATATATATATAGTCTGACATTCGTTTAGCAAAAGTAATGCTTAAATAAGAAATAATAGTTACGTTGTGAAACACTTTACTTAAACCAAGTTACTCAAGTTATTAAAAGTTTCAAAACACTTTGCATATGTTGTAAGCAATTTACTACACAAATTCCAAAAGATAAGCCATAGCCAATGGCCATCTAAACCAATGCGCAAAAACCTACATCTTTAAGTTCCAAAATATCAACCTCCTAAAACTAAAAAAACCCCTAGCATAATCCACCATTTAGCTGGTGTTTCTCCATCCAAACATGGTCACGTAGTCTTTACAAAGTAAAAAGCCCAACAACATATACAAAGAATAAAAGTTCTCGTCAACGTGGAATGCTTTTGTCCTTGTCCTTTACAGCAGTTTATAATTAGTTATGTAGCAAACAAACACCCAAATGAGTTCCATTATCCTGTTACCTGCAGATTTGTTCAATTAAACCAACGTGAGTACATGTTTCAGAATCTTGATTGAAAAGATTACAAGGTACATATTTTTTTAGCAATTAATTCTAAGTTCACTGAGTAACTGTCATTGACTTCCTGAAAATAATTCATGAAAGCTATATAACAAGGATTAAAGTCTGACATCTAAGAACAGAACCTACAATTGCACTAGCTATATAACCTGCAATTGCACTAGCTTCACAGCATTGGAAAGAACAGTTGGAATTGAACCAGAAATGTTATTACTGCTCAGCATTAGCTCTAGGTGGTTAGGTAGGTTTCCAAATGATAAAGGTATAGTCTTGGATAGGGTATTCAATGAAAGATCAATTATTACCAAGCTTGAGATATTCCCAATCTCTTCAGGAATTGCACCAGACAAATTGTTCTGCCATAGCAGTAACTTCCGAAGCTTTGAAGCTTACCTAGTTCTTTAGGGATTGACCCAGAAAGACTGTTTTGGTATCTATACAAATTGACATTGATGAGTTTGTGAAGGAAAAGATTGGTACACAAATGAATTTGTCAAGTGAAGATGTTGAAGTGGCTACTGAGATAATAAAACAACTAAGAACAAAACTCTTAGTCCTACATTATCAACCTAATATTACTGTTGAACAGAAGTTGATGTCAGAGGAATTAGATTATAATCTTGGCAACTTATTTTAGGAGTGTAGGGGTAATAACTTATCCCTAGAACCAAGACATCTACTTAGGATTTTTACCTATTTTTAGCAGGTTTCAAGCCCTAAACTACCTCTCCTGCCATTAAGTGTCATCAGATACACTCCCACGTCCACAACTTCTGGTGCTTCTTGCACCTGAGTGTCACTTAATTGGGAAGTGGTCCGGCAAGCATCACATATAGTGCAACAGCAACTAGAAGACCCTAACTGAGTGTTTAGGGTAGGCTATACACAATTTGTGCGATCTTGATGTTGACTGCATGCTATATATTCTAATAAATTTACAGACAGATTAGACAACAACCCCCATTCCTTTATCTCCTCTTAAAACTAGGAGATGTTGAGCAAAATCACAGCTTTATCTACCAAAATATCCAACATTGTGGGATGGAAACTAAGAAGCTTCACAAAATATAAGAGTAACCCCACAAGAGATAACATCATAAGAAATCCTCAAACGTTGGGGAAGCTTGGAAGATCCTTGAGGTCAGAAGTTTGGGTAAAAAGAAAACAAAAAATGTACAGCCAAGCTTCAAGCACCAACACACATTTCAAAAGAAATTGCAAGCAATCATTACATGATGAATTAATTCTATTTTGGAAATTCAAAGAAACTCTATCAATCTACAAGAATAGGACCAAGATCATTGTCTAGTAGGCAGGGATAAATAGCAAGCTGGTTTATGAGCATATAAGGAATAGACCTAGGGTGACCATGTAAATTCTAACAAGTGAATTATCCCGTACAGCAAAAAATCTAAAGCCCTCGTTTAAACAAGTCTGTTACAGAATATTAAAGCAGGCAAGCTACTGCTATCATGATAACTAATACCAAGTATACAAAAGCATGTGAGTTACTTTTTATGACGATAGACAGCTAACTCAAAAGTAGTTGAAACCCAACACAAACCAAAATGAAGAACCACAGCCATGAACTTCAGATAAACCATTGAAGAAAGCTGCAGTTTTCCCAGATAAGGTTGCATCAGAACAAAAATATTATAAGCTCACACACGAGAAAAAGCCTAGAAGTTCTGAGTTCTGGTCCCAGATAATCTCATCTCACTCTGTTTCCTTTACATCAATTTCCTTACACATCCCACTGTTACCCGTCAGCTCCATATCAGGTTTCACTCCTTCAGGAATAGCCTAACACTCTTTCTGCCCTGATTTATAACTTTTAGCACGATGAAACCAGAACAGTTAAATACTCAAGACTTCAATATAAATATGAGGTCCTACGCTTCAAACTCCGCACTTATACAAAGTAATCCCAACGCAATAAAAGTCAACATACTTGACAAGTTCCCAAATTAATCAATAACCCTATTCTACAAAGAAAAGCTCAGAATTCAGCAAGACAGAATACCGTCTACATCAATTTGACCAAAACAAACCGAGAAAACAAGACAAAAGCAAAAGTCAACTTAATGTGTACCACATATAAAAAGCAATTGAAACTGGCAGAGAGGACTGAGTACACTCAACATCAGCAAACCTGCGGATTCATAAAAATGTTTCTCATTCAATCCTATTCTCACTGGATGGCATATAGATTATGGAATACGTAGCTAACATACACTACATAGTTAACAAACACCTTGCCCTCCACCCTTCAGCTAATGGTTACTCCATCCAAACACTTCTACTTCAGAGAAGAACACTACTTACAACTTGTTTGATAGTTTAGGCCTTTCGGAAGAAATGGAAATGACTTCATAAGTTATTTTGGCAAGTCCAACAATGTCTACAGCAGTAACTATCCCCAAGTATGTCCTGGAAGAAAACAATAAAAAGCACATACTTGGAATACAGTAGCCTTACCATGGACATTAGATTTTTAGTTTCCGGAATTCTCTCCACTTCTTTTCAATTGTTTCCTTCAAAGAATTGACTTCACTGGTCAAGATTGAATGACAATATTTAACTCTCAATTTCTTCAGAAATGCATCCTTGGAAAAAAACAGAACAGGAAATTGTTAGTAACTTTTAAATACTTCCTAGTTAATGACACTTAGACTTGCCTAGAATAGATTAGATTTAGCATAAATATTTTAAATACTTACAGTTTGAAGTTTCAATTGTGGATCCCATGCCTTCATATCTCCTTTATATGTTTCCATATACCTCATCAAATAAAGTCCAACATCACACCATTCTTTTGGTTTTTCCCATTCCAAAACAAATTCTTGTACCTTGAAAGATGTTACTTTACTAGCCTTATTATTCTTCTTCCCTTTGAAATACTTTGACAAAGCTTCAGCCTGAAAATGTTTCCAAAAACAGACAAACACATGACATTTATAAGAAAATTCGAAGGAAAAAACAAAGAAAAAATGTATAGAAAAAATGATTTTGATTTACCAGTGTTTTTGCTTCACTAAAAGTCTCTGGATTTAGACTTGTTACTGCGATGATGTCCATTGTTTGTCGTTGAAAGTTGAAATAGAACATGTATGGACAACGAGGGTCTTGAATTGTGAAACACATCTAAAATGTAATGAAAATATACACTTTAAAAGAAATGAACAAGGAAAGGGACATAAAAGAAATGAACGAACATAATTACCAAAAAGAACAAAGGTGAGCACTATTGAGAAATCAACATAAATAACTTACAAGTTGTACTTTTGTGATATCAATATTTGCAGAAGGGAGATCTTGTTCTAATAATTTGCAGAATTCATCATAAGAATTGAGTGAAAGGTACAACAACATCTATAAAAAGAAGAAGAAACAAATAAATATTAAAAATATAAATTGTTAATAATATAAATTCAAAATTAGCTAGGGGAGAAAATACCATGTGTGGCATGGGAACAAAATATCTTGAAATAGAGCTAGAACCTCGTTTCTTCTCCCCGACGTTCAATAGATGTGCCCACAAATCCACCACTTTTTTCTGAAATCCCGTCTTCTGATGACAAGGTGTTTAAATCTTCACGTGTAATGAACATGTATTTATCTTCAAACAGCTTCTCACTATTGAAATGAAAATAAATCACCGGAAATAAAATGAACATTTGACATTTCAGTACACAGAATAACTAAATGAACTATAGGCAAAACTCAGTATTAAACTTTACCTTTTCTCTAAATCAGCAAATACCCAGTCTGCCATACACCTTTCCTTTTGCGTTAGATCCCGTAAGGCATTCACGTGCCTATTAATGAATGGGGATCTATACAAAAAAGATGGGTTTCCTTCCCTTTTC
The DNA here is from genome assembly GCF_020520425.1 of Spinacia oleracea. Taxonomy (NCBI): domain Eukaryota; kingdom Viridiplantae; phylum Streptophyta; class Magnoliopsida; order Caryophyllales; family Amaranthaceae; genus Spinacia; species Spinacia oleracea. Next base: position 109,340,599 of record NC_079490.1, read on the forward strand.
TTCAAGATTTTTATGTCACAGTCGATGACATCGACTATTGTGGGAGACACTGAATGCACAACATGAGCGTTATTGAGACGAGGCGAAAAACGGCGAGAAGGTTGAGTGTTGGCAGCATGCCTAACAGAAGGGACAGGAGAAGAAGGGGGAATGTTGACCAAACGGGGAGAAAAACGTGTATGAGTAGGAGGAGGAGGAGGGAGAGGAGGAACAAAAGGAGGAGTAGGAGGAAGTGGTGAGGAGAATAAGTTAAAAGAAGGCATTTCAATGTGAGCCAACCGAGGAGAACGGCGTGGACCATGGTGGCTGGCCATTGAAGGTGTTTTAGAAGAACAGAAATTAGATTGAGGAGAAGGAGGGGGAGGAGGAGGCAGCTTAGTTTGAGGAGGAGGAGGAGGAGGCAGCTTAGTTTGAGGAGGAGGCAGCTTAGTCAGAAGAGGAGAAGGATGAGGAGGAGGAGAAGGAGGAGGAGAAAGTGTCGAGGGTCTGCTAACCTTATTTGCTGCCGTGTTGCTAATAGCTTTTCTAACCTCCTCATCAAAAGCCTTCCAGAAATCCGGACCCAAATTCTCGTCATCAAGCACAAAATCCCCATCCATAGTTTTCTCCTTTGGCTCCTTTGGCTCCTCTGGCCTATCAATACTTTGAGTGTGCATCTCATTCATATCAATTGACTCCTCTTGCTCGTTAGTTTGCTGGTCAGTTTGCTGCTCATGCTTGTCACATTCTTGATACACGTCAAATATCATATTCGCTAAGTTATGTAACTTAGCTACAGCTTGGAAGTTCGGAAATTTTGAATTTGCTTGTTCAACGACATCATCAAATTTACTAAATGCTCCGGCAAACTCCATTGCAGCACTCACAACCTCTTTTAGGCATTCCTGCAAGAAACCAAATCAATAATTTAGCATAGGATACTTAAATCAAAGTCAAGTGAAACCCTAAGCAAATAGCGAGAAGTTAAGGATTGAAAAACATATATATTCTTCTAAAAAAGCCAACAATCCGCACGCACTTCTCATTTCTCAACCTTACAAGAGCCCGACTACTGAATATACTGATATAGTGATATCCAAATTTTGTCAAAGAAAAACAGAGAGCATTCTCTGCAAAATTGGTCAAGGTTTTATGTTGCTGCCACTGGCTCATTCATATTTACTTACTTAGTCCAGCAACATACCTCCAGCTTCTTTAGTTGCCTGCGGTTGTGAATTATTGAAACACTGACAACTCAACTGGATCATAAGACTCAACAATCTCTTTCATTTTCATCAGCAGATATAGTTTTATTGTGTCAATGTGTCACTCGTCATGTTAAATTGGATTGCATTGCTAGAATGACGGAAACTAAGTCCATATAGACAATTTAAAGTGTGGTAGCGCTATAACCGGAATATTAGTTTTTGCTCGAGCGTATTATACTTATACAAGTGAACATCATTATTTTCTCGAGCATATTATGCTAGAGATGCACAAATACTAAGTATACAGACGAACAATAGTTTTTTGCACAATTGCAATATGTCAGATGATAGATCCATGTTGATTAGTGGAGGGAATTAAAATTAAGAAGCATGTAGAAGTACATAACTAATTTATTACACACGACAGAATAATAAATTTGATATGCTCGACAAAGATGTAGGTTGCCAAGTACATAACTAACTGCCAAGTCCATTGCTGTTTTTTGCTGATTGTTAATGGCATTGATTTTATCAGCAAAATCACTGACTACAAAATCATATTAAAATCACAGGGCACCCAATTCTCTCTTTTCTCTGTTTCGTTTATCTCTATCCACTATACTACCGTTACGAAATTCCAGCTAGATTTACCTTTTGATCAGCACCATTTGTTTCTTTTTCTTCTTTAATGGTCAAGGTCTCTTCCACTTTACCTTGTCCAAATCTTCCCGCCATTTTTTTCTCCAAATCAGACCTCTCCTGAATTTTGCTCGTTGTCCAAGACTTGATGAGGGGAAACTTCCTCTCAACAAGCTGACGACCCATAAAGGTCACACGATCCATGTAACAAAGCTAGAAAAAAAACAAAAAGCATATCAAATGCCTTTTTCCTTATGTTTTCCCTATTTGTATTTCAAAACAAAATTCATAATAAAAAGCATCACATAAGAAACATGATTTTAACTTATAAAATAGAATGCCTTAGATAAGAAACTGTAAAAACAAAAGGATTGGAATCATACCAGTAGAACTATAGCAGGCCCTTTAAACAAACCATCTCCATTTTCGGCTTGCCATTCCCTACTACAATCACATAGAGATTCTAATCTGTATTGGCACCAATTCATGTCCTTAACATCATTAACATCCCCTAAAGATTTCAATATCTTGCAGTTTGCTTTAGCATTTTTATTTCCATTCAACAATGTTGAAACTACAAGAACCACAAAGCTCCTCTTAAATATTTCCCCTCCATCCACCAGAACCTTAATATTCTTCACAATATCCCCCACTATCACAGTACTGTTAACTCCTAAATCACGAAACCAATCGCTAACAATTTTTGTATACTCAACACTAGGATCCCTAGCCTTTGCTTCAATAACCTTTTTTGCACCTTTTGGCAACCCCAAAGAAACATAAACATTATCTAATGTTATTTTCATTTTACCCGTATCCAAAAGAAGAGAGGAATGAAAAGGATCAAAATTTTTAACTAGCCACCGACAGAGATCCCATGGAAACTCTTCTATCTTTAGATCCAATAATCTACCAAATCCTATTGCATGGACATCATCTTTTTGTTTTTCAGTCAAACCCTTGAAATTTCTATCACCCACGAGTAGCTTATACAAAGTGGCAGGGGATATTCTGGAAAATGTCTTGACCTTCTCACTCTCTCTCCTCACAATAACTTGCATTCCTTGTTCTTCTCTTACTTGTACAACTTCCAAAGAATGATCGCTGCAAAATATATGACATAAAAGTTACTGCATAAATCAGAAAATGAATAGGAAGCAAAGCAACAACATGAGGGTTTTTTGCATCAGTGTAAATCAGAGGCATGTTTTTCTCTAATCTGTTATCTTTTTTATTGATCGAGCTAGCACCTTAAACTTGGCTATTCTCTTATCGGGCAACATAAAGTTGGCTAGAAATAAAAGAAGTGTGATCCATAGACTCTTCTGGAACATTTGCATTCTGTGACGGTTTCTCTTTGCCCGTGCAAGTATTTATGTTCTTGCCAAATTCCAAACATGCAAGTCACAACAGGAAAGCAAGTTATTCTTCTCTATTAAGACAACTGAAAATGACATTCAACTTTATCATAGGGCTAGACAAGGGGGAAAGCCGGAAAGATACAAAAATAGGGCAACTGATCTAAACAGCACAACATTACACACTTTTCCAAAGTTTCTCTACCTAAACTTATCAACAATAACCAATAACAATAACCAATACCTCTGTAGTAGTTCAGGTTGAACAACGATTTGAGTTTGAGATTCAGCTCTAGATCGTGTCTGCCTACTTGCAATATCTGATTTAGTACATCATAAAGTGAAGTTATTGAACAAGAAAAGAAGTATATTGAATAATGTGGTTACTTATTAAATAAAATCAATTTACCATGCGATGGCTCAAGTTGGCTTAGCCTCCTCTTGTTTTTTGCTTTATTTTTCGACATCCTTCTGATATTTCTTCACAATTTCAAATTTCTTACCTGTCCAAGTTTAGCATTAGGGTTCCTCTTAAATAACGCTAATGTACATAAAAAAAACCATAAATTATACAATAACACACTATTTCAACACAAGGTATTATACAATAACAACAAACTAGTTAAGACACATTTTGAATCATCATCATAATACTATTACTAGTTATTTCATCTACTGACAAGACCCTGAATTTGCGCTATCAACCTTCATTAGCCAGTCATCTGCAGTCATCAATATTTCAGCTACCTTTTATACAAGATTGTCACAAAATTACTATCCTGGAAGTCTAAAAGAACTACCCATCTTTGTCCCGAACTGCATTTTAATGCATATACTTTCTAATGATTCTCAAGATATGAATTCTTCTTCCAGATAAATGCTGATTAGTACTCGTACACCAAATTAGTGTCAATGCTCCCCAACCTCCTAAACAGTAGGCCACATTTCTAAATTTAGTTGTTTTACTTATGATTTAAACTTTTTATTTCTAGCCTGAATGATACCCTTAAAAAAAAATTAGAGACTACGTAAATGTACATTAGTATGGACTACGTATAACATAGGACTTGTTGGATTTGATCCAAGGACTTACCAGTTACCAGTGACCTTTTTCCAGGACCGTGACAAAATCTTACAGAAATAAATACAGACTGCAATTGGTGTACAATAGACTTGGACCATATACGTAATACAAGAACCCGCACGGGACATTACACATAAACAAACGCCAGAAAGTCAGAGACTATACTCTCAGCAAGGGAAATGTAGAGATCATGGTGGCAACTTTAGGTCAAGGTTAACTTCAAAATGGACCACAGAACTATCCAGAAAAAATAGAAAAACTAAACATATGTAACACTTCAGTTTAAATAAATAAACTAGATTAGATCCCGTGCACGCACGGATTTTGATCATTTTTTCACAAATATTTAACTGTATATCTCTCAAACTACTGCATAGTTATAACATTTTTAACATACTCGTTTAAATTTATTCATCTATTATGCATATGTAAAATGCTAATATGGTAATTTGACAAAATATTGAGTGATATATTTTCCATTATTGACATAGCAATTTGACTAAAATATTACCAATTTAGAATAATTATTATTACGTCGTATCTATTATTGCCATAATTCATAAACTAAATTTTGTTTCCATACATAAATTGTTTATAAAAAAGGTAGAGAATAATAATAAAATAAAACAGATACACGTTTTTTGGAAAGTGGTTTTTGGCGGGAAAAAATTGCACCAGGAATTGACACGTGTCATTTCTGGTGTCTCTTTTAGTATATAGTAATACTTCCTCCGTTCCTAAATAGTTGCACCGTTTTGACTTTCATGTTTGCCAACGCATAACCCTGACCATCAATACTTATAAGTATGTATTCGTAAAAATTATAAAAAGTTGATGTATTTAAAATATATATTAAGACAAACCTAATAATACTTTGTATAATAATTTTTAATTTTATTTATTAGTAGAAAAGTGAGGTCAAAGCAAGACAAGTGAATAGTGTCAAAAGTCAAAACGGTGCAACTATTTAGGAACGGAGGAAGTATATAGTAATATACTAGTTTAGGGCCCGTGCAATGCACGGCTACTACTAAAGTAATTTATTATTTTAATAGTAATTAGAAGACTTGTGATATTAAAAAAACATGAAAGTAAAAAGGATATATGAAAAAGTATAAATTCAAAGTTGTGTGAAAAAAATATTCAAATGAACTAAATTTGCATATTACTATACAAAGTTAAAAATTATAGTCGTTTACTTGTATGTAGGAAGGATTTATCAACGTTAAACAAACCCGAATGACTCAAGACTAACTTTCGAAAAGACCCGAGCATAACCGAGTTAGTCAAATACAACATATTTTGAATTGAGTAAAATCTTGATAAATAAACTTATATGTTAGTCTACTTACCATGTATTATAATTTTAATTAACATTCTTACTTACCAGTTACCATGTATTATATTATTAATAGTAGACTAACATTAGAAGTTCATTTATCAATATTTTTTATATTTCTTATCAGATTAAAAAGTTATAATAATACACAAATAAAATTATATCATAAAGGAAAAAATAATATTGATTTAGCTTTCCTCCAATAATATATTTTGCAGTACACATCTATGGTAATTAAAATGTATTTTTATCTTAGTTTCCTAAAAAAGCGCAATGTAATTTATTTATTTTAAAGTAAAAAAATTAAAAAACATTTTGGCGGGAAAAAATTGCACCAGGAAATGACACGTGTCATTCCTGGTGTCTCTTTTAGTATATAGTAATAGATTTGCAGTCCATGCTAGAGGGAAAATTGCATCGAAAACAATGCGAGAAAAATGCATCCGGGCATATGTAACATTATAGAAACAAAACGCCTGTGTGGAGGACATTGCAAAAACAGTAACAAATACAATGGTACAAATTTTATCACAAGAAGAATCGTCTAGGGAGAGTAGTACTTTTGGCAACAGCAACAATACACTATAAAGAGATATATTCATAAAAAAAATGATTACAACTTCACTAGAAATTGGCTTGGTATAGGATCGGTTGATATGGAACTCACAGGTGATAGCAGCCTACTTTGTGGCTTGTGCAATTATATTACTGATTGAGCTTTCTTGTTCTTTTGCAGCCTCAACCAGTGAATCCTGCAAAACCATATTCTCCATGTTAGCTGACACAAACAGCAGTGAATACTATACAACATTCAAATAGATATTGTACCTGTGCGGCAATCAGGCGGGCAACTGTTTTTTTGCTTGATTCTTGGAGCTCACCAGCAATCAAAATCTCGTCGAGTATATAATATTCCTTTCATAGCCATACAATTAACAAATCAGAAGGAAATTTAAAACATATAAAAAAATGTGAAACATCATGATGCAGGGCATACTCTTACCTTGTGAAAGCTGAAGATCAAATCCAACTCACAGACCTGCAAAAGAATTTAGTTACTTTTTAGATGTAGAACTAACTAACGTAATGAGAAAATTAACTTCTTGTGTGCTACTAACAGCTGAAACAAATAACTCACACTTCTAAAATAGCGGTCTAGAATCTCAACAAAGTGATGGACAATTTCGAGAACCTCTAGTTCGTTGTCATCCTGATCAATGCACATGCAAAAATACAAACTCGCATATGTTACCGATGTATGAAAACATGAGTTTCAGCTGATCTCCAACAGATATAATACCTAAAACAGATAGCTAAAGTCACAACAGATCATCTTTATCTCCTTATTTGCAAGATGGTAGAGAAACGGATAGGGAAGAGCCTAGAACATGACTATATGATGGATTGGAACCATCAAAGTTTTATATGAGACGGGTGTTAATAATAGGACAAGTCCAAGTCACTCAAGTTCCATTGACAGTATCCTTATATCTCACAAAAAGTCGCCAATCCATATAGAAGTCCCTCATAAAAGTCCTCACTATACCCCCTGTATCATTCAAGATTTACTCATCAGAACCAAATGCAATAATATTACTCATTCCCTTACAAAACAGTTTTCCCATTGTAAAAAGTAAAATTATATGGAAAGGTATCCCAAAAGAAATTAATTGGAAAAAAGGGAAAAGTAAAGGAAATAAACAAAATACAGAATTCTTTAAAGGGATCTTCAGATGGATCGACATATATCCAGATTCTAGATGATCCTATTCTAATTTTGCATTACATCTCTTGTGGAGAGCTTTAGAATTAGGCACTTAAGATGCTTCAGCCTGAAACTATTAGGACTTTATCACATTGTATTCAGAATATATAGGCAGGATGTGGAATTTGCAGGATACTAATTACACACTACTACTGTTTCTCATGCTTGCTAAAAGCATGCTCTATGTTTCTCATGCTTTCCATTTCACCTAGGCCAATGAACTCAAATACTCACAAAGTCAAAAATGAGTACAGTAGTATTCAGGCCAACTCCAAATTCTGTGTCTGTTATACCACCAGTCTACTTTCATTTTCAATTAACAAAGTTGTAACTCAACTTAGGGTTCTTATTTTGAAATCCATGACTAGACCAATAATCTTGACTTACCTAAATCAATTTAAATCTCTGTTTGTCCAAAACCAACAAACCGTTTAGCAACAAAACCAATCCAAGTACAAGTTGGTAATCTCAAGAATCCAATATAAACAAATCTTCAATACATGTAACTCTGAAACCTATATCAATCATTTCTCCTTAAATCCAAATTTCAATGCCAAATTATTTCTCAAAATAACAAAATTCACGACATTATACAATTAGTCAGTTATTAAAGTAAAAATGGAAAGATTAAGCAAGAAAACTGATTTTATTCAAAAGAGGCGAAAATCGCACACAAACATCGGGAGAGAGAAAAATACCAATGGAGAAACACTTGATTTAGGGTTTTCCGAATGAGCAATTGGAGGAGAAATAGAGAAGACAAAGTTCGAACGAGCTTTAATGGAGAAAGAAGCTCAAACAAACCTCGAAAGAACCTAGGAAGAAGAAGGTTTAATGGAGGAAGAAGTTTGAAGAAGAAGCTTGAAGAAGAAGCTTCAATGGAGATGGAGGAAAAAGAATGTCGTGAAAATGAGAGGGCAAAGTGGGAAGAGAATCGAGTTGTACGAAGAGAACGTATTAACCGTTGAGATGTATCAGTATCAAGGGACAGGATTTGTTCTCATATACAAAATGTATTCTCATGTAAAGAGGTGTTCTCACCGGAACCCGTATATATATATACACATATATATATATATATATGTATATATATATATATATATGTATATATATATATATATATATATATATATATATATATATATATATATATATATATATATATATATATATATATATATATATATATATATATATATATATATATATATATATGTGTGTGTGTGTGTGTGTGTGTGTGTGTGTGTGTGTGTGTGTGTGTGTGTGTGTGTGTGTGTGTGTGTGTGTGTGTGTGTGTGTGTTTCATTGTGATGAGACACAAGGGGATTGTTTCTACCACGGATTTTTGAGAACATAATGTTTGTTTGCTTGAAATAGTGTCCTTTTGGAGATTCGTTTCCAAAATGACAACTGGGAGAAAATAGACCTGAAAGTCTTTGAGGCGAACAACAAACATAAACGGACATTCCGGAGGCTTTTCGAAGTTCTTTAGAAAATCCGAACACTTATTCTTTATGGACTTTATGTAGGGGAATACAGTTAAACATAATAACATTTGTGGAAATAATCCCCAAAGCCAGGAAGCATGTATAAAGCACAGATTAAGCATACTTACGTTTGAAGCGTGTTTTCCTCAGTAATCTGTCAACGAACACGAACTTAGAACTCCACTTGTCGTTCCTCTACTTGGTTCACCGACATGATCTTGATAATCATAGCTTAGACAATCGATCAAGAGTGTTTGCCTTTTGGGAAGAACTCAGTTTGGAGGCACAGAGAGAATCAGGGTTCTCTGAGTCTCTAGGGTTTGAGTGTAATTGAATTATTTTAGGAAAACTTGGGTGTGTAGGTTATTAGAATAACCTACTAACCGGCCAAGCCAATAAGGCCACGACCGGCCAGCAAGCCCACGCGACACATGTTAGGTTATGATACATATGACAATTCATAAATCATGCGGAAAAACCATAAACCCAGGAAAACATATTATTTACACATAATCATTTAGCATAGATTAGATGCATACTCTTTGTTGCGTGCCTTCCCTAGCTGCGCCCGAACCGAACAAGAACAAGTCTTTAGGACTCCAAGTGTCGTCCCTCCGTAGATAGTCCACAGCACGTCCGGATCCGCCTTAAGATTGACCAACTAGAATCGCCCTTAAGGTACTATTATTTTCGGCACTTTATAGGCAAATGTGTGACTGAATTTTTCTCTCAAAAACTCACTTTGAATACTTTGAAACTTGTGTTATAAATTGTGAGCCCTAGCCTCATATTTATAGCGGTATGGAAAGGGAATCGAAATCCTATTCAGATACAAATTAATTAAACCTAGAATCCTACAAGAACTCTAATTTAATTAATTTATCAAATAGAATTAGGAATTTAATCATTAACCGAACTCTGCATGTTTTAGGAAACGTGCACGAACACAAACACTTGCACACACACGCACGGCAGCCACGAGGGGGCTCCATGCGTGCGCGCGAGCAGCAGCCCACTCAGCGCCCGCGCGCGCTGCGCGCTGTGCGCGCTGTGCGCGCTGTGCGCGCTGTGCGCGCTGCGCGCAGCCTGCTGGGCCTGGCCTTGCGCTGGGCCTGGCGTGGCTGTTTGTGCGGCGCGCTTGGCTTGCTGGGCGATGGCCTGGCTTCGTGCTGGGCCTCGTCCGGCAGGCCTCGTCCGATGCTTATTCGTACGATGCGCTTCCAATTAAATTTTCCGATTCCGGAATTCATTTCCGATACGAACAATATTTAATATTTCCGATTCCGGAATTAATTTCCGTTTCGAACAAATATTTAATATTTCCGTTTCCGGAATTATTTTCCGATTCCGGTAATATTTCCGATTCTGACAATATTTCCGTTTCCGGCAATATTTCCGATTCTGGCAATATTTCCATTTCCGATAATATTTTCCGACACGTACCATGTTTCCGTTTCCGGCAACATCTACGACTTGGATAATATTTAGATTTCCGATACGATCCATATTTCCGTTTCCGGCAATATCATCGTTTCCGGAGTATTCATTTCTTGCCTGTGACGATCTCAGCTCCCACTGAAACCAAGATCCGTCGGTTCCGAATATTCATAGATGGAGTATTTAATGCTATTAAATACTTGATCCGTTTACGTACTATTTGTGTGACCCTACGGGTTCAGTCAAGAGTAAGCTGTGGATTAATATCATTAATTCCACTTGAACTGAAGCGGCCTCTAGCTAGGCATTCAGCTCACTTGATCTCACTGAATTATTAACTTGTTAATTAATACTGAACCGCATTTATTAGACTTAACATAGAATGCATACTTGGACCAAGGGCATTATTTCCTTCAGTCTCCCACTTGTCCTTAGGGACAAGTGTGCATTTCCTAATTCCTTTGTCGCTCGATGCTTGCTCTTGAACATAAGGTAAGAGTTGTCATCCTTATTATGTCCAGAGGTGTTCCTCGGTTTCAGAGTTCAACTGATCAAATAAACAGATAATCATAGCCTATGATTCATCCGAGCACGGCCATGCATTTCACAGTTTCTAGCTCTCCGAGTGGCCTTGTACAACTTTTAAGCATCTCATCCCGATTTATGGGAGGACAATCCCAATCTTGCGATCTTGAGATTAGACTTCGTTTGATAGGTGATTACCTGAGCGTTGCCTTTATAGCCTCCTTTTACGGTGCGACGGTTGGTCAACGTCAAAGCAACCAGTTCTCAAACAAGTAATCTTCAAATCACTCAGGTATTGAGGATTTAGTGTCTAATAATTTAATGAAATTTACTTATGACAGACTTTCATCTCTTACAGTAAAGTTTCATAGGTCTCGTCCGATACTAGTCTTCCCAAAGTAAGTATCTATGCAAATGATTATGACATTGCCATGTCCACATAGTTCAAGAAACAGAACTACTAGTCATCTTGCATTCTAATCGTCTAACGTTTTCTATGCGTCCAATTTTATAGAAAACTCCGATTAGGGACCATTTTCAACCTTTGACATTCAAGTTCACTTGATAGACATTTCTTAGTCACAGGACTGGTCCTGACAGTCTATCTTGAATATATCGTCAAATTTGAAGGGACTCATCATTTAATACTAAACCAAGATTAAATGGAATATGAAAATACATTTCATATATGATAAATGTTCAACCCCAATGTTTTATAACCATGGGCCTCAAACCCATCTTCTAAAACAATTCATGGAATTCAAAGCTATGCTTGATTTCCAGTGCTACAACGTGAGTGTTGCTTCTCACTTGTTGCATAGGTTTAGTTATCATGCTTTGCCAATCTTAATATCCTTTTCATCGAATGTTCTTCGAGATATGATGATAAGATCTTTTCGAGTTTGTTTATTATGTGATCTAGTCTTTCTTACTTCGATGGTGGTTTTACTCATTTTGCAATGAAGAACCATCAAGTTAGCAGACGTTTTTCTTGCTTCAAGAGTGGTTCTACGCATTTTTCAATGAAGAACCATCAAGCCAGCAGATAAGTGATCTACCCAAGTTCAGTGAAGAACTTTAAACACCCCTGTTTTATTGCTTCTTAGGCAATAATTACTTTTACTTCAACTGTATAGGTTGCTAGTGATGCTTTGTTTGGATTTACCTATCCAGGCAGTTCATAGATATGTGGAAGATTCTCCAACTATATCTTAGAACATAGAAATTATTATTTTAATTTCCCACGCAACAACTCATGGTCTCCAACCCATGTTGCCATTTTCAAAACACGATGCTCTATAGCTCGTCTTTATCAATGGTTAACTCCAAAGGGTCTTGCTTGATCCTTTGCCAGTGTTTATGCGTGTAGCATCAATATTTAGCATATCTTTATTTCCTTGAATCAAGAACTATTCCTATGTACCTTTTCAAGTACCATAAGTATTCTTGATCTCAATCTAGTTGATCTTTACTTAGATCAATAGAGATTGGTATATGTTCGTCATGGCTAAAGTCACACGATACATTTTTGGCGATCCTCATATTATATCATACATGATAAATTCTTTTGCAGAATAATTCCCAATTGAATTCTATTCATGTAACTTTAGCTCATTCAATTTCAGTAGATACTGAATCCAGCTAAATTCTTTGACATATAATATAGGTGAAGAATCTCATTAGATTCTTTGATGTTTTAACTTAGTAAATGCTTATACATAGTTCAAACATTCTTTACTTAGATTTATTCACATGGGTCGAATATCTCCAATGGAGACTTTCGTGTTTGATTTAGTAAATGCCATTACTTAATCCAAAACAATATCATAAGATCTTTGTAAATAGATCTTAATACCCAGTATGTACTAAGTTTCGCCATGGTCCATCATTGATGAATAATCTCAAATCTAAGTCATTAGCATTTGAATGTTATTTTACAATAGAGAGATATGTGTGTGATACACATAGGACCAATTAAGTTTTTATGTACTCCCACTAAACTTCTTATATATCTATAAGAATCATGTATATTTTATGAAACTAAAATACTTATTAGCTTCATTAAAATATAATTCCAATCCCCAATTGCTTGCTTAAATCTGTACTTAGATTTTATAAGCTAGCTTTCTCTTTCAAGCATTTATTTGGATCCACAAATCCTATGACATACCATGTACATAGTTTATTCCAACATTTGATTGAGGAATACGTTTTGTCATTCAATTGCTATATGTACCAATATGCAATCATTACTTGAATTATAGACTTGAGCATTACGATTATGCATGAGGTTTCAACACAATTCATACCATGAATTTGCTTGTAACCTTTAGCAACTAATCACGCTTTGTGTGTGAACACAATTTCATGTTTGATGGTTTTTATCCTTAAAACAAACTTGCAACCAATAGGTGTGAACCTATTCTTGCAAATCAACAAAATTTTAATTTTGTCATCAAAACATTGAGTATGTTTTATGGCCTTTAACCATTTAAAACATTTGAGTCTATATATGGCCTCTAACCATTTTAGGGAATTTGGGTTTCGTCATAGCTTTCTTACAAGTCACAAACTCATTAATCTACATGATAATAGTTTGACTGCAAGTTGTAGGTTTCTTCACTATTTAATAGAAGAATCTCATAGTTTCATTGACCTGATCTCTATGTTTCTTCACTATCTAATAGAAGAATCTCATAGTTTCAGTGACTTGAATTCTATGCCTACTTGGGTATAGAACATCAATAGAATATCAATAGCCACTTGAAAGTCCTTTGAATATTCTGTTCTCCTTGAAGCACTTGTAAAGTCTTCTAAGAGATGTCTATTCTTTAAAGCCACTTCTAAAGTCCTTAAAGAATAAGTTCGGATTTTCTGAAGCACTTCGAAAAGCCTCCGGAATGTCCGTTTATGTTTGTTGTTCGCCTCGAAGACTTTCGAGGTCTATTTTCTCCCACTTGTCATTTTGGAAACGAATCTCCAAAAGGACATTATTTCGAGCAAACAAACATTATGTTCTCAAAAATTCGTGGTAGAAACAATACCCTTGTGTCTCATTTGAATAAATCACAATGAAACATATATCTAGACTTGGGCCTTAGTTTGTTGAATAACAAACACTAAGCTCCCACTGAGTTTAGCAACTCTTTAGATATATATAATTGAAAAGATATCCTGAAATTACTTTTCAATAGCTTTGACGAATTTGGTTTAGTTTGGTGGTAGTTGAGCATTTTGTTTTAGAAATTATAGGAAAAGTCTTTATGATTCATCATTGATCGAATCAAGTACTAATTGACTTTGATTATGCCATATCTTATGGACCTAGATTGTGAAATTACAACACACAATCATTGATGATCATATTTGGTCTCAAGTAATCATCAACATGATCTAACCTAGATCTTTATGATTTCTTGCCAAGTGGATTTTATACTTCTGAATCTTTGAACTAGCCAAACAGATTCAACTTATATCACATTTGAGTAAATAAACCTACATTCACTCAAATCCATGCGAAATAATAAAGTCATAAAATCTTTCTTTAGCTTTGAACTCTATTGTCTAGGCGTTCTAACAATAGTTCACATCTTTTGTTACTTTCAACAAGTAAGACTAGCTTGTCTTAAGTTGATCTAGAAATCAACCAACTTTCAAAAGTCCATTAAAATAGAGTTTTTGAATGTTAACTTGTTGATATGGTCTAAGCAACAATGCCAAAGATTAGTGGAACTCAAATCAAGGGGTTGATTTGAACCTAGTAAAGTTCTTTAAAGAGTTGTTTGTTTTAATCAAGCATATTGACTCATCCCGTAAATGACCATTTCATTCAAATAAACAAACAAACAAGCATTGTTTTTGTTCTTCTGAATGTGAGTCTTTCTGTGTTTGAAGCAGAAATTTAGGTATGCTGATTATGGAATAAAATAGCCATTTAGTTCCAGCCTTTGAAAGGACTTAAAACAAACTAGATGACCCTACAACTAATGTAGCATTTCCATGCTTCATTTCCCACTTGTAGGTCATTAGTGTATCCTAGCTTCCATTGTTTGAGTTATTACCGAAGTAAGAACCTCAAGCGGTATATGATACCAAGGAAGTTTGATTGCTAGGTCACTTCTCTTTAAACATAAACTTATAGGTAGAAACGGAATCGTAAATTCCTTTCATTTGTTCCTTGTTTTCCTATTTCTTGTACCCTTTCTTATAGTCTTAAGAATTGAATTCTTTAGTGTTGACTTTTATACTTTGTTAGACATGTCCAATGTCACCAACAAGGTTCTTTACCATTTTAATTTATGTTGAATATTTTGTTTCAACTAGATGATCTTACCAGAAGCTTCTAAAGTTCTCTAAGTATCGATCTATTCGAATGTCTAGGGACTAGACTCATTCGAGAATTAAATGGACAAAGATATTAGGTTGTTAACCATTGGTAAAGCTGAGCGTATTAAACTCAATGCTTTATGATCTCAAAACTACATTGTATTTTGAATTCACAAGCACCAATTGGTTTGCCATTCGATTTTGATATTCGAAAACAACCATAAAAGTCGCTATAAGAAACGTACATTTTAAATTGCTCACTTTCTCTCATTTCCGTGAATCGTTCTTGGATTCACTACCAATCGAGGAAATTTACTGTTACCTTTCTAAAAGGATTTATTGCAGTGCAAGATATTTAATTATAAACAATAATTAAAACATACATTGAAGCATGCAAAGTCTAAACATTTATCATGAATAATAACTTGAAATTAAAGCAACCATGCAATTCAAACAAGTTATTAGCATTTTATTCGATTTTATTGTTCCGGCAGGTGTGAATAAAATGATTCCAAGACCCTAAAACCATTGAAGAATTAAGCACAGTTTGTCGACTCAATTCTAAAACATTTTAGGTAAGCAAAAGCCTTTTGCTAATAGTCTAGAAACTACTCTTGGTTGGTAGGTACGTCTAAGAACTTATTAGGTAAACCTATCGATTTTGCCACGACATAAAAGGACTCCTTACTTATATCGTTGAGTTTCACCAAAACTAACATGTACTCACAATTATTTGTGTACCTTGCCCCTTTAGGACCAATAAGTAACACCTCGCTGAGCGAAAACTATTACTAGATTGATGTAAAGGATATCCAAGCAAGTGTATATTTTGGCATGGCACCTTTTAACTCAATTTTTAAGTTTGGAACTTAAGGCTCTTACTATGTTGGTTAGATTTTAAGTGAACTAAAATCCTTAATCATGCAACATAATCAAGCTTTTGATCTCATGCATTTTAAGACATATTTAAAACAATAAATAACTTAAAACATGCATAAGATATTTGTGATCTAGTATGGCCCGACTTCATCTTGAAGCTTTGACTTCAAAGTCCGTCTTGAAAATCTCCGTGGGAGGCACCATTTTCTTCAAATAGGATAAGCTATAACTAATTACAACTATTTGATGGTTCGCAGACCATATTTGAATTGAAAAATAACTTTGGTACTTTAGACCAATTACATTCAAATTAATGGTACGCAGACCATATTTTCTATCCTATTTGGGCCATACTAGTCACTTCATAACCTGCAAAACAGTACATATACAATATATACCATTCACCCATTCATTATCATGAATGGCCCACATAGCTGGTTAGTAAAACACATTATGCATCACGTAAACATTTGCAGCAATTAATCAAGGGCACCAATAATCTACCAATTATTCAGTCCTTATTAATTCTAATCAAGTTGTTTTAACCTTAAGGATTTGTAGACCTAATCAAGAGTTTATGACTAAAAAGCGCTCCCACTTAAACCAATAAATTCATATGCTTTACCAATTTTAAACATAAAAATGTATTTCTAGTCTAACCGGAAACATACAAATTTAATTAAAATTTAAAGCTCATATAAATTTATAATTGAATCCAAAAAGTTTAATTTAATTTCAGTCGCATTTAAATTAATTCATGATTTTAATTTTAGTAAAATAATTAGAATAAATAACATTTATTATAATTATAATATTCAAAATTAAAATCCAAGAAAATAATTTAAATTATTAATTTTAAAATTAATTAAAATTACGTGAACTGAAATTTTCAAATTAAACATTCAAAACGATCTAATCGTAACGCAAACACCCTACGCGTAGCACGCCCATGGGCCGCACGCACACAGCCATTGCTGGCCATGTGCGCGCAGCCCATGCGCTCGTCGCATAGCTGCTGCATCCCTATCGCAAGCCTCCGCACGCATTGGTGCTCGCTGCGCGCGCCAGCGCTCATCGCACGCGGGCTATCGCTCGCAGTGCGCGCGCGACATCGCTCGCTGGGCGCGCGACATCGCTCGCTGGGCGCGCGAGCCATCGCTCGCTGGGCGCGCGACATCGCTCGCTGGGCGGGCGACATCGCTCGCTGTGCGCGCGAGCAATGCTAGGCGCAGCGCTCGTGGCACGCGAGCTTGCGCTCGCTGCGCGCGAGGCTGCGCGCTCTTGTGCGAGGCAGCGCGCGTTGTGGCGCAGCTCGCTTGCTGCCCACACGCGATTGCCTTGGCTCGCCCTACGCCCATGCCCATTCGTCCATTGGTCGTGGCACACGACACAAGGCAGGGCTGCTGCCTTGTGCTCGTGCACTACGCCCTTGCTCATTGCATTCGTGCCGCATGGGCGACGAGCTCCCTTGCTCGTCGTCGCATGCCCGCATTATACAACACCCCTTAAGGGTAACACGAAGCGTCCATTGCTTCGTGCGTGCAAGTTATATGAACGAATCGCATAAAAATTTAAAATTTATATTTAAAATTAATGACAAATTAATAAATAATATTAATTTCATAATTTTAGGGCGAAAAATCGAAAATTTATTATCCAATTGATTTCCGATTGTTATGGATTCAAGTCTAGGTCATAAAAATTTAAAATTTATCGTAAATTTACAATTTTTATGGTGGTTTTTAATCATAGGTTTCTAATTAAATTACAATTAATTATGAAAATCAAATTAATTCTAAATTATTCTAATTTTTCAACAAATTAATCATAATTACAAATTAGATTGCATAATTAACAAGACTAGGCATTCAAACTTGTTAAACATATGCAGTAGGTCAATCAAAAATTCAAGATTTATCAACAAGAATCGCAAATATTTAATTTAACATCTTAAATTTACGAAATTTTGCATTCGAAAAACTAAAACCTTCGAAAAGTCATAGTTAGGCTTCGAATTTGAGAATTCTGGGTTCGGCAGAAAAATACTGTTTTTGTCAAAATTTTAGAATGCCTTTTACATGCGGAATTGACACAAAAATCACTCAATTCGGATGAGTAACGAAGAAACTGCCGAAAAACTGCGTACGTATAATTAAATAAACGCAATTTGCAATTAATTAACAATTACGAAAATTAATCACCCCTTGTAATTCTTGCAAATTTGTAATATTTAACCATGTTCATGCAATTTAGATTATGAAAATAATAAGGGGCTCGTGATACCACTGTTAGGTTATGATACATATGACAATTCATAAATCATGCGGAAAAACCATAAACCCAGGAAAACATATTATTTACACATAATCATTTAGCATAGATTAGATGCATACTCTTTGTTGCGTGCCTTCCCTAGCTGCGCCCGAACCGAACAAGAACAAGTCTTTAGGACTCCAAGTGTCGTCCCTCCGTAGATAGTCCACAGCACGTCCGGATCCGCCTTAAGATTGACCAACTAGAATCGCCCTTAAGGTACTATTATTTTCGGCACTTTATAGGCAAATGTGTGACTGAATTTTTCTCTCAAAAACTCACTTTGAATACTTTGAAACTTGTGTTATAAATTGTGAGCCCTAGCCTCATATTTATAGCGGTATGGAAAGGGAATCGAAATCCTATTCAGATACAAATTAATTAAACCTAGAATCCTACAAGAACTCTAATTTAATTAATTTATCAAATAGAATTAGGAATTTAATCATTAACCGAACTCTGCATGTTTTAGGAAACGTGCACGAACACAAACACTTGCACACACACGCACGGCAGCCACGATGGGCTCCATGCGTGCGCGCGAGCAGCAGCCCACTCAGCGCCCGCGCGCGCTGCGCGCTGTGCGCGCTGTGCGCTGCGCGTGCTGTGCGCGCTGTGCGCGCTGCGCGCTGCGCGCAGCCTGCTGGGCCTGGCCTTGCGCTGGGCCTGGCGTGGCTGTTTGTGCGGCGCGCTTGGCTTGCTGGGCGATGGCCTGGCTTCGTGCTGGGCCTCGTCCGGCAGGCCTCGTCCGATGCTTATTCGTACGATGCGCTTCCGATTAAATTTTCCGATTCCGGAATTCATTTCCGATACGAACAATATTTAATATTTCCGATTCCGGAATTAATTTCCGTTTCGAACAAATATTTAATATTTCCGTTTCCGGAATTATTTTCCGATTCCGGTAATATTTCCGATTCTGACAATATTTCCGTTTCCGGCAATATTTCCGATTCTGGCAATATTTCCATTTCCGATAATATTTTCCGACACGTACCATGTTTCCGTTTCCGGCAACATCTACGACTTGGATAATATTTAGATTTCCGATACGATCCATATTTCCGTTTCCGGCAATATCATCGTTTCCGGAGTATTCATTTCTTGCCTGTGACGATCTCAGCTCCCACTGAAACCAAGATCCGTCGGTTCCGAATATTCATAGATGGAGTATTTAATGCTATTAAATACTTGATCCGTTTACGTACTATTTGTGTGACCCTACGGGTTCAGTCAAGAGTAAGCTGTGGATTAATATCATTAATTCCACTTGAACTGAAGCGGCCTCTAGCTAGGCATTCAGCTCACTTGATCTCACTGAATTATTAACTTGTTAATTAATACTGAACCGCATTTATTAGACTTAACATAGAATGCATACTTGGACCAAGGGCATTATTTCCTTCAACACACACATACGCGAGCACGCAGCCAGCTGGGCCATGGGTCGCGCGCTGCTGCTGCTGTATTGTTGTCTCGGCCCGCGCGCACACACGCAGCCGCTTGGCTTTGGGCCAGCGCTGTTGTGCTTGCGTTGCTTGCGTTGCTTGCGTACCAAGCGCCCAAGTTCCCATGGGCCTTGAATGCCTCGTGCATTCGAGTCGTGGGATTCTCTTCGTATTCGCGACTCAATATCGTTCTGGATATTATTTATCGTTTCGTATACGACGACTCATCGTCGTACGATACGATTTATTTGTTTCGCCCAGCTTACAAATATTCACGATACGATATACGATTCCGATGCAAGGTCATATCGTATAATACGTTTTCCAAAATAATTCCCGAAAAGCTATTAAATGAATTTCCGATTCATTTAATCCGGTGATCTGTTACGTGCCATTGGTGTGACCTTGTAGGTTCAGTCAAGAGTAAGTTGTGAGCTTAACATTCATTAGAACTCACTGATCGGAAGCATTGCTCCAGCTAGCTGTTCCGATCACTTGATCTCACTGAATTAATTGTTCACAATTAATCTGAACCTTGGTATTAGACTTAATGCACCGTGGGTGAAGGACATATTTCCTTCAGTCTCCCACTTGTCATTTAGACAAGTGTGCATTCACATTCCTTTGTCACTTAGTGTTACTTACTGAACATAAGGTAAGATCCAAGCCATCCTTATTAGGTTCAGAAGTGTTTCTCGGATTATAGAGCTCAACTGTTAAACTTTCACAGAAGGTTAAGACTTAACCATTCTGAGCACGGCCATGCATTTTACAGTATCTAACTCTCAGAGAGACCTTGTTACACAACAACACCATATTCTATCAAAGATAGGAGGACAATCCATTCTTGCAATCTATGAACACTCACTTTGATTCATAGTACGCCCAATAACTGCTTTTATAGCCTCATTTCACGGTGCAACGTTTAGCTAGTATCAAAGCGAACTAATTCTTAAACGAGCAGATATAATCGCTCATGTTCTGAGGAACGGTTTCTAATCACCATTAATGAGAGCTACCTATGACATGACTTTAATCTCTTAAAGTGTTCTCATGGTCAATCCGATACAAGATCCAATAAGTATCTATGCAAATGATTTCTGACATCAAGTCCATCTAGTTCAAGAAACAGAACTATAAACCAACTTGCAATCTAATCTTCATTAGTCATTGGTCGTCCTACCTTTCAATGACCTGGATTAGGGATCCTTTTGTGATTTCAATATTCAAGTTCACTTATGGGTGTTTCTTTGTCGAAGAATCCATCTTGACATCCCATTTGAATGTTTTGAATCACATGGACTTATCATTTAATACTAAACCAAAATTAAATGAATATGAAATATAATTTCATAAATGATAAATGTTTAAACCAAATGCTTACCAATTTGTGGTCCTCTAACCCAAAATCAAGCATTTAATGTTTTACAGATATAGGCCTTTCACCCAATACTTAAAACATTCATGGAACCCAAACTTGATTCCATATCTGCATATGAATGTTGTGTATCATTCAATGCAGAGGTTTAGTTTATCATACTTTACTATCCTTAGCATCTTTTCTATCGAAAGCCTTTCGATGTAAGATGAAAAGATCTTTGAATATGTTTCTAGAATGATCTAATCTTTCGTTGCTGTTTAGAATGATAATCATATCTAAAATAGAAAATCATCCAGGTAGCAGACTTGTGATCAATCTGAGTTCACTGAAGAACTCCCACTAAAAACAATTCCCTTTTATTGCTTCTTAGGAAACAATGAATTCATTTCAATTATGTAGAACTTCAAATGATGCTTCCCTTTTGGAATGCTCCAACCAGTTCACATAGATGTGGGAGATACATCTTTCAACCGAGAACTTGGAAACTAATCATTGATTCAGTTTCCCATGCATAACATATGGTTTAGAACCTATGTTACCACCTTTTAATCACGACGCCTAATTTCCCGTGTATGTTTGTGGTTTGCCTAACAACAAGATTCAACTTTTTCTTAGGCAAATGCATTTAGCATCAAAGCTTTAGTTATCTTCACTTCCTCTTATCAAGTGCTCATCCTACATATCCAAATGTATTGGATGTTCTTGATACTGTTCCAATAATCTTTGATGTAGATTAATAGAGATTGGTATAAACTCGTCATGATCCAATGTTCACGAGTTATCTTGGGGATCTATATATTACATCATACATGATTGATTGTAATGCAAAAACCATTCGCATTTTAAAATCCATCCATGTGACTTTTAGCTTTATTCTGTTTCAAGAGATACTGAATCTTGCTAAAATCTTGGCATTTCCATGTGACATAAGGCGAAGGCACCTCTTCAAGGTTTCATGCTTAACTTTAGTGATAACAGCCTAGCTTTATACTTAGTTAAAGCATTCATAACTTAGACTTACTCATATGGGTTGAGAGTCTCTTTTGAGTCTCTCCATTGTGTTTGATTTAGTAATTACTTTTACAGAATCCAAACAACGCTTTAGATCCTATCCAATAGATCTTTAACCCAGTATGTTCTAAGTTTCGCCATGGTTCTAATATTGACAAATAATTTTAAATCTAACCATTTAGAATTTGAATGTCATCTTCAATAGAGAGATATGTATCTCATATATATAGAACCAATAAACTTGACTTAGCTCCCACTAAACTCCTCATCTACAAGATGATCCATATTTTCATAAAGCCATGATTGCTTAATAGCTTTGAAAATATGTTCCAATTCCCACTTGCATGCTTTTAATCTACGAATAGACTTCTTAAGCTTGCTCTTTTATCTAGCATCCAAAACTTTTACATTGTGTTATGTACACAATTCCTTTCTACAAGTCTAATTGAGTAAGGTGTTTCGTTTTCCAATTGCCATATTGCCATATGCAATGATTGCTAGATTTATCCAAAATAGTTCAAGCATTCCGACTTGGTGAAAAAGATTTCAACATTATCAACGCCGTGAAGTTGTTTACAATCTTTAACCACCAATCTAGCTTCTCTTTTGTACGTGTATACAATATCATCTCTGTATGTTTTGAAAACATGTTTGCAACCAATGGGAGTAAACCCTTTATGCAAATCAACCAAATCATAGATTTGATTCTTTAAGATGAAGGTATTTCGGATAAAATGGCCTCAAACCATTTTGTATGGCCTCGAACCATACTTATGTTTCTGATGGCCTCAAACCATACTTGGGAATTTTAATTCGTCGTAGCTAACCTGTAAGTCGTATGTTTTTGAAGCACTTTCCAAAGTCTTCATAGTTTTCATTCCTCAAGATATCTATGTATCTATCTTGGTTGAATTCTATTCCTTATACGATTTACCTAGGTATTAAATATCAAACGTTGGGGTCTATAAAGACATTACTCAAGTCCTTTGAGTGTCAGGGTTCTCTTGAAGCACTTCTAAAGTCTTCTTGAAGCTCTTCCAAAGACTTCTAAGTACGGAGCTTTTCCAAAGACTCCTAAGTACGGAGCTTTTCCAAAGACTCCTAAGTACCCTACATTTGTTTGTTGCTTGACTCGAAGTTCATTCGAGGTCATTTTTCTCCCACTTGCCTTTTTGGAAATATGATGGTTTCCTAAAAGACATTATCTAGAGCAACAACCATATGTTCTCAGATTCGTGGTAGAATCAATACCTTTTGTTTCTATGAGTCGCTCATAAAGAAACATATATCTATTCTTGAGTTTGTTTGATGTAAACACTAACTCCCACTGGGTTTGACAACCCTAGATATATATGTACTGAAAAGATGTACTGAACTGAAGTTCAATCCTTATGACATCTTATCCTTAGCTTTGACCACCTTTTTTAGTGTGATAGTCACTTGAGAGTATCATTTAGAAACTATATAGGAAAATAGTCGTGATTATCGTTAATCGAATAGATTCCGATTTCTCCATTTGGACATACCATATTCTTATGGAGTTCGATTGTTATAATGCCACATAAACAATCTAGATAATCTTTCTTGGATCATGCAAACATCACCTTGACCCAGCCTAGATGTTCCAAAATTCTTGCCAAGTTGATTTTATACCCTTTTGTGAATCGCATTGAAGCATTTCACATATGTCACGTTGAGTAAATATAGCCATATTTTCTCAAATTCATGTGGAATAGGTAAGTCATAAAATCCATCTTTAGCCCATGAACTTTATTGTCTAGAAACTTCTAACAATAGTCCATTTCTATGTCATGTTCAACAAGCAAGACCCATGTGTCTTAAATTAACCAACTTTCAGAAATCCATGCCATGGAATCTTAGAATGTTGTCTTGTTGATATGGTCGTATGACATTGCCAAAGATATGTGGAACACAAATCAAAATGTTTGATTTGAACCTTCTGAAGTTGGAGTGTAAAGAGATTCGTTTGTTTATTAATATGACTCAACCCTTAAATGACCATTTCATTTAAATAAACACTCAACGAATGTTTTTGTTTACTTTGAATGTGAGTCTTTCCGTTGTCCAAACAGAAATTGATTATGATGATTAATGGAACATAATACCATTAAGTTCCAGCCTTTAGAAGGACTTTAAAACAAACATGATGACCCTACAATTAATGTAGCACAACTTTGCTTCATTACACTTGTAGGTCAATAACCAGACTTAGCTCCCGGAATTTGAGTTCTTAACAAGAGTTTAGAACCTCAAGCGGTAATCTAATACCATAGGAGTTTATTTGCTAAGTCGTTTCTCTTTAACACAAACTTTTAGGTAGAAATTGAATATTGAATTCATTTCTTTTGTTCCCCTTTCCTATCCTTTCTAGCACGTTTTCTTATAGTCCTAAAGATTTTACTCTTTGCTTGATCTTCTTACTTTGTTATGCGTACAAAGTCCCTTTCTTTTATTCACTTTGAATGACCGCATCCAATGAGTCTAATTCATTATCGAATCAAAAGAAAATTGGTTGTTAACCATTGGTTATACATAACTCAATACTTCATTATTCCAAAACTACCCAGTATTCTGAATATATGAAGTCCAATTGGTCTACCATTCAAATTTTAGTTTGAAAACAACCATGAAGATCACTATAAGAAAATAGCATTCAAGATACGTTCTCACTCTCCTTTTCTTTCAGAATCGCTCTCAAAATTAGTTACCAATCGATCGAGGAAATATTGCAGTTCTATTGTCCGAACGTAATAAGGTTGAAGATTTACTATTCTACAAAATGAACTAGCAAAGAAAATATTTATCATACTTTAATAACTTGAAATAAAAGCATTCACGCAATCATTAAAGCTATTAAACATTTCATTCATGCAAAAATAAAACATGGTCCAAAATGAATGAAACGATTCCAAGACCCTAAAAGTCCTAAATCCTTAAGCAGCTTTGGCATGTCTTAAGTATTTTAAGATTCTAGGTAAGCAAAACCTATTGCTAGTAATCTCCAAATTACTCTTGGTTAATAAATTAATACCATAATTTATCCCATTGCCACAACATAATGCCATTGTTATTTGAGTTGAAACCACAATCAACGTGCTCCTTTGGGACGCCTTACCATCTAAGTCTACTAAAATAGCACCTCGCTTTGGTGGAAACCTACTATCTTAGATTCCTAGATTTTTGTAAGTGCTTGATTTGGAAGGCAACTTTTGAACTCAATATTACTTTGGACCTACTTGTTTCTATGTTGGTTCGATTATTTAGTGAACTTAATCTAATCGAGTCATACGAAACAACCTATTCATGCAAAGTATACATACATACATTCAAGCATAATATATATCAAAATGCATAAATAATTGGTGAACTAGTATGGCCCAAAAAATCTTGTCTTGAAGCATCCAATCTTCATCACCATCTTGTTAGCTTGGCATCGTCTTGAATCTTCGTTCAATTGCTAACTTAAAGTTTTAAACTTAGAAATACTTGAAAATAATAAATTACATCAAAATGTCCATGGTACGCAGACCATATTTAAAACTTTATATTCAAAGATAGAACGGTACGCAGACCGTATTTAACTATCCTAAATGGCCATACTAGTCACTTGGAGTACCTGCATTACATAAAATATACATTCTATGCATTCACCCATTCGTATGCTAAAACGAATGACACATATAATTATGCAAGTATTTACGTGAATTAATTAAAATTCACGTTCACATAAACGCGTCCTAAAAGATTAATCAATTTCCAAATCATTAATCCTTAGACTTTATTCTAATTAAAATTGAATTTAATTAAAATAATGCGACCTACGAAAATAATTAAAATAATAATTTCATTTAAATTTCATTTAGTGGCTCCCACTCAAACCAATAATTATTCCGGATAATTAATTATAAAATATTAAATTAAAACTCGCGGCCCGGCCCAAGCAAATAAAATATTGAATTAAATATCCCGTTAGCCCAATTTAATGCAAACATGTTAAGCCCAACGAAATAAACAATTTTCAAGGAAAAAAGTCCAAGTGCATGGTTGGGCTACGCTTGCGCCCAGCCCATTCCGCCCTTGTGTGGCCTACGAGGCACACGAGCAAGCTCGCACACCTCGCAGCCTGGCGCGCGCGCGTGCCCACAGTTCGTCGCTGCCCTGCGCGCTTCGTCGTGCTCGTCGCTGCGCTGCGCGTCGCAGGCTTCGTGCCTTGCTTCGTCGCAGCACTCGCAAGCCAAGGCGCTGCCTTGCTTGCCCTTTCCTCACCCAGCGCGCGCACGGCACGCAGCTCGCTTGCTGCTGCCCGCGTCGCTGCGGCTCGACACAGGCATGGCAGCCCGCATGGCTCGTCGAGCCATACGTCCACCCTACCCTTGTGTTCGTGCCTTTTGTCGTGCCTACGGACCAACTTAATTAAAAAAATTTTATTTCACGAACTTTGCATTAATGTTAAAAAGTTAGGATTTTTATTTTCGAAAAACAACGATTTTTACGATTTAATAAAATAACGACAATCCAATTTCGTAAAATATTAAATCAAGGCTAACATTATTCAAATTTTAAGAACGAACGAATCAACCAAAAATTGAAATTTTAAATAATAAAATCCAAAAGTTTAAATCGTTCTTTAACATTTAAATTTCAGATTTTAATAATTAGGTTTAAGTGCGATTAAAATTAACGAAACCATTCAAAATTTTAATCCAATAATTTTTAAAATTAGCCACTGACCCATGAAATTATATTCCCTTTCCCAATTAAACGAATTATTAGATCTAAATTATTTTAAAAATCAATTAGGGATCTAATTTTTACGAATTGGGGAAAAGCAAAATTAGGGTTTATACTTATCGGAAAAATCTGAAATTTTTACCATAGATCAAGAAGATACCCAGTGACATCGTGACAAAATTTCAAGCAATTCCTAGTTGTTTAGGTCGACCCTTTAATTGAATTACTTTCCGACACTTTTAATTTTTATTAAAAAAATTAACAAAAACGCCCAAAAAACGACACTTCGAGGCCTGTTTTTGCAATTCCGTTCTCATGATTTGATCTTAGAAAATCGTTTTCAATCAGATTAGGGTTTGAAAAATCGAAAAACCGAATCTTTTTGAAATCAGACCTTATTACGCAATTCATCCAATAATTCATAATAAATTCGAAAATTCAACAAAATTTCCCAAAATTTCGACAACAGCAAAAACAAATAAATCATGCTAAAAAATGCTTTGAATACATAAGGCTCATGATACCACTGTAGGGGAATACAGTTAAACATAATAACATGTGCGGAAACAATCCCCAAAGCCAGGAAGCATGTATCAAGCACAGATTAAGCATACTTACGTTTGAAGCGTGTTTTCCTCAGTAATATATCAACGAACACGAACTTAGAACTCCACTTGTCGTTCCTCTACTTGGTTCACCAACACGTACGATCAGATCCGTCTTGATAATCGTAGCTTAGACAATCGATCAAGAGTGTTTGCCTTTTGGGAAGAACTCAATTTGGAGGCACATAGAATTAGGGTTCTCTGAGTTGTAACACCCTAATAATTCCTTGCTTTTTATAAAACATTTTCCGACTTAAAACACAGGAATTACCAAGATATTACCGCCACCGTGATAACGGCTAAGGCTATTTACCAGAATCACGCAGCGGAATTAACTAACTTTCAAAACATATTAAATAAATAGTTAATGGTCATTAAAATAAGTTGGAACCGTTGAGGCCCAATCCAAAGTATTAAACCATTTGAAATCCATTAACTGAAAATAGTAGTCATGACTTTAAATAAAAATCTGCTTTATTATCTCTACAAACCTGCTTTATTAAAAATCTACTCCCCAACAACGCAAATGTAATTGATGGATCATCAAAGGGTCATTAAGGCAAAGGCCATGACCAGAAGACATGAAGCACGAAGTCAGCAAAAGCTGAGTACGAACAAGCTAGAATAACGTTCTATCTTAACATGCTTCACTCGACAGATTAAATAATCCACATGAAAAAGCCATATAATAAACAGATAAACATGGAGGCAAGACTAGACACTTGAGACGACTCTTGACTCACAGTTTAATAAAAAGATAGCTTCGAACGGGTAAAGTAAAGTATCCTCAAAAGGAAAGAAAAGGGTGATGGGAGCCAACCATACACCAAAATAAGTCGGGCTACTACCGACAGTCGGGCCATACCGATAGGAATTCAAATGCACAACGGCATAAAAGAAGAATGAAACAACATCTTGTATCATTCTAGGAGTACAAGTTTTCCGGAAAGACTCCCCCCATTGTTCATACTCAAGGTATATACGTTCCAAGAGTTTTGAAGCTCTTTCGGGTTACACTTTACGTTAATTAGTATATTATGTTCAAGGCGACTCAAGACTCTACTCAAGACACAACATACCAACAATTAAACAATTAAACAATTCAACAATGACACTTCATTATTTTAATTCTTTAGGACTTGTGATCAAACATAAACTCAAGTGAAATTACTCCCATTGTTCCTTCTCAAAAACACTGTTTGAGATAACCCGACATTGCCTATTAACGAGCGGCGTGTGCCCTTAGCGCGAATTGTCCTTAGTTCAATTCACATAGACTCTCTAACATATTCTACCCCTTTGGTAGAATATATATTGCTCACTGGCAATATTCGACTGGCTCAATAGTTATGCTAGACATCCTGTACTATAGCATAATAATAATAACAACTTGCATGCGCACTACTCATACATGCAAACCAACTTGAACAACATGCTTGACATAATTCAACGATTATAAAAGTCTATAACATGATAGTTCAATAGAATCTATAAAGCATAATTCAATTCATAACATGCTGTTCACATAGATTCAACAATAATAATAACATGCTCGTTCTCAACATTAAATATGAATTCATAATAACATATTCATTCCAATCATCAATCATGAATTCACAACAACATATAAGTTCACAAGATTCGCATTCAATTCACTTCACAAAGTCCTCAAGGGATGGGTGGTCACCCTAGTCTTGTACGCATCTGGAATACCTAAGTACGGGGGCCACTGTGCGAATCACGACTCACTAGAAATCAACTCCTATAAACAAAACAAGAGAACTAAATTATTATCCATGTTTACTAAATTTCCAGCAACTATTTAAGATTCTAAAACTCTTAGTTTAATTAGAAATCAATCATTAATCATTGATTTAATAGTCTCAAATAGTCAACTCAAGTCCTAACATAAAAACATTGACTTTTTAGCTTTAAAACCCTTAAAAATCAACTTTTTTAAAGCTTATAAACAATCTGAAAATTTAATTTGATTCCCATAATTTAAATTGTCATTAAATTATGTGAATCAATTGCTTAATTAATTTGAAATCAAAACCCTAACAATAGTTTATTCCAAAACATGTTTTGACTCCAAAAATCAACACTTTATAACCTTATAAAATCTGAAAATTATAAACTCAATCATCAAAAACCAAATCCTTTAATTAAAACATAATGCTAACCCAATACGGTGTTCATAACCGTTTTAATTAATTTAAACAACCCAAATATTTAAACTAATCACAATAATTAAATCAATTTAAAACTGAAAATTAATATTTTTGAAACAAAATTTGATTTAAACAATTGATCAACACACACACACAACGATTAGTTGATCGTGTGTGTGTGTGCCGACCAACGCAACACAACAAGCAACAACAACAACACACACAGCAGCGCAACGCACCACAGCAGGGGGGCGCGCGCAAGGGAATGGCGACGAGGGCGCTGGCTCGGGCGAGACACACACACGCGACACAACGCGCGCACAAAGGGGCGAGAGGGACAGGGGCTGTAACACCCCGACAATTCTCCTTTTTCTAAAACAACCCTTTTTATAAATATAACTATAGAGAATTATCAAGGTATTATCGCCCGTGTGAAAACGTTTCGGCTTATTCAGAATTTTGCAGCGGAAAACATAATAAATAACTTTAATAATTTAAACAAGTCAATTACCCAAAACCAGCAAACCGAAGTCGACATAATTAATTCAAATCAAATTCAAGTCCATTAAAACAAGTTCAACAAAACCAAATTCAAATGAAATAAAATAACGACTACACAAATCTCTCCAGATGTAATAGCCCAAATTTTCATCTTTTTATGCGAGTTTAACCATAAAACTAACTTTAAGGTTCGAGGACGAACCTCGTTTTTAGGGGGAGTAGATGTAATACCCCGAATTTTCGGATATTATTATATATATATATATATATATATATATATATATATATATATATATATATATATTATTTTAGTAGTTTAAGTTGATTTTCTGAATTTATTTTTGAAAGGATTTTCTAATTTTAAATAAATGAGTTAAAGAAACCTGTTTTCATATTTTATTTATTTATTCTTCTGAAACTTTATTCCTTTAAATAAACCCTAAACCTAGTTCCAACTACAATTCTTGTTGCTAACTCCATCATGCCGTGTTTTAGCACTTTGGCCCAAGAGACCTTTCTTTCTCTTTCATCACCATGTTCATCAATAATCATCATCAACCTTGCAACCCTCCACCATTAAAACTCGATAGCCTAAGCATTGTGTAGACACCTACTTTTGTCCCCATTCCCGCAAGAGAAAAGGTTCGATGATGAAAGCGTAAAAACTCCACTTGACAACGCATCTCCTATAAAATAAACGAATCTCGATTCCCCATTTCATTTCACCTGAAACCTTCTTTTTATGGAAACCTGCTAAAAATAGTAACTGCCGTAAAAGGTAGCGTCTAAAAGTGGCAAATCATAAAAGATAGAAACCTGTCAGAATTAGGCGTTGCACTCCAACATAAATCCTAAATAAGATAGAAAACCGCGAGAATCCTATTCCTAATAGGATTCGGAAATAGGAGTTACGTATTAATTGAAATCCTAACGATCCTAGAGTTCGTAACGGGCCCAGACGCATTCCGTCATAAAATTGATACGCGCTAAAAGACTCGAATTAATCTCAAACTCTACGGATTTTAGGAATCCGAATCTGACTAAACAAAACTGCCCAGACCCTATTTTCAACGCCTGGATCTGGGCGCTGAAAATACCTGGGTACGTCTTTTTTCCTAATTCTTTATGGATTAGAACTCTGCAATTCTATCTTTCCACGAACTCTTTCCTATAAATAGGCCCCTAGTTTCGACGTGAAAGGACACACAACAACACATAATTATATTCTGAGTATTGACTCCAACCCTTAGCCTAAGCCTCTCGCTGCGAAACTGTTCACGCGTTCTGTCGCAATCGATCCATAAATCGAACAGAACGTATCCTGTCCCATAATCGAGATTCGTTAAATAAAAAGGAGAAATAGCAAAGTCAAAGTGGTTAGTTTTCTGAGAACCGTGACGCACCTCTCAAGGGTGCGTCGTAATGTGTCCCTTTTCGATGATTTAACTGCTTTCCTCGCCCTTTTTATGAACTGTTAAACTAACCTAATCTGATTGTTCTATCACATCTAACAAATATGATATTTTTGGGAAATCGGATTATCATGCTAGGTCCCTTAATGCTATTTAAATCAGATAATCACGATCGAATTAGTATTATATGTTGCATATTGCTAAAATCAACTCAGATTAGTTTAATAGTTAACGCATGCCCCTTCAATTATTTATGCTGAGCTAGTAAGGATATCCTGCCTCTGGAGTTATCGACGAGCGAAGTACTCCTCTCGGTAGTTACAGTCCCCCGAACCCTCAATCTCTACCTTGAGGGTGTATATTGAGAGATCCCCACACCAGGGATCACAAGGGAACCTACGGTCGTCGTGGTCAAACATAATTGCACTCCCTTTATGTCACGATAACCGGGTTTTGTCAGTTTTTCTCATTGTCGTTAAAAACTGAATGGCGACTCCTATATTACTAGTCAATTGGGTGTATACTCACAGGAAATCCAATTACACTTGATTGAATAAAAAGAATCGTCACACCCACGAGGGACAAGGTCACGCCTTAGCCTCGCGCTTTTTCGACCCCCTCACAGTGGCGACTCCGCTGGGGATAGTGAAGGAAATACTCGTGCTTGTAGGTAATCAAAATAGCCGAAGGGTGAAACGATCCTACCCCGCGTTTATTTCCCCATCAAGTTGGGACGACCTGAAAATCAGCATATTAATGTGAACGGGCAGAACCGCATAACGAATCTCGGCTCCCTCGGGAGTTGGGACTAAGGATACCTTTTTTCGCCAATAGGGGGGTGCATACGCCGCGCATGTTTCCCACTCGGTACTTGTGCAGGTAGTACACCTATCCCGAACCCAATCGCTCGCCCATTAGGTCCCTCTCGCCTGCATGCCCCCTTGGCTTGCACTTGCGGGTTGGCCTCTTGAGCGAAATTCATCTGTTGAAGACACTACCTCGACCGGGGCTTGTATTGGATCTACGATAGAAGCGGTACCAAGCCAGGCGCGAATAAACTACCCATAGAAGCCTATCATAAACTACGTGGCATATTTAATTTTCAAATCCATGTTTGTAATGTAGTTATGTGTAGCGAAATATGTGATTGTGTGTGACAAACTATCCTAGAAAACCAACGACCTTAAAAACTGCCCAAACGTTCATAGACTAATTTGCCAAAGAGTTATACCGAAACACGTGTTCCGCAAACCCGAATGATCGCCACAAAATAAACGACGCTCGGGATGGCCTGTAACGAATCCCACAAACGCTGTTACGCGTAAAGGACGTTATTAGGCAAGCACGCAAGTCGAAGTCGCATAAACAGAAGACAACAAACGAGAACCAGCCAGGGACGCATTTTCAACGCCCCTGGCTGGGCGCCCGAATTTCTCACGCCCCTAGCTGGGCGCTGAAGTTGCTGCTTGGCCTTCTGGTCAGGCGCAGCAGCCTCGGTGCCCGAGCGAGAGGAAAATACGTAGCAAAAAAATGTTCATCAAAAGAATTGCTACGAGGGCGTAAGAAAAACACTCGATTTCAAAAAGCGACTCGTGAAAAATTAATAACTCTTTGTGTCGTTGTTGGGCCTCCTACGACGGCAATCCTCGGCATCAAAACCGAACATGCTAATAACTATGAATGTCACACGGGCAAGTGTTTCGAAAATCCAAAGAATGACCAAAATAAAAAAAAACAACCAAAAAGTGTACCGACAGAAGAAAGAGCAAAAAAAAAACCAATTTAGAGAGTCGAAGTCTAGACTAAGTAATGCTTGAAACTTTGTGAACCTAAACTTTAGCTTATCTTATGCCTAGGACTGGTCCTGCCACTTGGTGCCGATCAGGGAATCAACGGCTAGTGCGTCTCGAAGATACATCGCCAACACCAGGTTTAGTAACTCCAAGCTCCATCCGTCGTCCCTCATTTCAAGGATCTCCGCTTCCCCAACCTCGATTCGCACCTCCAAACATGTCCATCGAAGATTTGCGAGACCAGATGGTCCAAATGACCCAACTTATGGGCCAACTGAAAATGGAAAACGAAGCCTTAGCGGCTGCGCAAGCCAAAAATGACCTCGAAAACGAGAAGAGGATTGAAAAAATGGTCCTACAGCAAACCATGGGGAGCAAATACTTCTCCCTCGAGCCTGAACCTTTTCCTGGCAAACTACCAGAAAAGTTCAGTTCATCTGACTTACCAAAGTTCAAGGCCACGGACAACCCCCGTGATCATCTATTGAGCTTTGTGAATACCATGAACTTGAAAGGCGTGGACAAGTCCATGTACTTACCTGCCTTTCCTTTGTCCTTGGAACTTGTGCAACTCAAATGGTACTATCACCAGGACCCTAAGCTCTTCCCCACTTGGGAAGACTTTGTCAACGTCTTCATCAAGCAATACTCGTCGAACATGGATTTCCAAGTCACCATGCGCGAGCTGGAAGTTCTCTTCCAAAAGAAAAATGAGGGTTTCACAACCTACTTTGCTAGATGGAGGGACCAGGCGGCCCAGCTAATCAATAGGCCTCCCGAAATAGAATTGGTCCAAAAATTCATTGACAACCTGGACCCGGCTTACAGACAACACCTTAGGTACCTGGGACTCGACACTTTCAAAAGAGTTTATGATGTGGGAATAAAGATCGAGGACGACCTCGCCAAAACCATACAGAGCAAACCCACATATAAGACCAACACCTATAATCGGGGTAACACGTCCCAAGCCCAAGAAGTCCATGCTGTAGAAGAGGCTCCCGCCCGAAGAAACCCTGTAAGATGGGTCCGAGACCGAAAGTTTGCCCCACTCGGGTCAACTTTGGTACAAGCCTTTGAAAGACTAACCAATCAAGGAAAGTTGAGACCTATAGGCCCCACCCGTGACCCTCCTGTCAAAAACAAATATTGGGTCGAAGGTACTTACTGCAAATTCCATCAAGGAAATGGGCATGACACTGAAAACTGCTGGACTCTAAAACATACGATCCAGGATATGATAGAGGATGAAGTAATACCTCTCCCTAACGTTGGCAAACCCAACAACAACAAGAGCCCACTCGGCTCTTGTCACATCTCTCTCGACCAACCAGAGAATTTCGACCCCACGGTGTATATTACACCTCAAGGTGCACCACTCGCTATGGTACCTATGGATCGAATCGAGAGGGAAGTGTATGGTGTGTGGAACGATGATGCTGAAGATATTTACCTATCTCAAGTCTCGGGCCAGGACCTCTTCACTGAAACTTGGCCCGGGTATGCTCTCATTGACACCACCCCTCAGGAGCCCGAGGTCGACAAC
The DNA here is from genome assembly GCF_020520425.1 of Spinacia oleracea. NCBI lineage: Eukaryota > Viridiplantae > Streptophyta > Magnoliopsida > Caryophyllales > Amaranthaceae > Spinacia > Spinacia oleracea. Next base: position 109,375,558 of record NC_079490.1, read on the forward strand.
CTCACCCGATCCAGAAGGGTATACCAACCGGATATTCACCCACCTCCCATGGACGATGTCCCGGTTAGGCTAACTCCTGAGAATGGACGGCACGCCACCGTCGCGGAAGTCATTGAAAATCCTCTCCTGAAACAACTAAAAAGAACCAAGGCTGAGATTACCATCTGGGATCTTATGTGTACTTCAAAGGAACATCGCGAAAAGCTTATTCGCTCACTTGACCTCATCTCAGTACCTACAGATATCACACCTGACTCATTGGTTAGCCATGTCACGAGAGATGCCGGAGAAAAAGCCATAGTTTCACTGATAAAGACTTACCCAAAGAGGGGGGTGCTCAAAATAAAGCCCTTTACCTAGTGGTTGGATGCAAAGGACAAAACATCCCCCTAGCGCTCGTAGATAATGGTTCGGCGGTTAATGTCTGCCCATTGCGAACCGCCCATTGCTTGGGGCTAGGAAACGATGATTTCCAAACCTCCACGCAAGGGGTACGAGCTTATGATAACTCCCGAAGGCCTGTATTGGGAAAAATCAACCTTACCATACAAACCGGGCCTGTGGCACGCACCACGGAGTTTCAAATTATCGACATCAAGCCCACTTTCAACCTCCTCTTGGGGCGACCTTGGCTCCATGACTTAGGAGGTGTGGCTTCTACCTTGCACCAAATGGTTAAACTTAACCATAACGGGGTAATACTAGAAATCCGCGCCACTCCTCTCGACATCAGTTGTACTATGGTTGGAACGGCCGAAACTGCAGACGACCTTTATGGGTTTCAAATGGAAGAAACAATCCAGTTCATCGAAGATTATGATCCAGCATTCCTAGACCCGCATGCATCCCGAGTCATCCCTAGAATGCTGTTAGCTCAAGGCTATTTTCCAGGAACCCCATTGGGCATAAGGAAGAAGGAATGCACATTCCATCCTTTTCCCGACAAATCTACTCCCTTTGGCTTAGGTTATGAACCAACGGAGGAAGATATTGCTGACCGCCTATCTAGGCTACGCCTTAACAAAACCAAACAAACCACCCTCCTTCCCCCATATCAAAGGACCCTTAACGGGATGTTCATTCGGGAAGGAGAAGAACACCCATGCTGTGATTTCCCTGAACCCTTCGTTCAGGATGGCTTGCTAAAACCCGGATTTGAAATTTTCCATGACTGCCACACCTTGGATGAGGCACCCCACCTCACCAAGACTAAAACAACTGAAATATTGGACAACCAGGCTCTGTGGACATTGTTTAACGAATCGAGGTCTATGGAGGACGAGACTGTGATGACTACCCTAGCTTTACAAGATGAAGGTTTCGATCCAACCCGGTTAATCTCTCCTGCATCAACACTAGAAGAGGTCGAGAACGGATGGGTGAAGACATATCAGTGGGTCAACGCAAAAGGAATGGAATTCAAGATGAGTACCGGTGAAGGACCGAAGTTTTATGAGACTAAACCCCAGGCTTGAGCCACATAGAGCACCATTAGTAAAAAGCGCCTAGTAGTTCTTTAGATTGATAGAAAAAATAATAGAGACTTTAGATGGTCCTAAGGCCCTTTAGAATATGGGTCAGTTTTATTTCAGTGTGTTTTCCTTACTTTCCGAATCAATAAAGGCGTAACATTTCTCCTGAAAATTTTATTCTAACACTAAATAAACACCAAATGTACTTGCAAAATAAAAAACATAAAGAAGCGGCCCACTATAGGCCCAACAAACAAAGCCCACTCGGTTTTGAAATAGTGCCATGAGAATCAATTCCCGAAACCCACAAAATAAACCACACTATCCCATTCATATCCCCAAAACCTAAAAAGCCAACCAGTGTCAGAACCAATCCATGCAACCTAAAATCAAAGGAAATCAAAAATTTAAAACAATGCAAATGTTACCAAAAAAAACAGATTCATAAAACATAGATTCCATCATACCCTTCACTACCAACCTACCTCCAAAGCCTACACAAAGATCTTCATAAATTCCGCACCCTAACTCCATTTTCAAAACTGTTTTGAGTCACCAATAGAAAAAATTAATCTGGACAAAAATGCGTTTCACACTAACAGTAAAAAAGCCTCCAAAATAGCCTCAAAATTAACTTTAGCTACAAAGAAAAATATCAAGGCACAAAAAAAAAAGAAATAGAAATAAACGCAAGAACATGTGAAGCAAAGCGTCAAAAACTGACCGCCCAAGTCATTTTTAGCGCCCAGGGCTGGGCGCCGAAATTTCTGACGCCCCAGCCTGGGCGTTGAAACTCTCTGCCTGCCAAAAGTTTTCTTTTTTCGAAAAGTGCTCGTCATTTTATCCGCACACAACGGAAAAATAACGAACACTTGGGGGGTACAGTACGTATCCAAATAGGTTTACCAAGAATACAACTATACAAATTGGTCGAATTTTACGCAACCTATGAAAAAAAACGGCAGATGAAAATAATGGCAAATACTTCACTCATTTGACCAATTAAGTAATATGTTTCCACTTCAGGACATATCTACCGAAATCCGGCATACTAGAACTTATTCTAAGGCTAGAACTACGCGCGACCTGATTCTGACAAGATACGTAGGCAATCCTTACCAAGGATTCGGTCCAAATAATAATAAAAAAAATTATATTCTTTGTGTAAAAAAGTGTTAGACATATAAAAGAGGAGAAACAAAATCGAATGGAAACTAAAAATACGCCTTTATTAAAATATAATAAGAAGGAAAACAAAGTGCTAGGAATAAAAACAAACACAACTGAAATAAATAAAAGGGCACCTACACCCTAGTAAGAACTACACTACTCTAGTTCTTCCGGATCATCAAATAAAGTCTTGTAGAGAGCAATGTTCGTAGGATCCACCCCCACAGTCTTCTGCGCAGCCCCAATATCAATCTCCATAAGAATCGGCTCCTGGACACTAACTTCCAAAGATGTCAAGGCTTCAGAAACATTCTCGATTATAGCCCGCTCAGCTCGAAGGCACATGCAATGGTGGGAGAAGGATTACTATCATCAACTGGACTAGCCACTGTTTCTACAGGCGGCTGAGCCTTCCTAACCCATACATTGTTCCGGCGACGATCTCCGCGAGAGCTTGCCTTTCTTTTAACAACAGCAGGCCCCTTCATGTTAGGCATCTTTTTAGGCCTGACATTGGAACGGGGAAGAACTTCCTTTCGCTTTCGATCAGGACGAGCTTTCACAGTCTTAAAACTATAGGTACGAGGTCTGGCAGAATCAGGACCCTCATACTTAACGCGAATACGAGGTATCAAAAGCTCAGCCGGCTCCCCATTACGAGCCTCGGTCCTCACATCTTTGTCATCGGAACTCATCCACAACTTATAGTTTTCAGAAAGACCCACAAACCCATTTGTAGCTACGGCCCAACGCGGGAGACCATCATAATACCTAGCCCACGCTAAGACCCGTATTTGTGAAAAGGCCGCTACCTTAGGTGGTACCGTATCAGAAAAGGGGATAGTCTGCCTTAAACCATATTGACGCATGACTCGGTAAGGGAAAATATAAATGGGACGAGATAGCCCCAACAAAGAAACATAAATCGATACATCAGACCCCCCTGTCATAGTAGTCAAACCCCACCATGGTACCACCCACTTAATAGAACAAATGCCATAAGTAAAAAAAGAGGTCCATTCGGCCTCGTCCTGGCCTTGGTGCAAGTATTTTCGGTTACCCAAAGCTATAGGGCGATAATGTTTAGGATCGGCAGGAGCTTCCAAAAGTCTAAGCCGTTCCGCAAGCCAAATCTGCAAAAACAGGTACGATCGAATCAAAAGAATGAAAAGAAAGAAAAAAGGGTTCCTGGGGCGCAGTTTCAACGCCCAGGACCAGGCGCCGATTATTCCAGCGCCCAGCCCTGGGCGCTGAAACTCAGCCCCAGGCACAAAGAAATATATGCAAAAAAAAACATACATGTGCGCAAGGAAAAGATCGATTACCTGCAGCAATAGGGGGCTCCCCTTAAAATATTCAGATTTGGCACCTTTCTTCAGTTCATCCGCACTCAGCAAAGTCTCAGCAACAACCAACGGCATAATAGAATAGCAACTTTCCATCTGGCTAATCAAGGGGATCAACCTTATGTCACCGAACTCACCATTATTATTCGACAGCAAGTAATGATTCAGCAAGCAAAATACAAGGGCTCGAATGTTTAATTTTTGTTCTGTCATATTCTTACTAGGCCTAAAGTGATGTTTTACAAGTTTCGCCAAGTTAACCTTATCATCCACAACAATTTCAGCAAACATGTTATCATCTAGACCTAGGAAAGCCCTTATGGTTGTTTTACCCTCTTCAATAGTGCCAGGGGTAACAGGAGTAGCATTAGTAGGATAACCAAGGATCGCAGCAAATTCATCAGACAAAGGACATATTTCATTGCCCCGAAAGGAAAAAACATGATGATCGGAGTCCCAAAAGCTTAGGGCAGCATGCAGAAAATTATAATCAATATTAATTTGTTGTAAACCTAAAAGTGCCTCTAAGTGGTATTCTTTTAACAAAGTTTTTTCTGTGGGAGTAAGGGCTCGTACCCAACGCCTAACAGTCCGTTGGAGTGAGAAAGTAGGGATCGACATGGCAAAAGCAGTAAATAATTAGAGCACAGCAAAAAGAGAGAAAGAATTTGAGAGTGATGGAAAATAAGGACGTATCTAGCCCCTATATAGCTGAACGCACCCAATAACATCCTGATCCCATTCGGAAACGTGTTTAGAAATCCGAAAATCAAATATTACCAGGAAAGAACTTTCAGCGCCCATCCCTGGGCGCCGAAATGTTTAACGCCTGAGCTTGGGCGCTGAAAATGCAGCCCAAGGCCCAGATTTCACAAAACACGGAATAGGAAAAGACTTAAGACCGTGTTGCTAAAACACGAGGCCCTATTGCAAGAAGGATCAAGCCCAAAGCACCTTTAGCTCCCAAATAAGCAAAAAAATAATAACATTAAAAACTTGGTCGAAACTTAGACTCGTCTCAGAAAATGCTCATGTACACTTTTCAAAAAAAAAGGGGCAAGTTAAATATCATGGTCATTCTTCGAAACACCAAAAATATGTGTCGTCAAGTCATTGGTTTTCCAAATAGAAAATGTCTGTTTGTCAAAGGGATAATCCAGGCCAAGCCAAAACCGGATGTCGCCTGAAAACTAAAGTCGCACTCCACGGCTTCGCTAAAATAGCACACTACTATAGGAGGTCGCTCGCACATACAAGCGTGACCCCAAACATGATTACAAGATGCAAAAAACAACCGACGAGCCCCAACGCTTGGGGGCTCGCAAAAAATGGACTCCAACAAGGAGCGCGCAATCAAAATCACATTCCCAGACTGCGCCACACACCATATCATGTTTGGATATCTCAAAAAAATATATTGTTAAACAAAAATATACACAGTGTGGACCCACTTATAGGACACATCTAATCAGGAAATATTACGACCCACCAACAGGTTGTAATCACAAAAGCCCTTCTACATAGGCAAAATAAGAAATTCAAAATGGGCTCGCCCACCCTCAGCGGGCGGGGTCTGCGTCACTAGCCGCGCAGGTCCTCAGTTTTCGAAAGAAATAAAATCTTCAAATTTAAAATAGGCTCGCCATCTTCAGCCGGCGGGGTCTACGGCGCAAACCACGTAGGTCCTTATTTTCAAAAAAAAAAAACAAAAAAAAAATTCAAAACAGATTCGTCCACTTCTATCGGACGGGGCATCCACCCTCAGCGGACAGGTTCGCCATCTTCAGCCGGCGGGGTCTACGTCACAAACCGCGTAAGTCCTTATTTTCAAAACATCAAAACTGATTCGTCCACTTCTATCGGACGGGGCGTCCACCCTCAGCGGACAGGCTCGCCCACCTTCAGCGGGCGGGGTCTGCGTAGCTAACCGCGCAGGTCCTTAGTCGCTGCAGCGATAACTTTTTTCGGTTTTCCCTTTTTCCAAAAATTAAAGGATTGGTTTTCCCTTTTTCCAAAAATTAAAGGATTGGTTTTCCGTTTTTCCAAAAAAGAACGATGTGCTGGATTTTCCTTCGTTTTACGTCCTATAAAAACAAGGGGGTTTTCTCGTTTAGCTAGCCCTGAAAATGAGAATCTTTAAAAACGTTTTACCTCGTGATTGGGCTTGGCCAGGCCCAATTACACTTTACAGCTTTAATTTCGAAAACATCTGTAGCTACTCCCAATGACAAAGTGAGGGAGTTTCTACGCACCTTTAGATCCTTCCAATGACAAAGTGAGGAAGTTTCTATACTATCAGTTGACAAATCCCGATGACGCGTGAGGGATATGTCGACACTTCAAGTGATGACCCTTAAGTCAAATGTTATCACTCGGGGGCTCGTGAGACCCTCGCAAAACAGGTCACATACATCATGGCTTGTGTGACGCACTCCGTCTAATACTTTGACCATCGTCTTACTCCAAGACTCAGTCAAAGTGGGGGCTAACTGTAGACACCTACTTTTGTCCCCATTCCCGCAAGGGAAAGGTTCGATGATGAAAGCGTAAAAACTCCACTTGACAACGCATCTCCTATAAAATAAACGAATCTCGATTCCCCATTTCATTTCACCCAAAACCTGCTATTTATGGAAACCTGCTAAAAATAGTAACTGCCGTAAAAGGTAGCGTCTAAAAGTGGCAAATCATAAAAGATAGAAACCTGTCAGAATTAGGCGTTGCACTCCAACATAAATCCTAAATAAGATAGAAAACCGCGAGAATCCTATTCCTAATAGGATTCGGAATAGGAGTTACGTATTAATTGAAATCCTATAGAACCTAGAGTTCGTAACGGGCCCAGACGCATTCCGTCATAAAATTGATACGCGCTAAAAGACTCGAATTAATCTCAAGCTCTACGGATTTTAGGAATCCGAATCTGACTAAACAAAACTGCCAAGACCCTATTTTCAACGCTTGGATCTGGGCGCCGAAATCTTTGGCACCCAGGCCTGGGCGCTGAAAATACCTGGGTACGTCTTTTTTCCTAATTCTTTATGGATTAGAACTCTGCAATTCTATCTTTCCACGAACTCTTCCCTATAAATAGGCCCCTGGTTTCGACGTGAAAGAACACACAACAACACATAATTATATTCTGAGTATTGACTCCAACCCTTAGCCTAAGCCTCTCGCTGCGAAACTGTTCACGCGTTCTGTCGCAATCGATCCATAAATTGAACAGAACGTATCCTGTCCCATAATCGAGATTCGTTAAATAAAAAGGAGAAATAGCAAAGTCAAAGTGGTTAGTTTTCTGAGAACCGTGACGCACCTCTCAAGGGTGCGTCGTAATGTGTCCCTTTTCGATGATTTAACTGGTTTCCTCGCCCTTTTTATGAATTGTTAAACTAACCTAATCTGATTGTTCTATCACGCCTAACAAATATGATATTTTTGGGAAATCGGATTATCATGCTAGGTCCCTTAATGCTATTTAAATCAGATAATCACGATCGAATTAGTATTATATGTTGCATATTGCTAAAATTAACTCAGATTAGTTTAATAGTTAACGCATGTCCCTTCAATTATTTATGCTGAGCTAGTAAGGATATCCTGCCTCTGGAGTTATCGACGAGCGAAGTACTCCTCTCGGTAGTTACAGTCCCCCGAACCCTCAATCTCTACCTTGCGGGTGTATATTGAGAGATTCCCACACCAGGGATCACAAGGGAACCTACGGCCGTCGTGGTCAAACATAATTGCACTCCCTTTATGTCACGATAACCGGGTTTTGTCAGTTTTTCTCATTGTCGTTAAAAACTGAATGGCGACTCCTATATTACTAGTCAATTGGGTGTATACTCACAGGAAATCCAATTACACTTGATTGAATAAAAAGAATCGTCACACCCACGAGGGACAAGGTCACGCATTAGCCTCGCGCGTTTTCGACCCCCTCACACATTGTTTCTTGATTTCTCGATCGTCTGTGCGACATTGTCCATCACCGACGGTCGTAGTTGTCTCGGTGTTAGTCTCGTCCCTTGTTTCTTCAGTTGCGTAAGTTTCCTTTTGAACTTTTATCTTTACTCTTCGTATGTTGGAATTATACCAATTCTTGATAAGATATTTGGTCTCTTTAGTTTTCTACATATTAAGAAACTACTTATAAAATTTATCAGGAAAATTAGTTTTGGCTTTCTCTTCTTTGTCCCTTAAAATATAGTATAATAGCAAAATTTAAAGAACTTGATTTTGTGTATTTTATAGAAAATACAACATTCCAGCATTGAGAAATATATGGCCTTTTAATCAACTCAATTATACTTATTTTTATACTACCATATTTTATTTCAAAACACACACAAAAAAAAAAAGATTTCTTTAGATTGGACTGAACTTGTGACTGCTTATTCCAATTCGTAAGGATTTGTGTATTACTGGACTTAGCTTACTTAGTATTATTCGTCATTGTAGATCGAGGGAAGATACATACATAGAAAAATAACAACCTTGCGGCCAATCGACTAGTTTGGGAGTTACGTGTGATTGCGATCAAGGTAATTTTCGATGTCCATCATCTTTAGGTCCCGTTACGAAATGTATTTTGGATATGTTTATGTGTTATTATTTGATAGGAAAATAGAGTGTTATATATATGATGAACTACATATTTTTATCGAATTAATAGGCATATTCTGTAGGAGTACTATTACAAGAGTATTATTTTTGAACAATTATACTTAGTATGTAAAAAGGATTATTTGATTAAGTTTTTGTCTTTCAAACAGAAGTACTAGTATTGAGGAACTTTAATACAAATGAGGATTTGGGCAGTAGTGTTGATATGAATTGTTGGAGTAAAGTGATAGTTAATTAAACTCATTGAGATGATTTGCGTATTTGGAGACTAATCTGACCCCAAGTAATAAGGTTGAACTGATTGTGTGTTGGTTTCATATGACTAGTTAATTGTATTGTTGTTCCGATCCTTGAATTGGTTGTTTGTGTGAATGAGTCTTATTAAATCACTAATAACGTAAAGTGTAATTTAAGAGGGAAAAGCCCGTAAGGGTAAGGAACAGGTTGCCCTTCTAGATGTTGTTCTATCGGTGCACTTTGGTGGAGACCCGGTAGGCTTCTAGTAGGTTTATATTATTCTGTGTTAAACTTTCTGCTTAGTCTTCCTCCTAATTCTATTGGTACGCGGTCGCGGAGACCCATAGTTAATTAGTGAGGGGTGTGCACACTAGGGACATTCTGTACTCATCTTACTTTGGCCATTCTCAAGGGTTACGCGCGACCCTTAGCGTTATCTTTCCCTCACTTAATTAATATTGATCTTATGTGATAAGTTAATAATGGAATTATTAAATTGGTACTTGTTGTTTAATTATTTATTTTATATACTCAAAACGTTTTCAAAACTAAAATTATTTATTTTACGGGATGGAGTTGGAATTACTCAGTTTATCTGATTTTTGGGAGCTCGTCTCTCTTGTCTCTTTTCTATTTATTTTTGCAGGTTGGTAAAGGTACTTGGCTACGAGTGAGGAGACGCTTAGAATAATCACCTAGTCAAGGGACAATTTCTATTTTAGTTTAAGTTGAATTATGTTATTTATTTTATGGGGATTAATTGGTTGTAATATTTTATTGGCCACCTTTTAGACCACTAAATCTAGAGCTTAGGTTGTTTTCAAAAGAAAAATATTTTCTCTTAGGAAATTGGAATTAATAAGTGTGAGGGGGTCGAAAAAGCGCGAGGCTAATGCATGACCTCGTCCCTCGTGGGTGTGACGATTCTTTTTATTCAATCAAGTGTAATTGGATTTCCTGTGAGTATACACCCAATTGACTAGTAATATAGGAGTCGCCATTCAGTTTTTAACGACAATGAGAAAATCTGACAAAACCCGGTTATCGTGACATAAAGGGAGTGCAATTATGTTTGACCACGACGGCCGTAGGTTCCCTTGTGATCCCTGGTGTGGGGAACTCTCAATATACACCCGCAAGGTAGAGATTGAGGGTTCGGGGGACTGTAACTACCGAGAGGAGTACTTCGCTCGTCGATAACTCCAGAGGCAGGATATCCTTACTAGCTCAGCATAAATAATTGAAGGGACATGCGTTAACTATTCAACTAATCTGAGTTGATTTTAGCAATATGCAACATATAATACTAATTCGATCGTGATTATCTGATTTAAATAGCATTGAGGGACCTAGCATGATAATCCGATTTCCCAAAAATATTATATTTGTTAGGCGTGATAGAACAATCAGATTAGGTTAGTTTAACAGTTCATAAAAAGGGCGAGGAAAGCAGTTAAATCATCGAAAAGGGACACATTACGACGCACCCTTGAGAGGTGCGTCACGGTTCTCAGAAAACTAACCACTTTGACTTTGCTATTTCTCCTTTTTATTTAACGAATCTCAATTATGGGACAGGATACGTTCTGTTCGATTTATGGATCGATTGCGACAGAACGCGTGAACAATTTCGCAGCGAGAGGCTTAGGCTTAGGGTTGGAGTCAATACTCAGAATATAATTATGTGTTGTTGTGTTCTTTTCCGTCGAATTTAGGGGCCTATTTATAGGGAAGAGTTCGTGGAAAGATAGAATTGCAGAGTTCTAATCCACAAAGAATTAGGAAAAAACACGTACCCAGGTATTTTCAGCGCCCAGGCCTGGGCGCCGAAGATTTCGGCGCCCAGAGCCAGGCGTTGAAAATAGGGTCTGGGCTGTTTTCTTTAGTCAGATTCGGATTCCTAAAATCCATAGAGCTTGAGATTAATTCGAGTCTTTTAGCGCGTATCAATTTTATGACGGAATGCGTCTGGGCCCGTTACGAACTCTAGGCTCGTTAGGATTTCAATTAATACGTAACTCCTATTCCGAATCCTATTTGGAATAGGATTCTCGCGGTTTTCTATCTTATTTAGGATTTATGTTGGAGTACAACGCCTAATTCTGACAGGTTTCTATCTTTTATGATTTGCCACTTTTAGACGCTATCTTTTACGGCAGTTACTATTTTTAGAAGGTTTCCATAAATAGCAGGTTTCGGGTGAAATGAAAAGGGGAATTGAGATTCGTTTATTTCATAGGAGATGCGTTGTCAAGTGGAGATTTACGTTTTCATCATCGAACCTTTCCCTTGCGGGAATGGGGACAAAAGTAGGTGTTTACAGTTAGCCCCCACTTTGACTGAGTCTTGGAGTAAGACGATGGTCAAAGTATTAGACGGAGTGCGTCATACAAGCCACGGTGTATTGTGACCTGTTTTGCGAGGGTCTCACGAGCCCCCGAGTGATAACATTTGACTTAAGGGTCATCACTTGAAGTGTCGACATATCCCTCACGTGTCATTGGGATTTGTCAACTGATAGTATAGAAACTTCCTCACTTTGTCATTGGAAGGATCTAAAGGTGCGTAGAGACTCCCTCACTTTGTCATTGGGAGTAGCTACAGAGTTTTTCGAAATCAAAGCTATAAAGTGTAATTGGGCCTGGCCAAGCCCAATCACGAGGTAAAAACGTTGTTTTTTTTTTTTAAAGATTCTCATTTTCAGGGCTAGCTAAACGAGAAAACCCCCTTGTTTTTATAGGACGTAAAACGAAGGAAAATCCAGCACCCTTGTTTTTATAGGACGTAAAACGAAGGAAAATCCAGCAAAAGTTATCGCTGCAGCGACTAAGGACCTGCGCGGTTTAATGGCGCAGACCCCGCCGGCTGAAGATGGCGAGCCTGTCCGCTAAGGGTGGACACCCCGTCCGATAGAAGTGGACGAATCTGTTTTTGAAATTTGAAAATAAGGACCTACGCGGTTCGTGACGTAGATCCCGCCGGCTGAAGATGGCGAACCTTGTCCGCTAAGGGTGGACACCCCGTCCGATAGAAGTGGACGAATCTATTTTGAAATTTATTTTGCTTTTTTTGAAAATAAGGACCTACGTGGCTTGTGACGTAGACCCCGCCGGCTAAAGATGGCGAACCTGTCCGCTAAGGGTGGACACCCCGTCCGATAGAAGTGGACGAATCTATTTTGAAATTTGTTTTGTGTTTATTTTTTGAAAATAAGGACCTACGCGGTTTGTGACGTAGACCCCGCCGGCTGAAGATGGCGAGCCTGTTTCATTTTGTTTTTTGAAGATTCTATTTTTCGAAAAGTGAGGATCTGCGCGGCTAGTGACGCAGACCCCGCCCGCTGAAGGTGGGCGAGCCTGTCCGCTAAGGGTGGACGTCCCTGAATTCTCTTTTTCGATTTGGGATTCGCGTGTCGCGATCTTGCCCGATTGAGGTGGGCAAGTCCCTACTTCATTTTTTCTTGTGATTTCTTTTGAGAATTTCTTTTGTTCATTCTTGCAAGAGCGAATTCTTCCGAGGGATGCTCGAATTTAGTTGTAACCTGAATGTGGGTTGACAACGTGCTTAGACGGACCATTGTCTTGTGGCCATCATCTTTTCATGGTTTTGAGCTAGTCTTTTCGGCTCAATTTTGCCACTACTTGGGTCCTTGATTGGGGGACCATGTATAAGTATCAACGACGACCTTTGTCTTGAGGTCGTAAACCGGTTATTTTTCTTTTGAGATTATCCAAACACGGGACTTTGTACAGCGTAGTCTGGGAATATTATTTTAACTTCGCATACTTTTTTTTTGAAATATATATTTTCTTTCGAGCCCCAAGCATTCGTGCTTGACGGTCATTTCTTGTCAAAGAGGTTCCTACGCATTTTGTAATGTCTTTGATCGTGTTTGGGATCGTGCTCGTAAGTGCGAGCGATCTTTGTAGTGTTGTGCTATTCTTGACAAAGCCGTAAGGTGCAGCTTTCAGTAAAGAAATTGGCAATTTTCGAGTCGAACAGATACGGCAGGGCCCTATAGAAGTAGGGGCCTTTTTGGGTCTGGGATCGTTTTCGGCGCCCACGCCTGGGCGTTAAAGATTTCGGCGCCCAGCGCTGGGCGCTGAAAATGATTTCTGGCGAGGTTTCTTGATGACACAGTTGGCCTCTTGTTCGTTCGTTTTCCTTTTTTTTTTTCTTTTGAACACGTTCGTAAATGTTCGATACTTAGAAAGATGATATGTATGTGCGAACGAGCGTTCATAGAATGGCCGTTGTGTGCGGTCCATTAATCAGTTTGCTTGAATCATCATTTTTTTTTTTGAGCAATGACTGATTTTGAATAGTTTGCTTAGAAGCTTGATAGGGTTCAGGCCCATTCATGAAGTGGGCTCAAACATCGTACCCTTTCGATTGTTCAAACATCTGCTTCGAGAGATTTTTTTTTATTTTGCTATGGTTGTTTCGTAGCTTGGAGCCCCCAACTATGCATGTTGGGATGCTTCCTTTTGGCGTACGATTTTTGTAGGTTCTTTCGAGAAAGATGCCCTGGGGTTCCGCTCGTGTAGGTGCGAGCTATCCCTTTCGTGGTAGGTAATATTTCGCTACCTTTAATCCTTAATGTAGAAGTCGTGTGGCTTGCATTTTGAATTTGGGCGATAAGTAGTCTTTGCCTCTTTTACACGTGCTTTTCGTCGTGCCTACATTAGTGCAATATGCCTTACTCTCTTTTTTAGACTTGCACCGTGGGATGGATGAACTTATGGTGCGACGTAGGCTTGTGTGGCCTAACTACATGTATTAGAACATTTCTCCGGGTGTTGGGATATCATTATTATTTTTGCATTGGAGTACTTCATCATGCCTCGTTCAGGTGTTCGAACAAGTGTAGCACCTTCTGCGTGGGTTTGCACGGCTTATTACTTCGTTCGATGCGAGGATTCATAGGTGTTTCTTTCTTATTTTTATATCTGGGCAAAACTTGGCTAGCAGAAAGATTCAGCGCCCAGGCTGGGGCGTTAAAGATATCGGCGCCCAGCTCTGGGCGTTGAAATTGATTTCTGGGTATATTTTGACAGTTCTTATCCTTGATTTTTTTTCTTTCGCTTTTGCTTTGGAACGAGGTAGACTGTGTAACGGGCGCTTTATAGGGCGAGAGTTATGTGCAGTAGCTTGATCGGAGTTTTGGTGACTCGCGTTTTTCAGTTACCCTTGTTAGTGGGGCGACTTTATATACTCTAAGTAGTGCTTAGAATTTGGGAGGGGTTGTAGCCATTCTAAGGTTCGTTTTATATGATCAAACCTTAGGATTGTGCCCCTATGACGTATGTATAGCATTAGCGTCGAGAATTTGCGATAAAATCGTCATTTCGAGCATTTTTAGAGTGTTTTTCTCGAGCCTCCAATTGTAGCTACGGGATTGGCTTGGTGCTATAATGCTTGGCATACGTTTTTATGCATTCATGGTGACACGGATCATGAATAGTTTGAACTAGACTCGTTTAGTGCGAGGTATGTTCGAGTAGTGATTTTGCTACTTCTCTTGTAGATGTCGTATTGTGCGACATTGCCTATGGTCAAGGTAGTCACATGTTGAAGTGTGCCTTGAATAAAAGCTAGGTGCCTTTCTTTACCCATAATCATATTCATAGATCTTTTTGACTTACTTGCAACATCGAGATAAACGCATACTTAGCTTAAACCAACGACACTTTATTATGTTCGAAGAAGTCTTTTTTATTTAAAATCCGAGTCCTACTGTGTACAATCCGAGGTGTCCTAAGTAGGCTGACTTATAGAAGTGTTCGTACAGGATTACATGAGTGAATCAAAATACTGTTACGATTTTTGGAACGCTGTCTAAGGATTTGCTGGAAGCCAGGGTGCAGGCGTCAAGATATACTTGTGCCCGTTTGGCATATGCTTTAGGCTTTTAGGGCCATCTTTTCCAGAATTGCGGGAATATAAACCGTTTTCAAATCGACTTAGATTTACTTGGTGTATGTCTGCACAAAAGGTCAAGGTATACTTAGTTCTTTCCCTAGCTCTTTCATTTCAATTTTTTAGCCCCCAGTTGCTATTATGTCTTCCCGTTAACGATGTTTTTAGATTTTGATTTTAGATGCCCGTGTCATATGTCTGAGTAGGGTGAGCCTTGGTTAAGTGCCAAGTCCTATTGACAATGTCTGTTTTTTCAAAGGGGATTCGCAAGCATTTGAATTACCATGAACGGGTGCCCTGAGTTCGAAGGAACGATGGGGCAATGCCGTAGAACAATCCTCTTTATTGCAAGCTTACTGCCCTTACTACTTGTTGGCGATCATGACTGTGTCTAGTGGTGAAAGAAGGTCTTTAAGTGAGCGACTATGTCTAGTGGTGAAAGAAAGTCTTTAAGTGAGTTAGTTCGGTTTAGGGAGGGTCAAGTTGAGTACTTTAGAGGTTATGGACACTTGCGCTAGCCCCCCATTCAATTGAGGCAAAGCGATTTTTTTTTGAGTCTTGGCTAAGTGCCTAGGAGTGTGAGTGCTCCTTCTGTCAAGGGTACGTGACCTTATTATTTTTCGATGTGTGCTCATTTTGGCATCTTGATGACTTGGATTCTTCTTCGTGCTTTCAATTTTTCTTTCGACTTGGGTTGCAAGTAATTAAATTTCAATAAGGGACTCTATTTTTTATTTTTGTTTTTCTATAGGCTTTTTAATATTTTTGCAAATTGGTTGGACCGAATCATGGATTGCCTACGTATCCGCCTTAAATAGATTTAATTTGGAATCAGGTCTTGCGTAGTTCTTAGCCTAAAAAATGGTTTAGAATGCCGAATTCGATAAGTATGTTCTGAGATGAAAACATATTTATTTGAAACGGTAGAATAAGTGAAGTTTATTATTATTTTAATCAGCTGCCTTGCCGTAAGCCAAAAATTTGTTTTATATTTTTTTTGAGTACATGTGTTTTTGGTGGTACATATATCTGAATACGTGATGTACCCCCCCAAGTGTTCGTTATTTTTCCGTGTATGTGCGGATAAAATGACGAGCACTTCTGGACAAATTTTAGCAAGCAGAGAGATTCAGCGTCCAGGCTGGGGCGCTAAAGATTTCGGCGCCCAACTCTGGGCGCTGAAAATGATTTCTGGGCGGATCTTTTTTTGTTGCGCTAAAT
Organism: Spinacia oleracea; assembly: GCF_020520425.1. Taxonomy (NCBI): domain Eukaryota; kingdom Viridiplantae; phylum Streptophyta; class Magnoliopsida; order Caryophyllales; family Amaranthaceae; genus Spinacia; species Spinacia oleracea. Next base: position 109,391,555 of record NC_079490.1, read on the forward strand.
GCTTCTTTTCTTTCTAGACTAACTTTTAAAGGCGCTTTGCAAAGTTTGCTTTTTTATTATTTATTTATTTTTTGTACTTTTCATTTGTCTTCTTTTTTATTCGTGACTCAAGATGGTTTGAAAGATGGGTTGAATGAGAGAATTCGTATAGGTAAGCACGAGGATTATATCTGCTAGGACTCACAATTTGCAGCCTCAAGCTAGTGTCATGAGTTTACATCAATCAAGGCCAATGAGTAGCATAGGGACGGCTCAAGGGTATATCAACAGGATGTATCCAAACAAGTTATATGGTCATTATGCTAATGGTGGTGTAAGAGCAGGTTTGGACTTTAGAAATAATGGGCATGACGCACGTGTCAATGGCCGTGCGTGGTTTGCGGTTGATAACAAGTTCAAAAACAAGAGTTGAGGTAATGGTTTCTTGGGTTATGGCGGTGAGAACATGGATGGGTTAAATGAGTTGAACAGGGACCCCAGAGCGAAGGCTTCTAAGAGCATAAGGATTGGAAAGGGTAGACATCGTAGAATTTTATGATTTGGATTGGTTGACTCAATTCTTTTCCTTCGTTCACTTGGGTAAATTTCGCACTTTGGGAGGTACGGGCTAAGTATTTCATGGATGGCTCTTTTCGCTCTCCCTTTTCTCTTTCTATTTTTTTCTTTTGCTTGGGATTTCTCCCCAACATAAATCCTTCAATTTTTTTTTTTTATTTGGGCTAAAAGGGTGGATGGTTGTGGTTTTTGAGTCACGAGGCGAGACTGAGTGAGCCTCGTTTGGTAGGCCTATATTGGACCTTTAATTGTCTTTACTTTGCAAGCGTATTTAGTCGTTTAAAATGTGCAAATAGCGTAGATTCAAAATGTTATTTTTACCTTATTGAAATTTAACGAAAGAATTACATCGAAGATAATTTTTTGCTTCTTTTCAGATTCCGGTTTCCTGGATTTAACTGGAAGTTGTGATTTAGACTCAAGCTTTTATTAATTTTTCTGATTATAACCCGTGTATGAATACAAGGAGGTGGCCTAGACTCAAAATAATGGTGTGGCGTAAACCTATAACACTTGACCAAGCGACTCTCAGACTTAGGCTAATTGGACCATAACTTTCGTTGGTTGACACTTTAGATTTTAACCCTTGGGTGTTCATTTGTCATGCGCCATTTTGCTTAATGTTGGCAAGGTAGTTAGTTGGGGAGATCGAATTTTTATTTTTGCAAGACTAGAATCATTAGTGCGGCTTCTCTCTTAGTGTGTATTGCTTTACCCCAATGGTAGCCTTATGGTATGCCGATTTGGCTATTTTCATGGTTGGTCACGTTGCATTCATGGAAAATCTTTTAGTCCGTACTTAGGAGTATTTCAAGGGGCGAGTGGCTCGAGAGGACTATGATAGTCGTGACCCAATGTGATCATAATCCTTGAGGCCATTAATTTTTTGTTGATGGTATTGACACCTTAGGTTCACTTTGGGGGTTGTGCGACTATGGGGGAACGATTTCCAGAATGTGACTGTTTCCATTTTGCAAATACTATAATATATTCTTTTATTGGTGAGAGAGAGTATCGAGGCCGTGGATTCCTAGCAAGGGATGACAATTACATATGGGTGCTCATTGATTTAAATGTTAGGAAGGGAGACTCAATATGGTTTAACCTCTTAACTTGCAGAACGACACCAAGCATTAGGACCGATTCTATGGATAAGACAACTAAGACTTAGGATTTAGATTGTACTTTGGCATACCCCTAGTCTAGACTCGGATTTACTTTATTTTCTATTTGAACATTTATTTTTTCTTGAAGACTTTATTCGAACATTTATTTTTTGAATACTTCGCCCATGTGACATTCATAATTATTAGCATGTTCGGTTTTTAGTGCCGAGCATTGTCGTCGTAGGAGGCCTAACAACGACGCAAAGAGTTATTAATTTTTTACGAGTCGCTTTTGAAATCGAGTGCTTTTCTTACGCCCTCGTAGCAAATTTTTTTCGAAAAGTCTTTTTTTTTGCTACGTATATATTTTTTATGCGCGGGCACCGAGGCTGCTGTGCCTGACCAAAAGGCCAGGCAGCAACATCGGCGCCCAGAAGTGGGCGTGAGAAATTTTGGCGCCCAGCCAGGGGCGCTGAAAATGCGTCCCTGACTGGTACTCGTTTTCAGTTTTCGTCTAGTTTTGTTTTTGCGACTTTAATTTTGCGTGCTTGCCTTATAACGTCCTTTACGCGTTGTGCAGCGTTTGTGGGATTCGTTACAGCCATCCCGAGCGTCGCTTATTTTTGTGGCGATCGTTCGGGCTTGCGGAACACGTATTTTGGTATAACTCTTTGGCCAATTAGTTCATGAATGTTTGGGCAATTTTTAAGGTCGTTGGTTTTCTAGCATTATTTGTCTAGCATTATTCGTACGCACAATCATAACATATCCCCTCACAGCCCATTTGGCAGCTGGTAAAAAATGGTGGTAATTGGAATAAATCAAAGTGTTATTTGACAAGAAAATAGCATCATGATGTCCATGGTAATGAAATTTTGTCTCAAATTTACATACAAATTCATTCCCATTGACATCATTTATGGTCAGCTACCAAATTGGTCGTCGGTGTTTTATCTGCTAACCTGTTGTCACTTGATGATGCCACTCACTTGTTTTCCAGACGGGAGGTTGTAACACCCTAATAATTCCTTGCTTTTATAAAACCATTCACTACTACAAAAATGGGCAAAGAGACCCGTCCAAAACGGCATAAGATACCTCCTCTAAGGGGGTCTCTAGATGGGGGGGTCTCTTTTTAAAAGAGACCCCCTCTTAGAAATGGGGTCTGTTTGTTAAAACTTGGAGACCCTTCATGTAAGAAAAGGGGTCTCTTACGTAGGCCTTTAGGAAAATATTTTAGAAGAGAAAGAGACCCCATATGTAAGATATGGGGTCTGTTTATTAAAAATATTCAGACCCAATATGTAAGATATGGGGTCTCTTTGATTTTTTTATTAATTTATTTTTTAATAACCTCAGACCCCATATGTAAGATATGGGGTCTCTTTGATTTTTTTATTAATTTCTTTTCTAATAACCTCAGACCCCATATGTAAGATATGGGGTCTCTTTGAACTTTTTAGTATTATACCTAAAGAGCCCTTTTTACGAATAACGGGTCTCTTTTCATGTATTTTTTTTTAAAAAAAAAAATGTTAATTCAGTACCTGCTGCTGTAATATTTTTTTAATAATTCAACAATTGTAATTTGTAAACCTGCTGTAATCTTTACATGCTAATAACCTGTAATTTTTCATTCACCGATTGTATTAAACCACCTGCTGCTGTAATATTTTATAATAATTCAATAAACATTTCTTAATAGTCCATATTACCAAAAAAATATATTTACCAAAAGTAATGCTCAAAACGCAACTTTACATTAATTTGTAATTTCCAAATTAAAAACGTAAAACAAAACGTACGTTCTAAAATCTAATCATATATTTACACCGATTTGCCAATCAAAACTCACGGAGTTATTTCTATACCATCATCTTTGTTTTCTTCATTTGCTTCTGGCTTGAGAAAATACTCGACCCACATGTCTCTAACTTCATCAACATTTTCCGATGAATAGGTTTCGTGAGAAAACTGTAAATAAGTAACATAATTAGTATTTTAGTAAACGCATAGTTGTAGCAAATGCATAGTTCATTATAGGAAAGAAAATGAAACTGCTACAACAATTCATAACAGAAGCCTAGTATTCTTTATCGTGTATGAATGTAAGTACGAAGGTACTATATCAAGGCAATCTAACTAGCTAAGACCTGCCCAGCTACGCTTCTTAGGTAATGATAATGGAATGGTACAAGTAACTATATTAGGCAGGTTAAGCTAAATGAAAATCTAAAATTGGAAATAAATGGCACAAACAAGGTAAATGGTGCAGTTCAGGAAATGGTATAGAGGTCAAAGAATAAATAGTCTTCCAGTTACAAATACTAACTAATACCAATTTGAGATTAAACAAAAGATACCAGGTTCTAAGCTTAACCAATCCGGCCATCTGCCAATAGTTCGGCTCACGGGCAAATACCAGATGCAGAAATGCAGATTTACAAGCAAAACTAAAATCATGCCAGAATAATCAGCAAATATGCCAACAAGGTGACACGATCCTTCAGAAAATACGATTAAAGAGTATAATTTAAATTCGTCTCTAAACTCCTACCAAAATTTTAACCTGGGGCATCCCACAACACACTTTAGTGATGTTCCCAGAATAGAGAGTAAAAATGGAAAGACAACAAACAGTGACTTGCCCAAATCTGGACAGACAAAACATCTTACCTCAAAGCAAAAACACCAGATGTACTGAAATGATCTATGAAATAACTAACTAACTAACTTTACCAGCTGTACTGAAATGATCTATGAAACTAACTAACTAACTGACTTTACCAGCTAGGACAGAGTTTGCAGACTGCAAGATGTTCACAGCAAATTTTTTTGCTCGAATGCTAGGCTCTTGCTCGAGCTTAGATCAGGAAATGTTTATCAGGACTGCTCCTGACTATATATAAGAAAAAAGTATCTAAGGTCCTTAATCATACATCTTTCGCTTTTTTGGGTTTGATTAGATACGTATATGTCAATCGGATAATGATTTTGCGTTTGATATTAATCTCAGAAGTTTGTTTTGTAATAAACCACTTCTATACAGTATTAGTCAATGCGCGCTTGAGTTTCAAAACCCTCAATCATTGACACTATTAATCAACTGTTAATCTGCGTTTTGTCTGATCTCTTTTGCTTGTCCGCTCTGTAATCAGAGTTCTCAACCTAATTGATCCCAGCACATTTCTAGTTCTCTTCTTTTCTCTGGTATCCTATTATTTACAGCTCTGTAAAAGCTAACTGTGATTGGAAATTGAAGCAACAGAGAACGGTTTTACCTTTATATCTATTTGTAACTTTGTAAGGATAGCCATCTAGTACGGAGTAAGTAAATTTCCAGATAAAATAAAGGATAGATTTAGATTTAGGCATCTGAGAATAAATGTGTAAAAATTTTCTGAATTTGAGAGGTATTTCATCTGTCTTTCCTTAGGGCTGATATAGAATGCACAGAGGAGGTTACTAATATGACAGATTAAGGGGAAAAAAGAAGGGTTACTAATCTGAAGTTCCCTTTTACGCATACTAAGTTGGTGAGTTTGGGATACATTAAAATTTCCTGAACTCTGCATTGTTTTGTACCTGCATGATCTAATTATTGTTCCTTCAGGTAATCAGACTGGACACAGCAGGCTTAGCAGCAAATCAAGGTATGGGAATCCGAATAATTAAGGACAGGTGATTTTAGATGTTGTTTTCGCCATAATGCTATCTTGTATGCTTGCTACTATAGCAGTCTAAAGCTAGTTTAGAGCTGTTAGTCATTTTTACTTCAAACTCACAGGTAATAGCAATGATAGGAAATGATACCTGGTCAGGCACCCATAGAACTCTTTTTTCTAAAATCTCGATCATATAACGGCACACATAGTATCCGGAGTCATTGCTGTTTTGAGGTTGACGAGGACACTACAATATAAGGAATAAAAGAAATACAGTAATACATCAGGTAAGTTAAGTTATTGTATTAATGTACTACATCATAGTATTATAGAGAACACAGATGAAATACCTCTGGTTGCATCCACCCAATTTTCGGATTCCTTTTTACTTTCTTAATATCCTTTCGATAGAGAATGCTAAATCTTCTAATTCCCCTGCGTAAAAAAAATGATAGCTCAATGAGCTTCTTTTTCGATATTAATGGATATCCATTATGAAGAAACAGGAGGCTAAGGAAAATTGACAAGGAAAATTGACAAGTATGGTTAACACATACTCATTGATGTCTCTTTTAATGAACTCAGGGATCTCCTTTCCTGCTCCAGCCGGATCCAACCAATACACTACAGCATTCCAAGGGCTAATGGCTGCTAACATCCAGTTCTGACTATATACACAAATTATAAGAGAAAATAATAGCATATTAATAGAATAAAGACAACTTTAACTATCTTCAGAATCAAAAGAAAATAAAATTAGAAAATACGCATTGCACCTACTTCTCATTATAAGGTGCAAAGAATAGTTGATTACGATTCTTTCCCTTGTTGCACCCAAAGGCACGAACTAAATATTCACACCGATCTGCCTCTTCCACTGTTGGATTCAACGGAGATATAACATTACTATCGCAAAATCCATACATACCCGAAATTCCTTCGTCTTGACATCTTTCTTTCAAGTTCCTTATCCCATCAAAAGTAGGACATGAAACAAGTTAATGAACAAAGAAACTCTAAATGTTAATTAGAGAATTAAAAAAGGACAAGTACTTACTTCATCAAAATATTCAAGTGGGCTGCTCCAATCGATTTTTGGAAACACCAATCAAGCATGTCCTCATAGTCAAGCAAAACATCTAACGGTTGTTCATTAAAAAATACACCTTTTGGGATACTGAAGGAGATGGTTTCACCTTTCTTTCTCATTCCCATAGCTTGATCTTTCAAAATTTGCAACCATCTAGTAGATACCTTTTCAAGATCATCGGCAGTGATAACATACTTGTGAGTAGTTGATCCTTGGGATGATGTCGATCGTGGGGACGGAGTGGTCACCTCATTTTCCGGGTGCGCGTTGGCCTTTTTCATATGAACAACATACATCAAATGATAATCCAAGAATTTACAAAATTTCAAAATAATCCGAGAATTTACAAAATACAGATCAGAGGTAACTGTTGGTAAAAATGAGTTCAATTTTTTCAGTGTTGTGTACTGGTTTTGTCAAATCTGTACTGCTATATATGCAGTTCAGTCATTTTCCAAACTAAGATAAGTTTATGAGATGAGTTTATACCATGGAGAATCGGATTAGAGGTTGGCTGCAATATTAAAACTCTTCTGAATAAAAAACCTAGATGACTAATTAAGATCAGGGCGAGGGAAGAGAGGCAGAGTTCACTTTACTTTTTTTTAAAAAACTTTTTTGGGGTTGTATCCTCCCCTCCTCCCTTGTCAGTTCCAGACCAACTTAGAAGACTTGCTCCAAAACTGAGATAATTACTAATTAGTAGCTGGATTTAGTTATAAAAAATGACCGAAAACTGCCATTCATTCTTGTTACTTTCTCATTCATTTAGAACTGTTCAATGTATTCTTGAATTTTTATGAGCAATGCAGGATTTTTATTCAGTAGCTGGATTTAGCTGGATTTTTATGAACTGTTCAATGCAGGAAAGAATATGAGCAATGAAACTGAATAAATAAAAAATTAAAAAAGCAGACACTGTTGAAACTTGAAACTGAATCCATGAGCAATGGTCTGATTCCACAAAGCACATCAGAAACTCAGACTTGATTTCACAAGAACACAGATTTTACAAGGCAGAACAGCATAAAATCCCAACAGTTCATATCAATTATAATCTAATCCCAACAGTAGCATATCTAGATAATCTAATCCGAATTCTCCGAAAAAATTCCCAACAGTTCAAATCAATTATAAGCACATTATTAAAAATCAAATTTTAATGATAATACCTTTTTTGGAAGAATCAAGTGAATTGGCCAAGATGTATAACTGTTCTTAGCTTCACAGACATACTGTAATTCGTCGTTTGGACATGGCAAGCTAGCATGAGGCACAATATCTTCTGTGATACTGACTCGATAGTGACCAGGTGGCGTTGATAGTCCATGATTATTGATCACTTCTGTTGTCTTTTGTACGTAGACCTGTCCATTAGCAACTATTACAAGCCCTTCGTCGCCGCCTTCAATAGCCAAACAACAATCACTCCAGCCCTATGAATACAAGTTATGGAACATAATCAAATTTCGTGAGCGTATACTATACAAATACATATTGAAGGATATCACTTTGACGGAATAAAATATTAAATGCTAAATACCTCAGGAAAAGTATGTTTACTTGTGATATCCAAATGATTACTCTGCTGTGCATGGCTTGTTACACCCTCATGTTGATTAGTAGGGTCTGCGTGAGGCAAAGAAACATGGTACACCTCGACCTCAGTTTGAACCTGATGCTCTTGATGCACAGAAGGATTTCTCGTTTTCTGAGCTTCTGTTTCAGAACCATATGCAATGTACGCATCATGCTGAGATCGAGCCTCTGAAGAAATATGGGTATACTGATGACCTTCGTTGCCTTGTTCTCCAATACCTTCGGTTAGCAGTTGTGTAAATGGAATATTGAGCAATCCATGATCAATTGAGTTGTTTAACAGGGTAGTAGTTATCATATTCCCACCACGAACACCAGACCCATTGACACCAAAACCACCAGACCCATCGCCATAAACACCATCAGACCCATTGCGAACACCACCAGAAACAGCCTGGCCAGACCCTTTGCCACCTGTACTAACCTGAGCTTGCCCACCAAAACCACCAGCCTGTCCAACAAAACCACCAAACTGACTCGCCTGCCCACCTACACCACCAGCCTGTCCAACAAAACCACCAAACTGACCTGCCTGTCCACCTAAACCACCAAACTGACCTGCCTGCCCACCTAAACCACCAAGCTGACCCGCCTGCCCACCTAAACCACCAAACTGACCATTATGCCCACCAAAACTACCAAATTGACCACAAGTGGCCACGAACGGCCTCAATTGCTCCTGGGTTAAGCATGACATCATGAAAGACATAAACATATTTTGATTATTTTGCATAACTCCCATCTCTGACCTCATCTTGTTCATTTCAGTATGCAATTGACTAGGTGCAGTTGGTTTGTTAAACCCAAAGTACTCTTTGTTTGTGATGCCTGATCCAACGGCCCTCACTGAACCACCATGTTCCCGCTTATTCAATGCTCTTGCTAAGATATCATCTCGACCATTAGCAACTATTTCACCTCTTTGAACTTGAGCCTCCAATGCCAACTGCAATTTGAGAATTGATGCGGTACTTATTCACAGGAGTTGAATGAAAAATAAGCAGGTTTTTTGAAGAGTCTTGTGTAAATATCTTACTATTGATTCATAAATTTCTTGATCGGTGGGATTTTCGAAAGTTACAGCTCCATTTTTGAGACGAGAATGAGCTTTAATCCAAGTCAAATGTCGAGGCACGTGTGACACATGGACTCCCCGCTTTTCAAGATCTTGTTCCTAATATTGCAGAAAATCAATTTAGATTTATGTTGTTAGTATCTAGTGAGAAATTTGAACATCACACACTATATTCCTTAATAATATATACAATATAAGTAAATCTTACTATCTGTTCTTCAAAATGTTGATACCCAAGTCGACCTCCTCTATATTTTGAGGTCTTCTTCTTTGCCCTCTCACGATTCTTTTCACTCAATAACTACAAATTTTTTGACCAATAAAGTTAGTACAAATGAAAAATTGCAACATAAGTAAACTGCCTATTAATTTCAACATAATTTAAACATTTATTATGTCGCTTCTAAGAGATTTACAACAATACTACCTTGAACTCCTCAGAAGTGCAGTAATCCACGAACTTATCCCAATCAGCTTTAACTATCCAAGAATATTTCCATGGTGGTTGTTGTCTTATTGTTCCATCTTCTAAATACATCCATTGAAGTCTTAATCTAGTCTTGAAAGCTTTCCATTGCTTTGCAGCTTTTGAAAGAATCCAACGTTTGCGATTCTCAATGACATAAAAACCCCTCTACATTGACACAAAATCATAAGTTATATATGTTTAACATCTGAATTGGGGCAGCAATACAGCAGCAGCAAACAAATGAACATGCAGCACATAAACAACACATAAACTTCAACAGAAAATAAAGCAACAGAAATATATCACAATGCCAAAAACACCCTGCACAACAATCAGTACTGACCACCAGAAGCCACTGCCACAACATCAGACTAACCAGAAGTCACTGCCACAACATCAGACTACGCAGCAGCTTAAAGAAGACAAATGAAAAATAAAAAGAGAAAAGAAAAGAAGGAAGACAGGCACACCAGCGATAAATGAGCTCTATGCATTATTTTTCCTAAAAGATAAAAGATGAGTATGTTTGCTTACCGTGATAGAATCATACAATTCATCTAGGAGTCCTTTTGGAAGGTGAGACCACTCCTTATAGGTGATGTTTACTCTTTCACGCACAACTACACCAATGTAGGTGGAAAAATGAGACCGGTGATGTCCAATAGGAATTCTTTTAACTGGATGCCATTCTAAACGGAGTTTGGTGCCAGCACTTATAGCTTTTCCCACCAGATTGAGTACAGTACGACCCCTTTCATCCTCACGTCTCGTTTTCTCAGAATTTTCAGGATCCAATCTTGCATCATCATGACCTACTTGCTTTTTCTTTCTGGCCATCAACCTACAGAAAATCAAAGTCAGTTGGTTAGTTTTATGCAAAAACAATCAGATTTTAAAAAAGGAAGGAAAACAGGTTCTAATCAGTTAGTTTTATGCAAAAACAATCGATTGGTCCTTTTATGCGACAATCAGATTCTAATACGTTGGTTAGTTTTATGCAAAAACAATCAATTGGTCCTTTTATGCCACAATCAGATTCTAATCAGTTGGTTAGTTTTATGCAAAAACAATCATATTCTACACGATATTTACATTTTAATTAGAACGCTTTCGCTTTCGCTTTAGCTTGACTCCCTTGCTATTCTTTTGTTCTTCAACCCATGTACCCTCGTTATGGTCATCTCTCACATACATCGACGAATCATCAGCATTATCATCATCATCATCACCCCGAACTTGTACATTTCTTCTTCCCAAAGAACTAGCCTCCAACATAGTATCATCTAAACAATCACCAGTGGCATCGATGGAAAAGAAGGCAACTCGAGACCTTGGTGTGATGACTGCTGCCATTCTCTTATCAGAGGGGTCATTCATATAAAAAATCTGCCTAGCTTGATTAGCTAATATAAAAGGATCCTCTTTGTGACCGGTCTTTTTAAGATTGACAAATATTTGCCCTAAGCTACTTTCTACAACTCCGTTACTGTCAAACCATTGGCATTTAAAAACAGGAATCGAAAACTTAGAGTAATGCAACTCCCAAATCTCTTCAATGACTCCATAGTATCGCATTGTAGCACAAACCGGATTCTTATCTTTCGCACTAGCAAAATGAATAGCTTCAGATTCCAAAGTAACCCCACTGTTTTGCATAGTACTAATATCATCTTGAAACCTGGTGTAAAAAGTGCAGCCATTAATAACATATCCAGAATAGTAAGTTGCACTAAAGTTGGGTCCAAATGCTAAACTCTTAACTCGATCAGAAACTACTACTGAAGGGTCCTCAAGTTCCCTGATTACTTCATCTTTGAACCAAACAATGAATGACTTACTTTGTTTTTCAGCTAAGGATTTCGGATTCGCCCTTGGATTGTACTTCCTCAAGTGTCTCATGTGTCTTTCGACATATGGTGCAACTTCATCCTCATTATGCAGAATATATGAATGTGCCTTGTGCCAGTTTTCATAAGACATATCAAGTTGTTTACGACCTAGGGTCCCATGACCATCCATTCTTCCACTATGCCGAGATACAGGAAGTCCTATCTTCATTGCATTTACCATAAATTCACTAACATATGCGACAACTTCTTCGTAGAAAAGTTTTTCGGCAATACAACCCTCAGGCCGATAAGCATTTGTAACATATCCCTGGTACGTTCTCATTTGCCTTTCAAAAGCCCATTGAACTCTCAAATATACAGGACCACAATATCTTATCTCTCTTACTAGGTGAACCGTCAAATGAACCATGATATCGAAAAACGATGGAGGAAAGTACATCTCTAATTGGCATAAAATTATAATAATATCTTCCTCCAAAGCTTTCAAATCTTTAGGATCAATGACTTTACTATAAATTGCATTAAAAAACAAACAAAGTCTGATAATGGCATGTCGAACATTTTTAGGCAAAATTGAACGAATAGCCACGGGTAATAATTGTTGCATTAGGACATGACAATCATGAGACTTAAGGCCCACAAGCTTCAAGGTATCCATGTTTACAAGGCTACGAATGTTAGAAGAATACCCCTGTGGCACTTTAACTCCTGCCAAGCTCTCACATAACTCGATTTTCTCTTTCCTAGACAGTGTATACGCAGCAGGAGGCAAGTATTTTCGACCACTCTCCTTCTCAACAACATGGAGTTCCTGTCTGATCCCAAGTGTCTCTAAGTCAGCTCTAGATTTCGGGCCATCTTTAGTCTTCCCAGGGATGTTCAATAATGTACCAATTAGACTATCACACACATTCTTCTCAATATGCATCACATCAAGAGAATGTCTCACGAAAAGAAATCTCCAATATGGCAAGCTCCACAATTTTGAACACTTCTTAAACCCTTGCTTAGAAAGAAAATTTCGATGTTTCTTCCCAAATGTGATCTGGATATCTTTTATCTTCTCAAACACCTCTACACCAGACATGATCTTTGGACGCTCTCCAAATTCTTGTTTCCCATTGAAGGCCTTTTTCATGTAACGATAGTGATGATCACATGGCAGAAATACACGATGACTATCAAACACATGCTTCCCTGATCCGTTCAACCAATGTCCCGGAAATTGCTCCATACATAAGGGGCATGCTGCCTTCCCTTTCACTGTATACCCAGACAAATTACCATATGCCGGAAAATCTTGAATAGTGCAGAACAACATTGCTTTCAAATTAAATTTCTCATTTCGATATGCATCAAACACTTCTACACCTGTTTCCCAAAGCATCTTCAAATCGTCGATCAGAGGAGCCAAATACACGTCGATGTCATTACCAGGCTGTCTTGGACCAGAAATTAGCAATGATAACATCATATACCTTCTTTTCATGCAAAGTGTGGGAGATAAGTTGTAGGTAATCAAAACAACAGGCCAAGTACTATAAGTGCTACTCAAGGAGCCAAATGGATTGAACCCATCAGTAGACAAAGCAAGGCGTAGATTACGCTTTTCTTTGGCAAACTCGGGGAATTTCCCATCAATAAACCTCCATTGTGGTGAGTCAGCGGGGTGCCTAAGAAATCCATCATCTTCTCGACTATCAAAATGCCATGTCAACTTCTCGGCATCTCTCGCATTAGAAAATAGCCTTTTAAACCTCGGTATTATTGGAAAATACCATAATACCTTAGCAGGGACTCGTCCTTCCTCTTTCTTGTACCTCGAGGCATTACAAACTGAGCAACTCTCTAATGACTCATTTTGATTTCTATACAACATGCAATCGTTAGGGCAAGCATGAATTTTCTCATAAGGTAAACCCATAAGGCTTAATGTCTTTTTTGCCTCATATGTACGACTTGGAAGGACATTATCATCTGGAAGCATATCTTTGAACACTTCCAGTATCAAATTAAAGTCTATATCAGTCAAACCCTGGCTCGCCTTCACGTTATACAACCTTATTATTGCAGACAACCTTGTATACTTAGTGCAGCCTTCATAGAGAGGCTTTTCGGAGTCATTTAGCAAGCTCTCAAATGTGAAAGGGTCTTCATCAAAAGCTTCCTCAACTTGATGAAGCATTTCCTCTAACCTATCTCCCTCATTCGTATTATGACCTTCACAAACATTAGCCTCAGAGTTACCGACCGTTGTTTCGTCCCTGCATTCGCCGTGCCAAATCCAACATGTATATGTTTTATCAAATGCCCATTTAGATAAATGATTAAGAATTTCTCCGGGTCTCTTATGCAAGAAATTATGGCACATGATACAAGGACAACGTAGCTTGGAGCGGCCTCCACCATTCTTAACAGCAAACTTAATGAATTCCCTTACACCTGCTTGATATTCTGGGTCACTCGGAATTTTTGTTGAAATCCAACTTTGATCCATTTCTATTTTCTATACACCAACCATTGGAAATGAAAACATATTGTAAAGTATAGTCACGCATGTTAGACTTTCACTAATATACACTTATTGTGCCGTACTAGGTCAACATAAATTTTAAAAGTAATTTGGCACATAAATTAACACAAACAACTAATAAGAAACAATCTGTAAAACTAGCTATTAAAAAAATAATCTAGAAACTTGAATATAATTTTTTTAGCAGACTAGACTAGACAACTTACAGTAAGGTACCCAGGGAAGCCAACAGAAGGAATATGAGAGTGAATTTCCAAGCACATACAGTTTCGAATGACAAAAATGGAGAAAAAGAAAGATGTTACCCCATTCAACACTCTGCCAGGTGTACAGGGTAATGTGTACTCCTACTTGCACATCTATCCCTATCCATACAAAAATGTTTTAATCTGTGATTTTCTTTAATTCCTCAAAGATGGTTAAATTATTTCATCATTAGTAGAAAAAGATACAGCAGCACTCTAAACCAACCAGATAGAAGAAAGCAACCAAAACCTAAAGATATCATGCTCTACGTTCCAAGATTATTGGACTCGACGTTCGTCTTAGACTATTGGACTGTGTTCCCTGGTTCGATACTTGATACTCAGAAATAAGAAAACTTGACACTTAAATAGAAACATGAACACCAAAGATAGAAGGTCAGAAGGTGTGCCTTGACACTTAAACTACAAAATAAGAAAACCTAAATAAAAATTGAGTCTGTAGACTCTGTACTGGGCGCACACCATGAATACCAAAGATCAATTCAGTGTGTCACTCATGCCAAGAAACTCTACAAAAACAATATTCAACCAACCATGGCGAAACACTTTCAACATGAACTGGAAAACCAATAAAATTTCAGAAATTCAGGGCAAAAACAGAACGATGAAATTGAAACTGAAAATTTCAGGAAACAGAACCTAACTTGTAGAAGAAATTATAAATTGAATTCAAAATTCACACACGTAATTCAGAAATTCGAAAAAAAAAATTAAAGAGAGATGAGAACAAAAACCTGAATTCGTAGATTGCTAGAGATTGTGTTGAGGTCGCCGGTGGTGGTTGAAGTCGCCAACCGTCACGTATTTCTCCGGTTGTATATAGATTCGCCGGTGGTGGTGATTTCGGTTTGTGTGTTTCGTTGCCCTACTTGTTCGTATGTCCAGGGAAGAAGAAGAGGCAAATAACTAGGGTGAAAGTTGGGCGAAAGTTTGGCGAAAGTTTGGCGAAAAGTTTGGCGCCATGAAGAAAGTAGAGACCTGTTGTTTTAAATGACAGGTCTTTTGCAATTTTAAATTTTTTTTTAAACATTATTTTACGGGAGTGGTGGGTCTTTGAAATGTAGAGAGCCGTTAACTACTGTACTAGGTCTCTTGTTTCTTTTATTATATTAATTAAATAATTTTATTTATGCACTAGAGACCCGTTAAATAAGATAACGGGTCTCTTATTTTTTCCCTCTCATTTTAAATGGGCTATTTGGCGCAATAAGAGAGCCGTTATCTATAATAATGGATCTCTTATATTGAAGAGACCCGTTATGTCGAACATGAGGTCTTTTCTAAGGGGTCTCTTTGCCCATTTTTGTAGTAGTGATTTTCCAACTTAAAATAAAGGAATTACTAAAGTATTACCGCCACCGTGATAACGGTTAAGGCTAGTACCAGAATTACGCGGCGGAATTTAATGTCAACTAACTTTTCAAAACATAAATAATTAAATTATCGAGGCCTCCTACAAATTGGAACCATGATGGCCCAAATAACGAAAGTATAAAAGTTCAACGAATTCAAACATAATTAAAGTATAATAAAATAGTTCAAAGTACGAAAGCATGCAACTCTCTCAATCATCACATGATTTCAATCTACCAACCTGTTATATTATTCTACTCCCCATCAATGCAAGTGCAAATGATAGATCATCATAGGGTCATTAAGGCAAAGGCCATGACCAAAAGACATAAAGCACGTAGTCAGCAAAAGTTGAGTACTTACAAGAATAGAGTGAAACAAAACTAAAAACATGCATCACTCACTAAGTGTTAATCAACATGAAAAAGCCATTTAATAATTAACAAACAAATCATGAATACAATACTCGAATCTTGACTCGACTCTTGACTCACAAATTAATTAAAATAAGCTTCGAACGAGCCAAAAGAATATTCCATAAAGGAAGGGTGATGGGAGCCAACCATACACCAAATAATAAACGGATTTTTCATGAAATACCCCTGAATTTTCGTGTAATTCATCAAATGCCCCTCGACTTTCAGAAATTCACCAAATACCCCTCACCAATGACTTAATACACAAACTACCCTTATACTTAACAGACGTTAAGTCTCTGTTAGCATGACTTTACTATTTTGCCCTTATTTTACTTTTGGGGTCCATAACCAATTCCCTCTCCCTTCCTTCCTTTCTACAATAAAAAAAAAACGCTATTCCTAAATTACCTCTCTCTCTCTCCCTCCCATGTTCTTCCTCATTCATCCACCATAACATCATCCTTCAATCACCCAAAAGCTTCAGAATTTTGTGTTCTTAAATTCGCGCATCGTGTAAGGTATGTAATGACAATTGCACTTATTTATTTTCGATTTTTCAAACTTCTGTTTCGCAATTCTAGGGTTGATGTCCTGTCTTTGATTTAATCGCTTGTTTTCCCTAATTCATATTTTCGGCATTGTTAGAATGATTCTCATGTTTTTGCTGATCAATTTTTGGTTATAATCGAGGGTTTTGATTATGAGAAAATTTCTTGAATTTTTCAGCAGTTGACGATTTTTTTATTCCATTAAGTTCAAAGATGATGAGTATTGAATTGAATTGAGGAATTGAATGGAATGGTAAATTAGGAATGAGAATTGAGCTCGCACAGGCAGTTGGTGACTGCTCGTGACTTGGTGGAAGAAGCTAAGAAGCGAATCGTCATTCTTTCAATATGTGTTGTGGGTCTTTCCTATCTCATGTCATGTAAGTTAACTTATTCTTTGTGATTTCCGGGGTGGCAGAATTTATCTATGTTATTAGCTACTACTGATTTTCATTTGCTTAAATTCGTTTGAGTTATTGTCCCTTTGAACACAAGCTCTATGTTTTCCTTTTGTGGTGGGACAATGCCATGAATTGTTACTCTTTTCAAGTGTAGGATCAATATATAAGTGTCTTTTAAAGTTATGGATACTGATTAAGGAATTGTATTATGTTTCATATTAGGAATATGTGTTTTATTGTAATCGAAAATATAAATGAGTAGTAGGCTGTCTTTTTCAATCAGGGATATGTTTCACATCTCATATCTAATTTCAGGATAGGTCCCATGCCCAAAGATTATTCTTTATGCGATACAATCACACTGATTTACCAGAAGAAAAAACAAGACTTACACAAATAAAATTGTTCAGTTGTAATGAATTGTTGGAGTGGTTTGAAAAATATGCTTGTCCAATGTCTCCTTGTCTAGTTCTTACATCTCATTTCACTTAATCACCATACGTCATAAAGATTAGTGTTTGGCATCTTTACTATATCATCCTTCCACTCATGGTGCTTGCTTTTCTTCCATTTCAGGATGAAGATGCATTCTTTGCCGACTATGCTGAGGCGCACCTGAAACTTTCTGAACTCGGGTAATGCTTCAGCTCTTGTTACATCACAAAAGTCTCTTGTCATAGTCTGTGTTTTAAGTCAATTTTCTTGTATCCTTTGCAGATTTGCTGATGCTTAAGCAGCTGGAGAAAGATTAGACGAAGGGTTCAAGAGACTAGCACCAGTGCATCTTTTGTATTTTTTTGCATTTACAGGGGTTCTTTTAGTAACATTGCGCTTAGGTTGCTTTAAGGAAAGTTTGGTCATTTTAGTACCAGGGAATCTAATCGTCTCATTTTGCTGAGTTTGATGAATTGTAATGCATATTAGGATTTCCTTTTTGTGGATTGGTCATGATATTGATCATGTTGCTTGCTTTGGTAATAAAAGTTGACGATTATGTTAGCTTGTTTGTTTTGCAGTTTGAGCCTTTAGGTGTATGATACACTCCTTTTCCATTTTTGATGAATTGTAATGCACATTATAATGTTTATTAAATTTTAGAAACCCACATGAGATTTAAGAGTTTCCCTTTCAGGCTACACATATGTTCGCCAGGAAAACTCAATACAAAGATGATATGAAATTAACAAAACAATAGGAAAACTACAATAAAAGATAAAAAAAATGCGTATTTATAAGCAAACAATAAGAACTGACTAATTTTCAAAAAAAAAAAAAGCCGCTGAGCATCAAAATGGGTAATTTAAGTTATGGGTATTTGGTGAATTATGTTTCATAATAGGGGTATTTGGTGAAATAAGTATTAACATAGGGGGTATTTGGTGAATTTGAAACTAGGCTAACGGAGGACTAACGACGCGTCATTAGTAAGGGTAGTTTGGGTATTAAGTCATTGGTGAGGGCATTTGGTGAATTTCTGAAAGTCGAGGGGCATTTGGTGAATTACGCGAAAATTCAGGGGTATTTCATGAAAAATCCGAATAATAAATAATAAAATCGGGCCATACCGAGTGTCGGGCCATACCGACGGAATTCCTGCGCATAATATAAATGAAACAACGTCTTGTATCATTAGTAGGAGATCAAGCTTTCCGGCAAGTCTCCCCCCATTGTTCATACTCGAGGTATATACGTTCCAAGAGTTTTGAAGCTTGTTCTGGTTGCACTTTACGTTTATTAATATTTTATTAAAGGTGAACTCAAGAGTCAACAACATTCACACATACAATTAATAAACAACAACCAAAACAATCTTATTTTAATGCTTTAGGACTTGTGATCATCAAAGCAAGACACTTGTAAAATTACTACCAGGTCCTCCTCCCAACATTAAGATTCCACATCATGCCCATTAACATGAAGGTTGTGCCCTTGTACGACAAATTCTAATTCATTTCATATAATATTCCCAACTGAACCCTACATGTGCGGTGGCTTACGTGAGCTAACCCTTCACATGTGGTAAAATAAATAGTACAACGAGGTACGAATAATTGGCTCAAAGTATGCTAGACATCCCGTACAATAGCATAATAATAAATAATCCATCCCTTGCATGTGAAACAAACCATACATGCATAAATATTGAACAACATGATTGACAATGAAATCCATACTCATAATAGTCCCAACATGCTTGTTCAACAAATAATCCAATAAATCCAACATCACAATTCACATGCTCGTTCAACAAGATAAACATGAATCCACATAATATAATTCACGTCAACACAATCATGCAATTCTCTTGACAAATGGTGTGGTCGCCCTAGACTTGTACGTACCTTGAATACCTAAGCGTAGGGGCCACTTTGCAATACGAGCACTCACTTAGAAATCACCTCCTATCACCAAAATAATGAAACTTAAATTATTTCCATGTTCATTAAATTTCCAGCAACTTTATAAAATCTTAAACCTTATTTAAACTTTAGAATTCAATCTTTCTTCAATAAAATAATTGTCTCAATTTGCAAAACCAATCCCTAGTATGAAATCATACTTTTTCCGCCTTTAAAATCCATAAAAATCAACACTTTAAGCCTTTATATAAATCTGAAAATACAATTGATTATCATAATTAAAATCATCACCTAATTGTGCTAATCAATTGACTCATTAGGTCTAGGTTAAAACCCTAACTTGAAAATCCCAATAAAACCAATTTAACACCATAAAAATCAATTCTTTATTAAATAAACGAATCTAAAAATTCATGCTTTAATAATTAAAACAATCCTCGTGAATCAAAACACATCAATCCTCAAAGCATGTTGTTCATAACCGATTCCTAGCATTTTAATTATTCAAAACAATAATAGTATTATAGTTTAAAACACAGAATTGAAATAGAATAGGTAAGGAAGAAGAGAATTATACCAATCCGGCATATAGCACGGAACAACCACGAATTAATGTGATTGGGCGAAAAGAATTGAACTACGAACAAACAAGCAACAACGACAACACTCAACGCACCACCCGTGTGCGTGTGCGCAGCGACGAAAGGACGAAGGCAGCAGGGGGTGCGCGCAGCAATGCTGGGCGAGAGGGGAGCAGCGCGCGGACGAAGAGAGTGAGGGAGTGTGGGTGTGAGGCCGGGCGAGTGAGGGAGAGCAGCAGCGACAGCCACACAACACAACAACAACGACGCAGCAAGAGGGGAAGGGGGCACACAAGTGTGCGAGACGAGGGAAGGGGCTACGGCACGCAGCAACAGCACGAGGCTCGTGCTTGCAGGCCGAGTGAACCGGACGGCCAAAAAGGGAGAGAGAAAGGAGGAGTGTGGGGAAATAAAAGCAAAAGAGGGTTTATGAAATTAAGGGCGATCATTTAATGAGGGGAGTCCTATTTATAGGCTCCCAATTTCTAATGGGCTAGGCTTAGGAAATTAGAATTGGGCTTAGGGAACTAAATGATTGGGCTAGCTTAGGACTTGAATTAAATTCTTTTGATTGGACTCGTTTAATAAAACGAATAGGACTTTTCATTTAAAACCCAAACCTTTTAAAATTACTTGCGACCCGTTAAATTTCCCGACTCGAAAATTAAATTCGTTTCATAATTAATTAAAATAATAAATATTCTAATTAATTAAAATACATTTAAATGCGAAATAAATTCCAAAAATCGTAAAATGTTTTATAAATATAATCAAATATATTTATAAATATTATAAAAATACGAGGTATTACAGAGGTAGTATGATAGTTGTGGAGGGTCCTCGTTGCAGTCTACGAAGTAGAAAGGTCTGATATGTTCCATTAGCATGTTTGAGTGTAAAGTGTTCACATATTCATTTGACATCTATGACGGTTTGATTCTTTCTGACGAGCTTTAGTTTGACAGGTTTACATCGACCTAAGTGTTGACTACTTAAAAATGTTCTTGTTGAATGTTCCAGCTGCTGCCGTTGCCCTTGGACTGGGAGTATATATCTATAACCTGTTTACTGACCTTTCCCCTTTTTTGCACGCCTATGTTACTCATAGTCCTGCACTGCCTCAACTTGAGGTGAGTTCAATCAACTGCATACTCTGCATTTGCTGGGAGAGCTTCTCTGCTAGTCGGGTGCAATTTACTCAAGTCTAATGGGAGTACCATACAGAATGATTTCTTACTAGGTATTGCTTATTTTTTTGTGAAATTCCATGTTTTTATTTGAGTAAACATGAAGGTTATTTATTTATTTATCGTGTTTTAGCTAGTGTACCATCTTTAACTTGTGCCCATTCGTGATTTAAACTTGCAGGAGCATGGTGAGCTAAATGGAGGAGAAATGTAGATCTAGCAAATGAGATGGGGGCACTTGTTTGTTTTTGGGTCATTTTGTGATTTCTAGTAACGTTGAAATTGTTTCTATAAATCTTAATTTTATGTATTTTGGTAATTAAAAACACTAAGTT
This sequence comes from Spinacia oleracea, assembly GCF_020520425.1. Classification (NCBI taxonomy): domain Eukaryota; kingdom Viridiplantae; phylum Streptophyta; class Magnoliopsida; order Caryophyllales; family Amaranthaceae; genus Spinacia; species Spinacia oleracea. Next base: position 109,412,947 of record NC_079490.1, read on the forward strand.
AGTTAGTGAACAACTATTTTGTAATGCATGTGTCCTATGGGCACTAATATTGTAATATTACTCTTTAAGTCAATGAAAATCTTTTATTATTGACATCCTTTCTTAATTTAGAAAACTAATTTTAATTATTATGATTATTATTATTATTATTATTATTATTTATTATTATGAATAAATGAACCCGTTGCATTAGGTGCTCAACAGATTTATTTTGACAATAAATTACCGTTGCATTAGGCTAAAACGCGTTGCATTATTTCTTTAAGCCAACATAGATATCCGTCGCATTAGCTAAAATAACCGTCGCATTAGCTTAAATAACAGTCGCATTAGCTAAAATGCCCGTCGCATTAGCTAAAGATCTAATGCGACACCCCATCTAAGGACCGCCGCATTAGATGCTTATCTAATGCGACGGTATTAATTTCCCGTTGCATTAGGTCACTGATCGTCGCACTAGGCCTAATGCAACGCCACCGGATGCAAGGGTCATTTATCGTCGTATTAGGTCTAATGCGACGGATTTTGATGCCTAATGCAACGATTTTAGGCGTTGCATCTGATAAGAAATGTAGTAGTGTTTGTTATTAATGGTTGATTATCTTTCAAATTGTGTATACGAATTTTGATTGATTTATTTATTATATAAATAAGCATATCTGAATTAGATGACTTCCGTGTGTTTCTTCCGGTGGTGCTTGTTGGGTTTCAGAAATTTTAAGTGGTAGTGTCTTATAGGTTCCTGATGTTTTACCCGGTAATTAGTTATAGTTTTTTGAAATCGGTACCGGTGGAGGGTCTATGGTACTAGGATTATTTGCCGGCAGTCAATCAAGGGTTCCGAAAATTATTTCCGGCAACAGGTCATGGGTGAATGGGATGAAGAAGATGGTTAAGTTGTTGCTTCAAATAGGCAGATTAAGAAGGGTCAACCATATACCTTTACTCAGATTATGCATTGTTTGCAGAAAATAGTACATTTTCCATTAATGTACAACGATCTTACCTACATTCAGATTGTGCAGTGTTTGCAGCATGTCCACTTTTCCATCCGAATTTATCTTCCTACTAACTGAATGACTCTGTATAATATTCAGAATAAATACTGCTATAATGAGAATGATTTAGTAAATCACAAATATATTGTTCATCCCTTCTATGAAAATGGGCGCATCATGAAAATCTCATGTATGAAATTACTACGCCGTATAAGAGTTGTTTGTTGTACCCAAATGGATACTAATATGTTAAATGTATACTGATGAGTACTAATCCCATGAATGCGTCAACATCAAGCTAGCTAAATAAAATTGATATAATCAATAAGTCATGGTCACCGCATACAACATCCAACGATTGTTATTTTTAAGCGGGTTCGTTTTATCTTTATTCGACAATATGAGTCCGGTGAGAATTTTCAGCAAAATTCTTTGTAAATATTACAACTATAAAATAGTCTCGTTGTGGAATTCACCATTATCCATCGATTTCAAGATTTTAGAGTTATTAATTTACAAGTCATTGAATATAAGACTGATTATATAGCTTTTGGATGGAAAAAGTAGATTAAAACAAGGATAATATAGGAATAATAATATTTAAGTAATTTTAAGTTATTCTGTATGTATTTAGGTAAAATACCACCTACTTCCCTCTCAAAAAAAAAAGGTAAAATCCCACCTTATGAATTTACAGAATTCGAACATTGTATTTTTCACTCTTTTGAAGCACGGCTTCCACTTATGAATCAAAATAAATAAATAAATGGGATTTTCTCTTCTTTGCCCCTGTCTGAGTGTCTGCATTTTCTAAACTTCTCTGTTTCTCCTCCTCCATGGTCGACCCCTTCGCATGGCGAGACGAAACCACACAACCCCACTTGGCTGCATAGCATGCGACGAGCTTAGCGAATTGGGCGCAGGCACAGAATTCTGGCTCATAAACAACCCCTCTATTCTCTCTGCACTCGACACTCACTCTATCGCTCTTTCTAACAAATCATTGATCCTTATCTTCGGATGGTCCGATGATCCCTTTGATAATATTAAGGTTAAGATCCACCCTGAGCTTTCTCCCATCGATGCTGAGTACATTACCGCCATTGAATGGCTTGTTTTTGATGATATTCGTGTTCTTGCTGTTGGGATTTCTTCTGGGTATTTGTTGATTTATTCTTTGGATGGTGGTTTGATCCATAAACAGGTCAATTTCTCTCTCTTTTCTCTTTGATTTTCCTACTTTTTTTATTGATTTTGTTTGTGATTTAAATTGGGGTTTCTACATCCGTCAATTTTGCAAATTTTGATTCGGGGGAGGGGGGCGGAGTGATTTTTTTGGGTGTGCAGGGAGCCGGGGTGATTCGGACGAGATTCTTTCACGAGGGGTTGTGGTTCATGGTTGCATGTTATTTTGGGGTATATATATATATATATATATATATATATATATATATATATATATATATATATATATATATATATATATATATATATATATATATATATTTTTCAAGAGCATAGGGAGCTGCAAAGGGCAGAGATATAGACGAGATTCGATCACATGGGAATTTAGTTGATGGGTGGGCGCTATTGTAACCTAGACTTTATGCGAAGAATTCAAAGGAGAAGTTGAAATGACATTGAAAAAGATGGGACGCAAGAGGGTAGTGGGGTCCGATGGCATACCTATCGAAGTCTAGAGATGCTTGGGAGAGAGAGGATGTATGGTTAACAACTCTTTTCAACAAGATTTGGAGAAGGGATAGGATGCCATTAGAGTGAAGGAAAAGTACTATCATCCACTTGTACAAGAATAAGGGTGATGTGGAGGTTGTTCCAACTATCGAGGAATTAAACTAATGAGTCATACTATGAAACTTTGGGAGCGGATTATTGACCAAAGATTAAGGAGAACTATGAAGATTTCGGAGAACCAGTTTTGATTTATGCTTGAGAGTAATAGGATGCCAGTAGAGTGGAGGAAAAGTACTATCATCCCCTTGTACAAGAATAAGGGTGATGTGCAGGTTGTTCCAACTTACGAGGAATTAAACTAATGAGTCATACTATGAAACTTTAGGAGCGGATTATTGACCAAAGATTAAGGAGAACTGTGAAGATTTCGGAAAACCAGTTATGATTTATGCTTGAGAGATCGACTATGGAGGCCATCCATCTTATAAGGCACTAATGGAGAATTATCGAGATAAGAAAAATGATTTACATATGTTTTTCATTGATTTGGAGAAGGCATATGATAAAGTACCGAAGGAAATTCTTTGGGGACATTAAGTAGGAAAGAAATCGCAAAGAAGTATATTGATATCATCAATGACATGTATGAGGGAGTTAGCACGAGTGTGCGTACTAGTGTTGGTAAGACCGAAGAATTTCCTATTACAATTGGAGTGCATCAAGGTTCCGCAATTAGCCCGTTTCTTTTTGCTATAGTCATGGACGAATTCATTCATTCATTATCATTACCCCCATTGCCTCAAAGAGGCTCCCGCAAGAAGCGGGGTAAGGGGGGGTCGGCCAATCGGGTGTACGCAACCTTTCCCCTGCAATTGCAGAGATGTTGTTTTCAATTGACCCAAAAGCGATAACGAGACGACAACGGGAAGACCATCTTCTACTTCATGGAAAGGAAGTAAATAGGTTTTACGAGTCATAGATTGAAGGGGAAATTATACCACACGACAATCCGACCGACGTTGTTATACGACACAAAATGTTGGGCAGTGAAACATTGTCACGTGCGTAAGATGAATGTGGCGGAGATACACATGTTACGTTGGATGTGTGGGCATACAAGAAAGGATCGTTTGAGGAATGAGATTATTAGGAAGAAAGTAGGGGTTGCAGCGATTGAGTTTAAGATGATTGAAAATCGTTTAAGATGGTTTGGGCATGTAAGCAGAAGATCAAGTGGCAAAGTGATAGAATTGCAAGGGGGTAGGGGAAGACCTAAGAAAACTTGGAGCAAGGTGATTGAGCACGATATAAGCCTACTTGGGATTGAGGAGAATGTGGCGTTGGATAGGAGAGAGTGGAGGGAGAGAATATACGCTGATGAATTCATTTGACTTATACGTCTTCCATTTTGACTCTCTTACTTTTACTTTTTATTTTTATTTTTTATAATGCTATTTTGAAATGTGCTTATTTTACTTATATTTATTTTAAACTTTATTTATTTTTAGTATCCCTTATAATATTTTTATGTAATATATTCATATATAAATAAATATATATATTTTCCTCTTATCTTACTTTCATTAATCCCACTTTCTTCCTCTTCCTTGTTTATTCCTTTAACTTCCCCCTCTTTTCTGGTTTTATTTGGTCACAATGACGATCTCCTACGACGATTCATGTTAGCCGACCCCAAATCATTTTGGGACTAAGACTTTGTTGTTGTTGTTGTTGTTGTGGGCGCTATTGTAGTCTTTAGAGCAAGATTAACGCTGGTCTGAGCAATAGTTTTATTAAGTATTAACCTAAGACCTTCCATTTAAGTGGGAGAGTATGACAAAAGTCTGAGCAAGAGTCTGGAATATCCAAGACGTTTAAACAGTAAATTCTATCTTAATTATTATTTTATACATTTTTTATTTTATTATTTTTTACAACTTTGAGAAGTCTTGAATAAGTTCGAGGGGTGAAGTGAAAAAAGCAAGTCTGAAAGGGTCTCGACAAGAATCAGATAAATTGAAAAATAATAAAAATTAATAAAAATCTGAATTGGAAATCTTAGCTCAGACGAGCGTTAATCTTGCTCTTATAATTTTATTTGTGTAGTTGACATTGGGATACAATGCGTTGATTTCCTTTCTTCTGTTATTGCCTGTATTGCGAATTGATCATAGATAGGAAAGCCTATAAGTCTAGAAATTGTTGATTCTATGGCCAATGCAGTATTGTTGCTACCTTACGAAGTGAGTGATCTGCGATTACCCTCTATTGTTCTACAGTCTACACTCGATGGTTTGCTTAATTCAGTTTAAGCCTTGAAATTTGGAATTATTATGAAACCCATAGAGTTAATGGTTTAATGAGTTCAACTTTGAAGTATTAGTTGGAAGAAATATGAAAAAAGAAGCACATTTTGTTGGGTTGAGGACTGGTAGGAGTGGTTTCTCCTTCCCTGGACTGCTTGGCCTTCCCTATTAATTAGGAAGCGTTGTGGTGAATGGAACATTCTCTCATGGATTCAAGATTTGGTCTTTTTGTGTTGAAAAATTCATTGATGGTCCCTTGTAGGATGGGTGTAACTCTGTAAGGTTTGTATGAATTCCAAAATCAAGCCCAAAATAGTTAGATTTGAATGGACTAGAATGGATAAGGTTTGGAGTGGACTGTTTGACTGTCCTTCACTGACGAGAACTTATGATGTGTACTAGCATATCTGAACTGCATACCAGTAAGTCACAGATCTTTTATTATTTGGATTTGAATGGACTAGAATGGAAAATTTTGGAGTGGACTGTTTGACGGTCCCTCACTGACGAAAACTTGTGATGGGTAGTAGCATCCCTGAACTGCAAATCAGTAAGTCACAAATCATTTACTATTTCTTCGTATTAGGTTCATAAGAGCCATGCATAAGTTATTTTTAGCGTTGGAGGAGAATTTGGCATATTTATTTTTTTACATTGCTTTGATAATATAGAAGAAGTCTTACACAGCTACACGAGTTCTGTGTTCTTCTTTCAGATCATGCACAACTCATGTTTATGATGTTTAATTGTTTAGAGGGCTGTTCTTGGCATGTCTGGACCGTTGTTACAGTGTTACTAATTTATATTCACCCTTGTTTTAGCGTTAAAATTTAATTTCCCTTTAGGCAGCAACTTGTGGCTGTTTGGTGACATTCGTAGCTGAAATGCTCGTCCTGCTCCATTTGTGGTAGTATGTACAATCTTGCAGGCTGTTTAACAAACTTGGTCATATGGAAAGCATGGTTTATGTGTATTTGATTGCAAACGCTTAAAATTGAAATCATGGATTATTATTCTTACGCATTTCCTCTTTACTTATACCGTTGACCCATTCCATTTTTGTGCCTGCCTTTTGATGCAGGTTAATGATAAATTTTAAGTACTTAAGCTTATTTCAGTGACAAATTATCTGCTCATGTTTCTGTTTAGATAATATATCCTACACGGATCTTGAAGCTTCGGGTTCGTGGGACAAAGAGAGATATTTCACAAGATATATCAAATGAGGAGGTTTGCATTGTTATGAATGGAGTGATAGCACGTTTTGATGGATCTGATTTGCAGGTGATTGGTCTTCACTGTAATAATTCTAAAGTTTAAGTATGCTTTCTATTGTCCAATTTCTATAATGGAGATGTCTAAAGAACTGTTTTGGCCTACTTTGTTCTCCTTTTCCTATACGTCTATTTCCATTGAAATAGGCCTCCTTATCCGTCACTCCCTTGGTATACACTGTGAATTGCTTTTCTAACTGGGAGCTTGTCATGTTTCCTTCTACACTGGTAAAAAAATACCTCTTAAAAACTAAATACAACAAGTCACCTGTAAAGGAAAAAAGGAACTGAATACTTAAAAAACCAGAATGAGGTGGCTGATAGGTGTTGTAACTTTTAGTGGACTAGACTGCAATACCCTAGTAAAGGCTCATAAACTTAATGCAATTTATTGCCTAGTTTAGCTGTAGAGATAAAATTAGTATTCCTAAAAAAATTTAGCTAACAGCTGAACCCAATTGGAAATTCAATTCTGTGACAGCTGGGCTCATGCCCATCGACTGACTGCAGCAGCTACTAAGTGTTATTACGGCTTTATCTTGTTTGTGCTTTGTGCTGCACCTTTGCAAAATGAAGAGCTTCCATTTTCAGCTCTATTTGAGATTTCAAACTTTGTTGACTTATTGTTTGTTTGTACTCAGTCGGATCATTTACTATTTAGTTTGTTGTTCATATCAATACAAAAGTAATAGAAATTATCTTATTTGTCATATTTTCAGGTGCTAATCAGTAATCACACCCCTAACTTTTTGTTATTGTTGAAGGATATCATATATTGTATGATATTTTCAATTGTAATAAAGAGCCTATGTAAAAGATTTGTGGATCCACCACTGGTTTGCATCTTATCACTGTTTATCTCTGGTCTTGGAAACTAGGAGTTCCGTACTTCCGTCACTTGTAGTACCCAGGGGTGTTAACGAGAGGATGAGGCTTGGCTCGACACTAGCATTTGACTTCGAGCTGAGTCTCGAGCTTTTTCAAGCTTAAAAATATTCAAGTTTAAGTTATCTTAAAACTCAACTAAAGTTCCAAGTTTTTACTTCTGTTATGCTATAATATTTCCACAAACTTATGCATTATCTTTTGAGCTTCTCTCCAATATTCTACAAATCTTTACTTTTAATTTTAAAGTAAATGTTATACTGAGTAACATGTAAAATGAAATAACCAAAAAATATTTTGGTTATTTCATGAGTTCTCAAGTTGATATCAGTGGTGCTTTCTCATGAAAAGTTTGAGCATAGCTATAATTATGTACAAGCCAGCTAGGCCCATTAAGGGCATTAACACCTAGTAGCAGCAATATGTATATTGACCTCTTTTTTCCCTCTATTATCTCCTCTTTGCTTGTTTCGTGTGAGGGTATGTGGGTAGAATGTTGAAATTAAGATTTATCCAAGCTGATTGGAATTCATGATATTTCTCTCCCACTATTAATCATTTCATACAGAGATAGTACTGATTTCCGAAGTCTTCACTTTTGTGATTTTCTGATCATTTTTTTCTCTGACTTTCAGTTGATGTTTTTATCCTATGCCTTTCAGACTATCAGTTGATCTTACCCTCATTTTTGTGATGTAGGATATGTTACGGCGATGGTTTCGAGAAACACAAACAAACTTTTGGGATCAAAAGAGGAAGAAAAGAGATTTGGATGATTTTGAGGATTCTTTTGAGAGAGTTCCTTACCAGCTGTGGAGTGTTAACAAATATGGAGCTTGTGCTGATGCAGCAATCACAGGCGTTATGCCACCTCCATTAATGGATTTTGAGGTACTGCCTTACTAGTTTCCATTGGATCTTATGATGGTTGCTTAGTGGAATCAGTAGATTATGGGTGGTTGGATCTTTTCTATTTCTCTGCTGTTTTATTTGTTCTTCTCCTGCAAAACTACTTTATCTTTTATGGTCTCCTTAGGTGTTGAAGTACACTCATAATCATTATATATCCTGATCTCCAAATCCGACCTTATTCTACTACTGTAAATGATAGTCTTACATATATTGTTATATTTTTACCTCTAACCATCTCCTTGTGGAGGAATAATACATCTGTTTTGCATGTTTAATGGGGGAAAAGTACTTCCGTGGATTTGTGTTTTCATCTGAATTACAATAGGCACACCTTAGCAATTAGCACTCCTGTCGGATAGGATGACGAGCTAATGTTTAGATGCTTAAACAACAACTGCTCATGAACCTTACCAAACACAATTCCAGCCCTGTGCCTAATACTCTTCTATCTCTATGTTGAAACTTTCCATCTCACCCTCCTATTTAATCTCCTCTCTTTGCGTCCACAATCAGCATATGGATTGTTTGCACTTGTTAGTATTAAACTGGGCTTTAGAGCACTGAATAAGACAGTAATTCGATCCCAATGTTTGAGAAGGTTGTCTGGAGGCATTTATGAGTTAGATCAGTTGTGCGGGAGTGTTCATATTTATTTAAGATTCCAGGGTGTGCATTTCACTTGAATACTTATATCTTAAGGTTCCATTCCAGGGGCTTTCGATTCTTGATAAATGTTCTCTCACTTCAAGTTCTCTATGGAATAAAAGATACAGTTTTTGTTGTTGCTCTTTAAATATCCATGTTTTATGGAAGCTATCTGAAGTTATTCTGGTACTTGAATTCAGCTGCTTTTATTGTTGAGCAGTCAAGCCAGCGCTATTACCGTGCAGTTACAATCGGCAATGATGCTGTCATTTCAGCATACAGGTATACTTTTACAGTCTCTTTCATCTCCTATGCCACCATCTCCTTGCATTTTAGTGTGTTAGATGCTTGTTTATTCAGCTTCGATTCGCCAACTACTGCTGTATTATCTTTGTTTATCACACAGGCTTTCAGAAGACAAGAATAGGTCACTTGTTGGTGCCATCCTATCAAAAGTTGTTCCTGCAACATTTTCAACTATAGCTTCATTCTCCAAATTGTTATGGAGAAGTGACAGATCATCTCCAAAGAAATCTGAACCAAAGCCTCAGCCATTTGCTCGAGGTAGAACACCCTGTTTTTTCTTTTTACGCAAAATTTCTCAAATCATGCAAATGGGTACAAGATGCAAATTAGTTAAAAGGGAGGCTTGAAATTGAGTTTTCAATCTCAGTAACTATGCTGGCACCTTAAACCTTGGCCCTTGTTTACTGTAAACAAATGTACTTTTATTTTGCAACAGTAAAAGTCTGGATCATGCTTTATTGCTAATACTGTATTTATAATTTCCCACAAATTCCTAGTCTAGTGGTATTCATATGCGTTAGGATTTTCTAGAAATTTGCTTTGTATGAGGACCTAAATCATTCTCACAGGTAATTAGCTAACTAAATTAAGCTGGAATGTTCCACTTCATAATTGCTTTTCTCAGCAAAAAAATCTCCCCAAACTCTGGTTTTATGTATTCTATGTTATCAAACGGACATTTTGAAGTGTTAAAATACAGTGGGGAACTTTGATAGACCAAGGAAAGGTAAAGGAGACTAGGGAGTAAAACTATGAACCAGGGTTAGCCACTTTTTATGCTGGGGCCTGGGGCCTGGGGGGTGGGGGGAATATATGTATGGTGCTGTAAGTAGTCATAGACAAGGTTGGAGCTGTTGACCTTGACCAAATATGTCAGTTTCCAGTGATATACTTACTTTGTTATGAATCTTTCGATATATTAGTCGCATATTCTTTTTTGAGATAACCAGAAAAAGTTGTCACCTCACTGAGATTAAGTAATTGGGGAAATATGCAAGGGGTCCTACTATTATGAAAGATCTTTTGGTAAGGCTGTGTCGAAATTTTATCTATGGAGGGGTTGGGAATATGACATTATTTTTAGACTGAGTGAGTACTTTAAAAGGTCGTTTGAACTTTATTCTATGATCAGAGAAGAAACGAGGCTCTAAAGTGGAACAAAAAGGAAGGTGAACTAGATGATTAGATGATACCTCGTACCTGTAATTATAAGAAGGATGCAAAAGCTTTCTCTAGTCTTAGATTTGCTGCTGATTGCCAACCATCCCTGCCGAATATCTAGCTTTGACTTTGTTTCATTCATTCCCTCTGTCCCAAAATGAAGTTCACACATTAGAATGAAATGCAAGTTAAGTATAGTTGTTAAATGTTAAATAAAAAATTGAAAGTGGGTGAAGAGAGAAGAAGGGTTGTAGAAAGTTTCGGAAAAGAGAATAATATTGATGGGATGGAAAGAGAGAAAAGGAAAAATTAACTGTGAGAAAGAAGAATGGATTCTTTTACGGGACTCCTCAAAATGGAAAGCGTGAAGTTCATTTACAATGAAGGGAGTATAAACTTATCTATTTACAAGTTCAACGGAGTTCTGTGTCTTTGGGATTTTCTGGTCTTATTTTAAAGTTTTAATTTTTAGAAGAATGCAATTCACCATCAACAAAAAGTTAAGAAGATGAGATCTTTCAAAACAGGACTATAGATTAATAGGTTTTTTGAAAAGTAGATAACACTCAGTGGCGGATCTAGAATTTTCGAAACGGGGGTATGAATACAAATTTCTATATTCTATGATAAAAAAATAAAAATTTGGGTCCAATTCTGTTAAAAAAGGTCCAAAAAAGGGTCTAATATCGGTATAAAAAGAGGGTCAAATTTACATTTGGTATAATATTTTGGTCCTAATAATTAAAATCTAAACTTACCATTCACTTCACTTGTATTATCTACCATTTTATTAGTCTTTGAGCATCTCCGATAAACAATAGAACAATTAAAAAAATAGAGGGAGTAGCTAAGTAGCACCGATACGGATACGGGGACGGGTACGGGGACAGAAAACGGCAAAATCAAAATTTCTAAAAACGGGTACGGCTCGGATTCGGCAAAAGTTAAATAAATAAATAAATAAATATAATACATTTAATGTATAATATATTACCTTAAATTTAGTTTTTGTAAATTAAATGGAAATAAGCTTATTAATTTACATTATTTCAATCACAATTAAAATTAGATTATTAAAGAATAATGTTTCATACTTATCACGTAATGTCTCTAGGTCTGATCATGTAAATTAAATGGAAATATATCAGTTTAAGCATATATTACTCAACAAATAAAGATAGTTTCCCTTTAACAAAACTAGAGACATTAAAATTTTACTTTAGTGGGTGACAACTGTATTCCTACTCACCCACCCAAAAAAAAAACAGAAAAAAAAAAACAATAACAAACAAACAAAATAACGAGGATTCCAGCCTTTCTCCCTCAATAAGAAAAAGCCAAAAAAAACAGAGAAGGTTAATCAATACTCATCGCCGGCGAGGGATTGAGGGAGACATGGAGAAGACGACGGCGTAGAAGAAGAACCGGCGAGGCGGCGACTTCCTCGAAGCTTCCTCGAACTCTCGAAGAGAACTTCGACTTCATCGAAGCTTCCTCGAAGCGGCGAACAGGAAGAACGGGCGATGAGACAACCGGCGGCGGCGACCGGTGAGACTGTGAGGCGACCGGCGGCGAGTCGGCGACGACCAACAACCACTTACCAATGACGCAGGTGACCAATTTGGTGAGTTTGAAAATAAAACCCTAATTAATGAATTTGGGCTTCTCAGCACCATAGAACCTCTGAAAATGCTAATTCAACCCCCAAAAACGTACCCACCCGTCTCCAAAAACGAATCCAACCGTACCCATTTCCAACCCGCGTACCCAATTTTCAGATTCGCCCCGGTACGTTTTTGGGCCGTACCCGTACCGTACCCGACGGTACCTGGGGGCCGTACCCGTACTTCATAGGGGAGTAGTAAACAATGGACATAGAAGTATAGAACCATTGATGAAATTGAAATCACATTAAAAATCAACAGAAGTAAAAGATTATACTTCGCTTCATATCTGATATCTAGCATTGTGTTCATAAATTGTTTTTTAAAAATTATACTTACTCATGCATTTAATTTTCGCTATGTATAAAACTGAAATTCATCACAAAAATAAAATGATACGGAGTATATCTATGTGACTGAAGTTAAAATGGCACGGGGAACGGTCGTTGTTATTGAGTTTCCCCAATGCATGTCCCTTGGTTCATAATGTGTCTTTTGTGGATTATGGCCATTCATATGAAGGTGATTTTGATGTGGAATATGCTCATGCCTTGAATGAGAGGTCTAGAAATGATAACCCCAATAATCAAAATTTGGCTAGGTTCCCACCAAGGCTATGGCCAAGGAAGTGGGTATGATAGCCAAAACCGAGGTGGCTATAGAGCACAAGGCTATCAAAGCCAAGCGCCCTATGGTCAACCTGAAGGTTTTGGCAATCAAGGCCAATACAATCAAGGTAGTTATAATCCCAACCATCAAGGTGGAGGGGGTTACAACTACTCTTATGGGCAATTTCGGGGTGCCTCTAGTGGGGGTTATCCTTTGAACTCGGGAGGTCCATATGGTGCGTCTCAATTTCCACCTCCCGGATTCAATGGACCAAGGACCTTTGACAACCAATATCAATCAAACCTTAGTGGTTATGGCAATGCACCTCCACCACTCCCGCCTCTCAAGTCTAATCTTGAGGCTCTTATGGAGTCGTTTGTGGGGGCGCAAGCCAAGAAGAATGTCGAGTTTGAGGATGGATTCAAACAATCCAACACTCACTTGAAAATGATTGAGACCCAACTAGCACAACTTGCTAGCACCATCAAAGAGCAACAAGTGCATACAAGTCTCCCACCCCAAGGTCAACCTCCTAAGCAAATGTATGCAATTATGACAAGGAGTGGGAAGACTTTAGATGATGGTGCTACACATGTTGAAGCTCCTTGCTCTAGGGGTGAGAATTCTAAGGGAAATAAGTCTTCCGACCGTGATGTGGCGGAAGAGAAGTCTCATGTCGACGACATGAGTGATGGTGATAAGTCGAAGGAGACTACTCTTCCTCCTCTCCCAATTCCTCCTCCCCCTACCCTCAAAGATTTGCCGGTAAAAAGCTTGATGATCAATTTCATAAGTTTTGGGAAACAATTAGCAAGCTATATGTGTCATTGTCTTTCACCGAGGCGCTTAAGCAAATGCCACATTATTCTCGGTTCATGAGAGACATTTTGAGCGGCAAAAGGACTTGTGACACTAATGAAACCGTGCACCTAACGGAGCATTGTAGTGCTTTGATTTCGAGCCTTTCCCCCCAAAGCTCAAGGATCCCGGGAGCTTGTCGATACCTTGTAGCATCCAAGAGCTTAGGTTTGACAACGCTCTATGTGATTTGGGGGCGAGTGTAAGTATTTTGCCGTTCAAAATATATGAGAAACATAGTCTTGGCGATCTCACCCCTACCCCTATGTCCTTGCAATTAGCCGATCGCTCGGTTATGTTCCCATTGGGTAGGGTTGATGATGTTCCCCTTGTGATAGGGAAGTTGACTTTTCTTGTTGACTTCATTGTCTTGGATATCGATGAAGATGCCCATACCCCTATTATTTTAGGGAGGCCATTCTCGGCTACGGCGGGTGCTCTCATCGATGTTCAAGGTGGCCTTATCACTTTGAAGGCGGGAGACGCCAAGGCTAGTTTCAAGCTTGCTATTGATGATCATTGTTGCTCTAAGATGAGTAGTTGTATGAAAGTTGACACTCTTGCTTGTGTTGAGCACAATCATTCTTGTGCTAATACTTCTAACAATCCTTGTGTTCTTAAGTGTGATTTTGAGATTGATAGGAAAGTCAAGAAGTATATACACGAGAGCTCCTTTGTGCTAGGCGATTCCTATGATGACGTCATCACCATTCCCGACACATTCGGGATGGACCTTGATGATGTGGGGTCACTCACTTCGGCATGTAATGGTAAGAGGTGTATGAGCAAGGCAATCCTACGCCTAGGAAGACTTGGTTTGGTCCGCCACATCACGGTCCGAATACTCATTTCCCTTAGAATTCTCACCCCTAGAGCAAGGAGCTTCAACATGCGTAGCACCATCATCTAAAGTCTTCCCACTCCTTGTCATAATTGCATACATTTGCTTAGGAGGTTGGCCTTGGGGTGGAAGACTTGTATGCACTTGTTGCTCTTTGATGGTGCTAGCAAGTTGTGCTAGTTAGGTCTCAATTATTTTCAAGTGAGTGTTGGATTGTTTGAATCCATCCTCAAACTCGACATTCTTCTTGGCTTGCGCCCCCACAAACGACTCCATGAGAGCCTCAAGATTAGACTTGAGAGGCGGGAGTGGTGGAGGTGCATTGCCATAACCACTAAGGTTTGATTGATATTGGTTGCCAAAGGTCCTTGGTCCATTGAATCCGGGAGGTGGAAATTGAGACGCACTATATGGACCTCCCGAGTTCAAAGGATAACCCCCACTAGAGGCACCCCTAAATTGCCCATAAGAGTAGTTGTAACCCCCTCCACCTTGATGGTTGGGATTATAACTACCTTGATTGTATTGGCCTTGATTGCCAAAACCTTCAGGTTGACCATAGGGCGCTTGGCTTTGATAGCCTTGTGCTCTTTAGCCACCTCGGTTTTGGCTATCATACCCACTTCCTTGGCCATAGCCTTGGTGGGAACCATACATAGGGGGGCCTCTAGGTTGCCTACCCAAATTTTGATTATTGGGGTTATCATTTCTAGACCTCTCATTCAAGGCATGAGCATATTCCACATCAAAATCACCTTCATATGAAGTGCCATAATCCACAAAAGACACATTATGAACCAAGGTACATGCATTGGGGAAGTGACCATAATCTTGGCCATTATCACAAAAAGAAGTGCCCGGAGGCATAGTGTCACAAAAACTAACCTTGCTCTTCCCCTTAGTGAGAAGAGTGGCCGAAGGAGGTGGAATTGTAGATGGTGATGGCGGTTGGCTTGGTGTGCTTTCAAGCTTCTCCAATCGCGAGCTAAGCTTCTCAATGATCCTAGCTTGCTCCATAGCATAGACCGATCCTTTACCATCATCATTCCTTCCCTTGCCATCATAGTCCCTTCCACCAACGTGCCAAGCTTGATAATTTTGGACCACGTCCTCAATTATCTCTTCAATTTGATCTTCGGTCTTGTTCATGATGGGACCTCCCGCGCCCGCATCAAGGCTTGTCTTTGAACTTGGGCTCAACCCCAAGTAGAAGGTTTGAAGCAACAACCATTTAGGGATCCCATGATGAGGGCACTCCTTTGGTACTCTTTAAAACGATCCCAAGCTTCGAAAAGTGACTCGTCTCGCCTTTGTTCAAAGGATTGAATTTTATGGCGATATTCCGTCGTCTTCCCATGCGAGTAAAACTTGCTCAAGAACGCACTAGTCACCTCGTTCCAAGTGCGAAGTGAGTTGGGCTTGACCTCCTTGTCAAGCCAATCACTAGCTCGCCCAAGGAGAGAGAAACGAAACAATGTCAACCTCACGTAGTCCGATGTCACACCATTGTGTTTGATTGTGTCACTATAGTGCTCGAATTGTTTGAGGTGCTCGTGAGGTGACTTGTTGCTCTTCCCACAAAAAGGATGGCTTTGAACCAAATTGATCAAAGCGGGTTTGATCTCGAAGTTGTTAGCACTAGTTGTGGGTGCTTGGATACCGCATGTTGCTTCAAATTCCCCCGGTATTCCCAAATTCTTAACCGGGAGCGCCATAGTCTCAAAATCTTGCTCACTCTCTTCTTGTTCCACACCAACACTCAAGGATTCGAACCGGTTGTGACTTGATGAGCTAGTTCGAACACGCCTTAGTGTCCTTAGTGTCCTCTCCATTTCAAGGTCAAGAGGATGGAGGGTCCTTTGACGAGCACGACCCCTATCAAGCATACAAACTCAAGAAAACCGTGAGTATTGCCAAGGAAAAGAAAGCTAAGCAAGAATGCAATGTTTTTGTATTTTCTAATGATAAACTAGTCTCAACAAAACTCAATAACAACGATCGTTCCCCGGCAACGACGCCATTTTGATAAGGTGTTTTTCCGTCGTTGAATAGAAATTCACCTAACCAAACAAAATTTATAAACCGCTAAACTAACCGGCTATATGGACTATAGCGACAAGTATAGGGATCGTCCCATAGAAACGGTGGTTATCGAATTAAGAGATCAAGCTAGTTCGAATAAGAATTGGTTTGAATTATTACTAAGAAACTAAAGCTAACAATTAAGCGAAATTGAATCAAGATAGGGAAACGTTAGGGAGTCGGGGATAGGCTAGGGAAATCGGGGGAAATGAACTAAACTATCTAGCAATGATGATCATGCAACGACTTGGCGAATAGGCAAATAACATCAAATGACGAACCCGCCACCTCTCAGATGGGGTACGCTAAGCGTCTAATCTACGGAAGAGCTTTCGCCTAATCCTAGACTAAACAAACTTGCATATATAGGCACAACTATTTGCTTACACAAGATAGGCTCACATTCTCTTGCCAAACCTAACCTATGCTTCCAATTGAATCTAATCGAATAGCATTTGCAACTACCACTCAATTAGGCATGGATATCCTATCACCAAATCATATTTAATCACATTAATCAATCAACAATCAATCATCAATTTCCCCTAATTAAGCCCCTAGATTCTCCCCTTTCCCTAACCTAATTCTACTCACTAATCATTCTAAAAATTAAGAAATGCATTAATTCTAGGCTAGCAAGCATGAAATTGAAAGATTAGAAAGAGAGAGTCAAAGAGTAGAACAACCAATTGAACAATCAACTAGAAAATTAAGAATCAAAGCAAAAAGAATTCAAGAATTAAAGGAATTTAAAGAACAATCAACAACATAACAAGAGCAAGAAGTAAGAAATTGAATTGAATTGCAAGAAATTAGAAGAAGAGTTTAAGAAATTACAACTTGATGCTTCAATGGAGGAGAGTTTCTCTCTCTAGAAATGCTGAAAATCCATTTTTGGGATTCTAAAAATGTAAAACTAAAACCTATGTTACTCAGACACGGGTGTCGGTGTCGTGTCCGACACGGGTGTCGGGGTGTCGGACACTCCGATCCAAATATTTGTAGACACTCCGACACGGTCAAAGGAGTGTCTTGACCAGGAATTCTGACACGGCTCCCATACAAAGTGTCGGATAAAAAAAGCGACACTTTTTATTAAAAATACATAAATAGTTTAAGTTAAAAAAATCAAAATATAAAAGTTACTCATAATATCCAAATTCAAAAATATAACCCCTTAAACATAAAATAGATTGTCTGGAGAAACTGAAAATGCAAAAATACAGAATTAAAAAGTCAGCTAATTAATTAAAACTTTAAAAGGAAAAAAAAAAAGAATAATGAATTTTTTTTCACGAAAAGACAGCTTACTTGATCAATAGAGTCTCCCTCAAAAAAAATAAAAATAAAAAAATCAATAGAGTCAATAGAAATCTTATGATTAATAATGAGACTTTTTGAATTCTGGGAAGATAGTCACGTGGGATTGTCCCACTTCCCCCACCTAATTAATTAAAGAAAAAATGTTTAAAAAAAAAAGAAAAATAAAAAGGGTAAAGTTTTAAAGCCCACTAGGCAGTCAGACACCAAACCACCAACTAAATAAGGCACCGAACAAACAGAACAAAACGACGGGAAGGAAAGAACGCCGGAAACAATGGCTATGGCTGATTCTCAAGATTTAATTTCAACAAAAACAAGAATTAAAGAGTGCATTCAACTCGGATTTTCTACCACAACAAAAGCACTAACAATATTTTTGCTCTTTCGCCTTCCCCCACCTTCAATTGCTAGAGTTAGGGTTTCGAATTCTTCAAGATCTAATGCTTAAGGTTTCGGCTAAGACGAGTTAGGGTCACCACCTACGAGGTATATTTTGCAAATTTTGAATTTTTTTTTCTACCTTTTTTCCTCCTCCCGATTCCGACACTTTATTCCGGACACTTTTCCGACATCGGTGTCGACACCTCCCCGGACACGTGTCGAGCGTCGTGTCGCGGATCGGGTCGTGTCGACACCAACACCAGCCGTCCGGGGGAGTGTCGGAGTAACATAGACTAAAACTCTACGCTAAAATAAAAAATGCAAAATCTATTTATAAGTTTCCCCAAATAGAAGCCGAGATTCGAAAATAAGCAGCCCGCACAGCCATTCGGTCGCACATACCCACTGTGCGACCGAACATAAGAAACCCATTCGAGCAAACTTTGAGCAAACTTTAAGCCCTGTGCGAGCAAAGACAGCGAAGAACAATTCCTTCGTCATGTGCGACCGAACAAGAAAGCCTGTTCGGTCGAATGGTGTTTTCTTGGCCTTTGTCTCCTTTGAGCTTTGATTTGGTCGAACAGCATAACCTGTGTGGCGGCACAAACTCTTGTGCGGTCGAACAATAACCTGTGCGGTCGTTTTCCAATTTTGAGGTTGTGCGACCGAACAAAAAGGAACGTTCGGTCGCACAAATCTGCAGTCCTTGATGTCCATCAGCCCTCCTCTGTTCGGGCGCACAAGTTCAAACTCGATCGCACAAGCCCTGTTTTTGGCTCAATTCTACTTGTTTTCCATCACTTTTCATCATAGCTGCTGCGCTCCCCGCCTTCTATTCACCTATAAAGCACAAGATGGAAAGAAACTTATAAAAACAATCACACAAAAAGCTATAAAAACTATAAAAAAGCATAACAAACTAACATGAAATCCTAAGCTAAGAGCGACATAAATGTCGCTCATCAAAATCACATTAAAAATCAACAGAAGTAAAAGATTATACTTCGCTTCATATCTGATATCTAGCATTGTGTTCATAAATTGTTTTTCAAAAATTATACTTACTCATGCATTTAATTTTCGCTATGTATAAAACTGAAATTCATCACAAAAATAAAATGATACGGAGTATATCTATGTGACTGAAGTTAAATGAGTGAGAAAGAATAATACTAAAAGAAACAAATTTACAAATGATACAACTATACACAATGGGGAAAAAAATGGGGAAAAACATGAGTTGAGAAGATTTGACGCTGCACTCCTTGTACAATCTAACACGCCTATAACACACTTAACCAACTGAGATAACCTTATTTTTGTGAGGTTTAATAGGAAATTTTAATTATATACACAAACCATTTTAAAAACTGCTATCATATTTTGTTTTGCGGATCCGGGGAATGGGGAATGAGGGTGTCACTGTACCCCTTGTACTCCCCTTGGATCCACCACTGATAACATCGGCAACGTGGTTTAATATTTTTTTGCTTTATTTTCCTACTTGCATAAATAAATACAAATATATGGAATTGCATGTGTGTTATATGAAATTAAGTACATAACTAAATTTATAAACACGTATTCTAAGCAATTGAATACATTTTATATAGAGATGATGTATGCATCTAGGTATGAATGATGCACACAGGTATTGTTTGATTATGAACGAAGGGATTATGTAGACGTTCACCTTGAGGATGTCTTTTTGACTTGTCTTCTTTGTGTAAAAATCCAAATAAATTTATAGTAAGGAGGTCCACAATAATTTTTCCAACATTTCATAGTGTTTGCCGTACTCCCTCCGTATTTTAATGAGTTACACTTTGAACGGCACAAAGGTTAGGAGGTTTGAGACTTTGAGTAGAATTTAGTAAACTAATTGCAAGTGGAGTAGTGGGTTAATTATCTATTGTTAGAAATAGATAACGGATGAATTATTTATTGTGGGAAAAAGAAGATGTAAGTGTGGGGGACCATGGGAGGGAGAGAAAGTTTAATATAATTGGGAGTGAGGACCATGAGGTAAGGAAGAAATAATAAAATAGGAGAAAAGCATACCATAAATAGAAAGTGTAACTCATATTAAAACACGGCTGCTTTTGTAAAGTGTAACTCATATTAAAATATGGAGGGAGTAGCTGGCATGGCATTTCACGAGGTTAAGTAAAGGTGGAAAAGAATACGTAGGAATTTCATTTATTGGAGTATTACATCTTGTTGTTATTGGGACTGTACTTTAAGAAATACTTTGTATAATGTAGGAAATGATATCTCATAACTGGCTTAGATGCTTTGTTGATATGCTTTTCAGCTTCCTTTCAATTAACAGCTTATTACCTGTTTGCAATGCTATCAAAAAATTAAACAAAAAGAAAAGGAAAAAGATTATTTGAGAAATGCTACCTGCACGGCTGCATCCCCACTTAGAGTGAATGTTGTATTGTTTTACCAGTGCCCATTTTAATAAGAAAATTTTCAATAAACAAAGAAAATAGGAGAAATGCTGGTCTAATGGTAACGTAAGACTGCGAATTGCACTCCCAAATGAGGGCAAGCATAACAGTTCTTACTCAATTTTTTTTTTTTTTTTTTTTTTTTGTGTTTTTATTCTGGTTGATGAGTTTGTATGAGCTTTCTGAAGGTGTCACCTTTTTTTTCCACCAAAACCTTGAATATACATCGCCTTTCAGAGGATTTTTAACCCTAAATCACAAGTTGCATTGTTTTATGTTTCCACCATTGTCTTTTTGTTTGTGTGTGCGAGTTGCAACTTATTTACCCAAACTGAACCATTGCTATGTTATGTAACAGCTGCTTCTCTGACTTGTTTGAAAGATCCACCAAGAAAAGGAGAGAAGCTGACCTTGTCACCTAGCGGTACATTGGCTGCTATTACAGATTCACTTGGTCGGATATTGCTCTTAGACACTCAAGCCCTTGTTGTGGTTCGACTGTGGAAGGTGTGTTCTATGCACCACCGCACACCTCAATTGAATTGGTCCTTACAAAAATTCAAATGATAACTCTTCATGTTATTGTTCCCCTATACCAGGGATATCGTGATGCCAACTGTCTTTTCATGGAGATGCTGGTTAAGAAAGACTCTGCTTCAACTTCTTACCACGAGTACAAGAAGAGTGATTATTGTTTGTGTCTTGCTATTCATGCTCCTAGAAAAGGAATCATCGAGGTACTGGCATTTGGCAAATCGGCCTTTATTTCAGTCATCTTGTACTTGAATTTATAATTCCTGACACTTTTTCACTGCTGTCTATAATACTTCCTTCGTTTTGTACTAGTTGCAATGTTTCTGTTTACCATGCATAACTTCAACCTTTAATGTGTTAAACTATCAATTTGTAAAAATTATAAAAAGTAGATATTTTGAAAATGTACATTGAGACAAATTTAACAAGATCACATATGATTATGTTTTTTCTTAAATACCAATATAAAATATCAATGACGCTGCAACTAAATGAACGCGGAGGAGGTAAATATTTGGGGTGGAGACGTGGAGTGGTGAAGTGCATCAATAATTAAATACTGATTACAAGAAGCTTGGGAAAGTTGGTACTCTTTCCACATTTTAGAGATAATTAAGATATCAAAAAATGTCATCAATAAAATATTTACTTCCTTTTTAATATTTGAAGAATAGGACTCTGTCTCATGTGTACTGTCCTGCACCCTAAGTCCCTGACAAACATGTTATGTGTGTGTTTTATTTAATCATGAACTTTGATTTTCAATTTCCAAATTGCAGATAATTGTACTTGGACTTCATCTTTTGTTGCAAAGTTCTTGTTTTATGAGTTTTGAATGATTTTATTTTGACAAAACGATACACAGATGAGCTTGACCGTAAGCATGCACTTAATCTTAGATTCTGCAGTGAACTAGGAATTTGAGACAGAAAACTAAAGGAAGAACATGAATATATTGGATTGACAAAACTGAAATTACAGGGAAGAAAAAGATAAGCACAAGCATTTGAGAGGCTTGCTCTCCCCCAGAGTACTAAAAGACCTAAATGAAACACTCAACGTTGCTCTTCATGAATTCTTTCTCTCTAATCCCACCTATTTATAGTCTCTGATTCTCTACTCTCTTTCTCCTGTAACTGATTTTCATCTTCTTGCTCAAGCTACCTCTGACTGGATTATAATGACTATCCTCAAGGCACTCCTCCCATATTCCCAATGCATAATAGTGTGTTCTTTGTTAGCACTAAGATAAATGCTCAGATGGCCCGCTTTGTGCAAGATCATAAAGTGAGTTTATAGTAATGAGCTGTGAGCTGTGTTGGTACATTGTTGCATTACCATGAACATTTGTATAGGATATTGTATAAATATGTAACAAGTTCATTACGAGTCTCGATTTTATAAATTATGATGGGCTACAAGTACTTAAGTATCCTCTCCCCTTTCCTTCTTGATGTATGAATGAGATCTTTGATGATTTGATTTGGTACTAGAAACCCACCTCGGCTCTATGAGAATAATAGTACTGCTTGAAGGTTCTGTCGTATTGGGTTCTGGGGAGGGTTAGAGGTGCACAGCTTTACTCTGGAGTGTAAGCACATTGATTGGCATTACTCAATAACATTCAAATGCAGTTTCCATGCTTGTCGAAATTCCCAGTACCAGTTGCCTACCTACATATTTCAAATATTGTTTGAAACCACCACTAAATTTTTGTTCGTATTTCACAATTACACTTGATACGACATTATCCTGGCTCCGTTGCTGAATGTTGACAGTTTCGTATTGCAACATTCTTGGAGCTAGTTTATGCGTAAAACTGAAATTTGAAAAATAGGTGTGACTTTAGAAGTGGGTATTTCCAGATTTCCGCAATGTCGTGTTAGCTTCATAATAGTAGCGTATGTAGCAATAATCTAGTTTTGTCAAGCTTTGTTTTGCTAGGTACAATTGTAGAGGCAGCTTCTGGGAATAAATGTATTGGGGATTTTAGAAATTTCCACCTTCAAAACATCAAAGTGACAAACTATTTCACTTGGTAAGCTAAAGCCACATGTTTATTGGACGACACTTTTAATATCTGGCCTCTGTAGCAGTATGATTCTGGTGATGTAAGATGTATCAAACTGAAGAACTGTGTGGGAGGGAAGCTAGTATGTCGTCTCTCATAGTCTTCTGTGAAATTGTTAACTAGTCCTACTAGAAAAATAGTTGGTTTATGCGTCATTATAATGAGAAAATTAAGCATGTGCAATGTATGGAGTATGTAGTATGGAGGAACTTTTGGGGGCTTAGGCAGGTTGACCCCGTAAATGTGGTTATTGCTTGCCGATGATCAATACAAGTTTTTCTGCTTCTCTTCTTTATTTACCTAACAAGACAGGTTTTTCTGCTCCGGCCACTTTTCAATCCTTTATAAAAAACAAAGTATGTGGTTCATCCTCCGTTCTTTAATACCCCCGTCATGTTCATAACATCCAATCCCATGACCTTCAAACTCTTCTTTTGTTCTTCAGATGATCATTCTATGATGTTTCTTTAATGCCTCCCCTTCTGTTAATCATTGACATCTTCTGCCCTAGACGAGAGTCTTCAGTTTGCTGATTTTGTATCATGCCTTTCTGTACTTGTGGAGATTAAGTTATGACAACATTCATCCTGGTTTTATTTAGTTGAAGATAGGGAAGTAGTAGGGTATAATATACATACTTTATTTCCAATGAGAATATAAAGCAGAGTGACATGTTTTCGTCATATTCCGTTTTTCTTAGCATGCGGTATAGGACACCCCTTAATTTCAGAGCATTAGAATTTAGAATGGGCTGAATCAAATGTCTTCTCAATCTGGAAATCCAATTTTCTGTGATGATTGGGTTTACTGCTTTGTGCACATTGTACCCTTTGGCTTTCAAAGAGTGAGTGTTGTTGAAGGCATTAGTAACGGTATGTACTTGTATTATTTGTTGTAAGCAGTGGGAAACTCTCTATTGTCAGCAGTTGAGACAGTTAATGACTCTTACATTGACAATGACGACCTGGTTTTCCTTCCATGATGTACACTTTAGACCGTTGAGTTGAGCCTGCTATCCGTAAAGCCCTAGCTTTACTCTCACCTGCAGATGCAATAAACATTGCAGAAACACCCAAATAACAAGGCCAAACCAAAAAAGGATAAATAGAAGAAGGAAGATTGATTGATTGCACTTAAACTGAACGGTTACAAGGAGTAGTAGCTTTAGGCTACAAATCTCAGTTAGTAACTTTAGGTTACAAATCTCTTAACTCTTTACAATTTTCTAAATACTTTTCTCTTTCCTCTTCTCCTCTACTTATACTACTTGGCTGCTTACAAGCATTAAATGACCCTGCTGTACTTTTGCTTGTCAGGTGGTGGCAACGGCCTTGTGGGTTGCCCCTCCTTCTGGTACAGTTGCAGTAGGTGCAGTTGCAGTGTTGTTGCTTTTTTTCCCCTTTTTGTTGCGCCTCTGGTATACAAGAAAATGTGTGTCAGGGGTGGGTTGGTCCATTACACTATCCTATAACTTGATTGCTGCCTTTTGAGGTTCTAACTAATTTTTTTACTGAGCTGCTTTTCCTCTTGATCAAACTGCAAGAAATCAACAGAATCCCTCACATACTGTTATTTACCTTTGCAAACTGCAAGAAATCAACAGAATCCCTCACATACTGTTATTTACCTTAGCAAAGTGCAAGAAATCAACAGAATCCCTCACATACTGTTATGTACCTTTGCAAAGTGCAAGAAATAAGGGCAATATAAGAGTTGGTTACAGAAAATATTGGAGGTATTTTGTGAATAAGTTGGTAATGGAGAGGAAGCAAGGGAATCTGAGATGATAAATAAGAGTAGATCATTCAAGAACATAGAACCTCAGTCCTGAGGTTTCACCTAGGAGAGCTCCCCGCCTCTCGAAAGTTGTCAGATTATATTTGATCCACACACACACACACACACACACACACACACACACACACACACACACATTTTATCTAGATGTTCATTGTGTTACTTGTGAACCAAGGTGTTATCAAACACTTGGCTTGTAGAGAATGTATCCTTTTCTGAGACCTGATTGCTTATCTTCTGTAATATTGATGATCCCATAAGACAAGATTATTGACCTTGCTGTGACATTCGTGGGAAGCCATTGGGGGTTCAGCAGGATGCACTTTGGGTGGGGGGTTGAGATCTTTGAATTGCATTTCTTTATTGAGAGAACTGTATGGATTTCTGTAATATGTTCCTATTAACAATAGAAATAGAATGCATTGATACAGGTGTGGCAGATGAGAACAGGTCCACGGCTTCTAACAATTCAATGCGCCAAAGGAAGTAAGATTCTTCAGCCAACTTACAGATTCAGCTCGTCCATTACATCCTCTTCATCATACATGCCATTAGAAGTTTTTTTATTGAATGGAGACTCTGGTCAATTATCAGTTTTAAACAGATCACTCAACTGATACACTACTCCCTATGATTTAATTTTACATTCTTTTGTATTTTCTAAGCTGTAAAAGTTCTCTGTGTATTTATAATACTAAACCATTTACAAATGTGTTCTGATTTTCGGAGCACTTTCCTGGAGCATGAGCTCTCCAGTCTCCAAGGATAATGACTAAATTGTAAATTATTCATTATAACATTTATAAGCAATTCGTATTAGACCCTTTTTTTTTTTACGGGAAGAACAATATCATTAATAGTAAGCTATACGACATCCAATGTTTATCATGCACCCTGTTTTTAAATGAAAGAACACAAGGGATAATTAGAAAGAATAATAGGAAGAATGTGAAAGCAAAATACAAAGAACATTGATAAAATATAACCAAGGAAAATTTGATTCTAAAAATACAACCTTTTAGCGATCTATTTAAAAAGGGATGACTTTATGTTTATCTAAGAATAACACAACCTTTTGGACCTATCTTCTTTTAAAATGATCTCCTCTATAATAACTTGCTAAAATAGGTAATATGCTACAATATTTTTTAATCTTCTTGTTAATTATATAAAGAAATAATGTTTAATTTGTGAGGTTGGTTTTCATATTACCTATTGTAGCAAGTCATTTATGAGGGGAGACCTTTAAAACAAGACAGGTCTAAAAGGTTGTGTTATTCTTAGTTAAACGAAAAGTAATCCATTTTTAAGTAGATCGCTTAAAAGTTGTATTTTTAGAATCAATTTTTCCTATAACAAATTATCCCATAAATTTAGCATATTTTTTGCAAAAAATTATCAACAAATATTCAAACTTATCATCAACTTCTTGAATAAAAAACAAAGAATTCGTAAAACAAGTAGAAGAACATTCCAAAATCAAGTAGAAAAAAAACTATGCACCCGTAGAACATTATACACCCATAAAACCTAAATACTCATAGGACGTGTAGTGGAAACCCAAAGAACATATAATTCAATCCAAAAGAACCTATAACTCAAACTCAAACTCAAACCCAAAGAACACATACTAAAACTTACATTAAAATCTAATAAATGTCATCTTCAAGCTCATACAAAATACAAAATTAGAAAAGTGAATACCAAAACACATGAAAAAAAATTAAGAAATATGTTTTCCAATCGAAAAATTGATGATAAATCCCGAATCCGTATGAATTCATATCACCTTCCTAAATATAAAATTCCCATCTAAAATCAAGAACCTGGAAAGTCTAGGAAAAATTCAAGAATAAATTGGGAACATCCTAAAAATAAATTGAGAATAAATTAACGGAAAAAAAAGAAAACAAAATATGAAGAGAAAACAATAATAAAACAAGAGCAAGTGTCAAAAATATCAGAAATTAAACCATTTTTAGCTTCAACAACCAAAAAAACTGAAATCCTAGAAGATGAAGGGAGAGGGGATGGAGAGAGAAAATAAATGCATATTTATTTGTTAAAATGGATTAGACCTAGGTATTCAGTGACCAAAATTTTTGTAATTTGAAAGAATGAAGACTCTGATTCCCAAGATAATATTCTGATAAAAGAAACCAAGTAACCAAATAGCCTATTTATGCCACTTCCCCTACTACAAGAGATGATCCACATGAAAAGTATATGGGTAACACTTCCTCTACCCCCTTGAATCCTGAAGTTAAGACCATTATCACTCCCTCCCCTGATGACGATGTTACTCGTGAAATGCTTGCAACTTGTCTTGTAGGTAAAGTGTTTGGTGATCCTGTCCCCAAAAGAGTAATTGAAGGGAAAATGCGTAGAAACTGGATGTTAAAAGGGGATATTAATATGCTGCCTATGGGAAATGAATGGTATCTAATCCAGTCTTTTAATGAAGAGGATAAGTCTTTAGTTTGGGAGGGTAGGCCTTGGTTTGTTCAGGGTTTAAACTTTGTTCTTCTTAACTGGTTTCCCTTGTTCTGCCCTTACACAACTCATGTAGATAGAATTGACCAATGGGTCAAGCTCCACCTACTTCCTGTCCATTATTAGTCTGACTCTTGCTTAAAAGAACTTTTATCCTCTGTTGGTAATTATGTAAAAATGGATGACTATACCAAATATCGGAGAAAGGTCAGGTTTGCTAAAGCTTTAGTTAATATCTCGGTGACCAATCCAATTCCTGGTTCCCTATGTATTAATCTAAAATCTGGAGTCAAAAACATACATTTGAATTATGAAGGCATGGTTGAAGTCTGTCCTCTGTGTGGTCTTGACACTCATAATTTAGATGCATGCCCAAATAAAGTTCAATCTCATATGCATATGTTAGTGGAAAGACTTAACATAAACCCTGACCAGACTCAGGAAAACAACTCATCTACCCTTGACCCTAATGTTCCTATTCCTGGAAAATGGATCAAAGTTACCCCCATTAAGAAGTCTGCTCCTAGAACCAGAAAACCAGTGCTTAAACTTGATCAAGGAGGTATAATTCACCTTACACCACAAAATCAAGTATCCCAAATCTGTGTCTCAACCCCTAAGCACCAAACTCCGGCTGCCAACCAAATTCAGCTGCACTCAAATATGTATGATCAACTATTAGCTACTGAAAACTTCAAAGATATGCTGAGGGAAGCCTCTGATCATGAAGCTCTTCTCCTGGAGAATACCATGTCTGCAATGAGCTCATCCAAGGCTTCAGAGTTTTCCTCTCCACTTTTTGAGTATGGCTCCAATCTTCCCTTAGGTACTGGACTTTCCCCTAAAGAAGAAAGAGAATTTTTTTGATGCCATGGGAATAGACCAACCTCTGTCATCTGATTCAGGTAAAAGAAGAAGAACTGAGGATGCTGAAGACTCAGCAAACTCGAAGTCCTCAAAAAAATGATTACACACGTGTTGGTTCCTGCCCTTATGCTATATAATGCTAATGATGCCTAATATAGATTCCTATAATGTTTGTATTGATGGATATTAAGGTTTTCAATATATAATGATACATATATATGTAGAATATATGATAGAAATAGGTGAAGGAAATAATTCCCTTGGTCCAAGTATGCATTTAATGGTAAGTCTAATAAATGCGGTTCAGTGTAAATTATACAAGCTAGAGGCCGCTTCAGTTCAAGTGGAATTAATGATATTAATCCACAACTTACTCTTGACTGAACTCGTAGGGTCACACAAATAGTACGTAAACGGATCAAGTATTTAATGGTATTAAATACTCCATCTATGGATATTTGGAATCGACGGATCTTGGTTCCAGTGGAAGCTGAGATCGTCAAAGGCAAATAATAAATACTCCGGAAACGATGATATTGCCGGAAACGGAAATATGGATCATATCGGAAATATAAATATTATCCAAGTCGTAGATGTTGCCGGAAACGGAAACATGGTACGTATCGGAAAATATTATCGGGAATGGAAATATTGCCGGAATCTGAAATATTGCCGGAAACGAAAATATTGTCGGAATCGAAAATATTATCGGAATCGGAAAATAATTCCGGAAACGGAAATATTAAATATTTGTTCGAAACGGAAATTTATTCCGGAATCGGAAATATTAAATATTGTTCGTCTCGGAAGAGAATTCCGGAATCGGAAAATTAATCGGAAGCGCGACGTACGAAATAAACATCGGACGAGCTTGCTAGACGCAAGGCCTAGCACGAAGCTAGGCCCAACGCCTAGCGAAGCCCGCGCGACCAAGCAAGCAAAGCCCATCCAAAGCACGAGCAAGGCCAGCAGGCGCGCCCCTCGTGGGCTGCGAGAAGTTGCTGGGCCAGGCCTCAGCGCGCGCGTGCACGACGCCCTTCGTGGGCTGCTGTGCGTGTGTGTGTTTGTGCTTGTGTACGAAATCTTGATCGATTAGGATTCGTTTAGATTGATTTCCTAAATCTACTAGATAATTAATTAATTGAATTTAAGTTAAATTCAGATTAGCTAAATTGTTCAGATTAGCTAAATTGTTTCCTAGTAGGATTCTAATATCCGATTTCCATACCCTATAAATAGGTGATCATAGTTCACAATTTATAACGAGTAATTCAAGTATTCATTCAAGTTTTAGGCTTAAAACTCAGACTTTTAATTGTCATAAAAATCCGAAAATTTCATAGTACCTTTGGCGCAATTCTAGTTAATTAAACCTAAGGCGGATCCGAGCGTGCTATGGACTATCTACGGAGGGACGACATTTGGAGTCCTAGACTTGTTCTTGTTCGGTTCGGGCGCAGCTAGGGAGGGCACGCTACAAAGAGTATGCATGCTAATTATGCTAATTGTTATGTGTCAATTAATTTGGATTCCTGCTTTTATGGTTTTTCCGCATGATTTATATTCAATTATATGTGTCATAACCTAACAGTGGTATCACGAGCCTCTAATTAATTCCATAATAATTGCTTAACATGGTTAAATTTTATAAATTTGCAAGGAATTAAAAGGGGTGATTAATTTCGTAATTGTAATTAATTGCAAATTTGCGATTATTTAATTATATGTTCGCAGTTTTCGGCAGTTTCTTCGTTACTCAACGAAATCGAGTGATTTTTGTGTCAATTCTGTATGTAAAAGGCATTCTAAAATTTTGACAAAAAAACTCTTTTTCGGCCGAACCCAGAATTCCCAAATTCGAAGCCTAACTATGACTTTTCGGAGGTTTTAGTTTTTCGAACGCAAAGTTTGTAATTTTAAGATGTTAAATTAAATATATGCGCTTCTTGTTGTTAAATCTTGAATTTTTGATTGACCTACAATACTCCCTCTGTTCCATAATGTTCCTCATGTTTAACTAATAGTATGATTAAGAGTATAAATGTTAACTTGTGGGATATCATTGGATTCGTTTCGATATAAATTTTCTAAATATCAATTTTTTATAATTTTTACTAATACGAAAATAAAATTATTAACGATCAAAGTAATGCATTGGAGACCGCGCATAATGGAAAAGTGAGGAACATTATGGAAGGAGGGAGTATATGTTTAAAAAATTTATATGCCTAAGCTTGTTAATTATACAGCCTAATTTGTAATTGTAATTAATTTGTTGAAATTCAAATAATTTAGAATTTGATTTGATTTTCATAATTAATTGACGATTTAATTAGGTATCCATGATTAAAAACCACCATAAAAATTGTTAATTTTTGATAAATTTTAAATTTTTATGACCTAGATTTGAATCCATGATAATCAGAAATTAATTGATTAATAAATTTTCGATTTTTGGCCCTAAATTTATGAAATTAATATAATTTATTAATTTGTCAATAAATTTGAATTAAAAAGTTTTAATTTTTATGTAATTCGCTCATGAATTTTGCACGCATAAAGCAATGGACGCTACGTGTTACCCTTAAGGGGTGTTGTATAGTGCGGGCATGTGACGACGAGCAAGGGAGCTCGTCGCCCATGCGGTACGAATGCAACGAGCAACAAGCAATGGCGCCTGGGCGTGTGTGCTGCGCGATTGGCGATGGGCGATGGGGGCAAGGCACAAGCCGAGCGAGCAGACGCGTGTGGGCAGCGATGGGTGCTGCGCCACAGCGTGCGCTGCCTCGCCCAGCGAGCAGACCAAACGCGTCGAGTGAGGCGGGCTGCGCGCAGCGTGGCCTGGGCTGGCTGCGATGCGTGTGGCCCGCTCATGCATTGCTGTGCGATCAGTCGTTGGGTCGCTGTTGCCTCGTGACTCGATGGGGCTTGGGCGCAAGCCCAAGTGCCTCGTCTTGTTACGATTGATGCGCTTTGAATTTAATTTTAAATTTTCAGTTCGGAAACGATTTTAATTAACTTTAAAATACGTAATTTAAATTGTTTTCTCGAAATTTAATTTTGAATAATCTAATTATTATAAATTCTAATTTATACTAATTATTTTACTAAAATAAAACCTTGAATAAATTTAAATTCATTTATTTAAATCAACTGAAAATAAATTAAAGGATTCAATTAATAATTTATATGAGCTTTAAATTTTAATTAAATTTGTATGTTTCCGGTTAGAGTAGGAAATACAATTTTATGTTTAAAGTTAGTAAAGCATGTAAATTTATTGGTTTAGTGGGCGCTTTTAGTCATAAACTCTTGATTAGGTCTACATTCCTTTAAGGTTAAAACAATTTGATTAGAATTAATAAGGATTGAATAATTGGTAGATTATTGGAAGCCTTGATTAATTGCTGCAAATGTTTATGTGATGCATAATATGTTCTACTAACCAGCTATGTGGGCCATTCATGATAATGAATGGGTGAATGGTATATATTGTACATGTACTGTTTTGCAGGTTATTGAAAGTGACTAGTATGGCCCAAATAGGATAGAAAATATGGTATGCGTACCATTAATTTGAATGTAATATTGGTCTAAAGTACCAAATTTTATTGCTTTAAATATGGTCTGCGTACCATCAAATAGTTGTAATTAGTTTAATTATAGCTTATCCTATTTGAAGAAAATGGCGCCTCCCATGGTGAAATTCAAGACGGAGTTTCCTATCCATTTTCAAGATGGACTTTGAAGTTGAAGCTTTAAGATGAAGTTGGGCCATACTAGATCACATTTATACCTTATGCATGCTTTAAGTTATTTATTGCTTTAAATATGTCTTAATTATGCATGAGATTGTGGCTTGATTATGTTGCATGATTAAGGATTTTAGTTCACTTAAAATCTAACCAACATAGTAAGAGCCTTAAGTTCCAAACTTTAAAATTGAGTTAAAAGGTGCCATGCCAAAATAACACTTACTTGGATAAACCTTTACATCAATCTTAGTAATAGTTTTCCGCCATAGCGAGGTATTACTTATTGATCCTAAAGGAGTAAGGTACACAAATAATTGTGAGTACATGTTAGTTCTGGTGAAACTCAACGATATAAGTAAGGAGTCCTTTTATGTCGTGGCAAATGAGATAGGTTTACCTAATAAGTTCTTAGACGTACCTATCAACCAAGAGTAGTTTCTAGACTATTAGCAAAGGCTTTGCTTACATAAAATATTTTAGAATTGAGTCTAAATACATAATGTGCTTAATTCTTCAATGATTTAAGGATCTTGGAATCATTTTATTCACACCTGCCGGAACACATAACTTGAATAAAATGCTTAATAAATGATAAATTATGCATGTTTGCTAGAATTTAAAGTTTATTAAGAGAAACTGTGAATGGTTATTTATTTGTTTATTCTTTTTAATTGTAGTTTTACTATGGCAAACAACAATCAAAACATCATCATGGGTTCTGAGCTTATGGTCAAGCTGAACCTAACAAATTTTCTTGAATGGGAAGCTAAGCTAGTTGAAGTAGTCAGACTCAATGGACTTGAGTATGTACTGTTCCATCCCATGCCAAGCTACTATGCCAGAGACATGACCCCTGAAAGATTTGCCGCCTGGGATGCGGATCTCAATAAATATGAGTCTCATGCTGAACAATATCCCTGATGAATGGGCTAGAAGGTTTGTAGCTTACGAACCTTTTACGCTCATCAAGAATCTGAGGGATATCTGTCGTGGAAACACGGAGGACAGGGACCTAAACGTCCATGAGTTGATTGAATCAATGTCTGGTCTAAAGGTTAGTTCTCATAACAGGTGTTTTAGGATGGAGGTCCAAGAAACACATGTTCATCTCCTTCGCACTAAACAAAGGATTGGTGTCCCACTAAGGTTCCATGTGGAGCTTATGCTTTCATATTTTGATCGCCTAAGTCTGCTAGGAACACCAATAAGCGAAAGGATGGCAGTCTCTATCTTGCTCAATTCACTGCACAATGGGTTTGGTCGCTTTAAGCAACTATACCTAAGTGAACCAAAAGAAAAAACAGTTGCAGAGTTTGTTCACCTTGCCAGAAAGGCTGAGATAGTACTCGACTGTGAGGCCAAAGATTTACTCAAGGCTAAAGGGAGACCCTTCAAGAAAGGTGGAAAGTCCAAGGGCAATGCTGAGTCAAGAAAGAAGACAAAGCTGGACAAGTCCACATCAAGCTGTCTTTATTGTGATGGAATTGGCCATTACAAGAGAGAATGTCCAAACCTTAAGGAAGATCAGAAGAACGGAACAGTCGTTCCATCTTCAGGTATTTTCGTTATAGACTGTATACTTGCTAATTCAACTTCTTGGGTATTAGATACAGGTTGTGGCTCACACTTATGTTCCAATTCGCAGGGCCTAAGAAGAAGTAGAAGGTTAAGCAAGGGTGAAGTCGACCTACGAGTGGGAAATGGAGCACGGATTGCTGCATTAGCTGTAGGAACTTATTATTTGTCGTTTCCCTCTGGGCTAGTTTTGGAACTGGAAGATTGTTTCCATGTTCCAAGTCTTACTAAAAACATCATTTCAGTTTCTTTCTTAGATGCTAAAGGATTTTCCTTTTTAATAAAAGACAATAGTTGTTCGTTTTATTTTAAAGAGATGATTTATGGATCTGCTAGATTAGTCAATGGACTTTATTTATTGGATCACGTACGACACACAAGTTTATAACATAAATACCAAAAAGGACAAAAATAATGATTCAGATCTCACCTATCTGTGGCATTGTCGATTAGGCCATATTAACTTGAAACGCATAGAAAGACTTCAAAAGGAAGGAATTCTAGAACCATTTGACTTAGAGGATTATGGTAAATGCGAATCATGTTTACTTGGCAAAATGACAAAGCAACCTTTCTCTAAAGTTGGAGAAAGAGCAAATGAACTATTGGGTTTAATCCATACAGATGTATTTGGACCAATGAGTACAAATGCTACAGGTGGTTTCAACTACTTTATCACTTTCACTGATGACTTCAGTAAATATGGTTATGTCTACCTAATGAAGCGTAAGTCTGAATCCTTTGACAAATTCAAGGAATTTCAGAGTGAAGTAGAGAATCAATTAGGCAAAAAGATTAAGGCACTGCGGTCTGATAGAGGCGGTGAATATCTGAGCTATGAATTTGATGACCATCTGAAAGAATGTGGAATTCTATCAGAATTGACTCCTCTTGGAACACCTCAATGGAACGGTGTATCGGAACGGAGGAATAGAACCTTGCTAGACATGGTTAGATCAATGATGGGTCAGGCCGAACTTCCAATAGAATTTTGGGGACATGCACTAAATACAACTGCACTCACTATAAATAGAGCTCCGTCTAAAGCTGTTGAAAAGACTCCATATGAGTTATGGTTTGGAAAGCCTCCAAAAGTGTCTTTTCTTAAGATTTGGGGATATGAAGTATACGTCAAACGATTAATTTCAGACAAACTTCATCAAAAATCTGACAAATGTATCCTTGTGGGCTATCCAAAGGAAACAAAGGGGTATTACTTCTACAATAAATCTGAGAACAAGGGTGTTTGTTGCTCGAGATGGTATCTTTTTGGAAAGAGATCACATTTCCAAAATGACAAGTGGGAGAAAAGTATACCTTGAAGAAATTCGAGTCGAACAACAAACTCCAGAGAATGCTCAAGATGACATTCAGGATGAAACTCAGAGATCTTTAGAAGTATCTGGTGAGAATCAAGGACCATCTTGAAATTAACCCCGCGTAGATCGCAAAGATATAGATCTCAACCGGAAAGGTACTTAGGTATTTTGACGAACGAGAGCTATGAAGTTCTATTACTTGAAAGTGATGAACCTGCGACTTACAAACAAGCTATGACGAACCCTAGCTCCAAGCAATGGCAAGAAGCCATGCAATCTGAATTAGACTCCATGTCTGAAAACCAAGTTTGGGATTTGGTCGATTTGCCAGATGGCTACCAAGCCATAGGAAGCAAATGGGTTTTCAAACTGAAAAAGGACAAGGATGGGAAACTCGAAGTTTTCAAAGCTAGATTGGTTGCAAAAGGTTACAGGCAAGTCCAAGGTGTGGATTACGATGAAACCTTTTCACCAGTTGCAATGCTAAAGTATATTCGGATAATGTTAGTAATCGCTGCATATTACGATTACGAAATAAGGCAGATGGATGTCAAAACTGCTTTCTTAAACGGCGTTTTAACAGAAACTGTGTTTATGACACAGCCTGAGGGTTTTGAGGATCCAAAGAATGCTAAAAAGGTATGCAAGCTTAAGAAATCAATCTACAGATTGAAGCAAGCATCAAGGAGCTGGAATATACGTTTTTATGAAGCAGTCAGTGACTTTGGTTTCATCAAGAACGCAGACGAATCTTGTGTATACAAGAAGGTCAGTGGGAGAAAAATTTCTATTCTAGTATTATATGTCGACGACATATTACTTATCGGAAATGACATTCCTATGTTGAACTCTGTCAAGATTTGGCTTGGGAAATGTTTTTCGATGAAGGATCTAGGATAAGCACAGTACATACTGGGCTTCAAGATTTACAGAGATAGTTCTAAAAGGATGATTGGACTCAGTCAAAGCACTTATATCAATAAGGTGCTTGAAAGGTTCAATATGGCAGACTCCAAGCGAGGCTACCTACCCATGTCTCATGGAATGACTCTAAGCAAGACTCAGTGCCCAAAAACACTTGATGAGCGTAGACGAATGAGTGGGATTCCATATGCATCATTGATTGGTTCAATAATGTATGCTATGATATGTACATGCCCGGATGTTGCGTACGCACTCAGTGCTACGAGCAGATACCAGTCAGATCCAGGAGAGGCACATTGGACTGCTGCCAAGAATATTCTGAAGTACCTGAAAAGGCACAAAGATGATTTCCTGGTCTATGGTGGAGATGATGAATTAATTGTTAAAGGCTATACAGACGCAAGTTTCCAAACCGACAAGGATGATTTCAGATCACAGTCTGGGTTTGTCTTCTGCCTCAACGGAGGTGTAGTAAGCTGGAAAAGTGCTAAGCAAAGAACCATTGCGGATTCTACAACTGAAGCGGAGTACATTGCTGCACATGAAGCAGCAAAGGAAGCTATATGGCTAAGGAAGTTCATAGGTGAACTTGGTGTAGTCCCCTCCATTAAAGGATCAATAGCTCTGTATTGTGATAATAATTGAGCTATTGCACAGGCAAAGGAGCCTAGACACCACCAGAGAGTCAAGCATTTACTTCGTAGATTTCACCTTCTACGAGAGTTCGTTGAAAGAAAAGAAGTCGAGATAAGCAAGATTGGAACTGATGACAACATCTCAGATCCATTAACTAAACCTCTGCCGGAAGCGAAGCACAACTCGCACACTGCAGCTATGGGAATCAAGCATGTTGGAGAATGGCTTTGATGTCCTTATTTAATGTTTTAAAGTTTTAGAGTTTAATACTTTGTAAAACATTATTGGTTAACCATT
Source organism: Spinacia oleracea (assembly GCF_020520425.1). Classification (NCBI taxonomy): domain Eukaryota; kingdom Viridiplantae; phylum Streptophyta; class Magnoliopsida; order Caryophyllales; family Amaranthaceae; genus Spinacia; species Spinacia oleracea. Next base: position 109,449,611 of record NC_079490.1, read on the forward strand.
CACATTAATGAATAGAATTCATTTTTCCATTTACACTACTACAAAAATGGGCTAAGGAACCATTGATAGGGCACCGTATAAGTCACTTATTAGGTTTGTTAGATGAAGAAACCAATTATCTTAGAAGTACGGTTTCTTAGAAAAAAATATAAGAAACCTTGTACGTGAAATATATGGTTTCCTAGATAATATTATATTTTAAAAAAATCAAAGAAACCGTAGATCTTTTAAAATCGGTCTCCTACTCATATATTTCAAATATTATCATTTTTGTTTTTAATGTAATTAAGGTTGTGAATTTTTTAGCTAAAAAAAATCAAAAAAAAAAAAAAAAAAAAAATTTGCTGCAATTCCCGCCGATTCCTACCCGCGTAGTATTAGGAAACAAAATAACTTCTTCCTAAAACCACGATCTCTCAAGCTTATCAATTCACCAAGAACTCAAAAAACCTGTAAAACCTAATAACTTCAATTCACCTAAGAAACGAATTCACAGAGCTCAAAGCACCGCACCACCGTCGGCGAAGGGCGACACGTCTCCTTCTCGTTCGCTTCTCCGGCCATCTTCCTAATTTCTTATACTTTTGTGGTTTGATTGGAACTTCCACCGGTGCGCGCAACGACCGTCTCCACCACCACGTACAATCTCCGTCTCTGCCGCCAGTTCGTCAGCTCCTGTAATTTTAGGTAATACCTCTTCTCACCCTTTTTCCCTATTTTAATTTTACAATTTTCTCTCCTAATATGTGTTTGAGTGATAATTTGGTTGAAATTTCATTTGAAATTAATTTTTCTATGATGATATGAACGATTTTTGTAAAAAATGAATACAGGGGTTAGGAAAAAATTCAGCTAAGAAAAACGGATGAACACCAAATTTTAAATTTTCTGATAAAGCTTCAAATTTGTAATTTTCTGATAAAGCTTCAAATTTGTAATTGGTTTTTTTATGTTAGCTTTGGCCTTTTTGTGTCATTATGTGAATGCCTCATTACTTTGAGTCAAATCATTGTTCTTCTCTGCACTATTCACTACCTCAAATTCTGATTATGTGATGCTACATTGTATTTATTATAAGTTGTGATCGAATGCCCGGTTACATCACTCTTGTTTGTGTTTCCCTATGGTTATATGTACGTTTATGATGGTTGTGATCGAATGCCCGTTTACATCTGGTTGATTTTATAAGTCAGTAAGTGAGTCAGTCTGTAAGAAGGAGCAGTAAGTCAGTTAGTAAGAAGGAGCAGTCAGTAAGTCAGTCAGTTAGTAAGAAGGAGCAGTTAGTCTGTAAATCAATATGTCAGTTAGTAAGAAGGATCAATCAGTAGGTCGGTCAGTCAGTCAGTTAGTAAGAAGGAGCAATTAGTCTGTAAATCAGTCAGTCAGTTAGTAAGAAGGATCAACCAGTAGGTCGGTCAGTCAGTCAGTCTGCCTTTGTAGCTCAGCCTATCAATAGAATAGCTTCGCGTTAGCGAATTCCTTAACCTAACTTAACTTTTACTTGAATATACACAATACAACTCCTACGGTTTGTTCATATAACTGATATAGCCTTTAAATAGCCTTTAAATAGCCTTTGTATGTCTTATAACCTAATGTGCCTTATAAGCTCAATAACTTGCCTTATAACCTCCTATAACCTATTGTGCTATATTAGCTATACCCTCTAGATATGCTCTATTAATGGATTTGCTGATTCTTGAAATATGCTTCATTGGTAATTCATTTTATGTGGTAGGCTGCGATTTAAGTGTCATACCAGCCCGATCATTCTCTGCCAGTATACACACTTAGTCTAAACACCTCTATCGGCAGCATTATACCGTTTGAAAGTGCTACCAGCTAGTTTACTGTCGGTCATGTTTGTTTGCTGTCGTACTACTTCTGTCGGCTACTTTGTCTGATGTCAGTGACTCCGTCATCGTGTAATGCGGTCAGCAGTGTGCACTCTTATCAGTGTCATTTGCTATCAGCAGTCAGTAAGTCAGTCAGTTAGTAAGAAGGAGCAGTTAGTCTGTAAATCAGTCAGTCAATTAGTAAGAAGGATCAGTCAGTTGGTCAGTCAGTCAGTCTGCCTTTGTAGCTTAGTCTAGTAATAAGTAATGAATTTTAGTTTGTGCAGAAGCTAGTTAAAAAGACTGTTCCCATGCTCATAACTTTTAGTGTTAAATAATTCAGGTTTTTATATGTTGGCCATACGTTAATATTAGAAATTTAACCTTGCGTTTTTTTGTTCTTTTCAATTTTAGGAGCCTTTTGTTGCTAGTTGGTTTGGTTCACTTGCTCGTTTCATTGGTGTCCGCGCTTCAATTAGGTGAGTATATATAATTCCTTATCCCTTAGTCTCCTCCTTTTTATTTTAATCATTTAACAATTAATAACTTGATGAATTATTTTTACTAGCATAAATTGCTTGCTGCTTGCATATTCGTAAGAATGTGTGCATGTAATGTTTTTTTTTTTTTTTTTTTTAAATTTTTATATTTTGAATACTTAGAGATGGATCAAAGTTGGATATCAAATTCAAAACCGGGTGACCCACAATATGAAGCTGGAATAAGGGATTTCGTTAATTTTGCGGTTCAGAATGCCGGAGATCGTTCTAGGTTACCATGCCCTTGTTTCAAATGCCATAATTTTTTGTATAGACGGATAGATGAAATTCTCGGTCATTTGAGCAAGAATGCTTTTGATAGAACATATACCCGTTGGGTTTGGCATGGGGAAAACTTTGAAGGAACTCGTACAAGTGATTCTGGGAACGATGTTCATGATATTCATGAAGGTCCTGATGTTAATGACATCCCTAATGCTAATGAAGGTGATAGGTTAGGAGACATGATACGTGCAGCTCAAGATAAGTTCGCTGAAAATCCTGCCACATTTGAGGGGGTGTTAAAAGATTCCGAAACACCCTTATATCCAGGTTGCAGCAAGTATACAAGATTATCTAGTATTCTTAGATTATATAATGTGAAAGCAGGTCATGGTTTAACGGATCAATGTTTTGATGAAGTACTTGAAGTTTTCAAACACATGCTTCCTGATGATAATGTCTTGGCAAGTGGTGCATATGAGGCTAAAAAGATATTGATCCCGATGGGCTTGCCATACGAGAAAATTCATGCTTGTCCTAACGATTACGTACTCTATTGAAATGAGCGTGAATCATTAAAGAATTGCCCAGTATGCAATGCCTCGCGATACAAGATGAAGGAAGGAGTGCCGGCTAAGGTTTTGTGGTATTTCCCCATATTTCCGAAATTTAAACGTCTTTTTTCAAATGCGGATGATGCACAAAAGTTGACATGGCATTTTTATGGGCGGAACAAAGATGGCTTATTAAGACACCCAGCTGACTCCCCGCAGTGGAGGTTTATTGATGGAAAATACCCCGAGTTTCGTAAAGAAAAACGGAACCTACGCCTTGCACTTTCAACTGATGGTATGAATCCATTTGGTTCTCTTAGTAGCATGCATAGTACTTGGCCAGTGATTTTGGTTACTTACAACCTACCACCTTCGTTGTGCATGAAAAGAAAGTACATGATGCTTACATTGTTAATTTCCGGGCCAAAACAGCCGGGAAATGACATTGATGTGTACTTGGCTCCCCTCATTGATGATTTGAAGATATTATGGGAAAAAGGTGTCAAAGTTTTTGATGCGCATCAAAATGAGACCTTTAATCTGAGAGCAATGTTGTTTTGCACCATCCAAGATTTTCCGGCATATGGTAATCTTTCTGGGTATACTGTGAAAGGGAAAACTGCTTGTCCCATATGTGAGGATCGTATGAAGGGAAAGTGGCTAAAGAATTCTAAGAAGATGGCTTACTTTGATCATCGTCCGTTTTTGCCCTGTGATCATCCATACCGCAAGCAAAAAAAGGCTTTTAATGGGAAACAAGAATTTAAAAAACGTCCAAGAGACTTGAGTGGGGAGGAGGTGTTTCAAAAGGTTAAGGACATCCAGATAACCTTTGGGAAGAAATCTAGAGCAGGTATTTCTAAGCAGGTGTACAAGAAATGTTCTGACTTCTGGCGCTTACCCTATTGGAAACACTTATTTGTCAGACATTGTTTAGATATAATGCATATTGAGAAGAATGTGTGTGATAGCTTGATTGGCACACTGTTGAATGTTCCTGGGAAGACAAAAGACGGTGAAAATGCTCGATATGACTTGAAGGATATGGGGATTAGAAGTGAACTCCACGTTGTTGAGGGAAAACCCAAGAAATACCTTCCTCCCACAGCTTATACATTGTCACGAAAAGAGAAAAAAATGTTATGTGAATCCTTAGCTGGAGTGAAAGTTCCAGAGGGTTTTTCTTCAAACTTTCGCAACCTTATTTCGATGGAAAATATGAAACTTGTGGATCTTAAGTCTCATGATTGCCACATTTTGATGCAATATTTGTTGCCAGTGGCTATTCGCTCAATTTTACCTTAAAATGTTCGATATGCCATTATTAGATTGTGTTCATTCTTTAACGCAATGTACGCCAAAGTCATTAATCCTAAAGACTTGGATAATCGGGAAACAGAAATTGCTATCATTATTTGCCAATTACAGATGTATTTTCCTCCATCTTTTTTTGATATCATGGCTCATTTACCTATTCACTTGGTGAGAGAGATAAGGTATTGTGGCCCAGTTCATTTGAGAGCTCAATGGTCCTTTGAAAGGCAAATGAAAACTTATAAGGGATATGTGAAGAATGCCTATAGACCCGAAGCTTGTATTGCTGAAAAGAACTTCTATGAAGATCTTGTTGGATCGTGTAGTCAATATCTAGAAAATGCAAAGATTATTGGGCTTCCAATATCAAGACATAGTGGTAGAATGGAGGGAAAGGGGATCATAGGTCATAAGAAACGTGACTTGTCTTATGAAGAATGGCACAAGGCCCACACATATGTTATGTTTAACGAGGATGAAGTTACACCATATATTAACAAACACATTGATCACCTTAAGCAGTTAAATCGTAAGACAAGTCAGAAATCACTTCTTAGTCAACATCACAATTCATTTAGAACTTGGTTGAAAGATAAAGTGATGAGAGAGCTTAATGATCCACTATATGTTGTTTCTGATCGACTAAAGAGTTTAGCGTTAGGACCCAATTTTAGAGCCTCTTTTTATTCTGGGTATGTATATAATGGTTGCACATTCTATACTAAGGAGCAAGATGAAGTTAGCACTATGCAGAATAGTGGAGTTGTTGTTGAAGCCGAAGCTATGTATTTTGCAAGTGCTAAAGATAGTTCTCCTGCCCATGGTAAAATGTGGTATTACGGTGTCATTGAAAAAATTGTTAAGTTGCAATACAATGATTTTGTGATACCAATTTTTGGTTGCAAATGGGTTGATAACAACAACGGAGTTGACTATGAAGATATAGGGTTTACTCTGGTTAATTTTAATTTGACAAGCTTGGTCATAAGGAAGATCCTTGCATATTGGCTAGTCAAGCAAGACAAGTGTTCTACATGACTGATCCATGCGATCAAAAAAGGTCTGCTGTTATAAAGCCAAGGTCTCGGTTTAAAATCGATGAAATTGTTGACTACCATGAAGATGATGATATTGAAGAAGAGGAAATCCATTTCACTAATGGGGTACAAGTCCAAGATGTCATCAATGATTATGGAGATAATTCAGTAACATATATACGTGATGACCATAGTGAAGGAACATAGGTTGATGACACTAGTAATGAGGGTGCATCACGGAAGCGTCGACGGAAAGAGAAATGAGGTGCAAACATAAGAACTATTATCTGCATCTCTCTTTATTAGTTTTAATTATATAGAGTGTCAGGGCATGAAACTGCCCTTCAATTATCTGCTAGATACATCTAATTCTTCCGTTGCATGATTGTGTATTTGTGTGTTTGAGCTGCTGGTGGACATTATATTTTGTGATGATTAGTCAGCATGTATGCATGTATACCTGCAATTTTTATGGTTCAAAATAATGAGATTAGATGATGTACCTAATTAGATCACTGAACCTGGTATAAAGTTACAGACATAACAAACTCAAACTCAATTTCTAGTTTCTAGTATAGAGTCTATTATGGTTTGTTTCTATTTGTACGCCTGGTAAGTATTGGATAAAGATCATCTGTGTGTTTTAGTTTTAGACAGCAAAAACCACCATCAGCTAATTCCCTTCCTTCCCTACTGTCACTGTAAGGTTGATTATGGTCTTCCTGGACAGTGGCTCTACTAGTTTTCATAATATAACAACTGTTTAGAGACTTAGCTAGCCTATTACATCATCTATTACTGAAATAATCTCAGGCTCACCACTAGTTTCCCAATGCCGAATAGTCCAGCAGATGACCACCATGCACGTAAGCCCCTACAGAACAGTCAAACACTCAGCCTGAAGGACTGACAACGCACAAATCTGAAAAATAAAATTCGTCAACAAAGTATTATAGCATGAAGCTGACTGCATAGTAGGAGTGTTGATTACATGAAATAAATGATGCTTTAGAGTACACATTTATACCACAGTATATATTGCCAAATTTCAAATACTATTGATTAAGTAGCTTATTAACTTATAATATTGCTATCTTTTTAGGTTGATGTAGTTTTAATATTGATCTAATAATTAAGTAGTTTTATTACTGCATTTCTCTTTATTAGTTTTTATTATATAGCTTATTAACTTACAACATTGAATTTTTGTAGGTTTATGGCGAGAAAGAAAAGGAAAATGCCCCCACATCAAGGCGATCTTACTGACAAGGATGATTCTGATGCAGAACGGGTTAGACGTGAGGGGTCGTATAGTAGTTAATGCGGTTGGAATAGCTATTAAAAATGGGACCAAAATCCCTTTAGAATGGGATCCAATTTCGGGTATACCATGCGGGGAATACAAGCTCAGTTTTACGACTTACATTGGTGTAGTGACTCGGAAGCGAGTATGCATAACATATGAGAGGTGGAACGATGTTCCAAAAGAAACATTAGATGGATTGTACGAGTGCATAAAAGTAAGTATATTTGTACACAATAAGTAACTTTGAATAATTTTATTATTACATTGCTTGTTACTGTATGTTTTTAATAATAAATGATTATTGATGCAGAAGGGATTCATTGTGTTAGAAGAGCGTAAAAAGTATATCTTGCAGCAAGCTGATGACAGATGGAGAGCATACAAGACCAGATTAAGGAAGAAATGGTTGTACCATAAATCTGGAAGGTTGAGAGCAAGGCCACCGGATTGGAAATATCCTTGGCTAACTCAAGAAATTTGGAATAAATTTGTTGCACAGAGTACTTCTGAAAAGTTCAAGGTATTGGTTTATTATCCTTTTACAATCAGTGGCGGCATTAGTCCACCAGGTTTACCTACAGCCACACCATCATTTGCTCCACTGTACTTGCTGTCAGATTCTACTAATATTTCTTGCTCTAACATCAAACCAAGTACAATGCTAATTCAGACCAAAACGTGAGTAAAATAAAATGTCTTATTTAATAAGATATCTACGGTAATATGGAGTACTCTGCTTTTAAATTAAATTATATCAACACCTGCCACTGGTTATGATGTTAGTTGTTGTAAAAAAATTTGCGTCTACTAACTTTGACCTGGTTTATTTTGTAGGAGGTGAGTGAAGATAGTCGAGCAAGGTCAATGCTGAAGACTTCAAGCTACTGTGGAGGCCCTCTAGGGTACCAGTACTATCATGACCAGATAGTAAGTTTTCTTCCTAGCTACTTTGTGGAGGAAGTTAATCAAAGTTGGTAAATAATTATGAACAAAATGATTCCATTGGGTCTTATGTACTGTCTATTTCTGAGCTCTGTACATCATTTTGATCGTAAAAGTCTCAGGTTAGGGTGTAAAACTAAGGGTATCCTGATCTAGTAACAGTTGCAGGGGAACAAATCTAGTAACAAAACAACAAACAGTTGAATCTTCAGTTACTGAACACCCAACGGTTCACTGTAAAGTTCAGAGGCCGCCTTATCCTGATCTAGTAAAAGTTTGTTTAGTCTTCATTCTGAGACAGAAAGCTCCGGATCTGTGTTTTAGGCTGCTTTAATGTCCAGTGATTAGCAATTAGCATTTACACTATTGTTCAAGTTCAATATAATCCAACCTCTTACTTAGTGCATATATAATTAATTATACGCTGCGTGTTTTTTTTGTCAGGCAAAAGAATTTATAAAAAAAGGGATTCATGTCGATCAGGTGCCTCGACATGAGACTTGGTTGCGAGCTCATTCACATTTCAAAGATGGAAAATATACCTTTAAGAATCCAATCGATCAAGAGACTGCTGAAACAATTGTAACGATTTGTATATATCCTTTTTTTTTAATCATATATGTAAACTTGTGTTGCTATCGTATAGCTAAATAGATTGGTTGCTCATTGTTGATTTCAGTATGCACTGAAAGTTCAAGCTGGAAGAGGTGAAATTTCTTTCAAGAGCCGCCGTGATGATATTTTGGCACGGGCAATAAAGAAGCCGGAGCATGGTGGAAGTGTAAGGGGCGTTGGATCAGGTATCACAAATAAGCAGTATTTTGGGTTTGCCAAACCAACACCACCTAGCCAATTGCGTGCCGAAGTCACTGGTATGAGGACAGAGATGGAAATGATGAGAAACCAACAAAATCTCTTAATATCTTATTTAATATCAGGCCAAAACCAAGCCGAGGCACAGGAGAAGTTGAAGCAATTGATAGCTTGTGGTGCTAGGGGACAATCTGGTGGTTCCATTGGTCAAGGGAGTGGCCAATCTGGCAGTTTTGGAACTCAATGGTTGAGTGGTGCACAACCTACTAGTTCTTTTACCGAACTACTTGTTGGAGGTACACATCAGGGAGGCCAAGGTATCACAAGTCCTCTTCTAGACACTCGACTTCAAGCGCAAGAACAAGAGAAAGAACTTCAGCCCTACCATGTTTCATTACCGCAGTCAGAACAACCCTTCCATGTTTCATGGCCGGAATCAGAAAATTCCCTTGAGCTTGGAACTCAATGGTCGAGTGGTGCCCAACCTATTGGTTCTTTTACCCAATTACTTGCTGGAGGTACTCATCAGGGATGTCAAGGTGTCATAAGTCCTCTTCCAGACACTCGACTTCAAGCTCAAGAGAAAGAGAAAGAACTTCAGCCCTACCATGTTTCATTATCACACTCAGAACAGTCCTTTGAGCATGAAGACCATCAACTTTACTCTCCGCAACACGAGAACGGTGGTATTCCTTGGCCCGAAACATACGACACTCAACCGATTAGTGCTGACCATCCTGAGGTATTAAGACCAGCTTTATCTATAGAAAGTATTAAATGCATATTTTATTAATTGCATAGAAACTATAGTCCCAAAAATCCTCCCAAAAAATCTAATGAAATGTTGGCAAAGACTCTTCATAAACCTGTAAGTGCACAAATTGATCAGAAGAACAATGATTGATCTTCAAATCAAGCTTATAAATGCTGAATTAAGTGACACTGATTCAATCAAACTTTAGAAAACTACTAGAAATCTTTATTCAACACAACTATTACTTCTAACAATTGCACCCGTACTTCTGTTGAATTACTCTTTTCTCTCTTTTAGAGTTTACTCTAAGTCTAATTACAAAACACGCTGTACTTATTTAAGTTCTCTCCCCAACTCTGAAATACAGATTATTTAGAATAACTGTAGTACAAAGATATGCTCAATGTTTGGGGAACACGGAAAACCTTAAGTGGAAACGGTATGTAAAAAGACTCCAACAAAACTTTAGTTAATAAGAGCTTAAATCAGATGTTTTTCCAAGTCTAGAATTATTTCTAATTACAGAACCAGTAGGTTAACAACACAACCCTATCCAACAAGGGCAACAAAGAAACTCAGTGACGAATTCTGATTCTAAAAATCCTCTCTCCTCTCCAACCATATTACCCATAACTCCATAAGGTAGGAAAACAAGCAGAATACTAGAGAACTTTATATTCATGTTGTCTTCTAAATCTAACAAGCAAGACCACAAAAAATGTACAGAACATGGCTTGACATAACAGAAGGCTTCTGTCTTCCTACAACAAAAATCCCAATAAATAGAAAACGATGAGATCAACATGGACTGGCCTAGTTAAGTGCAAGACCTAGGACCGGTCCATAACTAGTTCTCCATTAGACACGAGTACAGGACTAGCCTGTGACCACCACATGTGATCTCCTCATCCGTGTATGCCTATGCGAGTCTAAGCCCTACCAAGCTAGCTCCCATAACCCAACTCCTGACTTCATTAAGTTTAAACAAGAACGCATTTCTACTCTACTCTACTGATCTTAACACTAACTGCATTGCTACTCTACTCTACTGATCTTAACACTAACTTTATTTCTTATGTATTTAATACGAAAAGGGTACGCATGACTGTTATTTGGCGATTGAGGAACACAAAGTAATCCAGATTGTTGCAACGGGACAAGTGTACATACCAGGGGAATCATTAGTGGTTAAGAATCATTTTTTTGATGTGTCCCCTAATAATCGCCGAGTCTCTATAAAGGAAGATATTGTGTCTACTGCACTACTGCCGTGTCCTACTGAACAATTCAGTTTCGTTTGTCAAGCAAAGGATAGTTTTGTTCCATGGCCGACTCACTTAATTTTTCCAAAGAAGAAGGTATCCTCACTTATTCTCCTAATAAAGTGTTTATAAGTTTCTATGTGCATTCCACTTATAGTTTTTATATCTTTTTTAAAGCAACCAAAAGAAAAAGAGACCATCCCTTTCTCGCAATTGCCATCATCATCACAAGCAGCATCCACAGAAAAGTATAAGGTCACTGATGAGAATCGTGCCAAAGTGAACTCCAGTGTGTTAGTTCCAAAGAAAAAGGTATTCGCACTTGTTCTCCTAATAATTTATATTATTTTCTATGTGCATTCCACTAATAATTTATATCATTTGTTTTTTAAGCAACTAAAAGAAAAAGAAAGCAACCCCTTCTCGCAATCGCCATCATCATCACAAGCTACATCCACAAAAAAGTATAAGATCACTGATGAGGATCGTGCCAAGGTGACCTCCGGTCTATTAGAAGTTTTCAAGAATGAAGCTATGGGAATGAGAAAGAAGAATGAGACCATCGCATTACCAATACCATTTTTTGTGCTTTGCAAGGAGATAGAAGCTACGTTTGATTATGAAGCTATTTTTGAATGGTGCTTCCAAAGAGATGTCAGAGCATCTCACATGTCGCTTTTCATGCGGTATGTATCATGCTACATACTCTGTATTTCTTTAACTAAATTTCACTTGTACCTATGTTATTAGTAAGTCACAAATTGATTAATGTGTGTTGCTACTGGTCTGCTTCTAATGCTTCTGATGTGCGTCTGATTCTATCAGTAAGTCACGAATATTCTTCAAGGTTCTGATCTGCTTCTTCTGATATGCGTCTGATGCTACTGGTTTGCTTCTAATGCTTCTGATCTGCTGGTTCTGCTTTTGCTGTGTTGCTGCCATTTCGGTTGTTGTTGCTGTTGTTGTATCTGCTATTTTTGTTGCTGCCATTTGGTCCATCTCATGTACTTGGTTTATGCAGTATGAACTTATAATGACTAGTATATAGAAAATTATGCGTGCATATATCCGACTTGTCCTAAAATCCTGAAAGCACATAGGCACCACCGTGTAAAATATCCCTTGTCTTGAAACTAAGAACCAACACTTAATATATATACTTTGATGTGTAAGGTACTTGAGCGAGGGGTGTAGAAAGGAGAGTATATCGGGAATGTATGGCTTTTGCGATGTTAATATTCTTTCTCCGTTAACCCCGGCAGAAGAGAAAGATCGATCTGACTATTTGAGTAATGTTTTTGGGTGCAATGGAGGCAAAAATATAAATCAAATATTTTTTGCTCCGTACATTGAAAGGTTAGTTATGTTCACTTCATGAACTTTCTTAATACTTTTTTGTTTGTTGTTGGTTTCACTAATACATTTTATATAGACGACATTGGATGTTAGCTGTCATTAGTCCGTGGAAAGGAACAGTGTTTTGGCTTGATCCAACAGGACAGGAAAATGAAATTCCAGAATTCGTTCAGGGGATCATTTTGGCGTATGTATCTTTCATTATTCCAATTATAAATAATACTTGCTCATACTCTTTTTCTCTAACTTGTCAAATTCTGCAGGGGAATGTTAAAATTTTCCGTTGTTCATCGAAAGGATATCAAAATGAAAAAAAAATCCAGCAATTATGTGGATTCAACCACAAGTATGCAATTCATACCTTAAACTTAGTTCTTCTTAATACAATATGATATATTTTCCTTAAAACAGTCAAATATTTTCTGAATTATTGATTTGAAATTCATTATGAAATAGTGTCCTCGTCAAGCTCAAGGAACCAATGATTCTGGATATTATGTATGTCGTTACATGCAAGAGACAATATCAAAGAGACAACAACTGGTTCCTCCAAAGGTAACCGTCATTTTTTTGCCAAATAAAGATATATCTCACTTTGGTTTAAGATTGATGTGTTTTTTCTTAGTTATATATGTTTCCTTTTGTTTCCATTCACTGCCAAGTTTTCAGTACTTCCCCGAAACTCTTTTGCACAATTTTTTTTATCATGATGAGAAATTGGCATTGTAATTCAAAATTTTCATTCTGTGGCTCTGTGCTTCCTCAAAAACAGTCACTGCTTATTGGTGAAACTTTGCTACTGTTAATAGCCGAACTGCTATTTTCTTGCATGTCATGATTGATTCCTCGCATAGGAACATGGCAGTTTTTTAGTTTAAAAGAGATGAGTTTAAGACATTGTTCTCTTGGTTGTGATTGTTTAGGTATAATAATACACTTTTCAATTGAGTAAGCAGGCTCTTAGACAACAGACTTCCCTGCAACCAATATCCTAATCTGTTTGCCTAGATGGAACTAGATTGCTAATGTCTAGTGAACAATAAACTTCTCTACAGGCAGCTGATTATTTTGTGTAAGAACTAGTTTTAGGGTTCTTGCTAGATTTCAGATTAATGAGGTAGCCAGTCTGATCAATTAATGAATATATGTCCTTTATTCTGATTTTCTACCAGCAGCATCTGAAATGCTTTTATCGTAAAACCCTTAAGAACAGTTAATACAATCACGAACATATTTTGTTGTCAGAGGGCTTGATCCTTAGGTGTCTTCACCTACTACCACTAGCTTCAACAATGCCTTCAAGTACTGCCTTCAATCCCGCTTGCTCCTTGCTGCTGCAATAGATTTTAGACGACCTGGTGTTCATATCTTCGTTCTCGTAGTACCAGCTAACTGTTCCTTCATACCCTTCCTTAAACTCTCCATGGGTGTTGATGACTTTCCTTGCACAGTTGTTAGCCTCTCCAATGAGGTGTTGGGTGTCAATTCCTTGGTTTTGGACGATCCTCTCGAATCCAGGTGGTTCTTCCAGTTTTTGCTCTCTTTCAAATCCTGGGGGTTCCAAAGGTTCATCAATCCTAACCTTGTCCCTGAAATCCTTTATCTTTTCCCAGCTTAGAATCTCCAACTTGTAATTACTCTCTATGCTGTCCAAAATAACAATGGCATTGCACTTCCTGTTGTTGAAGGCTATATCATTTCTCATGCACCAGACTGACCAAAGTTAATGCAGTGAAATTGCTAAATCTATTGCTATCACCATCCTTCAAACTCCTAAACATTCTAAACCAGTTCCAGATCCATATAGATATAGAAATATTTGTTTGTTGGTCTGTTCTCAAGCCCAGTCTTCCTGCAGCCCATACGTGCCTACTTATTGAACAATCACGAAATAGGTGTTCCAGGGTTTCGATCTCCTTCTCGCAGAATCTGCACATGGACTCCACTATAATTCTTCTTTTAATGAACTCCTTCCCAATAGGCAAACTGTTATTGAGGATTTTCCAAAGAAAGATCTTCCACTTGTTATTTTCCATAGAAAGTTGATGATAAGTTAAAACAAAATAACTTTAGTTCAAATAAATTTCAAACAATGGAACAAAAAAAATCAGACAAATATCACACACAAATTCATTTCAAACAAAATAAGTCACTTCCACACAAAATAATAAGTTCATTTCAATTTTCCAAAAAAATCAACCCATGGGAGAAACTCCCAGAAGAAATAACCAGCTTCCCATTTCTGTACTCAGGCTCATGATTATTCATCAAGTGGAACGAAATCGCAGACGTAACAATTTCATGAATATGATCACTAAGTGTTAAAGTATCTGAATGACAAATAGAACCCAAATCATCACAAATAAGATCATTAGCTGCTAAACCTTCAGCAATTTGGTTCCTGTTATCCTGAAACTGGATTGTTTTCATGTCATCTTCGAGTTGGAACTTCCAGTTAACGAGATTTGTCTCGTCTACTGGTGGCCTTGTGTCGTTGTTGTAGGGAAAGAGTAAAGTAAGCCTTTCATCTGCTTGTTCATAATCAGTGTTTGCATCTAACATAGGAGATCCGAGTACCAAGACTTAACCACTTAAATTCTGTAACAATTTGTCGAATAAGTTGTATAGCCTATCTGATTGAAGCAACAGTCTTTCTATGTCCCTAACGTATAGGATGATAGCTATCCACCCTTAGCTAACCAGTAGCACGAGATAACCTTTCCTATTAGCTTCTTTTTTTTTGATGCAAAGCCAGGCAAAACCATTAAATTAAAAAGTTACCAAAGTACAACCATGTCAATCAGGGATGTATCTTCCTGAATTACAGTTACAAGAAAACCACAAGGATTACCAAACAAAACTACAGGGTTACGACAGAAGCTATTATAATAACTGTCCTCCACCCTACAAGTCTTGGCCAAGATATCAGTAGCTACATTGGTTCTTCGGGGACTGAACTGAATTTGAATGTTAGTGATCCGCGTAACAAGCTCCCTGCATTGCAATATTAGATTAAAATTAGCATCTGGTACTTGTGTGTCCTCTAGCAAGTGCTTCACAGCAAATTGAGAATCTGAATGGATGACAATGCATGTTCTGCCCCCCTTTCTCAACCACAATCAGAAGACCTTCATTAATCGCCATAAGTTCACTTGTCAGCACACTTGGGCCTTTCCTATTAGCTTACGACACCAAACACTTTGACAGATATAATAATTCAGACAGGTCCCACTGGATATGGGTGAGAAATGAAAGGTGATTGCTTATGTGAATTGGCAGTGAGTTTCCATTTTTCCATTATTAAGTCATTCTAAAGACCTCCATGGCCTTGTTTACTGTGCGATCTCGTGTTGCAAAATCAGTACACTGCATGAGTTAATAGGATAGATTGTTGCAAGCAGGACAGATTCAAGCTGAAATTTCTGCTGCCAAGTGATATGCTCAAACTTGATCCTGCATCAGATTAAGAGTTTAAGATACAAATGTGAAATAGTTAGGTTGAGTACACACTGATGCAGTGCTTTAAATTCCTCTGCATTATTTCTCCCTCTACTTTAGCAGAGTACTATTCTTTTTCTTGCTTCAGTAAAAAAAATTTATGTTTAGTTTTTTGAAAAATAAATAAGGGAAAATAAATTTATCATTGCTAATACACCATAACAAATTTCAACTTCTATTTTACTGATGGCTTTACTTCCATTCGGCTTTATATCTTTTATTCTAATCGATTTTATGTCTTGTATGCAGTACTTTCCTCAAGTTCCTGCTACTTATTCTCAAGCGATGAGTGATGAGATACGTGATACTTTGGTTACATATTTTTTCAAGCAAAAACAAGTTATCAATGATCAGATTGATGAAGATGAAGAAAATGATATTTTGGACGTTGATCATGAATGATCTTTGTAGCTAGTGCATATTGACACTTTTTAACAAATGTTTTGCGAATCTCATAGCAAGTTAATACATTTGAAGTATTCTTTTGGATTTAAGCCTGTGATTGGAGTTTGAAGAATGTTATATATTACATTAGTTTTATTTAATTTATTGTTTTGGAGAACAAGAAGGTACATTGGTCAGTTTGGAGTATTTTTATGCATATATATAATATAGAGTTAATGGAATTTTACCATTAAATTGAGCCAATTTGTATATTGAATGGAATCTAATAGGTACCATGTAATTTGAAAATATATTATCTGTCACTAATTT
Organism: Spinacia oleracea; assembly: GCF_020520425.1. NCBI lineage: Eukaryota > Viridiplantae > Streptophyta > Magnoliopsida > Caryophyllales > Amaranthaceae > Spinacia > Spinacia oleracea. Next base: position 109,465,757 of record NC_079490.1, read on the forward strand.
ATTGGTTGTAGCAGCCATTTAAAATTTAATAATAATAAAAAAATATATCAAAGAAACCAGATTTATTAATTTAATAAATCTGGTTTCTTAGGTTGCACGTTTATGAAAGTGGAGCATCAAAGAAACCGTAGATCTGAAAATGCAGTCTCTTTAAAAAAACATCAAAGGAACCGCACTTTGTAATAAAGTGGTTTCCTAGTACAGTCAAAGTAACCGCATATTTCCTCAATTCGGTCTCTTTTTCTTTGTATTTAAATTCACAGGAAATGACCTAAGAAACCAGTTTTCTGCCAAAATCGGTTCCTTAGATATATCAAAGAAACCAGGCCAAAACTCCGGTCTCTTATGCTAAGAGACCTACTACCTAGGCACCGTATAAAGTGAGGTTTCTTTGCCTTGTTATGCCCGGTTTCTTAGGCTATTTTTGTAGTAGTGTTAATTTGTGGTTTATTAAATGATGAGTCCCTTCAATTTGACAATATATTCAAGATAGACTGTCAGGACCAGTCCTGTGACTAAGAAATTTCTATCCAGTGAACTTGAATGTCAAAAGTTTAAAATGGTCCCTGGTCGGAGTTTTCTATAAAAATGGACGCATAGAAAACGTTAGACGACTAGAATGCAAGATGACTAGTAGTTCTGTTTCTTGAACTATGTGGACATGGCAATGTCGCAATCATTTGCATAGATACTTACTTTGGGAAGACTAGTATCGGACAGACCTATGAAACTTTACTATAAGAGATGAAAATCCGTCATAAGTAAATTTCATTAAAATTATTAGACACTAATCCTCAATACCTGAGTGATTTGAGATTACTTGTTTGAGAACTGGTTACTTTGACGTTGTCAACCGTCGCATCGTAAAAGGAGGCTATAAAGGCAACGCTCGGGTAATCACCTATCAAACGAAGTCTAATCTCAAGATCGCAAGATTGGGATTGTCCTCCCATAAATCGGGATGAGATGCTGAAAGTTGTACAAGGCCACTCGGAGAGCTAGAAACTGTAAAATGCAGCCGTGCTTAGATGAATCTTTGATAAGGTGTTTTTCTGTCGTTGAATAGAAATCCACCCGACCAAACAAAACTTATAAACCACTAAACTAACCGGCTATATGGACTATAGCGGCAAGCATAGAGATCGTCCCATAGAAACGGTGGTCATTGAGTTTAGGTATTAAGCTAGTTTGAACAAGAGTTTTTTTGAATTGTATTCTAGAAAACTAAAGCTAACAATTTAACGAATTGAATCAATAAAGCGAAATACGACTTGGTGTATAGGCAAATAGCATCGAATGACGAACCCGCCAACTCTCGGATGGGGCACGCGAAGCGTCTAATCTACGGAAGAGCTTTCGCCTAATCCTAGACTAAACAAACTTGCATATAATAGGCACCATTATTCACTTACACAAGTTAGGCTCACATTGTCTTGCCAAACCTAGCCTATGCAATCCAATTAAATCTAATCAAATAGCATTTGCAACTACCACTCAATTAGGCATGGATATCCTATCACCAAATCATGTTTAATTACAACAATCAATCAACATTAAATCATCAATTTCCCCTAATTAAACCCCTAGATTCTCCCCTTTCCCTAACCTAAGACTACTCACTACACATGCTAGAAATTAGGGAATTCATGGATTCTAAGCAAGCAATCATGAAATTGAAGGAGTAGAAAGAAGGAATCAAAGAGTAGAGCATTCAATAGAAAAATCAATTAAAGAATTGAGAATTAATGGAACTAAAATCAAAGAAAACGAAATTCAAGAAGTTGAAGAACAATCAAAGGATAATGACAAAATAGCATGAACAAAATACTAAGAACATGAATTAAATTGCAAGGAAAAGAGAAGAGTTGAAGATATTACAACTTGAAGCTTGAAATCAATGGAGTTTCTCTCTCTAGAATACTAGCTTGAAGAGCAAACCTTCTAAAACTTCCTAAATTCTATTTCTGAAATTAATTGTTTAATAAAAATAATGAAAATTCTATTTATACAAACCCCTAAAAAATAGAAATTTAAACTCGAAAAGGTCAGCCCGCGCAGCCGTGCGATCGAGCAAACCCAGATGCGATCGCATCAGTGCGAGCGGGCCCTGGTTCCGTGCGATCGTTCTCAGCGACGATTGTCTTCTTCGAACTGTGCGAACGGGCTCACAAACCGTGCGATCGCACGGTCTTGACTTAGCCAAAATTTCCAAATTCTTCATGTTCTCGCACGGAAATTCAGTGCGAGCTCACCAAAAATCCGTGCGAGCGGGCTCATTCATAGTGCGATCGCACGAAATCCCAAATAGTTCCTGCATCGTTTTTTCAATTTCGTGCGAACACACATTCCTGGAGCATGAGCGCACGAGCCTGATTGACTTTGAAGCCAAGTCTGTTGACCCGTGCGAACACACAGAATTCCTGTGCGATCGCACGGGCTTGATTCGAGCAAACTTCAACTCTTTTCCATCATTTTCCAACATTTTACCTGAAAAGTGCATAGATGGAATAAGGGGATAAAAATGCAACAAAACTATACAAAACTATCAAAAAGCATAAAAAAAATCTATAAAATCCTAGGCTTAGAGCGACATAAATGCCGCTCATCAAACTCCCACAAGCTAAGCGTTTGCTAGTCCCTAGCAAACCAAGCATGAAATAGGGGAGAATGAGCCTTTATTCAAAATCTAAAACTACGAAAATAAGAACTACAAGAATGCACACTAACTCACTTTCGTAGGAATCACGGTTGCATTTAAGCGCATGCAACAAGCTCTTTAAACCCCACAATCGCTCATGGGGGCGAGTGGGATCTCGCAAGGGTTTCCAAAGAGAAAAACCCATAACTTTTCCGAAAATTTGAATCAAGGCAAGACCTAAAATGAAAAAAAAACAAACCAAGAAAAAGAAAGAAAAGAAAAAGAAAGAAAAGAAAAAGAAAGAAAGGAAAAGAAAATAGAAAAGAAAATAGAAAAGAAAGAAAAATGAAAAATGAAACTATAAAACTCAAGAAATGGCCCTTTATTATGGAACAAGTGTGAGAGAATTCTAACATTACTAACCAAATAAACAAATGTACGCTAACCAATGTCTTAAGTCGAGTGAAAGATTCAAATGCCAAGAAAAGATAACTAAGGGCAAGCACTTATCAATTCCCCTTGAACCGAGCATACCACGTCAAATCACTAGATCCCATCCACCCTTAAGAATAGTTTCTCAAGACGCCGCGAAGGCGCCGGAAAACAAGAATTGCAAGGGAGAAGAGAAGGTTACTCGACATCTTAGCACGACAATCCCATTCCATAAACTTGACCAAATCCTCCCTCCACCGACAATGACTCAACTCAAAAGGGTCAAGAGGACTTTTTAGGGTGTAACGTAGGCTAGGGGTAAGGTGTGGAACAAATTTGGTAATTGGTGCTCATACCTAAAGTGAAGCGCAATGAATGAACTCAACTCAAGCAAATCGAACCAAAAACAAACTCATACCACTTATTTGGGGTACCCCCAAGCTTATTCAAGAACAATACTAAACTAAAACTCTTTTGAATTTTTTTTGATTTGATTTTTTCTTTTTTTTGTGTGTGTTTCAAATGAAACTTTTCTCATTGCATTGTTTTTCTCTATTTTTGGCTTTTTCAAAACTTTCCTTTCTCTTTTTGCATATGCTTCATTTATTCACTAAATACAACATAATTCCCAAACTTTGTCATTCCATTAGGCTTGTAATGTGCTCATAAGAAATGAAGGGGCAAGGCTCAAATGGCTAGCAAAGGGGCAAATGCAAGCAAAAATATATGAGAAAAATAGAAAATAAAGTCCTAAGCTAAAAAGAAAAATAGTCACCGAAAGAAATGCCTCTATCGTCCCCTAAAGTAGTTCGGTCGCGGTCTCGGGAAGGAAATAGTCAAATTCGGGAGATAAGAAAGTCAATGCCAAAGATCCATGCCACTCAATATATGTAAACATGTGTTTGGGCTAATTTGAACATGATCCTCACCAATGGGAGCAAATATCACTCTCTCCGGTTTCAAGTCACTAGAGAGATCGACACCATCTTACCACAAGCCAAGGGTTGAAGACGCATGCTACCCAAAGTTCAACCAACTTTATTAACACCGAAATCCTAGATTCGACCCAAGACATTGAAAATCGTGCAAACATCTACCAATTAGGAATAAAAGCATTCTAGCCTACAAGTTCCAATTTTATTTGCCCAAATCAAGAATAATGCCTAAAAAACCTAGAAAAACTTGCCTTGACAAAAGGAAAGGAAAACAAAGAAAAAGGAAAGAAAAGAAAAGGAAGAAAAGAAGAAATCACACCAAAAGGAAAACAAAAAAAACAAAACAAAAGAAAGGAAACTAAATCAAACTAAAAACAAAGAAACTAATATATACAAGTGCACATAAGGCATGGTTTCAAAGAAATGAGCATCACAAATAGGCAACCACACAACAAAACTCCCCCCAAGCTTGAATTAGGCCATGTCCCCAAGGCCTAAAACCAAACAAGGAGGGGCACAGCTACCCATCCAACCAAATGCCCCACATGAAGTATGCCCGTCCCAAAGAATGCAATAGAGTTAGAAGGATATTACCGGATGGGTCGTGGGAGCAAGTCCCGCAAAGAACCGGTAAAAATCGAACAGACTCACCAAAAAAATCGATGAACAAGGCATTGGTTGAAAGCATGAACCCAAAAAAACAACGAAACCATACCAAAAATAACACAAAAACAAGCAAGAAAAATGTTAGTGGACAAGGGCCAAATGGCAAAAACACACCAAAAAAAATCATCATAAGCTCATCATATATACAACCACACAAAGTGGCAAGAAAACCACCAACACCAACAAGCATCAAAAGAATCTCCATAGAAAACCCCCACTCCTCATTACTCCCCCAAGCTAATCACAAGCATACCATCACAAAAGAAGATGGGGGAGAAATGGAGTGATCCCTAAGAAGAAGGGCCCGGGGCGTGCCCTTTACCCTTCGCATCATAAATCCTCCAATGTTCATCCCGTTCAAGACGATGAGCACGAGCCTCATCGGCGGTGAAGGGGTTGAAATTGTAGGTGGGGTCCACATCGGGACCCGAAGCATCGGTATAGGGCGGCCAACCATATTCGGGCCGAAGGGGGTAATTGCCATGGGGTGGCTGTCCTCGGGGACCATCCCAACTTCCCAAATATCCCTTGGGCCACCCGGTGAAATCCGCGGGCCACTCACTAGGCCGATCAACCGGCGGGGTGGTGGGATACATAGGGTTACCACGATAGTCACTCCCGCCCATCATAGTATAATCATAAGGTGGGAAGGAGGGGGGAGTGACACCGGATTGGGATGGGCCCGTCCAATACGGGTAAGTGGGTGTACGCTCCTCATTCCAACTAGGGACGGGCCCTTGTTGGGGAGGGTGATAAGGGTAGTTAACATAGGGGGCAAAGTCCCCTTTGTCAACATGGAAATTGTACACCCGCCTACCGTAGTAGGACGAGTCAAAATCGGGATAAGAATCCCCCGTGCGGCTCCCTTGAGAAGCAAGAGAAGCCAAGGTACGAGCTTGGTCCTCTTGCCCTTGCAAGATAGCCGCAAGGGTAGATTGCAAGCCTAATAAATGGAAAGGAGAGGAAGAAGATGACATACCACCCTCATTAGGGGAAGGCTCCGAGATAGGAGGAGGACCACAGGGGGGACGATGAGGAGGAGACTCCGGGGCGGGTTGAGGAGGAGGAAGCCTTGCCTCTTGGGAAATGAATTGAGGATTGCGGGGAAGCAAATACCTCACATTGGGAGTCCAAGAAGTGATGGTGGGATTGGGAAGGATTCACCAATCTCGTTGCTTCACCGTCCAAATATACTTATCATTCTTGGTGGCCTTGATCCACTTGGCATTGGTGAGCGTCCGCAAGTCAAGGAACTCCCCTCCGGGAACCGCATCCAATTCTTCTAGGGCGTTCTCGTAAGGATCATCGGTGAGTGCCCTCAAGAGAAGAGTGAGCATCCCACCAATTAGAATGTCCCCACTAGTTGGTTGTCCATCCCGAATCTCAATTATCCGAGTGATCAAAAGCTGCCCAAAATCCAAGATCCCACAATCCTTTTCAGTGGCTAGCCATAATGCTCCAAGCTCCGGGCTCGATAAAGACCCGGTAGCCCCCTTTGCAAAGACCGCGTATAGGAGTATGCGGTTCAAGTAACGGATGGCGGGGTGATGAAATGAAGATGACTTTGCCGAAGAGGAAATGAACTTCCCCTCCTCTCCCGTGAGGTCTCCCCACCAAACGTTCTCATCATAGGAGCCCGCATACTCCACCACCGGGTTAGTGACAAGACCCCGGTTTGGGTAGATAGTGAAGAAATCATTGATCTCTTCGTCGGTGAGCACGTGTTGATTATTGAAGACTTGGAAGTGAAGCTCAACCGTCTCTTTCCCATGATCATGAACCCTTCGCCTCCGAGCCGAGGCAAGAAACTCGAGGGTGACTCTCTTGTATGTCTTAGCATGCATCTTCACAAACTCCTCGAGATCGAGCCCCTCAATCAAAGTCTCAAGCTCCTTCTCAATCCCCAAAGTTTGAACGGCCTTCTTGTCATAGAATTTTGTCGGGCGGATGGTCCGCTTAGACAATTCCTCAAAGTGAGTCCAAGACCGTTGTTCCGGAAATGTAATTCCGTAAGTCTCGACTTCCGGAGGGGTGGGAGCCTTACGCTTGGTTGGTTGGGAGTTAGGTCCCTTCTTTGATCGTTTTGTCATCATGATGAGCCTTTAGGGAACAAAAAATCTACACACAAACAAAGAAAACAACCACAATCCAAAACAAAAGTAAAAACTAAGTTAGTCAAGAAAACGAACAATCTACCACCAAAACTACTACAAACAAATACCAATTCACCACCCAAGTTCAATGCGAACAAGAGTACTCCAAACAATACTCATCAACCAAAAACAACAACCCAACTAGAATTCCATCAACATTTCACCAAAAATCTACCAAGAGACTAGACTTTACAAATGTTAATAATGAACCATGCATAACAAGTTTAGACTATCAAGGAGTAAACACAAAAACAAACATGCATCACTAACCACTCAAAATCAAAAAATTCAGAAATTCCAACAAAAAGTATGAACAATGAAATAAAATGCAAAGAAAATGGAGAAGGAAGGGAAAGAAATCGTCACCACTAGTAAAGGAGGAAGATAAGATCACCCGGCCAAAAGCACTCTCCAATGCTCCAATTGCACCAATTAAGCACAAAATCAAAGTTCACACAAAACCCTAGAAATTGGGGGGTTTTGAAAAAAAAAATCTGAAATTAATGGTTTTAAAGTGAGGGAAGAGGATGAATTTGTAAATGTGAGTGATTGAGAGTGAAATGTGTGAGTGAAATTGAGTAGGAAATGGAGGTTGAAGAGTTTGAGTAGAGATAAGAGTGGAGAGATGGTGAAGAAATGAGAAATGAAGGAAGATGGGCGCGATTTTCTGATAAATCTCGATTGCAGTACCGGGTCGCCCAATCCGTGCGAGCGCACGAAAATTCCGTCCGATCGCACGGATCGAGCTCGAGCGCACAGAATTCAGACCCGCTCGCACGACCTGCCAAAGAGCTACTGATCCATTTTTCCAGTTTCGTTGCTGTGTGATCGCACGGAACTGGATAAATGTCTATTTTGCTTTGCTCGATCAATACACCCAATCTAACTCCTTTTCTTTTTATTAAAGGAAAAATAAAACTACGAAAATAAAAGGTAGAAAAAAAAGAAAAAATTAGGACTAGAGTTAGGCTACCGGGTTGCCTCCCGGGAAGCGCTCGTTTAACGTCATTAGCTTGACGAGTCCCCCCAAAGCTCATGGGGGGGACAAGAGAGGAAATCAATACACGGGTTGCCTCCCGGTAGCGCTCGTTTAACGTCATTATCTTGAAGGACCCCCCAAAAGTCAAGGGGGGTCAAACACACCCAACTTTGGGTCAACACTAGTCAACAAACCTTTCTTAGCCCCTTTAGGCACAAACAACTTACCCAAACCACCACTTATGGAGTGGGGACCAAACCAAGTCTCCCTAGGCGTAGGATCGCCTTGCTTAGATTTCTTGCTCATGCACCTCTTACCATTACATGTCGGAGTGAGTGACCCCACATCATCAAGATCCATCCCGAATGTGTCGGGAATGGTGATGATGTCATTATAGGAATCACCTAGCACAAAGGAGCGCTCGTGCATATCCTTCTTAACTTTCCTATCAATCTCAAAATCACACTTAAGAACACAAGGATTGTTAGAAGCATTAGCACAAGAGTGATTGTGCTCAACACAAGCAAGAGTGTCAACTTTCATACAACTTCTCATCTTAGAGCAACATTGATCATCAATAGCAAGCTTGAAACTAGCCTTGGCGTCTCCCGCCTTCAAAGTGATAAGCCCACCTTGAACATCGATGAGAGCACCCGTCGTAGCCAAGAATGGCCTCCCTAAAATAATAGGGGTATGGGTGTCCTCATCGATATCCAAGACAATGAAGTCAACAAGGAAAGTTAACTTCCCTATCACAAGGGTAACATCATCAACCCTACCCAATGGGATCATAACCGAGCGATCTGCTAATTGCAAGGACATAGGGGTAGGGGTGAGATCGCCAAGACTAAGTTTCTCATAAATTTTGTACGGCAAAATACTTACGCTCTCCCCCAAATCACATAGAGCGTTGTCAAACTTAAGCTCTTGGATGCTACAAGGGATCGAGAAGATCCCGGGATCCTTGAGCTTTAGGGGGAACGGGCTAGAAATCAAAGCACTACAATGCTCTGTTAGGTGCACGATTTCATTGGTGCCACAAGTCCTTTTGCCGCTCAAAATGTCTCTCATGAACCGAGAATAATGTGGCATTTGCTTGAGCGCCTCGGTGCAAGACAATGACACATATAGCTTGCTAATGGTTTCCCAAAACTTGTGAAATTGATCATCTAGCTTTTTTCCAGCAAATCTTTGAGGGTAGGGGGGAGGAGGAATTGGGAGTGGAGGAAGAGTAGTCTCCTTCGACTTATCACCATCACTCATGTCATCGACATGAGACTTCTCTTCCGCCACATCACAGTCCGGGGACTCATTTCCCTTAGAATTCTCACCCCTAAAGAAAGGAGCTTCAACATGCATATCACCATCATCTAAAGTCTTCCCACTCCTTGTCATGATTGCATACATTTTCTTAGGAGGTTGACCTTGGGGTGGGAGACTTGTATGCACTTGTTGTTCTTTGATGGTGCTACCAAGTTGTGCTAGTTGGGTCTCAATGATTTTCAAGTGAGTATGGGATTTCTTAAATCCATCCTCAAACTCAACATTCTTCTTGGCTTGCGCCCCCACAAACGACTCCATGAGAGCCTCAAGATTAGACTTGAGAGGTGGGAGCGGTGGAGGTGCATTGCCATTACCACTAAGGTTTGGTTGATATTGGTTTCCTTAGGTCCTCGGTCCATTGAATCCGGGAGGTGTAAATTGAGACACACCATATGGACCTCCCGAGTTCAAAGGATAACCCCCACTAGAGGCACCCCTAAATTGCCCATAAGAGTAGTTGTAACCCCCTCCACCTTGATGGTTGGGATTATAACTACCTTGAATGTATTGGCCTTGATTGCCAAGACCTTGAGATTGACCATAGGGTGCTTGTCTTTTATAGCCTTGCGCTCTATAGCCACCTCGGCCTTGGATATCATACCCACTTCCTTGGCCATAGCCTTGGTGGGATCCATACATAGGGGGCCCTCTAGGTGCTTGCCTAGCAAAATTTTGATTTTTGGGGTTATCATTTCTAGACCTCTCATTCAAGGAATGAGCATATTCCATATCAAAATCACCTTCATACGAAGGGCCATAATCCACAAAAGACACATTATGAACCAAGGGACAAGCATTGGGGAAATGACCATAATCTTGGCAATCACTAGAGAAAAAATGCTTATAGGATGCCCATCAAAGGTTGCCCTTAAATAACAAGAGAAAATTTTGATGGTTAAAAAAAATAAAAAAAAATTAAATGAAAATCATTTTCCCTCCAACTGAAACAAGCGCAACTTTTAACCCTAACATTTCATTTCCATCTTGCAGCAGTCACGTAGACCGTACGTACCTCCATACTCTCTTCTCCTTCTTCTTCTTCTCTCCATCACCGCCCACCATCACCACCAACACCACCGTGTTTCCGTTCTTCTTCACCTCCAACCGTCGCATTCACCGTTCTTCTTCGCGGCCTCCAGATTCCGGCAGCCCCTCACTCTTTGCAGCCCCTCACTCTTCGCAGCCCCTCCATATTCATGCCCTCCAGATTCAGCCGATAAGTTATTCCGGCAGTTACGGCGTCCGTGCCCTCCTGTTCCTTCTTTTCCGGCGGCGAGACACGCAATTCTCTTCACTCACCACGCAATTCTCTCCATTTTCGGTGGTTGATGTTCCTAGGTATGGTGTAATTGCATAATTTAGTTAAATTACTCTCTTATTTTCTCTGTTTTTGCTTGGTTTGTGGGAAAATGGTTTATCTATTTTGTTCTTGCGCTTGAGGAGGTTGAGTTGGTGTAGGTGATTCGGTGGTGGTTGGAGGGGGTTGGATGATGCAGGGGGACGAGTGGGACGAGTGAGGCAGTGGCTTGAGGTGGTTTAGTGGTGGGGGAGGCAGTGGCTTGAGGTGGTTTAGTGGTGGGGGAGGTGGTGGCTTGAGGTGGTTTAGTGGTGGTGGGAGGTGGTGGGAGGGAGGTAGAGCATAGGCATCGTGGCATAGACATCAATAACGTTGATATAATAACAAATAATAACAATAATAAATAATAATAATAATAATAACATTAATGATAATAACATTAATGATAATAACATTATTAATAATGATAATAATAATGATAATAATAATAATAATAATAATAATAATAATAACAACAACAATAATAATAATAATAATAATAATAATAATAATAATAATAATAATAATAATAATAATAATAATAATAATAATTATTATTATTATTATTATTATAATAATAAATAAATAAATAATTAGAAATACAAATAGAAGTAAAAATATAATTATAAATAAATAATGAAAACTAAAAACTAAACTAATTAAACTTTAAAATTTTATAAAAACGAAGAAAACAAATGAGTTATGAAAATAAGGCCTAAAATGTTTTTATTATCAAGAACACAATTCCTTATTTTTAATTTGTTGATCTCATCTGTATGTATGCGGCCTAAAATCTTTTTATTATCAAGAACACAATTCACTTTTTTGTAATCTAATAGCTTTTTGCTCCTATGTGCAGGCTAGACGCTTCCCCACCCTTTTCAGTAGAAAATTCAATTGTCGATTGTTTTTAAGGTGAGTTTTCCTCCCTTTACACTTTATTATCGAGCATTTATGCATATATGTTTACTGTTTACATTATTGGCTAGAAGTAAATGCATCATCATCATATGCCTAGATACCCGTTCAAGACTTACTCGTTAGGAGTAAGTCTTGAATAGTCCCCGGTTTGGGACTGTTCTTGGACGTCTAATCTCACTTAGGAAGTGAATGTATGTCTTCTTTTTGATTCTAAGGAATATACTGGCTCGTCGTTTCCCTATTTTGTTCTCTGGGTACATATTTAGGTAATAACTTACCTACATCGTGTACTTGGTGAACAGTAGGGAAATGCTGCCGGATTTTCCTTAGAATTGAATAGTTGACATGCACTCACTAGTGGGGTTAGACGTTCAAGGATGGGTTAGGTTGGAGTGATAAGGACCTTTGGAAGCATGCATTCATTCGATAAATCAACTTCTGTATGCATATGCTAAAGTGGTAGAGTTTTTGTTTTTCTATGCCAATTAAACGGGGGTTTTGGTTTGTTTAGAAGTTCCCGGAGATGGATCGTAGTTGGATGTATGGTAGACGTGACACAAAGGATTTCATGCATGGGGTTTCGGAGTTCTGTATGAGTGCTTTGCAACATCAAGCTAGTACGGGGGTCAAAGAGTTTTTTTGTCCTTGTTCCGATTGTGAGAATGTGAACACGATCAATAATGTTTTGGTGATTAGAGATCATGTATTTATGCGTGGTTTTAGACCTAATTACCATGTATGGGTTTATCATGGTGAGAGTGGAGTGTACGTAGGTAATTCTAGTAAGAATGTTGTGCATGAACAAGAAGAAGCTATCTATGTGGAAGAGGAAGCCGATTGTTTTGAGGATGACGATGAGGTTGAAAATAGTATTGATGATGATAATGATCGTGTGGAGGACATGTTACACGAGGTCGAGGATGAGGTTCGCGCTCGTGTTTTTGAGTGCTTGTCTAAGGCGGCAGAAACGCCACTGTATCCTGGTTGTACAAAGTATAGCAAGTTTTCCGCTGTTTGCACACTCTACAATATCAAGACAAGCCGCTGGACTGACATTAGTTTCACTGAGTTGTTGGTGGCGCTAAGTGATATGTTACCGGCTGGCAATGAACTTCAGAGGTCGAACTATTATGCCAAGAAGCTCATGTGTCCCTTTGGTTTAGAGTACAAGAAGATACATGCTTGTCCAAATGATTGCCTGCTATATCATAAGCAGTATGAGAATTTGGATAAGTGTCCACGGTGCGGAGTGTCGTGTTACAAACGCAAAGGGGTAAGCGAGGGTAAGAATGTGTACCCAGCTAAGGTGTTGTGGTATCTTCCCATAATACCGAGATTCAAGCGCTTGTTTTCGATAAAAAAAGATGCAAGGAATTTGAGGTGGCATGCAGATCCTGATCGAAGGAAGAAAGATGGTTTGCTTAGACATCCTGCTGATTCTCCCCAGTGGAAGACTATTGACAAGCTTCATGACACTTTTGGTAAGGAACCTCGGAATTTGAGGCTTGGGTTATGTACGGATGGGATGAATCCATTTGGAACTCTTAGCTCCCAACATAGTACATGGCCAGTACTTTTAGTCATATACAATTTACCTCCTTGGTTGTGTATGAAACGCAAGTACATCATGTTGTCGCTTCTTATATCGGGGCCTAAACAACCGGGAAACGACATAGATGTCTACCTTGAACCTCTCGTTGATGATTTGAGAAAGATGTGGGATGAAGGGGTTTCCGTATTTGACGCACATGCAAATGAGACGTTTAGATTGCGTGCAATGCTTTTTTACACCATCAATGACTTCCCTGCTTATGGTAACTTATCCGGGTACAAGAACAAAGGAAGGAAAGCATGCCCGACTTGTGAGGATGATACACAATCCAAATATATTTCTGAATGTCACAAATATGTGTTCTTGCGAATGCGAAGGCTTCTTAGACGTGATCATCCCTATCGTAAGATGAAGACAACATTCGATGGGGATGTTGAGATGGATGTCGCCCGTAGAGCGTTGACTGGTAAGGAAGTTTATAAGCGGGTCAAGGGTGTTGAAACGGTCTTCGGCAAGTCAGTGAAAGACAGGGGTACAACTGGATTATGGAAAAAAGAGTCCGTGTTCTGGAAACTTCCATATTGGAAAGATCTACCGGTTAGGCATTGTCTTGACGTCATGCACATCGAGAAAAATGTTTGTGAAGCAATTCTTGGGACACTTATGAATATTCCGGGCAAGACAAAGGATACCAAGGGAGTGCGAGAATACTTTAAAAGTAAGGGGCCAGAGCTGTGGCCTCAGACTTCGGAAAATAATAGAAGGAAGGAAATGGAAACAGGGGGTGCTAAGACAAAAGGCAAAGGTAAAGGCAAAGGCAAAGGCAAAGGCATAGGCAAAGGCAAAGGCAAAGGCAAAGGCAAACGCAAAGGCAAAGGCAAAGGCAAAGGCAAAGAAAATGGCAACGACAAAGGGAAGAAGAATACCCATTACTTGCCTCCGGCTTGTTACACATTGTCCAAAGTAGAAAAGCGGTTATTTTGTGAGTGCTTGTATGGAATTAAGGTTCCCTCGGGGTACTCATCGAACATGAAAAGATTTGTGTCTTTAAATGGCGAGTTGAAGTTGACAAGTATGAAATCTCACAATTGTCGTGTCATGATGCAAACCTTCTTGCCCATTGCAATTCGTGGGATATTGCCAAAGCATGTGAGACATACTATTACTAGTCTTTGTTCATTTTTCAATACGATATGTAGCAAAGTGCTTGATCCGTCAACACTCGATGAACTTCAGAACAAAGTAATCCAAACAATATGCGAATTTGAGATGTATTTTCCACCTTCATTCTTTGACATAATGGTTCATTTAATTTGCCATCTTGTTCGAGAAATTAAGTTGTGCGGTCCAGTGTTCTTGAGGTGGTGTTATCATTTTGAGAGACACGTGGGTGTTTTACAAGATAAAGTGAGGAATCCTGCACAACCAGAAGGTAGTATGATTCAAGGCACCGTGGGTGAAGAAGTTGGAAATTTTGTGGCCGAGTATTTAGCAAAACTTGAACCGATTGGACTTCCTACATCCCGGCATGAGGGAAGACTAGAAGGAAAGGGTACAATTGGGTCAAAATTGATCTCACCTCCTACGCATAAGCTGTTACAAGCTCACTTATATGTGTTGCATCATATTCTAGCCGTCCACCCGTATTTGGTGATGCATAAGCAGAAATTGGCTAATGAATACCCTTCCAAAGGGGAAAGAGAATTGACGCAATTGCATAATAGAGAGTTCATTAAATGGTTCCAAGATAAGGTGATGGGTGAACTAGAAGTAGCTGGTAATACTGTTTGTGAAACTGTTCTGTATCTAGCTCTTGGTCCTCAGGAAGTCGTGCAGTCATATTAGGGTTATGATGTCAATGGATACACATTTTGGACCGAGCACCAAGATCAGAAGTCGTTGTCAGTGCAAAATAGTGGTGTCTCCCTTGTAGCGTCATCAAGAGAGTATGCTAGTGCTAAGGATAGATCTCCGGTTGATGTCGAGTTGTCTTACTATGGGCGAGTCCAAGATATATGGGAGCTTAAGTACGGAACAAAATTGACTGTTGGTTTGTTTTGGTGCAAGTGGGCTGATAATAATAAGAGGTGTGTAAAAAGGGATGATCCTTGTGGGTTCACTCTTGTAGACCTGGGTCGTTTGCGTGAGACTGATGAGCCATTTATACTTGTATCACAAGCTAAGCAAATATTTTATATAACCGACCCCGCCGATAAGAAGTGGTCAATTGTTGTACCGGGAAAGAGAAGCATCCTCGGTGTCGGTGATGTTGAGGATGAGGACGAGTATGATGCTTTTGATGATACACCTCCTTTCACCAATCCCGAAACTGAAGTGACAAAC
The DNA here is from genome assembly GCF_020520425.1 of Spinacia oleracea. Classification (NCBI taxonomy): domain Eukaryota; kingdom Viridiplantae; phylum Streptophyta; class Magnoliopsida; order Caryophyllales; family Amaranthaceae; genus Spinacia; species Spinacia oleracea. The sequence goes on from NC_079490.1 coordinate 109,481,035, forward strand.
AATGTGGATAATGACACAAATTACATGCGTTCAGATCACACGGAAGGAATACTTGTTGATGACGAAATCTAGCAATGGTTAGAGGTATGAACTAAACAAGTCAAATTGGCACAGCATCTAGCTTTTTAATTTAGTTCTTATCACTGTGTGTTGGACCGTACTAACAGGCCACATGTTCAATTGGTCTACAGTACATGAATCAAGAAAACACAAGAGGCGACTTCAGACCAGCCTGAAGAAACAACCAACAAGGAGCAGTTAGTGGTGCAAGACTTGTGTATTGTGTTGGTGGTGCAAGACTTGTATATTGTGTACTGAAGAAAACCATACTGATGCAATGTACTTGTGTATTGTGTTGTGTTGAAATTTGTAACCTAAAGTTACTATATTGGGCGTAGTCACATTTTAGCTATTGGTAGTTTGTATTGTACGTATTTGGTATTTTGGTATTTTGTATTGTACATATTTTGAGCCTGGCTATTTGGGCTTCGGCCTCGTAGTCTTGCTTTGTTTTTAAGTTCATTTCTTTTAATATAAGTTTGACTATTTTCTCTGTGTGCTTATGGTTGAAATGTTTAGAATGTGGACTATATATATGTAATTTTGGGCCATATAAGTTTGTCATTTTGGGCCATAGATAACTTGAAATGAATCTTAGAAACATCTAACTAAGCATATGACACATAAAAAAGGTTTAGAATTTGGACTTAGGTTCATTTGTTTAGATTTGGGAACGAAAATGCCATTTTTGGCCATAAATGACCTATATCGACCCAAATGACCCTTAGGCGTGCATAACGAACTTGAAATGAGTTTCATAAACATATAACTAATCATATGAATCATGAAAAAGGGTTAGAATGTGGAAATAGTTCGTTTGTTGGTAGTTGGGATCGAAAATGCCATTTTTGGCCATAAATGACCTATATCGACCCAAATGACCCATAAGCGTGCATAACGAACTTGAAATGAGTCTTATAATCATATAACTAATCATAGGAGTCATTTTATATATTGTGATAATTATTATGCAAATTATGTATTTGTTTTGTGACGTGGTTTTGTTTCTTTAATTTCAGGTATAGCTCTATCATGGATGATAATGATGACCATAGTATGGATGAGCTGATGGATGATGACGATGACCGTAGTGAGGATGGGGATTATGATGCAGCGGTGGAGGAGGATAAAGGTGAGCCGGAAGATCATGAACATGATGAATATTTACATAGAATTGAACAGTTTGAGGTTATGGCGAATAGGGCACCCCCAATTGAAAACCATCAACATGTGGTGGCAAATGAAGTTAGCACAAGTAAAAGTGTTAAAAAGCGTGTGAAGAGAAAGGGGAGAGGGCCAACAAAAGGACTTGGGGTGAGAGAAGAGATGTACTTGGAGTACAATCAATTCGATAACCCTTGTGGTAAGTGGCGCCGTAAGTATGCAACATTTATAGGCCTTTGTATGCGGAAGATTTCAATTTTGTTGAAATGGGAGGATGTACCCGAGGGCTTGAAGAAAACTTTGTGGGATGATACAATGGTAAGCCTAATTTTTAATTCTAGAAATTTATCTAATCGTGTACTTGATGTCCGAACTAGAGCATGCTAATAGTCCGAGCATAACTAGGGCATGCACAACTAATACGTCCGAACATAACAACGACATGATTAGCTGCTGAACAGATTAGAAACTGATCTGTTCAGCTGCAGATCAGCAGTAGCAGATCAGAAACTGATCAGTTCAGCTGCTGATCTGCTACTGCTGATCTGCAACTGTGCAGATCAGAAACTGATCTGTTCATCTGTGCTTGTTGACGTATAATTTTATTGAAGTTTTGCATCCTTCCTTTCCATTCATATTCTGGCATCTGATGTTAGGTTCTAACGTTCGTTGCGAGCATAACTTGTATTCTGGTACCATTTTGCTTGTGACTTCACCATTTGGTTTTAGTGCTGAGGAATAAAGCACTGATTTTTGTTAGTTGGCCATAAACTGCTATGTTAGTTCCATCACCTATTCACCTCTTAAAATTGATAGCTTGATTTTCATTAAGTAGAACCCATGAAATCTGTCACTTAGTTTCTCTTATAATTTTCATATGTTCTTCATTATTTTTGCGCTATCGGAATATTATTGATATCGGAATGCTTCTCATGTGAATTTTATGCGTTAATGTGTGTTGCAAGATACAACTAATGTTAATAACTCATTTGTAGCTCTAAAAATGAGCAAACGAGCAAAAATAATATGGACCAAAGGCCTGTCACCACAGATCAGTTTCTGATCTGCACAGATGAACAGATCAGTTTCTGATCTGCAACTGAACAGATCAGAAACTGATCAGTTCAGCTGCTGATCTGCTGCTGCTGATCTGCAGCTGAACTGATCAGTTTCTGATCTGTTCAGCAGCTGATCTGCTGCTGCTGATCTGCAACTGAATAGATCAGAAACTGATCAGTTCAGCTGCTGATCTGTTGCTGCTGATCTGCAACAGAACTGATCAGTTTTTGATCTGTTCAAATATTAGATGTTATATTGCTGTCTTTTAATGAAAAGGCTCGGGAATATATGCTCGGGACTATACATGTTAACTAACATTTCCATTTTTATTTGTTTGTGTAGAATCAATTCCATATTGAACCTTCCCTTGCTAAGAAGGACGTTTTTGAATCTGATCTACGTATGAGATTCAAAAATTTCAAAGCCAAGTTGGTGAGTGGCTGGATTTCTAAGACGAGAGAGAGAACTAAGGCAGAGAAAGGTGAAAATGAAGGAGAAAATGATGGGGAAAATGAAGGTGAAAAAGAAGGTGAAAAGACGCCACCTATAAAGCTCCCTTTTGACATTTGGAAGCACATCACACCAGAGGAATGGGAGGCTTTTGTTGCACAAAAAACAACTCCACATGCAGTGGTAAATTTTCAAATAATCTACCTACGTACTTAATAAATTTATTGTTTACATTTTTCATTGAAGTTGACATGTATACTTTGTAGGAAAAGCGCAAAAAGTGTTCTGATTCTGCAAAGAAGAAAAAACATAGTCATCGGCTAGGTCCCGAGACTTATGAAGAAAAGAGGAAGAGATGGAAAGAAAAAGGATTATACCCCAACAGTGGCAACACCCGTGCCAATGATTGGTGGTGTTCGATGCATAGTCTCGACAAAAACGGGAAATATATAATTGTTAATCCCGAAACAAAAGAGGCTTGTGATAAACTAGTAAGTAAATGGAGTGATTTTCAATAATTTGAATTAATATATATATATATATATATATATATATATATATATATATATATATATATATATATATATATATATATATATATATATATTATACATTTTGTCTACCTTTAGTGTTAATATAACAATCATTTTTTATATTGTTTTCATAAAATAGGTTGAATATCAACAAGCATGTGCTGAAGGCAAGGTTTCTACATTTTTAAACAAGGATCCCTTGTACATGACTCTTGGACCTGACCCTCCCGGGCATCCAAGAGCTTTTGGAGGGGTACGTGTTGGCTTGAAAAAGGCGTATGGTGAAGAATATCGCAAGCCCACCAACTCAAAATCTATTGCTTCTTCAACAGCTTCAGATATTGCTTCGATGAGAGAAGAACTGAAGAAGGAGATAACTGAGACAATCCTACAACAGATGGGCTTACAAAGCTTGGAGTTGCCCCGTCGTAGCCCTTTGGTTTCATCAAGCCAACCAATTCTTGACCTTCAACCACCTACTGAAGGTCAAGAACCTACTGGAGTTCAACCACCTGCTAGAGTTCAACTGCCTACTGGAGTTCAACCAATGCTTGAATTAAAGGTGAGGTGAATTATGGAGTTTTAATTTAGTAATGTTCTTATATAAATTTTGGAGTTTTAATTCAATAACGTGATGGCTATTTTTAATCGTGATGGTTGAATGTTAGGAGGAGACGCCTTGCGAACTACTACACTCGGGACAATCAAATGGTGATAAATTGTATGTGGTGGCCGATGCGAATGCACAACCACAAAGTGACCGACCACTAGTCCACTTCAAGCAAGTCCCGAGTGGTTATTATGCGGTCAGCCCATACAATGTTCATGAAGACTATTTGGATTGGATACTTCCGGTGCCCAATGATTTTCTCTATACTTTGGGCGATGCCTCCGGTTCTTATGTACTATGGCCATTTGCATGGGTGAAGTTTTCAGATGAGGTGCTTTGTGTTTCTAATTCCACGCCTTTCTATTTTGCATAACATTTCCTATATGTTTCGATAAACAATTTTTTTCATAATCTCTTGGTTTTGTAAATTAACCTTGCAGATCATCAAGAAACTAAAAGCGCCACCAAAGACAGCTAAACCAAAGAAACCACCAACTCAAGCTAGCAAAGATGGTCAACAATCAATGGAGTTGATTGCAAAAGGAAGTTCACAAGGCAAGAGTCAAGACTACAAATTTAAATCATCGAAAGGTTCAGTTTCTCATGCAAATTTACTTGTGGAATCAGATGTGTTTGACTCTCTTAGTAAGTCGTGCAAATGGTTGCATAGTCTTGTTAGTGGGTTACCGGGTGATAATGCTATTGGAGTTGAGATGGACATGTCATTATTCCACTTTTTCGAGCATGGCATAGCATGGGTAACTAAAGACGATATATGTGAATTCCTTAAAAGTGATATGCTTAATATCTCAATGATACAAGTCTTCATGAGGTAATTAATATAGTTAGTTATGGTAATATATTTAATAAGGTAAATGGTGTGCCAAGTTTCGATTATTCTTATGTTTGCTTGTTCTTTAGGTCACTTCAGTTCGATGATTTTAGTTCGGATAGTCATATTGGGTGGTTGGATCCACAATCAATAAGTGGTGCTAGTTGCATGAACAATCGAGCCGAAGTCAATCAATATCTCGATGACGGTATCCGTCAATGCACAAAAGCTAAAAACAAGTTCATATTAGCCCCGTACTTTGAAGAGTATGCCTTTGCTTTAATATCTTTATTGTCCTACATTAGTGTCGATTCTAATGATATTTTGTGATTTTAGTGGCATATTATGGATTATTAAACCACTATTTTGTGATTGCAGCCTCCATTGGATGCTCCATGTGATATGTGTTCCAAGCCACACAATTTATCAATTTGATTCTTGTCGTCGAGATCCATTACGATACGTGTTGGTCAAGTCACTATTGAATAAGTACATTCCGTATTTTTTTTTTTGTACATATTAAATAAAACTTGCAATCATATTTTACATTCAAGCATTTAATGTTAATTAACGTCCAATGAATTGTGGAATTGCAGATTGTTGATGAAAATGAATGTCAAAAAAAGCGCACTTCCTCAATGGAAATCAGTTAAGGTAAATAATAATTTGTTCACTACTTATTGTACGGCCAAAAAAATAATATTTCCTATTAATTTATGTTCTCTTTAATCTAGTGCGCCCAACAAGAGGGTGGGGTCGAGTGTGGCTATTACGTGATGAAATTCATGCATGACATATTCAAAAAATGCAAGGAAGTTCAAGATCTGGAAAAGGTACATAAAATAGTATATTTATGATGTATTATTAGGCTAGAAATTAGTTTAAAAAAACTATTCGCCTATAATTGGCATGAACCGTCAAAAATGTCATTTTGGGCCCAATATGACCTATCGTAATTTCCATGAAATCTGTCACTTAGTTTCTCTTATAATTTTCATATGTTCTTCATTTTTCTTTGCGCTATCGGAATATTATTGATATCGGAATGCTTCTCATGTGAATTTTATGCGTTAATGGGTGTTGCAAGATACAACTAATGTTAATAACTCATTTGTAGCTCTAAAAATGAGCAAACGAGCAAAAATAATATCGCAATGAGAAACTTGACAATGGACCAAAGGCCTGTCACAACAGATCAGTTTCTGATCTGCACAGATGAACATATCAGTTTCTGATCTGCACAGTTGCAAATCAGCAACAGCAGATCTGCAGCTGAACTGATCAGTTTCTAATCTGTACAAATATTAGATGTTATATTGCTGTCTTTTAATGAAAAGGCTCGGGAATATATGCTCGGGACTATACATATTAACTATTCGCCTATAATTGGCATGAACCGTCAAAAATGTCATTTTGGGACAAATATGACCTATATCGTCCCAAATAGGCCTTATGTGTGCATAAAGAACTTGAAATGAATCTTAGTAAACTCTAACTAAGCATATGAAACATAAAAAAGATTTAGAAAGTGTCATTAGGTTCATTTGTTGGTAGTTGGGATCGAAAATGCCATTTTTGGCTATAAATGACCTATATCGACCCAAATTACCCATAGGCGTGCATAACGAACTTGAAATGAGTTTAATAAACATATAAATAATCATATGAATCATGAAAAACGTTTAGAATATGGAAATAAGTTAGTTTGTTGGTAGTTGGGATCGAAAATGCCATTTTGGGCCATAAATGACCTATATCGACCCAAATGACCCATAGGCGTGGATAAAGAACAAGAAATGAGTCTTATAATCATATAACTAATCATATGAATCATGAAAACGTTTAGAATATGGAAATAGGTTCGTTTGTTGGTAATTGGGATCGAAAAATGCCATTTTTGGCCATAAATGACCTATATCGACCCAAATGACCCTTAGGCGTGCATAATGAACTTGAAATGAGTCTTATAATCATATAAGTAATCATATAAATCATGAAAAAGGTTTAGAATGTGGATATAAGTTCGTTTGTTGGTAGTTGAGATCGAAAATGCCATTTTTGGCCATAAATGACCTATATCGACCCAAATGACCCTTAGGTGTGCATAACGAACTTGAAATGAGTCTTATAAGTATATGACTAATCATATAAATCATGAAAAATGTTTAGAATATGGAAATAGGTTCGTTTGTTGGTAGTTGGGTTCAAAAATGCCATTTTTGGCCGTAAATGAACTATATCGACCCACATGATCCATAGGCGTGCATAACGAACTTAAAATGAGTCTTATAAACATATGACTAATCATATGAATCATGAAAAACGTTTAGAATATGGAAATAGGTTCGTTTGTTGGTAGTTGGGATTGAAAATGCCATTTTTGACCATAAATGACCTATATCGACCCAAATGACCCTTAGGGGTGCATAACGAACTCGAAATGAGTCTTATAATCATATAACTAATCATATAAATCATGAAAAAGGTTTAGAATGTGGATATAAGTTCGTTTGTTGGTAGTTGGAATCGAAAATGCCATTTTTGGCCATAAATGACCTATATCCACCCAAATGACCCTTAGGCGTGCATAACGAACTTGAAATGAGTCTTATAATTATATGACTAATCATATAAATCATCGAAAATGTTTAGAATATGGAAATAGGTTCGTTGTTGGTAGTTGGGTTCGAAAATGCCATTTTTGGCCGTAAATGGACTATATCGACCCAAATGATCCATAGGCGTGCATAACGAACTTAAAATGAGTCTTATAAACATATAACTAATCATATGAATCATGAAAAACATTTAGAATATGGAAATAGGTTCATTTGTTGATAGTTGGGATTGAAAATGTCATTTTTGACAATAAATGACCTATATCGACCTAAATGACCCTTAGGCGTGCATAACGAACTTTCAATGAGTCTTATAATCATATAACTAATCATATAAATCATGAAAAAGGTTTAGAATGTGGATATAAGTTCGTTTGCTGGTAGTTGGGATCGAAAATGCCATTTTTTGCCATAAATGACTTATATCGACCCAAATGACCTTTAGGCGTGCATAATGAACTTGAAATGAGTCTTATAATCATACAAATAAGCATATAAATCATGAAAAAGGTTTAGAATGTGGATATAAGTTCGTTTGTTGGTAGTTGGGATCGAAAATGCCATTTTTGGCCATAAATGACTTATATCGACCCAAATGACCCTTAGGCGTGCATAATGAACTTGAAATGAGTCTTATAATCATATAAATAATCATATAAATCATGAAAAAGGTTTAGAATGTGGATATAAGTTCGTTTGTTGGTAGTTGAGATCGAAAATGCCATTTTTTGCCATAAATGACCTATATCGACCCAAATGACCCTTAGGTGTGCATAACGAACTTGAAATGAGTCTTATAAACATATGCATAATCATATAAATCATGAAAAATGTTTATAATATGGAAATAGGTTCGTTTGTTGGTAGTTGGGTTCGAAAATGCCATTTTTGGCCATAAATGACCTATATTGACCCAAATGACCCATAGGCGTGCATAAAGAACATGAAATGAGTCTTATAATCATATAACTAATCATATGAATCGTGAAAAAGGGTTAGAATGTGGAAATAGGTTTTTTTGTTGGTAGTTGGTTTCGAAAATGACATTTTTGGCCATAAATGGCCTATATCGACCCAAATGACCCTTAGGCTTGCATAACGAACTTCAAATGAGTTTCATAAACATATAACTAATCATATGAATCATTAAAAAGGGTTAGAATGTGTAAATACTTCGTTTGTTGGTAGTTGGGATCGAAAATGCCATTTTTGGTCATAAATGACCTATATCAACCCAAATGACCCATAAGCGTGCATAACGAACTTGAAATGAGTCTTATAAACATATAACTAATCATATAAATCATGGAAAAGATTTAAAAAGTGTACTTAGGTTCATTTTTTGATATTTGGGATCGAAAATGCCATTTTTGGCCAAATATGATCTATATCGAGCTAAGTGAGCCTTAGATGTGCATAAAGAACTTGAAATGAATCTTAGTACACTCAGAAAGTTGTTTTCGCGACCAATATAATTTCTGTTTTCGCATATGAAACTTAATTTAATTTATTGGTTTGCATGTACGTTGTTCTTTTAAAGGTTTTCACAACTCCAAGGGAGGGGCCCTTCACCAAAGAGGAGTTGGATGAAGTTCGAGACAAGTGGGCTACTTACTTCAACGATTGTGAATTACCCTCAGTAATAATTAGAGCAGGCTTGCAGTTATTCGTGACTCTTACATTATTTTGTTATTTATCGATTTAATTAATTACATTTGAATTAATTCGGAAATATTATTGGAAATTTGAAATTTATATCATTTTTGAGGAATGTCAAGATGATTTTTGGTGAAACAGTATTCTATAAATTATAATGCAGAATTTTATATTGCAAAATATCAGGAATTATATTGCAGATTTTTTTTTGTAAAAAAAAAAAAAAAAAAAAAAAAACTCAAAAGTTGCCCTTGTTTGCAACAAGAGCAACTTATGTGCAGCTTATAAGTTGCCCTTGTTTCAAACAAGAGCAACTTATGTGAAGCTTATAAGTTGCCCTTGTATGCGACAAGGGCAACTTATAAGTTTCACATAAGTTTCCCTTGTTGCCAACAAGGGCAACTTATAAGATTATAAGTTGCCCTTGTTAAGGGCAACCTTTGATAATTTCACAAAAGTGACCCCCCCATATGTTGCCCTTGCAATTGGCAACCTATAAGCCTATTTTAAGGGCAACCTATAAGGTTTTTTCCTCTAGTGAATTATCACAAAAAGAAGTGCCCGGAGGCATAGTGTCATAGGAACTAACCTTGCTCTTTCCCTTAGTGAGAAGAGTGGCCGAAGGAGGTGGAATCGTAGATGGTGATGGTGGTTGGCTTGGTGTGCTTTCAAGCTTTTCCAATCTCGAGCTAAGCTTCTCAATGATCCTAGCTTGCTCCATAGCATAAACCGATCCTTTACCATCATCATTCCTTCCCTTGCCATCATAGTCCCTTGCACCAACGTGCCAAGCTTGATAATTTTCGACCACGTCCTCAATTATCTCCTCAATTTGATCTTCGGTCTTGTTCATGATGGGACCTCCCGCGCCCGCATCTAGACTTGTCTTTGAATTTGGGCTCAATCCCAAGTAGAAGGTTTGAAGTAACAACCACTTAGGGATCCCATGATGAGGGCACTCCCTTTGTTACTCTTTAAAACGATCCCAAGCTTCGAAAAGTGACTGGTCTCGCCTTTGCTCAAAGGATTGGATTTTGTGGCGATATTCCGCCGTCTTCCTATGTGAGTAAAACTTGCTCAAAAAAGCACTAGTCACCTCATTCCACGTGCGAAGTGAGTTGGGCTTGACCTCCTTGTCAAGCCAATCACTAGCTCGCCCGTGGAGAGAGAAACGAAACAATGTCAACCGCACGTAGTCCGATGTCACACCATTGTGTTTGATTGTGTCAAAATAGTGTTCGAATTGATTTAGGTTCTCGTGTGGTGACTCGTTTATCTTCCTACAAAAAGGATGGCTTTGAACCAAGTTGATCAAAGCGGGTTTGATCTCGAAGTTATTAGAACTAGTTGTGGGAGCTTGGATACCGCATGTTGCTTCAAATGCTCCCGGTATACCCAAATTCTTAACCGGGAGCGCCAAAGTCTCAAAAGCTTGCTCACTCTCTTCTTGTTCCACACCTACACTCAAGGATTCGAATCGTTTGTGGCTTGATGAGCTAGTTCGAACACGCCTTAGTCTCTCTAGTGTCCTCTCCAATTCAAGGACAAGAGGATGGAGGGTCCTTTGACGAGCATGACGCCTATCAAGCATGCAAACTCAAAGAACACGTGAGTATTGCAAAGGAAAAGAAAGCTAAGCAAGAATGCAATGTTTTTGTATTTTTCAATAGTAAACTAGTCTCAACAAAACTCAATAACAACGACCGCTCCCCGACAACGGCGCCATTTTGATAAGGTGTTTTTCCATCGTTGAATAGAAATCCACCTGACCAAACAAAATTTATGAACCACTAAACTAACCGGCTATATGGACTATAGCGGCAAGCATAGGGATCGTCCCATAAAACCGGTGGTCATTGAGTTTAGGTATTAAGCTAGTTTGAACAAGAGTTTGTTTGAATTGTATTCTAGAAAACTAAAGCTAACAATTTAACGAATTGAATCAATAAAGGGAAATGCTAGGGAGTCGGGGATAGCCTAGGGAAATCGGGGGAAACGAAATAACAATTAAGCAATCATGAGCATGCAACGACTTGGTGTATAGGAAAATAACATCGAATGACGAACCCGCCACCCCTCGGATGGGGCACGCGAATCGTCTAATCTACGGAAGAGCTTTCGCCTAATCCTAGACTAAACAAACTTGCATATAATAGGCACCACTATTCACTTACACAAGTTAGGCTCACAATGTCTTGCCAAACCTAGCCTATGCAATCCAATTAAATCTAATCAAATAGCATTTGCAACTACCACTCAATTAGGCATGGATATCCTATCACCAAATCATGTTTAATTACAACAATCAATCAACATTAAATCATCAATTTCCCCTAATTAAATCCCTAGATTCTCCCCTTTCCCTAACCTAAGACTACTCACTACACATGCTAGAAATTAGGGAATTCATGGATTCTAAGCAAGCAATCATGAAATTGAAGGAGTAGAAAGAAGGAATCAAAGAGTAGAGCATTCAATAGCAAAATCAATTAAAGAATTGAGAATTAATGGAACTAAAATCAAAGAAAAAGAAATTCAAGAAGTTGAAGAACAATCAAAGGATAATGACAAAATAGCATGAACAAAATACTAAGAACTTGAATTAAATTGCAAGGAAAAGAGAAGAGTTGAAGAAATTACAACTTGAATCTTGAAATCAATGGAGTTTCTCTCTCTAGAATACTAGCTTGAAGAGCAAACCTTCTAAAACTTCCTAAATTCTATTTCTGAAATTAATTGTTTAATAAAAATAATGAAAGTTCTATTTATACAAACCCCTAAAAAATAGAAATTTAAACTCGAAAAGGTCAGCCCGCGCAGCCGTGCGATCGAGCAGACCCAGATGCGATCGCATCAGTGCGAGCGGGCCTTGGTTCCGTGCGATCGTTCTCAGCGACGATTGTCTTCTTCAAACTGTGCGAATGGGCTCACAAACCGTGCGATCGTACAGCCTTGACTTAGCCAAAATTTCCAAATTCTTCATGTGCTCGCACGAAAATTCAGTGCGAGCTCACCAAAAATCCGTGAGAGCGGGTTCATTCATAGTGCGATCGCACGAAATCCCAAATAGTTCCTGCATCGTTTTTTCGATTTCGTGCGAACACACATTCCAGGAGCATGAGCGCACGAGCCTGATTGACTTTGAAGCCAAGTCTGCTGACTCGTGCGAACACACAGAATTCCTGTGCGATCGCACGGGCTTGATTCGAGCAAACTTCAACTCTTTTCCATCATTTTCCAACATTTTACCTGAAAAGTGCATAGATGGAATAAGGGGATAAAAATGCAACAAAACTATACAAAACTATCAAAAAGCATAATAAATTTCTATAAAATCCTAGGCTTAAAGCGACATAAATTCCGCTCATCAAACTCCCCCAAGCTAAGCTAGTCCCTAGCAAACCAAGCATGAAATAGGGGAGAATGAGCCATTATTCAAAATCTAAAACTACGAAAATAAGAACTACAAGAATGCACACTAACTTACTTTCGTAGGAATCACGGTTGTATTTAAGGGCATGCAACAAGCTCTTTAAACCCCACAATTGCTCATGGGGGCGAGTGGGATCTCGCAAGGGTTTCCAAAGAGAAAAACCCATAACTCTTCCAAAAATTTGAATCAAGGCAAGACCTAAAATGAAAAAAAACAAACCAAGAAAAAGAAAGAAAAGAAAAAGAAAGAAAAGAAAAAGAAAGAAAGGAAAAGAAAATAGACAAGAAAGAAAAATGAAAAATGAAAAATGAAACTACAAACTCAAGAAATTGGCCTTTATTATGGAACAAGTGTGAGAGAATGCTAACATTACTAACCAAATAAACAAATGCACACTAACCAATGTCTTAAGTCGAGTGAAAGATTCAAATGCCAAGCAAAGATAACTAAGGGAAAGCACTTATCAATTCCCCTTCAACCGAGCATACCACGTCAAATCTCTAGATCCCATCCACCCTTAAGAATAGTTTCTCAAGAAACTGCGAAGGCGTCGGAAAACAAGAATTGCAAGGGAGAAGAGAAGGTTAATCGACATCTTAGCACGACAATCCCATTCCATAAACTTGACCAAATCCTCCCTTCACCGACAATGACTCAACTAAAAAGGGTCAAGAGGACTTTTTAGGGTGTAACGTAGGCTAGGGGTAAGGTGTGGAACAAATTTGGTAATTGGTGCTCATACCTAAAGTGAAGCGCAATGAATGGACTCAACTCAAGCAAATCGAACCAAAAACAAACTCATACCACTTATTTGGGGTACCCCCAAGCTTATTCAAGAACAATACTAAACTAAAACTCTTTTTGAATTTTTCTTGATTTGATTTTTTTTTTTTTTTTTTTTTTGTGTTTCAAATGAAACTTTTCTCATTGCCTTGTTTTTCTCTATTTTTGGCTTTTTCAAAACTTTCATTTCTCTTTTTGCATACGCATCATTTATTCACTAAATACAACATGATTCCCAAACTTTGCCATTCAATCCAAAAACAATCATTCCTCAACTTTGCATAATCATTCAAAACCATCAAGCATCATAAGTCAAAGCTTCACTATCACTTCTAAGGGTGAAAATAAAACAAAGGCTATTAGGCTTGTAATGTGCTCATAAGAAATGAAGGGGCAAGGCTCAAATGGCTAGCAAAGGGGCAAATGCAAGCAAAAATATATGAGAAAAATAGAAAATAAAGTCCTAAGCTAAAAAGAAAAATAGTCACCAAAAGAAATGCCTCTATCGTCCCCTAAAGTAGTTCGGTCGCGGTCTCGGGAAGGAAATAGTCAAATTCGGGAGATAAGAAAGTCAATGCCAAGGATCCATGCCACTCAATATATGTAAACATGTGTTTGGGCTAATTTGAACATGATCCTCACCAATGGGAGCAAATACCACTCTCTCCGATTTCAAGTCACTAGAGAGATCGACACCATCTTACCACAAGCCAAGGGTTGAAGACGCATGCTACCCAAAGTTCAACCAACTTTCTTAACATCTAAATCCTAGATTCGACCCAAGACATTGAAAACCGTGCAAACATCTACCAATTAGGAATAAAAGCATTCTAGCCTACAAGTTCCAATTTTATTTTACCAAATCAAGAATAATGCCTAAAAAACCTAGAAAAACTTGCCTTGACAAAAGGAAAGGAAAACAAAGAAAAAGGAAAGAAAAGGAAGAAAAGAAGAAATCACACCAAAAGGAAAACAAAAAGAAACAAAAGGAAAGAAAGGAAACTAAAATCAAACTAAAAACAAAGAAACTTATATATACAAGTGCACATAAGGTATGGTTTCAAAGAAATGAGCATCACAAATAGGCAACCACACAACAAAACTCCCCCCAAGCTTGAATTAGGCCATGTCCCCAAGGCCTAAAATCAAACAAGGAGGGGCACAACTACCCATCCAACCAAATGCCCCACATGAAGTATGCCCGTCCCAAAGAATGCAATAGAGTTAGAAGGATATTACCGGATGGGTCGTGGGAGCAAGTCCCGCAAAGAATCGGTAAAAATCGAACAAACTCACCAAAAAAATCGATGAACAAGGCATTGGTTGAAAGCATGAACCCACAACAACGAAACCATACCAAAAATAGTGGCAAGAAAATCACCAACACCAACAAGCATCAAAAGAATCTCCATAGCAAACCCCCACTCCTGATTACCCCCCCCCCCCCAAGCTAATCACAAGCATACCATCACAAAAGAAGATGGGGGAGAAATGGAGTGATCCCTAAGAAGAATGGGCCCGGGGGGTGCCCTTTACCCTTCGCATCATAAATCCTCCAATGTTCATCCCGTTCAAGATGATGAGCACGAGCCTCATCGGCGGTGAACGGGGTGAAATTGTAGGTGGGGTCCACATCGAGACCCGAAGCATCGGTATAGGGCAGCCAACCATATTCGGGCCGAAGGGGGTAATTTCCATGGGGTGGCTCTCCTCGGGGACCATCCCAACCTCCCAAATATCCCATAAATCGCAAGATCGCGAGATTGGGATTGTCCTCCCATAAATCGGGATGAGATGCTGAAAGTTGTACAAGGCCACTCGGAGAGCTAGAAACGGTAAAATGCATGGTCGTGCTCAGATGAATCATAGGCTATGATTATCTGTTTATTTGATCAGTTGAACTCTGAAACTGAGAAACACCTCTGGACATAATAAGGATGACAACTCTTACCTTATGTTCAAGAGCAAGCACCGAGTGACAAAGGAATTAGGAAATGCACACTTGTCCCTAAGGACAAGTGGGAGACTGAAGGAAATAATGCCCTTGGTCCAAATATGCATTTAATGGTAAGTCTAATAAATGCGGTTCAGTGTAAATTATACAAGTTAATAATTCGGTGAGATCAAGTGAACTGTATGCCTAGCTAGAGGCCGCTTCAGTTCAAGTGGAATTAATGATATTAATCCACAGCTTACTCTTGACTGAACCCGTAGGGTCACACAAATAGTACGTAAACGGATCAAGTATTTAATGGTATTAACTACTCCATCTATGGATATTGGGAATCAACGGATCTTGGTTCCAGTGGGAGCTGAGATCGTCAAAGGCAAATAATGAATACTTCGGAAACGATGATATTGCCGGAAACGGAAATATGGATCGTATCGGAAATATAAATATTATCCAAGTCGTAGATGTTGCCGGAAACGGAAACATGGTACGTAACGGAAAATATTATCGGGAATGGAAATATTGCCGGAATCTGAAATATTGCCGGAAACGGAAATATTGTCGGAATCGGAAATATTATCGGAATCGGAAAATAATTCCGGAAACGGAAATATTAAATATTTTTTCGAAACGGAAATTTATTCCGGAATCGGAAATATTAAATATTGTTCGTATCGGAAATGAATTCCGGAATCGGAAAATTAATCGGAAGCGCGACGTACGAAATAAACATCGGACGAGCTTGCTAGACGCAAGGCGTAGCACGAAGCTAGGCCCAACGCCTAGAGAAGCCTGCGCGACCAAGCAAGCAAAGCCCAGCCAAAGCGCGAGCAAGGCCAGCAGGCGCGCCCGTCGTGGGCTGCGAGAAGTTGTTGGGCCAGGCCTCAGCGCGCGCGCGCACGGCGCCCTTCGTGGGCTGCTGTGCATGTGTGTGTTTGTGCTTGTGTACGAAACCTTGATTGATTAGGATTCGTTTAGATTGAATTCCTAAATCTACTAGATAATTAATTAATTGAATTTAAGTTATATTTAGATTAGCTAAATTGTTTCCTAGTAGGATTCTAATATCCGATTTCCATACCCTATAAATAGGTGATCATATTTTACAATTTATAACGAGTAATTCAAGTATTCATTCAAGTTTTAGGCTTAAAACTCACACTTTTATTTGCCATAAAAATCCGAAAATTTCATAGTACCTTTGGCGCAATTCTAGTTAATTAAACCTAAGGCGGATCCGAGCTTGCTGTGGACTATCTACGGAGGGACGAAATTTGGAGTCCTAGACTTGTTCTTCTTCGGTTCGGGCGCAGCTAGGGAGGGCACGCTACAAAGAGTATGCATGCTAAATTATGCTAATTGTTATGTGGCAATTAATTTGGATTCCTTGCTTTAATGGTTTTTTCGCATGATTTATATTCAATTATATGTATCATAACCTTACAATAGGTGAATGCGTTACCCTTGTAGAATATATAATGAAGCATATATATGATCAATATGTACTGATATGGCCACACATAATCTTGCTTTCCACTTGGGGCAAATATATGATTAATAAAAGTATAATTATTAAAAACTTACTTTCCCAAATGTTTATTGATTTACATTGTCTTAGTGTTTTTAAATCACACGTAATAGATAATATAAAGTCTCTTTCTCAGTGCACATTCCCGTGGATGACACTCCATTGCTTTACTTATGTTGCTATCCCTGATCAATATTTTCATCCGGTTAATCATACAACCAGCAAACAATTCCTTAGAATAATCTCTTATTTTGTTCTTGGACATAAACCTTTTCCATATTGCATACTACTAGACAGAAGCTCCTTTGATAATATACACCTGGTTGCTCAAAAACAAGTACTGTATTTCTTTCATCTGAACAATATTCTCAAATGCTCATGTTCTGTATCGTTTTCCTTACCCCTTTGCATGTTTCTATATTGTGCTAATTATGTTTGTATACAAAATGAATCAAAGAATACAATTGTAGCAACAATCTGGTGCTGGAAGCTTTATTGCTCAGATTGGTATATACTGATATTTTTCAATCTCCAAAATCTATACAGTACAATCCTTTTTCTGCACTGGTGGAAGTACCTCACATCTATTTTGGTTACACGGATAAACAATCTTGCAAGGCAGATTCTTGTTTATATTTGGGCTCATCAGCCCAAAAGGAAAATTGCCTATCACAGGCCACATACCAAGTATCCAAGATACTATGACCCATATTATTGTGAACAGAAATATATTGTCTTAATAGTACTTCTACAGGAAAATAATCAACCCCTTAGAGATTTGTACTTGTTATTTGAAATGCGAATCGATTGTTGTACCAGACTAATTACTTATGATATGACCAATAGTTCGTAGTATAATATGTTTGCACAATCATTATGAAAATTTTAAGCTGAAAAGTGAGAGGACCCAAGAAATCGGAAACTATTAGTGAATTAATTTTCTTAAAGAAAAAGTTTAACCCGGATATTATTTTCGTAATCGAAACAATGGTATCCAATATTAATAGTGAGCGTATATCGCGAACACTAGATTACGATAATGATCATATTATTGATCATATAGGACATTTTGGTGGAATATGGGTTTGTTGGAACCAGGCTAATACTGATATTCAAATTGTTTCCCTTCATCATAGAATTTCCCACCTCATTGTTGTAGATAAGGCTAAAGGTTTCACTTTCTCCCTCTTTGGTCTCTACGCTCCAGCTCAAGAAAGTGAGAAGATGATATTTTGGAACTCTTTTGCTGAATTGATCCAATCATGTACAATTCCTTGGTGTATTATCGGTGATTTTAATGAACTTTTAAGCTTAGTAGATAAAAAAGGTGGGGTACCACTCACTTTACGACGATGTTTAAAACTGCAACGCTTTGCTCAACTTACTAATGCCAATGACATTCCTCCCATAGGTTCCTCTTTCTCTTAGAAGAAATTAATTCCCAATCATCTTATATATGAACGATTAGATAGATGCTTAACAAGCACTGAATGGCTACAGCTATATCCTCACGCAGCTTTGTCATACGAACATTTCTCATGCTCAGATCATAGTCCAATCGGTATTTACCTAGACAATTCAGGTCCTCAAAAATTATCGTCATTCAGGTTCCAAAACGTAAGGACTCTAGACTCGGAAGCTGAAGGAAATAATGCCTTGGTCCAAGTATGCATTTAATGGTAATTCTAATAAATGTGGTTCAGTATTAATTATACAAGTTAATAATTCAGTGAGATCAAGTGAACTGTATGCCTAGCTAGAGGCCGCTTCAGTTCAAGTGGATTAATGATATTAATCCACAGCTTACTCTTGACTGAACCCGTAGGGTCACACAAATAGTACGTAAACGGATCAAGTATTTAATGGTATTAACAACTCCATCTATGGATATTCGGAATCAACGGATCTTGGTTCCAGTGGGAGCTTAGATCGTCAAAGGCAAATGATGAATACTCCGGAAACGATGATATTGCCGGAAACGGAAATATGGATCGTATCGGAAATATAAATATTATCCAAGTCGTAGATGTTGTCGGAAACGGAAACATGGTACGTATCGGAAAATATTATCGGGAATGGAAATATTGTCGGGATCTGAAATATTGCCGGAAACGGAAATATTGTCGGAATCGGAAATATTATCGGAATCGGAAAATAATTCCGGAAACGGAAATATTAAATATTTGTTCGAAACGGAAATTTATTCCGGAATCGGAAATATTAAATATTGTTCGTATCGGAAATGAATTCCGGAATCGGAAAATTAATCGGAAGCGCGACGTACGAAATAAACATCGGACGAGCTTGCTAGACGCAAGGCACGGCACGAAGCTAGGCCCAACGCCTAGCGAAGCCCGCGCGACCAAGCAAACAAATCCCAGCCAAGCGCGAGCAAGGCCAGCAGGCGCGCCCCTCGTGGGCTGCGAGCAATTGTTGGGCCAGGCCTCAGCGCGAGCGCATGGCGCCCCTCGTGGGCTGCTGTGCGTGTGTGTGAGTTTGTGATTGTGTACGAAACCTTGATCGATTAGGGTTCGTTTAAATTGATTTCCTAAATCTACTAGATAATTAATTAATTGAGTTTAAGTTAAATTCAGATTAGTTAAATTGTTTCCTAGTAGGATTCTAATATCCGATTTCCATACCCTATAAATAGGTGATCATAGTTCACAATTTACAACGAGTAATTCAAGTATTCATTCAAGTTTTAGGCTTAAAACTCAGACTTTTATTTGTCATAAAAATCCGAAAATTTCATAGTACCTTTGGCGCAATTCTAGTTAATTAAACCTAAGGCGGATCCGAGCGTGTTGTGGACTATCTACGGAGGGACGACATTTGGAGTCCTAGACTTGTTCTTGTTCGGTTCGGCGCAGCTAGGGAGGGCATGCTAAATTATGCTAATTGTTAGGTTTATATTTATTATGCTAAATTATGCTAATTTATGCTAAATTTATTCTAATTTATGCTAAATTATGCTAATTGTTATGTTTATATGTATTATGCTAAATTATGCTAAATTTTCCGCATGATTTATATTCAATTATATGTATCATAACCTAACAGTGGTATCACGAGCCTCTAATTAATTCCATTATAATTTCTTAACATGGTTAAATTTTATAAATTTGCAAAGAATTAAAAGGGGTGATTAATTTCGTAATTGTAATTAATTGCAAATTTGCTATTATTTAATTATATGTTCGCAGTTTTTTGGCAGTTTCTTCGTTACTCAACAAAATCGAGTGATTTTTGTGTCAATTCTGTATGTAAAAGGAATTCTAAAATTTTGACAAAACTACTATTTTTCGGCCGAACCCAGAATTCCCGAATTCGAAGCCTAACTATGACTTTTCAGAGGTTTTAGTTTTTCGAACGCAAAATTTGTAATTTATAAGATGTTAAAATTAAATATTTGCGCTTCTTGTTGTTAAATCTTGAATTTTTGATTGACCTACAATATATGTTTAACAAATTTATATGCCTAAGCTTGTTAATTATACAACCTAATTTGTAATTGTAATTAATTTGTTGAAATTCGAATAATTTAGAATTTGATTTTATTTTCATAATTAATTGACGATTTAATTAGGTATCCATGATTAAAAACCACCATAAAAATTGTTAATTTTTGATAAATTTTAAATTTTTATGACCTAGATTTGAATCCATGATAATCGGAAATTAATTGATTAATAAATTTTCGATTTTTCGCCCTAAATTTATGAAATTAATATAATTTATTAATTTGTCAATAAATTTGAATTAAAAAGTTTTAATTTTTATGTAATTCGCTCATGAATTTTGCACGCACAAAGCAATGGACGCTACGTGTTACCCTTAAGGGGTGTTGTAAAGTGCGGGCATGCGACGACGAGCAAGGGAGCTCGTCGCCCATGCGGTACGAATGAAGCGAGCAACAAGCAATGGCGCGCGCCCAAGGCAATGGTGCCTGGGCGTGTGTGTTGCGCGATGGGCGATGGGCGATGGGGGCAAGGCACAAACCGAGCGAGCAGACGCGTGTGGGCAGCGATGGATGCTGCGCCACAGCGCGCACTGCCTCGCCCAGCGAGCAGACCATACGCGTCGAGTGAGGCGGGCTGCGCGCAGCGTGGCCTGGGCTGGCTGCGATGCGTGTGGCCTGCTCGTGCATTGTTGTGCGATCAATCGTTGGGGCGCTGCTGCCTCGTGACTCGATGGGGCTTGGGCGCAAGCCCAAGTGCCTCGTCTTGTTACGAGTGATGCGCTTTGAATTTAATTTTAAATTTTCAGTTCGGAAACGATTTTAATTAACTTTTAAATTCGTAATTTAAATTGTTTTCTCAGAATTTAATTTTGAATAATCTAATTATTAGAAATTCTAATTTATACTAATTATTTTACTAAAAATAAAACCTTGAATAAATTTAAATTCATTTATTTAAATCAATTGAAAATAAATTAAAGGATTCAAATAATAATTTATATGAGCTTTAAATTTTAATTAAATTTGTATGTTTCCGGTTAGACTAGGAAATACAATTTTATGTTTAAAATTAGTAAAGCATGTAAATTTATTGGTTTAGTGGGAGCGTTTTAGTCATAATTTCTTGATTAGGTCTACATTCCTTTAAGGTTAAAACAACTTGATTAGAATTAATAAGGATTGAATAATTGGTAGATTATTGGAAGCCTTGCTGCAAATGTTTATGTGATGCATAATATGTTCTACTAACCAGCTATGTGGGCCATTCAGATAATGAATGGGTGAATGGTATATATTGTACATGTACTGTTTTGCAGGTTATTGAAAGTGACTAGTATGGCCCAAATAGGATAGAAAATATGGTCTGCGTACCATTAATTTGAATGTAATATTGGTCTAAAGTACCAAATTTTATTGCTTTAAATATGGTCAGCGTACCATCAAATAGTTGTAATTAGTTTAATTATAGCTTATCCTATTTGAAGAAAATGGCGCCTCCCATGGTGAAATTCAAGACGGATTTTCCTATCCATTTTCAAGATGGACTTTGAAGTTGAAGCTTCAAGATGAAGTCGGGCCATACTAGATCACATTTATATCTTATGCATGCTTTAAGTTATTTATTGCTTTAAATAAGTCTTAATTATGCATGAGATTGTGGCTTGATTATGTTGCATGATTAAGGATTTTAGTTCACTTAAAATCTAACCAACATAGTAAGAGCCTTAAGTTCCAAACTTAAAAATTGAGTTAAAAGGTGTCATGCCAAAATAACACTTACTTGGATAAACCTTTACATCAATCTTAGTAATAGTTTTCCGCCATAGCGAGGTGTTACTTATTGATCCTAAAGGGGTAAGGTACACAAATAATTGTGAGTACATGTTAGTTTTGGTGAAACTCAACGATATAAGTAAGGAGTCCTTTTATGTCGTGGCAAATGAGATACGTTTACCTAATAAGTTCTTAGACGTACCTATCAACCAAGAGTAGTTTCTAGACTATTAGCAAAGGCTTTGCTTACCTAAAATATTTTAGAATTGAGTCTAAATACATAATGTGCTTAATTCTTCAATGATTTAAGGATCTTGGAATCATTTTATTCACACCTGCCGGAACACATAACTTGAATAAAATGCTTAATAAATGATAAATTATGCATGTTTGCTAGAATTTAAAGTTTATTAAGAGAAATTGTGAATGGTTATTTATTTGTTTATTCTTTTTAATTGTAGTTTTACTATGGCAAACAACAATCAAAACATCATCATGGGTTCTGAGCTTATGGTCAAGCTGAACCTAAAAAAATTTCTTGAATGGGAAGCTAAGCTAGTTAAAGTAGTCAGACTCAATGGACTTGAGTATGTACTGTTCCATCTTATGCCAAGCTACTATGCCAGAGACATGACCCCTGAAAGATTTGCCGCCTGGGATGCGGATCTCAATAAATATGAGTCTCATGCTGAACAATTTCCCTAATGAATGGGCTAGAAGGTTTGTAGCTTACGAACCTTTTACGCTCATCAAGAATCTGAGGGATATCTGTCGTGGAAACACGGAGGACAGGGACCTAAACGTCCATGAGTTTATTGAATCAATGTCTGGTCTAAAGGTTAGTTCTCATAATAGGTGTTTTAGGATGGGGGTCCAAGAAACACATGTTCAGCTCCTTCGCACTAAACAAAGGATTGGTGTCCCACTAAGGTTCCATGTGGAGCTTATGCTTTCATATTTTGATCGCCTAAGTCTGCTAGGAACACCAATAAGCGAAAGGATGGCAGTCTCTATCTTGCTCAATTCACTGCACAGTGGGTTTGGTCGCTTTAAGCAACTATACCTAAGTGAACCAAGAGAAAAAACAGTTGCAGAGTTTTTTCACCTTGTCAGAAAGGCTGAGATAGTACTCGACTGTGAGGCCAAAGATTTACTCAAGGCTAAAGGGAGACCCTTCAAGAAAGTGGAAAGTCCAAGGGCAATGCTGAGTCAAGAAAGAAGACAAAGTTGGACAAGTCCACATCAAGTTGTCTTTATTGTGATGGAATTGGCCATTACAAGAGAGAATGTCCAAAGCTTAAGGAAGATCAGAAGAACGGAACAGTCGTTCCATCTTCAGTTATTTTCGTTATAGACTGTATACTTGCTAATTCAACGTCTTGGGTATTAGATACAGGTTGTGGCTCATACTTATGTTCCAATTCGCAGGGACTAAGAAGAAGTAGAAGGTTAAGCAAGGTTAAAGTCGACCTACGAGTGGGAAATGGAGCACGGATTGCTGCATTAGCTGTAGGAACTTATTATTTGTCGTTGCCCTCTGGGCTAGTTTTGGAACTTAAAGATTGTTTCCATGTTCCAAGTCTTACTAAAAACATCATTTCTGTTTCTTGTTTAGATGCTAAGGGATTTTCCTTTTTAATAAAAGACAATAGTTGTTCGTTTTATTTTAAAGAGATGTTTTATGGATCTGCTAGATTACTCAATGGACTTTTTTTATTAGATCACGACACACAAGTTTATAACATAAATACCAAAAATGACAAAAATAATGATTCAGATCTCACATATCTGTGGCATTGTCGATTAGGCCATATTAACTTGAAACGCATAGAAAGACTTCAAAAGGAAGGAATTCTAGAACCATTTGACTTAGAGGATTATGGTAAATGCGAATCATGCTACTTGGAAAAATGACAAAGCAACCTTTCTCTAAAGTTGGAGAAAGAGCAAATGAACTATTGGGTTTAATCCATACAGATGTATGTGGACCAATGATTACAAATGCTACAGGTGGTTTCAGCTACTTTATCACTTTCACTGATGACTTCAGTAGATATGGTTATGTCTACCTAATGAAGCGTAAGTCTGAATCCTTTGACAAATTCAAGGAATTTCGGAGTGAAGTAGAGAATCAATTAGGCAAGAAGATTAAGGCACTGCGGTCTGATAGAGGCGGTGAATATCTGAGCTATGAATTTGATGACCATCTGAAAGAATGTGGAATTCTATCAGAATTGACTCCTCCTGGAACACCTCAATGGAACGGTGTATCGGAACGGAGGAATAGAACCTTGCTAGACATGGTTAGATCAATGATGGGTCAGGCCGAACTTCCAATAGAATTTTGGGGACATGCACTAAATACAGCTGCACTCACTATAAATAGAGCTCCGTCTAAAGCTGTTGAAAAGACTCCATATGATTTATGGTTTGGAAAGCCTCCAAAAGTGTCTTTTCTTAAGATTTGGGGATTTTGGATGAAGTTTGTCTGAACTTAATCGTTTGACGTATAATCTGACAAATGTATCCTTGTGGGCTATCCAATGGAAACAAAGGGGTATTACTTCTACAATACATCTGAGAACAAGGTGTTTGTTGCTCGAGATGGTATCTTTTTGGAAAGAGATCACATTTCCAAAATGACAAGTGGGAGAAAAGTAGACCTTGAAGAAATTCGAGTCGAACAACAAACTCTAGAGAATGCTCAAGATGACATTCAGGATGAAACTCATAGATCTTTAGAAGTATATGGTGAGAATCAAGGACCATCTAGAAATGTAACCCCGCGTAGATCGCAAAGATATAGATCTCAACCGGAAAGGTACTTAGGTATTTTGACGAACGAGAGCTATGAAGTTCTATTACTTGAAAGTGATGAACCTGCGACTTACAAACAAGCTATAACGAGCCCTAGCTCCAAGCAATGGCAAGAAGCCATGCAATCTGAATTAGACTCCATGTCTGAAAACCAAGTTTGGGATTTGGTCGATTTGCCAGATGGCTACCAAGCCATAGGAAGCAAATGGGTTTTCAAACTGAAAAAGGACAAGGATGGGAAACTTGAAGTTTTCAAAGCTAGATTGGTTGCAAAAGGTTACAGGCAAGTCCACGGTGTGGATTACGATGAAACATTTTCACCAGTTGCAATGCTAAAGTCTATTCGGATAATGTTAGTAATCGCTGCATATTACGATTACGAAATATGGTAGATGGATGTAAAAACCTCTTTCTTAAACGGCGATTTAACAGAAACTGTGTTTATGATACAGCCTGAGGGTTTTGAGGATCCAAAGAATGCTAAAAAGGTATGCAAGCTTAAAAAATCAATCTACGGATTGAAGCAAGCATCAAGGAGCTGGAATATACGTTTTGATGAAGCAGTCAGTGACTTTGGTTTCATCAAGAATGCAGACGAATCTTGTGTATACAAGAAGGTCAGTGGGAGCAAAATTTCTTTTCTAGTATTATATGTCGACGACATATTACTTATCGGAAATGACATTCCTATGTTGAACTCTGTCAAGATGTGGCTTGGGAAATGTTTTTCGATGAAGGATCTAGGAGAAGCACAATACATACTGGGCATCAAGATTTACAGAGATAGATCTAAAAGGATGATGGACTCAGTCAAAGCACTTATATCAATAAGGTGCTTGAAAGGTTCAATATGGCAGACTCCAAGCGAGGCTACCTACCCATGTCTCATGGAATGACTCTAAGCAAGACTCAGTGCCCAAAAACACTTGATGAGCGTAGACGAATGAGTGGGATTCCATATGCATCATTGATTGGTTCAATAATGTATGCTATGATATGTTCACGCCCGGATGTTGCGTACGCACTCAGTGCTACGAGCAGATACCAGTCAGATCCAGGAGAGGCACATTGGACTGATGCCAAGAATATTCTGAAGTACCTGAAAAGGCACAAAGATGATTTCCTGGTCTATGGTGGAGATGATGAATTAATTGTTAAAGGCTATACGGACGCAAGTTTCCAAACCGACAAGGATGATTTCAGATCAC
This sequence comes from Spinacia oleracea, assembly GCF_020520425.1. NCBI lineage: Eukaryota > Viridiplantae > Streptophyta > Magnoliopsida > Caryophyllales > Amaranthaceae > Spinacia > Spinacia oleracea. The sequence goes on from NC_079490.1 coordinate 109,506,973, forward strand.
AGTCTGGGTTTGTCTTCTGCCTCAACGGAGGTGCAGTAAGCTGGAAAAGTGCTAAGCAAAGCACCATTGCGGATTCTACAACTGAAGCGGAGTACATTGCTGCACATGAAGCAGCAAAGGAAGCTATATGGCTAAGGAAGTTCATAGGTGAACTTGGTGTAGTCCCCTCCATTAAAGGACCAATAGCTCTGTATTGTGATAATAATGGAGCTATTGCACAGGCAAAGGAGCCTAGACACCACCAGAGAGTCAAGCATGTACTTCGTTGATTTCACCCTCTACGAGAGTTCGTTGAAAGAAAAGAAGTCGAGATAAGCAAGATTGGAACTGATGACAACATCTCAGATCCATTAACCACTAGAGGAAAAACCCTCAAGTGCGGGCTCATTTTAAAGGGTTTAGTGCGGGATTTTACATGTGCAGCACATGGCCTGCCCGCACTTGATGTTTTTCAAGTGCTGCCAAAATATTGGCAGCACTTGATATTTCAAGTGCTGCCAATTTGGATAATGAGCCCGCACTTGACATATTTTGTGCTGCCAATTTTAGAATATGAGCCCGCACTTGATATATTTGGTGCTGCCAATTTTGAAAATGAGCCCGCACTTGACATATTTGGTGCTGCCAATATTGAAAATGAGCCCGCACTTGATATATTTGGTGCTGCCAGATTTGAAAATGAGCCCGCACTTGACATAGAAATGGGCAGCACAAGCATATAAATGAGCCGCACTTGGCCTATGAATGAGCAGCACTTGATCTAGATTTGTTATATATAACCGATTTCCCTGCTACATATTATAATTGGATCACGCCACTGATTAACCTCCATACGTCATATAAAAAGTATCCAATTATATAGATAATTAAATTAAATAGTATATAATTGTAAATATAAAAGTCGATTACATTACAATCATATGAAAAACTAGCTAGCATACATAATTTAAGATTCAGTAAAAGAAAATATCAAAGACAATCACTGGTAATGAAGTTTGCCAACATTTCTCGAACTTCATCTATCTCCTCAAAGGTGAAAGGCCGCTCCCTCGGATTATTGAATACCTTAAAAAGATCAACCATCAAAAAAATATATACACTTTAGTTATATTATAAATATTGAATCGTACAATAAATTAAGACTTAATTTGTTCATAATAAAGAAATAATGAACCGTATAATAATAAAATTGGTTAATTTCGGTTCCAACTTTCATCTAATGAACTTAAATAAGTATTTTAAAGTCCTTCCATGTTTAATAAACTTAGTTTTATGATTCAAAGACTCATTCTCTCCCATTTTGGTGAAGTTATGCACATTTAAGCCTCGTTAGTTAATTATCGGTGACATTTTGACTAAAATGGCTAATTTCGGTCCCAACTTTCAACTAATGAACTTAAATGAGTATTTTACAGTCTTTCCATGTTTAATACACTTAGTTTTGTGTTTCAAAGACTCACTCTCACCCATTTTGGTGAAGTTATGCACATTTAAGCCTCGTTAGTTCATTATCGGTCACATTTTAACTAAAATGGCTAATTTAGGTCACAACTTTCAACTAATGAACTTAAATAAGATTTTAAAGTCTTTACATGTTTGATACACTTAGTTTTATATTTCAAATACTAATTCTCACCCATTTTGGTGAAGTTATGCACATTTAAGACTCATTTGATCATTATCGACCACATTTTGACTAAAATGGCTAATTTCGGTCCCAACTTTCCACTAATGAACTTATATGAGTATTTTAAAGTTTTTCCATGTTTGATACACTTAGTTTTATGTTTCAAAGACTCATTCTCACCCATTTTAGTGAATTTATGCACATTTAAGCCTCGTTAAAATGGCTAATTTCGGTTCCAACTTTCATCTCATGAACTTAAATGAGTATTTTAAAGTCTTCCATGTTTAATACACTTAGTTTTATGTTTCAAATACTCATTCTCACCCATTTGGTGAAGTTATGCACATTTAAGCATCGTTAGTTCATTATCGGTCACGTTTTGACAAAAATGGTTAATTTCGGTCCTAACTTTCAACTAATGAACTTAAATGAGTATATTAAAGTCTTTCCCTGTTTAATACACTTAGTTTTATGTTTCAAAGACTCATTCTCACCATTTTGGTGAAGTTATGCACATTTAAGCTTCGTTAGTTCATTATCGGTCACGTTTTGACTGAAATGGCTAATTTCGATCCCATCTTTCAACTAATGAACTTAAATGAGTATTTTAAAGTCTTTACATGTTTAATACACTTAGTTTTATGTTTCAAAGACTCATTTTCACCATTTTGGTGAAGTTATGCACATTTAAGCTTCGTTAGTTCATTATCGGTCACGTTTTGACTAAAATAGCTAATTTCGATCCCAACTTTCAACTAATGAACTTAAATTAGTATTTTAAAGTCTTTATATGTTTAACATACTTAATTTTATGTTTCAGATACTCATTCTCACATACTTTGGTCAAATTATGCACATTTAAGACTCGTTTGATCATTATAAGCCACATTTTGACTAAAATGGCTTATTTCAGTTCTAACTTTCAACCAATGAACCTATATAAGTCTTTAAAACCATTTAGATGTTTAATATACTTAGATATATGTTTCAAATACTCATTCTCACCTACTTTAGTCAAGTTATGCATATATGAAACTCGTTTGATAAGTATAGGTTATATTTTGACTAAAATGGCTTATTTCGGTCCAAACTTTCAACTAATGAACCTAAATGGGTATTTTAAACCCTTTACATATTTAATACACTTAGCTTTATGTTTCAAAAACTCATTATCACCCACTTTGGTAAAGTTATACACATTTAAGGCTCATTTGATCATTATAGGTCACATTTTGACTTAAATGATTTATTTCGGTCCCACCTTTCAACTAATGAACCTAAATGAGTATTTTAAACCCTTAACATGTTTAATACACTTAGATTTATGTTTCAAAGACTCATTATCACCGATTTTGGTCAAGGTATGCACATTTAAGCCTCGTTAGTTCAATATAGTTCATATTTTCACTAAAAATGACTTATTTCGGTCTCCACATTCAACTAATGAACCTAAATAAGTATTTTAAACCCTTTACATGTTTTTTAGATGTATTTTAATGTTTCTAAATCTCATTCTTACCTACTTTGGTAAAGTTATGAACATTTAAGGCTAGTTTGTTCATTATAATTCATATTTTGACTAAAATGGCTTATTTCGGTCCCGACTATCAACTAAGGAACCTAAATAAGTTTTCTAAACTCATTACATGTTATCAAACTTAATTTAATATTCCTAAGTCTCATTCACACCTCCTTTGGTCAAGTGATGAACATTCAAGGCTCGTTTGTTCATTTTAAGTCATATTTTGACTAAAATGCCTTATTTTAGTCCCAACTTTCATGTAATGAACCTAAATAAGTATTTTAATCCCTTACATGTTTGTTAGGTTTAGTTTAAAGTTTCTAAGACTCCATTTTGCCTACTCTGGTCAGGTTATGCAAATTTAAGGTTTGTTTATAGGTTATATTTTGACTAAGATGGCTTATTTAGCTCCCAATTTTCAATTAATGAAACTAAACAAGTATTTAAAGTCCTTTACATGTTTAATATACTTAGTTTTATGTTTGAAATAATCAATTTCACCTATTTCGGTCAAGTTACGCATATTTAAGGCTCGTTTGATCATTTGTCATATTTTTACTAAAAGGACTTATTTCGCTCCCAACTGTCAACTAATGAACCTAATTAAGTATTTTAAACCCTTTATATGTATAATATTCTTATTTTTATAATTCTAAGACTCATTCTCACCTATTTTGGTCAAGTTATGCATATTTAAGGATCGTTTGATCATTATAGGTCATATATTGACTAATATGACTTATTTCGCTCTCAACTTTCAAGTAATGAACCTATATAAGTATTTAAAATCCTACATGTTTAATATACTTAGTTTTATATTTCTAAGACTCATTCTCACCTACGTTGGTCAAGTTATGAACATTTAAGGCTCGTTTGATCATTATAGGTCATATGTGACTAAAGTGGGTCATTTCAATTCCAACTTTCAACTCAATGTCACCTAGTTAAGTCTAGTTAAGAACATTTAAGGTTTATCATCCAGAGTGCACACTAGGCCATATGAGACACACTAGGCACGCAGCAAGCAATACTTCACTATGCACAAAAACAAATGTAGGATACAAAACACACTTCACAAACTTAAACAGAAAGCCAAAAAGGGAACCAACAAAATCATAGCACATTTTAAGATTAAGAAGCTACAGACATAGAACGGAGATTAGTGCACAAACATCATGAACTTCTACATTATTTGACATATAATCTTTACCAAACTCATTTTGGACTAAATTGTGGTATCTTTTTCTTTCATAAGCAAACTTATGCCGATGCACAACTTCTACTTTCTTTTCTAGCATCTCTATACAACCAAATTCTTAAATCTATACCTTATATTACCCAGAAAGCACACATGTTAACCAGCAATTACATTGAAAACATAAAAGTACAAGTGTAATTGACTTAACAACAAACCACAAGAACAACATACTACAAACAGTCAATTCAAGAAGAAAATTTCGGTAAGAAACCATTATCCTCGGTGGGTCTTTTTCTTCTTCCTCATAGAATGAGTAGGCAATATCCTTCAGTAACTTAGAGCTCAATGCGGTTGTGATTTCTGGGCCCTTCTCCGCAACACTGACAGTATACTAAGTAAATTAAATACTAAGGTTGGCTTGTGTCATGATGAAATCTTACATGTATACATGTATAGTAGCAATAACTTAGTCCCTGAGCTTATGTATAATGAGATGAGCACCTTGTTGGGGTTGAAGAGTGAGGATAGTGGTAGGAGCATGAGTATAAGACGGTGATAGCTCAAAAGAAAAGCGTTGTAAAACCATGGACACTGCCATTTTAGCTTCAAGAGGTGCAAAGTTTTGGCCGATGCAGATTCGCGGCCCCCAACCAAAAGGAAAGAATGCAATATTCCCCTTTGTAGCCTTTGCAACCCCTTCTGAAAATCTCTGTGGGTTAAACTCTTTTGCATCATCACCCCATATTTTAGGATCTCTTTGAATACGATATGCTGACATCGTAACCATAGCACCATGAGGGACTGTCAGATTTCCAAGCTGTACGTCATGGTTGAAATTCTTACGGGTGATTGTACACACTGGTGGGTACAACCTCAACACCTCATTCATTATCATTGTCACCTACAACACGATCAAACAAACATCATTTATAAATTAACTTTATTAAACAGTTGAATTGAACCTTACTACTATAAAAGAATGAATTAAGCACTTACTATCTTCAAATGGTTTAAGCCTTCAAAATCAGACTCGTTTTTTCCAAATGTTGCAACTACTTCTTCCCGTGCTCGTGCTTGCCAGTCTGTGCTTTCCCAAAAAAATCTTTTTCCATGCTAGAAACACCGAGGTTGACTCTTGCCCTGCTAAGTAGAACAGTTTGCACTCATCAATCAATTCTTGGAAAGTCATGCTTAGTTTTTTCTTGTTACTGAGAACATTTTCAGTGTCTTTGTAGTTGGAGTCCAATAATATCCCCAACAAATCATCCTTGGAAGCTTCGCCGGCCTCCATTGCCTTCTTTCTCTTAACGATTATCCCGGTTAATAAATTTTGTATTTCAGAGTTTACTGTTTTCATCCTCCTATTGGTCTTTGTTGGCACATACCTATAAGGAAACCAATATAATATCATCAGTGCATTGTAATTAAGTAAGTATAAAAGTTTTCCTACTGCAATACTTAGGAAATAATATCATACATCCATCTAGGGATATAAACTGATTGCAGAAGGCGTAGGGTGATTTCAGAGAAAATTTCTGGCTTTTCGGGTTACTGGCCTGAGTCGTCAAGTGCTGAAACCCTAAACCAACATTAAATACCATCCCTGGTTTTAACTCTTTCTCATGCTTGGAATTCAAGTTCAGACCCGTTTCCCTAAATTCAAGCCCAATACCAGTGCCAGCTGACTTAGTCAAATTCTTCACCAATTCTGGTTTCTCTTTCTCCATCACATACACAACATGGCCGCATCATGCGCCTTATGCAACACCTCATAGGCCTCACTCTGATTTTGATTAGCATCAATCAGAATAGTTCTTGATATATTTTAACAATAACTGTTATACCTAGATCAAATAGCACAAATAATCACACTACCTGGATCAAAATACAACAAATAATCATTACTTGATGCACTCGGCCTCAAATCAAACTTACCACCACTCTGGATAATTTGAGGGTAACAAATATCAACTTTTTCCGCCTTAATCTTAATCTTACTGGGCTCCAAAACAATTTTCAATATTTTATTAACAAATTGACATCTCATACTTCTAGTAACAACGGTAATACCAAAAATCTATCGTACACCAAATTATTTTGGTAACAATGTTATTAGTAGTGTAGCAAAACAACTCTAATTACCAAATTTCAACATAATTAAATACACAATTGAACTGAATATTTGTGAGAAAATCAACAAATCAAATTATTATTCAGAAAATTAAATCAATAAAATAGGGTTAGGAAATACAAACCAACGAGGGAACCAGAATCCGGCAGGCGGTTGTAGAAGCGGTGGAGGAGGGACGCAACAAGGAGAGGAAGAGCAGCGGCGAACCGGAGAGGGGAAGCCGGGAAGGAGAGATAAACGAGAAAATGAATTTAGGGAAAGCACTAACCAGAGAGGAGGAAGGAGAGATAGGCGGCAAATGAAATGGTTTTCGTGAAATATTTTCTGTTGCGTTTGTAAAATGAGCCCGCGCTTGAGTTTAAAGCCCGCACTTGAACTCAAGTGCTGCCAATTTTCTTAAATGAGCCCGCACTTGTGAAAATGTACTTTTGTTTTTATTTTATTTGCTCTCAAGTGCCGCCAATTTATTAAATGAGCCGCACTTGTAGGGAAGCACATGTCGATTTTTCTTCTAGTGAACTAAACCTCTGCCGCAAGCGAAGTACAACTCGCACACTACAGCTATGGGAATCAAGCATGTTAGAGAATGGCTTTGATGTCCTTATTTAATGTTTTAAAGTTTTAGAGTTTAATACTTTGTAAAACATTATTGGTTAACCATTCACATTAATGAATAGAATTCATTTTTCCCTTTAATTTGTGGTTTATTAAATGATGAGTCTCTTCAATTTGACGATATATTCAAGATAGATTGTCAGGACCAGTCCTGTGACTAAGAAATGTCTATCAAGTGAACTTGAATGTCAAAAGTTGAAAATGGTCCCTGGTCGGAGTTTTCTATAAAAATGGACGCATAGAAAACGTTAGACGACTAGAATGCAAGATGACTAGTAGTTCTGTTTCTTGAACTATGTGGACATGGCAATGTCGCAATCATTTGCATAGATACTTACTTTGGGAAAACTAGTATCGGACAGACCTATGAAACTTTACTGTAAGAGATGAAAATCTGTCATAAGTAAATTTCATTAAAATTATTAGACACTAATCCTCAATACCTGAGTGATTTGAGATTACTTGTTTGAGAACTGCTTACTTTGACGTTGTCAACCGTCACACCGTTAAAGGAGGCTATAAAGGCAACGCTCGGGTAATCACCTATCAAACGAAATCTAATCTCAAGATCGTAAGATTGGGAATGTCCTCCCATAAATCGGGATGAGATGCTAAAAGTTGTTCAAGGCCACTCGGAGAGCTAGAAACTATAAAATGCATGGTCGTGCTCAGATGAATCATAGGTTATGATTATCTGTTTATTTGATCAGTTGAACTCTGAAACCGAGAAACACCTCTGGACATAATAAGGATGACAACTCTTACCTTATGTTCAAGAGCAAGCATCGAGTGACAAAGGAATTAGGAAATGCACACTTGTCCCTAAGGACAAGTGGGAGACTGAAGGAAATAATGCCCTTGGTCCAAGTATGCATTTAATGGTAAGTCTAATAAATGCGGTTCAGTATTAATTATACAGGTTAATAATTCAGTGAGATCAAGTGAACTGTATGCCAAGCTAGAGGCCGCTTCAGTTCAAGTGGATTAATGATATTAATTCACAACTTACTCTTGACTGAACCCGTAGGGTCACAGAAATAGTACGTAAACGGATCAAGTATTTTATGGTATTAAATACTCCATCTATGGATATTCGGAATCGACGGATCTTGGTTCCACTGGGAGCTGAGATCGTCAAAGGCAAATTATGAATACTACGGAAACGATGATATTGCCGGAAACGAAAATATGGGTCGTGTCGGAAATATAAATATTATCCAAGTCGTAGATGTTGCCGGAAACGGAAACATGGTACGTATCGGAAAATATTATCGGGAATGGAAATATTGCCGAAATCTGAAATATTGCCGAAAACGGAAATATTGTCGGAATCGAAAATATTATCGGATTCAGAAAATAATTCCGGAAACGAAAATATTAAATATTTGTTCGAAACGGAAATTTATTCCGGAATCGGAAATATTAAATATTGTTCGTATCGGAAATGAATTCCGGAATCGAAAAATTAATCGGAAGCGCGACGTACGAATTAAACATCGGACGAGCTTGCTAGACGCAAGGCCCAACACGAAGCTAGGCCCAACGCCTAGCGAAGCCCGCGCGACCAACAAGCAAAGCCCAGCCAAGCGCGAGCAAGGCCAGCAGGCGCGCCCCTCGTGGGCTGCGAGCAATTGTTGGGCCAGGCCTCAGTGCGCGCGCATGGCGCCCCTCGTGGGCTGTTGTGCGTGTGTGTGAGTTTGTGTTTGTGTACGAAACCTTGATCGATTAGGATTCGTTTAAATTGATTTCCTAAATCTACTAGATAATTAATTAATTGAATTTAAGTTAAATTCAGATTACTTAAATTGTTTCCTAGTAGGATTCTAATATCCGATTTCCATGCCCTATAAATAGGTGATCATAGTTCACAATTTACAACGAGTAATTCAAGTATTCATTCAAGTTTTAGGCTTAAAACTCAGACTTTTATTTGTCATAAAAATCCGAAAATTTCATAGTACCTTTGGCGCAATTCTAGTTAATTAAACCTAAGGCGGATCCGAGCGTGCTGTGGACTATCTACGGAGGGACGACATTTAGAGTCCTAGACTTGTTCTTGTTCTGTTCGGGCGCAGCTAGGGAGGGCACGCTACAAAGAGTATGTATGCTAAATTATGCTAATTATTATGTGACAATTAATTTGGATTCCTGGCTTTTATGGTTTTTCCGCATGATTTATATTCAATTATATGTATCATAACCTAACAGAAGCAAAAGCTCTTGTCACTAAAAATGGGAAACAAAAACATCAAGGATCAAGATTATTCAGGATCATGCAGAAGTTATATCGCTTAAAATTAGACCTTAAACAATGGCATTTTCGAAAATATGGAAATATTCAAAATAAACTAGCGCTTAATCAAGATAAATTACAAAATATAGGACAACAAATGCAAATCCACCCAGATAATTACCACATTAAGCAGCACCTCAACAGACTCCAAAAACAACGTGAACGATTACTTTCGTTTGGACAAAAGTTGTGGGGTAAATATGCTCGAAAGAATTGGTTAACTCAAGGGGATCGAAACTCTCATTTTTTTCACGAGAAGATAGTAAATTTTCTTATTTTATATCTTTTGATAAGTTTGGGTATAGCCTTGAGAGAAGGCTACCCTAACTTTGTTTTATCTTTCTAAAAAAAAAAAAGTAACAAAGATGGAGTTCGCCAATTGCATCATTGCATGAATTAGTTTTGTTGCCTCGTTGGATAAATGACTTTTTATTGCTTTTGGATTTTGGTGTTTTTATTTGGTTAAACAACCAAACGTTACGTTTGGTAAATGACTTTTGGCTTTTGAACTGGTGAATATTAGGTAGCATCTAGAGTTGATAAAATCTGACACGATACGAATCGGACACGAAAAAAAAAAGGTTAGTATCTAACATTTTTGATATTAAACAGGTTAACAAGATATGCTACGACACGTTTAATTAAATGGGTAAGGTTAATTTTGAGGTTTCCCAAGCCGTTTATGTTTGAGCCAAACACAAACATCACCCAGTACGATGATTGCTGCTATTGCCTGCTCTTTTTTTTTTGGCAAATGCTATTGTCGGCTCTAATAACATCCAATAGTCAAGGAAAGTGATAAATCCAAGCAAAATTTTACTTTTTCCAAGAAAATCCAATTTTTTTTAAGTGGATTTCATTGGAAAAAGTGAAATTTTTACTTAGATTTATCTTTTCTCAATAGTCAATTTTACCAAACTATTTTTACACAAATAAAAAGTAAAATAGCCAAAAGAAAGGCAATATAAACAACTGGTTAAATAAACTAAGTGAACCGATCAACCATCAATTATGAACTTAACTCCCTAAGTGTTTTTTTTAGGGAACTCCCCAAGTTTGTTTCCTCAGTTAAAATACTTCGTGTACTCGTGGATTTATGATAGGTTATCCATAGTTGTGTTCCTGTTTCAAGTCTTTAGACACGGGATACCACACGTGCTCATTAAAATCACCAACAAATACAGAACACCTGTCATAAATTTATCTTTTTTAAAAAAGCAGGTAAAGTAGTTGGAAATGAATCAATGATGTGAGAGTACGGAGTATGTGACTATGAGTAATGGAATTTTCTTTTTGACGTGGAGTAATGGACTAATGGTATACTCAGAGGTGTTAAATCGGATCAACGGATCGGGTTTGGGTCGAACTCATCGGATTCGGGTTGAAACGGATTGGATTGGAACGGATTGGATTGGAATGGATTAATTTGGCTAACGGGTCGGATCGGATCGGATTGAAAACTTAACGGATCGGATCGGGTCGGATTTTTTATGCACTGGTTGATATCAGATCGGATTGGAAACGGGTCGGCTTGTAGTTCGGATGGGTCGGATCGGAACGGATTGGAACATGACGGATTGTTAACGGTTTAGCCGGACTATAACGGGTTCAGATTCATATCGGGTCGGATACATATCGGATCGGATTAATCGGGTAACGGACTAACACGGGTCGGATTGAAACGGTTTTAATTAGCCTGGTCGGGTCCATTTGGTTCCAAATTATATAATTATAATATCGATGACTTAATTAGGAGACGAAAACGATAACTAACTTTTAAAAGTAATAAGAATTTAAGATCAATAATATAAGTTATTGAGTATGTAGTATAAAACTTAGTTTAATACTACAGCCGCTCCTGAAAGTTCTTTACGCCTTACATCTACATCAATTACAAGTTTCATTTGAGTAGAGTATATAAAGGGAGAATGAAGTACAAGTACATCGTATAACTAATAGTCATACGCTTAATTGGTAGTGCGACATAATTATTGTTCTCTTATATAATTATTGTTCTCTTAATTGGTAGTGTGAACGGTTCGGGTTAAACGGGTTAGGATCGAAATTGGTTCGGATAAATGGGTCATGGGTTGAAACAGTTCGGATTAAACGGGTCATGGGTTGAAACATTTCGGATTAAACGGATTTTCCTCGGGTTGGAACGAATTCGCGTTCAAACGGATCGGATCATAAATGGGTTTCAGATCGCTTCGTTTCGGATTAAACGAATTCGGATTGTGACGGATCGGTCTGTTATCGGATTCAGATCTTAATCGGATCAATAGTAACGGGTCGGATCGGATTCGGGTTGAATATAATCGGACCGGATCGGATATCGGATCTTAGCTCGCGGGTCCTAAACGGTCGGATAAACCCATCGGGTTCACTGGGTCGGATTGAGAATTGACACCCCTAGGTATACTTCGTAGTTGCCAGTGGGAGGAGTTGAGGACCATGGCCTTTTAAATTGAGTACTCCCTCCGTCTCTTTTTGTTTTTTACGTTTTCCTTTTTAGGTATTTTAAAATGTTCTTTACATTTCCTTTTATATTATCACATAAATGATTTAGTATTCTATCAAAATTTGAGTCCAATTATTATTTTAACCAATTAAACTCATTGAATCATTTAATCTCTCACACTTTTTCATTGGGACATTAAATTTTTCTCATTTCCCAATATCAGAATTTTGATAAAAGTGAAAAACATTATAAATAAACGTAATTTATCTTGTTTAAACAAAAAAAATTGAGGAATATCAATGCAAATTAATTAATCGTTAAAACGCGTGAAAAATGTCAAACGTAAAAAACAAAAAGAGACGAAGGGAGTACCTAACAAGTAACAACTCTTTTTGTATTGAAATACGAGTAGATTTGAGTACTCATGTTTTTGCTTCGCTTCAAAGTTTTATTTATAAATTTGTATTAGCAAACAATAACAAAAAGTCTTGTGTTTGTTGATTACCGACCCTTTCTCTCTCTATCTTTCCTCTCAAAGAAGGAAACCCAAAAAAAAAACTTCAAACCCTAGCCGCCGCCATCGCAGGCTCGTTGGTGGCCGGAGTTTAAGGTCGCCGGCGAGCCTGCCTTAGCAACCGATCAAAACCATCGCTTGATTCCTCTTGTTTGCGGTGGTTTCTCCGGGAGAGAAGAGGAAGACGGAGCCAAGCTTTCCGCCGACGATTGCTTCTACCTCCTCTTAGTTTGCTACTCTTCTCGTCGGATCTTAGTGTAATTAGTGTTCAATTCAACCGGTAAAGAGCTAGCCATCGTGTGTTTTGGGAAGGATTGCTTGTTCGGATTTTCAACCACCATCACCTAATTCAGATCTATCCTAAACGCCGCTGCCGATAATCTCGTCGGTAAAAGGTAAAAGTTTAGGTTTAGGGTTTCTATTTTGGATTAGGAATTGCTAGTTTAAGGTGTTGATTCGAATTTCTAGGGATCTTTGGCTTAACTTTAAATTATTCCGTGTCGCCGCCGTCTTGTAGTGTCGGAAAATGCCGATCTAGACGGTAAAGGTAAAGATTAGGAGTAGGTTTTGCCTATTTTTCGTATCCCTTTGGCTTTAACTTCAAATTATTCCTTGTCGCCGCCGTCTTGTAGTGTCGGATAACACCGATCTTGACGGTAAAGGTAAAGATTAGGAGTAGGTTTTGGCCAAATTCGTGTCCTTTGTAGTCCTTGCCTTGTTGTTTATGGCTTTCTCTGGTTTTAGTATGTTAAGTAACTTTTGGGTTGTTTTGTTTATTTTGATGAAATTAGTTTGTTGGTGTCTCTTTGAACTGGTTAGCAAATTCCCTGTGGTAGTTATGATTTTTGGTAATTATGGTTTTTGGTTATGGTCGTTGTGGGGATGCTTTGAGGAAGCAGTAGGGGTGGAAATAGATTGCAGGAGGATGAAGGTGAGGAGAATAAGTGTCCTCTCCTGTACCAAATTAGGGTGTTTAAGTTTTGGTGAAGTGCGTCTTTGGTTAGTGGTCTTGGCATTGGTGTTAATCTGGTTAAGGGAAGGAGGTTTGTGTGGAAGTAGGGCTTGTTGTTCATGGGGTTTGGTTGTTAGTTGGTTCTTGAGAGTTAATATTTCAATTAATTCTCATTTTAGGTTAGCGGTTAGATTTATTCTGGTCGCTTTCAAAATCCTTTATTTAAACGCTGCTCCTCAATTTTTGAGGGTTCATAGCATGCTTTCTGAGTCATGGGTAATGACTCTTTTTTTGTGAGCAAAGTGTTTCGCTTACAATGTTGTCTCAACCAACTCGTGAAGGTCCTTTTCTTCCCCTTCTGTTCTTGTCTGTCAAGTGTCACAGGTTTCCAGAGATCTCTCCTTCAGTCTACCATTCCAGCTTTGGGTCTGTCCTTGGCGAAGAAATGACAACCAAATGTGGAAATCAACCAGGGAATACAAGGAGAAGCAACTAATTTAGTTGTGTTAATTAGTTTTAGTATAATAGCTACTAAAGCCCAGTGTAATGTTTTGGTAGCTTTTAATTATAGGTTGTAATCATGTTTTTAAGTTTTATGCAAATTTAAGCCTATGTCAAAAAAAAAAAAAAACAAAGTTTAATTTATCTTATTGTTACTCGTTAGATTTTTTTTAGGGAATACTCGTTAGTTGTTAGACATTTCGTACGTACATGGCCGATCTATATAACACGTTAGTGTGTTTTGATATAAGATTTTAAAATCAATATAACTTAACTGATGGACATATTCACATATCTTCTTTTCTAATCCTACACCATAAAAAACGATTAAACACACATTGCAAATCATTTAAGTTTAGTAATAAAAAAAAGTAAATACCTTATCCATACAAATATTAGTGCTTCATATTTTATAACCAAACATTAAAAAACAAAATTAAAATTAAAAGATAAAGGTTTTCTTTTTCTTTTGGTTAAATGGCAAAGTCAACCAGTTATTGAAATACAAAAATGATACTCCGTATTAACTTGAAAATGTGACAAACTTATTTATTGATACTAGGAGTCTAATATTAATGAAATTACTAAGATAGATTTTATTGATACTAGGAGTCTAATATTAATGAAGTGACTAAGATATATTTTAGGCATATGAGAATATTTTGCACTCGTACTAAGTACTTCGTATATCTTATCTACGTCAACAAGATAGATATTATAATAAGATATATATTATTATGAGACTTTATTAAAAAAGAACTCCGTATTTGGGTTATGGTGTGTGAGAGTTTTGATTTTTGTTCTCGAAGGACTTATTTTGTGATATTTACCCTATTGTATAAATACCTTAAGATTGTCAATTATAGATCTTCGCATTTTTTTGAGGGAAAAATAAAAATAAAAAATAAAAAAAATGCATTCTTTACTTTTCTCCCTCCTCTTCACTTCACTCTCTCTCCTCCACCCCTCCACGGCTCTCCCACCCCACCGTCCTCCACCCTCCATTGCCACGAACTCCCTGTCTTCTTCCATCCACGCGCCACCAGTTCCTCACCCCACTGTGTTCTTCGAAGTCACGAAACCCACACCTCCGCCATCTACCACCACCACAACCGCCCCTTGCTCCCACCACCTCCTCTCCCACGACTTTGCCCACACCTACTCTCAACCCCCTGTCACCGCACTATACTCCCCACCTTCTCACTGCCCCTTCACCCGCTACTCCTCCGTCGTCCTTGAATTCACATCCACTTGTAAAGGCCGCCAATTCGACCGCATCTTCGGTGTTTGGCTTAACGGCGTTGAACTCCTCCGTAGCTGCTCTGCCGAGCCTACACGCGAAGGTATTTTCTGGAAGGTTCGTAAGGATATTACTAAGTATTATTCATTACTTTTGCAATCTAATCAGACTATTGCTATTTATTTAGGGAATGTTGTTGACAAAACTTATACTGGTGTTTATCATGTGAATCTCACTTTTCATTACTACCCAATTGAGAATCATGGTGGAAAAAATCATCGAAAATTAGGGAATTTGTATGAAAACTTTGCAGATTTGATCCTACCCATTTCCAGAAATTTGCCATTGAACGATGGGTTGTGGTTTGAAGTTGAGAATTCAAGTGATGTTGAGTCAAAAAGTGTGTCAATTCCCAGAAATGCTTATAGAGCTGTGTTGGAAGTTTATGTTTCATTTCATGAAAATGATGAGTTTTGGTATACTAATTTGCCGAATGATTATTTGGTGGC
The DNA here is from genome assembly GCF_020520425.1 of Spinacia oleracea. Classification (NCBI taxonomy): domain Eukaryota; kingdom Viridiplantae; phylum Streptophyta; class Magnoliopsida; order Caryophyllales; family Amaranthaceae; genus Spinacia; species Spinacia oleracea. The sequence goes on from NC_079490.1 coordinate 109,522,536, forward strand.
GAATAATATGAGTAATCAACAGCCCGGAAATGGGGCTTTTAGGGAGGTTTTGGTGAGTTTGGATGGCGAATTGGTTGGGAGTGTGTGGCCTTTTACTGTGATCTTCACTGGTGGGATTAATCCCCTTGTTTGGCGGCCGATTAGCGCGATTGGATCCTTTAATCTACCTTCTTATGACATAGAAATCACTCCATTTTTGGGCAAGTTGTTGGATGGAAAACCACATGATATTAGCTTTAGTGTTACAAATTCATTAAATGTGTGGTATATTGATGCTAATTTGCATCTTTGGTTAGACAATAAGGTGGAGGTGGTTAAGGGGCAGCTCTTGGAAAACAATGTTGAGTCTCTAACATTGTGGACGAAATCCCATTTCAAAGGACTTAATGGGAAGTTTTATGCTGGTGCAAGTAGGTCTATAATGTCTAAAGGATGGGTAGAATCCTCGAAAGGGTATATGACAACGATTTCAATACAAAAATTTGATTTTGAAAACTATAATGTGCTTAGAAATGATGGGAGTTTACAGACAGTGAATCAGACAATTGATTTAAACACCACAGTTTTGACAAAACTGTACAAGGGGTTTGCTTGTCCGTTTTATAAGACAGAATCGTTGAAGAAGTTCGGGTTGTTTGTGTATACCAACCAGGTTGATGAGGGTAACAATAGCTATAGCTTGTTGAGTAATGTGACTTTGGGTTTGAACGAGGATAAGATATTTGCTACTGAAAGTGTGGTATCCTCAAGCATGCTAAGGAACCGGCAAAGAGGGGAGGGAACTATGGTAGTGAAGAACAATTTGGTGTCCAGTGGATTAGGGAGTACACATCAGGTTTATGATTACAATGAGAACAAGGGTGGTTTTTGTTACTTTAGGAATGTCAGCAGTCACAACTACACCATTGTCTTTGATCAAGTCACGGATAAATGTAAGGTTAACACTCTTTTGTCTAATGTATTTTCTTTCGACTAGTATCTTTTTCTTTTCAGGAGAAACAAATTTCAAATTTTTTCATTTTTCTTTAGTCGATACTCCTAATAATGGAGGCCCTGTAATTTTCATTATTCAGCTTAACATTTGGGTTAATAAAAATAGACTTTTGCTTTATTTTCTGACTTTAATTAATTGCTTGCTTTCTACTTGTCGAGTCATTCAGGAGTTTAGTGACGGGAACTTCTAAATCTCCAATACTCCAAGAAGGTTAGGTAACCGTACCTTCAGATCTTCGGTCTGCGCTCTCCCAATTGAGCTATCCCCGTAATTTGGTTCTAATCTAAGATATTACGCACTCATCATGCAGAACTACTCCCTCCGTTTCTTTTTGTTCTTCACGTTTTTTTTAGGTGTTTCAAAATGTTTTTACATTTTCTTTTATATTCTCACATAAATGTTTTAATATTCTATTAAAAATTTGTGTCAAATGATTATTTTAACCAATTAAATTTATTGGGTCATTTAATCTCTCACACTTTTCTATCAGGACATTAATTTTTTTTCATTTTACCAATATCAGAATTTTAATAAGGGTGAAAACATTAAAAATAAACGTAATTTTTATTCTTTAAATAAAAAAAAATAGAGGAATCTCAATGTACATTAATTAGTCGTAAATAAACGTGTAAAAGACAAAATGTAATGAACAAAAAGAAACGGAGAGTATCAAATATGATTTTTAAACATAATTCTCTCTCTAATTTTTTTCTTTTTTTTTACGCGAATTTCCCCCTTATCTATTTTACACTTTCCAAGGTAAAACTAAGTCTAAGTAAATCTATATATATATATATATACACAAAGGGGAGTTTTTTCAAAAACATTTAAAGCGTCTACATAGGATTGTCCAGTCACATAATCAGAGATAAAATTTGCTAGGAGTCTAAATAATAAATAAATACTTAGTAAAATATAATAATTGATAAATTTTATTTGGAGTCATTTTTGACGGGCTCAAATCCCGTGTTTTAAGTGAAATATTATAAGACAGAGTCTCTAATTACTGAAATGATCGATATATGTGCTGAGGTAGTCAATTATGACGACCCAACCCCCTTTCACGACAGGCTTGTGACGGAATCACATTTTAATTGTTCTTTTACGACGGGAAATCCTGTCATTAATACTTTTACCCCATAAAAAAGTATCAAATCATGCATTGCCTCTATAATTTTAATGTATTGATCCGTGAATCGCACGGGCTTAATTCTAGTACTAAATACTCCGTAGTAACCTGTTTATTAATCCAAACTTTTAGTGTTTTTAATTACTTAGAGAGACTATTAAAAAGTAAATATTTGAAGTATTATATAAGAGAAAGTCGTCAAAAAAGTGATTTACTATTCCACCCTTTTTTAAATAAAAAATTAAAACAAAAATATTTAGGAAAATAATTTAAAAGATGTTTATCAAAATCACAAGATATTAAACTAGAACTACATATTAATAAAAAAGGAAAAAATTAATCAACCAATTAAGTATTATTATACATGCATTTTAAATTATAAGCACGCATCGAGTGTACGGAAAACTACTGGTAACTAATGGCACAATACAGGGGCAGATCAAAAAAAAAGAAAAAAAGAAAAGAAAAGAAAAAGGGGTCCAAAATTTACCTTATCTTTAGTGCTAGAAAAAAGTACATTAAAATGTAAAAAAATTCAGTACAATTTATCATTTTCTTCCAAAATGTTAATGTCTTTGACAAACAATTCCTAGATTAAAACAACAACAACTCATATTATTCTAAGTACCCCTAACAAATAAAATCGACACAAATAAATTACCCTAAACGGCCATAAATCAGAAATCATATGCATAAAAAATCAATCAATACAAACATTGTACCACAAAGGGCCATAAACATGAATTATGCATAAAAAAAATTACAATTAAAATCAAGCATTTAATTAAGTTAACTCAATAACCCAACGAAACCATGTCTTTCAAAGAATGGTTTCTGTTTTATATCCGACTATTCCAACGTCAGGATGGAAAGAATAGCCCAAGATGTACTTACTTCATTAGTACTCTTTGGGGTTTGTGGCTAGCTAGGAACAACCGCATTTTTAGAAATGAGGCTACCACTGTTTCAGTTGTTTTTGCTTTTATTAAGATTGGCTTGGATCAACATGGAATACTACAACCACAGGTTAGGCCTTTTGTAAGGCATCTGCATCCACCAGAGGGGAATATTACTTTCCCACCGGGTTTCTTCAGGGTTATTTTAGCTGGAGTTGAAGATCAAGGTCCGATTTCCACAATTGTGATTGATGGTTCTTGGCACAAGAACACAAAAAATGCAGGTATGGGTTGGTTTCTTGAGAACCAACATATTCCGAATGATAGAATTTTAGGGGGAGCTCAAGCAGGAACATCAGAATCTGCTCTTCAGACAGAGGTTTTGGCTTGTCTTCTCAGTTTACGGTAGGCATCTCAAGCAGGGATTGGAAGAGTTACAATTCTTTCAGACTCTCATCGGTTGGTTGAATTGTTACATTCGGATGCTACTATGGACATTCAACTCATTTGGACGCTTGCTGAAATTCGGAGGACTGGCAAGACCTTTAACTGGTGTTGCATCAATAAGGTGGATCGAGACCGAGTTCAAGTTGCACATGATTTAGCGAAAGCGGCTTCAACCTATCTTTTGTCATTTAGGAATTTTCCGTTTTCTTTTAGTTGTTTGTAGTTCGTAACTTTGAGCTCATGTCAAAAAAAAAAAAAAAAACTCAATAACCCAAACACTAAAAAATTAAGTCAATTGTGTGACTTGAAATCACCGAAATTTTAATTTATAAAGATACAAAAACCTAATATTAAAATTAACATTGATTCAATTTCTTACTTGAATAGTAAGAATCAAGAGGCAATTAGCTCCTTGAGTCAAATGATCGGAACGACAAGAACTTTCCGGTGAAGGAGGCTCGGAGTTGTGAGAGGCAAATGTCTGACTGAGGCGGCAGCTAATGGGATCTGATGAAGAGCAACCGAACAGGCCCGGAGAGAGAAAAATGAGATTCAGGAGGTATTTGGTTAGGAGAGGTTTCAGGGAAAAATTGCTGGGATTTGATGTCAATCAAATTAACAAAGTGGAAACAATCCCAAAGCCAAGATCCATGTAAAAGTATAGATTAAGCAATACATACGTTAGACGTGTGTACTCCCACTTGCTCTATGAACACGACTGAGAACTGCACATGTGTTCCTCTACAATCGTTCGCCGACACGTTAAGATCCGCCTTGATTCCGATAGCTTAGATTCTACTCAAGGGTGTTTAGCTTTTTGGGAAATGTTCAACATGGAGGCACACAGAGAATTAGGATGCTATGTGTCTCTATGGTTGAGTATGTATGGAAAACGGTATGGAGCAAGGCTATTAAAATAACCTATTTACTTAAACTTAATAACTGGCCAAGGCTTGTGAGCAAAAGACCGGCAATGTAGGGATTCACAGTTAAATGAATAACATGATAGCAGAACAATCCCAAAGCCAGGAACCATGTGTAAAGTACAATTTAAGCAATACGTACGTTTGTAACGTGTACTCCCGTTTAGTCTACGAATACGAATAAGAACTCCAATTGTAGTTCCTCTACTTGGTTCACCGACACGTTCAGATCCGCCTTAAGGTTGATAGTTTAGATCGTATTTAAGGTTTCGTGACTTTTGGGAATAACAATATAATGGATGCATAGAGAGAATTAGGGTTCTCAGAGTGTCTAGGGTTAGAGATTATCAGTTGTTTGGAAAACATAAGTGTATAGGTTATTAAAATAACCTAACAAACAAGCAAACCAACCGGCCAAGCCAAGAAGGCCATGACCGGCGAACAAGCCTAGTGAGAACAACACACACGCAAGGACACAACCAGCAAGCTGCTGGGCCGCGGGCCACATCGCTGCTACTGCTCCCTTTCTCCGCGCGCGTTGGCAGCAAGGCCATGGGCCAGCGCTACTTCTTGCGCGCTGCGCCCATGGGCCTTGTGCGCTTGGCTCGTGGGTTGCCTCTTAATGTTGCGATTAAATTATCCTTCGATAATTTATTTATCGTTTCATATTTGACGATCCAATGTCGTACGATACGATTATTCATTTTGCCTAGCTTACGAATGTTAGGTTATGAACAATATAATTCAAGCGGAACCATAAAAGCCATGGATCCAAATTAATTGCCACATAGTCAATTATCATAATTTAGTATACATACTACATGATGCGTGCTTTCCCTAGCTGCTCCCAAATCGAACAAGAACAAGTAAATGACTCCAAATGTCGCCCCTCCGTAGAAAGTCCACATCACGTTCGGATCCGCCTTAAATTCAACCAACTAGAATATTCTCTAAGGTTTTATGCACTCGGGAAACTCACAAATGTGATAGACGAATATTAAATTCTCCCTTGAATTTAATGTCTTATGTGTTATATAAATTGTGATCATGAACCACATATTTATAGGGTGGAAATAGGGAAGTATATGAAGGAAATGTGTCCTTCACCCAAGGTGCATTAAGTCTAATACCAAGGTTCAGATTAATTGCGAACAATTAATTCAGTAAGATCAAGTGATCGGGACAGCTAGCTGGAGCAATGCTTCCGATCAATGAGTTCTAATCTATATTAGGCTCACAGCCTACTCTTGACTGAACCCATAAGGTCACACCAATGACATGTAATAGATCACCGGATTAAATGAATCGGAAATTCATTTAATAGCTTTTCGGGAATTAGTTCGGAAAAACGTATTATACGATACGACCTTGCATCGGAATTGTATATCGTATCGCAAATATTCGTAAGCTGGGCGAAATGAATAATCGTATTGTACGACGGTGATTCGTCGTGTACGATACGATAAATAATAGCCGTAAGGCGTTCGTTGCGAATACGAGCCGCAACGGAACTGCCGGCCCGTCGAGCCAAGCGCGCATGCGCGCAAGGCCCAACGTGCCGGCGAGCTAGCAGCGCAGCGAAGCAAGCCAGCCCGTGTGGCCACGAGTGCGCGCACAAGCACAACAGCAAGCAGCAAGCAAGCATCGAGGCCCATGGCCCATCGCTGCTCGGCTGCGCTGTGGGCTTCGGCCTGCGGTGCGCTGTGCGCATGGACTTGCGTGCGGTGTGTGTTATGTGGCCAGTCAAGGCCTTGTGTCTTGGCCGGTTACACTAAATATAATATTAGGTTATATTTCACACACCCCAATCAGTTTTTCCAGAACCCTAAACCTAATTCTAAATTACGTACGTTCAGTTTTGCTCTCTACTCAAAACTGTTCTTCCCGTAAAAGCAAACACTCTTGAACATTGTCTAAGCTACAATTATCAAGACGGATCTGAACGTGTCGGTGAACCAAATAGAGAAACGACAATTGAAGTTCTTTGTTCGTGTTCGTTGATACTATACTCGGGAAAACACGCTTCAAATGTAAGTATGCTTAATCTGTGCTTTATACATTTTTCCTGGCTTTGGGGATGTTCCGCACATGTTATGTATGTTTAACTGTATTCCCCTACAGTATAATCCTACTAGGAATCAATTAACTAGATTTATTAGGACTCTAGTTAATAATATTAGAACTCTAGGGATAATCAAATACTAAGTATTTCAGATCTACCCTTGATATCTAGTTATTGTTGGATTAGGAAAACAATAACTTGATGCCCAAACTACTTGCCGCGCAAGTAGCTTGGCTCCCAAGGCTTGCTTAGCGTACAAGCAACCGGCCCAGCCCTTGCAGCGTGTGGCTTGAGGGCCACGTTGCTGCTCGAGGCTTGGTGCCCATGCACACAACACACGACCCATTGCTTGGCGATGCTGCACTTGCTCGCCCCAAGCGAACTTCTCTGTGCGGGCTTGCTAGGCGCTGCGCCCGTCGCTTGCGCTGGGCCTTGTGTCTCGCAAGCTTGCTCGTCGAGCAGTTGCTTGTCGTGCTTCTGATTCTGGAATTTATTTCCGATTCGAACAATATTTACGTTTCCGAAAATATTTCCGATTCCGATAATTTTTCCGATTTCGACAATATTTCCGATTCCGGTAATATTTCCGATAATATTTTCCGATACGAACCATATTTTCGTTTCCTGCAATATCTTTGACTTGGATAATATTTATATTTCCATCACGAAGCATATTTCCGTTTCCGGCAATATCTTCATTTTCGGCAAATATTCCCTATTGCCATTTTTGATGGTTTTAGCTCCCACTGGAACCGAGATCCATCATTTCTGAATAGATAAATAGAGTACTTAATGAATATTATATTCACTTAAATACTTGATCCGTTTATGCACTATTTGTGTGACCCTACGGGTTCAGTCAAGAGTAAGTTGTGGATTAATATTATTAATTCCACTTGAATTGAAGCGGCCTCTAGCCAGGCATTCAGATCACTTGCTCTCACTGAATTATTAAATTGTTAATTAATATTGACCTCATTTATTAGACATAGCATTTATTGCAAACTTGGACCAAGGACATTATTTCCTTCAGTCTCCCACTTGTACTTAGGGACAAGTGTGCATTTTCTAATTCCTTTGTCGCTTGATGCATGCTCATGAACATATGGTAAGAGTAGTCATCCTTATTATGTCCAGAGGTACCTCTCGATGTCAGAGTTCAACTGATCAAATAAACAGATAATCATAGCCTATGATTCATCTGAGCACGACCATGCATTTTTAGTTTCTAGTTCTCCGAGTGGCCTCGTACAACTTTCGGCATCTCATCCCAATTTATAGGAGGAAAATCCCAATATTGTGATCTCGAGGTCAGACTTCGTTCAAAATCCCAATATTGCCGTTATAGTCTCCTTTTACGGTGCGACGCTTGACAACGTCAAAGTAACAAGTTCTCAAACAAGTAATCTCAAATCACTCAGGTATTGAGGAGTAGTGTCTAATAATATAATGAAATTTACTTATGAAAGATTTTCATCTCATACAGTAAAGTTTCATAGGTCTGTCTGATACTAATTTTATCAATTAAGTATCTATGCAAATGATTGCGACATTGCCATGTCCACATAGTTCAAGAAACAGAACTACAAGTCATCTTCCATTCTAGTCGTCTAGTATTTTCTATGCGTCCACCTTTATAGAAAACATCCGACCAGGGACCATTTTCAACTTTTGACATTCAAGTTCACTTGATAAACATTTCTTAGTCACAGGACTGGTCTTGACAGTCTATCTTGAATATTATTGTCAAATTGAAAGGACTCATCATTTAATACTAAACCAAGATTAAATGTAATATGAAAATATATTTCATATATGATAAATGTTCAACCCGAATGTTTTACAACCATGGGCCTCCAGCCCATCTTTAAAACAACTAATTGAATTCAAAGCTATGCTTGATTTCCAGTGCCACAATGTGAGTGTTGCTTCTCACTTATTGCACAGGTTAAGTTATCATGCTTTGCCAATCTTAATATCATTTTTATCGAATGTCTTTTGAGATAGGATAGTAAGATCTTTTGAGTATTTTTATTTTGTGATCTAGTCCTTCTTGCTTCAATAGTGGTTCTACGCATTTTCTAATGAAGAACCATCTAGTCAGCAGACATGTGATCCACCCAAGTTAAGTGAAGAACTCTTTAACGTAAACAACTTTATTGCTTCTTAGGAAATAAGTACTTTTACTTCAACTGTATAGGTTGCTAGTGATGCTTTGTTTGGATTTTCTTATCCAAGAAGTTCACAGATATGTGGAAGACTTTCCATATGTATCTTAGAACATAAAAATTAATATTTAATTTCCCACACAACAACTCATGGTCTTCAATCCATGTTGCCATTTCAAAACACGATGCTCTATAGCTCGTCCTTACCAATGGTTAACTCCAAAGGGATCTTTCTTGATCCTTTGCTAGTGTTTATGCGTGTAGCATCAATATTTGGCATATCTTCATTTCCTTGAATCAAGAACTATTCCTATGTACCTTTTTCAAGTACCATAAGTTTTTCTTAATCTCAATCTAGTTCATCTTCACATATATCAATAGAGATTGGTATATGTTTGTCATGCCTAAAGCCATACGGTACATTTTTGGTTATCCTTATATTATATCACACATGATAGATTCTTTGCAGAATACTTCCCAAATTAAATTCTATTCATGTGACTTTAGCTCATCTAGTTTCAGTAGATACTGAATCCAGCTAAATTCTTTGACATATAATATAGATTAAGAATCCCACTTATATTCTTTGATGTTTAACTTAATAAATGCTTATACATAGTTCAAACATCTATTACTTAGATTTATTCACATGGGTCGAATATCTCTAATGGAGGCTTTCATGTTTGATTTGGTAATTCCATTATTTAATCTAAAACAATATTTTAAGATATTTGTAAATAGATCTTAATACCCAGTATGCACTAAGTTTCTCTTTGGCCCATCATTGATGAATGATTTCAAATCTAAGTTATTAGTATTTGAATGTTATTTCACAATAGAGAGATATGTGTGTGATACACATAGGACCAGTTGAGTTTTACTCCCACTAAACTTCTTATATATCTATAGGAATCATGTTCATTTTATGAAACTAAAATACTTACTAGCTTCACTAAAATATAGTTCCAATTCCCAATTGCTTGCTTAAATTCATACTCGGATTTCATAAGTTAGCATTCATTTTAAGCATTTACACTAGTAGAAAAAACCCCTGTTGCAGCCCCCTTGTTGCAGCGTACATGTATAAATACGCTTCAACAACCATTCGGTCAACGCGGGTCAAACCCTTTAAAGGGTTATCGCAGCGTACATTTTAGTTGTTCGCAACAAATGCGTTTGTTGCAGCGTACAAAATAAAAGCCCGCAGCAACAACCCGACTTTATTGCAGCGTACATGTTATTGCCCGCTGCAACAAGTCCGCGTTTCAAAATTTTTTACTTTCCTAGGTTGCAACAAACCGCGCTCAAACGTACGTTGTTCCTTCTCTGCTAGCTCCAAGCTTTTTCCCTTAAACAAATATCCAAGCAAGCCGTCGAACTCAGCCCTGCGTCGCCGTCGAACTCAGCCCTGCGTCGCCGTCGAACCCAAGCGTTGCTCAGCCCTGCGTCGCTGTCTTCGCCGGTGTGTGGTGTTCTCGCCTCATCTCCCCCATCCCGTTCAATTCTCGCGCGGCCTGTCACTGAAAGATATATTCTTGGTCGGCCGGGGGTTCAACATCTCCCCGTCGCGTCGTGGTTCCGGTGGTTGCTCGGCGTCGTGGTTCCGGTGGTTTCGGTATGGTGTGTTCAATTTTTATTTTCGTTTTTTATTTTCGTTTTCAGATTAGGGTTCAATTTTAGTTTTTGATTTTCGTTTTGATTATTGTTTTTGATTTTCGTTTTTGATTTTCGTTTTGATTTTCGTTTTGATTTTCGTTTTTGATTTTCGTTTTGATTTTCGTTTTGATTTTCGTTTTTATTTTGATTTTTTTTGGCTGTTTTTCAATTATTTCTTTAATTTGCAGTTAATTGTGAAGATGGGTAGATACTCATATGGTTGAAGAGAGGGGCGATGACCGTACTGCCAGCATAATCTATCATCGTGCTTGTTCGAATTTCAACAATTGCATAAGGTATTGATATATCTAATTATCTTCATAAAATTTCTCTTTTCCTCTTTTGAAAGTTGAAATCAATAGTACAGTAAGTGCATATCATTTTTACGATAAATAAAATTTGGATAAGTATAGTAAGTGTAATAATAAAACGTGTACATTAGTATTCTATGCTTAAGTATCCATTCCGTTTTACTTATTAGGACTGTTTTTGGACTTCTAATATCACTTCAGTGAAGCATTGATAAATTTAAATGATGTAACCAAAGATTTGCGGAACTTCTTAATGATTTTGTGACTTCTTAATATATGTGTTTATGTGTGGAACCTTTTGTTGTTGTTATTAGTAATGAGTCGTCGTTGGATGTATGGTGACCATACTACGGCAGAATACTTGAGTGGGGTCGCAGAGTTCATTAGATGTGCTTTAGCACACCAACGGAGTACAAAAGCCGAAAAAATCTATTGTCCCTGCCGTGATTGTAACAATATCAAGCGGTTAGGTGACATTGATGAAATTGAGGATCATTTATTTCGCCGTGGGTTTAAGCAAGATTACCATGTTTGGTTTTGGCATGGTGAAACAATACCTGATCGTCCAAGTTCTAGTGTCCATGAATTTGATGTTCAGAGTAATGAGAGTGATGATGATATTTATGAGAATAATGAGACGGATGATGATGAGGAAGAAGATGATGAAATAAATGAGATGATGGATGGGCTGAAAGATCACTTGGATGAACGACCTCAGATGTTCGAACAAGTATCAAAGGCTGCTGAAACTCCATTGTATCCCGGTTGTACAAAATTCAGCAAGTTGGAATGTGTGTCAATACTTTACAACCTCAAATGTAAAGGTGGTTGGAGAGATGAACACTTTGACACCTTATTGGAGTGGGTAGGTGAATTTTTGCCGGAAGGGAATGATATCCCCACCTCTACCTATTATGCCAGGAAATTGATGTGTCCCTTAGGCTTAGAGGTCGACAAGATAGATGCTTGCCCAAATGATTGTATGCTTTACAGAAAAGAGCATGAACATTTGGATGGGTGTCCAACATGCGGCGCATCTCGTTACAAACGCAAAGGGGCAAATTCAGCTAAGAGGGGCCCGCCTGCTAAGTCTTTGTGGTATCTTCCAATCATACCTAGGTTTGAGCGTATGTTTTCATTGAAGAAACAAGCAAAAAACTTAAGGTGGCATGCGGAAGTGAGGAAGAAAGATGGACTCCTTCGACATCCTGCAGATTCTGTTCAATGGAGAAATATTGATAAGAAATATCCTGAATTTGGTAAGGAGGTTAGAAATCTAAGGCTTGCTTTATGTGCAGATGGTGTGAATCCATATGGAACTCTAAGCAGTCAACATAGCACATGGCCGGTTCTTCTAGCAATTTATAATCTTCCTCCATGGCTGTGTATGAAGCGGAAGCATATCATGTTATCACTCCTCATCTCGGGGCCTAAGCAACCTGGAAATGACATAGATGTGTACCTGGCTCCACTCATAGATGATTTGAAATTATTGTGGAATGAAGGTGTTTCAATGTTCGATGCACACACCAATTCAAGCTTTACATTGCGAGCTATGGTTTTTTGTACCATAAATGATTTTCCGGCATATGGAAACTTGTCTGGATACAAAACCAAAGGAGAACAAGCATGCCCTATATGTGAAGAGGACATGAAGCCCACATGGTTGCATAATTTCAAGAAAAATGTTTACCCAGATTTCAGGAAGCACCTCAGTCGATATCACCCTTATCGTAAGAAGAAGAAAGAATTCAATGGGTTCACCGAGGAAAGAGTAGCTCGTACGCCTTTGACAGGATCACAGGTTTATGAACGAATAAAAAATGTTGAAACCAAATACGGCAAGTGCTACAAGTCCAAGTCTAAAAAGGGTGTTTTGTGGAAGAAAGTATCTCCATTATGGGATCTTCCCTACTGGAGAGATTTGTCGGTTAGGCATTGTCTCGATGTAATGCACATTGAGAAAAATGTGTGCGATGCTATCATTGGGACTTTGCTAAACATGTCTGGAAAGACTAAGGACAATGAGAATGTGCGGAAAGATATGAAAAAGAGGAATATTCGACCAGATTTGTGGCCTGTTGAAAAATCTGGTGCGGGTGGTACTAAGACTTATCTGCCTCCAGCGTGTTACACAATGTCAAGAAAGGAGAAGAAGCAGTTTTGTGAGTGCTTACATGGAATTAAGGTTCCCTCGGGATATTCGTCGAATGTAAAGCGCCTAGTATCTCTCTCGGACCTTAGGTTGGTTGGTATGAAGTCTCATGATTGCCATGTAATGATTAATGTGTTTTTGCCAATTGCACTTCGTGGGATATTGCCGAAACACGTGAGACATGTTATAACAAAACTTTGTGTGTTTTTCAATTCTATATGTGCTAAAGTGATTGATCCGGAGAAATTAGATTCTTTGCACAATGATATTTTTGAAACTTTGTGTCGATTTGAAATGTACTTTCCACCATCTTTCTTTGATATTATGGTGCACTTAATTGTCCATTTAGTTCGAGAAATCAAGTTATGTGGTCCGGTGTTCTTAAGATGGATGTATCCTTTTGAGAGATTTTTTGGGCATTTAAAGGAAAAAACAAAGAATCGGGCAAGGCCGGAGGGTAGTATCATTCGGGGAGTCCTTGAGGAAGAGATATCTCAATATGTAGCTGAATTCTTAACAAGGCTTGAGCAAATAGGTCTTCCAAAATCTCGTCATGCAAGGAGGCTTGAAGGGCATGGGGTAATTGGTAAAAATGTGATCTCGCCTCCATCTGAAAGGAAGAATAAGGCACATCTTTGTGTGTTGCAGCATCTTACCGAGGTCAATCCTTACATAGATAAGCATTTGCTAGAATTGCAACAAAAGAATCCTAAGTTGAAGGAAAGAGCGTTGATGCAAGAACATAATCGCACATTTGTTGATTGGTTTAAGAAGGAAGTAGCCGAGGAAATGAAAAAAAATCTAGATGTTTCTGAAATGGTCCAGTGGTTAGCTCGAGGTCCTCGACTATGTGTTCTGTCTTATGAAGGGTATGATATCAATGGGTTCACATTCTATACTAGAAGACAAGATGAAAAGAGTATGGTGCAGAATAGTGGAGTGAAGCATGTTGCAGCATCTAGGGTCTATGCAAGCGCCAAGGATAGAAGACCGGTTGATGCGACACAATCATATTATGGTGTTATCGAAGAAATATGGGAGCTTGATTACAACAAATTTACGATCCCTGTATTCCGGTGCAAGTGGGCCAACAACCATAATGGGGTGAAACAAGATGAAATTTTTCCTGGTTTAACATTGGTTAACTTTGATCGATTAAGTGATAGTGACGAGCCATTCATTCTAGCATCACAAGCTAAGCAAATTTTCTATGTGGTAGACAATGTTGATCCTATATGGCGTGCAGTTGCCCAAGGCAAGAGAAATATTCTGGGTATTGATGATGTTGTGGATGAAGATGAGTATGACAAGTACGATGAAACACCCCTGTTACCAACGGCTGTTCAACCGTTACCGGAGGAGGAAGATGCAAATAATACTAATCATATGCGTACAGATCATAGGGAAGGAATTTGGGTTATAAACCGTAAATGAATAAGATGAGTTGGCTTCTGGGAATAGGTAATTCTAGCTAACTGAATATCAGATTAAATGTATCTTTTCTAGCATTTAGGAAGGTGTAGTTTGTACTTCCACATCTTTAATTCTTATTTTATACTTCCATTGTGTTCATGATTATACTTTTCTAGCTTTCTTTAATTCTTACTGTACTTCCACATCTTACTTTTGTTCCTGACCAAAGTTTTCTAACTTTCTGTGCAGATGACTTGAGATCCCCGAGTCAGAAATTTTCAGAAGCTTTCGGTGATTTGTATCTTTTCAGAAGTTCTCAGAATCGGAAAATAACGCACGTATTTACTTTTGGTGAGTTGTGCGTTTTCTCCTAGTGTTGCGCTAATTAACATGTCTCCTAATCTTGAGCTAGAATGACCTAAATCAAAACGAGCGGGCTTAAATTGACCTTAGTTGAATAAATTGACCTAAATTGACCTTAGTTGACTAAATTAGCATAAATATGAACCATAACTACCAAACAAGTCTCAAATGGCATAAATTGATTGGATTGAGTCTAGGTAAGTTAAAACTAATCATATTAATCATTTAAAAGGATTAAAATGAGTGTTTAGGTTCTTTAGTTCAAAGTTGGGAGCGGAAATATCATTTTAGCTCTATATATGACATATAACGACCCAACGAGCCATAAATGTGCATAAATAGGTTGGAATGAGTTTTAGAAACTTAAAACTATGCATATTAGTCATGTAATAAGAATAAAATGAGTCATTAGGTTCTTTAGTTCAAAGTTGGGAGCGAAAATGTCATTTTAGCTCTATATATGACCTATAACGACCCAACGAGCCATAAATGTGCATAAATAGGTTGGAATGAGTTTTAGAAACTTAAAACTATGCATATTAGTCATGTAATAGGATTAAAATGAGTGTTTAGGTTCTTTAGTTCAAAGTTGGGAGCGAAAATGTCATTTTAGCTCTATATATGACCTATAACGACCCAACGAGCCTTAAATGTGCATAAATAGGTTGGAATGAGTTTTAGAAACTTAAAACTATGCATATTAGTCGTGTAATAAGAATCAAATGAGTCCTTAGGTTCTTTAGTTCAAAGTTGGGAGCGAAAATGTCATTTTAGCTCTATATATGACCTATGACGACCCAACGAGCCATAAATGTGCATAAATAGGTTCGAATGAGTTTTAGAAACTTAAAACTATGCATATTAGTCGTGTAATAAGAATCAAATGAGTCCTTAGGTTCTTTAGTTCAAAGTTGGGAGCGGAAATGTCATTTTAGCTCTATATATGACCTATAACGACCCAACGAGCCTTAAATGTGCATAAATAGGTTGGAATGAGTTTTAAAAACTTAAAACTATGCATATTAGTCATGTAATAAGAATAAAATGAGTCATTAGGTTCTTTAGTTCAAAGTTGGGAGCGAAAATGTCATTTTAGCTCTATATATGACCTATAACGACCCAACGAGCCATAAATGTGCATAAATAGGTTGGGATGAGTTTTAGAAACTTAAAACTATGCATATTAGTCATGGAATAGGATTAAAGTGAGTGTTTAGGTTCTTTAGTTCAAAGTTGGGAGCAAAAATGTCATTTTAGCTCTATATATGACCTATAACGACCCAACGAGCCTTAAATGTGCATAAATAGGTTGGAATGAGTTTTAGAAACTTAAAACTATGCATATTAGTCGTGTAATAAGAATCAAATGAGTCCTTAGGTTCTTTAGTTCAAAGTTGGGAGCAGAAATGTCATTTTAGCTCTATATATGACCTATAACGACCCAACGAGCCTTAAATGTGCATAAATAGGTTGGAATGAGTTTTAGAAACTTAAAACTATGCATATTAGTCGTGTAATAAGAATCAAATGAGTCCTTAGGTTCTTTAGTTCAAAGTTGGGAGCAGAAATGTCATTTTAGGTCTATATATGACATATAACGACCCAACGAGCCTTAAATGTGCATAAATAGGTTGGAATGAGTTTTAGAAACTTAAAACTATGCATATTAGTCATGTAATAGGATTAAAATGAGTGTTTAGGTTCTTTAGTTCAAAGTTGGGAGCGGAAATGTCATTTTAGCTCTATATATGACCTATAACGACCCAACGAGCCTTAAATGTGCATAAATAGGTTGGAATGAGTTTTAGAAACTTAAAACTATGCATATTAGTCATGTAATAGGATTAAAATGAGTGTTTAGGTTTGTTAGTTCAAAGTTGGGAGCGAAAATGTCTTATTTTAGCATAAATATGAACCATAACGACCAAACAAGTCTCAAATGGCATAAATTGATTGGATTGAGTCTAGGAAAGTTAAAACTAATCATATTAATCATTTAAAAGGATTAAAATGAGTGTTTAGGTTTGTTAGTTCAAAGTTGGGAGCGAAAGTGTCATATTAGCCTAAAAATGAGTTCTTAGGTTCTTTAGTTCATAGTTGGGAGCAAAAATGTCTCATTTTATCATAAATATGAACCACAACGACCAAACAAGTCTCTAATGTGAATAAATAGATCGGATCGAGTCTTGGAAAGTTAAAATTAATCATATTAATCATTTAAAAGGTTAAAATGAGTCCTTATGTTCGTTAGTTCATAGCTGGGAGCGAAAATGCCTCATTTTAGCATAAGTGGTGTTTTCTAGACTTATCTCATATGAGTATATGATTTCATGATATAAGAGAAGTGAGATTGTCAGATTTCCTCATTAAGTTTCTTAATCATTGTTGCTTGAGTTTAAGTGAAACTCAATCAAGTAATTTCATTTTACGATCTAACTTACATACTACTCCGTACTATACTAGATTAATAGAACTTGTTTATAGAATGAGTTAGCTGCCCTGCATTCTCATATTGCCTCAACAAACACACCAAGAATGACAAAGAACATTGCAGATCAGATCAGCACAGATCAGTGCAGATCAGATGAGGGTAGCACTGATCTGTGCTGATCTGTTCTGCACTGATCTGTGCTGATCTGATCTGCACAGATCAGTGCAGATCAGATCAGCACTGATCTGTGCTGATCTGTTCTGCAGATCTGATTAGTGCAGAACAGATCAGCATAGATCAGTGCTGATCTGATCTGCACTGATCTGTGCAGATCAGATCAGCACAGATCAGTGCAGAACAGATCAGCACAGATCAGTGCTGATCTGATCAGCACTGATCTGTGCTGATCTGATCTGCACAGATCAGTGCATTCCACATCTTTAATTCTTATTTACTTTTGGTGAGTTGTGCGTTTTCTCCTAGTGTTGCGCTAATTAACATGTCTCCTAATCTTGAGCTAGAATGACCTAAATCAAAACGAGCGGGCTTAAATTGACCTTAGTTGAATAAATTGACCTAAATTGACCTTAGTTGACTAAATTAGCATAAATATGAACCATAACGACCAAACAAGTCTCAAATGGCATAAATTGATTGGATTGAGTCTAGGTAAGTTAAAACTAATCATACTAATCATTTAAAAGGATTAAAATGAGTCCTTAGGTTCTTTAGTTCAAAGTTGGGAGCGAAAATGTCATTTTAGCTCTATATATGACCTATAACGACCCAACGAGCCTTAAATGTGCATAAACAGGTTCGAATGAGTTTTAGAAACTTAAAACTATGCATATTAGTCATGTAATAAGAATCAAATGAGTCCTTAGGTTCTTTAGTTCAAAGTTGGGAGCGAAAATGTAACTTTAGCTCTATATATGACCTATAACGACCCAACGAGCCTTAAATGTGCATAAATAGGTTGGAATGAGTTTTAGAAACTTAAAACTATGCATATTAGTCATGTAATAAGAATAAAATGAGTCATTAGGTTCTTTAGTTCAAAGTTGGGAGCGAAAATGTCATTTTAGCTCTATATATGACCTATAACGACCCAACGAGCCATAAATGTGCATAAATAGGTTGGAATGAGTTTTAGAAACTTAAAACTATGCATATTAGTCATGTAATAGGATTAAAATGAGTGTTTAGGTTCTTTAGTTCAAAGTTGGGAGCGAAAATGTCATTTTAGCTCTATATATGACCTATAACGACCCAACGAGCCATAAATGTGCATAAATAGGTTCGAATGAGTTTTAGAAACTTAAAACTATGCATATTAGTCGTGTAATAAGAATCAAATGAGTCCTTAGGTTCTTTAGTTCAAAGTTGGGAGCGAAAATGTCATTATAGCTCTATATATGACCTATGACGACCCAACGAGCCATAAATGTGCATAAATAGGTTCGAATGAGTTTTAGAAACTTAAAACTATGCATATTAGTCGTGTAATAAGAATCAAATGAGTCCTTAGGTTCTTTAGTTCAAAGTTGGGAGCGGAAATGTCATTTTAGCTCTATATATGACCTATAACGACCCAACGAGCCTTAAATGTGCATAAATAGGTTGGAATGAGTTTTAGAAACTTAAAACTATGCATATTAGTCATGTAATAGGATTAAAATGAGTGTTTAGGTTTGTTAGTACAAAGTTGGGAGCGGAAGTGTCATATTAGCCTAAAAATGAGTTCTTAGGTCATATTAGCCTCATTTTAGCATAAATGGTGTTTTCTAGACTTATCTCATATGAGTATATGATTTCATGATATAAGAGAAGTGAGATTGTCAGATTTCCTCATTAAGTTTCTTAATCATTGTTGCTTGAGTTTAAGTGAAACTCAATCAAGTAATTTCATTTTACGATCTAACTAACATACTACTCCGTACTATACTAGATTAATAGAACTTGTTTATAGAATGAGTTAGCTGCCCTGCATTCTCATATTGCCTCAACAAACACACCAAGAATGACAAAGAACATTGCAGATCAGGTCAGCACAGATCAGTGCAGATCAGATCAGCACTGATCTGTTCTGCACTGATCTGTGCTGATCTGTTCTGCACTGATCAGATCAGCACAGATCAATGCAGATCAGATCAGCACAGATCAGTGCTGATCAGATCAACACAGATCAGTGCAGAACAGATCAGCACAGATCAGTGCTGATCAGATCAGCACAGATCAGTGCAGAACAGATCAGCACAGATCAGTGCTACCCTCATCTGATCTGCACTGATCTGTGCTGATCTGATCAGCACTGATCTGTGCTGATCTGTTCTGCACTGATCTGCGCTGATCTGATCAGTGCAGATCAGTGCTGATCTGATCTGCACTGATCAGTGCTGATCTGATATGTGATATCTGCACTGATCTGATATCCTTCTGTATGCTAGTGCACTGATTTGCTGCTGCGCGCACATTTTGTAACCACCCTTCTGTATGTTTTACTTGATGCAGGAACAACATAGGTACGATGAATGAAAACCAAATTGTTGTTAGGCATGAATCAGAAGGTGGCAAGACTCCCACAACGGGTGACGAATCACAAGATGTTAGTACGATTACAAAGACCATTAAAGGCCGTGGTCCGTCAAAAGGTGTTAAAGTCGCTAAGCCTATGTTCCTTGAGTATAATGTATATAATGTCCCCGATGGACAATGGTCTCATGAATACGGGAAGCAAGTTGGGAGTTGTGCTACTAGAATTAATATTAACGTCCCATTATATCCAAAGGTAGATGAGCAAACCAAGAAGGGGTTTTGGGAGGAGACTAAGGTAAGCATTGGATATTAACTTGATTTGTATATTTTAGGGATTATTTTATTTGATTTAAATACTATTTTTATAATCTAACTTTTTTTAATTATTAACAGCTTATGTTCCACATTACTGATTATTCTAATCATTCGAGGGAGAAATATTTTCATTCTTGTGTGGCGAAACGATTTAGTTGTTTCAAGAGCAAGTTGGTGCGCCGATGGATAACTATGAAGGAAAAGAAGCCAAAAAATCAAACAAACAAGATGCCTTGGGATGTCTACAACCATATCACAGAGGATGATTGGAAGACTTTTGTTAAACATTATTTCCTGCCAGAGTCATTGGTAATGATAATATTTCTTTAACTTGTCCTTAAAGAGTTTTTCATGTAGCAAACTGACATTGGTTCTAGGACAAAAAGTTATCAGAAAAAACATTTATTTCCATCTTTTTATGTTGTCTTTGACAGCTTCGTAGTGAAAAGGCGAGGAAAAGTGCATCATGCAACAAGAACCCACATCGCACCGGCCAAAAGGGTTATAATAGAAAGCGACTAGATTGGATAAAGGATGGACGACTTCCACCAGATGCAGCTTTACCTATCTCGAGTAGCTCCTCGGTGAACTCATCAGTGACCTCAAATGTTAATAGAGTTAGAAAATACAGATCAAAGGAGTTGATTTTGGCCCATCAAGTACAAAATAAAGAGGGAAAGTGGGAAATTGACCCGAACGATACAGAAGTTGTTGAAATCGCAACAAAAGCTGTAAGTAGTGATAATTAATTAATATTTACTTGCTTTGATTAGAGAATATAAAGTAATTTTACTTTCCTAATTGGCAGTTAGAGTACATCGCAGAAGAGGAAAAAGGAAATCTTTCTTTCGAACAGGGTGAGGATGCCCTCACTAAAGCTATAGGGAAAAAAGATCATCGTGGGCATGTCAAGGGAACAGGTGGCATGGTTGGTATCAAAAAGGCTTTCGGTCCGTGTATTCGACATAGTAGAAGTGACCATGGTGAAGCTTCATCAGAAAATTACGAATCAATCAGAGCTTCTGTGAAAAAGGAGTTTGAAGGTGAATTAGAGAAAAGGGTAGAGAAAAGGGTGGCAGAGGCCCTCCAAAAGCAACTAAGCACCTTGTTAAAAACAGGACAACTAAACTCCATTTCTACCCCGATACTTGATGACCTCCACTTAAATGATTCTGCAAGAGTTGACCTTGATGTTAGTGCTACAAGAACCACTCGTCACATCTTAGTGCCGCAACCACGCGAGCTAAAGGTACGACGTAGTCACTCTTTTTTAACATAGTTGCTTGATCCTTTTATGTTTTTAGTTGACATTTACTTAATAATCTGTATCACTTACAAAGTTGCATTGAAACCTTTGTTTATGAAGGAAAGGACTCCATGTCGTCTTGCCCTTGAGGATAAAGTTTCAAGCAACAACATTGTCGTGGCGGATGGTATGGTACAACCCTCAGATGGTGCATTGCCCCAACATTTTACATCGATGAAGCCTGGTCACTATAAAGTCCAAGTTGATTTTGTTTACGACGGACATGTTGATGATATTCTTCCGGTACCTACGGGAGATGGTTTCACTAACTTAGGCGGTGCTCTGGGTAGTTTTGTGCAATGGCCCATACACTTAGTGATTTTCGAAGACGGCGAGGTATATATGTTTTATTGTTTAGAATGTATATGTTCACGCAAGCACATTCGACATCTTACCTACTCTTGTTTTTGTTGAATTTTAAAGGATTGTACTTCACCTCCTAAAAAGAAGTCCAAGTCTAATGTTTCTAAAGAAAGGGATGGTAGCTCCAAGAAAAAGACAACGGTATTAGCGGCCCAAAAGAAGACAACAGACTTAGCATCCAAGGTAAACCCTCTAAAACTCATTCGAACCTAAAATGACATTTCCGCTCCCAACTTTGAACTAAAGAACCTAAGGACTCATTTGATTCTTGTTACATGACTAATATGCATAGTTTTAAGTTTCTAAATCTCATTCGAACCTATTTATGCACATTTAAGGTTCGTTGGGTTGTTATAGGTCATATATAGAGCTAAAATGACATTTCCGCTCCCAACTTTGAACTAAAGAACCTAAGGACTCATTTGATTCTTATTACACGACTAATATGCATAGTTTTAAGTTTCTAAATCTCATTCGAACCTATTTATGCACATTTAAGGTTCGTTGGGTCGTTATAGGTCATATATAGAGCTAAAATGACATTTTCGCTCCCAACTTTGAACTAAAGAACCTAAGGACTCATTTGATTCTTATTACATGACTAATATGCATAGTTTTAAGTTTTTAAAACTCATTCGAACCTATTTATGCACATTTAAGGCTCGTTGGGTCGTTATAGGTCATATATAGAGCTAAAATGACATTTTCGCTCCCAACTTTGAACTAAAGAACCTAAGGACTCATTTGATTCTTATTACATGACTAATATGCATAGTTTTAAGTTTCTAAATCTCATTCGAACCTATTTATGCACATTTAAGGTTCGTTGGGTTGTTATAGGTCATATATAGAGCTAAAATGACATTTTCGCTCCCAACTTTGAACTAAAGAACCTAAGGACTCATTTGATTCTTATTACACGACTAATATGCATAGTTTTAAGTTTCTAAATCTCATTCGAACCTATTTATGCACATTTAAGGTTCGTTGGGTCGTTATAGGTCATATATAGAGCTAAAATGACATTTTCGCTCCCAACTTTGAACTAAAGAACCTAAACACTCATTTTAATCCTATTACATGACTAATATGCATAGTTTTAAGTTTCTAAAACTCATTCCAACCTATTTATGCACATTTATGGCTCGTTGGGTCGTTATAGGTCATATATAGAGCTAAAATGACATTTTCGCTCCCAACTTTGAACTAAAGAACCTAAGGACTCATTTGATTCTTATTACATGACTAATATGCATAGTTTTAAGTTTCTAAAACTCATTCGAACCTATTTATGCACATTTAAGGCTCGTTGGGTCGTTATAGGTCATATATAGAGCTAAAATGACATTTTCGCTCCCAACTTTGAACTAAAGAACCTAAGGACTCATTTGATTCTTATTACATGACTAATATGCATAGTTTTAAGTTTCTAAAACTCATTCGAACCTATTTATGCACATTTAAGGCTCGTTGGGTCGTTATAGGTCATATATAGAGCTAAAATGACATTTTCGCTCCCAACTTTGAACTAAAGAACCTAAGGACTCATTTGATTCTTATTACATGACTAATATGCATAGTTTTAAGTTTCTAAAACTCATTCGAACCTATTTATGCACATTTAAGGCTCGTTGGGTCGTTATAGGTCATATATAGAGCTAAAATGACATTTTCGCTCCCAACTTTGAACTAAAGAACCTAAGGACTCATTTGATTCTTATTACATGACTAATGTTAATTGACTATTGTTATAGGAATTTTCGCATCCAAAGAAGTCGAATTCTAAGCCTAAGTTCAACTTAGAGGTCGTGGGTAGTTGTGATCGTAAAACACAAGAATCAACCACCAAAAGCAAGAAAGCGAGACTTGTACACGATGCAATTCAAGGTCTTGGCCCGTCATGCAAATACTTGCAGTTTATCATGACTTCGGCTCCTGATGATATATATGATAATACTACCATCCCATTGGCGGCCTCAGTTTGGCACTCGGATTTTGATCAAGAAACATACATAACTGCGTCTGATATAGGAGAGTTCCTTCGCGGGGCGTGCTTAAACATTTCAGCGATCCAAGTCTACATATTGTAATTAAATGTTTTATTGTTGTTCATATAACTATTATTTCTTTGAAGTTTTTTCTCTTTGTCGATCTTAATAGTGTAATCTTGTTTATTTTGTAGGTGTTTATTTCACGATCATGCCAAATCATTTGAAATGTCTCGGATTTCGTTCATTTGTCCCGAGATTATGTCAAGCACTAGAATCAAGGCCGACCCTGGAGCGCCAACAATGTATTTGAAAAACATTTTCCAAGCTGAAATTGAAAAGGAGAAGATGGGTAATCCTAATAACCTAACTAATTGGTTTTTAATCCCATATAATCAAGAGTAAGTGTGTTATATTATATAAGTTTTATATAAAATATTAATTATTATTGTTATTAAATATTTAATATATCATTTATAAATTATACAGAAATCATTGGAATTTATACGTGATGGACCTACGTAGAGGTTATGTATATATTTTCGATTCTGCTAGAGATCCACGCCGAACAGATTATGCATGGGGAATCTTGAGTTTGTAAGTTCTTTTGCTTACAAATTACATTAGTCTTTAAGAAACCTAAGCCAAAATCATATTCATGAGTACCTATGTTTCGTTAATTTTCTAGGGCATACCAAGTGTACAAGTGCAATGGTGGGCATTGTCCGAATAAAACGAGTTTTAAGTCGTGTAAACCCATTCATATAGAGGTATAACATGTTTCTTAATTAGCTTTTTGCTTTGTTTTTATTAACTATTGGCCTTGCAAGATAAAGTATTATGTTTCATAATCAGTGTGCTCAACAAATCGGCGGAACTGAGTGTGGCTATTACGTTATGAAGTTCATGTTAGAGATAGTCACGTTACAACATGACTATGAAGGCCGGCTAGATGAGGTAAGTAACTAATTGATTCGTATTCTAGACTATTAATACATTGTCATTAGTTGCTTGAATGTTAAAATGTGACATTTCATTTGCATTTAATCGATCTAATGCTCCATCAAAATTTTGTTTTTGTAAGGTCTATACTCCGAGGACTGCGCCTTATGCTAGTGAGGAAATTGATGTGGTTCGTGAGCAATGGGCGAAGTTTTTTACCACCAAGTATTTATTATTGACCTGAGGGCGCTTGATCGTGTTGGTTTAGATGTTATAGAACAATCTTTTATGTTAAAATGTATGCGTACGTTGAAATTGGAACGTAAATATATTTAAATGTATCGGTATGTGCACTTTTGGTTTTGGGATATATACAAAACTCCAGTTGTTGTTTTTATATTTGTTATACAGGTTGCGTTATTCTATTATTGTTTTGACAGGTTTCTATATTTGGTGCAAGGCACTCTAGGTATCCCTAAACAAAATTAGAATTTTCCCGCCAAAAGTGCTTTGTTGCAGCGTACATATATGTTGTACGCTGCAACAAGGGAAAAAAATTTCGCAAAAATTCAGACTTGTTGCAGCGTACAAATAAATGTACGCTGCAAAAAGTTGAGTAATTCACACTTGTTGCAGCGTACAAATAAATGTACGCTGCAAAAAGTTGAGTCTTTTGCAGCGTACATATATATGTACGCTGCAACAAGTCCAAATTTTTGCCAATTTTTTGGCACTTGTTGCAGCGTACATACATATGTACGCTGCAAAAAACACCTTTTAGCAGCGAACATTGTACGCTGCAACAAGTTCAGACTTGTTGCAGGCCCCCCAGTTGCAGCATACGATGTACGCTGCAACAGGGGTCTAAAAGCCCGCTGCAATAACTTTTAGAGGCTACCATAATTAACTAATGCTAAAAGGCACTTTTAGAGGCCATAAAAAATGAATTGTCTCAAGGTGTTGCCTCTGTATCTAATTTTTCTTGTAGTGTAATTACACTACAAGAAAAATTAGATACAGAGGCAACACCTTGAGACAATTCATTTTTTATGGCCTCTAAAAGTGCCTTTTAGCATTAGTTAATTATGGTAGCCTCTAAAAGTTATTTTTAGGGTCGGTGAAATTTAACCTTCCCCTAAAAGCACTTTTTAGCATTAATAAAATAATGGTTGCCCCTAAAAAGTTTATTTGGCATCAAAAGAAATTAAGTTGCCCCTAAAAGTACCTTTTAGCATTAATGGAATAATATTTGCCTCTAAAACTGTTTTTTAGCGTCAATGAAATTTACGTTGCCCCTAAAAGGTACTTTTTCTCATTAATGAAATAATGGTTGCCTCTAAAACATTTTTTTAGCATCAGAAAATAATGGTTGCCTCTATAACTTTTTTTTAGCATCAATGGAATTTACGTTGCCCATAAACGTACTTTTTAGCATTAATGAAATAATGGTTGCCTCTAAAACATTTATTTTAGCATCAGAAAATAATGGTTGCCTCTAAAATTTCTTTTTTAGCATCAATTAAAATTTTGGAGCCCATAAAATGTACTTTTTAGCATTATTGAAATAATGGTTGCCTCTAAAACATTTCTTTTAACATCAGAAAATAATAGTTGCCTTTATAACTTCTTTTTTAGCGTCAGTTAAATTTTAATTGCCCCTAAAAAGTACTTTTTAACATTATTAAAATAATATTTGCCTCAAAACTCTTTTTTAGCATCAGTGAAATTTAAGTTACCCTTAAAAAGTACTTTTTAGCATTAATGAGGTAATGGTTGCCTCTAAAACATTTTTTAGCTCAGTGAAAAATAAATTGCCCCTAAAAAAGTATTTTTTAACATTAATGAAGTAATGGTTGCCTCTAAAAAATATTTTAACATCAATGAAATTTAATTGTCCCTAAATTATTTTTTTTAGCTTTAATAAAATAATGTTTGCCTCTAAAACCTTTTTTTTAGTATCAATTAAATTTATAATGCCCCTAAAAAGTACTTTTTAGCATTAAAGAAATTTTAGTTCAAGTATTTGATTTTTATTGTTCATTTTTTGGTTTTTATCCATATTTTGTGCTCGTAACCGTGGTTTTTATATTCTTTTGTTCATTTCTTCGACTTATTTTTCATGAATTAGGTTTCTGGTTTTTTTTTTCTTGGATTAATAAGGGTATAATAAACTAAAGTAAACGATAAACCAATAGGAGAATAATATTATAAATTAATAGTAGCCTATGTAGGATTCGAACCTACATCATTGTGTAATTGCACAAAGCTCTGGCAATTGAGCTAATAAACTCTTTTTATTGGTATAGTGTCATGGTAGTTTTAAGAGGAAAAAACAAAGTGTAGTGACATATGGGTGTGTGAAGTTGCATATAAAACAAAGTGTAGTGACATATTAGTTCACATAGTATTTTATTATCTTAAGTGAGCCCATGCGAACTAGAATTTCTGTGCTAACTGGTGAGAATAATTCTGCCCTTGTAGTTAGTACTAGCCCGGAGAATGAATTAAAGAGAATTAAAGAGAATTAAAGAAGTTGAAAGACGCTGCTAACTTTTATCTAGCCTAACTGATCAGAATAACGAGCAATGATCAACAACAGAAACAAGAAAAACAATCAACACAACGCCAAGCAAAACAATAAACAAAGTTGCATGTCAGTAAGTAAGCAGATCAAAGTGCAGATCAGAGTAAGCTGGAACATTTGATTAGATGAATGTATAATTTAGGATTCCATATGAACTAGCCGGTACCAAAAAGCATAAAACGGAACAATTACATAGTCCTGATTAACAGCAAGAAAAGACATGCAACCACTCAACTTCAAGCCGTGGCAACAACAGCTTCCCATCTGATGAACATCTAACAACTCTTCCAACTGAACCCTGCATTTGTCACTGAACAACAGCAGCAAGCCAACTGCGAGCAGATCACAGAAGCAACCAAGAGCCTGCTTGTTGGGGTTAACTATAGCAACGAGGAAAGACTGGAAGCTATTTCCATAAACCCATATCTGAAACAGACAGATGAGCTTAGAACAAAGCAAACTGTATAATTCAAATGATGCTACAAAAACACAGCACACAAAATAAGATGCACTCGCTTATTTGTAGGTTTAAACAGATTAATTTGTTCAAACACTTGTAGATATGTCATTATATTTGTTGTTTACACCAGGATCAAAAGTGTTCAGTCCAACTACATTACACCTCACTATAAATGATAAAATTGAGGGGCTTTAAAAATCAACAAAATACTAACATGAAAGCAGGATATCAGGGCTATGAGAAGTCAGAACTTACAAGGAAATATTCACTGTCTTGCCACACCAAACATGGGATTTTGATGTCTGCTACATGTGAAGAATGACAGAGCTTGGGAGCTTCTGGCTTCAAACTCATCTCTTTCCGACCTTTATATTCGACTATAGCAGTCAAGTGACAGCAAATACTTTTTCTCTTAGCCTTGTGACCCTAGTGCCAAATAAGATTGCACTATCCCTCGAAAGAGTATTAGCGTTAAGACCACAAATAATTTCACCAGCATTGTGGTTCTTGCTTGACTATTCTCATTCTTTCACCTGATCAAGAGATAACTAAGTCAACATGCTTTCAGAGAAAGACATGTATGTACATTTGAATGCAAGTCATGCCATCTACTGTTAAACATTATCTAATAGGGAAAAGGAATATATACAGGGAGGACCAGGAGGCTCACAGGGAGATGCAGGAACTGAGAACTCATTCGGATGTGGAAATGTGAGAGATTTCAGGGGCATACTGAAGTTCAAAAGCTTGTCGATCCTCGAAACACTACTGTTGCGTAGCGGTACAGCTACATATTCCTTTCTTGGCCAGTCTGCTTCGTCTGTAAAAGAAGCCAATCAACTATAGACGAGTGAGAATAAACAGAACAATATAAATTCAAAAATTGAACTTCAGCTCTATTTCCCGTTAGCATACTCATTTGACCAGTATCAACTCTATTTCCGGGGATCTCAAAAACAGACAGGTCATATAAATTGCTCATGTCCTCTTCTCTTGCTGAACTTGTGTTTCTGTTAGTCATGAAGAATGGCTAACAGAAAATCTGTTGTAGGAACTACTTTAGGCCCGCTTATTGGTATTCCCTTGCCTTGGAACATTATCAAGATTTAGTCCTACCTCAGCCGATTTTTCTACATTACACAAACCATCTTTCCTTTGAGTGACATTAAACTCAAAAGGGGATTATGATTTATGACTATTGGGTTTATTACTAGAAATAAAGCCGAAAATATCTTCATTTGATCATTGAAAAAAGATCCAGAACAAATTAAACAAACCAAACATAAGATGAACATAAATCAAAACATGTTGATTATCAATTAAATCATAATTGAATAAGCTTATCTAAGTTGCAAACAAAACAACTTAAATCAGGATTGATGATAATAGATCAGGGAGATAATACAACTCACCCAGGAAATACGCCATTGAAGACCCCAGGTACTGTAGACGCCTACTTTTGTCCCCATTCCCGAAAGGGAAGGTTCGATGATGAGAACATAAATCTCCACTTGGCAACGCATCTCCTATAAAATAACGAATCTCAATCACCCTTTCATTTCAGCCAAAGCTTCTATTTATAGAAACCTGCTAAGAATAGTAACTGTCGTAAAAGGTAGTTGTTAAAATTGGCAAAGTCATAAAAGATAGAAACCTGTCAGAATTAGGTGTTGCACTCCAACATAAATCCTAAAAGAGATAGAATTTGCATTCCTGGTATAATTCGAAAATAAGAGTTACGTATTAATTAAATTCCTAACAAACCTAGAGTTCGTAACGGGCCCAAACGCATTCCGTCATAAGTTAATACGCACTAAAAGACTCGGATAAATCTCAAAAGCTCCGTGTTCTAAGAGTCCAAATCTGACAAAGAACTCGGCCCAGATCCCATTTTCAACGCCTGGATCTGGGCGCCGAAATCTTCGGCGCCCAGCCTTGGGCGCTGAAAGTGCCTGGGGCCGTTTTATCTCCGGATTCTTTTTGGATACGTATCTTAAAATCTATCTTTCCACACACTCTTTTCCTATAAATACAGCCTAAAACCGACGTGAAAATAACACACAATTCCATAACCTGAGTATTGACTCTAGCCTTAAGCCTAAGCCTCACGCTGCGAAATTGATCCAGCGTTCTGTCGCAATCGACCCAAAAGTCGAACAGAACGCACCCTGCCCCTTGTAGCTTGATGAATTAAGCCTAAATACTGGAACATTGCTTGGAAACCCGAGATTCGCTAAATAAAAGGAGAAATAGTAAAGCCAAGTGGTTAGTTTTCTGAGAACCACAACGCACCTCTCAAGGGTGCGTTGTAATGTGTCCCTCATATGATTTAATCGCTTTCATCACCCTTTTATAAAATTGTCAAACTATTAATTTGATTGATCTATCACGCCTAATAAGATAATACCTTGGACAATTGAATTATCATGCTAGGTACCTTAAATCAATCTAAATAAGATAATCACGATCGGTTTAGTATTATGTGTTGCATATTGCTAAAATCAATTCAGAATAGTTTAATAGTTTAACGCATGTCCCTTCAATTATTTATGCTGAGCTAGTAAGGATAACCTGCCTCTGGAGTATTATCGATGAGCACTCCTCTCGGTAGTTACAGTCCCCCGAACTCTCAATCTCTGCCCTGCGAGTGTACGTTGAGCGATCCCCACACCAGGGATCACAAGGGAACCTATGGCCGTCGTGGTCGAACATAATGGCACTCCCTTTATGTCACGATAACCGGGTTTTGTCAGTTTTTCTCATTGTCGTTAAAAACTGAATGGCGACTCCTATATTACTAGTCGATTGGGTGTAAACTCACAGGAGATCCAATTACACTTGATCTGATAACGTCACGCCCACGAGGGACGAGGTCACGCATTAGCCTCGTGCTTTTTCGACCCCCTCACAGTGGCACGCTATGACGACTATGTTCTGCACTAAACCGAGCACGCTGATTAAATGACCTTGAATGTCACATGGGCAAAGTTTTCAAAAAATAATGTTCGAATAAAAAATAAATAAATCCGAGTCTAGACTAGGCTATGCCAAAGTACAATCTAAATCCTAAGTCTTAGTTGTCTTATACATAGAATCGATCCTAATGCTTGGTGTCGTTCTGCAAGTTAAAAGGTTAAACCATATTGAGTCTCCCTTCCTAACATTTAAAAGAAATCAATAAGCACCCATATGTAATTGTCATCCCTTGCTAAGAATCTACGGCCTCAATACTCTCTCTCACCAATAAAAAGAATATATTATGTAATTCAAGTATTTGCAAAATGGAAACAGTCACATTCTGAAAGTCATTCCTCCATAGTCGCACAACCCCCAAAGTGAGCCTAAGGTGTCAATACCATTGGCAAAAAAAATAAAAAATTTAATGGCCTCAAGGCTTATGATCACATTGGGTCACGACTATCATAGTCCTCTAGAGCCACTCGCTCCTTGAAGTACTCCTAAGTATGGACTAAAAGATTTTCCATGAATGCAACATGACGAACCATGAAAATACCCAAGTCGGCATGCCATAAGGCTACCATTGGTGTAAAGCAATACACACTAAGAGGGAAACCGCACTAATGATTCTAGTCTTGCAAAAATGAAAATTTGATCTCCCCAACTAACTACCTTGCCAACATTAAGCAAAATGGCGCATGACAAATGAACACCCAAGGGTTAAAATCTAAAGTGTCAACCAACGAAAATTGTGGTCCAATTAGCCTAAGTCTGAAAGTCGCTTGGTCAAGTATTATAGGCTTACGCCACGTCATTATTTTGAGTCTAGGCCACCTCCTTGTATTCATACACGGGTTATAATCAGAAAACTTGATGAAAGTTCGAGTCTAAATCACAACTTCCAATTAAATCCCGGAAACTGGAATCTGAAAAGAAGCAAAAAAAATATTTTCGATGTAATTCTTTCGTTAAATTTCAATAAAGTAAAAACAACATTTTGAATCTACGCTATTTGCACATTTTAAGAAACGACTAAATACGCTTGCAAAGTAAGACAATTTAAAGGTCCACCCTAGGCCTACTAAAATTAAAGGTCCACTATAGGCCTACCAAACGAGGCTCACTCAGTCTCGCCTCGTGACTCAAAGACCACAACCATCTACCTCTTAGCCCAAATAAAAAGGGGGAGAAATCCCAAGCAAAAAAGAAAAAAAGAGAAAGAGAAAAGGGAGAGCGAAAAGAGCGAGCCATGAAATACTTAGCCCGTACCTCCCAAAGTGCGAAATTTACCCAAGTAAACGAAGGAAAAGAATTGAGTCAACCAATCCAAATCATACCACAAAAACTACATAATGTTCTACGATCTTCTACCCTTTCCAATCCTCATGCTTGACTAATACCTATACAAATTATCCTATCTCACTCAACCCATCTTTCAAGCCATCTTGAGTCACGAATAAAAAAAAGACAAATGAAAAGTACATTCTACGCTCAAAAAATAAAATAAAATATATATATATATATATATATATATATATATATATATATATATATATATATATATATATATATATATATATATATATGTATATAATAAAAAAGAAACTTTGCAAAGCGCCTTTAAAGTTTGTCTAAAAAAAAAACATTTAGCGCACAAAAAAGATTCGCAAATATTTGGCACAAAACGAAAAGGAGCAGCACAAAAAGGCAGCCCAGAACACGTTTTCAACGACCAGACCTGGGCGCCAAAAATAATAACGCCCAGCCCTGGGCGCCGTTCTTGCTTATCACTTTTCAACTCCCAATTCCTAAAAGTGTTCGTATATTTTCCTATATACATGCGGAAGAATAACGAACCCTTGGGGGTAGAAGATCATATAAAATACACAAAATACGCGCGCTCCAAAATTTTCGTACACTTATTTCACCCTATTTCAAACATTACGATTCCACTCGTACGTACTTGTTTAAAATCGGCATTCTAAGAAACCATTTTCTGGCTAAGAACTACGCAAGACCTGATTCCAAATTAAATCTATTTAAGGCGGATACGTAGGTAATCCATGATTCGGTCCAACCAATTTGCAAAAATGTTAAAGCCTATAGAATAACAAGAATAAAAAATAGAGTCCCTTATTGAAATTTAATTACTTGCAATCCAAATCGAAAGAAAAATGTAAGTCAAAGGAAGAATCCAAGTCATCAAGATGCCAAAATGAGCACACATTGAAAAATAATAAGGGCACGTACCCTTGCCAGAAGGAGCACTCACACTCCTAGGCACTTAGCCAAAACTCAAAAGATCGCTTTGCCTCAATTGAATGGGGGCTAGCGCGAGCGTCCATGACCTCTAAAGTACTCGACTTGACCCTCCCTAAAGCAAAGTAAATCACTTAAAGACCTTCTTTCACCACTAGACACAGTCATAATCACCAACAAGTAGTAAAGGCAGTAAGTTTGCAATAAAGAGGATTGTTCTACGGCATCGCCCCATCGTTCCTTCGAAGTCAGGGCACCCGTTCATGGTAATTCAAATGCTTGCGAATCCCCTAGAAAAAATCAGACATTGTCAATAGGACTTGGCACTTAAACAAGGCTCACCCTACTCAGACATATGACACGGGCATCTAAAATCGAAATCTGAAAGCATCATTAATGAGAAGACATAATAGCAACTGGGGGCTAAAAATTGAAATGAAAGAACTAGGGAAAGAACTAAGTATGCCTTGACCTTTTGTGCAGACATACACCAAGTAAATCTATGTCAATTTGAAAGCGGTTTATATTCCCGCAATTCTGGAAATGATGGCCCTAAAAGCCTAAAGCATGTGCTACACGGGCACAAGTAATATCTTGACGCCTGCACCCTGGCTTCCAGCAAATCCTTAGACAACAATCGTAACAGTATTTTGATTCACTCATGTAATCATGTACGAACCCTTCTATAATTCAACTTACTTAGGACACCTCGGATTGTACACAGTAGGACTCGGATTTCAAATAATTTTCAAAGACTTCTTCGAACATAATAAAGTGTCGTTGGTTTAAGCTAAGTATGCGTTTATCTCGATGTTGCAAGTGAGTCAATTTTTTTTTCTAAATATGATTATGGGTAAAGAAAGGCACCTAGCTTTTGGTCAAGGCACACTTCAACATGTGACTACCTTGACCATGGCAATGTCGCACAATACGACATTTACAAGAGAAGTAGCAAATCACTACTCGAACCTACCTCGCACTAAACGAGTCTGGTTCAAACTATTCATGATCCATGTCACCATGAATGCATAAAAACGTATGCCAAGCATTATAGAACCAAGACAATCCCGTAGCTACAATTGGGGGCTTGAGAAAAACACTCTAAAAATTCTCGAAATGACGATTTTATCGCAAATTCTCGACGCTAATGCTATACACACGTCATAGGGGCACAATCCTAAGGTTTGATCATGTAAAACGAACCTTAGAATGGCTACAACCCCTCCCAAATTCTAAGCGCTACTTAGAATATATAAAGTCACCCCACTAACAAGGGTAACTGAAAATCGCGAGTCACCAAAACCCCGATCAAACTACTGCACATAACGCTCGCCCTACAAGCGCCCGTTACACAGTCTACGTCGTTCCAAAGCAAAAGCGAAAGAAAAATCAATGAAAAAAAAAGAAATAAAAATCTATGAATCCTCGCATCGAACGAAGTAATAAGCCGTGCACACCCACGCAGAAGGTGCTACACTTGTTCGAGCACCTGAACGAGGCGTGATAAAGTACTCCAATGCAAAAAATAATAATGATATCCCAACACCTGGAGGAATGTTCTAAGACACGCTGTTAGGCCACACAAGCCTACGTCGCACCATAAGTTCAACCATCCCACGGTACAAGTCTAAAAAAAAGAGTAAGGCATATTGCACTAATGCGGGCACAACCAAGAGTATGAGGCAAAGACTACTTATCGCCCAAATTCAAAATGCAAGCCACACGACTTCTACATTAAGGGTTAAAGGTAGCAAAATATTACCTACCACGGAAGGGATAGCTCGCACCTACACGAGCGGGACCCCAAGGCATCTTTCTCGAAAGAACCTACAAAAATCGTCCGCCAAAAGGAAGCATCCCAACATGCATACTTGGGGGCTCCAAGCTACGAAACGACCGTAGCAAAATAAAAAATATATACGCGATCAAAGTCTTACGCCTCAAGGTATGTTCCTCGGGCCATATAGACTCGCCCAACTATTGCAATAACTGTACGCCTTAAGAGCGACAGTTCCTTTAAATAATCGCCCCAAAGCGACAAACACCGTAGTCCACCAATCGGCTACGACTTCTCGAGAAATCATCACGATCACTCAAATCATTGTGATCTCTAATAAAATTCTACGTTCCAAAAATAAAGAAAAACAAAAGAGAAGAGAATACGTAGAATTTCCAAGTGAAATAAATGAACGAACAAGAGGCCAACTGTGTCATCAAAAGATCAGCCCAAACAATATTTTCAACGCCCCACTTGGGCGTGAATCATTTCTAACACCCAGGCCTGGGGGCCGAAAATGAGCCCAGGCCCAAAAGAAGCCCTGACTTCTATAGGGTCCTGCCGTATCCATTCGACACGAAAATTGCCGATTTCTTTACTGAAAGTCGCACCTCACGGCTTTGTTAAGAGTAGCACACCACTACAAAGATCGCTCGCACTTACGAGCACGATCCCAAAAACGATCAAGGACATTATAAAATGCGTATCCCCAAGGAACCTCTTTGACAAAGAATGATTGTCAAGCACGAGTGCTTGGGGGCTCGAGAGAAAATATATATTTCAAAAGAGAGTATGCAAAGTTAAAACAATATTCCCAGACTATGCTGTACGAAGTCCCGTGTTTGGATAATCTCAAAAGATAAAACCGGATTACGACCTCAAGACAAAGGTCGCCGTTGATACTTATACATAGTCCCCTAATCAAGGACCCAGGTAGTGGCAAAATTGAGCCGTAAAGACTAGCTCAAAACCATGAAAGATGATGACCACGAGACAATGGTCCGTCTAAGCACGTTGTCAACCCACATTCAGGTTGCAACTAAATCCGAGCATCCCTCGAAAGAATTCGCTCTTACAAGAATGAATAAAAAGAAATTCTCAAAAGAAATCATAAGAACAAATAAAATAGGGACTTGCCCACCTCAATCGGGCAAGATCGCGGCACGTACCACGCGAGTCCCAAATCGAAAAGATGAATTCAGGTTCGCTCACCTCCAGCGGGCGGGGCGTCCACCCTTAGCGGACAGGGCTCGCCCACCTTCAGCGGGCGGGGTCTGCGTCACTAACCGCGCAGGTCCTCAGTTTTTGAAAATGAAAAGAAAATAAAATCTTCAAAACAAAAACAGGCTCGCCCACCTTCAGCGGGCGGGGTCTACGTCACAAACCGCGTAGGTCCTTATTTTCAAAACATCAAAACAGATTCGTCCACTTCTATCGGACGGGGTGTCCACCCTCAGCAGACAGGCTCGCCCACCTTCAGCGGGCGGGGTCTGCGTCACTAACCACGCAGTTCTTTAGTCGCTGCAGCGATAACTTTTCCGGGTTTATCCTTTTCCAAAAATCAAAGGATGGTTTCCCTTTTCCAAAAATCAAAGGATGGTTTCCCTTTTCCAAAAATCAAAGGATGGTTTCCCTTTTCCAAAAATCAAAGGATGGTTTCCCTTTTCCAAAAATCAAAAGATTGGTTTTCCGCTTTTCCAAAAAAGAGCGATGTGCTGGATTTTTTCTTCGTTTTACAAGGGGGTTTTCTCGTTTAGCTAACCCTGAAAATGAGAATCTTTAAAAACGTTTTACCTCGTGATTAGGCTTGGCCAGGCCTAGTTACACTTTATAGCTTTGATTTCGAAAACATCTTTAGATATTTCCAATGACAAAGTGAGGGAGTTTCTATACTATCAGTTAAAAAATTCCAATGACGCGTGAGGAATGTGTTAACACTTCAAGTGGTGACCCTTAAATCAAATGTTATCACTCGGGGGCTCGTGAGACCCTCGCAAAACAGGTCACATACACCATGGCTTGTATGACGCACTCCGTCTAGTACTTTGACCATCGTCTCATCTCGAGACTCAGTCAAAGTGGGGGCTAACTGTAGACACCTACTTTTGTCCCCATTCCCGAAAGGGAAGGTTTGATGATGAGAACATAAATCTCCACTTGGCAACGCATCTCCTATAAAATAACGAATCTCAATCACCCTTTCATTTCAGCCAAAGCTGCTATTTATAGAAACCTGCTAAGAATAGTAACTTCCGTAAAAGGTAGTTGTTAAAAGTGGCAAAGTTATAAAAGATAGAAACCTGTCAGAATTAGGTGTTGCACTCCAACATAAATCCTAAAAGAGATAGAATTTGCATTCCTAGTATAATTCGAAAATAAGAGTTACGTATTAATTAAATTCCTAACGAACCTAGAGTTCGTAACGGGCCCAGACGCATTCCGTCATAAGTTAATACGCACTAAAAGACTCGGATAAATATCAAAAGCTCCGTGTTCTAAGAGTCCAAATCTGACAAAGAACTCGGCCCAGATGTCATTTTCAACGCCTGGATCTGGGCGCCGAAATCTTCGGCGCCCAGCCTTGGGCGCCGAAATCTTCGGCGCCCAGCCTTGGGCGCTGAAAGTGCCTGGGCCCGTTTTATCTCCGGATTCATTTTGGATTCGTATCTTAAAATCTATCTTTCCACACACTCTTTTCCTATAAATATAGCCTAAAATCGACGTGAAAATAACACACAATTCCATAACCTGAGTATTGACTCTAGCCTTAAGCCTAAGCCTCACGCTGCGAAATTGATCCAGCATTCTGTCGCAATCGACCCAAAAGTCGAACAGAACGCATCCTGCCCCTTGTAGCTTGATGAATTAAGCCTAAATACTAGAACATTGTTTGGAAACCCGAGATTCGCTAAATAAAAGGAGAAATAGCAAAGCCAAGTGGTTAGTTTTCTGAGAACCACAACGCACCTCTCAAGGGTGCGTTGTAATGTGTCCCTCATATGATTTAATCGCTTTCATCACCCTTTTATAAAATTGTCAAACTATTAATTTGATTGATCTATCACGCCTAATAAGATAATACCTTGGACAATTGAATTATCATGCTAGGTACCTTAAATCAATCTAAATAAGATAATCACGATCGATTTAGTATTATGTGTTGCATATTGCTAAAATCAATTCAGAATAGTTTAATAGTTTAACGCATGTCCCTTCAATTATTTATGCTGAGCTAGTAAGGATAACCTGCCTCTGGAGTATTATCGATGAGCACTCCTCTCGGTAGTTACAGTCCCCCGAACTCTCAATCTCTGCCCTGCGGGTGTACGTTGAGCGATCCCCACACCAGGGATCACAAGGGAACCTATGGCCGTCGTGGTCGAACATAATGGCACTCCCTTTATGTCACGATAACCGGGTTTTGTCAGTTTTTCTCATTGTCGTTAAAAACTGAATGGCGACTCTTATATTACTAGTCGATTGGGTGTAAACTCACATGAGATCCAATTACACTTGATCTGACAACGTCACGCCCACGAGGGACGAGGTCACGCATTAGCCTCGTGCTTTTTCGACCCCCTCACAGGTACAATCTGCAAGGAGTTCGGGCCAGGCCCAGCATTGAAAGCTTCTACCCCA
This sequence comes from Spinacia oleracea, assembly GCF_020520425.1. Classification (NCBI taxonomy): domain Eukaryota; kingdom Viridiplantae; phylum Streptophyta; class Magnoliopsida; order Caryophyllales; family Amaranthaceae; genus Spinacia; species Spinacia oleracea. The sequence continues at coordinate 109,560,610 of NC_079490.1, forward strand.
TTTGAGCATTTTTCTTAAGCATCTCGGAAACCTTCAACCTTGCTGAGTCCCACACACTCGCCACCATCAACTAGTAAGAGTTCCACCCATTAACATACACCCTTTGATCATCGTGATGATGACAATCATGGCCGTTGATTTTGATGAAATTGGTACGAGTTTGGGCCTTGCAGCTTTTAATGAACTGATGGTTGACATGGTAAACCAAACCATAAGCCATTCGCGAGATTGTTCCACAAAATATACAACTTATACAAATCTGATTGTTCACTAGAAATACTGTCACAAGACTCACAACACATAAAATAGTACACAGGTAAAAGAACCTAAGACACAAACAGAGCATGATACCACTTGTAAACATATACAAAGTAGTAAATATAAGAAGACCCAACAAACTAGAACTAGATCCATGTTAAGGTTAGGACAAAAGGTTAAGTTTAGGCAAAATCAGAATGTAGTGAACCAAAATCAGCAGCACTCAAGTATCCTAGGTAGGCTAAAGCACTTAATTATAATAGCTGCGAGTAATAAGCGTGCATTCTACAAAAACAGGTAATACAAAAGTTCAGAAGTTTGTAATGACCTCAAGGCAGAATACCAGCATAAGGCACTACTTCCCTACCACAATTCTAGGTTGCATTCAGAGTTAGCAAAGTCTTCATCCCTGAATTCCTAACTATATAAAAATTAAAAAAGGTAAAGCAAACAAAAAGCCCACTTAAATTGGAAGAAAAATGATTATATTGGATTACATCTCCCTCAAAACTCTCAAATTTCAACTAATCAATCACAAACATTAGTTTCAAGAATCCCTCAAAAGAACAAAAACTATTGGACTGCACCCAATTCATGGTACCAATACACGAAGGTTCTTCCACAATCCCATAAAATAAACACAAAATTAGACCGGTCAAGTGTACGACGAAATGACCCAAAGAAAAATTGTAAACAACAAGAACATGTATTTAAATCATCACAACTCACTGTGGAGAAAAATTCATTCTCATAAGAGAAACTATCCAAATTTCAAAATCTACAAAATTCAATTACGAATAACAAAAAAGAAGCATAACTCTCAAATCAATTGAAGACTAACGAACAAGATTGAAGAAAATAATCACCCGAAAACTATGTGGACTTGTGATAATCTAAGCCCTTGAGATGAATGAAATCAAAATGAAACACCACCAGAGTTATCAAACCATTTCCTGTTGTTAACGAGTAAGAGCTCTCTCGCTAGGATTTTGAGTGAGAATTGGGTTCAGAATTTGGGGAGAATCAAGTTGAGTACCTAAACCTAGATCCAGAAGAAATGGCGCTGAAATGGGTAAGCGAAGAGTGAAATGATTTTTTTGGGCGAAATTCGCCAAGAGAAGGGCGGGTAGTATAATTGGGTATTAGTTTTGAGTTAAACTCGTGAAAAGTGGGCGGGTAGTCTAATTGGATTTTATTCGATCTCTATTATTGGAGCTTAATATGACAATTTCAAACTAATACGATTTTTAATATTATATTTATTATCTTTTCTTTATTTAGAAATAGTTGTATTATTTTAATTTTTATATTTGTCGATATAGAACTATTAATGTTAATATCTTATCTTTATTTTTATTTTTTTTATCAATTTATGTACATGTAAAAAGAGAGTCAAAGTTAATATACGAATAGTGCACAATGTCAAAACGGGCTATTGAAATGAATTCCAGCGGCATTAGCGAGCTCCTTAAAACTAATTACGGCGTTTGTGGAGTATATGATTTATTATAGCTAGAAGGAAATTTCCCGCTTAAATTTTATCTAAAAGAGTACGACTTGCGGACGTATTATTTAGGGTTAACATATACCACTTGTGGCCATCTTTTTTCTATTTGTTTATTACGTACTCTCATGTCCATAGCAAAATCGATATGTCTAGATCATATCATCCAGGTCATGTCAAAATCAGAATCAATTTGTCCATATCATGTCCAGACCAAAACCAATATGTCCATATCATATCATCTAAGTCATGTCAAAATCAGAACTAGTATGTCCAGATCATGTCCAGACAAGAATCGATATGTCCAAACCAGGAAAAAATTGTCTACAACAGAACTGTTATATGTGTTGCCTATACTGGTTTATTTGTAAGAAGTTGAACAGAGAGAAGAGTATGAGGAGAGAAAAAGAAATGTAAGAGAATAGAGAAGAAAATGTGGCATTTATGTTAATAATGTTATGTTTTGGAAACGCAAAATGTGTTAGAAAACATCTCAAACGTGTCTTATCTTTGAAAATAAACATTATTCAATTGTGTCCTATATTATAATTTTATTTTTCTCTCCGATCATAATGTTATTTTTATGATTGAAACATTTATTGAAGGTTTTGTTTGTTTGTTTTTTTGATAAACTTGTCATTTAGGCATCCTATTGAGATAATCGACAATAAACTATAGAATGAATGTAAGTCCTGCAGCCTCTTGTTGAAGCTTCCAAGGAACTCTCAACTTATGGAATTATGTTAGACGCTTGGTATATGAAAGCATCAAGTAATTATTGCAAAAATAGGAACCTTATGTGTGAAGTACTTAATTAAACCTTTTATTGAGCATATAGGGAAACATCAAAATTAGCCATTCTGTTTTTTCTCAATGTTAATGTTGCTTAAGTTAGTATTTATTAGATGAGAAAATTATGTGTTTGCTAATTTAGTAATGTTGTTCAGAAATTGAACTTTTGCCAGAAACGGAAATATGATTCATGACGGAAATACAAATATTATCGAAGTCGAAAATACTGCCGCAAACGGAAAAATGATTCGTTTCGGAAAATATTAAACAGAAATAGAAATATTGTCAGAATTAGAAATATTACCGGAATCGGAAATATTGTGTAAATATTGTTCGAATCGAAAATAAATTTCGGAATCAGAAAACTAATCGGGAGCACGACGAGCGACAGGCCGCCAAGTGAGTCAGCCTATCACTCGACGAGCCAACGCCGAGCAAAAGGCCCAAAGCCAGAGCCAGGGCCAGTCCCAACGCCCAACGCCCATCGCATGGCTTGCGATCATTAGCGTGGGCGGCAAGCCAACGAGCAGCCCGCAATAGTGGCGTGGGCGGCAATCCAGCGAGCAGCCAATTGCCTTGGCGTGGGCGGCAAGCTACGCTTGGGCACCAAGTAGCTTGGGCCACAAGCTATCCGTTTTTCTTATCCTACATGATTAAGAGTTTTATGATTATCCTAATACTTAAGTGTTTGGATGATCCTAAAGTCTACAAATTTGTGATTAACCTAAATCCTAATTCTAAGGGTTTTGGTTATCTTAATTCTAGTAGGATACGACTATCTATTCTCCTATAAGTATATGACAATAGTTATGAGATAACAATCAATAGTCATGAGATAAATACATAACCTCAGAGAATGGGTCGAGATTAATACTCTAATGTGAGTTGTTATACCCTGTACGTTAGCTTGTAATATGTTGAGTTATTGTGAGCAGTTCAGTAGATTATCATGTAGTGGTTGTTTCATTTATATTCCTACAACAAATTTTAATTTGCCAAACTTTTTTAGTTTACAGAGATAAGACTCATAGTTTTTAAACCCTGCTAATCCATTAATCTGCATTAAAATTTCCATGAACTTTTACCGGTAAGAATTAAAGCGAAGTGAACCTATAGAGCAGGCATATTGACAATCATTGATCTGCATATTGTTGCAATTTTTCCGACTGTTTTCAGTTTTCAGTAGTACTAGACTTATAGTTCTCCAACCCTACAAATTTCACTAGATGAATGTTTCCGACTTAAGTATGGAAAATTCACAAGTTTGTTATACAATCATGTGAGTTTGGGTAGAACTTGTATAATCACTAGTTGAAAAATCGTCGAGTACAACTCATTTAGTAAAATTACAGCACTTGAAGACACTTTTAAAATAAAATAAAAATGCATTTTCACAAATAAAACTCATTTTGAAAAATGGTTAGTAATTGAGTTCAAAATCTCGAGTGTTGCTCGTTTAGAAACGAGTCGCACAAAGTTCTCTAAAAATAGAGGCATCACAAACTTGGTTTCTAAACAAAGGTTTGTTATCGATTAGGTATCAGTGATAACATTAAGATTAGTTGACGATAAACAAGTAAAAACTGCCTCAACAAAAATTGATTGTGCGCATTTGCTTGCAGGTCAAGCCCGCCGTCGCCAGCTTATTTCGCTTTCGTTTTAATTCCTTTACTTTTTTTTAGTCGTTTTTGTCAAAAAAAAAAACAAAAACAAAGTAAGAGGCGATTTTTTCTCATTTTCCCGCTCCTCCTTCCTTCACATTCTTTCTTTTCTGGAGAGCGACCTTGAAGAAAAATCACAGCCTACACTAACCCTTCTCTGCCTCGCCGCCCTCCTCTGTCGTGACGCCGCTGCTCTCTGCTCCTCCTCCCCCACCGCCGCCGCGCTCTACACTCCCCTTATCGCTTCAAGGTTTGTAATTTAAAACCTAAATTTTATTGATTTGCATTAGTTTCAAGTTTATATCATAGGTTTTCTAAATTAGTATCTGATTACGGTGTAGATCTTAGGTTTTATATGTTCTTAATTTTTTTGACAAGATATATGTTCTTAATTCAGGTGGGTTTTCAATACCTTACCTGCAGTTGCAGAACTCAAAATTGATGATGGGAGACGATTAATAACCGGCGATGGTGATGGGAATAGCAATAGAAAAACAGATCCGGAGCTTCTCATATCAACATTGACTCTTCCGGCATCCATGACAATTTTGCTAAATCTAGGCCTTTCGTTTATTCTTCCCACCATTATGGGTGAGAGGTCATTCTTTTTCTCTCCTTTTTGTTCGATTTATCTGGGGATTTCTTAAATTTTACTAGCTTTTTTCCAATTTGTCATTTGCCTTCGGGAAATTTAATGTATTTGGATTTTCTGAAGCAAAAAAGCTCTGTGAAGGGTGACTCGCGTCCACAATCGAGTCCCTTTCCTTACCCATGTAAGTTTTCTAACCCTTTCTTAATTGAGCAATTCTCCAATTTGGTCGATCTGCGAGGGCATTTTTTATGACTCCAATGTTTTTTGTGAGACTTTTCCTTATCTAAATTGGAATTTATCATATGTTTTTCATCTGAATGATTTCAATTTTCTTTCTGGTTGGTAAAACTGCAAAACCTAAAACAAAGTAGCAATATTTAAGCAGTTGATATGGCTAATATTTATAATTAATGTTAAAATTGACTTGATTTGGCTGTAAATCTGTAATCCTACTAGTCTTGCACCTCTCTAGGTTAATTTTCTGTTGTTTTGGAATGGAAATAATTTAATTTGAAGTTACTGGAGAATTTAATTATGGTACCAGTTATTGTATCAAATGTCCAATTGTTTCCAAGAACATTTCAAATTTAATTTGGCTCTGTGTTGTTGGATTATAATAGTGGGCTGAATTACTTGAATAGCGGACCAATTTTGATGTCAACTGTGAGTAAGTGAGTTTGTTAGTAGTTAGACTCCAGTTGCATAACATACCGTCCTCGACATTCATTACAACAAATTTTTGCTAACTTATGCTTGTGCACTGCAGAGTTCAAGAAAAACGAAGCGCTCAAGTATGGTGCATATAAAGTCCGACAAGTCCAGGAACCTCGTCCTCTAAAGGTTGGCGTATAAATAAGCAGCCAACCTTATGAATTGATTTGGTGTTCAGAAATGCTACTTTTTCTTTATACTTAGTCTCTTTTCCACTTCTTTTTAGTACTACTTTTGGTTTTATTGCAGATTTATACTTGTTTTAGCTTTATAATGTTGTTTATTTAGTGTATTTGAATGCTTTCTTTTTTAATTTGATTTACGAGCAAGTAATTTTGGTGGGTTTAGCTGTTGGTATTTGGGTTTTCTTTGTTTTTTCAATTGTTTTTGTCCCCTCTTGTAAATTGAATTTGTATGAATTTGGGTTTGCTCATTTTGTTCGAATTGATATCATGGTTTAGATGCTAGTTGGATTTGTAGCTTAATTGCATTGTCAAATTTGTCATTTTGGCACAACTTGGTTATTAATTATGTTTGTCATGCCCGTTGATTTTTGGGTTTTACCAGTTTTATGTTCAGCTTATCCAGCAAGATCTAGCAATCATGTGGCTGCAGTTTGGTTGACTTTTTGCTGAGTTTTTATGACTTTAGTTGACTTGTGTGTGTTAGATGGGTCTACTTTGCTGAGTTAGGCTAGTGCTTTGTTGCATCTATCTTGTTTTGGTGGGAAGGGAGTCTAGCTGCACCATGCCTCGAGGTATTCGATACTTCAAGGTAAATGTTATGTCAACTTCCTCCTAACAGTAGTTGTTGATTATATTTTGGTAAGGGATGGGTGAGTGCTTCTATTTCTCTTAGTCATAGAGGACATTCACACCAGAGACTCTATGATCTGCATATCACGACATTTTCTTCTAATTGCTTTCTAATGTACCTTACTTTTCTAGTTCGATCACATCAATGGTATTTGTTGACTTTTTCTGCTATATGGACCTTGTCTTTGCAGTCTACAGTGTTGCATTAACAATCGAAATATGCATAAATAATTGATGTTTCCTAAAATTTCCCCTGGAATTCTTCATAGATTCAACCCTTCACATTGGCTGTAAAATCTTGTATGTTGGCTATCCTCCTTTATTCAGTCACCCAAGAATTTTTCTTTTCTCTACAATGAACAATCATTAACTTTCTCTTTAGGTTGATTGATGGCTGTTCTTTTATGGCTGAATGAGACTGTAATTTCAGCATATACCAGAATAAGATTAGCTATGTAATAACTTTGTGTTTCTCATGTCAGATGCTCACAACTCTTTTCTGTAAAGGTGTGAAGATAAAGACATGAAGCTGGTCACCAAACATGAAGCGGGTGAAGAAAATAACATCTTATTTTAGATCTATAATTCTAAATGAGAACTTATTTCCTATTTTCTTTGGTTTTAATAATTAGTCATGTACTTATCTCGATATTAAGCGATGTACATAGTTCGGGGTTTGTCCGTGACATTTTTTTAGGGTACTAATTATGTAATGAATTCATATATTTGTTAATAAAACAATTGATTTTCATGAAATTTGTTTATTTACTTTTGCTATTTTTATTATGGTTACTTCTTTTAGGTGATTGTACTTGAAAATGTATGAAATAATATGCAGAATATATTTCTTATTTTAGTGCCTCTAAAAACATTTCAGGACAAAATCTCATATTGCACCTAAAAGATAATTTATTTGCAATATAATAAATTGCCTCTAATAACTTTTTGAGGAAAAATTATATGGTTCATGGTTGCCCCTAAATATGTGGTTTTTAGAACAACATTTTATATTTCCTCTAATTATATTTCGAGGCAAACTCATAGAGTTGCCCCTAAATATGTGGTTTTCAGAAGCATTTTTTTACATTGCCTCTAATTATATTTTGAGACAAATTTATATGGTTGCCCCTAAAAACATGTGGTTTTTAGAAGCTACTTTTTATATTGCCTCTAATTATATTTTGAGGCAAGATTATACGCTTGCCTCTAAATGTATGTGTTTTTAGAAGCAACTTATTAAATTGCCTCAAAAAGGGTCTTTAGAGGCAACCATTAATTAGCGACGAACTTATTAGAGGAATCCACTTTTTTGCTTCAAAAACTCATTAGAGGCTACATCCCCGTTTTTAGAGGCAACTTTGACTTGCCCCTGTATGCAATTTTTCTAGTAGTGTTATTTGGATCCACAAATCCTATGACATGCCATGTATATTGTTTTTTCCAACATTTGATTGAGAAATACTTTTTGTCATCCAATTGCTATATGTACCAATATGCAATAATTGCTTGATTTATATACTAGAGCATTACGATTTTGCATGAGGTTTCAACACAATCCACGCCATAAATTTGCTTGTAACCTTTAGCAACTAATCTAGCTTTGTGTAAAAACATACTTCCATGGTTGATAGTTTTCATCCTTAAAACCAATTTGCAACCAAAAGGTGTAAACCGTTCTTGCAAATCAACAATGTTTCTATTTTACCATCAAAACATTGATTCTATTTTATAGCCTTTAACCATCTAAAACATTTGAGTCTATATATGGCCTCTAACCATTTTAGGGAATCTGGGTTTCGACATAGATTTCTTACAAGTCATAAACTCATTTATCTTCATGATAATAGTTTGACTGCAAGTTGTAGGTTTCTTCACTATTTAATTGAAGAATCTCATAGCTTCAGTGACTTGAACTCTATTCCTACATGGGTGTAGAACATCAAACAATAGAATATCAATAGACACTTTGAAAGTCCTTTGAATATTATGTTCTCCTTGAAGCACTTGCAAAGTCTTCTAAGAGATGTCTATTCTTTAAACCCACTTCCAAAGTCCTTTAAGAATAAGTGTTCGGATTTTCTGAAGAACTTCGAAAAGCCTCCAAATGTCCATTTATGTTTGTTGTTTGCCTTGAAGACCTTTCAAGGTCTATTTTCTCCCACTTGTCTTTTTGGAAACGAATCTCCAAAAGGAAACTATTTCGAGCAAACAAACATTATGTTCTCAAAATTCTTCGTAGAAATATTACCCTTGTGTCTCATTTGAATAAATCACAATGAAACATATATCTATACTTGGGCCTTATTTTTTTGGATAACAAACACTAAGCTCCCACTGAGTTTAGGAACTCTTTGATATATATTATTGAAAATATATTCAGAAATTACTTTTCAATAGCTTTGACGAATTGGTTTAGTTTGGTGGTAGTTGAGCATTTTGTTTTAGAAATTATAGGCAAATTCTTTATGATCCATCATTGATCGAATCAAGTACCAATTTATTTCGATCATTCCAATTTAGACATACCATATCTTATGGAGCTAGATTGTGAAATTACAACGCACATTAATTGATGATCATTCATGGTCTAAGTAATCATCAACATGATCTAACCTAGATCCTTATGATTACTTTCCAAGTGGATTATATACTTCTGAGTCTTTGCGCTAGCCAAACAGATTCAAACTTATATCACATTAAGTAAATAAACCCATATTCACTCAAATCCAGGTGAAATAATAAAGTCATAAAATCTTTCCTTAGCTTTGAACTCATTGTCTAGGAGTTCTAACAATAGTTCATTTCTTTTATTACTTTCAACAAGTAAGACTAGCTATAGCTTGTCTTGAATGATCTAGAAATCAATCAACTTTGAAAAGTCCATCAAAATAGAGCTTTAGAACGTTAACTTGTTGACATGGTCTAAGTAGCAATACCAAAGATTATTGGAACTCAAATCAAGAGATTGATTTGAACCTAGTAAAATTTTTATTGTTAAAGAGTTGTTTGTTTTAATCAAGCATATATAACTCAACCCGAAATTACCATTTCATTCAAAAAATTAAACAAACAAACAAACATAGTCTTTGTTTACTTTGAATGTGAGTCTTTCTGTGTTGTAACAGAAATTCAGGTATGCCGTTCATGGGACAAAATAGCCATTAAGTTTCATCCTTGAAAGGACTTAAAACAAACTAGATGACCCTACAACTAATGTAGCAATGCCATGCTTTATTTCTCACTTGTAGGTCATTAGTATAGCCTAGCTTCCATTGTTTTGATTTGTTACTAAAGTAAGAACCTGATAGGGAGATTTTCCGTCGTTGAAAAGAAGACCACCCGACCAAACAAAATTTATAAACTTCTAACTAACCGGCTATATTGACTATAGCGGCAAGCATACGGATCGTCCCAAGAGAATGAATATGTTTGACTTTTCAATCTAATGCGTTCAAAAGCTAGTTCGAATGGAAAATGAGTTTTTGAACTAATCTAATGACAGCAAGAAAAGTACGAAATACAAACAAGTAAAGAAATTCTAGAGATATCGGGAATCGGCAATGGAACTTGAATTAAGGGAAGAACAAGGTCAAAACAATCATGATTATGCAAAGACTTAGTGCATAGGGGAATAGAATCTAATGACGTGCTCGCCACCTCTCGGATGGAGCACGCGAAGCATCTAATCTATGGAAAAGCTTTCGCATAGTCCTAAACTAGATCACTTGCATATAGGACCTACTATTCACTTGCATAAAAGAGGTTCACAATGTCTTGCCAAACCTAAACTATGCATTCCAATCAATTCTAATCAACTAGAATTTGCAACTACTACTCAATTAGTCATGGATATCCTATCACCAACTCACATTTAATCACAACATCAATCATGAATTTCCCTAAAATTTCCCAAATTCAATCCCAAGGCTTCAACCCTAACCTCTACACTAAAACTACTCAATTAGCATGATTAACATCAAAATTAAACTAAGATAAATCCTAATCATGAAACTAATTGAATTAAAGAAACTAATTGAATTAACAAAAATCAGAAAATTCAAACATCCAAAAATTGGGGAAAAATCAATGAAATTCAAAACATGAAACTAATTCTAGAATTCATCAATAAAATCAAAGCAAGAACGAAATTAATAAAGCATTAAAGGATTGAAAGAACAAATCAAAAGAAGAATTAGAATTATACCTTGAATTGTAGAAATTGCATCAAACTTGAAGAACAAAATTGAAGAACAAAATTGAAGAAAAAAACTCAAATGAAAGAGAAAAGAAATATGAAATTTAGAGTTTGAATCCACTAAGAATTGAAGAATTTGAAGCTAAGAATCCTAATCCTAACCACTAATCTAAGCCCTAATCTAATTCTCTCTCTAGAATTCTAATTATGAAATCTGAAAATGAAAACTAAAACTAATTACGTATTGAAAACTAACTGCGATTTAAGTCTTATTACAGCAATCCCGCGTAGCCGTGTTCGGTCGCACAAAATGATGTTTGGTCGCACAAGGGCTGTTTGGTCGCACCGAAAATCGTGTTTGGTCGCACAACAAAACTCAGAAGCTTCTGTTCTCTCCCTGCCTATCTGTGCGCTCGAGCACTGTTAAACGATCGCATCAGGTCTTGTGCGAACAAACACACAAGCTTGTTCGATCGCACATACCATGGCTGCGAGTTCTGCGCTATTCTGCTGTGCTATTCTGCTGCGCATTGCTGCTTGTATTGCCGCGCCATTCTTGCTGGAAGGTTGCTGGCTGTGTAATTGCTACAAGGTTCTCAAGTGAGCACTAAGGGCTGCTGTAAAGAGCTCGTGTATAGCTACTACAAAGGCGAGTGCACAGGGCTGCTGTGTGTTCCTTGTTCAAGTGCAGCGTGCTGTTCTGCTGTGCTCTTGCTGTGATGCTGCTATTCTGCTGTGCTCTTGCTGTGATGGTGCTAGGTTGTGGCTGCTACAAGCTATAGTCAAGAAGGATTTTTGGTGAGCACAAGAGCTGCTGTATGACAGCGTGTTGGTGAGCACAAGGCTGCTGTTGTGGCAGCTTGTTGGTGAGCACAAAGGTTGCTCGTGTGTGGCTGCTGTGCCTTGGATCTTGCGTGTGTTGCTGGCTGAACATGCTCATGGCTTATGGCTTGCTTCGTCGCTACACAAAGAAATATCATCGCTGCACTCAACAAACAACGAATAGCCAAGTTATCAAAATCGCCTAGCACACTTATTAAATCGTGTAGCATTTATTAATCGCATATTTGCAAATCGTAAAATCATATTAAACATCGTCAAGCATAATGGCATATTAATAAACACGTTAATGCTCAAAACGACCCTTACGCAATGAGAATGCGCACAAAAGGCACGTTTTAAGCAAAAGCGACTAAAATCTACGCAAGACGAGAAAATATTACGATTAATGCAAAAATGCGATAAACGAACTAAAAACGATAAAACTAAGCAAAAATAATAATAAAATGCTAATAAAATGAACTAAAATACTAAGCTAAGAGCGACATAAATGCCGCTCATCAAACTCCCCTAAGCTAACCCTTTGCTTGTCCTCAAGCAAAGCTAGAATGAGAAACGGGAAGGAGAATGAGCTTATTTATTAAAAATCAAAACTACGAAAATAAGAACTACAAGAATGCACACTAAATCACTTTCGTAGGAATCACGGTTGCATTTAGGCACATGCAACAAGCTCTTTAAACCCCACAATCGCTCATGAGGGCGAGTGGGATCTCGCAAGGGTTTCCAAAGAGAAACACCCATAACTCTTCCAAAAACACAATCAAGGCAAGACCTAAAATGAAAAACAAACCAAGAAAAGGAAAGAAAAGAAAAAGAAAGAAAAAGAAAATAAAGAAAGGAAAGGAAAATAGAAAAGAAAGAAAAAATGAAAAATTAAACTACAAAATTCAAGAAAAGGGCCTTTATTATGGAACGAGCACGAAAGAATGCTAATATTACTAACCAAATAAATGAATGCATGCTAACCAATGTCCTAAGTCGAGTGAAAGATTCAAATGCCAAGCAAAGAGAACTTAGGGTAAGCACTTATCATCCCCTTCAACCGAGCATACCACGTCAAATCTCTAGATCCCATCCACCCTTAAGAATAGTTTCTCATGACGCCGCGAAGGCGCTGGAAAACAAGATTTGCAAGGGAGAAGAGAAGGTTACCCGACATCTTAGCATGACAATCTCATTCCATAAATTTGACCAAATCCTCCCTCCACCGACAAAGACTCAACTCAAAAGGGTCAAGAGGACTTTTTAGGGTGTAACGTAGGCTAGGGGTAAGGTGTGGAACAAATTTGGTAATTGGTGCTCATACCTAAAGTGAAGCGCAATGAATGAACTCAACTCAAGCAAATCGAACCAAAACAAACTCATACCACTTATTTGGGGTACCCCCAAGCTTATTCAACAACAAAACTAAACTAAAACTCCTTTTGAACTTTTCTTGATTTGATTTTTTTTTTTGTGTGTGTTTCAAATGAAACTTTTCTCATTGGCTTGCTTTTCTCTATTTTTTGCTTTTTCAAAACTTTCCTTTCTCCTTTTGCTTATTTATTCACTATATACAACATAATTCCCAAGCTTTGCCATTCATACCAATATCAATCATTCCTCAACTTTGCGTAATCATTCAAAACCATCAAGCATCGTAACTCAAAGCTTCACTATCACTTCTAAAGGTGAAAATAAAACAAAGGCTAATAGGCTTGTAATGTGCTTATAAGAAATGAAGGAAAAAGGCTCAAATGGCTAGCAAGGGGGAAAATGAAAACAAAAATATCAATGAAAAATAAAAATAAAGATGTCCTAATCTAAAAAAAAAATATTCACCGAAAGAAATGCCTCTGTCGTCCCCTAAAGTAGTTCGGTCGCGGTCTCGGGAAGGAAAAAGTCAAATTTGGGAGATAAGAAAGTCAATGCCAGGGATCCATGCCACTCAATATATGAATACAATGTGTTTGGGCTAATGTGAACATGATCCTCACCAACGGGAGCAAATACTACTCTCTCCGGTTTCAAGTCACTAGAGAGATCGACACCGTCTTACCACAAACCAAGGGTTCAAGACTCATGCTACCCAAAGTTCTAACCGACTTTCTTAACACCTAAATCCTAGATTCGACCCAAGTCATTGAAAACCGTGCAAACATCTACCAATTAGGAATAAAAGCATTCTAGCCTACAAGTTCCAATTTTATTTGCCCAAATCAAGAATAATGCCTAAGAAACCTAGAAAAACTTGAAGGAAATAATGCCCTTGGTCCAAGTATGCATTCTATGTTAAGTCTAATAAATGCGGTTCAGTATTAATTAACAAGTTAATAATTCAGTGAGATCAAGTGAGCTGAATGCCTAGCTAGAGGCCGCTTCAGTTCAAGTGGAATTAATGATATTAATCCACAGCTTACTCTTGACTGAACCCGTAGGGTCACACAAATAGTACGTAAACGGATCAAGTATTTAATGGCATTAAATACTCCATCTATGAATATTCGGAACCGACGGATCTTGGTTTCAGTGGGAGCTAAGATCGTCACAGGCAAGAAATGAATACTCCGGAAACGATGATATTGCCGGAAACGGAAATATGGATCGTATCGGAAATATGAATATTATCCAAGTCGTAGATGTTGCCGGAAACGGAAACATGGTACGTATCGGAAAATATTGTTGGAAATGGAAATATTACCAGAATCGGAAATATTGCCGGAAACGGAAATATTGTCAGAATCGGAAATATTACCGGAATCGGAAAATAATTCCGGAAACGGAAATATTAAATATTTGTTCGAAACGGAAATTAATTCCGGAATCGGAAATATTGAATATTGTTCGTATCGGAAATAGATTCCGGAAATGGAATTTTAATCAGAAGCGTATCGTACGAATTAGCATCGGACGAGGCCTGCCGGACGAAGGCCCAGCACGAAGCCAGGCCATCGCCCAGCAAGCACGCACGCCACAGCCCAGCGCGCACAAGGCCACGCATGCGTGGGCCGCGCTGCGTGGGCTGCTGCTCGCATGCGTGGGCAGCCCTTGTGGCTGCCGTGTGTGTGTGAGTTTGAGCTCATGCGAGATTCCTGAATCTGCAAGAGTCAGTGTATGATTAAATGTCTATTCCTATTGGATAAATTGATTAAGTAGAATTCATGTAGAATTCTAATTCCAATTAATTCGCATCCTACTAGGATTACGATTCCTTTTCCATAACTCTATAAATAAAGGCCTAGGGGTCATAATTTATACACAAGTTTCAAAGTATTCAAAAGTGAGTTTTTTTTTTGAGAGAAAATTCAAACACCCATCTTGCCCCAAAAGTGCCGAATTTTCTGAGTACCTTAAGGGCGATTCTAGTTGGTCAATCTTAAGGCGGATCCGGACGTGCTGTGGACTTTCTACGGAGGGACGACACTTGGAGTCCTAAAAGACTTGTTCTTGTTCGGTTCGGGCGCAGCTAGGGAAGGCACGCAACAAAGAGTATGCATCTAAACTATGCTAAATGATTATGTGTAAATAATATGTTTCCTGGGTTAATGGTTGTTTCCGCATGATCTATGTAATGTCATATGTATCATAACCTAACAGTGGTATCAGAGCCCCTTATTATTTTCATAATCTAAATTGCATGAACATGGTTAAATATTACAAATTTGCAAGAATTAAAAGGGGTGATTAATTTTCGTAATTGTTAATTAGTTGCAAATTGCGTTTATTTAATTATACGTACGCAGTTTTTCGGCAGTTTCTTCATTACTCATCCGAATTGAGTGATTTTTGTGTCAATTCCGCATGTAAAAGGCATTCTAAAATTTTGACAAAAATAGTATTTTTCTGCCGAACCCAGAATTCTCAAATTCGAAGCCTAACTATGACTTTTCGAAGGTTTTAGTTTTTCGAATGCAAAATTTCGTAAATTTAAGATGTT
Source organism: Spinacia oleracea (assembly GCF_020520425.1). Classification (NCBI taxonomy): domain Eukaryota; kingdom Viridiplantae; phylum Streptophyta; class Magnoliopsida; order Caryophyllales; family Amaranthaceae; genus Spinacia; species Spinacia oleracea. The sequence goes on from NC_079490.1 coordinate 109,575,897, forward strand.
AAATTAAATATTTGCGATTCTTGTTGATAAATCTTGAATTTTTGATTGACCTACAGCATATGTTTAACAAGTTTGAATGCCTAGTCTTGTTAATTATGCAATCTAATTTGTAATTATGATTAATTTGTTGAAAATTAGAATAATTTAGAATTAATTTGATTTTCATAATTAATTGTAATTTAATTAGAAACCTATGATTAAAAACCACCATAAAAATTGTAAATTTATGATAAATTTTAAATTTTTTTGACCTAGACTTGAATCCATAACAATCGGAAATCAATTGGATAATAAATTTTCGATTTTTCGCCCTAAAATTATGAAATTAATAATATTTATTAATTTGTCATTAATTTTAAATATAAATTTTAAATTTTTATGCGATTCGTTCAAATAACTTGCACGCACGAAGCAATGGACGCTTCGTGTTACCCTTAAGGGGTGTTGTATAATGCGGGCATGCGACGACGAGCAAGGGAGCTCGTCGCCCGTGCGGCACGAATGCAATGAGCAAGGGCGTAGTGCACGAGCACAAGGCAGCAGCCCTGCCTTGTGTCGTGTGCCACGAGCAATGAACGTATGGGCATGGGCGAGGGGCGAGCCAAGGCAGTCGCGTGTGGGCAGCAAGCGAGCTGCGCCACAGCGCGCGCTGCCTCGCACAAGTGCGCGCAGCCTCGCGCGCAGCGAGCGCAAGCTCGCGTGCCACGAGCGCTGCGCCCAGCATCACTCGCGCGCACCAGCGAGCGATCTCGCGCGCCAGCGCGCGATCTCGCGCGCCAGCGAGCGATGCAGCGCCCCAGCGAGCGATGGCTCGCGCGCACCAGCGCGCGATCTCGCGCGCCAGCGAGCGATGCAGCGCCCCAGCGAGCGATGGCTCGCGCGCACCAGCGAGCGATCTCGCGCACCAGCGAGCGCGGTAACGCGCGCGCGCTGCGAGCGATAGCTCGCGTGCGGTGGGCGCTGTGCGGAGGCTTGCGTTGGGACAGCAGCAGCTATGCTACGAGCGCATGGGCTGCGCGCACATGGCCAGCAATGGCTGTGTGCGTACGGCCCATGGGCGTGCAACGCGTAGGGTGTTTGCGTTTCGATTAGATCGTTTTGAATGTTTAATTTGAAAATTTCAGTTCACGTAATTTTAATTAATTTTAAAATTAATAATTTGAATTAATTTCTTGGATTTTAATTTTGAATATTATAATTATAATAAATGGAATTTATTCTAATTATTTTACTAAAATTAAAATCATGAATTAGTTTAAATGCGACTGAAATTAAATTAAATTTTTGGATTCAATTATAAATTTATATGAGCTTTAAATTTTAATTAAATTTGTATGTTTCCGGTTAGACTAGAAATACAATTTTATGTTTAAAATTAGTAAAGCATATGAATTTATTGGTTTGAGTGGGAGCGCTTTTTAGTCATAAACTCTTGATTAGGTCTACAAATCCTTAAGGTTAAAACAACTCGATTAGAATTAATAAGGACTGAATAATTGGTAGATTATTGGTGACCTTGATTAATTGCTGCAAATGTTTACGTGATGCATAATGTTTTTACTAACCAGCTATGTGGGCCATTCATGATAATGAATGGGTGAATGGTATATATTGTATATGTACTGTTTTGCAGGTTATGAAGTGACTAGTATGGCCCAAATAGGATAGAAAATATGGTCTGCGTACCATTAATTTGAATGTAATTGGTCTAAAGTACCAAAGTTGTTTTTCAATTCAAATATGGTCTGCGTACCATCAAATAGTTGTAATTAGTTATAACTTATCCTATTTGAAGAAAATGGTGCCTCCCACGGAGATTTTCAAGACGGACTTTGAAGTCAAAGCTTCAAGATGAAGTCGGGCCATACTAGATCACAAATATCTTATGCATGTTTTAAGTTATTTATTGCTTTAAATATGTCTTAAAATGCATGAGATCAAAAGCTTGATTATGTTGCATGATTAAGGATTTTAGTTCACTTAAAATCTAACCAACATAGTAAGAGCCTTAAGTTCCAAACTTAAAAAAATTGAGTTAAAAGGTGCCATGCCAAAATATACACTTGCTTGGATATCCTTTACATCAATCTAGTAATAGTTTTCGCTCAGCGAGGTGTTACTTATTGGTCCTAAAGGGGCAAGGTACACAAATAATTGTGAGTACATGTTAGTTTTGGTGAAACTCAACGATATAAGTAAGGAGTCCTTTTATGTCGTGGCAAATTCGATAGGTTTACCTAATAAGTTCTTAGACGTACCTATCAACCAAGAATAGTTTCTAGACTATTAGCAAAAGGCTTTTGCTTACCTAAGATGTTCTAGGATTAAGTCGACAAACTGTGCTTAGTTCTTCAATGATTTTAGGATCTTGGAATCATTTTATTCACACCTGCCGGAACACATAACTTGAATAAAATGCTTAATAAACATTGAATTATGCATGTATGCTAGAATTTAAGTTTATTAAGAGAAACTGTGAATGGTTATTTATTTGTTTATTCTTTTCAATTGTAGTTTTTAATATGGCAAACAACAATCAAAACATCATCATGGGTTCTGAGCTTATGGTCAAGCTGAACCTGACAAATTTTCTTGAATGGGAAGCTAAGCTAGTTGAAATAGTCAAACTCAATGGACTTGAGTATGTACTATCACATCCCATGCCAAGCTACTATGCCAGAGACATGACCCCTGAGAGATTTTACGCCTGGGATGCGGATCTCAAAAAGGTTATGAGTCTCATGCTGAACAATATCCCTGATGATTGGGCTAGAAGGTTTGTAGCTTATGAACCTTTTACGCTCATCAAGAATCTGAGGGATATCTGTCGTGGAAGTACGGAGGACAGGGACCTGAACGTCCATGAGTTGATTGAATCAATGTCTGGGCTAAAGGTTAGTTCTCCCAACAGGTGTTATAGGATGGAGGTCCAAGAAACACATGTTCAGCTCCTTCGCACTAAACAGAGGGTAGGCGTCCCACTGAGGTTCCATGTGGATCTTATGTGTTCATATTTTGATCGCCTAAGTCTACTAGGAACACCAATAAGCGAAAGGATGGCAGTCTCTGTCTTGCTCAATTCACTACACAGTGGGTTTGGTCGCTTCAAGCAACAATACCTAAGTGAACCAAGAGAAGAAACAGTTGCAGAATTTATTCACCTTGTCAGAAAGGCTGAAATAGTACTGGACTGTGAAGCCAAAGATTTACTCAAGGCTAGAAAGAGACCATTCAAGAAAAGTGGAAAGTCCAAGGGCAATGCTAAATCAAAGCAGGACAAGTCCACATCAAGCTGTCTTTATTGTGATGGAATAGGCCATTACAAAAGAGAATGTCCAAAGCTAAAGGAAGATCAGAAGAACGGAACAGTCGTTCCATCTTCAGGTATTTTCGTTATAGACTGTATACTTGCTAATTCAACTTCTTGGGTATTAGATACAGGTTGTGGCTCACACTTATGTTCCAATCCACAGGGACTAAGAAGAAGTAGAAAGTTAAGCAAGGGTGAAGTCGACCTACGAGTGGGAAATGGAGCACGGATTGCTGCATTAGCTGTAGGAACTTACTGTTTGTCGTTGCCCTCCGGGCTAGTTTTGGAACTGGAAGAATGTTTCCATGTTCCAAGTCTTACTAAAAACATCATTTCAGTTTCTTGCTTAGATGCTAAGGGATTTTCCTTTATAATAAAAGACAATAGTTGTTCGTTTTATTTTAAAGAGATGTTTTATGGATCTGCTAGATTAGTCAATGGACTTTATTTATTAGATCACGACAAACAAGTATATAACATAAATACCAAAAAGGCCAAAAAGGATGATTCAGATCTCACCTATCTGTGGCATTGTCGATTAGGCCATATAAACTTGAAACGCTTAGAAAGACTTCAAAGGGAAGGAATTCTAGAACCATTTGACTTAGAGGATTATGGTAAATGCGAATCATGTTTACTTGGCAAAATGACAAAGCAACCTTTCTCTAAAGTTGGAGAAAGAGCAAATGAACTATTGGGTTTAATCCATACAGATGTATGTGGACCAATGAGTACAAATGCTAGAGGTGGTTTCAGCTACTTTATCACTTTCACTGATGACTTCAGTAGGTATGGTTATGTCTACCTAATGAAGCATAAGTCTGAATCCTTTGACAAATTCAAGGAATTTCAGAGTGAAGTAGAGAATCAATTAGGCAAGAAGATTAAGGCACTGCGGTCTGATAGAGGCGGTGAATATCTGAGCTATGAATTTGATGACCATCTGAAAGAATGTGGAATTCTATCAGAATTGACTCCTCCTGGAACACCACAATGGAACGGTGTGTCAGAACGGAGGAACAGAACCTTGCTAGACATGGTCAGGTCAATGATGGGTCAGGCCGAACTTCCATTAGAATTTTGGGGACATGCACTAAATACAGCTGCACTCACTATAAATAGAGCTCCGTCTAAAGCTGTCGAAAAGACTCCATACGAATTATGGTTTGGAAAGCCTCCAAATGTGTCTTTTCTTAAGATTTGGGGATGTGAAGTTTACGTCAAACGATTAATTTCAGACAAACTTCATCCAAAATCTGACAAATGTATCCTTGTGGGCTATCCAAAGGAAACAAAGGGGTATTACTTCTACAATACATCTGAGAACAAAGTGTTTGTTGCTCGAGATGGTGTCTTTTTGGAGAAGGATCATATTTCCAAAATGACAAGTGGGAGAAAAGTAGACCTCGAAGAAATTCGAGTCGAACAACAAACTCTAGAGAATGCTCAAGATGACATTCAGGATGAAACTCAGAGATCTTTAGAAGAATCTGGTGAGAATCATAGTCAATCTAGAAATGTTACCCCGCGTAGATCGCAAAGATATAGATCTCAACCGGAAAGGTACTTAGGTATTTTGACGAACGAGAGCTATGACGTTCTATTACTTGAAAGTGATGAACCTGCGACTTACAAGCAAGCTATGACGAGCCCTAGCTCCAAGCAATGGCAAGAAGCCATGCAATCTGAATTAGACTCCATGTCTGAAAACCAAGTATGGGATTTGGTCGATTTGCCAGATGGCTACCAAGCCATTGGAAGCAAATGGGTTTTCAAACTGAAAAAGGACAAGGATGGGAAACTTGAAGTTTTCAAAGCTAGATTGGTTGCGAAAGGTTACAGGCAAGTCCACGGTGTGGATTACGATGAAACCTTTTCACCAGTTGCAATGCTAAAGTCTATTCGAATAATGTTAGCAATCGCTGCATATTACGATTACGAAATATGGCAGATGGATGTCAAAACTGCTTTCTTAAACGGCGTTTTAACAGAAACTGTGTTTATGACACAGCCTGAAGGTTTTGAGGATCCAAAGAATGCTAAAAAGGTATGCAAGCTAAAGAAGTCAATCTACGGATTGAAGCAGGCATCCAGGAGCTGGAATATACGTTTTGATGAAGCAGTCAGTGACTTTGGTTTCATCAAGAACGCGGACGAATCTTGTGTATACAAGAAGGTCAGTGGGAGCAAAATTGCTTTCCTAGTATTATATGTCGACGACATATTGCTTATCGGAAATGACATTCCTATGTTGAACTCTGTCAAGATTTGGCTTGGGAAATGTTTTTCGATGAAGGATCTAGGAGAAGCACAGTACATATTGGGCATCAAGATTTACAGAGATAGATCTAAAAAGATGATTGGACTTAGTCAAAGCACTTATATCAATAAGGTGCTTGATAGGTTCAAGATGGCGGACTCCAAGCGAGGCTACCTACCCATGTCTCATGGAATGACTCTAAGCAAGACTCAGTGCCCAAAAACACTTGATGAGCATAGACGAATGAATGGGATTCCATATGCATCATTGATTGGTTCAATAATGTATGCTATGATATGTACACGCCCGGATGTTGCGTACGCACTCAGTGCTACGAGCAGATACCAGTCAGACCCAGGAGAGGCGCATTGGACTGCTGCCAAGAATATTCTGAAGTACCTGAAAAGGCACAAAGATGACTTCCTGGTCTATGGTGGAGATGATGAATTAATTGTTAAAGGCTATACGGACGCAAGTTTCCAAACCGACAAAGATGATTTCAGATCACAGTCTGGGTTTGTCTTCTGCCTCAACGGAGGAGCAGTAAGCTGGAAAGGTGCTAAGCAAAGCACCATTGCGGATTCTACAACTGAAGCGGAGTACATTGCTGCACATGAAGCAGCAAAGGAAGCTATATGGCTAAGGAAGTTCATAGGAGAACTTGGTGTAGTCCCCTCCATTAAAGGACCAATAGCCCTGTATTGTGATAATAACGGAGCTATTGCACAGGCAAAAGAGCCTAGACACCACCAGAGAGTCAAGCATGTACTTCGTAGATTTCACCTTCTACGAGAGTTCGTTGAAAGAAAAGAAGTCGAGATAAGCAAAATTGGAACTGATGACAACATATCAGATCCATTAACTAAACCTCTGCCGCAAGCGAAGCACAACTCGCACACTGCAGCTATGGGAATCAAGCATATTGGAGAATGGCTTTGATGTCTCTGTTTAATGTTTTAAAGTTTTAGAGTTTAAATCTTTGTAAAACATTATTGGTTAATCATTCACAATAAATGAAAGGAATTCATTTTTCCATTTAATTTGTGGTTTATTAAATGATGAGTCCCTTCAACTTGACGATATATTCAAGATAGACTGTCAGGACCAGTCCTGTGACTAAGAAATGTCTATCAAGTGAACTTGAATGTCAAAGGTTGAAAATGGTCCCTAGTCGGAGTTTTCTATAAAATTGGACGCATAGAAAACGTTAGACGATTAGAATGCAAGATGACTAGTAGTTCTGTTTCTTGAACTATGTGGACATGGCAATGTCATAATCATTTGCATAGATACTTACTTTGGGAAGACTAGTATCGGACAAGACCTATGAAACTTTACTGTAAGAGATGAAAGTCTGTCATAAGTAAATTTCATTAAATTATTAGACACTAAATCCTCAATACCTGAGTGATTTGAGATTACTTGTTTGAGAACTGGTTGCTTTGACGTTGACCAACCGTCGCACCGTAAAAGGAGGCTATAAAGGCAACGCTCAGGTAATCACCTATCAAACGAAGTCTAATCTCAAGATCGCAAGATTGGGATTGTCCTCCCATAAATCGGGATGAGATGCTTAAAAGTTGTACAAGGCCACTCGGAGAGCTAGAAACTGTGAAATGCATGGCCGTGCTCGGATGAATCATAGGCTATGATTATCTGTTTATTTGATCAGTTGAACTCTGAAACCGAGGAACACCTCTGGACATAATAAGGATGACAACTCTTACCTTATGTTCAAGAGCAAGCATCGAGCGACAAAGGAATTAGGAAATGCACACTTGTCCCTAAGGACAAGTGGGAGACTGAAGGAAATAATGCCCTTGGTCCAAGTATGCATTCTATGTTAAGTCTAATAAATGCGGTTCAGTATTAATTAACAAGTTAATAATTCAGTGAGATCAAGTGAGCTGAATGCCTAGCTAGAGGCCGCTTCAGTTCAAGTGGAATTAATGATATTAATCCACAGCTTACTCTTGACTGAACCCGTAGGGTCACACAAATAGTACGTAAACGGATCAAGTATTTAATGGCATTAAATACTCCATCTATGAATATTCGGAACCGACGGATCTTGGTTTCAGTGGGAGCTAAGATCGTCACAGGCAAGAAATGAATACTCCGGAAACGATGATATTGCCGGAAACGGAAATATGGATCGTATCGGAAATATGAATATTATCCAAGTCGTAGATGTTGCCGGAAACGGAAACATGGTACGTATCGGAAAATATTGTTGGAAATGGAAATATTACCAGAATCGGAAATATTGCCGGAAACGGAAATATTGTCAGAATCGGAAATATTACCGGAATCGGAAAATAATTCCGGAAACGGAAATATTAAATATTTGTTCGAAACGGAAATTAATTCCGGAATCGGAAATATTGAATATTGTTCGTATCGGAAATAGATTCCGGAAATGGAATTTTAATCAGAAGCGTATCGTACGAATTAGCATCGGACGAGGCCTGCCGGACGAAGGCCCAGCACGAAGCCAGGCCATCGCCCAGCAAGCACGCACGCCACAGCCCAGCGCGCACAAGGCCACGCATGCGTGGGCCGCGCTGCGTGGGCAGCCCTTGTGGCTGCCGTGTGTGTGTGAGTTTGAGCTCATGCGAGATTCCTGAATCTGCAAGAGTCAGTGTATGATTAAATGTCTATTCCTATTGGATAAATTGATTAAGTAGAATTCATGTAGAATTCTAATTCCAATTAATTCGCATCCTACTAGGATTACGATTCCTTTTCCATAACTCTATAAATAAAGGCCTAGGGGTCATAATTTATACACAAGTTTCAAAGTATTCAAAAGTGAGTTTTTTTTTTGAGAGAAAATTCAAACACCCATCTTGCCCCAAAAGTGCCGAATTTTCTGAGTACCTTAAGGGCGATTCTAGTTGGTCAATCTTAAGGCGGATCCGGACGTGCTGTGGACTTTCTACGGAGGGACGACACTTGGAGTCCTAAAAGACTTGTTCTTGTTCGGTTCGGGCGCAGCTAGGGAAGGCACGCAACAAAGAGTATGCATCTAAACTATGCTAAATGATTATGTGTAAATAATATGTTTCCTGGGTTAATGGTTGTTTCCGCATGATCTATGTAATGTCATATGTATCATAACCTAACAAAACTTGCCTTGACAAAGATCGAAAAGGACAAAGAAGGAAAAGAAATGAAAAAGAAAATAAGGAAAAGAAAATAAAGAAAATCAATGAAACTAATCAAGAAATATGCACAAAATCCAAAATATTCACAAAATCAAGCAATCCATCACATGGAGATCAAAGTAGCAATCCAAACAATAAAATCTCCCCCCAAGCTTGAATTAGGCCATGTCCTCAAGGCCTAAAACTAAACTAGGAGGGGCACATCTACCCATCCAACCAATGCCCCACAAAAAATATGCCTGACCCAAAGAATGCATGTGAGTTAGAAGGATATTACCGATGATGATGTGGGAGCGAGTCCTGCAAAGAACCGTAATAACGAACGAACTCACCAATAAGAATAGACGGACATGGCAAAGATGGATGCAAAGATGTCCACATCAAGAAAGCTTGATGCACAAAAAACTTCAAAAATCAAGAAAAATTAGTATACATGGGCCAAATGGCCAACACCCACGGGTTGCCTCCCGAGAAGCGCTCTTTTTACGTCATTAGCTTGACGCCTCTTACCTCTAGTAAGTACCCCGACACCGATCGCAATAGTTTGTCATATGCAATGGCAAACATATCCAAGTGTAACAAGTAGGCAAGAGTCAAATGAGAAGCAAGCACAAAGTAGAATGCAACTCTATGCCTACGGGGTGTGGGGTGCCAAGAGTAAGAAAAATCAAAAGGCAAAGTAAGAAAATAAGAAGAAAAATAAAATAGAGAAAGAGAAAAAGGGAAAAGAGAAGCCTCATGCTCCTCAACGAACTCTTTTTGGGTGGCAAGAGAGCCAATTTCCTCAATATTGTTCAAACAAGGCAATGGGGAATGAATAGGGGGTGGAAAATCCTCAAGTGGTGGGGGTCGGAGAAAGTAAGGAAGAGAGATGGGGAAGGAAGGATAAATTTCAAGTTTCTTGAGTCGGGAAGGGGTATGAGGGAAGGGAGTGGGAACAAAAGTTTCACAAACAACTTCACTCACATTAAAAAGAGCCCAAGAAATCTCAACAAAAGATCCTTCAATCAAATTCACATCATCAAGTTCATTAATATTCCCGGATTCATCAAAAACCACCAAATTAGGTGCTTCACACTCAATGACATCCTCAATAGAACTATCACATCCCAAATGAACCAAATCATTCTCAATATTCAATGGGCAATCATCAATGGGGTTAGAGTCACTTTCGCTCAAGGGAAGGGAGGTGGGGGAAAGAGGAACTAGCTCTAAGTTCAATACCTCACCATTTTCAACATCATTCTCATCACTAGATTGATTATCATCCTTAGCATAACATGAATCATAATCATAATCATAATCATCATCATCAATATAATTGCGACACGGACAAGATTTGGAAAATTCACAATGCAAGGAGTTTTGAGAATCAACATGGGGAAAATGGTTGTCATCAAGATCATGAGCATTATCATTAGAAACATGAGGGAAATCATTGACATTCATGCAAGGATGCGAAAGATCACAAGAATAAGCATGAGAGTCAAAATATTAAACTCTAGCAAACCACGTAAAGAAAGGCATGACATCTCTCCAATGCATGTGTTGAAGCTCTCCATTACAATTGGATTGAAGAATCTCAAATGTTTCCCTATTCACTCCACAATATATGGCATTACAAAAGTCCCATCCCGTTAAACCATTAAGAGTTACATGGGTGCGACGATATTCAATCAACGCACTTACTCTATTATAATACATCCAAAATGGTTCATGAGCAACTTGAGGAATATAGAACACTCTTGACAGTTTTTTTTGATTTTAAAAAGGAAATGAAAAGAAAAGAAAATAAACTAGACTAATGAACTAGACTAATGAACTAGAGAGAAAAATCAAACAATGATGTCATTCCGCGGCACCGGCGCCATTTTGATAGGGCGATTTTCCGTCGTTGAAAAGAAGACCACCCGACCAAACAAAATTTATAAACTCCTAACTAACCGGCTATATTGACTATAGCGACAAGCATAGGGATCGTCCCAAGAGAATGAATATGTTTGACTTTTCAATCTAATGCGTTCAAAAGCTAATTTGAATGGAAAATGAGTTTTTGAACTAATCTAATGAAAGCAAGAAAAGTACGAAATACAAACAAGTAAAGAAATTCTAGAGATTTCGGGAATCGGCAATGGAACTTGAATTAAGGGAAGAACAAGGTCAAAACAATCATGATTATGCAAAGACTTAGTGCATAGGGGAATAGAATCTATTGACGTGCTCGCCACCTCTCGGATGGAGCACGCGAAGCATGTAATCTATGGAAAAGCTTTCGCATAGTCCTAAACTAGATCACTTGCATATAGGACCTACTATTCACTTGCATGAAAGAGGTTCACAATGTCTTGCCAAACCTAAACTATGCATTCCAATCAATTCTAATCAACTAGCATTTGCAACTACTACTCAATTAGTCATGGATATCCTATCACCAACTCACATTTAATCACAACATCAATAATGAATTTCCCTAAAATTTCCCAAATTCAATCCCAAGGCTTCAACCCTAACCTCTAGACTAAAACTACTCAATTAGCATGATTAACATCAGAATTAAACTACGATTAATCCTAATCATGAAACTAATTTAATTAAAGAATCTAATTGAATTAACAAAAATCAGAAAATTCAAACATCCAAAAATTGGGAAAAAATCAATGAAATTCAAAGCATGAAACTAATTCTAGAATTCAACAATAAAATCAAAGCAAGAACGAAATTAATAAAGCATTAAAGGATTGAAAGAACAAATCAAAAGAAGAATTAGAATTATACCTTGAATTGTAGAAATTGCATCAAACTTGAAGAACAAAATTGAAGAACAAAATTGAAGAAAAAAACTCAAATGAAAGAGAAAAGAAATATGAAATTTAGAGTTTGAATCCACTAAGAATTGAAGAATTTGAAGCTAAGAATCCTAATCCTAACCACTAATCTAAGCCCTAATCTAATTCTCTCTCTAGAATTCTAATTATGAAATCTGAAAATGAAAACTAAAACTAATTACGTAATGAAAACTAACTGCGATTTAAGTCTTATAAAAGCAATCCCGCGTAGCCGTGTTCGGTCGCACAAAATGATGTTTGGTCGCACAAGGGCTGTTTGGTCGCACAGAAAATCATGTTTGGTCGCACAACAAAACTCAGAAGCTTCTGTTCTCTCCCTGCCTATCTATGCGTTCGAGCACTGTTAAATGATCGCTTCAGGTCTTGTGTGACCAAACAGACAAGCTGGTTCGATCGCATAGACCATGGCTGCGAGTTCTGCGCTATTCTACTGTGCTATTCTGCTGCGTGTTGCTGCTTGTATTGCCGCGCCATTCTTGCTGCAAGGTTGTTGGCCGTGTAGCTGCTACAAGGTTCTCAAGTGAGCACTAAGGGTTGCTGTAAAGAGCTCGTGTCTAGCTGCTACAAAAGCGAGTGCACAGGGCTGCTGTGTGTGCCTTGTTCAAATGCAACGTGTTGTTTTGTTGTGCTCTTGCTGTGATGCTGCTATTCTGCTGTGCTCTTGCTGTGATGCTGCTAGGTTGTGGCTGCTACAAGCTATAGTCAAGAAGGCTTTTTGGTGAGCACAAGAGCTGCTGTATGACAGCGTGTTAGTGAGCACAAGGCTGCTGTGGCAGCTTGTTGGTGAGCACAAAGGTTGCTCGTGTGTGGCTGTTGTGCCTTGGCTCTTGCGTGTGTTGCTGGATGAACATGCTCATGGCTTATGGCTTGCTTCGTCGCTACACAAAGAAATATCATCACTGCACTCAACAAACAACGAATAGCCAAGTTATCAAAATCGCCTAGCACACTTATTAAATCGCGTAGCATTTATTAATCGCATATTTGCAAATCGTAAAATCATATTAAACATCGTCAAGCATAATGGCACATTAATAAACATGTTAATGCTCAAAACGACCCTTACGCATTGAGAATGCGCACAAAACGCACGTTCTTTACCATTTTATTTACCTTAACACCAGAAGCTTCTAAAGTTCTCTAAGCATCGATCTATTCGAATGTCTAGGAACTAGACTCATTTGAGAATTAAATGGAGAAAGATATTAAGTTGTAAACCATTGGTAAAGTTGAGTGTTAAACTCAATGCTTTATGATCTCAAAACTACATTGCATTTTGAATTCACAAGCACCAATCGGTTTGCCATTTGACTTTGATACCCGAAAACAGCCATAAAAGTATCTATAAGAAACGTACATTTTAAATTGCTCATTTTCTCTCAGTTCCGTGAATCATTCTTGGATTCACTACCAGTTGAGGAAATTTACTGTTACCTTTCTAGAAGGACTTACTGCAGTGGAAGATATTTAATTATAAACAATAATTAAAACATACATTGAAGCATGCAAAGTCTAAACATTTAATATGGGCAATAACTTGAAAAACATATATGCAATTTAAACAAGTCATTGGCATTTTATTAGAAATATTTAGTTCCGGAAGGTATGAATAAAATGAATCTAAGACCCCAAAATCATTGAAAAATTAAGCACGATTTGACATAATTCTAAAATATTTTAGGTAAGTAAAACCGTTGCTAATAGTCTACAAACTATTCTTGGTTGATAGGCACGTCTAAGAACTTATTAGGAAAACCTATCCCATTTGCCACGACATAAAAGGACTCTTTACTTATATCGTTGATTTCAACAAAATAAACTTGTACTCACAACTAATTGTGTACTACGATCAGAAGTGACACCTCGCTTTGGCGGAAAACTATCGCTAATTGATCGAAAAATGTACTCACAACCAATGTGTACCTTAACCCTTTAAAATCAATAAGTAACACCTCGCTATGGCGGAAAACTATTACTAGATTGATGTAAAGGTGAGAAATAAGTGTTATCTTGGAATGACACCTTTTAACTCTTATGCATGCTTTAAGTTATTTATTGCTTTAAATATGTCTTTATAATGCTTGAGATTATGGCTTGATTATGTTGCATGATTAAGGATTTTAGTTCACTTAAAATCTAACCAACATAGTAAGAGCCTTAAGTTCCAAACTTTAAAAATTGATTTAAAAGGTGCCATTCCAAAATAACGCTTACTTGGATAACCTTTACATCAATCTAAGTAATAATTTTCCGCCATAGCGAGGTGTTACTTGTTGATTATAAAGGGGTAAGGTACACAAATAATTGTGAGTACATGTTAGTTTTGGTAAAACTCAACGATATAAGTAAGGAGTCCTTTTATGTCGTGGCAAACGGGATAGGTTTACCTAATAAGTTCTTAGACGTACCTATCAACCAAGAGTAGTTTCTAGACTATTAGCAAATGATTTTCTTACCTAAAATATTTTAGAAGAGAGTCAGAATACATAATGTGCTTAATTCTTCAATGACTTAAGGGTGTTGGATTCATTTTATTCACACCTACCGGAACTAAATATTTCGAATAAAATGGCAATGACTTGTTTAAATTGCACGATTGCTTTAATTTTCAAGTTATTACTCATGATAAATGTTTAGAATTTGCATGCTTCAATATATGTTTTAATTATTGTTTTTAATTAAATATCTTCCACTACAGTAAATCCTTTTAGAAAGGTAACAGTAAATTTTCTCGATTGGTAGTGAATCCAAGAACGATTCACGGAAATGAGAGAAAATGAGCAATTTATAATGTACGTTTCTTATAGAGACTTTTATGGTTGTTTTCGAGTATCAAAGTCGAATGGAAAACCGGCTGGTGCTTGTGAATTCAAAATACAATGTAGTTTTGAGATCATAAAGCAATGAGTTTAAACGCTCACCTTTACCAAAGGTTAACAACCTAATATCTTTGTCCATTTAATTCTCGAATGAGTCTAGTCCCTAGACATTCTAATAGATCGATGCTTAGAGAACTTAAGAAGCTTCTGGTAAGATCATATAGTTGAAGCAAAATATCCAACATAAATTAAATGGTAAGAACCTTGATGGAGTGATATTGGACATGTCTAACAAAGTATAAAAGTCACCACTAACGAAGTCAATTCTTAAGACTATAATAAAGGGTACAAGAAATAGGAAAACAAAGGAGCAAGTGAAAGGAATTTACAATTCCGTTTCTACCTATAAGTTTATGTTTAAAGAAAAAGTAACCTAGCAATCAAACTTCCTTGGTAGCATATACCGCTTTAGGTTGTTACTTTAGTAATAACTCAAATGATGGAAGCTGGGCTACATAATGACCTACAAAGGGAAAATGAAGCATGGCATTGCTACATTAGTTGTAGAGTCATCTAGGTTGTTTTAAGTCCTTTCAAGGCTGGAACATGGCTATTTTGTTCCATAATCAGCATACCTAAATTTCTGTTTTCAAACACAGAAAGACTAACATTCAAGAAAAATAAAAACAATTTTTGTTTGTTTATTTGAATGAAATGGTCATTTATGGGTTGAGTCGGTATGCTTGATTAAAACAAACAACTCTTTAACAATGAGAACTTTACTAGGTTCAAATCAATCTCTTGATTTGAGTTCCACAAATCTTTGGCATTGTTGCTTAGACCATATCAACAAGGTAATATTCAAAAGCTCTCTTTTGATGGACTTTTGAAAGTTGATTGATTTCTAGATCAATTCAAAGACAAGCTAGTCTTACTTGATGAAAGTAACAAAAGATATGAACTATTATTAGAACACCTATACAATAGAGTTCAAAGCTAAAGAAAGATTTTATGACTTTATTATTTCACCTGAATTAGAGTGAATATAGGTTTATTTACTCAATGTGATATAAATTTGAATATGTTTATCTAGTTCAAAGATTCAGAAGTATAAAATCCACTTGACAAGAAATCATAAAGATCTAGGTTAGATCATGTTGATGATTACTTAAGTCAAGAATGATCATCAATGATTGTGTGTTGTAATTTCACGATCGAGATCCATAAGATATGGTATATCTAAATTGGAATGATCGAAGTCAATTAGTACTTGATTTGATTAATGATGAATCATAAAGATTTTTCCTATAATTTCTAAACCAAATGCTCAACTACCACCAAACTAAACCAAATTCGTCAAAGCTATTGAAAAGTAATTTCAGAATATCTTTTCAATAATATATATATCTAAAGAGTTGCTAAACTCAGTGGAAGCTTAATATTTGTTATCCAACAAACTAAGCCCAAGTACATATATATGTTTCGTTGTGATTTATGCAAAGGAGACACAAGGGTAATATTTCTACAACGAATTTTTGAGAACATAATGTTTGTTTGCTCGAAATAGTGTCCTTTTGGAGATCCGTTTCCAAAATGACAAGTGGGAGAAAATAGATCTCGAAAGTCTTCGAGGCGAACAACAAATATAAACGGACATTCTAGAGGCTTTTCGAAGTTCTTTAGAAAATCCGAACCCTTATTCTTTAAGGACTTTAGAAGTGGATTTAAAGAATTGACATCTCTTAGAAGACTTTACAAGTGCTTCAAGGAGAACAGAATATTTAAAGGACTTTCAAGTGGCTATTGATATTCTATTGTTTGATGTTATAAACCCATGTACGCATAGAGTTCAGGTCACTGAAACTATGAGATTCTTCTATTAGATAGTGAAGAATCCTACAACTTGCAGTCAAACTATTATCAACAATGGTAATGAGTTTGTGAATTGTAAGAAAGCTATGACGAAATATAGATTCCCTAAAATGGTTAGAGGCCACATATAGACTTAATGTTTAATTGGTTAAAGACCATAAAAAATACTTAGTGTTTTGATGATAAAATTGAAATTTTGTTGATTTGCAAGAATAGTTTCACACCTATTGGTTGCAACTTGGTTTTAAGGATAAAAACCATCAAACATGGAATTGTGTCTTCACACACAAAGCTTGATTAGTTGCTAAAGGTTACAAGCAAATTCTATGGATTGTGTTGAAACCTCATGCAAAATCGTAATGCTCAAGTCTATAAATCAAGCAATGATTGCATATTAGTACATATGGCAATTGGATGACAAAACGAATTCCTCAATCAAATGTTGGAAGAAACTATGTACATGGCATGTCATAGGATTTGTGGATCTAATAAATGCTTTAAAAGGAAAGTTAGCTTATGAAATCCAAGTACAAATTTGAGCAAGCAATTGGGAATTAGAATTGTATTTTAGTGAAGCTAATAAGTATTTTAGTTTCATAAAATATACATGAATCTTATAAATGTATAAGAAGTTTAGTGGGAGTACGTAAAAATTAATTGGTCCTATATGTATCACACACATATCTCTCTATTGTGAAATAACATTCAAATGCTAATGACTTAGATTTGAAATTATTCATCAATGACGGACCAAGGCGAAACTTAGTACATACTGGGTATTAAGGTCTATACTCAAAAGATCTTAGAATATTGTTTTGGATTAAGTAATGACATTTACTAAACATGAAAGACTCCATTGGAGATATTCGGCCCATATGAATAAATCTAAGTAATGAATGTTTGAACTATGTATAAGCATTTACTAAGTTAAACATCAAAGAATCTAATGAGATTCTTCACCTATATTTCAAAGAATTTAGCTGGATTCAGTATCTACTGAAATTGGATAGCTAAAATTACATGAATAGAATTCAATTGGGAATTATTCTGCAAAATAATTTATCATGTATCATATAATATAAGGATCGCCAAATATGTATCGTATGTCTTTAGGCATGACGAACATATACCAATCTCTATTGATCTAAGTTAAAATCAACTAGATTGAGATCAAGAAAAACCTATGGTACTTGAAAATGTACATAGGATTAGTTCTTGATTCAAGGAAATGAAGATATGCTAAATATTGACGCTACACGCATAAGCACTAGCAAAGGATCAAGCAAGATCCCTTTGGAGTTAACCATTGGCAAGAACGAGCTATATACACCGTGGTTTGAAATGGCAAAATGGATTGGAGACCATGACTTGTTGCGTGGGAAATTAATTATTAATTTCTATGTTCTACCACATATCAGTGAACTGCTTGGATAAGAAAATCCAAAAAAATCATCACTAGCAACCTATACAGTTGAAGTAAAAGTAATTATTGCCTAAGAAGAAATGAAACAGAGTTGTTTATGTTAAAGAGTTCTTCACTGAACTTGGGTAGATCACATGTCTGCTGGCTTGATGGTTCTTCATTGCAAAATGCGTAGAACCACTCTTGAAGCAAGAAGGACTATATCACGAAATAAACATACTCAAAAGATTTGATCATCCTATCTCGAAAGGCATTCGATGAAAAGGATATTAAGATTGGCAAAGCATGATAACTAAACCTATGCAGCAAGTGAAATACAACACTCACATTGTGGCACTGGAAATCGAACATAGTTTTGAATTTCATTAATTGTTTTAAAGATGGGTTCGAGGCCCATGGTTGTAAAACATTCAGGCTGAACATTTATCATATATGAAATGTATTTTTATACTCCATTTAATCTTGGTTTATTAAATGATGAGTCCTTTCAATTTGACAATATATTCAAGATAGACTCTCAGGACCAGTCCTGTGACTAAGAAATGTCTATAAAGTGAACTTGAATGTCAAAAGTTGAAAATGGTCCGGCCAGCTGCGGCTGTGGCTGGGCCGAGGCAACACGCATACTAACGTGGCCCGCTGTGGCTGCATTGGGTTGTTTCATCTTGGGCGCCAAGAAAGGTCCGATTGCTTAATTCCCAAGTAACCTTGGATTAGGTATTCCTAGTCCTATTGGAATTCAAATAATTAAGAGTTTAATTAATGTTGCAATTCTAATTGAATAAGAATTTCAATCCTAGTAGGGTTGGTAACTCTATTCCTAGTAAGACTCAAATTCCTTATTTCCTATCCTATAAATATGAGGCTAGGCCCTCATAATTATACACATCAATCACATTGAAAATCATATTCTTTACTCATATTATGTTCAAGGGAGAACATAATACAAGCCTAACCCGAATACATAAAACCTTAAGTACAATCCTAGTTGGTTGAACCTAAGGAGGATCCGAACGTGCTGTGGACTTTCTACGGAGGGGCAACGTTTGGGGCTCTAAAGACTTGTTCTTGTTCGGTTTGGGAGCAGCTAGGGAAGGCACGCATCACATTGTATGTCACCTAAATTATGCTAATTGACTACATGGCAATTAATTTAGATTCTAGCTTTATGGTTTTTTCGCATGAATTATATTATTGTATTATTCATAACCTAACATAATGCACTTGAGGAGTGGGTGTGTTTAGGATTTCTTGTAAAGCTTATCTTCATACTATGCAAACCACTAGACACGTTTCTTTACTTGGGCTTCCTCTTTTTCATCTTCGGGTAACTGATGGCTTCTCTTGAAGGCCACAATTTGATCCATCCAAGTGTTGGATCTATCAAGGTAGTTTACCGCTGACCTGTTGATGCTTGGCACCTTCAACACTTCCCGCATGATGGTTATGGGGCAAGCCTTTGGGCCGAGCTGGCCATTCTTTCCAAGGCATCCACCTGTGTATTTTCTCCCCTCGGGACATGTTGAATTTTGAACTCATTAAGTGTGGTGCTCATGTTTCTGGCTTTGTTTAGATACATCCGCATGCTATCCTCCTTAGCCTCGTATTCCCCAGTCATTTGTCCCACAATGAGTTGTGAGTTAGAAAAAGCATGGATAGTGTTTGCCCCAGCCACCTGACATAGCTCTGGGCCAAGAAGGAGGGCTTCATATTTGGCCTCGTTGTTCGAGGCGTTGAAGTCGAATTTCACAACATATTCAAACCTTTCGCTTGAGGAGGATATGATGAGGATACCTGCTCCACTACCTAACTTAGAGGAAGGACCATCCACATGCAGGACCCAAGGTGCGGCATCGAGGCTTTGCTCAGGGCGGTTTGTACATTCAACAATGAAGTCAGCCATAGCTTGGGCTTTGATCGCCCTCCTCGGCTCGTATTCTAATCCGAAATTGGAGAGTTGATCAGCCCAGTTAGTCATTCGGCTTGAATTATTTCTCCCTTCTATGATCTTCCGGATTGCATGCGGGCTCGTGAGGACCTTGATGGGGTGTGCTTGGAAGTAGGGCTTGAGTTTCTTACTAGCCATTACAAGGGCGAACATAAGTTTCTCTATGTCATTACTTGGACTCGGCTCCTCTGTAAGCATGGTTGACAAAGTATACCTGATATTGGTGTTAGGTTATGACAAATATAAAACATATATTTCATGCGGAAAAACCATAAAGCCAGGAATCCAAATTAATTGCCACATAGTCAATTAGAATAATTTAGGATATATACATCTGACGCGTGCCTTGCCTAGCTGCTCCCGAACCGAACAAGAACAAGTTTAGGACTCCAAATGTCGCCCCTCCGTAGATAGTCCACAGTACGTTCGGATCCGCCTTAGATTCAATTAACTAGAATATTATCTAACGTTATATGTTTATTCGAAAGCTTAATTATATTTTAGGCAAATTATAAAGTTAGTTTAAACTTAAACTATATGAATACTTGTTGATTGTGATGTATAAATTGTGATTATGAATCACCTATTTATAGGGAGGAAATATCGGACTTAGATTTCCACTAGGATTCAATTTACTAATTCAATTAGAATTCTAGTTAAATTAATCGGATTTTTCATGAAATGCCCTCGAGGTTTGTCTTAATGCACCAAATACCCCTAAACTTTCTAGAATGCACCAAATACCCCTGAGGTTTAAAACAATAACAAAAAATGCCCTTAATGAGCATTTTCCGTCCATTCCGTTAAGTCTCCGTTACCATTAAATTTTTTTAAAAAAAATTTTTCTTCTCTTTTTCTCTTTTTTCCTTTATCTTTCTTTGTCTCTCTCTTTCCTTTTTCCATATTCATGAACTTCATTCACATCCACACCAAACCCCATTATTTCCTAAACTCAAGGATAAGCTTTCTACTACCTCCCCTTTCAAAGATTCAACTCAAACTCAAACAAACACAATTGATTTTCCTCTCTCCTCAAAATTCAGATCTACAACGCAAACCCTAACAAAAAAAATTGATCCCCAAATCAGCAATGAGGGATTTCAATCTAGCATTGTTGCTCGTCGTAATAATCGAAACGGTGGGGGAAGTGCGGGGGAGGGAAAATCTGCCGATGAGGAAGGGAGAGTGGGGTTTGGTGGCGGAGGCAGTGGGGAGCCGTGAGGAAGGTGAGGAAAGTGCAGGGAGGGAAACGCCGGCGGTGAGGAAAGGGGAGTGGGGTTTGGTGGTGGCGGCAGTGGGGAGCAGTGAGAAACGCCGGGGGGGGTTGATGACTGCGGCATTGAAGTTCAGTGTGGGGAAGGGAAACATCGAGGGGTGGGTTTTGTTGGTGGTTGCATTGAAGTTTATGGCCTGGGCTGCGACGATGAAGAAGCAAGCACGAAGGGGCTTAATTTTTTCTCCAGAATGCTCCTCAGGGGCTCCTCATGAAATGCATTTGTTTTTTTAAAAGTTAATTAGATTTTTTAGGGGTTTAATTTCTTTTTAGATAATAGTTAATTAAGTTTTAGGGGTTTAATTAATTTAATTAAGTGTTAATATTAGAATTAGTAGAGAAAATGGTTGAGTAAGGGCAAAAAAGTAAATTCATGGTAACGAAGACTTAACGGAATGGACGGAAAATGCTCATTAAGGGCATTTTGTGTTATTGTTTTAAACCTCAGGGGTATTTGGTGCATTCTGGAAATTTTAGGGGTATTTGGTGCATTAACACAAACCTCGAGGGCATTTCATGAAAAATCCGTAAATTAATACATTAGAATTTAATGTTTAATCAAACATTTAATTCTTGTGGAATTAGGAAAATAATTAATCGAGCAATCCTGAACGACCAAGGATTCGTAGCATTGCACAAGCACACACACACACACACGCAGCCCATAGGGCTACGGTGCGCGGCTTGGCCCAAGGCAGGCTGGCAGCACGCGGCCAATCCTTGGGCGCTGCTGCTAGGCCTCGTCTGGCTCGCTTGCTGCGGGCTTGGCCACGCCTTGCTCGCTGCTCGCTGGCCTTGCTGCGCGCGGGCTATGCTAGGCGCGGGCCTGGCTTCGTGCTGGGCCTTGCGTCTAGCAAGTTCGTCGGACGATCGTTTCGTACGTCGCGCTTCCGATTCGTTTTCCGATTCCGGAATTCATTTCCGATTCGAACAATATTTAATATTTCCGATTCCGGAATTTATTTCCGTTTCGAACAAATATTTAATATTTCCGATTCCAACAATATTTCCGATTTCGGTAATATTTCCGTTTTCGGCAATATTTTCCGATTCCGGCAATATTTCTATTTCCAATAATATTTTCCGAATACGTACAATGTTTCTGTTTCCGGCAACATCTACGACTTGGATAATATTTATATATCCGTTACGATCCATATTTCCGTTTCTGGCAATATCATCGTTTCCGGAGTATTCATATTTTTCCTTTTGGCGATTTCAGCTCCCACTGGAACCGAGATCCGTCGATTCCAAATATTTATAATTAGAGTATTTAATTCACTTAAATACTTGTTCCATTCACGTACTATTTGTGTGACCCTACAGGTTCAGTCAAGAGTAAGCTGTTGATTGATATTATTAATTCCACTCGAACTGAAGCGGCCACTAGCTAGGCATTCAGCTCACTTGATCTCACTGAATTATTAACTTTCATAATTAATAAATACTGAACCGCATTTATTAGACTTAGCATTGAATGCATACTTGGACCAAGGGCATTATTTCCTTCAGTCTCCCACTTGTCCTTAGGGACAAGCGTGCATTGACTAATTCCTTTGTCGCTTGATGCTTGCTCATGAACATAAGGTAAGAGTAGTCATCCTTATTATGTCCAGAGGTATTTCTCGGTTTCAGAGTTCAACTGATCAAATAAACAGATAATCATAGCCTATGATTCATCTGAGCACGGCCATGCATTTTTCAGTTTTAGCTCTCCGAGTGGCCTTGTACAACTTTCAGCATCTCATCCCGATTTATTGGAGGACAATCCCAATCTTGCGATCTTGAGGTTAGACTTCGTTTGATAGGTAATTACCCGAGCGTTGCCGTTATAGCCTCATTTTATGGTGCGACGGTTGACAACGTCAAAGTAACCAGTTCTCAAACAAGTAATCTCAAATCACTCATGTATTGTGGATTAGTGTCTAATAATGTAATGAAATTTACTTATGACAGATTTTCATCTCATATAGTAAAGTTTCATAGGTCTGTCTGATACTAGTCTTCTCAAAGTAAGTATCTATGCAAATGATTGCGACATTGCCACGTCCACGTAGTTCAAGAAATAGAACTACTAGTCATCTTGCATTCTAGTCGTCTAGCGTTTTCTATGCGTCCGCTTTTATAGAAAACTTCCGACCAGGGACCATTTTCAACTTTTGACATTCAAGTTCACTTGATAGACATTTCTTAGTCACAGGACTGGTCCTGACAGTCTATCTTGAATATATCGTCAAATTGAAAAGACTCATCATTTAATACTAAACCAAGATTAAATGGAATATGAAAATACATTTCATATATGATAAATGTTCAACCCTAGTGTTTTACAACCATGGGCCTCTAACCAATCTTTAAAACAGTTCATGGAATTCAAAGCTATGCTTGATATCCAGTTCTACAATGTGAGTGTTGCTTCTCACATGTTGCATAGGTTTAGTTATCATGCTTTGCCAATCTTAATATCCCTTTCATCGAATGTCTTTCGAGATAGGATGATAAGATCTTTTGAGTTTGTTTATTATGTGATCTAGTCTTTCTTACTTCAATAGTGGTTCTACGCATTTTGCAATGAAGAGCCATTAAGTCAACAGACACGTGATCTACCCAAGTTTAGTGAAGAACTCTTTAACATAAACAACTCTGTTTCATTGCTTCTTAGGCAATAATTACTTTTACTTCAACCGTATTGGTTGCTAGTGATGCTTTGTTTGGATTTACTTATCCAAGCAGTTCACAGATATGTGGAAGACTTTCCATCTGTATCTTAGAACATTAATATTTAATTTCCCACGCAACAACTGATGGTCTTCAATCCATGTTGCCATTTCAAAACACGATCCTGTGTAGCTCATCCTTGCCAATGGTTAATTCCAAAGGGATCTTGCTTGATCCTTTGCCAGTGTTTATGCGTGTAGCATCAATATTTAGCATATGTTTATTTCCTTGAATCAAGAACTATTCCTATGTACCTTTTCAAGTACCATAAGTTTTTCTTGATCTCAATCTAGTTGATCTTTACTTAGATCAATAGAGATTGGTATATGTTCGTTATGCCTAAAGTCATACGATACATTTTTGACGATCCTCATATTATATTATACATGATAAATTCTTTTGCAGAATAATTCCCAATTGAATTCTATTCATGTAACTTTAGCTATACAATTTTAGTAGACACTTAATTCAGCTAAATTCTTTGACATATAATATAGGTGAAGAATCTCATTAGATTCTTTGATGTTTAACTTAGTAAATGCTTATAGATAGTTCAAAACATTCTTTACTTAGATTTATCCATATGGGTCGAATATCTCTAATGGAGTCTTTCGTGTTTGATTTAGTAAATACCATTACTTAATCTAAAACGATATCATAAGACCTTTGTAAATAGTTCTTAATACCCAGTATGTACTAAGTTTCGCCTTGGTCCATCATTGATGAATAGTTTCAAATCTAAGTCATTAGCATTTGAATGTTATTTCATAATAGAGAGATATGTGTGCAATACACATAGGACCAATTAAGTTTTACGTACTCCCACTAAACTTCTTATACATCTATAAAAATCATGTACATTTTATGAAACTAAAATACTTATTAGCTTCACTAAAATACAATTCCAATTCCCTATTGCTTGCTTAAATATGTACTTAGATTTCATAAGCTAGCATTCATTTCAAGCATTATTTGGATCCACAAATCCTATGACATACCATGTACATAGTTTCTTCCAACATTTGATTGAGGAATTCGTTTTGTCATCCAATTGCCATATGTACCAATATGCAATCAATGCTTGATTTATAGACTTGAGCATTACAATTATATGCATGAGGTTTCAACACAATTCACGCCATGAATTTGCTTGTAACCTTTAGCAACTAAACTAGCTTTGTGTGTGAACACAATTCCATGTTTGATGGTTTTTATCCTTAAAACCAATTTGCAACCAATGATTGTAAACCATTCTTGCAAATCAACAAAATTTCAATTTTGTCATCAAAACATTGATCATGTTTTATGGCCTTTAACCATCTTAAACATTTGAGTCTATATATGGTCTCTAACCATTTTAGGGAATCTGGGTTGCGTCATAGCTTTCTTACAAGTCACAAACTCATTAATCTACATTTAAATAGTTTGACTGCAAGTTGTAGGTTTCTTCACTGTCTAATAGAAGAATCTCATAGTTTCAGTGACCTGAACTTTATGCCTACATGGGTATAGAACATCAAACAACAGAATATCAACAGACACTTGAAAGTCCTTTGAATATTCTTTTCTCCTTGAAGCACTTGTAAAGTCTTCTAAGAGATGCCTATTCTTTAAAGCCACTTCTAAAGTCCTTAAAGAATAAGTGTTCGGATTTTCTAAAGAACTTCGAAAAGCCTCCGGAATGTCCGTTTATGTTTGTTGTTTTCCTCGAAGACTTTCGAGGTCTATTTTCTCCCACTTGTCATTTTGGAAACGAATCTCCAAAAGGACACTATTTCGAGCAAACAAACATTATGTTCTCAAAAATTCGTGGTAGAAACAATACCCTTGTGTCTCATTTGAATAAATCACAATGAAAAATATATCTATACTTGGGCCTTAGTTTGTCGAATAACAAACACTAAGCTCCCACTGAGTTTAGGAACTCTTTAGATATATGTTATGTTATTGAAAAGATATTCTGAAATTACTTTTCAAAAGCTTTGACGAATTTTGTTTAGTTTGGTGGTAGTTGAGCATTTTTTTTTTAGAAATTATAGGAAAAGTCTTTATGATTCATCATTGATCGAATCAAGTACTAATTGACTTCGATCATTCCAACTTAGATATGCCATATCTTATGGAGCTAGATCGTGAAATTACAACACACAACCATTAATGATCATTTTTGGTCTTAAAGTAATCATCGTCATGATCTTACCTAGATCTTTATGATTTCTTGCCAAGTGGATTTTATACTTCTGAATCTTTGAACTAGCCAAACGGATTCAAACTTATATCAATTTGAGCAAATAAACCAATATTCACTCAAATCTAGGTGAATAATAAAGTCATAAAATCATTCTTTAGCTTTGAACTCTATTGTCTAGGTGTTCTAACAATAGTTCATATCTTTTGTTACTTTCAACAAGTAAGACTAACTTGTCTTGAATGATCTAAAAATCAATCAAATTTCAAAATTCTATCAAAATAGAGGTTTTGAATGTTAACTTGTTGACATGGTCTAAGTAACAATGCAAAAGGTTTGTGGAACTCAAATCAAGATATTGATTTGAACCTAGTAAAGTTATTATTGTTAAAGAGTTGTTTTTTTAATCAAGCATACATGACTCAACCCATAAATAACCAATTCATTCAAATAAACAATTAAACATTGTTTTTGTTTTTCTTGAATGTGAGTCTTTCTGTGTTTGAACCAGAAATTTAGGTATGTTGATTATGGAACAAAATAGCCATTAAGTTCCATCCTTGAAAGGACTTAAAACAAACTTAGATGACCCTACAACTAATGTAGCAATGCCATGCTTCACTTCCCACTTGTAGGTCATTAGTGTAGCCCAACTTCCATTGTTTTAGTCATTATCGAAGGAAGAACCTCAAGCCGTATATGATACCAAGAAAGTTTGATTGCTAGGTGTAGGGGGTCTTTTTTCTTCGCGCAATTGTTTCCCGTTCTACAAGAGGGGCAGTTCTTTAGAAAACCATTGTATTTTTGTACCTCGAAGGAGTCGCCACCAAACATTGTTTAAAGTCTCGTTTGGGAAGACCGCAAGTGACTCTTTTTTTCGGATAAGGCTTTGAATCCTCGAAACGGATGGGTGAGATCCGGGCACGGGAACGAAATGCTTATTCCGCGAGCTTTAGAAATATTCAAGTACGTTGGCACAACATTTTCGAAAATATACCCTAGATTAGACTATGTGGGTTTGAATTTAGAGAAAATAGAATCTCTAATTGTATGGTGGTCACTTTGCTTTAAATATTGATTTAAAGGAACCTAAGGCCGGTTTGTCCAAGAAATTATCTTTGTTAAGCGTGATGTAACCTTGTATTTTGTTGTATTTAGCATGTGCGGTGATGAAAGCAATAAAGAAAATAAAGCAACGTCACAATACTAAATAAAGTGCGGAATTAGTAAATACAAGACCCCCTAGAAATGGACTAGGGAGTAGGCCCACATTGCCTAGAAATGGACTAGGCAAGTAAAGATGCGGAATTGAAATTGCGGTATTGAAATTGCGATATTGAAATTGCGGTATTGAAAGTGCGATATTGAAATTGCGGAATTGAAAGGTGCGATATTGAAATTGCGGAATTGAAAGGTGCGATATTGAAATTGCGGAATTGAAAGGTGCGATATTGAAATTGCAATATAGAATGGTGCATAATTGAAACTTGTGCTTGGGCACATGAGATTCGAACGCCAAGCGGCTCCTTAAAAATAAATGCACCCGACACGAATTCAAAGCCAAAAATCTCAACTTTGGAGAGGTTGCTCAACCCAAATATCCTAGACTTTGCATATTGAACTTGAACTTGAAAACTTGAATATTGAAGTATTGAACTTGAAAGCTTGAATATTGAAGTATTGAACTTGAAAAACATGAACTTTGAACTTGAAATAATTGAAATTAAGAGGCTTGAATCTCAAAGGTCGGGCCTTTTAATGTTAAAAAGGTTAGACCTTTGATATGCTCTCACTTGAAAGGATCCTAGTTTAGGGAAGTAGTCATGAGCAACCCTAAACATGGTGGGATCTTGAAATTTGAAAACTTGAACTTGTATATTGAAAAATAGAGTTTTGAATCTCAAAAGACTAAACCTTTAAGAGTTAAAAAGGTTTCATCTTTGATTACTCCATACTTGAAGGTGATTCTAGTTAAAAGAGGTGATTGCAAACAACTTTGAACATCCTTGAATCTTGAAAGTTTGCATTTTTGTATTTTGAAAAAGTTTGGATTTTTGAAAAACATGTATGATTGTTGCAAGTGACATTTTTAATAATAAAAATGCCAACTTGCTAATCATTTTGAAATCAAAACAACATGATTGATTAGAGTGGGATTCGGATTTACCTATATAGTTTTAGGCAAGAACTCCCAATTGCTTTAGAAATTAGAGATTTTGTATGTGTTTTGAAGGGTTTTTGATTTGTATTTTGAGGCGTAATGTCAGTATTACGACGTTGTATTCTCTTTTCCCTCCTTTCTTTGATGCTGAAAATGAGGGGTATTTATAGGAGGAATGGGTGCAAGACGCCAACACACGCCAGCGCAGCACGCCGAGGCAGCGCTGGGCGCTGGTGACGTGGCGTGAATGCCGCCAAAGCAAGGACGCGGGCTCCGTCCTTGTTTCGTCTTGTAGTGTTGTACCTTTGTACGAATAGTACTAGGCTTGGCGTTTTGTGTTTGCTTGGAGGTTAAGGCATTATTTTGCGTCTAAAAACAAGCCTTTCTCGGGTTTTGAATTTCGGTTTTACGGGATGGGGCCCCGCATGCTCGGTTTTGTGGGTCGACGCCCGAATTCGACTTGCCTTATATGATTTTGAGTGGAAAAGGCCTAGTAAAACCAATGGGATGGTCTACTAGATGAGATTGTACTTGGATTTTGAAATTGGATTTCGAAAGTTGTATTTTGTACCGAGTTCCGGAAGGGGAACGACCTCGGGAATTGGATTTTGGATTTTGAATTTGGAAATGTTCTTAGCAATTGGGATTTCCGCCTGGAGTTATTCCAACCACCTAGTAAGGATAATGGTATCGTCATCATCCCAGAGGGGAGACACAAATTAGGTGTCTACAGAAGCCCCCACTTTGACTGAGCGTTTGGTTAGGAAAGCGCAAGTCAAAGTATTTCGAAAGGGACGGAGAATGATCAAGATGTTCTGCAATCGAGACCACCCTTTGTACGCCGGTACCTGCATAAAACAGGCGTTAGAAAAAAAAAAGGATAGAGTCTACCTCGGTGCGGTTGTGACGACCCCGATTTGTATTTGTACTTTTCCGCCTTAAGTTCAGGACAGAGCTTGGCATCGAAAATTTTGATTCTTGAATTTTTGAATCTTGAATTTTTGAATTTGAACACCCGGAGTTGATCCGTCTGGGATGTGCTTTGCTGGGGATAAGAGCTTTTTACTGGCCCTTAAAACTTTGAAATTTTGACTGACTTTCCGGAGCTTGGGTCCGTTGGGAGTTGAACGCCCGTTTATTCGATGGATCGCCTGATGCGATGTTTGATGCTTGGTGCGGAAGACCGTAGCAGCAAAGGACGTGCAATCAGCACGGGAGACCGCGCGCGCTGAAGATTCGCGCATGCAGCGGGCAGCGCTGGGCGCTGGGCTGGCGTACGACGCGGGGCTGCGCTATATAAGAGCCCCTTGCCGTGCCATTTTGAGGAGCAATCTCTTGCTTTCTTGCTCTCTTTCTCTCTCAAAGGTCGAATTGTCTTCCCTTGGTCTTGTTCTTGCCTTATCCATGTAAGTATTTCATGTTTTGCTTATGAAATAACTCTAGGATTGCATGTAGTTTTGATTTTCTCGTACTTTGAAATGATGCTTGTATGCTTAAGCTTCTTGAATCTTGTAGAAGATTGTTTGATAGCCACTTGAACTTGAACTGTTGGAACTTGTAGTTTTGAATTTTTTTTGAAAGTTTTCTTGAATGTCGTACCTGGTAGTTGTAGATAGTAGTCTTACTGGTGACCTGGCGGGGTCTCAGGTAGAGAAATAGGTTAGGATTCCTTGATGTTGTTTTGTAGAGTTTTGAAATGCTGGCTTCGGCATGGGTAGCCTAGGCATTGATGTTGAACTTGTATACCTGCTTCGGCATGGGTAGCCTAGGCGTTGGTGTTGAACTTGTATACCTGCTTCAGCATGGGAAGCCTAGGCGTTGGTGTTGAACTTGTATACCTGCTTCGGCGTGGGTAGCCTAGGCGTTGGTGTTGAACTTTTACTTTGAACTAGAGGTCCACTGGGGATTTGTTTTGACTTTGTATGGCCCCAAGTTTAGAAATTTGACACTTTGTACTTCACTTGATTTAGTATGCCTCGTCACGCTCGGAGAAAGCTCGCCGAATCGTCTGTGGTTCGATCTGCTGAGGAGGATGCTTCGGGTGATGAAGCGGCTGCAATAAACGTGCCAGGTGGGGGTATGGTTCCCCGGGAGGCGCCCACTTTTGCTGGTACTGGTTAGAGTCCTTCCGACCTGGTGTTTCGGCCGTAGTGGCACTTGTCTCAGCGGCCTCGCCTGGTTTGGTGAGTCTTGTATTGTGTTTTGAGTTTGTATCTTGTACTTGTATAGGTTTGGAATTGACTCGTTCACCTGTAGGTCGATGGAAAGTCGTTTCGTACTTTCTAGTCCTTGGTGGAGGTTCAGAAGGCCTTTAAAGCCCTTCGTGCTGATGAGGAGGCCATGGAGATTTGGTCACAGATTGGCCTGGCTGATTTCTGGCATGCCATGGGAGGCACTTCGAGGAGAACGGGGATCAAGCCCCGGCTGTGAGCTTTGTTGGAGCGGTGGTGGGATACCACCAACACTCTCCACATGGCATGGGAGGAGATCACCATTACCCCCTTTGAGTTTGCTATGATCACGGGTCTTCCTTTTTCTGAGAGGAACGTGACCTTTGATCCGGAGCTGACGTGGCGCTCTAACGCTGCCAGGGACTTGTTTGGCCCTGTTGTTGACTTGTCGGAGGACGACACCCATGCTTCTGTGACGGCGATTGTAGATGCTATCTGCGGTGTAGGTGTGTCTGCGGAGCAGAGAGTTAGGCTCTTCCTCCTAATTTTGGTGAGCAGAGTGATGGCCCCGAGCAGGAACAGTCGGGTGCACATCAGATTCCTGTCCGTTCCGCGGGACTTGAGGGCTGTTTCGAGCTACAATTGGGGTGGTTTGGCATATAGCCATCTCTTGTATGAGATGAAGCAGGCCTCCCGGACTGCGCCGGGTAGCGACCCGAGCATGGCTGCCCTGTGGAGTGTGCTGGAGGTATTTAAGACTCCTTGTACTTTGTATGTTGTACTTATATATATGTTTGTATTTGAACTTGACTGATGTTTTGCTTGCTTCTTGAAATATTTGGATATATGAGCACTTTCCGACTTTGGCGCCAGATCGTACTAGAGATGCGGCTAGCTTACCCGTATGCTGCCTCTTGGATGGGAGCGGTGCGCGTTAGGGTGCCTCTGGCGACTTCCCGCATAGCTTGGAGAGTTCTACCTGCTACCGAGGTAATCCTTTGTACTATTTTTCTCTCTTGTATTTGTATTTTTATTGTTGCCTGAGTTGTCTGCTTTGCAGGTGGTATGGCGTGAAGGAAATAATGCCCTTGGTCCAAGTATGCATTCAATGTTAAGTCTAATAAATGCGGTTCAGTATTAATTAACAAGTTAATAATTCAGTGAGATCAAGTGAGCTGAATGCCTAGCTAGAGGCCGCTTCAGTTCAAATGGAATTAATGATATTAATCCACAACTTACTCTTGACTGAACCCGTAGGGTCACACAAATAGTACGTAAACGGATCAAGTATTTAATGGCATTAAATAATCCATCTATGGATATTCGGAATCGACGGATCTTGGTTTCAGTGGGAGCTGAGATCGTCACAAGCAAGAAATGAATACTCCGGAAACGATGATATTATCGGAAACGATGATATTACCGGAAACGGAATTATGGATCGTATCGGAAATATAAATATTATCCAAGTCGTAAATGTTGCCGGAAACGGAAACATGCTACGTATCGGAAAATATTAATGGAAATGGAAATATTGCGGGAATCGGAAATATTGCCGGAAACGGAAATATTGTCAGAATCGGAAATATTATCGGAATCAGAAAATAATTCCGGAAACGGAAATATTAAATATTTGTTCGAAACGGAAATTAATTCCGGAATCGGAAATATTAAATATTTTTCGTATCAGAAATAAATTCCGGAATCGGGAATTTAATCGGAAGCGTATCGTACGAATTAGCATCGGACGAGGCCTGCTAGACGAAGGCCCAACACGAAGCCAGGCCATCGCCCAGCAAGCCAGCGTGCCACAACGCACCAGCCAAGGCTACGCCAGGCCCACCGCAAGGAAGGCCCAGCGCACGCCAAGGCTGCGGCAGCGTGTGGGCCTCGTGGCAATGGGCTACGAGTGCTCGCGGGCTGCGCGCGCGCGCATGGCGCCCCTCGTGGGCTGCTGTGCGTGCGTGTGTGTGTTTGTGTTCATACACGAATCCTAAAGCTATCAGGATTCGATATATGATTAAATTCCTAATCCTAAAAAGGATAAATTAATTAATCAGAGTTCTACTAGGATTCTAGTTTAATTAATTCGTATCCTAGTAGGATTCCAGTTCCTTTTCCATACCTCTATAAATAGGTGCCTAGGGTCATAATTTACAGATACAATTGAAGTATTCTAAAGGTAAGATTTTGAAGAAAAATCAGCCATACACTTGCACCTAATAGCCGAAATTCCTAAGCTACCTTAAGGGCGATTCTAGTTGGTCAAGCTTAAGGCGGATCCGGACGTGCTGTGGACTATCTACGGAGGGACGACACTTGGAGTCCTAAAGACTTGTTCTTGTTCGGTTCGGGCGCAGCTAGGGAGGGCACGCAACAAAGTGTATGCATCTAAACTATGCTAAATGATTATGTGTAAATAATATGCTTTCCTGGCTTTATGGTTTTTCCGCATGATTTATGTTTTGTCATATGAATCATAACCTATCAGTGGTATCACGAGCCTCTTATTATTTTCATAATCTAAATTGCATAAACATGGTTAAATATTACAAATTTGCAAGGAATTAAAAGGGGTGATTAATTTTCGTAATTGTTAATTAATTGCAAATTGCGTTTATTTAATTATATGTACGCAGTTTTTTGGCAGAATGTTCGTTACTCAACCAAATCGAGTGATTTTTGTGTCAATTCCGCATGTAAAAGGCATTCTAAAATTTTGACAAAAAAAATGTTTTTTGCCGGAACCCAGAATTCCCAAATTCGAAGCCTAACTATGACTTTTCGGAGGTTTTAGTTTTTCGAACGCAAAAGTTTGTAAATTTAAGATGTTAAATTAAATATTTGCGATTCTTGTTGATAAATCTTGAATTTTTTATTAACCTACTGTATATGTTTAACAAGTTTGAATGCCTAGCCTTGTTAATTAAGTAATCAAATTTGTAATTATGATTAATTTGTTGAAATTCGAATAATTTAGAATTGATTTGATTTTCATAATTAATTAATAATTTAATTAGATACCTATGATTAAAAACCACCATAAAAATTGTTAATTTGTGTTAAATTTTAAATTTTTTATGACCTAGATTTGAATCCATGTTAATCGGAAATTAATTGATTAATAAATTTTCGATTTTTTGCCCTAAAATTATGAAATTAATATGTTTTATTAATTTGTCATTAATTTTGAATTAAAAAATTTTAAATTTTTATGCAATTCGCTCATAAAACTTGCGCGCACAAAGCAATGGACGCTACGTGTTACCCTTAAGGGGTGTTGTATAGTGCGGGCATGCGACGATGAGCAAGGGAGCTCGTCGCCCATGTGGTACGAATGCAGCGAGCAAGGCGAGTGGCGCGCGAGCACAAGGCAGCAGCCTTGCCTTGTGTCGAGTGCTGTGCGCATGTGGGCGATGGGCGAAGAGCGATGGCATGGCACGAGGAGAGGCGCGCGCGCGCGAGGGAGAGAGCTGGTCGCCCAGCGATCGCTGCTCTGCGCACCAACACGCGTGGCCTCGAGCACTTGCTTGCGCGAGCGAGCGAGCGAGCACCATCGTAGCTGCTGCGATGCTATGGGCAGGCAGGCTGCGCGCAATCGTGGCTTGGCTTGCTGCGTTTGCGCGTGGCTGCTGCTGCGATGTGCCATGGGCCGAGCGATAGGTCGTGCACTCGACGGGGCTTGGGCGCAAGCCCAAGTGCTCGTCATGTTACGATTGACGAATTTTAAATTTTAATTTGAGATTTTCAGTTCATGTAATTTTAATTAATTTTAAAATTAATAATTTAAATTATTTTCTTGGATTTTAATTTTTAATATTATAATTATTATAAATTTTATTTATACTAATTATTTTACTAAAATTAAAAACCTTGAATTAATTTAAATTCGACTGAAAATAAATTAAATAAGTGGATTCAATTATAAATTTATATGAGCTTTAAATTTTAATTAAATTTGTATGTTTCCGGTTAGACTAGAAATACATTTTTATGTTTAAAATTAGTAAAGCATATGAATTTATTGGTTTAAGTGGGAGCCCTTTTTAGTCATAAACTCTTGATTAGGTCTACAAGTCCTTTAAGGTTAAACAACTTGATTAGAATTAATAAGGACTGAATAATTGGTAGATTATTGGTGCCCTTGATTAATTGCTGCAAATGTTTATATGATGCATACAATGTGTTTTAACTAACCAATTATGTGGACCATTCATGATAATGAATGGATGAATGGTATATATTGTATATGTACTGTTTTGCAGGTTATGAAGTGACTAGTATGGCCCAAATAGGATAGAAAATATGGTATGCGTACCATTAATTTGAATGTAATTGGTCTAATGCACCAAATTAGTTTTTCAATTTAAATATGGTATGCGTACCATCAAATAGTTGTAATTAGTTTTAATTATAGCTTATCCTATTCGGAGAAAATGGCGCCTCCCACGGTGAAATTCAAGACGAAGTTTCCATTTTCAAGACGGACTTTGAAGTTGAAGCTTCAAGATGAAGTCAGGCCATACTAGATCACATTTATCTTATGCATGCTTTAAGTTATTTATTGCTTTAAATATGTCTTAATTATGCATGAGATTGTGGCTTGATTATGTTGCATGATTAAGGATTTTAGTTCACTTAAAATCTAACCAACATAGTAAGAGCCTTAAGTTCCAAACTTAAAAATTGAGTTAAAAGGTGCCATGCCAAAATAACACTTACTTGGATATCCTTTACATCGATCTTAGTAATAGTTTTCCGCCATAGCGAGGTGTTACTTGTCGATACTAAAGGGGTAAGGTACACAAATAATTGTGAGTACATGTTAGTTTTGGTGAAACTCAACGATATAAGTAAGGAGTCCTTTTATGTCGTGGCAAAATCGATAGGTTTACCTAATAAGTTCTTAGACGTACCTATCAACCAAGAGTAGTTTCTAGACTATTAGCAAAAGGTTTTTGCTTACCTAAAATGTTTTAGATCGAATTGAGTCAAAATACATTATGTGCTTAATTCTTCAATGGTTTTAGGATCTTGGAATCATTTTATTCACACCTGCCGGAACACATAATTTGAATAAAATGCTTAATGAACCTTGAATTATGCATGTATGCTAGAATTTAAGTTTATTAAGAGAAACTGTGAATGATTATTTATTTGTTTATTCTTTTCAATTGTAGTTTTAATTATGGAAAACAACAATCAAAACATCAAGCTACTATGGACAAGCTGAACCTAACAAATTTTCTTGAATGGGAAGCTAGGCTAGTTGAAATAGTCAGACTCAATAGACTTGAGTATGTACTATTACATCCCATGCCAAGCTACTATGCTAGAGACATGACCCCTGAAAGATTTGCCGCCTGGGATGCGGATCTCAAAAAGGTTATGAGTCTCATGCTGAGCAATATTCCTGATGAATGGGATAGAAGGTTTATAGCTTACGAACCTTTTACGCTCATCAAGAATCTGAGGGATATCTGTCGTGGAAGCACTGAGGACAGGGACCTGAACGTCCATGAGTTGATCGAATCAATGACTGGTCTAAAGGTTAGTTCTGCCAACAGGTGTTATAGGATGGAAGTCCAAGAAACACATGCTCAGCTCCTTCTCACTAAACACAGGGTAGGCGTCCCTATAAGGTTCCATGTGGAGCTTATGCTTTCATACTTTGATCGCCTAAGTCTACTAGGAACACCAATAAGCGAAAGAATGGCAGTCTCCATCTTGCTCAATTCACTACACAGTGGGTTTGGTCGCTTCAAGCAACTATACCTAAGTGAACCAAGAGAAGAAACAGTTGCAGAGTTTTTCACCTTGTCAGAAAGGCTGAGATAGTACTCGACTGTGAAGCCAAAGAATTACTCAAGGCTAGAGGGAGACACTCAAGAAGGGTAGAAAGTCCAAGGGCAATGCTAAATCAAAGCAGGACAAGTCCACATCAAGCTGTCTTTATTGTGATGGAATAGGCCATTACAAAAGAGAATGTCCAAAGCTAAAGGAAGATCAGAAGAACGGAACAGTCGTTCCATCTTCAGGTATTTTCGTTATAGAATGTATACTTGCTAATTCAACTTCTTGGGTATTAGATACAGGTTGTGGCTCACACTTATGTTCCAACTCACAGGGACTAAGAAGAAGTAGAAAGTTAAGCAAGGGTGAAGTCGACCTACGAGTGGGAAATGGAGCACGGATTGCTGCATTAGCTGTAGGAACTTATTATTTGTCGTTGCACTCTGGGCTAGTTTTGGAACTGGAAGAGTGTTTCCATGTTCCAAGTCTTACTAAAAACATCATTTCAATTTCTTGCCTATCAATTCGCACCACTCTGCCAATTTTTTATAGTAGATGCTAAGGGATTTTCCTTTTTAATAAAAGACAATAGTTGCTCGTTTTATTTTAAAGAGATGTTTTATGGATCTGCTAGATTAGTCAATGGACTTTATTTATTAGATCACGACAAACAAGTTTATAACATAAATACCAAAAAGGCCAAAAAGGATGATTCAGATCTCACCTATCCGTGGCATTGTCGATTAGGCCATATTAACCTGAAACGCATAGAAAGACTTCAAAAGGAAGGAATTCTAGAACCATTTGACTTAGAGGATTATGGTAAGTGCGAATCATGTTTACTTGGCAAAATGACAAAGCAACCTTTCTCTAAAGTTGGAGAAAGAGCAAATGAACTATTGGGTTTAATCCATACAGATGTATGTGGACCAATGAGTACAAATGCTAGAGGTGGTTTCAGCTACTTTATCACTTTCACTGATGACTTCAGTAGATATGGTTATGTCTACCTAATGAAGCATAAGTCTGAATCCTTTGACAAATTCAAGGAATTTCAGAGTGAAGTAGAGAATCAATTAGGCAAGAAGATAAAGCACTGCGTTCTGATAGAGGCGGTGAATATCTGAGCTATGAATTTGATGACCATCTGAAAGAATGTGGAATTCTATCAAAATTGACTCCTCCTGGAACACCACAATGGAACTGTGTGTTAGAACGGAGGAACAGAACCTTGCTAGACATGGTTAGGTCAATGATGGGTCAGGCCGAACTTCCAATAGAATTTTGGGGATATGCACTAAATACAGCTGCACTCACTATAAATAGAGCTCCGTCTAAAGCTGTTGAAAAGACTCCATATAAGTTATGGTTTGGAAAGCCTCCAAAAGTGTCTTTTCTTAAGATTTGGGGATGTGAAGTATGCGTCAAGCGATTAATTTCAGACAAACTTCATCCAAAATCTGACAAATGTATCCATGTGGGCTATTCAGAGGAGACAAAGGGGTATTACTTCTACAATACATCTGAGAACAAGGTGTTTGTTGCTCGAGATGGTATCTTTTTGGAAAAGAATCACATTTCCAAAATGACAAGTGGGAGAAAAGTAGACCTCGAAGAAATTCGAGTCGAACAACAAACTCTAGAGAATGCTCAAGACGACATTCAAGATGAAACTCAGAGATCTTTAGAAGTATCTGGTGAGAATCATGGTCAATCTAGAGATGTAACCCCGCGTAGATTGCAGAGAAATAGATCTCAACCGGAAAGGTACTTAGGTATTTTGACGAACGAGAGCTATGATGTTCTATTACTTGAAAGTGATGAACCTGCGAGTTACAAACAAGCTATGACGAGCCCAGCTCCAAGCAATGGCAAGAAGCCATGCAATCTGAATTAGACTCCATGTCAGAAAACCAAGTATGGGATTTGGTCGATTTGCCAGATGGCTACCAAGCCATTGGAAGCAAATGGGTTTTCAAACTGAAAAAGGACAAGGATGGGAAACTTGAAGTTTTCAAAGCTAGATTGGTTGCAAAAGGTTACAGGCAAGTCCACGGTGTGGATTACAATGAAACCTTTTCACCAGTTGCAATGCTAAAGTCTATTCGGATAATGTTAGCAATCGTTGCATATTACGATTACGAAATATGGCAGATGGATGTCAAAACCGCTTTCTTAAACGGCGTTTTAACAGAAACTGTGTTTATGACACAGCCTGAAGGTTTTGAGGATCCAAAGAATGCTAAAAAAAAGTATGCAAGCTAAAGAAATCAATCTATGGATTGAAGCAGGCATCCAGGAGCTGGAATATACGTTTTGATGTAGCAGTCAGTGACTTTGGACTGCTGCCAAGAATATTCTGAAGTACCTGAAAAGGCACAAAGATGACTTCCTGGTCTATGGTGGAGATGATGAATTAATTGTTAAAGGCTATACGGACGCAAGTTTCCAAACCGACAAAGATGATTTCAGATCACAGTCTGGGTTTGTCTTCTGCCTCAACGGAGGAGCAGTAAGCTGGAAAAGTGCTAAGCAAAGCACCATTGCGGATTCTACAACTAAAGCGGAGTACATTGCTGCACATGAAGCAGCAAAGGAAGCTATATGGCTAAGGAAGTTCATAGGTGAACTTGGTGTAGTCCCCTCCATTAAAGGACCAATAGCCCTTTATTGTGATAATAACGGAGCTATTGCACAGGCAAAGGAGCCTAGACACCACCAAAGAGTCAAGCATGTACTTCGTAGATTTCACCTTCTACGAGAGTTCGTTGAAAGAAAAGAAGTCGAGATAAGCAAGATTGGAACTAATGACAACATATCAGATCCATTGACTAAACCTCTGCCGCAGGCGAAGCAAACCTCGCACACTGCAACTATGGGAATCAAGCATATTGGAGAATGGCTTTGATGTCCTTATTTAATGTTTTAAAGTTTTAGAGTTTAATTCTTTGTAAAACATTATTGGTTAATCATTCACAATAAATGAATAGAATTCATTTTTCCATTTAATTTGTGGTTTATTAAATGATGAGTCCCTTCAATTTGACGATGTATTCAAGATAGATTGTCAGGACCAGTCCTGTGACTAAGAAATGTCTATCAAGTGAACTTGAATGTCAAAAGTTGAAAATGGTCCCTGGTCGGAGTTTTCTATAGAATTGGACGCATAGAAAACGTTAGACGACTAGAATGCAAGATGACTAGTAGTTCTGTTTCTTGAACTATGTGGACATGGCAATGTCATAATCATTTGCATAGATACTTACTTTGAGAAGACTAGTATCGGACAGACCTATGAAACTTTACTGTAAGAGATGAAAATCTGTCATAAGTAAATTTCATTAAAATTATTAGACACTAAATCCTCAATACCTGAGTGATTTGAGATTACTTGTTTGAGAACTGGTTGCTTTGATGTTGACCAACCGTCGCACCGTAAAAGGAGACTATAAAGGCAACGCTCAGGTAATCACCTATCAAACAAAGTCTAATCTCAAGATCGCAAGATTGGGATTGTCCTCCCATAAATCGGGATGAGATGCTTAAAAGTTGCATAAGGCCACTCGGAGAGCTAGAAACTGTGAAATGCATGGCCGTGCTCGGATGAATCATAGGTTATGATTATCTGTTTATTTGATCAGTTGAACTCTGAAACCGAGAAACACCTCTGGACATAATAAGGATGACAACTCTTACCTTATGTTCAAGAGCAAGCATCGAGCGACAAAGGAATTAGGAAATGCACACTTGTCCCTAAGGACAAGTGGGAGACTGAAGGAAATAATGCCCTTGGTCCAAGTATGCATTCAATGTTAAGTCTAATAAATGCGGTTCAGTATTAATTAACAAGTTAATAATTCAGTGAGATCAAGTGAGCTGAATGCCTAGCTAGAGGCCGCTTCAGTTCAAGTGGAATTAATGATATTAATCCACAACTTACTCTTGACTGAACCAGTAGGGTCACAAAAATAGTACGTAAACGGATCAAGTATTTAATGGCATTAAATACTCCATCTATGGATATTCGGAATCGACGGATCTTGGTTTCAGTGGGAGCTGAGATCGTCACAAGCAAGAAATGAATACTCCGGAAACGATGATATTACCGGAAACGGAAATATGGATCGTATTGGAAATATAAATATTATCCAAGTCGTAAATGTTGCCGGAAACGGAAACATGGTACGTATCGGAAAATATTAATGGAAATGGAAATATTGCAGGAATCGGAAATATTGCCGGAAACGGAAATATTGTCAGAATCGGAAATATAATCGGAATCGGAAAATAATTCCGGAAACGGAAATATTAAATATTTGTTCGAAACGGAAATTAATTCCGGAATCGGAAATATTAAATATTGTTCGTATCGGAAATAAATTCCGGAATCGGGAATTTAATCGGAAGCGTATCGTACGAATTAGCATCGGACGAGGCCTGCCAGACGAAGGCCCAGCACGAAGCCAGGCCATCGCCCAGCAAGCCAGCGCGCCACAACGCACCAGCCAAGGCTACGCCAGGCCCACCGCAAGGCAGGCCCAGCGCGCGCCAAGGCTGCGGCAGCGTGTGGGCCTCGTGGCAATGGGCTGCGAGTGCTCGCGGGCTGCGCGCGCGCGCATGGCGCCCCTCGTGGGCTGCTGTGCGTGTGTTTGTGTTCATACACGAATCCTAAAGCTATCAGGATTCGATATATGATTAAATTCCTAATCCTAAAATGATAAATTAATTAATTAGAGTTCTACTAGGATTCTAGTTTAATTAATTAGTATCCTAGTAGGATTCCAGTTCCTTTTCCATACCTCTATAAATAGGTGCCTAGGGTCATAATTTACAGATACAATTGAAGTATTCTTAAGGTAAGATTTTGAAGAAAAATCAGCCATACACTTGCACCTAATAGCCGAAATTCCTAAGCTACCTTAAGGGCGATTCTAGTTGGTCAAGCTTAAGGCGGATCCGGACGTGCTGTGGACTATCTACGGAGGGACGACACTTGGAGTCTTAAAGACTTATTCTTGTTCGGTTCGGGCGCGGCTAGGGAGGGCACGCAACAAAGTGTATGCATCTAAACTATGCTAAATGATTATGTGTAAATAATATGCTTTCCTGGCTTTATGATTTTTCCGCATGATTTATGTTTTGTCATATGAATCATAACCTATCATGGCGTCCTTTTGCCAACGCGCCTGTACCTGCCTCGGCTGCTCGTGCCCATTTTCTGTCTGGGCGGCAGGTTTTGCTTCCAGGGGTGTACCGCCACAT
The DNA here is from genome assembly GCF_020520425.1 of Spinacia oleracea. Taxonomy (NCBI): domain Eukaryota; kingdom Viridiplantae; phylum Streptophyta; class Magnoliopsida; order Caryophyllales; family Amaranthaceae; genus Spinacia; species Spinacia oleracea. The sequence continues at coordinate 109,617,108 of NC_079490.1, forward strand.
GTGGTACCTAGGGGAGTGAGTGTCCCTTCAGCACAATTCGGGGGATAGACTTGTCCCCAAGGACCCACCGGGGTCCATGCTGGCGTTGGATGAAGAGCTTGCCCGACTCTATGTGGAGGCTAGGGGCGATGCTGTTTGCCGCTCTTGGAGGGATTTTGTACACAGGAAGGGGAGCTATGACGACTTCCTGAGGAGGCTGGCTCCACCAGTACGCTTCGTACTGCCGGTGAGCTTTTGAACCTTGTATCTTGTATTCTTGTATTCTTGTTTTCTTGTATGATTGGATGATTGTATGATTGTATGTAGGAGGAGGAGGTTGATCCAGAAGAAATTCCCCATGCTGATAGGATCCTTTGCTATGAAAACTCGGACGGGGAAGAGGTGGTGGAGACCATCCCTGTAGCTTCTCTTCCGCACCGGAGATCATATGATGCTATACTTGAGCATTATGCTGCTGTAAGTACTGTTGCACTTTCTTGAAACTGATTGTAATCTTGTATTTGGAAATTGATCTTGAATTTTGTATGCAGGCGCCTCGGGCGAGAGTGCGTCGCTGGATGCTTTTGCTTGATTCCTGGAAGAGGCATTGTGCGAAGCTGACCCGGAAGATTTCTGGCCGGGACAGAGAGGTGCTTTACTTGATCTTGAAATTTGTATTCTGGAAATCCGAACTTGGATGTTGACTCTTGAAATTGTATTTTGTATAGGAGCGCCGTCGAGATCGTAGAGGTTCCGTTGACAGGGAGCCCCAGGTGGAGACGTCCTTGAGGCAGGAGGGACTGAACTTAGAGCTAGGACAGGGGTCTGGTGCTAGTGCTCATCAGAGGCATTCTGATGCTGAGCGGGGAGCTTCCCCTTTTGTACATGTTGATCCTACCAGGCATTCGTTTGGAGATGCAGGCAGTTCACGGCCATTTGTTTCTTCCCCTAGTTACTACTTCGGAGGGAGTGGTCCTCAGCCTTGGGGTGCAGATTCCTGGGCTTACTATGCAGAGATGGAGAGGATGCGTGATGAGTGACATTTATGTCGCTCATAAGGTAATGATTAGGCAATTATTTGAGTCGCTTTATCCTATTTTTAGTATTTTTAATCCTTATTCCCTTTATTTTCTTATTTTTATTATTTATAGCTTAGTTTAGCATTTTTAGCAATTTTTGTTAGCTTCTAGGTCTTATTTTCTTAATTTATTTCTTTTTCTTTATTTCGATATTCGTTTTAGTTAGTTTCCCTTATTTATTTTCATTTATTATTATTATTATTATTATTATTATTAGTATTATTATTATTATTATTACTATTATTTACTTATTTTTATATTTCTCGTTCTCCACTCGTCTTTTGTTTTAATTTTGTAGGTGTGTGTTGTTCGGAGTGTCCGGAGTACAAATTTCAATAGCGGAAATCAATTGCATCACATGGTCAACACAAAGTCAACTTTGGCTTTGAGAACAATAAAACAGGGGAAGCCAACTTAACCTACACCACCACCTCCCTATCCTATCCTACACCACACTCACGCGTCTCACCCTCACCCTCACCCTCACCATCCATCTTCATCTCCTCTCTGCTACAGCAGCAACAACACCAATGCCTGATCCCTTCCTTCCCCACCAACAGCTATGGCGGCCACCATCTCAGGCCGCCAACACCGCATCCCTCACAAAACCAACGCACCTCCTACCTAGATTTCCCTGCAGCTAGCAACGCAAACAACAACAACGCAAGCGCAACAACAAGACCCAAATCAGCCCAAAAATCGCAACCAAAACAGTCCAAAACAGAGCAAAAAGCTGGAAAAAAACAGAGTATTTGAGTTCGACCGAACCCGTACCAAGTTCGACCGAACCGAAAATTTAGAGTTCCTGATTGTATGAGGTTCGGTCGAACCTCAATGGAGTTCGCCCAAACCGACAAATGTTCGCCCGAACACCTAATTAGTTCGACCGAACCCTGTTTCATCGCTCAAATTGGTAAGGAATTAATGATTGCACGTGACGGTGGTGGTGCTAAGCCGTTCAATTCGCCGCCGTACATTGTTCAATTGAGGGCTACGATTAGTTTGATTGACGATTCGGGATGGACGATGATCAATTGTTTGATGATGATAAACGTGGGAAGAAGACGAATTGAAGAAAGGGGATCAAAGCCCCATTAATTGGGAAGCTGCGAGGAAAAAGACGAAAGATGAGTGAAAGGGCTGATTTCATTTTTATTTTGGGGAGGGGGGTCTGATTGTACGGGGGGTTTTGGGGGCTTTGTTTTCCCTTTTTTATTTTTAGTTTTTTTTTTCTCTTTTCTTTTCCTCCTTTAATTTCTTTTCATTTTTCTTTTCCTTTTACTTCTTCTATTTGTTCTCTTTTATTCATTTTATAAAAACCCAAAAGGGGAACTATGTACATAATTAGTTTAGTTCTCTCAATTTTTAGGGTTTAAGCTTAGTTTTTGGGGAGAAAAAGTGAGGAAAATTAATGAAAAATTGGGGCTTTTGAATTCAAGTGTGGCAATTTTGTTCAAGATTTTCACAATCAATCAATGAGCATTTCTATCTCTCTCTTCATTTATTTGTTCATTTATTGCTTTATTTATTTATTGTTTTAATTAGTTTAATTGTTTTTGTTTAGTTTAACGATTCATGTTTAGATTAGTTGTTGTTATTGTTTAGAATCATGTTTTTAATTGTTAATTTCTATAAATTTTGTGTTTTTATGATTATGGAGTAGTTCATTGATTAGGGTTTGGTGAAAACTCAAAATTGATTGGTTTGGATGTTTGTGATTGGAAATTAAGGATTTTCATGATTAAATTATTACATGTTTAGGCATTTCCAATACATGTTGCATTTAACTTGATAAATTGAATGTTCCATGATTGCTTGGAGTAGTCTAGTTGGGTTGGAAAGGGATTAAAGACCTAAACTTGATTATGTGGTTGAATTGGGGTTTTGATTTACCTCGGGCACGATAGGGTAGAACGGGAGTTCATCCTTGATGCTTAGGGAAATTGCTCGCATGTCGGGAGATAGTTGGAGCTATTTGTGAATTCAACGCCTATCCATGTAGTGTTTGTGAATCTTCCCCATTTTCAATTCTTTTATGTCCATTCCATGATTTGTTGTTGTTTGACCCATTCTCTAATCTCGTTTACTTTTGATTTCTTAGTTTAGTTGATTTAGTTTTAGTTGGTTAGTTGACTTTCCAACTCGTTTCGACCTAGCTTGTTGTTCGATTGGCACAAATTAGCGCACCTTAGTCCTTGTGGATTCCGACCCTTGCTTACCGCTTTACTTGTGTTTAGTGGTTAGTTTAGGTAATTTGTTTGATTAGGAGAGACTAGTAACGACCTAGTTTCTACCTAGATCAATGCGCCAGGCTCAGATATTTGCGCCGTACCAGTATATGGCGATGCCACCGCCTTATTAGTATTCCTCTCCTCAGCAGGGAGTTCATCCCTCTCCTAGCACACTTCGTATCTCGGAGCAGGATCCTAGTACCCCTAGGACGGAGCTAGATCAGGATCTGGAGCGCCTTAGGAGGCGGAACAGGGACAAGGCGCCAGTGGTTGATACACTGTTGGTGACGACTCGGACTGACCCTGCGTGGTAGCGAGTTCCAGCTTGCCTGGGTTGATTTTGTATAGGCTGGATTGTATTGTATTTATAGTGATTTGAAACTTGAATTTTGTATGGTTGTATGGCTTTGAACTTGAATTGGTTTGAATTTTTTTTTTTGAAAATTGGCTTTTGTATGTTTGAATGTTTGGAATTGTATGCGTTGTGTGTGCCTTGAAATTTGTGGCTAGATGTATGCATGAGAATTTTGCTAAAAATTTGAAAAAATTTGCCCCATTTTTCGGGTGTTTATACCCACTATAAGTGTGAGGGGGTCAAAAAAGCGCGAGGCTAATGCGTGACCTTGTCCCTCGTGGGTGTGACGGTTCTTTTTATTCAATCAAGTGTAATTGGATTTCCTGTGAGTATACACCCAATTGACTAGTAATATAGGAGTCGCCATTCAGTTTTTAACGACAATGAGAAAAACTGACAAAACCCGGTTATCGTGACATAAAGGGAGTGCAATTATGTTTGACCACGACGGCCGTAGGTTCCCTTGTGATCCCTGGTGTGGGGATCTCTCAATATACACCCGCAAGGTAGAGATTGAGGGTTCGGGGGACTGTAACTACCGAGAGGAGTAATTCGCTCGTCGATAACTCCAGAGGCAGGATATCCTTACTAGCTCAGCATAAATAATTGAAGGGACATGCGTTAACTATTAAACTAATCTGAGTTGATTTTAGCAGTATGCAGCATATAATACTAATTCGATCGTGATTATCTGATTTAAATAGCATTAAGGGACCTAGCATGATAATCCGATTTCCCAAAAATATATATTTGTTAGGCGTGATAGAACAATCATATTAGGTTAGTTTAACAGTTCATAAAAAGGGCGAGGAAAGCAGTTAAATCATCGAAAAGGGACACGTTACGACGCACCCTTGAGAGGTGCGTCACGGTTCTCAAAAAACTAACCACTTTGACTTTGCTATTTCTCCTTTTTATTTAACGAATCTCAATTATGGGACAGGATACGTTCTGTTCAATTTATGGATCGATTGCGACAGAACGCGTGAACAGTTTCGCAGCGAGAGGCTTAGGCTAAGGGTTTGAGTCAATACTCAGAATATATTATGTGTTGTTGTGTCGAAACTAGGGGCCTATTTATAGGGAAGAGTTCGTGGAAAGATAGAATTGCAGAGTTCTAATCCGCAAAGAGTTAGGAAAAAACACGTACCTAGGTACTTTCAGCGCCCAGCTCTGGGCGTCAAAGATTTCGGCGCCCAGCTCTGGGCGTTGAAAATAGGATCCTGGCAATTTCAGCGCCCAGGGCTGGGCGTTGAAATTGCTGTTTGGGCCGTTTCTTTGTCAGATTTGGATTCCTAGAATCCGGAGAGTTTGAGATTAATTCGAGTCTTTTAGCGCGTATCAATTTCATGACGGAATGCGTCTGGGCCCGTTACGAACTCTAGGTTCGTTAGGATTTTCATTAATACGTAACTCTTATTTCCGAATCCTATTAGGAATAGGATTCTCGCGGTTTTCTATCTCATTTAGGATTTATGTTGGAGTGCAACACCTAATTCTGACAGGTTTCTATCCTTTATGTTTTGCCACTTTTAGAAGCTACCTTTTACGGCAATTACTATTTTTAGCAGGTTTCCATAAATAGCAGGTTTCGGGTGAAATGAAATGGGGAATCGAGATTCGTTTATTTTATAGGAGATGCGTTGTCAAGTGGAGTTTTTATGCTTTCATCATCGAACCTTTCCCTTGCGGGAACGGGGACAAAAGTAGGTGTCTACAGTTAGCCCTCACTTTGACTGAGTCTTGGAGTAAGACGATGGTCAAAGTATTAGACGGAGTGCGTCACACAAGCCATAGTGTATGTGACCTATTTTGCGAGGGTCTCATGAGCCCCCGAGTGATAACATTTGACTTAAGGGTCATCACTTGAAGTGTCGACATATCCCTCACGTGTCATTGGGATTTGTCAACTGATAGTATAGAAACTTCCTCACTTTGTCATTGGAAGGATCTAAAGATGCGTAGAAACTCCCTCACTTTGTCATTGGAAGGATCTAAAGATGCGTAGAAACTCCCTCACTTTGTCATTGGGAGTAGCTACCGAGTTTTTCGAAATCAAAGCTATAAAGTGTAATTGGGCCTGGCCAAGCCCAATCACGAGGTAAAACGTTTTTAAAGATTCTCATTTTCAGGGCTAGCTAAACGAGAAAACCCTCTTGTTTTTATAGGACGTAAAACGAAGGAAAATCCAGCACATCGTTCTTTTTTGGAAAAACGGAAAACCAATCCTATAATTTTTTGAAAAAGGGAAAACCAATCCTTTAATTTTTGGAAAAAGGGAAAACCAATCCTTTTAATTTTTGGAAAAAGGGAAAACCGATCCTTTAATTTTTGGAAAAAGGGAAAACCGATCCTTTGATTTTCGGAAAAAGGGAAAACCGATCCTTTAATTTTCGCAAAAAGGGAAAACCGATCCTTTGATTTTCGGAAAAAGGGAAAATCGATCCTTTAATTTTCGGAAAAAGGGAAAACCGATCCTTTAATTTTCGGAAAAAGGGAAAACCGATCCTTTAATTTCGGAAAAAGGGAAAACCGATAAAAGTTATCGCTGCAGCGACTAAGGACCTGCGCTGTTAGTGACGCAGACCCCGCCCGCTGAAGGTGGGCGAGCCTGTCCGCTGAGGGTGGACCCCCCGTCCGATAGAAGTGGACGAATCTGTTTTGATGTTTTTGAAAATAAGGACCTACGCGGTTTGTGACGTAGACCCCGCCGGCTGAAGATGGCGAACCTGTCCGCTGAGGGTGGACGCCCCGTCCGATAGAAGTGGACGAATCTGTTTTGAAATTTTTTTTTGTTTTTTTTTTTGAAAATAAGGACCTACGTGGTTTGCGCCGTAGACCCCGCCGGCTGAAGACGGCGAGCCTATTTTAAATTTGAAGACTTTATTTTTCGAAAACTGAGGACCTGCGCGGCTTAGAGACGCAGGCCCCGCCCGCTGAGGGTGGGCGAGCCCATTTTGAATTTCTTATTTTGTCTATGTAGAAGGGCTTTTGTGATTACAACCTGTTGGTGGGTCGTAATATTTTTAGATGTGTCCTATAAGTGGGTCCACACTGTGTATATTTTTGTTTAACAATATATTTTTTGAGATATCCAAACATGACATGGTGCACGGCGCAGTCCGGGAATGTGATTTTGATCGCGCGCTCCTCGTTGGAGTCTATTTTTTTCGCGAGCCCCCAAGCACTGGGGCTCGTCGGTTGTTTTTCGCATCTTGTAATCATGTTTGGGGTCATGCTCGTATGTGCGAGCGACCTTTGTAGTGGTGTGCTACTCTTAACAAAGTCGTGAGGTGCGACTTTCAGCAATTTTCAAGTCGAATGAGTATGGCAGGGCCCACTAGAAGTTAGGGCCTTTTTTGAGCATGGGTACATTTTTGGCGCCCGGGCCTGGGCGTTGAAAGAATTCACGCCCAGGTGGGGCGTTGAAAGTGTTGGTTGGGCTGGTCTTTTGATGACACAGTTGGCCTCTTGTTCATTCGTTTATTTCACTTGGAAGTTTTATGTAATCTCTTCTCTCTTCTCTTTTGTCTTTTTCTTTATTTTTAGAACGTGATGACTTTTTGAGAAGCCGTAGCCGATTGGTGGACTATGGTGCTTGTCGCTTTGGGGCGATTATTTAAGGAACCGTTGCTCTTTAAGGCGTACAGTTATTGCGACAGTTGGGCGAGTCTACATGGCCCGAGGAACATACCTTGAGGCGTAAGACTTTGACCGCTCTTGCTGTATATTTTTCCTTTTGAACGCGTTCGTGAATGTTCGATACTTAGAATGATGATATGTATGTGCGAACGAGCGTTCATAGAATGGTCGTTGTGTGCGGTCCATTAATCAGTTTGCTTGAATTGTTTCATTTTTTTTGAGCAACGACTGATTTTGAATAGTTTGCTTAGAAGCTTGATAGGGTTCAGGCCCATTCATGAAGTGGGCTCAAACATCGTACCCTTTCGATTGTTCAAACATTTGTTTCGAGATTTTTCTTATTTTTCTATGGTTGTTTCGTAGCTTGGAGCCCCCAGTATGCATGTTGGGATGCTTCCTTTTGGCGTACGATTTTTGTAGGTTCTTTCGAAAAAGATGCCTCGGGGTTCCTGCTCGTGTGGGTGCGAGCTATCCCTTCCGTGGTAGGTAATGTTTTTCTACCTTTAATCCATAATGTAGAAGTCGTGTGGCTTTCATTTGGGCGATAAGTAGTATTTGCCTCTTACTCTTGGTCATGCTTGCATTAGTGCAATGTGCCTTACTTTTTAGACTTGTACTGTGGGATGGTTGAACTTATGGTGCAACGTAGGCTTGTGTGGCCTAACGACGCGTCTTAGAACATTCCTCCAGGTGTTGGGATATTATTATTTTTTGCATTGGAGTACTTCATTATGCCTCGTTCAGGTGTTCGAACAAGTGTAGCATCTTCTGCGTGGGTTTGCAAGGCTTATTACTTCGTTCGATGCGAGGATCCATAGGTGTTTCTTTCTTATTTTTATATCTGGATAAAACTTGGCTAGCAGAAAGATTCAGCGCCCAGGCTGGGGCGTTAAAGATATCGGCGCCCAGCTCTAGGCGTTGAAAATGATTTCTGGGTATATTTTGACAGTTCTTATCCTTGATTTTTTTCTTTTGCTTTTGCTTTGGAACGATGTAGACTGTGTAACGGTCGCTTTATAGGGCGAACGTTATGTGCAGTGGTTTGGTCGGAGTTTTGGTGACTCGCGATTTTCAGTTACCCTTGATAGTGGGGTGACTTTATATATTCTAAGTAGTGCTTAGAATTTGGGAGGGGTTGTATCCATTCTAAGGTTCGTTTTACATGATCAAACCTTAGGGTTGTGCCCCTATGACGTATGTATAGCATTAGCGTCGAGAATTTGCGATAAAATCGTCACTTCGAGTATTTTTAGAGTGTTTTTCTCAAGCCCCCAACTGTAGCTACGGGATTGGCTTGGTGCTATAATGCTTGGCATACGTTTTTATGCATTCATGGTGACATGGATCACGAATAGTTTGAACCAGACTCGTTTTAGTGCGAGGTACGTTCGAGTAGTGATTTTGCTACTTCTCTTGTAGATGTCGTATTGTGCGACATTGCCATGGTCAAGGTAGTCGCATGTTGTAGTATGCCTTGGCCAAAAGCTAGGTGCCTTTCTTTACCCATAATCATATTTAAAAATCTTTTTGACTCACTTGCAACGTTGAGATGGACGCACACTAAGCTTAAACCAACGACACTTTATTTGTCCGAAGAAGTCTTTAAAAATCATTTGAAAATTATTTAAAATCCGAGTCCTACTGTGTACAACCCGAGGTGTCCTAAGTAGGTTGACTTATAGAAGGGTACAGGATTACATGAGTGAATCAAAATACTGTTACGATTTTTGGAATGCTGTCTAAGGATTTGCTGGAAGCCAGGGTGTAGGCGTCAAGATATACTTGTGCCCGTTTGGCATGTGCTTTAGGCTTTTAGGGCCATCTTTTTCCAGAATTACGGGAATATAAACCGTTTTCAAATTGACTTAGATTTACTTGGTGTATGTCTGCACAAAAGGTCAAGGTATACTTAGTTCTTTCCCTAGCTCTTTCATTTCACTTTTTAGCCCCCAGTTGTTGTTATGTCTTCCCATTAATTAAAAATTAGACGCCCATGTCATATTCCTGAGTAGGGTGAGCCTTGGTTAAGTGCCAAGTCCTATTGACAATGTCTAATTTATTTATTTTTTAAAAAAAGGAGATTCGCAAGCTTTTGAATTACCACGAACGGATACCCTGAGTTCGAAGGAACGATGGGGCGATGCCGTAGAACAATCCTCTTTATTGCAAGCTTACTGCCTTTACTACTTGTTGGCGATCATGACTGTGTCTAGTAGTGAAAGAAGGTCTTTAAGCGAACGACTATGTCTAGTGGTGAAAGAAAGTCTTTTAAGCGAACGACTATGTCTAGTGGTGAAAGAAAGTCTTTAAGTGAGTTAGTTCGCTTTAGGGAGGGTCAAGTCGAGTACTTTAGAGGTCATGGACGCTTGCGTTAGCCCCCATTCAATTGAGGCAGAGTGATCTTTTGAGTCTTGGCTAAGTGCCTAGGAGTGTGAGAGCTCCTTCTGGCAAGGGTACGTGCCCTTATTATTTTTCGATGTGTGCTCATTAATTTTGGCATCTTTATGACTTGGATTCTTCTTTTGACTTAAATCTTTCTTTCGACTTGGGTTGCAAGTAATTAAATTTCAATAAGGGACTTTTATTTTTATTCTTGTTATTCTATAGGCTTTAATATTTTGCAAATTGGTTGGACCGAATCATGGATTGCCTACGTATCCGCCTTAAATAGATTTGGAATCAGGTCTTGCGTAGTTCTTAGCCTAGAAAATGGTTTCTTAGAATGCCGAATTCGATAAGTATGTTCTGAGGTGGAAACATATTGTTTGAAACGGTAGAATAAGTGAAGTTTATTATTATCTTAATCTGCTGCCTTGTCGTAAGCCAAAAAATTTGTTTTATATTTATTTTGATTGAGTACATGTATTTCTTTGGTGGTACGTATATCTGAATACGTGTTGTACCCCTCCAAGTGTTCGTTATTTTTCCGTGTATGTGCGGATAAAATGACGAGCACTTTTGGACAAAATTTGGCAGGCAGAGAGATTCAGCGCCCAGGCTGGGGCGCTAAAGATTTCGGCGCCCAGCTGTGGGCGCTGAAAATTATTTCTGGGCGGATCTTTTTTTGGTGCGCTAAATGCTTCTTTTCCCTTTTTCAGACGAACTTTAAAGGCGCTTTGCAAAGTATATTTTTTTTATTATTATTATTTTTGTGAAGCGTTAAGTGTAGAATGTACTTTTCATTTGTCTTCTTTTTTTTTATTCGTGACTCAAGACGGCTTGAAAGACGGGTTGAATGAGATAGGATAAGTTGTATAGGTATTAGTCGAGCATGAGGATTACTTCTACCAAGGCCAATGAATAGCATGGGGACGGCTCAAGGGTATATCAACAGGATGTATCCAAACAAGTTATACGGTCATTGTGCTAATGGTGGTGTAGGAGCAAGTTTTGGAAATAATGGGTATGACGCACGTGTCAATGGCCGTGCGTGGTTTGAAGTTGGCAACAAGTTCAAGAACAAGAGTCGAGGTAATGGTTTCTTGGGTTATGGCAATGAGAACATGGATGGGTTAGATGAGCTGAACAGGGGCCCAGAGCGAAGGCGTCTAAGAGCATAAGGATTGGAAAGGGTAGACATCGTAGAATTTTATGATTTGGATTGGTTGACTCAATTCTTTTCCTTCGTTTACTTAGGTAAATGTTGCACTATGGGATAAGTATTCCCTGGCTTGCTCTTTTCGCTCTCCCTTTTCTCTTTCTATTTTTTCTTTCTTTTTTCCTTGGGATTCCTCCCTAATATAAATTCTTCAATTTTTTAATTTGGGCTAAAAGGTAGAGGGTTGTGGTCTTTGAGTCACGAGGCGAGACTGAGTGAGTCTCGTTTGGTAGGCCTATAGTGGACCTTTAATTTTAGTAGGCCTAGGGTGGACCTTTAAATTGTCTTACTTTGCAAGCGTATTTAGTCGTTTCTTAAAATATGCAAATAGTGTAGATTCAAAATGTTGTTTTTACCTTATTGAATTTTAACGAAAGAATTACATCGAAAGTAATTTTTTGTTTCTTTGAGATTCCAGTATCTGGGATTTAATTGGAAGTTGTGATTTAGACTCAAACTTTCATTAATCTATCTGATTATAACCCGTGTATGAATACAAGGAGGTGGCCTAGACTCAAAATAATGACGTGGCGTAAGCCTATAATACTTGACCAAGCAACTCTCAGACTTAGGCTAATTGGACCATAACTTTCGTTGGTTGACACTTTAGATTTTAACCCTTGGGTGTTCATTTGTCATGCGCCATTTTGTTTAATGTTGGCAAGGTAGTTAATTGGGGAGATCGAATTTTTATTTTTGCAAGACTAGAATCATTAGTGCGGCTTCCCTCTTAGTGTGTATTGCTTTACCCCAATGGTAGCCTTATGGTATGCCGATTTGGGTATTTTCATGGTTCGTCATGTTGCATTCATGGAAAATCTTTTAGTCCGTACTTAGTAGTATTTCAAGGAGTGAGTGACTCGAGAGGACTATGATAGTCGTGACCCAATGTGATTATAGGCCTTGAGCCCATTAATTTTTGCTTTGCCAATGGTATTGACACCTTAGGTTCACTTTGGGGGTTGTGCGACTATGGGGGAATGATTTTCAGAATGTGACTGTTTCCATTTTGCAAATACTTGAATTAAATAATATGTTCTTTTTATTGGTGAGAGAGAGAGTGTTGAGGCCGTGGATTCTTAGCAAGGGATGACAATTACATATGGGTGCGTATTGATTTAAATGTTAGGAGGGGAGACTCAATATGGTTTAACCTTTTAGCTTGCAGAACAACACCAAGTATTAGGACTGATTCTATGGATAAGACAACTAAGACTTAGGATTTGGATTGTATTTTGGCATAGCCTAGTCTAGACTCGGATTTATTTGAACATTTTTTTTTGAAGACTTTATTCGAACATTTTATTTTTTTGAATACTTCGCCCATGTGACATTCAAGGTTTAATTAGCATGCTCGGCTTTGGTGCCGAACATCGTCGTCGTAGGAAGCCTAACAACGACACAAAGAGTTATTTATTTTTTTGCAAGTCGCTTTTAGAATCGAGTGCTTTTCATACGCCCTCGTAGCAATTGTTTCGAAAAGTCTTTTTTTTTTTGCTACGTATATATTTTTTATGCGCGTGCACCGAGGCTGCTGTGCCTGACCAAAAGGCCAGGCAGCAACTTCAGCGCCCAGCAGTGGGCGTGAGAAATATTGGCGCCCAGCCAGGGGCGCTGAAAATGCGTCCCTGACTGGTACTCGTTTTCTGTTCGCGTATATTCTTTTGTTTTATGCGACTTAATTTTGCGTGCTTGCCTAATAACGTCCTTTACGCGTTGTGCAGCGTTTGTGGGATTCGTTACAGGCCACCCCGAGCGTCGCTTATTTTGTGGCGATCATTCGGGTTTGCGGAACACGTGTTTCGGTATAACTCTTTGGCAAATTAGTCTATGAACGTTTGGGCAGTTTTCAAGGTCGTTGGTTTTCTAGGATAGTCTGTCACACACAATCACATATTTTGCTACACATAACTACATTACAAACATGGATTTGAAAATTAAATATGCCACGTAGTTTATGATAGGCTTCTATGGGTAGTTTATTTGCGCCTGGCTTGGTACCGCTTCTATCGTAGATCCAACACATGCCCCGGTCGAGGTAGTGTCTTCAACAGACGAATTTCGCTCAAGAGGCCAACCCGCAAGTGCAAGCCAAGGGGGCATGCAGGCGAGAGGGACCTAATGGGCGAGCGATTGGGTTCGGGATAGGTGTACTACCTGCACAAGTACCGAGTGGGAAACATGCGCGGCGTATGCACCCCCCTATTGGCGAAAAAAGGTATCCTTAGTCCCAACTCCCGAGGGAGCCGAGATTCGTTATGATGTTCTGCCCGTTCACATTAATATGCTGATTTTCAGGTCATCCCAACTTGATGGGGAAATAAACGCGGGGTAGGATCGTTTCACCCTTCGGCTATTTTGATTACCTACAAGCACGAGTATTTCCTTCACTATCCCCAGCGGAGTCGCCACTGTGAGGGGGTAAAAAAAGCGCGAGGCTAATGCGTGACCTTGTCCCTCGTGGGTGTGACGATTCTTTTTATTCAATCAAGTGTAATTGTATTTCCTGTGAGTATACACCCAATTGACTAGTAATATAGGAGTCGTCATTCAGTTTTTAACGACAATGAGAAAAACTGACAAAACCCGGTTATCGTGACATAAAGGGAGTGCAATTATGTTTGACCACGACGGCCGTAGGTTCCCTTGTGATCCCTGGTGTGGGGATCTCTCAATATACACCCGCGAGGTAGAGATTGAGGGTTCGGGGGACTGTAACTACCGAGAGGAGTAATTCGCTCGTCGATAACTCCAGAGGCAGGATATCCTTACTAGCTCAGCATAAATAATTGAAGGAACATGCGTTAACTATTAAACTAATCTGAGTTGATTTTAGCAGTATGCAGCATATAATACTAATTCGATCGTGATTATCTGATTTAAATAGCATTAAGGGACCTAGCATGATAATCCGATTTCCCAAAAATATTATATTTGTTAGGCGTGATAGAACAATCATATTAGGTTAGTTTAACAGTTCCTAAAAAGGGCGAGGAAAGCAGTTAAATCATCGAAAAGGGACACGTTACGACGCACCCTTGAGAGGTGCGTCACGGTTCTCAGAAAACTAACCACTTTGACTTTGCTATTTCTCCTTTTTATTTAACGAATCTCAATTATGGGACAGGATACGTTCTGTTCGATTTATGGATCGATTGCGACAGAACGCGTGAACAGTTTCGCAGCGAGAGGCTTAGGCTAAGGGTTTGAGTCAATACTCAGAATATATTATGTGTTGTTGTGTCGAAACTAGGGGCCTATTTATAGGGAAGAGTTCGTGGAAAGATAGAATTGCAGAGTTCTAATCCGCAAAGAGTTAGGAAAAAACACGTACCCAGGTACTTTCAGCGCCCAGCTCTGGGCGTCAAAGATTTCGGCGCCCAGCTCTAGGCGTTGAAAATAGGATCCTGGAAATTTCAGCGCCCAGGGCTGTGCGTTGAAATTGCTGTTTGGGCCGTTTCTTTGCCAGATTCGGATTCCTAGAATCCGGAGAGTTTGAGATTAATTCGAGTCTTTTAGCGCGTATCAATTTCATGACGGAATGCGTCTGGGCCCGTTATGAACTCTAGGTTCGTTAGGATTTTAATTAATACGTAACTCTTATTTCCGAATCCTATTAGGAATAGGATTCTCGCAGTTTTCTATCTCATTTAGGATTTATGTTGGAGTGCAACACCTAATTCTGACAGGTTTCTATCCTTTATGTTTTGCCACTTTTAGAAGCTACCTTTTACGGCAATTACTATTTTTAGCATGTTTCCATAAATAGCAGGTTTCGGGTGAAATGAAATGGGGAATCGAGATTCGTTTATTTTATAGGAGATGCGTTGTCAAGTGGAGTTTTTATGCTTTCATCATCGAACTTTTCCCTTGCGGGAACGGGGACAAAAGTAGGTGTCTATAGTTAGCCCCCAATTTGATTGAGGTTTTTTGGTTAGAAAAAGCGCAAGTCAAAGTATATTCAACTCTTGCTTATGCACATGCAGACTCGACTTAGGACGCCGATCTAGGACTAGAATGCTTGAATTTTGGAATTGATCCGAAATCTGCCCGAAGCGTTGATCCGGACTGCCTGAAATCGCGCGGCTTGCGGCTTTGGAATCTTGAATAATGGAGGTTGTACTCTGTTGTTCGAAATACTAAAGAGTGTGTACTCGGAGTCATAAAAGAGGACGGTGGCCTCGTCCTTTGAGGCAGGTCCCTATGCCTGGTGCAGGCTTGGCGCCTGGCGCCTGTGGGCTGTCGTGCAAGCCGACTCTTGTATAAATAGGGAGCTTGTTGGATCACTTCCTGCATTAATCATTCCCTGCTATCATTTCTAACTGCTTCCTCTCGAAAAGAAAAGAGAATATGGCTGTGTAATTTGAGAGTGCCTTGAACTCGTGGCTTGGTTCGCTAGGCAAATTGGAGAAAAGGGAGCTTGATGGCATGCATCTTGGGGTGCTCGTCTCTTTCCGGTTTGTAAAATTGGATTTGCACTTCATTCTTGCTGCTCTGGAGGCTTGGGATCCAAATCATCATGTCTTCCGCTTTGGAAATAATGAGGTATGTCCCCTCCCTGAGGAATTTAGTGTCATATTGGGGCGACCCATTATGCTGGAGCCATGCATGCCAAGTGTTGAAGAACACGTTTTCTTGAGTTTTGAAAGGTATTTGGGCTTGAAGCCCCCACTTTTGAGTGGTGTTGTATATGGCAGAGGGGTCGATTTGTCCCTCTTTGTCACCTACTTTGCTGGGCTTGATGTTCGCAAAATATTCCGCCTGAGAGCCTTGAGTTCTTGTATATTCGCTCGCTTTCTCTTTTCGAAATGGGGGTTTGGCAATAGAAATTGTAGAGCAGTTTGCTAATGGTCGGGACCCAATGCCGCTTGTGATTGGCGAAACATTGATGGGCCTTGACATGCTGAAGTCAGACCCCTCTTCTCTGCCGTCGGGAAGTCCGGTATTACTCCAAGTAAGGATCTGAAGCCTTCTTGTATGTTGAATTTGTACTTGTATTTGAATTTTGAATGTTGAATTTTGAAATGCACTTCTTGTATACTCCCCAAGGTTTGGCTTATGGAGAGGCTCATGTTGGTGGCACCACCGGAGAACATGGAGAGCTATAACAGAAAGGGATTCACTGTGCGGCCTATGCTGTATGGCCGGCTTTCATTGGATAAGTGGCGATGCGCACTCTCTGGGATTGAATCTTGTATAAGGTGGGTAGTTCCTTGGTGGGGAATTGCTGCTATGAGACATGCCCCTGGTTCTACTGCTTTGAGGGTGCCAAGCCTCTCAATGCTGGTCTTCTACTCGCCTGCTCGAGTGATGAGACAATATGGCTTGAAACAGGAGATCCCGGACTGTATTGAAGAGAACCCGAAACATGTTATGCTAAATGCAAATCGTCTTGAAATTTGGAGGCGGTATTGGGTCGCCAAACCATTCTTGAGTATTCAGTTCCCACCTAAGCCTGTTACTCTGTCTGCGGGGTACATTGTATGGATGAGAGGTCTAAGCCAGAGGGACATTTCTTTCTCCGGACCAGCTAGAGTCCGAGGTTCTAGACCTAGACGTCCTGCATCAACTTACTACGAGGAAGGGGACAGGAGTGTGGCCCATCCGGTGCTTGACGGTTCTGAATCCAAAGGAGGTTCGTCGTCCTCCCATCTTGGAAGGCTTGCAAGTTCTTTCTCCCGCCGCTTGGGCAAGGGGAAGATTGATGATTGATTGCGGGAGGAGCCAGGGGATAGTACTCAAGGTGCCAAGACTCGAGAGCATAGTCGCCCGACCCTAGATCTTTGTAGGCTAAATGTGTTTGAAATTGTATTGGAATGAATTGTGTTTGGAATGTGTTTGGAAGATGTGTTTAGAAGATGTGTTTAGGAAGTGAAAAGGCTTTTGAACTTTGCTTCACTTGATCCTGACTTTGTATTTGAATTAGCTTTGAAGGCCTTAGGGCCCAAATAAAAAGTTATTGTGTTAAATTTCGCTTGAACATGCTTTGCTTTGAATTGGCACATTTGGAATAAAGACAAAAACAATTGAGTTTTGAAATTTGATTTGATTTTTAGGATGCCCTGAATTGAGGAAATTTTGAATTTTTTTGTATTAAAGTGGTCGGGCCTCGAAATGAGGTTGCCTACGTGTCCCGTTAGGGAATCAAGCCGGACGTAGTTCTGACTACCTTACAGGACTTTGAATTGGATTCTTGAATTTGAACATGGAACTTAGACATAGAACTTCTTGAGTTGATCGAGGTTGGTTAGAGATCTGAATTTTGTTCCGTCAATGTCTGTTAGTTCGACTGCTCCCCCGGAGAGGATCTTCTTGATAATATATGGGCCTGCCCAGTTGGGTTTGAATTTTCCCCTTGGGTCCATGGTGCTTTTGCGAAGGGCTTTCAGGACAAGCTCGCCTTCTTTGATGTTTCGGGTTCTGACCCTTTTGTTGAAATGTCTGGCCACTCGGCGCTGATAGACTTGTACATGGTGAGCGGCTTGAAGCCGACGCTCATCGAGCATGACTAGCTCGTCATATCTTTCTTGTACCGATGCAGCTTCTGGGATTTTGCTTTCGAGGACTATCCTTAGAGAAGGTATATCTAGCTCGATAGGTTGT
This sequence comes from Spinacia oleracea, assembly GCF_020520425.1. NCBI lineage: Eukaryota > Viridiplantae > Streptophyta > Magnoliopsida > Caryophyllales > Amaranthaceae > Spinacia > Spinacia oleracea. The sequence continues at coordinate 109,634,595 of NC_079490.1, forward strand.
ACTGCTTCCATTCCATAGACCAATGAGAACGGAGTTGCACCAGTTGAAGTGCGAATTGAAGTTCGATACCCCCACAATGCGAAATGTAGCTTCTGGGGCCAGTCCTTGTAATTGGTAGTCATTTTCATAATGATGGATTTGATATTCTTGTTTCTTGCTTCGACTGCCTCATTGGTTTGTGGGCGATAAGGCGAAGAGCGATGATGGTGAATTTCCCGGAGCATGGGTCCGTTGGGATTGTTGTATTGAAGATTGTACGGTATCCCCTTTTGAAGTTTGAACTATTGAAGCTTGTAGATGGTTTTAGAACTTGAACCTTGGGAGTTTGTAACTTGAATTTTGTACTTTGGAATTGTAGATGCCTTGCTTGGCACAACCTTGCTCGGTTAGAGATTATAGAACTTGAATCTTGAATCTTTGTATTTTGAATCTTGCACTTGTGAATGGGTCTTCACATTCTCTTTGGAAATGGGTTCCCTGATCACTGATGAACTTGTGAGGAACACCGTATCTGCATATGATAATTTTTTGAATGAATTGGGACACATGCTTGGAACCCAATACCTTGAAAGATCTGGATAATTGGACTCTTGAATAAACCCGGTCTCTAGCTGCTTAGAGACTTCTTCTTGAATTTTGAAGGAAACGTCAGGTTTCATGCTACGGAGTTTCTGCTTGATGGGTTTTGAACCTGGAATGAGGGGAATTGTATGCTGACCGATGCTTGGATCAACCCCTGGCATATCATGATAGGACCATGCGAAGACGTCTATGTACTCTGAAAGTAGCTTGATAAGATCATCCCGCTCTGCTTGAGATAGAGATAAACCAATCTGAACTAGTTTTGAACCACTGTTGTTAGAAAGGTTGATTTTTTCTGTTTCCTCAATTATGGGCGTCCTGTTTTCATGATTTTCGATAGCTTTTAGAATTTCAAAGTCAGTTTCTTGTGAAGCAAAGTTGTTTGGATTAGGATTGTGTTTTGAATTAGAACTCGAAGAGTAAGAGGAAATTGAAGTGTTATTGAAATCAGCAATCATTACATCGACTGTTTTGACTTGAAGTTCGTCCTTTAGAGGCTCTTGGTTGATGCAAGACTCTAGTTCTAGACGCTTAGACTCGTTGCTAGACTCAGAAATTGAAAGACAGACTCTGGACCTGGACAAAAACACTTAATCGTAAAGATAGTTCTCAGGGTATTCCCAGACATCTGCGTCATAATCGTCATAATCATCGAAGATGGGGCTGCATGCACAGACTTTCAGGACTTGATCCCAGACTTGATTCCATGTGTTGTAAGGAAATGCGGCGAAGCTGCCCTTGCATGAAGTGTTGAGCCCTAAGAGGAACATTCTCACCATTTTGCCCTCTGGCAGCTCGGGCTGAATTGTATGAGCGGAGATTGCCCATCCGTGGTAGTATTCTTGAATGCACTCGTTCTTTTCCCGGCGTACATCCGGCTTTTTCTTGATGAGAGTGTCTCGGAAGCTTGAACCTTTGAGGGTGAAGCAGGCAGGGCCATCCAGTATTTCCTCGAACCAAGGCTCTCCGAATAGTAGGTCGAAGTTAGTACTAGTGGAAAAACAATCATTTGCATCGCCACATTTGCCTCGCACATTTAAACATGTGACGCAATTGACAGTTTTAAGCATTAAAATTAGTCATTTGCGTCGCAGAATTACTAATCTGCGACGCAGATGACTCTAAGATGATCTCAGAGTCATTTGCGTCGCAAATTAGTAATAATGCGACGCAAAATATTACCTCATTTGCGTCGCAAAATTACTAACCTGCGACGCAAAGGAGGTAAAAAAAATTCGGACGTGTCAATGGGTTTCTACCTCTCTCCTCAAACACACTCTCTCCTAATTCTACCTCTCTCCTCAAACACTCCCTCTCTCCTAAACTCCCTGCTTCTTCCTCTCTCCTCAAACCCGATCCAGTTTCTGCCTCTCTCTCCTCAACCTCGCCGCTCAAATTTTCCTCCGGCAAGGTTCTTGCACAAAAATTCGGTTTGTAAATGAGGTAAGTCTTCCATCTCTTTCCTCCTTTCTTCAATTCTTTTAGGTTTTAGAACTTTCACTTTTGTTTAAGTTTTTGATTCTTCAATTCTTTATGATAAATCATAGGTTTCGACAACGGAAGAGGGAGAATCGGGGTCGTAGAAGAGGTGGAGGAGGGTGTCGGAGGTGGAAGCGTCATTGAAACCGCCGGCATCGCACCCTTGCTACTGTCGCAATCGAAGCGTCTATTTCGAAATCCTTGGAAAGGGAAGCTTGACGGCGGAGGTTTCTGGAGAAACTAGATTGACGGCGGAGAGGTGGAGGAAGGAGGCGGGACGGTTTGTCGGAGGTGAGAATTTTGTAATGCTTCCATATGTCTCCTTCATTCTTCATTTAGTTAGGGTTTTGAACTTCAGTTTATGTAATTTTGGATTTTCGATTGAATTCTATTGAGTTTGCTCATTTTCTCTTCAGCTTTTTGATTAATGTTCTTGATTCTGTTTTATTGTGATTGAACTTGACTTTGAGTGGAAATTGAACTGGATTAATGATGAATGGTTGACGATTGTGTCTCCATTTTCGTTCTTAAGACTAAATAGCTTGATTTATGTAAACATGGTGGAAGTTTGATTGGTGTTCCTGTTTCTGTGGAAAAATTGATTTTTCTAAGGGTTATTTTGAGCCGAGGTCCAACCTTATGAGATATGAGATACCAGACATCCAATTTATGTTATTTCTTTAATAATCGTCTGCCATGGCATGTATATCCTGATGATTGTAGTTGCTTAGTTGGAATGATTTGCTTGCTTTATATGGAAATTTCCATACAAGCACTTTGTCTTGCTGAATTGCAGTGTTTCTCTTTACTTAATTGAAAAAATTGCTTGCTGTTCTCAGGCAATAAAAAGTTCTTTACCGTGTAGCAGTTTTCATCTTATGTGAATTTTTGTTAAATTTATATATCCTCTGTTTCTTATTAGTTGACACGAAGTAGTAGTTATTTCAGGCTACTTATATACTCACCACCCTTACTCCTCTCTCTGCCTCAGGTTTTTGTCTATTGGTTGTTAGGTCTTGTTCATTTTGCGTGGCTTTTAATACTGTTTGAGTACCTGCTGTTTGATTTTCACTTAAATGTTTAGAGGATGTCTATTTTCAAATTATCGTGACTGCAAAACAAGAAAAACCTAAATTTGTTTCTAAATTAATTTGACTGCATTGCAATGTTTTAGGTCTTTATTGTTTTCAGTATCATGTTTCTCGGGACATAACTTTTGGGTACAAGTATTAAGATCTAAAACAAGATTTTAACATCAATTTTGGGCTATAAACCATGTCTGATACTTGCAGCTGACTCGTGTTGACATAGTGCATACAAAATGCAACAATGTCTTGCTGCTTTATACTTCAGCACCCATGTAACTTGATGATCATTAGATTTTGACTTGCGTTTATGTAAAATTCCCAACAACATATATCAGATGATTGATTGGTTTTCAATTTAACTTGTGATTGTATTGATGGAGGTGGCAGTTCTCCTTGTTTGGATCATTGGCTAATGTGGGAGCAATGGTTGGTGCAATTGCTAGTGGTCATATTTCTGAATACATTGGGCGCAAAGGGGTATGAAATTTTATCCCTTTCCTGCAATTTATTGATGGTTTTTAACTTATAGAATTTGTGTCATTGTCACCCATTGTTGTCTCTTAAAAAGGGTCCTACTTGATATGAACATTAACAGATCTTCATAAGTCATAACAATGTCTGTTGTACTGTATATTTTTTTTTTAATTATGATTTCCTGTTTTTAATTAATTGCAGTCACTGATGATTGCTTCAATCCCAAATATCATTGGACGGTTGGTCGTATCATTTTCGAGAGTAAGTGAGCTATATAAACGAGCATTGTGCTATTTGTTTATCTTCAATCCCAAATATTATTGATTGGTTGGCTGGTCGTATCATTTCTGTATTGTTGAACCATCTATAGGATATCTCATTTCTGTACATGGGGCGACTGCTGGAAGGTTTTGGTGTTGGTATTATTTCCTACACGGTAAATCTTGCCATTCATCAGAGTTGTCGAATTGACTGTCATATGTTACGTTTTAGCAGATTCATAATTTTTTTTAATGTAATTAGGTGCCTTTTTCTGATGATGTTTGATAACATTGAATTCATGACATTGCAGGCACAGTGGTAGATACTAAAATATGTCACCCAACCGATTTTGATTTCTTTCTATGCAGTCATGCTGGTATTCAGGTGAGTTTTTCAGCGAGTTTTAATAGAGTTATAGATAGCTTACATGTTTTCTTTAGAAATAACAAATAGCACAACCGTTTTCTTCAGGGAACCAGCAGACCAGCTCATTACCATGTTCTCTGGGACGATAACAAATTCTCAGCTGATGAGATACAATCTCTAACGAACAATCTCTGTTATACGTAAGCAGACCCCCCAACTAATATTAGAAGCAAGGGAAACACTAGAAGATTCTGGGCAGCAACTTTTTTTTTTTTTTGTTGGGTGTCAAGAGAAACCGTTATATGGAATACATTGTTGTAGATATTTCAAGCTTTTGTATTGTAAGATTTATGAAGGTACTGCCTTTATGTATTTAGTCTTATTGATTTGATGTGGTTCTATTTAATAGGTTTCATTTTACTATATATATATATATATATATATATATATATATATATATATATATATATATATATATATATATATATATATATATATATATATATATATATATATATATATATATATATATATATATATATATATATATATATATATATATATATATATATATATATATATATATATATATATATATATATATATATATATATATATATATATATATATATATATATATATATATATATATATATATATATATATATATATATATATATATATATATATATATATATATATATATATATATATATATATATATATATATATATATATATATATAGTAAAATGGAACCTATTTTTTTTACAAATTTCAAAGTCATTTGCGTCGCACATTAAGCTATTGTGCGAGGCAAATGACTTACTTTTTTGGCGCTCAAATTGTCATTTGCTTCGCACATTAAGCTATTGTGCGTGGCAAATGACTTATTTTTTTGGCGCCTGAAAAGTCATTTGCAACGCACATTAAGCTAATGTGCGTGGCAAATGACTTTTCAACATGGTGGCTGAAAAGTCATTTGCCTCGCACATTTGCTTAATGTGCGACGCAAATAAGGGTCATTTGCGTCTAGAGCTTTTGACACGCACAATGTGCGACGCAAATGCACTTAAATGTGCGATGCAAATGACCCTTTTTCCACTAGTGTAGTAGGCACATCGATAACCAGGAACTCAGCACTGTCGCAATAGGTGTCAAAGGAGAAAACCAGCTCGAGGACTCCCAGGACTTTGTATGTGACACCCTGGAGTTTGATATTTTGTTGGGCACTCAACATGAGATCGTACTCGGAGAACCCTAAAGCCTTCAAGGTGGCGAGTGGACATTCTCTTGAATGTCGGTGGTTACCCTAGGTTCGGGGATCACCCAGTTTTGAGCACTCGGAAGTAGATGGCAAAAGCTTGGAACCATCAGCTCGTAACCTGGCTTGCATATTGTGGAGATCAGATTGCATGGGAACTCCTCTTCTTTATCTTCGTAGTCATAGGAGATGGCTTGCACGGAGGGGGTTTGCTTAGCCCCGGGTGGTAAGGGTAAGGTCTTATTGTCGACCATATTCTGGATCAAGTGCTTGAGCTTGTAGCAGTCTTCGATGTCATGACCCTTCCCCTGATGGTACTTGCAATGGGCTGCCGGATCCCAACTCTTGGATCTTTTGTCGACCGACGGATCAGGTGTTGGACCGATTGGTGCTATGACTTGTTTTTCAACCAGCCGATCGAATGCCTCATTATAAGACATTCCGAGGTTTATGAAGACCCTCTATGGCCTGCCTTGATAGTTGCGCTGATTAACATTGCTTTTGAAGTTGTTTGACTTTGGACCTTGAGGAGCCTCTAGGGCATCAACCTCGTGAACTTTGTGTGTTATCTCAGGTCTCTTTCCCTTCCACTTTTCGGCTTGCGGAGCTGGGGTTGCTGGTGCTTTTATCAGGTCATCCTCTATGTCGACCCCGATGTAGTAGGTTCTCTTGAATCTTTCCAAGCCTAGGTACTTCATGTGAGAATTGTATTTCGGAAGAAGACCAGCAATAAAGATCTTGACCAATTCTCTCTCGGAGGGTCGGGTCACCATTTGGGATGCCATTTCTCTCCACCGGTTGAGGTAAGTAGTGAAGCCTTCCCGAGGCCCTTGCCTGAGAACTTCTAGTTCCCTTAGAGTAGTTGGGAGTTGAATGTTGGGCTGATATTGCTCCATGAATGCTCGAGCAACCGCTTCCCAAGTATTTGTTTGATGTTCCTTGAGTGAATAGTACCACTTCTGGCAGACAGGTTCCAGAGACATAGGGAATACCATTGGGTATAGCTCGAGTTCGACCCCCTTGATGGCCATTGTAGCTCTGAACTTCTTGACATGGTACTTGGGATTGTCAGTTGATTTGAACTTTGGAATATCATTGGCGGAGAATTTGTCTGGCAGATTTGCCTTCCCCTTGAGGTTGTCCTCCATTGAGGTGTCGAAGTAGTTCTCTTGATTGGTAACCTTACTGAAAAGACTCTCGATCTTCTTGGTTAAATCATCAGTGGGCGCGCCCTGTTCCACGGCACCCAGTCGGTTGCTTATGTTCTCCACATTGGCGTTGCGGCTGGCGAAAGCCGTTAGGAGTTGAGTGAGTTGATCAGAGGCAGACATTTGGACTGTTTCTTGAATGGGACTAGAAGTTTGATTTGTAGGAGATGCACTTGCTGCTCGTTCGATGCCGGCTATGAGGGAGGCTAGGGCTGATGGATTTCTTTTCAACCTCTCTCCTCTTCGGCGAACCCACAGGATCCTTGGACTCCTATTTAGAACACACCAGACTATTTTAGAACTTGGACTTCCCGATACATGATATGATATGCATGCAATGAATGAGACCTAGACTTGACTATAAGTGCCATTCCGAAGATTCGGGATTTTGGGTTTTTGTACTTGTATCCGGGATTTGCAATCCGTTGGAAATGTTTGAGAGGAGACTTCATTCTTTTGTGGAAGTTGACTCTTTGTACTAGAACTTGGAATATCGAAAAATGAATATTTCGACCTATTCGAAATTGGACTATTTTAAATGGAATTTCAACCCGTTCGAGCATTTTGGAAATTGGACTTGTACTAGGAAATTGAATTTTGTATTATTTCAAGGGAATTTCAACCCGTCAATATTTTAGGGGGATTTCAACCCGTTGGATCTTGGAATGTTTGAAGGGAATTTCAACCCGATTGAAAGGGAATTGATTTTGTATTATTTCAAGGGAATTTCAACCCGTCAATATTTTAGGGGGATTTCAACCCGTTGGATCTTGGAATGTTTGAAGGGAATTTCAACCCGATTGAATGGAATTGATTTTGTATTATTTCTGTGGAGTTTCAACCCGTTGGAAAATTGGACTTGTATTATTTCAGGGGATTTTCAACCCGTTGGAAGTATTTGGAATGGGGTTTGTATTATTTCAGGGGATTTTCAACCCGGAGATAGAATATGGAATTTGAATTTGTGTTATTTCAGGGGATTTTCAACCCATTGGAAGATTGGACCTGTATTATTTCAGGGGAATTTCAACCCGTTGGAAGTATTTTGAATTTTGTAATGGGGAGCAATAGAAAGAAAGAGTTTTTGTAACTTGAAGATGAATTCGAAATTTGAATTTGACTCGAAGTTTGAACTTTGAAATGGAAAAGACGCACTTTTTTATATAGGATATGAGGCTTTGTATTTTGAAAACTCCGACATCATGCCGCCATGGAGTTGAGGGATTGAATTTTGGAAACTTGAAAGTCTGGCCTTATGCCGCCGTAGACTTGGAATCTTGAAGTATAGGACTTGAGATTGAATTGAGGACTTCGAACTTGAAGTTTGAAATATAGAATAGAAAAGTTGGCATTACGACGGCATGAATTTGGAACTAGATACCTTGAGTATAGGACTTGAAGATTGAAGGATTGATTCGAAAAATTGGCATGACGCTGGCCACGAGTTTTGACATTTGAACTTGAGATTTTGAGATTGGTATTGACAACTTGAATTTGAGGTTTGAAGACTTGAATGTTTGACGTAGAAAAATCCGGCATTACGCCGTTGGATTTGAGTTTTGAACTTGAAATTTGACTAGAAAATCCGGCATTATGACGCCGTTGGATTTGAGTTTTGCACTTGAAACTTTGACTAAAAAATGCGGCATTATGACGCCGTTGGATTTGAGTTTTGAACTTGAAACTTTGACTAGAAAATCTGGCATTATGACGCCGTTGGATTTGAGTTTTGAACTTTGAAATTCGACTAGAAAATCCGGCATTATGACGCCGTTGGATAGAGCCTTGAATTTGGAATTTGAAACTCGAAATTGGAACTAGAAAATCCGGCATTATGGCGCCCTTGGATTTGGACTTGAAAATTGAGGTTTTGGACTAGAAAATTTGAATTTGAACTTGAAACTCGAAATTTGGACTAGAAAATCCGGCATTATGACGCCGGTGGATTTGAACTTTGACTTGGAAACTTGAGGTTTGGATTTGAAAATCCGGCATTATTACGCCGTTGGATTGAATCTTGAACTTTGAAACTTGGAATTTGGACTCGAAAATCCGGCATTATGACGCCGTTGGATTGAATTTGGAATTTGGACTCGAAAATCCGGCATTATGACGCCGTTGGATTGAACTTGGAATTTGGAACTTGGAATTTGGACTCGAAAATCCGGCATTATGACGCCGTTGGATTTGAATTTTGAATTTGGCATTTGTGCGTGAGGCGTGTTTAAGGGTTTTGAATCGAATGGAGTGACACTCCTAAAGACCCTAAAATTGGCGATTTAGATGCATGAGGTTTGAATGATGCTCCTAGGGGTTTGGTTTCCTAGTTGGAGGCTAATGGGTTTTGGCAAGCTAGCTAGAACTCAAGGTTAGCCATTCACGCGTGCAAAGACGCCCACACAATGCACAAGTAGCACGTTGTCACACTAGTCATGAATATGAATGCGACATGCAAAGTTCTCAACCTAAGGTCGGTCTAAGTTTTGTATGATGCAAGTGGTCGGCTTAGGGTGTCAAAAGGTACTCGACTAAGAGACGGATCCGACGACAACTTTCACGTCCGCCTAAGGGACGTGTGTGTTGGCAGACGGCCTCCATACTTGACATCGGGAATGTCAAGTAAATGCCATGTTTCGGTAGGCGCAGAAATGGTCACACACTTTGGTCGGGAACCGAATGGAGAATCACCATTTCGTTGCCCCCGGGGCTAGCCCTAATGTAGAACACATCCGTTTGGGCAAAGGTACAAATTCATTTTGCACAATATGGTTTTCGAAAAAGGCATGAAATGCCTAGAAATTGAAATTCAAATCGTACGTGAATTTGTATTTGTAAAGCTCGTTTTTCGGCACTCGTTCACGAGGTTTGGGAGCGTCCTTCCAGATTCAAAAATAGACTAACTCCCAACACGAAAAGTTGAGCAAAAGTGGGCAACAAGCCACTGTGAGCCATTGTCCTGGATGCAGGCAGTGGCGTTGGGCACAGGGGCTGCGCCTGGCGCCAGTGCTGGCATCCAGTACTTAAGCAGATCAGTGGCTTTGCTGCTCGAAATCTGCTCGCATTTTCGAAATTAAAATTAGTAAAAGTCCCCAGTGGAGTCGCCAGAATTGCAGGGGGTTTTTTTCTTCGCGCAATTGTTTCCCGTTCTTTAAGAGGGGCGGTTCTTTAGATAACCATTGTATTTTTGTACCTCGAAGGAGTCGCCACCAAACATTGTTTAAAGTCTCGTTTGGGAAGACCGCAAGTGATTCTTTTTTTCGGATAAGGCTTTGAATCCTCGAAATGGATGGGTGAGATCCGGGCACGGGAACGAAATGCTTATTCCGCGAGCTTTAGAAATATTCAAGTACGTTGGCACAACATTTTCGAAAATATACCCTAGATTAGACTATGTGGGTTTAAATTTAGAGCAAATAGAATCTCTAATTGTTTGGTGGTCACTTTGCTTTAAAGATTGATTTAAAGGAACCTAAGGCCGGTTTGTCCAAGAAATTATCTTTGTTAAAACTGATGTAACCTTGTATTTTGTTGTATTTAGCATGTGCGTTGATGAAAGCAATAAAGCAAATAAAGCAACATCACAATACTAAATAAAGTTCGGAATTAGTAAATACAAGACCCCCTAGAAATGGACTAGGGAGTAGGTCCACATTGCCCAGAAATGGACTAGGCAAATAAAGATGCGGAATAGAAAGTGCGGAGTTGAAATTGCAGTATTGAAATTGCGATATTGAAATTGCGGTATTGAAAGTGCGATATTAAAATTGCGGAATTGAAAGGTGCGATATTGAAATTGCAATATAGAATGGTGCATAATTGAAACTTGTACTTGGGCACATGAGATTTGAACGCCAAGCGGCTCCTTAAAAATAAGTGCGCCCGACACAAATTCAAAGCCAAAACTCTCAACTTGGGAGAGGTTACTCAACCCAAATATCCTAGACTTTGCATATTGAACTTTAACTTGAAAACTTGAATATTGAAGTATTGAACTTGAAAGCTTGAATATTGAAGTATTGAACTTGAAAAACTTGAACTTTGAACTTGAAATAATTAAAATTAAGAGGCTTGAATCTCAAAGGTCGGGCCTTTTAATGTTGAAAAGGTTAGACCTTTGATATGCTCTCAATTGAAAGGATCCTAGTTTAGGGAAGTAGTCATGAGCAACCCTAAACATGGTGGGATCTTGAAATTTGAAAACTTGAACTTGTATATTGAAAAATGGGGTTTTGAATCTCAAAAGACTAAACCTTTAAGAGTTAAAAAGGTTTCATCTTTGATTACTCCATACTTGAAGGTGATTCTAGTTCAAAGAGGTGATTGCAAACAACTTTGAACATCCTTGAATCTTGAAAGTTTGTATTTTTGTATTTTGAAAAAGTTTGGATTTTTGAAAAACATGTATGATTGTTGCAATTGGCATTTTTAATAATAAAAATGCCAACTTGCTAATCATTTTGAAATCAAAACAACATGATTGATTAGAGTGGGATTCGGATTTACCTATTTAGGTTTAGGCAAGAGCTCCCAATTGCTTTAGAAATTAGAGATTTTGTATGTGTTTTGAAGGGTTTTTTATTTGTATTTTGAGGCGTAATGTCAGTATTACGACGTTGTATTCTCTTTTTCCTCCTTTATTTGATGCTGAAAATGAGGGGTATTTATGGGAGGAATGGGTGCAAGACGCCAGCACACGCCAGCGCAGCACGCCGAGGCAGCGCTGGGCGCTGGTGACGTGGCGTGAATGCCGCCAAAGCAAGGACGCGGACTCCGTCCTTGTTTCGTCTTGTAGTGTTGTACCTTTGTACGAATAGTACTAGGCTTGGCGTTTTGTGTTTTCTTGGAGGTTAAGGCATTATTTTGCGTCTAAAAACAAGCCTTTCTCGGGTTTTGAATTCCGGTTTTACGAACGGGGCCCGGCATGCTCGGTTTTGTAGGCCGGCGACCGAATTTGACTTGCCTTATATGATTTTGAGTGGAAAAGGCCTAGTAAAACCAATGGGATGGTCTACTAGATGAGATTGTACTTGGGTTTTGAAATTGGATTTCGAAAGTTGTATTTTGTACCGAGTTCCGAGAGGGGAACGGCCTCGGGAATTGGATTTTGGATTTTGAATTTGGAAATGTTCTTAGCAATTGGGATTTCCGCCTGGAGTTATTCCAACCACCTAGTAAGGATAATGGTATCGTCATCATCCCAGATGGGAGACACAAATTAGGTGTCTACACTAGGTCACTTCTCTTTAAACATAAACTTATAGGTAGAAATGGAATCATAAGTTCCTTTCATTTGTTCCTTGTTTTCATATTTATTGTACCCTTTCTTATAGTATGAAGAATTGACTTCTTTAGTGTTGACTTTTATACTTTGTTAGACATGTCCGATGTCACTCCAACAAATTTCTTACCAGTTTATTTATGTTGAATATTCTTTCAACTAGATGATCTTACCAGAAGCTTCTAAAGTTCTCTAAGCATCGATCTATTAGAATGTCTAGGGACTAGACTCATTCGAGAATTTAAATGGACAAAGATATTAGGTTGTTAACCATTGGTAAAGCTGAGCGTTTAAACTCAATGCTTTATGATCTCAAAACTACATTGTATTTTGAATTCACAAGCACCAATCGGTTTGCCATTCGACTTTCATACTCGAAAACAACCATAAAAGTCGCTAAAAGAAACATACATCTTAAATTGCTCACTTTCTCTCATTTCCGTGAATCGTTCTTGGATTCACTACCAATCGAGGAAACTTACTGTTACCCTTCTAAAAGGATTTACTTTAGTGCAAGATATTTAATTATAAACAATAATTAAAACATACATTGAAGCATGCAAAGTCTAAACATTTATCATGAGTAATAACTTGAAAATTAAAGCAATCATGTAATTCAAGCAAGTCATTGGCATTTTATTCGAATTTATTGTTCCGGCAGGTGTGAATAAAATGAATCCAAGATCCTTAAATCATTGAAGAATTAAGCACATTATGTATTTAGACTCAATTCTAAAATATTTTAGGTAAGCAAATCCTTTGCTAATAGTCTCGAAACTACTCTTGGTTGACAGGTACGTCTAAGAGCTTATTAGGTAAACCTATCTCATTCGCCACGACATAAAATGACTCCTTACTTATATCGTTGAGTTTCACCAAAACTAACATTTACTCACAATTATTTGTTTACCTTACCCCTTAGGAACAATAAGTAACACCTCGCTATGGCGGAAAACTATTACTAAGATTGATGTAAAGGTTATCCAAGTAAGTGTTATTTTGGCATGGCACCTTTTAACTCAATTTTTAAAGTTTGGAACTTATGGCTCTTACTATGTTGGTTAGATTTTAAGTGAACTAAAATCCTTATTCATGCAACATAATCAAGCCATAATCTCATGCATAATTAAGACATATTTAAAGCAATAAATAACTTAAAACATGCATAAGATATAAATGTGATCTAGTATGGCCCGACTTCATCTTGAAGCTTCAACTTCAAACTCCATCTTGAAAATGGATTGGAAACTCCATCTTGAATTTAACCATGGGAGGCGCCATTTTCTTCAAATAGGATAAGCTATAATTGAAAGTAATTACAACTATTTGATGGTACGCAGACCATATTTAAAATTAAAAACTTTGGTGCATTAGACCAATTTTACATTCAAATTAATGGTACGCATACCATATTTACTATCATATTTGGGACATACTAGTCACTTTCCATAACCCGCAAAACAGTACATTTACAATATACCATTCACCCATTCATTTATCAATGAATGTCCCACATAGCAAGTTAGTAAAACATATTATGCATCATATAAATATTTGCAACAATTAATCAAGGGTTCCAATAATCTACAAATTATTCAATCCTTATTAATTCTAATCAAGTTGTTTTAACCTTAAAGGAATGTAGACCTAATCAAGAGTTTATGACTAAAATGCTCCCACTAAAACCAAGAAATTTACATGCTTTACAAATTTTAAACATAAAATTGTATTTCCTAGTCCAACCGGAAACTTACAAATTTAATTAAAATTTGAAGCTCATATAAAATATTATTTAAAACCTTTAATTTATTTTCAGTTGATTAAAATTAATTAATTTAAATTTTATCAGGGTTTTAATTTTAGTAAAATAATTAGTATAAATAAATTTATAATAATCAAATTATTCAAAATTAAATTCCGAGAAAAAATTAAATTACGAAATAAAATTTAAATAAAATCGTTTTCAACCGAAAAATTAAAACGAACCAACTGGCCAAGACAAGGCCATAGGCTTGCGCCCATGCCTCGTCGAGACCTTGTAGTAGCAGCGCCCATGGGCCGCGTGCACGAGTGCAGCGCCCATGGTCTGCCACTGCATTGGTCGTGGCATGAGCATAGAGAAGGCCACGCGTAGCACACAGCAAGCCGAGCAAGGCAGGCACTACACGCAGCAAGCATCACACGCTGGGACGAGCCAGCGTGTACTGGGCGGACCAGTGTTTGCTGGAGCGTGCCAGCGCTCGTCGCTTGCGCGCACGACCTGTGTTCTCGTTGCCTTCGTCTCGCCTCTCGCTCACTTACACACCGCACACACTGCAAAGCAGGGCAGCCCCCCCGCGCGCGTGTGCCCGTGCCTTGCTCGCTGCCTCGTACCGCATGGGCGACGAGCTCCCTTGCTCGTCGTCGCATGCCCGCACTATGCAACACCTGTTAAGGGTAACACTTAGCTTCCATTACTTCGTGCGTACAAGATTCGTGAACGATTTTCATAAAAATTAAAAATTTTAGAATTTGAATTTATTGACAATTTAATAGCTCATATTAATTTCATAAATTTAGGCAAAAAAATCGAAAATTTGTTATTCAAATTAATTTCCGATTATATTTATTTTCATGGATTCAAATCTAGGTCATAAAATTTTAAAACTTTTCAATTTTAACAAATTTTATGGTGATTTTTAATCATAGGATCCTAATTAAGTTGCTAATTAATTATGAAAATCAAATCAAATTCTAAATTATTTGAATTTCAACAAAATAATTATAATTACAAATTAGGTTGTATAATTAACAAGATTAGGCTTTAAAATTGTTAAACATATACAGTAGGTCAATCATAGATTCAAGATTTACATATAAGATTCGCAAATATTTAATTTAACATCATAAAAATTATAAATTTTGCGTTCGAAAAACTAAAACATCCGGAAAGTCATAGTTAGGCTTCGAATTTGGGAATTCTAGATTCGGCATCAAATCTATGATTTTAGTCAAAATTTTAAAACGTCGTTTACATGCGAAATTCACTACAAAATTATACGATTCCAACCATTATTGACTAAACTGCCGAAAATCATGCGAACATATAATTAAATAATCGCACGAATTTGCAATTAATTACATACAACGAAATTAATCACCCCTTTAATTCATTGCAAATTTATAAAATTTAACCATGTTAACTATAATTGATTATGGAATTAATTAGAGGATCGTGATACCTCTGAGGGGGTCGAAAAAGCACGAGGCTAATGCGTGACCTCGTCCCTCGTGGGTGTGACGCTTCTTTTGGTCAAATCAAGTGTAATTGGATTTCCTGTGAGTTTACACCCAATTGACTAGTAATATAGGAGTCGCCATTTAGTTTTTAACGACAATGAGAAAAACTGACAAAACCCGGTTATCGTGACATAAAGGGAGTGCAATTATGTTTGACCACGACGGCCGTAGGTTCCCTTGTGATCCCTGGTGGTGGGGATCGCTCAACGTACACCCGCAGGGTAGAGATTGAGGGTTCGGGGGACTGTAACTACCGAGAGGAGTACTCGCTCTTCGATAACTCCAGAGGCAGGATATCCTTACTAGCTTAGCATATATAATTGAAGGGACATGCGTTAACTATTAAACTAATCTGAGTTGATTTTAACAATATGCAACATATAGTACTAGATCGAACGCGATTATCTGATTTAGATTGTTTTAAGGGACCTAGCATGATAATCCAATTTCCCAAAAATATCATATTTATTAAGCGTGATCGAACAATCAGATTTAGTTAGTTTAACAGTTCATAAAAGGGCGAGGAAAGCAATTAAATCATAGAAAAGGGACACATTACGACGCACCCTTGAGAGGTGCGTCACGGTTCTCAGAAAACTAACCACTTTGACTTTGCTATTTCTCCTTTTATTTAACGAATCTCAAATTATGGGACAGGATACGTTCTGTTCGATTTATGGATCGATTGCGACAGAACGCGTGATCAGTTTTGCAGCGTGAGGCTTAGGCTTAGGGGTTTAGAGTAAATACTCAGAATAATAATTGTGTTGTTGTATGTCCTTTCACGTCGAACTTAAGGCCCTATTTATAGAAAAGAGTTCGTGGAAAGATAGAATTGCAGAACTCTAATCCACGAGGAATTAGGAAAAAACACGTACCAGGTATTTTCAGCGCCCAGGCCTGGGCGCCGAAGATTTCGGCGCCCAGAGCCAGGCGTTGAAAATGGGATCTGGGTCGTTTTTCTTAGTCAGATTCGGATTCCTAGAATCCGGAGTATTTGAGATTTAATTGAGTCTTTTAGTGCGTATTAACCTTGTGACGGGATGCGTCTGGGCCCGTTACGAACTCTAGGCTCGTTAGGATTTTAATTAATACGTAACTCTTATTTTCGAATCGTATTAGGAATAGGATTCTCTCGCAATTTCTATCTCATTTAGGATTTATGTTGGAGTGCAACACCTAATTCTGACAGGTTTCTATCTTTTATGACTTGCCACTTTTAACAACTATTCGTTACGGCAGTTACTATTTTTAGCAGGTTTCTATAAATAGCAGGTTTTGGGTGAAATGAAAAGGGGAATTGAGATTCGTTATTTTATAGGAGATGCGTTGTCAAGTGGAGATTTACGTTCTCATCATCGAACCTTCCCTTTCGGGAATGGGGACAAAAGTAGGTGTCTACAGTTAGCCCCCACTTTTACTGAGTCTTGGAGTAAGACGATGGTCAAAGTATTAGACGGAGTGCGCCACACAAGCCATGGTGACCTGCTTTTGCGAGGGTCTCACAAGCCCCCGAGTGATAACATTTGACTTAAGGGTTATCACTTGAAGTGTCGACATATCCCTCACGTGTCATTGGGATTTGTCAACGGATAGTATAGAAACTCCCTCACTTTGTCATTGGAAGTATCTAAAGAGGCGTAGAAACTCCCTCACCTTGTCATTGGGAGTAGCTACAGATTGATGTTTTCGAAATCAAAGCTATAAAGTGTAATTGGGCCTGGCCAAGCCCAACCACGAGGTAAAAATGTTTTTAAAGATTCTCATTTTCAGGGCTAGCCAAACGAGAAAACCCCCTAGTTTTTACAGGATATAAAACGAAGGAAAATCCAGCACATCGCTCTTTTTTGGAAAAACGGAAAACCAATCCTTTTAATTTTTGGAAAAGGGAAAACCAGAAAAAGTTTATCGCTGCAGCGACTAAGGACCTGCGCGGCTTGTGACGTAGACCCCGCCGGCTAAAGATGGCGAGCCTGTCCGCTAAGGGTGGACGCCCCGTCCGAAAAAGTGGACGAATCTTGTTTTTGAAATTTGAAAATAAGGACCTACGCGGATTGTGACGTAGACCCCGCCGGCTAAAGATGGCGAGCCTGTCCGCTAAGGGTGGACGCCCCGTCCGAAGAAGTGGACGAATCTTGTTTTTGAAATTTGAAAATAAGGACCTACGCGGCTTGTGACGTAAACCACGCCGGCTAAAGATGGCGAACCTGTCCGCTAAGGGTGAACACCCCGTCCGATAGAAGTGGACGAATCTATTTTGAAATTTGTTTTGTGTTTATTTTTTGAAAATAAGGACCTACGTGGTTTGCGCCGTAGACCCCGCCGGCTGAAGATGGCGAGCCTGTTTCATTTTGAATTTTAAAAAATTTAATTTTTGGAAAACTGAGGACCTGCGCGGCTAGTGACGCAGACCCCGCCCGCTGAAGGTGGGCGAGCCCTGTCCGCTAAGGGTGGACATCCCTGAATTCGTTTTTTCCTTGATTTGGAACTTGCGTGGTTCGCGGCGCGATCTTGCGTGATTGAGGTGGGCAAGTCTCTATTTTTTGTTCATTGTGATTTCCTTTTTTTTGAGAATTTCTTTTGTTCATTCTTGCAAGAGCGAATTCTTTCGAGGGATGCTGGAATTTAGTTGTAACCTGAACGTGGGCTAACAACGTGTTCAGACGGACCTTTGTCTTGCGACCGTCTGCTTTCGTGGTTTTAAGCTAGTCTTTATGGCTCAATTTTGCCATTACCTGGGTCCTTGATTAGGGGACTATGTATAAGTACCAACGGCGACCTTTGTCTTGAGGTCGTAATCCGGTTTTTTTTTTGAGATTATCCAAACACGGGACTTCGTACAGCGTAGTCTTGGAATATTGTTTAAACTTTGCATACTTTCTTTTAAGATATATTTTTTTCTTTCGAGCCACCAAGCACTCGTGCTTGGCGGTCAGTTCTTGTCAAAGAGGTTCTTTGGGGATACGCATTTTGTAATATCCTTGATTGTGTTTGGGATCGTGCTCGTAAGTGCGAGCGATCTTTGTAGTGGTGTGCTATTCTTAACAAAGCCGTGAGGTGCGACTTTCAGTAAAGGAATCGGCAATTTTCAAGTCGAATAAATATGGCAGGGCCCTATAGAAGTCAGAGCTGTTTTTTGGGTCTGGAATCATTTTCGGCGCCCATGCCTGGGCGTTAATGATTTCGGCGCCCAGCGCTAGGCGCTATAAATAATTTCTGGCGAGGTTTCTTGATGACACAGTCGGCCTCTTGTTCGTCCGTTTTCCTTTTTTTTTTCTTTTGAACGCGTTCGTAAATGTTCGATACTTAGAAAAGATGATATGTGTGTGCGAACGAGCGTTCATAGAATGGCCGTGGTGTGCGGTCCATTAATCAGTTTGCTTGAATTGTTTCATTTTTTTTGAGCAACAACTGATTTTGAATAGTTTGCTTAGAAGTTTGATAGGGTTCAGGCCCATTCATGAAGTGGGCTTAAACATCGTGCCCTTTCGATTGTTCAAACATTTGCTTCGAGATTTTTTTTATTTTGCTATGGTTGTTTCGTAGCTTGGAGCCCCCAAGTATGCATGTTGGGATGCTTCCTTTTGGCGTACGATTTTTGTAGGTTCTTTCGAGAAAGATGCCTTGGGGTTCCGCTCGTGTAGGTGCGAGCTATCCCTTCCGTGGTAGGTAATATTTTACTACCTTTAATCCTTAATGTAGAAGTCGTGTGGCTTGCATTTTGAATTTGGGCGATAAGTAGTCTTTGCCTCTTTTACACATGCTCTTTGGTCGTGCCCGTATTAGTGAAATATGCCTTACTCTCTATTTTAGACTTGTACCGTGGGATAGTTGAACTTATGGTGCGACGTAGGCTTGTGTGGCCTAACAACATGTATTAGAAAATTTCTCCAGGTGTTAAGATATCATTGCATTGGAGTACTTCATCACGCCTCGTTCAGGTGCTCGAACAAGTGTAGCACCTTCTGCGTGGGTTTGCACGGCTTATTACTTCGTTCGATGCGAGGATTCATAGATGTTTTTTTATTTCTTATTTTTATACCTGGGCAAAATTTGACAAGCAGAAAGATTCAGCGCCCAGGCTGGGGCGTTAAAGATATCGACGCCCAGCTCTGGGCGTTGAAAATGATTTCTGGGTATATTTTGAAAGTTCTTATCCTTGATTTTTTTTCTTTCGCTTTTGCCTTGGAACGAGGTAGACTGTGTAACGGGCGCTTGTAGGGCGAGCGTTATGTGCAGTAGTTTGATCGGAGTTTTGGTGACTCGCGATTTTCAGTTACCCTTGTTAGTGGGGTGACTTTATATATTCTAAGTAGCGCTTAGAATTTGGGAGGGGTTGTAGCCATTCTAAGGTTCGTTTTACGCGATTAAAGCTTAGGATTGTGCACCTATGACATATGTATAGTATTAGCGTCGAGAATTTGCGATGAAATCGTCATTTCGAGCATTTTTAGAGTGTTTTTCTCAAGCCTCCAACTGTAGCTACGGGATTGGCTTGGTGCTATAATGCCTTGCATACGTTTTTGTGCATTCATGGTGACAAGGATCATGAATAGTTTGAAACAGACTCGTTTAGTGCGAGGTATGTTCGGGTAGTGATTTGCTACTTCTCTTGTAAATGTCGTATTGTGCGACATTGCCATGGTCAAGGTAGTCACATGTTGAAGTGTGCATTGACCAAAAGCTAGGTGCCTTTCTTTACCCATAATCATATTTAGAAATCTTTTTGACTCACTTGCAACACCGAGATAAACGCATACTTAGCTTAAACCAACGACACTTTGTTATGAAGAAGTCTTTGAAAATCATTTGAAATTCGAGTCCTACTGTTGTACAATCCGAAGTGTCCTAAGTAGGTTGACTTATAGAAGGGTTCGTATCGGATTACATGAGTGAATCAAAATACTGTTACGATTTTTGGAATGCTGTCTAAGGATTTGCTGGAAGCCAGGGTGCAGGTGTCAAGATATTATTTGTGCCCGTTTGGCATATGCTTTAGGTTTTTAGGGCCATCTTTTCCAAAATTGCGGGAATGTAAACCGTTTTCAAATTGACTTAGATTTACTTGGTGTATGTCTGTACAAAAGGTCAAGGTATATTTAGTTCTTTCCCTAGCTCTTTCATTTCAATTTTTAGCCCCCAGTTGCTATTATGTCTTCCCATTAATGATGCTTTTAGATTTCGATTTTAGATGCCCGTGTCATATGTCTGAGTAGGGTGAGCCTTGGTTAAGGGCCAAGTCCTATTGACAATGTCTGATTTTTTCAAAGGGGATTCGCAAGCATTTGAATTACCATGAACGGGTGCCATGAGTTCGAAGGAACGATGGGGCGACGCCGTAGAACAATCCTCTTTATTGCAAGCTTACTGCCTTTACTACTTGTTGGCGATTATGACTGTGTCTAGTGGTGAAAGAAGGTCTTTAAGCGAACGACTATGTCTAGTGGTGAAAGAAAGTCTTTAAGTGAGTTAGTTCGCTTTAGGGGGGGGTAAAGTCGAGTACTTTAGAGGTCATGGACGCTTGCGCTAGCCCCCATTCAATTGAGGCAGAGCGATCTTTTGAGTCTTGGCTAAGTGCCTAGGAGTGTGAGTGATCCTTCTGGCAAGGGTGCGTGCCCTTATTATTTTTCGATGTGTGCTCATTAATTTTGGCATCTTGGTGACTTGGATTCTTCCTTTGACTTTTTCTTTCGACTTGGGTTGCAAGTAATTAAATTTCAATAAGGGACTTCTATTTTTTATTCTTGTTTTTCTATAGGCTTTAACATTTTTGCGAATTGGTTGGACCGAATCATGGATTGCCTACGTATCCGCCTTAAATAGATTTAATTTGGAATCAGGTCTTGCGTAGTTCTTAGCCTAGAAAATGGTTTCTTAGAATGCCGATTTTAAACAAGTACGTTCTGAGGTGGAAACATATTATTTGAAACGGTAGAATAAGTGAAGTTTATTATTATTTTAATCTGCTTCCTTGCCGTAAGCCAAAATTTTGTTTTATATTTTTTTTTTTTGAGTACATGTATTTTTTGGTGGTACGTATATCTGAATACGTGCTGTACCCCCCCCAAGTGTTCGTTATTGTTCCGTGTATGTGCGGATAAAATGAAGAGCACTTCTGGACAAATTTTTAGCAAGCAGAGAGATTCAGCGCCCAGGCTGGGGCGCTAAAGTTTTCGGCGCCCAGCTCTGGGCGCTGAAAATGACTTCTGGGCGGATTTTTTTGTTGCGCTAAATGCTTCTTTTTCTTTTTTAGACGAACTTTTAGAGGCGCTTTGCAAAGTTTGCTTTTTTATTATTTATTATTTTTTGTACTTTTCATGGGTCTTCTTTTTTATTCGTGACTCAAGACGGTTTGAAAGATGGGTTGAATGAGTTGGGATAATTTGTATAGGTATTAGTCAAGTATGAGGATTGCATGTGCTAGGGCTCACAATTTGCAGCTTCGTGCTAGTGTCACGAGTTTACATCAACCAAGGCCAATGAGTAGCATGGGGACGGCTCAAGGGTATATCAACGGGATGTATCCACACAAGTTATATGGTCATTATGCTAATGGTGGTGTAAGAGCAGGTTTTGGAAATAATGGGTATGGCGCACGTGTCAATGGCCGTGCGTGGTTTGCAGTTGACAACAAGTTCAAGAACAAGAGTCGAGTTAATGGTTTCTTGGGTTATGGTGATGAGAACATGGATGGGTTAAATGAGCTGAGCAGGGACCCCAGAGCGAAGGCGTCTAAGAGCATAAGGATTGAAAAGGGTAGACATCGTAGAATCTTATGTAGTTTTTGTGGCATGATTTGGTTGACTCAATTCCTTTCTTCGTTTTACTTGTGTAAATTTTGCGCTTTGGGAGGTATGGGCTAAGTATTTCATGGCTCGTTCTTTTCGCTCTCCCTTTTCTCTTTCTCTTTAAGTATTTCATGTCTCTTTTCGCTCTCCCTTTCTCTTTCTCTTTTTTCTTTTTGCTTGGGATTTTCTCCCCAACATAAATCCTTCAATCTATTTTTTATTTATTTGGGCTAAAAGGTAGATGGTTGTGGTCTTTGAGTCACGAGGCGAGACTGAGTGAGCCTCGTTTGGTAGGCCTATAGTGGACCTTTAATTTTAGCGGGCCTAGGGTGGACCTTTAGCTTTAGTAGGCCTAGGGTGGACTTTTAAATTGTCTTACTTTGCAAGCGTATTTGGTCGTTTCTTAAAATGTGCAAATAGCGTAGATTCAAAATGTTGTTTTTACCTTATTGAAATTTAACGAAAGAATTACATCGAAAATAATTTTTTGTTTCTTTTCAGATTCCGGTTTTACGGGATTTAATTGGAAGTTGTGATTTAGACTCGAACTTCCATTAATCTTTCTGATTATAACCCGGGTATGAATATAAGGAGGTGGCCTAGACTCAAAATAATGACGTGGCGTAAGCCTATAATACTTGACCAAGAAACTCTCAGACTTAGGCTAATTGGACCATAACTTTCGTTGGTTGACACTTTAGATTTTAACCCTTGGGTGTTCATTTGTCATGCGCCATTTTGCTTTAATGTTGGCAAGGTAGTTAGTTGGGGAGATCGAATTTTTATTTTTGCAAGACTAGAATCATTAGTGCGGCTTCCCTCTTAGTGTGTATTGCTTTACCCCAATGGTAGCCTTATGGTATGCCGATTTGGGTATTTTCATGGTTCGTCATGTTGCATTCATGGAAAATCTTTTAGTCCGTACTTAGGAGTATTTCAAGGAGCGAGTGGCTCGAGAGGACTATGATGGTCGTGACCCAATGTGATCATAAGCCTTGAGGCCATTAATTTTTCTTGCCAATGGTATTGACACCTTAGGTTCACTTTGGGGGTTGTGCGACTATGGGGGAATGATTTTCAGAATGTGACTGTTTCCATTTTGCAAATACTATAATATATTCTTTTTATTGGTGAGAGAGAGTATTGAGGCCGTGGATTCTTAGCAAGGGATGACAATTACATATGGGTTCTTATTGATTTAAATGTTAGAAAGGGAGACTCAATATGGTTTAACCTTTTAACTTGCAGAACGACACCAAGCATTAGGACCGATTCTATAGATAAGACAACTAAGACTTAGGATTTAGATTGTACTTTGGCATAACCTAGTCTAGACTCGGTTTTTTTTTATTTGAACATTATTTTTACTTTGAAAACTTTATTCGAACATCATTTTTTTGAATACTTTGCCCATGTGACATTCAAGTTTATTTCGATTAGCGTGCTCGGTTTCGGAGCCGAACATTGTCGTCATAGGAGGCCTAACAACGACACAAGGAGTTATTTTATTTTTTACAAGTCGCTTTTAGAATCGAGTGCCTTTTCATACGCCCTCGTAGGAATTCTTTTTACGAACGGTTTTTTTGTGCTACGTATTTTCCTTTTGCGCGGGCACCGAGGCTGCTGCGCCTGACCAGAAGGCAAGCAGCAACTCAGAGCCCAGCGTAGGGCGTGAGAAATTCTGGCGCCCAGCCAGGGGCGTTGAAAATGCGTCCCTGGCTAGTTCTCGTTTTCTGTTTGCGTCTACTTTTGTTTATGCGACTTCGATTTTGCGTGCTTTACGCGTTGTGCAGCGTTTGTGGGATTCGTTACAGGCCATCCCGAGCGTCGCTTATTTTTGTGGCAATCGTTCGGGTTTGCGGAACACGTATTTCGGTATAACTCTTTGGCAAATTGGTTTATGAATGTTTGGGCAATTTTTAAGGTCGTTGGTTTTTCTAGGATAGTTTGTCACACACAATCATATATTTCGCTACACATAACTAACATTCCATCATGAGGCAATAATAATATGTCATGTAGTTTATGATAGGCTTCTATGGGTAGTTATTTGCGCCTGGCTTGGTACCGCTTCTATCGCAGATCCACCACATGCCCTGGTCGGGGTAGTGCTTTCAACAGACGAATTTCGTCCCAAAAGGCCAACCCGCAAGTGCAAGCCAAGGGGGCATGCAGGCGAGAGGGACCTAGTGGGCGAGCGATTGGGTTTGGGACGGGTGTACTACTAGCGAAAGTACCGAGTGGAGAACATTCGAAGCGTATGCACCCCCCGGTTGGCGATGGGTATCCTTAGTCCCAACTCCCGAGATGAAACACCAAGGGAGCCAAGATTCGTTATGCGGTTCTGCCCGTTCACATTAATATGCTGATTTTCAGGTCGTCCCAACTTGATGGGGAAATAAACGCGGGGTAGGATCGTTTCACCCTTCGGCTATTTTGATTACCTACAAGCACGAGTATTTCCTTCACTATCCCCAGTGGAGTCGCCACTGTGAGGGGGTCGAAAAAGCACGAGGCTAATGCGTGACCTCGTCCCTCGTGGGTGTGACGCTTCTTTTTGTCAAATCAAGTGTAATTGGATTTCCTGTGAGTTTACACCCAATTGACTAGTAATATAGGAGTCGCCATTTAGTTTTTAACGACAATGAGAAAAACTGACAAAACCCGGTTATCGTGACATAAAGGGAGTGCAATTATGTTTGACCACGACGGCCGTAGGTTCCCTTGTGATCCCTGGTGGTGGGGATCGCTCAACGTACACCCGCAGGGTAGAGATTGAGGGTTCGGGGGACTGTAACTACCGAGAGGAGTACTCGCTCTTCGATAACTCCAGAGGCAGGATATCCTTACTAGCTTAGCATATATAATTGAAGGGACATGCGTTAACTATTAAACTAATCTGAGTTGATTTTAACAATATGCAACATATAGTACTAGATCGAACGCGATTATCTGATTTAGATTGTTTTAAGGGACCTAGCATGATAATCCAATTTCCCAAAAATATCATATTTATTAAGCGTGATCGAACAATCAGATTTAGTTAGTTTAACAGTTCATAAAAGGGCGAGGAAAGCAATTAAATCATAGAAAAGGGACACATTACGACGCAGCCTTGAGAGGTGCGTCACGGTTCTCAGAAAACTAACCACTTTGACTTTGCTATTTCTCCTTTTATTTAACGAATCTCAAATTATGGGACAGGATACGTTCTGTTCGATTTATGGATCGATTGCGACAGAACGCGTGATCAGTTTTGCAGCGTGAGGCTTAGGCTTAGGGGTTTAGAGTCAATACTCAGAATAATAATTGTGTTGTTGTGTGTCCTTTCACGTCGAACTTAAGGCCCTATTTATAGAAAAGAGTTCGTGGAAAGATAGAATTGCAGAACTCTAATCCACGAGGAATTAGGAAAAAACACGTACCAGGTATTTTCAGCGCCCAGGCCTGGGCGCCGAAGATTTCGGCGCCCAGAGCCAGGCGTTGAAAATAGGATCTGGGTTGTTTTTCTTAGTCAGATTCGGATTCCTAGAATCCGGAGTATTTGAGATTTAATTGAGTCTTTTAGTGCGTATTAACCTTGTGACGGGATGCGTCTGGGCCCGTTACGAACTCTAGGCTCGTTAGGATTTTAATTAATACGTAACTCTTATTTTCGAATCGTATTAGGAATAGGATTCTCTCACAATTTCTATCTCATTTAGGATTTATGTTGGAGTGCAACACCTAATTCTGACAGGTTTCTATCTTTTATGACTTGCCACTTTTAACAACTATTCGTTACGGCAGTTACTATTTTTAGCAGGTTTCCATAAATAGAAGGTTTCTATAAATAGCAGGTTTCTGGTGAAATGAAAAAGGAAATTGAGATTCGTTATTTTATAGGAGATGCGTTGTCAAGTGGAGATTTACGTTCTCATCATCGAACCTTCCCTTTCGGGAATGGGGACAAAAGTAGGTGTCTACAATACCATTGTTAGGTTATGACAAATATAAAACATATATTTCATAAAGCCATGAATCCAAATTAATTACTACATAGTCAATTAGCTTAATTTAGGATACATACATGTGACGCGTGCCTTCCCTAGCTGCTCCCGAACCGAACAAAAACAATTTTAGGACTCCAAATGTCGCCCCTCCGTAGATAGTCCACCGCACGTTCGGATCCGCCTTAGATTCAATTAACTAGAATATTATCTAAGGTTATATGTTTATTCGAAAACTTAATTATATTTTAGGCAAATTATTAATTTAGTTTAAACTTAAACTATATGAATACTTGTTGATTGTGATGTATAAATTGTGATTACGAATCACCTATTTATAGGGAGGAAATATCGGACTTAGATTTCCACTAGGATTCAATTTACTAATTCAATTAGAAATCTAGTAAAATTTATCCATTAGAATTTAATGTTTAATCAAACATTTAATTCTTGTGGAATTAGGAAAACAATTAATCGAGCAATCCTAAACTACCAAGGATTCGTAGCATTGCACAAGCACACACACACACACGTAGCCCATAAGGCCACGGTGATCGGCTTGGCCCAAGGCAGGCTGGCAGCACGCGGCCAATCCTTGGGCTCTCCCGCTGGGCCTCGCCTGGCTCCCTTGCTGTGGGCTTGGCCACGCCTTTCTCGCTGCTCGCGGGCCTCGATGGCCTTGCTACGCGCGGGCTACTCCAGGCGCGGGCCTGGCTTCGTGCTGGGCCTTGCATCTAGCAAGCTCGTCGGATGATTGTTTCATACGTCGCGCTTCCGATTCGTTTCCGATTCCGGAATTCATTTCCGATTCGAACAATATTTAATATTTCCGATTCCGGAATTTATTTCCGTTTCGAAAAAATATTTAATATTTCCGATTCCGGAATTTATTTCCGATTCAGACAATATTTCCGATTTCGGTAATATTTGCGTTTCCGGTATTATTTCCGATTCCGGCAATATTTCTATTTCCAATAATATTTTCCGATACGTACCATGTTTCCGTTTCCGGCAACAACTACGACTTGGATAATATTTATATTTTCGATACGATCCATATTTCCGCTTCCGGCAATATCATCGTTTCCGGAGTATTCATATTTTTCCTTTTGACGATTTCAGCTCCCACTGGAACCGAGATCCGTCGATTCCGAATATTCATAATTAGAGTATTTAGTTCACTTAAATACTTGATCCGTTCACGTACTATTTGTGTGACCCTACGGGTTCAGTCAAGAGTAAGACGTGGATTAATATTATTAATTCCACTCGAACTGAAGCTGGCTCTAGCTAGGCATTTAGCTCACTTGATCTCACTGAATTATTAACTTGCATAATTAACTAATACTGAAACGCATTTATTAGACTTAGCATTGAATGCATACTTGGACCAAGGGCATTATTTCCTTCAGTTAAACTAGACTCGGTTAATCTAAACTCAAGAACAACAACCGTTCCCCGGCAAGGGTGCCATTTTGATGAAGCTTTTTCCGTGTCGTTGAATCGGAAAAAACCTACCAAACAATATTTGTAAGATCCTAGACCAACACACTACATGAATTATAGTGGTAAGCTACGGTATCGTCCCAAGAGAGTGGTTCGTTTTTTAGTTTATGCACCAATCTAGTTTAGAAGAATAATCCAAAAGTAAGTGTCATAAATAGAGAAATTAAGCTAATTAGGAAACAATAATGGAAGGAATTAGGGTATCGGGGGTCAACTTGGGTAAATTGGGGAAAACGAGATGCAATGCAAGCATGATAATGTAAGGATATGCAATTATGAAGCAACAAACAATTATGGTTTGGCACCCCTCTGGGTTAGCGAACCTTGCCAATTCTAACTCTATGATACGCTTTCGCGTCACCCTAGAACTAAGGTGGGAATCTAAATCAACTAGCCACTTCAAATTCACTCATAGGCTCTCAATTTCTTGACAAGTCCATGAAGAAAGCTCCAATTATATTGACAAGCCTAGTATTTGCAACTACTAAACCAATCAAACATGGAAATCCAAAATTGCAAGTCACAATTTAATCACATCATCAATTCTACAAATTAACTCTACATCCCCAATCATTCCCAAATATCACCCCTAACCCTAACAATTGACTACTCACTACTCATTAATGTAACAATAGAAATCAAGCCAAAAATCATCATGATTGAAAAAAATTATGAAATTGCAAAGCAAGGAAGTAATCAAACTAGAATTGATGAAGAATTCTGTTGAAATCAAACTAGAAAGCAAATCCAAAATTCAATTAACAAAGAAATTAAAGAAACTAAAGCAAAAATTGAAAGGATTGAAGTGAACAGGAATTACTCAAAGCTTGAAGAATCCTGAAAGCAAACTTGAGTTGAACTTGAATTGAACTTGAATTTGAATTTCAAGAATTTGAAACAAAGTATTCTCTCTCTAGAACTCAAAGCATAAAATCTGAAAACTAATTCTCAACTTTCTAAAAACTAACCAAAAACTTACTCCCAAACTAACTTTTCATAATAAAATGAAAAAAAAGTATTTATATGTTTCCCGAAATAGAATTTCAAATCACGAATATAGGCCAGCCCGCGTCAGTGTGCGAACGCACAGATCCCCGTGCGAACGAACCGGATTAGTGAGTGTGGGCGCACAAAAATTCTGTGCAACCACACAAAGCGACGAATCAATTCCTTCGTGCCGTGCGAGCGCACAAAAAACCTATGCGATCGCACAGACCAAACTTAGCCAATTTCTTCAACATTTCTTATGTGGTCGCATGGCTCTGCTGTGTGTGCGCACAAGAATCTGTTGCGAGCGCAAGGATTTTCGTGCGAGCGCATGCAAAAAAGGGGAGCTACTGGAAATTTTCACCCCCTTGGTGCGAACGCACTCTGTAGCTCGGTCGCACGGCCTTGCTTTGCCTTCAATGTTTCCACTTCTTCACCGAGCGAGCGCACAGAATTCCAGTGCGATTGCATAGGGCTGCTTCTTGCACCATTCTACTCAGATTTCCACATTTCTTCAATATTTTCCTATAAAGCATCAAAGTGGAATAAGAACATATAAATTTCATAAAAGCTACCTAAAATCACAAAAATCATAATAAAAATAATAAGAAAACCTAAGCTTAGAGCGATATAAAGCCGCTCATCAGGTGTTCATTATCTCTTGGGAGAAAAAAGTGAGAGCCTCCTTTAATGATGAAGTGTGTCTGCGCCTGTCATCATCCCTTGGTCGAGGGGAGCCCCGTCTTTCCATTGGTTAAGTGTGTATATCTCTGCTTTCTTGGGGAGGTGATTAGGTTGCTCGCGGCGTGGTGGGCTCCTTGTTATTCTTGGGGGTGAACGGCCCCTTGGGCGATAAGGAGATGATTGAGCCCTTGGGGTGCTGAACGGGGGGTGAAGCCCTTGTCCGAAGGGAATGACCTCTAACCCGACTAGGAGGTGAGTCATTCCTCCTTACAGGGGGAGATGAGTATCGCCTAGGGGAA
Source organism: Spinacia oleracea (assembly GCF_020520425.1). Taxonomy (NCBI): domain Eukaryota; kingdom Viridiplantae; phylum Streptophyta; class Magnoliopsida; order Caryophyllales; family Amaranthaceae; genus Spinacia; species Spinacia oleracea. Next base: position 109,664,125 of record NC_079490.1, read on the forward strand.
GTCCTTGAGCGGGCTTCTCTGAGAGGCGTTCTTCGCCTTTCCCCTTAGGTTGTTGTCCTGCGAGAGCGAACCTCGATTGGATTGACTTGCCTTGTTGGAGTGGGGTGGTCTCGTGCCGACGTAGTGGTTTTAGCACTAGAGGGAGGGCAGCCCCGGGCGATCCTATCACTCCTGATTTCCTTTTGGGCTTGGCCGAGGAGCCTCCTGTGTAAGAGGTCTCAAGTATCAAGGTCTCCTCTACGCATTTTTCGCTCTTCAATCACCCGACGTGCATCTTGGTTGGCTCTCGGTCTGTGAGGGAGAGGTTGCGCCCTGCCCCTGCCCCTGTCACCTTAACTTTCCATCAAACTTAGGGATTGTGCCTGTGGAAGGTGTGCAATAATGTGCTTACCCGTGAGCCGATGGGGCAATATGGCTGCTTCTTCGGAGGCCCTTCTCCGATTCCTTGGAGGTTGCGGATATCCTCGTTAAACTGAGTGGCCATATGGTCCGGGTCCTTTTGGGTGACCAAGTTCTCGGGGTGACCTTCAACATGAGGATGTTGGTTCTCATGCTCTTGATCACCATCGTGATCATCTCTGTTGCGCGGAGTGGGCATTAACACGTAGTTGGGATGGGATTCCGATCGGTAAGAGGAGGAGTGTTGCCTAGTTCGTCAAGTATTAACCATGACTTGTAGTTGGCTTCCCCACAGACGCCGCCAACTGTTTCTACGAAGAAAATGCTAAGTGTAAAAATAGGGGAAGCTTCGTCAACCAGGCTGTTTCTTTCCTCCAATCGGGCTGTTGTTTTTCCTACAAAAGGACAAACTTAAACTGGGGGTGGGTCGCGAGAAAACCCTCTCCGACGCTCAAGTCAATTCTTTGTAGAGAGAGAAAGTAGTCAGAGAATAAGTTTGGGAATAATTGTATACCTGAGTATTATTATTAAATATGAGCAATTGTAGGGGTGTGAAATCTTAGGCCTGCTGGAGGCTGAGATATGGTCCACAAATTTTTTGGTCGGAGCCCATTAGAGGGTTTATATTTGAGGGTATTTGAGTAATTTCCTTTAAAAGGGGTATTTTGGTAATTTCAGTAAAAGTGGGTCCCACAGGGGGGCCCGTAGAGAATTTATTAGCCAAACAAAGAAATTAAACATATAAAATATTGTGTTTCACTGTTTCATTTTCCTCGAGATACAGTAGTCTAACCATATGCACTCCTCCACCAATCGATTTGCAGCACATAACTAAAAATTTGGACATTCTAGATTAAAATATTCAATTAATGTGGCTAAAACGAATTTTTTTGTAATACTGTTGAAAATGACTACATTGGGTGTTAAATAATTCTCTTTTAATTTTAAATACAATATGACCTAAATAAAATCATAAAAAAACATTTTGTTTAAGTACTAATTTTATTTTAGAAGCAAAATATCCTAACATGTGTTGTGCAAGATAAATAAAATATTTGAGAATCTCAAATTTCCACTTTTATATCAAATATGATAAGTCTAATAAAAAACAAAATCAAATACTAATTTTTCCTAAAATTATCGACGACACCCCCGAGGGGATTTGGAATATGGTTTTCGCCTTAGTTCCCCTAAGTCGGCTCGTTGTTGCGTCGTTAATTTAGGGCCCAAAAAAGGTTAAAGTTGTTGGATAAAGCTATAAAAAATTAAATTAAATCACTTCTTCTTTCCTCTTGGCTTCCCCGTGACTTTCTGAAAGTCTAAAACAAACAAAACAAATCCCAAAACTCATTCTCTATAACTCTTCAAATTCTCTCTCCTTCCCATGATTTTATTTCCAAAACAATTAATTCTCTTAATTCCTTTATTTATCTTTCCCGTTTCTGTAATTATGAAAAAAATACCTTTCATCAATTTCTCAACTTTTTTGTTTCAATACGTTTAATTCATTTTTTCAAAAAACCCACCTAAAATCAAGGTGTTCAACGGACAATTTTTCATATATTTATATATGGATTAAGATCTCTCAAGTAACAATATCCACAATTTCGATTTTTTTAATTCAAAGGGGGGAAATCAAGAGATTGATTAGAAATTTGGTCAAAACAAAAAATATAGTGTGAATGTATAATGTTAGGTGAGAAGTTTGGAGAAGAAAGTGAAAATATGGATTAGACATTTTGAAAAGAGATGTTTTGTCAAAAGCGATATCTTTTAGGTTGTGGGTAAGATAATAGTGTAACTGGTGATTTTTCGCAGCCTTGGATTGCTTGTGTCTGGGTTTCGATGAATACTATACGATATCACACCCACGCTATTATGTAGTTATACGCTCTTGCTGAGATTTCAGGTCAATTCCTATAGACACTTCTATTTCGACGATATGATTTTATTGCTGTAATTTTTATGTAATTGTTGTTTGATTTTGGGTATATAAAGTAGTATTTTTTTCAGAATATTTGTATATCGCAAGTGCAATATTTCCTAATACTAATGTAACGTACATAGTCAACATTAGCATAGTCATCTCCTTGATTCTATGTGTCAATCAATAATCATTTTCTTAAAGATTTTAGACTTTACATTTCTTTGGTTTTCCTGACTTATTTAGCTTTTTTAATTGAATTAATTTGTGAACATGCTCTGGGGTATTTTAGTCTTTTAGATAGGCGACACCAAAAGTGTGATTACTGAAATGCCCCCACCTCTTCCCTTATAGAATAAAGATAGATTAGGGAGACACGATTTGATAACGAGCAACTTATTATAACATGTAGGAAATGATACTATAAAATTCGAAAAGTTATAAAGGAAATGTGGGCTGAATATTTGATGTATATATGTGAAGTTGCGACGTGTTATAGAACACTGTTTTAGAAGAAAATTTCGTCTCGCCTATGGTGCAATCGGAATAGGCGTTGCCTCCCAAGATTTTACACATCAATTCGCCTTAATGGGCACTCAAATAAGACGAACTTAGGAACTCATAATATGAGCAGAACAATATGTTTAGAAAAATAGAAAATAGAGGTAGAGGAAGAATATTTTCTGTGGGGATTGAAATGAACTCCAAAACACTGATTATAAGGACATTAACCTTTTGTAACCGTAAATCTGAAATGAATGAGGCAATAAAAACAGAAAAGAAAATCAAGGGACCATTTTCGTAAATCATGCGTCAATTACCACACTAATTAAGAATGTGAAGTGAACTTAGTAACTAATCAGTCTCGTAAGTTCTAGAATGTCAGACACCACACCACACTACACTGCGCACGTGCCACGAACCGAACGACGACGACAACGCGCAAGAGGATGCCTCGTTCTAGCCCACAACACAAAGGATAACACTTCAAATATTATAAAGCTAGCTTACTACGTAAGGAAAAATTGCTTCTAATAATCCAACCTTTGGGGCATTTACTTTTAAAAATCTAACCTTTCAATTATTTCTCAATAATCCAACCTTTATACCCCATTAATTTTTATTGCACCAATTTAACGTGTAACTGGGAAAGAAGGTCGACCTTAATTGATTTTAATTTAATTTTTTTATTTTCTAATCTCTCCCTTCCCTAACCTCCTCCTTTCTTCTTCTTTCCTCCAGCAAGTGCGTCATCCTTCACCTTCCCTCCACCTTGCCAAATTCTAGCTCTAACAACTGCATTATCCACAACAATCAACATCAAGATGACCACACCCTCCTTTCCTGCTATTCTCTCCGTCGCATCCAACACTCCTGCTACACTTCACCATAATCATCCGCACATCACCACCTCCATCAACCAAATCAACCGAGCCACAATTTCTACCTCGCTGCCCTTACACCATTAGATACAATATACAACCCTATAACCTTTCTGTTAAGTAATAAATTGCATCGACTTTCCAAACCCAAAAAATTGATCAATACGATCAAAATATCAAGTGATTGAGAATTTGAGATCCTTCCAATTCAACAAAAAAATTATGCTCATGCCTATAAGTAATTTAAATTGATTGCAAATCAACCATGGTGGATATAATGGAATTGTTGTAGTACAAATATCAGCAGGGGTATATAATTCTGAATTTCGGTTATTATATATCCTACAATAAAAATATCAAATTGATATTAAGAAACCAAAACTAAGAACAAAAAAGGGGTGGAAATAATCAAATTGACATATTTATATGATCTCCATAATAAGTAAGAGGACAGAAAAAGGCCTGAAATCTGGGGTCATTATCGGCAGGATAAGGTGGAGGCTCCATTACTCGCCGACCTTAAAGCATCAAATTAGACTTTAATAAACTAGGAAGAGAGAGAAAGTGAAGTAAGTTCATAAGATGGGGGAAGAGGAGTCGGGATTGAGTCACCAATTCCGTCGTTCAACCAGTAGTCTACTACTCTACTGTATAGAGGGGAAGGAAGAGAAAAGTAAAACCAGAGAAAGAAGAAAACAAAAAAACAAAAAAAAAATTTAATTTTCATTTAAAATTTGCAACAAATGGCTACATGACACGTGTATATGTTATCTGCTATATCAGGTTGGTGACCGGTTAGGGGAAATGAAAGTAAATGCGGTACAAAGGTTAGATTATTAGATAATAATCGAAAGGTTGGATTCACTTCTACAAAAAATGGCTAAGGAACCACAAATAAGAAACTATATAAGTTACTTAATAGGTCTCTTAGGTAAAGAAACCATACAAATATGGAATATGGTTTCTTGAAATATTAATAAGAAACCACAAATTCAAGAAATATGGTTTCTTATATCAAAATTAAGTTAATTGAATAAGTCATGATATCAAAGAAATCATATCCAATCTGCACTTTTCGTAATTAAATTATTTGTAGGGAACTTTTTTATATTTTTGTAGGATTTACTCAAAATGATGAATCTTTTTTAAATTAATCTATTTTTGAAGTGAAAATAAGAGTTATAATATTTTTCCTTGTCATGGGCTCATTGGGTTTCCAAACTTCCTAACCCCCGACTCTCTGAGTTATAAGTTTCATTAGTTTAAACCCTAAACTCCTCCTTTTCTTCTTCTTTTACCCACAAAAGTATAGATCACCGATACCATGACAGTTTCTTAATCTGATTCTTGTTTTCGATCTACAAAATTAAAGAACAATAACATGCAAGTTCTGAATCCTTTTATTATAATTGTTTTCTTCTTTTTTACCCACAAAATTAAAGAACAAACCCACAATATTTTTGTTTTTGATCTGATTCTTCCGTGCCCAGTTCTGAATCACGAGTTTCATTACTTAAACCAAACAATTCTTCCTTGGAGTTTGATAGACAATATGCGACATCTATTATAGTTGTGTAAATGAAGATCGACGGCGAAAAATAATCGATTTCTGGGTTTCGAAATTAAAACCGATTTATGTTTCCCAAGTAAATATTGATAAAGTTGGGTTACAAATTTATGGGTAATATTGTATTATTGTGTACATTCTAATAGTCTAATTGATGTTAATTTCCTAGTGATTTGAATGATTGCATATCTCTGATATGGTGATGTTAAATTGGTGTTTCTGGGCACAAGGATTACATTACGGAAGACATAGATGGTGGCCGGCGAAAGGAATCATATTAGTTGTTAAATCAAATATTTGTATACGAGTCACTTATGTTTGATTATAGATATATTTTTGTGCGTTGATTATCAAGTTGTTTATCTAGAAATATTTGATTTTGTATATTTATTTGTTATTTGTTACAATTTCAAAGGATTATGAATTAATCGCATTACTTAAGAGTTATGATGGAAATGGGGTTGAGATGTGCGTTTTTTTCCGTTGGTGGTGGTGGTGGCGGTGGTGGTGCGTGGGTTGGAAAGTACTTACGGGGACTTTTCTTTGGAAAAAATATGGTTAAAAGAAACAGGTGACTTTTCTTTTAACCATATTTTTCCAAAAATATGGTTAAAAAACCATATTTCATATAACAATGGTGACTTTTCTTTCATCAAAGAAACCATTTTTGTGAAAAAGTGGTCACTTTGCCTTCTTAAATTGTGAATAAAAATTGTATCAAAGAAACCACATATGTTACAAGTATAGTTTCTTTATCAAAGATAAGTAACCACACCAAAATCATGGTTTCTTATGCAAAGAGACCATTGAGATATAAACCATACTTTTTTTGGTCTCTTAGGCTTATTTGGTACGGTTTCTTATCCACTTTTTGTAGTAGTGATTATTAACGGAAAATCGTCAAAATGTTGGATTATTTTAAAAAAAAATTCCTTTAAACAAAAGAAAACATCTTTTTTCCTTAAATGCGGGACAACCATAATTCCTTTAAATAGTAAGATTGAAAGCCATCACTTTGCATTTCTACCTATTTGGGACAAACCCATTTTCATAAAATGGTAATGTTTAAACCTTATACTTTGCATTATATCCAACAATCCCCCACAAATGTTAAGACCCATTTGAAAATGATAAGAAAAATAGTTCTTAGCATTTTAAGAAAGTTTGATATTTAAATGTTGGTGTCTTGCGATTGAACCAACACATAGTAAAGATTATGCAGTTTCTTTATTGAGAAAGTGAACAAATCTGGAACTCTCCCAACTATGAAATAAATCCCAATAACACATATCTTACCTTAGACCATTATGAGTTCCGTGATATCAAACCAACAACGACCATTATACATGGGATGCCCATGAGTGATCTAGAAAAATTTGCCCAAATTTTCCGTGAACCTTCACACTCAAATAGGTGATTTCATCAAGTCTATCACATAGACCACCCATATCCGAGGATATGAAATCATTAAGAGCTATTTCTCAACCTCTCAACACATATTCGGTGAATCCATCAAGTCCTTCTCATTAGGACCACCCAATTCTTGAGATATGAATTTCATTAAAAGCTAACATCACAAAAATTGTACAAGTCATAGGAATGGGAAGTGTACAAGAATGAGTCTTTCGATAACTTCGTTAGACCACAAGAAACCTTGTGTGAACAAAGTCGGGTGTCCACCATGAATTCCTCAACTAATGGGTTTAAGCCCCATTCCCCTCGACGTATCAAGGACTAATCATCTATTTAATTCCTTAGTTAAAGGATCTGTTATATTCCTCTCAGATCTCACATACTTCATAGTGAATGGACCACTCTCTATTAGTGTTCTCGCAGATTCATGTCTCACATGAATATGTCTCTTTTTGCCATTATAAGAACTATTTTTAGCAACACAAGTAGCTGCTTGAGAATCACAATGTAGAGAAACTGGTGGAGCAGGACGCCCCCACAATGGAATAACATCCAACAAGTTTCTCAACCAGTCAGCCTCTTGTCCGTCCAAGTCCAACGCAACAAATTCGGACTCGATAGTTGACTGAGAAATACAAGTGTTCTTAGAAGGCTTCAAAGAGATAGTTGCTCCCCATTAAGTGAATTCATATCCACTAGTGGAACTTACCTCATCATTATCAGATACCTAGTGTGCATCACAATAACCTTCTAAAACAGGAGGAAATCCAACATAATGCAAACCCCAATCCATAGTACCCCTAAGGTACTTTAACAAACTCCTAAGAGAATTCCAATGATCTCTAATAGGGTTATGGGTATACCAACTAAGCCTACTAACTGCATAGGCTATGTCATACCAAGTGTAATTCATAAGAAACATTAAACTCCCATTTATTTTAGCATATTCAGATCGAGACACACTATTGCGTTTGTTCTATTTCAAGTGTATGCTAGGATCATAAGGAATTTTAACTGGCACAACATCAAAACTGTTAAATTTCTTTAACTCTTTCTCTACATAGTGAGATTGAGACAAAGAGAAACCATTACTAGTTTTGGTAACTTTAACACCCAAATCACACCAGTTTCACCTAAGTATTTCATTTCAAATTCAGAGGATAGAACATTTTAGTTTCTTTGATAGCATCAATATATGTACCAAAAAAATTAAAATACCATCTACATATAAGCAGACAATAACAAAATTCTGATCCAAACTTTTTTAATAAACACAAGCATCAACACGGTTCACATTAAATCCAAAACTCAAAATAGTTTTATGAAACTTTTCATAACATTGGTTTGGAGCTTGTTTCAAACAATACAAAGATTTCTTTAACTTACACACTTAAGTTCCTGTATTGGAACTACAAAACCAAAAGGTTGAACCATATATATTTCCTCTTCTAGGTCTCCATTCAAGAAAGCAGTTTTTACAGCCATTTGATGCAAAATTAACTTATAACTTGAAGATAAAGCATGTAAAGCACAGATAATGGCGATCTTAGTTACAGGTGAGTAAGTACAAAAGAAATCAACACCAAATATTTTAGTAAAACCCTTAATTACAAGCCTTGCTTTGTACCTGTCAACTGCACCTTCAGTTTTCCTTGTCCTTTTAAAAACCCATTTACAACCAATGGCTTTACTACCTTTAGGTAATTCAACTAGTTCTCATGTATGATTAGACATAATGGACTTTATTTCATTGTTAACCGCCTCTTTAAAAAAAATTAGCATCAATAGAACTCATGGCCACATCAATAGTTTTAGGCTCATCATCAAACAAGCAAAGAAATACAACTAACTCATCTATTTCATCCACATCAGTGAGTTCAGAAAAAAACACAGTCAAAAATTTAGGACCATAGCTGGTTTTAGGTCGACGCCTCTTACTTTTCTTATATTCTACAATATCAGTTTGAGCAATAGGAGAAGATAGAAAAGGAAGAGGGAACAGAAGTAGAGACATCATGTGAAGCATCATGTGAATTACCATGTGGAACAACATTATTCTTTAAAGGGAAAATATGCTCAAAAAATTCAACATCTCTAGATTCACACATTGACATATCATTCAAGCACATGAACCTAGTTGCATTATTTTCAGAATAACCAACAAACACAACATCAAAAGTCTAAGGACCAATGTTTTCCCGTTTAAAAGAAGGTAAACCAACTTTACCTAAACACCCCCATACTTTTAGATATTTCAGGCTAGGTCCATTCCCTTTCCACAACTCATAAGGGAATTTGTCTAACTTCTTATGAGGTACTTTGTTCAACACATAATTAGAAGAAAGTACGGCCTCCCCCCACATATTATCAAGTAAGCCTGAATCAACCAACATTGCATTCATCATTTACATAAGGATTCTATTTTTCCTTTCAACAATACCATTTTGTTGAGGAGTATAGGGAGCACTCAATTCATGAATAATTTCATTTTTCTCACAAAGTTCATTTTAAAAGGTTGTACCATACTCACCACCTATATCCGACCTAAACCTTTAATCTTACGATCAAGTTGATTTTCAACTTCTGCCTTATAAATTAAGAACTTTGTTCTGCCTCATCTTTGGTTCATAAAAGATACACTTTGGTGTATCTAGAATGGTCATGTACAAGGGTGATATAATACCCTTTTCCGCCTCTACTTTCAGTATTCTTAAAGTTAGTTAAGTCTGAGTGAATTAATTCAAGTAATTCAGTTAATCTAGAAGTAACCGGTTTAAAGTGAGTTCTAGAATGCTTAGCCTCAACACAAATTTCACATTTATTTTGACCATCACCATATAGATTAGGAATGAAAAACATTATTTGCAAATGTTTCATAGAGCCATAATTCACATGTCCTAATCTACCATGACAAAGATCAACAGACTCAAGCGAGTAAGCAGAAGTAAAACTCTATTCATACATTCAGCAACAAATACAATCTCTAAAATAAATAAACCACCAGACAAATATACCTTCCCCACAAAATCCCCATTACGAGATAAAACAAGCTTATCACCCTCAAATATTTTTTTTCACCAGCTTTGTTAAGGAGAGCACTATAAGTTAAGTTCCTGCAAAGAGAAGAGACATGAAGTACATTTTGCAAAGATAAAGATTTTCCAGAATTTAGCTTTAGGAGAATTTTTTCCATTGCCAAGCACCTCGGAACTGCTAGAATTTCCCATAAAAACCTGTTCACCTCCCATAGCTTCTTCGAATTCTACAAACAGCTCCTTACCCGAACAGAAGTGCTTAGTTTCACCTATACGTACAACCCATTCAATTTTATTATCAACTAAATTATTTTCAGAAATTACAGCAGCAATAATTTCATTATTTTCTTCAACAATATGAGCCTAGTTCATGGTTTGATCCGACTTCTGGCAATTGTTTGGAGCATCTTTGCGGTTGTAGCATTGCCAAGCCTATGGAATGACTTTCAACAAACGTAGCAACCATCAGACCCTTTCTCAAACTTCCCGTTTTTCTTAAACTCTCCTGCTTTATTGCCTTGAACACCAAATTGCTTGGTATTCTGATTCTTTTTCTTGAAATTTCCACTACCCTTGTTTTGTTTATTAAACTTGTACGATTTTGGGAAAGAATATTCCACTATGTTAGCTTCAATAGAAAGTTCATATGGAGAAGAATCCTTATCCTTCAATCAGTTGGCTTCTTCTATCTTCATGTGACTGACCAATTCTTCAAGTGACCTGTCTTTCTTCCTGTGCTTCAGATGGTTGCGATGATTGGTCCATGAATAAGAAAGCTTCTCGATCAGAACATTGGCTTGCAACACCTCACACATATTCATACCTTCTCCAAAATATCAACAAACAGATTCTCGTACTCATGGACTTGATCCATATATGATTGGCTTGTCATCAATGGTATTTAATTGTAGCCACTTTCCAATAGCATATTTCTTCTTGCCAGCATCATCTATTCCATATTTCTTTTCCAAGGTCTCATAAACAGATTTAGCAGATTTGTTATTGATGAAGTGGTCAAAGAGAGTGTTAACATATGACTGAGATGATGACCTCTAACAAACTTGTTATGCTTCTCATACTTGGTGATCTGTTCGTCGACATTGGGTGTAGAAGAGGAAGTATATGACGTCTCATTGCTTGGTCTTTGAGGACAATCTTGATCGTACAAGGACGTAATCAACCTCCAATTGCTCAAACAAGATCAACAATTTTTGAGCCCATGCTTGTAATTGGTATCGTCGAGAGGTTACAATTTGGAGAGATCATGAAGGGTTTTGATAAGTGATTAATCCATAATCAGATTTCACAATTGAGAAAAATATTACTTCTAAATTGTAGGAAATGATACTGTGAAATCCGAAAATGATTAAGGAAATGTGGTCCGAATATTTGATGTATATATGTGAAGCTGCGACGTGTTATAGAACACTGTCTTAGAAGCAAAATTGACCCCGACTATGGTGCAATCGGAATAGGCATTGCCCCCAAAGATTTTACACAACAATTCGTCTTAATGTGCACTCAAGTAAGACAAACTTCGGAACTTATAATATGCTTAGAGCAATAGGTTTAGAAAAAAAAGAAAAGAGAGGAAGAGCAAGAATATTTTCGGCGGTGTTTGAAATGAACTCCCAAAATATGATTATAAGGACAATAAACTTTTGTAACCGAAAGTCAGAAATGAATGAGGATATCAAAACGAAAACGAAAATCAAGAGACCGTTTTCGTAAATCATGCGACAGTTACATCATTAATTAAGAATGGGAAGTGGACTCGTAACTGATCCGTTTAATAAACTATGGACTATCAGTTACGACTTGGCCCAAAAAGGTAGGGCACACCGCACACGTGCCACGAACCAAACTGGCCGAAAGCAGCAGCGGCGCTCGAGGGATTGCCTCCTTCTAGACCACAACACAAGGTATAGTACTTCAAACATTATAAAACTTACTACACAATTTAAACAAAAGAAAACTTCTTTTTACTTCAATGTGGGAAAACCACATTTCTTTTAAATAATAAGCTTTAAAGTCATCACTTTGCATTTCTACCAATGTGGGGATAAACCAATTTTTACAAAATGGTAGTGTTTAAACCTTAACTTTGCATTATATGTAACATAACATCTTTAAATTAAGTAACATCACGTAAAAGGTGTATGTAGCATAAAGTGTATATAACCATATTTTTATTACCATACATTATTCTGCACACTGGAATTCAGATACCAATGGACCGGGAGCAGTACGATATGGTCTTTTATACATATAATTATATGGCCATACAATAATATAAAAGGAATTTAATGAAATACACCACACACAAATTCATTAAAAAAAAGAGGAATTAAAACTTTAATTAAACATGAACTTAAATTGGTATAAATATCTGATGATTGATCTTGATGGATAATGTTGGAGATTGGCGTTTAGCTTTCATTCTGATTCATGGATACAAATTTGCACATCATAATCACAAATCAACCTTCCACAACAATGGTGTGAACCACCGGAACTAACATCGCACACCATTCCAGCAGTTACGCATTTATCTGCACAAAGTTGAAATATATAAGAAGTCCAAGTTAGGTAGTACTCCGCAGTAGGAATAAACCATTATGGAATATATAATTAATATGAGAAAAGTGGATGTCAACGTATATGAAACTTCATATATATATTATTGCCCTTATATCTTTCTCTATGCTAAAAATAATGTTATCTCAAAAATAATACGGAGTAATACTAATAATTATAATATAAATCAGTGTTTTTATTCCATTACTAAATAACTATCTTATGTTTAATTTCTTTCTATTTTAGTTGCTCATTTTCTTAATTTCTTTAGTCATGTTTATTAATGCATAAAATAATGCATTGATATATTTAATTAATTATCAATAATGAATAAAAATTATAAAAAATTAATATTAATATGTTTTATATTATAATGGAATGACCGAAGGCTTGATTTTTTGGTCTCCTTGTTAAGTACCTATAACGTAACTATCCTTAATAACTTTGATTTTCAAATTACGTATCCATGTTCATTAAATATTTACATGAAAGAAAAAATCAATCAAATGGCCATTTGCTATGGTAGGGAATTGAATACGTCTATACGTATACCTTAATACCTTCATTCTTTAATCAATGGATCTATAAATCTATAATATCACGCATATATCGCGTGTATAAGCATTAGTAAAATATATATTTATATAGAATGAGAATGTGAGTTACAAATTGTGATGCCTTACCACTTTTGCATACACCCCCGTGCAGTGTATCCGTACAACTGTACCCTGAACAACACCACTCAAAAACACCACAACCGTCTCCTCCGAGACTACATGACTCAGCCATTTCCCCACTATACATCAATTGAACTGCAACACTTATAAATAGATTATACGGTCAATACATACTCCGTATACACCATTAATTTCACAATTATAGATATCTACACTATATTGAATAGCTTTTCTAAGAAAATGTATTACACGTGATACTCTATTTATGAGTCATTCACTATATGTAATCTTCACGTACATATAAAAAAATCAAATAGAGTTTCACTATAAAAATTTGTATCTTTTATGACAACCTAATAACGACAGGTAAAAATCCCGTCGTAAAAGGGCTTTTGCGACGGGGATAACAACCCAACAAAGACGTGAACAACCGTCACAAATGTCTTTTACGACAGGTTAAATGACGAGATTTTCCATTAACGACGGCCCCTTTTATGACGGGTTCACGACGGAAAATACCGTCGTTAATCAACAATTACTGACCTTTAGTCGTTAATAGTACAATTTCTTGTAGTGCATGTTGCATAAGGTTTGAAGTTTAAACCACCAACGTTGAGTTTAAACGATAAAACCTTTATCACTAAGACATGTAATGTTCCAAGTTATCATTGCGGAAGAAAAAAAAATTAAGTAAATGCAAATATTATTAACGTAGTAACCGTTGTATCGCCGGGACCAAAAACTAATTAGTAATATTTAGTTACGTATGATTTAACATATGATAATAAAACCATTTTCACCTTACAGCAAAGGAACATGATTCACTCAAATAAATAAAATAATCCCTTCTTTCTTGAATGTTAATCCCTTTTGAACAATCTCAAACAAATAAATTTGTCACATTAATGTCAATAAAATTGAACACATGTGTATTGGTTAGGACAGATAAATAAATAAGGGATATGATGGAGCTAAATCTTTACTAGGAAGTAAACAAGTGGCTCATTTAGATAATTATAAAGTGTAATGAGGATAAATGTTGGACAAATACAATTTTTTTTTAAAGAACTACTACGTAATATTTAAGAACGGAGCGATTAAGAAAATTATAAAACCCTTAGAACTTTATATAAGGAGGTAAAAATGGAAGTGCTAACTTAGATTAAATATCCCCTGAAAAAACATCAAATATTAATTATAGTGATCGATGCATGATATTATCATGCGTTTACTAATTAATTTAAAATTTAAAATTTTAAATTTTAAAGTAGACTAATAAATGATTAATTATAGATTTAACCCTTAAATAAAACCATCTTCATTATTTTTTAAATGAATTTTATTACGGAGCAGTATATGAATACATACGATCGAAGTAATATGATTACCTAATGCAAAGCAAACCAAGATTTTGAATAAATTCATCTTGTGGCGCTTCCCCTCCATTTTTAGATATTTGGAATATGCAAGTAAATTTTCTCTTTTGAATACTAGTTGTTGTAGTTTTAATGGAGATTAGCTGCCCTATTTATACAAGTAAGTACTTCTTTTCCTTCTATGAACTGTCAAAATAAAACTAAATTATATATTGTTATGGTTATTATTTATGTTTATCTTGCACCTCTCTCGCCGTTGTTGTCATCATTATTATTGCCATCGTTATTGTTCCGATAGTAGAAATTCCACCTCCGTTATTGTTATTTTTCTTTGTTAGAAGTCAGCACCTTAATTATTATCAACCATCATTCAAGTGTGAATGCTAATATTTCTATTATTATACAGAATTGTAAATTACATCTCGATCACATGAGAAGTCATTGCTAGTCGTCTTTTTATTATATATACTGTCTGGTACTTGCATAGTAGACTTTTATACAATTATACCCCTGGAATACTAAACGCCTTTTGTTTTGAACGAAAACATTTTGTAAAATGAATTTCTCATTTTTGTTAATGGATGAGGAATAATTTTTTCATACAGGGAGGAAAACAACTTAATTTCTTAACATGTAAAATATTTTTCCTTTAAAAGAAGGAATGCTATATTTTTCTCTCTACTCTCTTGATTCTTTTTTTTCTTTCTTCCCATCCATATCTTTATTTCCACTTTCATTTCTTCTTTTTTATAACTTTTGTTTTAGAGGAAAAAAAGTCAAATAAATGCCTTTTTACCATTGTGATTTCCCTTGAAAATTATTTTCCATAAAATTCAAGTTTATTTCAGCGGAAAACAACTTCAAAATATAAAATGAATTTCCATGTAAAACAATTTCAAGGGAAAACATCATAGAAAATTATTTTCCTTTGCTTTTTCCTCCGAAGAAAAGTTATGGAGAAAAAGAATATATATATAGAAGTGAAAATGACTTAAAGGGTGATGGATACAAGGAGAGGAATAGAAATGTAAGGGAGTAGAAAGGAAAATATGACATCCGTTCTTTTCAAAAGAAAAGTTATTTTCCACCTTTGAAAAAACCGTTTTCCACCCCTAACAAAACAAACAAAGGAAAATATGAAAATCTTACTGGAATAGTTTTTACGTTAAAATCTTTTTTGTCTATACTCATACCCTGCCCGGATTCATAGGGTTTAAAATTACAACCACCTTTATCCAGATATAGGGATGTCAGTGGGACGTGTTTTTTGGGAGACTGGAGCGGGGATTGGTATAAAAGTCGTAGCCGCCACGGGTGATGGGGCGCATGTGTGGATTTTGTCTTGGTCCCGCCCCATCCCCACCCGCTCCGCTTAATACGCGTCATCCCTACCCGAGTATCCTTTCCAATGTAAATTGAAAATTTTAAAGAAGATAAGAAGTATAAATTTGAATATTTTATTTATTTGTTTGGATTTATTTATAGTATGTGACAGTGTAGATAGATCCGGATAAGGCAAAGACCACATTCCTACTGCTATAACTAAGACTTGAAATTCCCTCGAAGAAAAACTCTGTGTTGCAAGACTTTAATTTTGTTTGTTTGGACGTTTTTTTTGTTATGGAAGGTACTTTTGGTTCCATGATATTATTAGGTGTTTGCTAAATAGGAAAAACATGGCACGAATATGAGTCAGGAATGAGAAGAGTACGGATACCAGGTGGGTGGTGTGGCGGAGATGAATTTTAGTTTTTACCCATTGGGGCGGGGATGGGGATGAATTGTGTATCCGCCGTGGGTGATGGGGCGGGAATGAAGATGGAAATTTTAGGTGGGGATAGGGATGGAGGGGCCTACAGTCGCATTCGCATTCTCATTCTCATTCCCCTCGCCCCATTGACATCCATACCTGGACCCATTATGCGTCTGGTAAGGTACGGGTAGAGTCCGAAATGAGTATTTTTTTTATACGAGTTGTTGGCCCGTGCGCTGCGTCCACGGTCCCCCAAGATATAACAATTAGTCATGTAAAAACGTGTTGTTATGGAAAATGTAAAAATGTTCCTAATAACCACATGCAAAGTTGGCTATATGTTCCGGTTGTGGACTTGGAACAGGAAAGGGACGACTGGCTTCCTACTGAGATTGCTGACTGTATCCTGCATAGTGAAACCGTTAACTAGCCTCGGGGGTGATCCGAGAATTACCCCTCCGATGCTTAAGTCAGATTATGCTGGTAGCTTTGTAATAAATGCTTATAAGAATGATTGGGGTGGAATCGCGTACCTTTGGCATTGATGGGGGTCCGTATATATAGACGGGTTACATGTACGGAGGATCTGGGTTATTACCCGTTGGGTCCGGATCCTCTCTTTCGGGTCTGACTGATGGATGATGTCAGAGCAATGCCGGCTGGGATTGTAAACCCAAGATACCGACTGCAGGCTTGGTGTCTCCTATGAATATATGCGTGTGTTAAAGCTGTTATGGGCTGTCCTACCGACATCGCGGTAGGGCTTCCCGTACAACTAGCCCCCTCAGAGTGACTACAGCTGTCTTTGACAGTTTGTAGTTGCTCTGATAAAGAAAAAAGCGAAAAGCGGGGGTAAACCCCCCATACAACTAGCCCCCTTGGGGACAATCAACACCCCATGGGTGTGATTGTTCTGAAAGTGGCCGTTTAAATAGCGCTTTTGTGTTCAATTCTTGTTCTGATGCCACGACTAGCCCCCATTAGGACAAGGATTGGTCGCTTAAAGTGGATAGCTTCATGTAGGCTGGCTGGTTATGTCCGTGCTTGACCTCTTGGCTGACTGTCCCCTTTGATTTCCTTGGCTGACTAGCCTCTTTGAGTTTTTAGGCTGACTAGCCCCCCTGAGTTTTTTAGGCTGACTAGCCCCCTTGACTTTTTAGGCTGACTAGCCCCCTTGACTTTTTTTTTTTAGGCTGACTAGCCCCCTTGACTTTTTTAGGCTGACTAGCCCCCTTGACTTTTTAGGCTGACTAGCCCCCTTGACTTTTTTAGGCTGACTAGCCCCCTTGACTTTTTTAGGCTCACTAGCCCCCTTGGGTTACACGTGGCGACGGTTCAGTTTTCATTATACGCGTGGCGGGAGATTTGAAAAGTTTTTTGGACACGTGTCAGCCATCCGATAAGTGTTGGAAGTTGTGATATTTTTCAACCGCCCAGATCTGCTTCCTGTCGTTTCAACTTCTTTTCATTTTCCTTAAATAACCGTTGTTTTTCTTTTCTTCCGATTTTCATTCTCTCTCCTTGGTCTCTGCAATTCGCTCTCCTCTTTTGTCTCTCTGTGCCGCCAAACTTTCTCTCTCTCTACTCTTTTCTCTCCCTTTGTGGTCGACTCTTTCTGCCGCTCTTCTTCCGTTGGGATTTGGTTGTTTTTCTTTGGTAAGTTTCGAACTCGGTTTGGTGTTTTAGGTTGTCCAGTATTCATTAGGGTTTGGTTGTCTGACTTTCTCGTTTGTTCTTTTAGTTGGGTTGTTGAGAGACTGTGCTGTTGTTGAGGGTGGATTTCGTGGTGAATTTCCAAAATTAGGTACGGTTTCTGGCTTTGTCTTCCTTTTTGCCGGGTTATGTTTTTCTCCGTCTGTTTTGCATGCTTGTGAGTGGGGGTATCCAAGAAATGAATAGTGGGGTTGGGCACGATAATGTCATAGATATTTCAGACACTAGTAGTGATTCCGGCATTGAGTTAAACATGGATGGGAAAACGGCCAGTAGCAGTGTTAAGAATACTGGGTGGGGGGTTAAGTCAGACACGCCACCTCCTTTCGCACAATTTATGGGGTGGGAACCCCATTACTGTCCCGTTTATACCTATGACTGCGGCTGAATTTACTCGTCCGCAGCAGTTACACTGTCTGCGGGCTCGAATGGAGAGGGAACTTAGGCCGAATGAGCACAACGTGCCGGCTAGAGAGCCGATTCTAGATGTAGACCCGATTGCGGTTAGGTATGTTAGGTTATGATACATATGACAAAACATAAATCATGCGGAAAAACCTTAATGCCAGGAAACATATTATTTACACATAATCATTTAGCATAATTTAGAAGCATACACTTTGTAGCGTGCCCTCCCTAGCTGCGCCCGAACCGAACAAGAACAAGTCTTTAGGACTCCAAGTGTCGTCCCTCCGTAGATAGTCCACAGTACGTCCGGGTCCGCCTCAAGTTAGACCAACTAGAATCGCCCTTAAGGGTACTAGGAAATTCGGTTAAGTGTTTGCAAGTGTTTGGCTTATTTTTCTTTCAAAAGTTACCCTTAGAATACTTCAATCCCATGTCCATAAATTATGACCCTAGGCCCTTATTTATAGAGGTTTGGAAAGGGAATCGGAATCCTAGTAGGATACGATTTAATTAAACTTAGAATCCTACAACGACTCTAATTAATTAAATAATCCTTTTAGGAATAGGAATTTAATCATACACCAAACCCTAATAGATTTAGGAATTGTGCATGGACAAAAACACACACACGCACGGAGCCACGAGGGCGCCCACGCGTGCGTGCGCTTGGCCCACGCTACGCAGCCACGCCTTGGCGCGCTGGGCCTGCCTTGCGGTGGGCCTGGCGCTGCCATGGGCTGTGCGTGTTGGCGTGCGTCTTGCTTGCTGGGCGATGGCCCGGCTTCGTGCTGGGCCTTCGTCCGGCAGGCCTCGTCCGATGCTAATTCGTACGATACGCTTCCGATTAAATTCCCGCTTCCGGAATTCATTTCCGATACGAACAATATTTAATATTTCCGATTCCGGAATTAATTTCCGTTTCGAACAAATATTTAATATTTCCGTTTCCGGAATTATTTTCCGATTCCGATAATATTTCCGATTTTGACAATATTTCCGTTTCCGGCAATATTTCCGATTCCGGCAATATTTCCATTTCCGATAATATTTTCCGATACGTACCATGTTTCCGTTTCCGGCAACATCTACGACTTGGATAATATTCATATTTCCGATGCGATCCATATTTCCGTTTCCGGCAATATCATCGTTTCCGGAGTATTCACTTGCTTGTGACGATCTCAGCTCCCACTGAAACCAAGATCCGTCGATTCCGAATATCCATAGATAGAGTATTTAATGCCATCAAATACTTGATCCGTTTACGTACTATTTGTGTGACCCTACGGGTTCAGTCAAGAGTAAGCTGTGGATTAATATCATTGATTCCACTTGAACTGAAGCGACCTTTAGCTAGGCATTCAGCTCACTTGATCTCACTGAATTATTAACTTGTTAATTAATACTGAACCGCATTTATTAGACTTATCATTGAATGCATACTTGGACCAAGGGCATTATTTCCTTCAGTCTCTCACTTGTCCTTAGGGACAAGTGTGCATTACCTAATTCCTTTATCGCTCGATGCTTGCTCTTGAACATAAGGTAAGAGTTGTCATCTTTATTATGTCCAGAGGTGTTTCTCGGTTTCAGAGTTCCACTGATCAAATAAACAGATAATCATAGCCTATGATTCATCCGAGCACGGCCATGCATTTTACAGTTTCTAGCTCTCCGAGTGGCCTTGTACAACTTTTAAGCATCTCATCCCGATTTATGGGAGGACAATCCCAATCTTGCGATCTTGAGATTAGACTTCGTTTGATAGGTGATTACCTGAGCATTGCCTTTATAGCCTCCTTTTACGGTGCGACGGTTGGTCAACGTCAAAGCAACCAGTTCTCAAACAAGTAATCTCAAATCACTCAGGTATTGAGGATTTAGTGTCTAATAATTTTAATGAAATTTACTTATGAAAGATTTTCATCTCTTACAGTAAAGTTTCATAGGTCTGTCCGATACTAGTCTTCCCGAAGTAAGTATCTATGCAAATGATTATGACATTGCCATGTCCACATAGTTCAAGAAACAGAACTACTAGTCATCTTGCATTCTAGTCGTCTAACGTTTTCTATGCGTCCAATTTTATAGAAAACTCCGACCAGGGACCATTTTCAACCTTTGACATTCAAGTTCACTTGATAGACATTTCTTAGTCACGGGACTGGTCCTGACAGTCTATCTTGAATATATCGTCAAATTTGAAGGGACTCATCATTTAATACTAAACCAAGATTAAATGGAATATGAAAATACATTTCATATATGATAAATGTTCAACCCCAATGTTTTACAACCATGGGCCTCAAACCCATCTTCTAAAACAGTTCATGGAATTTCAAAGCTATGCTTGATTTCCAGTGCCACAATGCGAGTGTTGTTTCTCACTTGTTGCATAGGTTTAGTTATCATGCTTTTCCAATCTTAATATCCTTTTCATCGAATGTTCTTCGAGATAGATGATAAGATCTTTTGAGTATGTTTATTTTGTGATCTAGTCTTTTCTTGCTTCAAGAGTGGTTCTACGCATTTTTCAATGAAGAACCATCAAGCCAGCAGACATGTGATCTACCCAAGTTCAGTGAAGAACTCTTTAACATAAACAACCCTGTTTTATTGCTTCTTTGGCAATAAGTACTTTTACTTCAACTTTATAGGTTGCTAGTGATGCTTTGTTTGGAATTACTTATCCAAGCAGTTCACAGATATGTGGAATACTTTCCAGCTGTATCTTAGAACATAGAAATTAATATTTTAATATCCCACGCAACAACTCATGGTCTCCAATCCATGTTGCCATTTCAAAACACGATGCTCTATAGCTCGTCCTTATCAATGGTTAACTCCAAAGGGTCTTGCTTGATCCTTTGCCAGTGTTTATGCGTGTAGCATCAATATTTAGCATATCTTTATTTCCTTGAATCAAGAACTATTCCTATGTACCTTTTCAAGTACCATAAGTATTCTTGATCTCAATCTAGTTGATCTTCACTTAGATCAATAGAGATTGGTATATGTTCGTCATGCCTAAAGTCATACGATACGTTTTTGGCGATCCTCATATTATATCATACATGATAAATTCTTTTGCAGAATAATTCCCAATTGAATTCTATTCATGTAACTTTAGCTCATCTAGTTTCAGTAGATACTAAATCCAGCTAAATTCTTTGACATATAATATAGGTTAAGAATCTTACTTAGATCCTTTGATGTTTAACTTAGTAAATGCTTATACATAGTTCAAACATTCTTTAATTACTTAGATTTATTCACATGGGTCGAATATCTCCAATGGAGTCTTTCGTGTTTGATTTAGTAAATGCCATTAATTAATCCAAAACATTAATATAAGATCTTTGTAAATAGATCTTAATACCCAGTATGTACTAAGTTTCGCATTGGTCCATCATTGATGAATAATTTCAAATCTAAGTCATTAGCATTTGAATGTTATTTCACAATAGAGAGATATGTGTGTGATACACATAGGACCAATTAAGTTTTTATGTACTCCCACTAAACTTCTTATACATCTATAAGAATCATGTACATTTTATGAAACTAAAATGCTTATTAGCTTCACTAAAATACAGTTCCAATTCCCAATTGCTTGCTTAAATCTGTACTTAGATTTCATAAGCTAGCATTCCTTTTCAAGTATTTATTTAGATCCACAAATCCTATGACATGCCATGTACATAGTTTCTTCCAACATTTGATTGAGGAATGCGTTTTGTCATCCAATTGCCATATTTACCAATATGCAATCATTGCTTGAATTATAGACTTGAGCATTACGATTATGCATGAGGTTTCAACACAATCCATGCCATGAATTTGCTTGTAACCTTTAGCAACTAATTTAGCTTTGTGTGTGAACACAATTCTATGTTTGATGGTTTTTATCCTTAAAACAAACTTGCAACCAATAGGTGTGAAACTATTCTTGCAAATCAACAAAATTTCAATTTTGTCATCAAAACATTGAGTATGTTTTATGGCCTCTAACCATCTAAAACATTTGAGTCTATATATGGCTACTGACCATTTTAGGGAATCTATATTTCGTCATAGCTTTCTTACAAGTCACAAACTTATTAATCTACATGATAATAGTTTGACTGCAAGTTGTAGGTTTCTTCACTATTTAATAGAAGAATCTCATAGTTTCATTGACCTGAACTCTATGTTTCTTCACTATCTAATAGAAGAATCTCATAGTTTCAGTGACTTGAACTCTATGCCTACTTGGGTATAGAACATCAAACTATAGAATATCAAGAGGCACTTTGAGAGTCCTTTGAATATTCTGTTCTCCTTGAAGCACTGGTAAAGTCTTCTAAGAGATGTCTATTCTTTAAAGCCACTTCTAAAGTCCTCAAAGAATAAGTGTTCGGATTTTCTAAAGAACTTCAAAAAGCCTCCGGAATCTCCGTTTTATGTTTGTTGTTCGCCTCGAAGACTTTCGAGGTCTATTTTCTCCCACTTGTCATTTTGGAAATGAATCTCCAAAAGGACATTATTTCGAGCAAACAAACATTATGTTCTAAAAAATTCGTGGTAGAAACAATACCCTTGTGTCTCATTTGAATAAATTACAATGAAACATATATCTAGACTTGGGCCTTAGTTTGTTGAATAACAAACACTAAGCTCCCACTGAGTGTAGGAACTCTTTAGATATATATTATGAAAAGATATTCTGAAATTACTTTTCAATAGCTTTGACGAATTTGGTTTAGTTTGGTGGTAGTTGAGCATTTTGTTTTAGAAATTATAGGAAAAGTCTTTATGATCCATCATTGATTGAATCAAGTACTAATCGACTTCGATCATTCCAACTTAGATATGCCATATCTTATGGAGCTAGATTGTGAATTTATTACAAACAATCATTGATGATCATTCTTGACTTAAGTAATCATCAACATGATCTAACCTAGATCTTTATGATTTCTTGCCAAGTGGGATTTATACTTCTGAATCTTTGAACTAGCCAAACAGATTCAAACTTATATCACATTGAGTAAATAAACCTATATTTACTCAAATCTGTGTGAAATAATTAAGTCATACAACCTTTTTCTTTAGCTTTGAACTCTATTGTCTAGGAGTTCTAACAATAGTTCATATCCTTTGTTACTTTCAACAAGTAAGACTAGCTTGTCTTGAATTGATCTAAAAATCAATCAACTTTCAAAAGTCCATCGAGATAGAGCTTATGAATGTTAACTTGTTGACATGGTCTAAGAAACAATGCCAAAGTTTTGTGGAACTCAAATCAAGGGGTTGATTTGAACCTAGTAAAGTTCTTATTGTTAAAGAGTTGTTTGTTTTAATCAAGCATAATGACTCATCCCGTAATTGACTATTTCATTCAAATAAACAAACAAACATTGTTTTTGTTTTTCTTGAATGTGAGTCTTTCTGTGTTTGAAAACATAAATTTAGGTATGCTGATTATGGAACAAAATAGCCATTAAGTTCCAGCCTTTGAAAGGACTTAAAACAAACTAGATGACCCTACAACTAATGTAGCATTGCCCTGCTTCATTTCTCACTTGTAGGCCATTAGTGTAGCGTAGCTTCCATTGTTTGAGTTATTACCGAAGTAAGAACCACAAGCGGTATATGATACCAAGGAAGTTTGATTTCTAGGTCACTTCTCTTTAAATATTAACTTTTAGGTAGAAACGGAATTGTAAATTCCTTTCACTTGTTCCTTGTTTTCCTATTTCTTGTACCCTTTCTAATAGCCTTAAGAATTGAATTCTCTAGTGTTGACTTTTATACTTTGTTTGGACATGTCCAATGTCACTCCAACAAAGTTCTTACCATTTATGTTGAATGTTTTTGTTTCAACTAGATGATCTTACCAGAAGCTTCTAAAGTTCTCTAAACACCGATCTATTTGAATGTCTAGGGACTAGACTCATTCGAGAATTAAATGGACAAAGATATTAGGTTGTTAACCATTGGTAAAGCTGAGCGTTTAAACTCAATGCTTTATGATCTCAAAACTACATTGTATTTTTGAATGCACAAGCACCAATCGGTTCGCCATTCGATTTTGATATTCGAAAACAACCATAAAAGTCGGTATAAGATCGAAACGTACATTTTAAATTGCTCATTTTCTCTCTTTTCCGTGAATCGTTCTTGGATTCACTACCAATCGAGGAAATTTACTGTTACCTTTCTAAAAGGATTTACTGCAGTGCAAGATATTTAATTATAAACAATAATTAAAACATACATTGAAGC
Source organism: Spinacia oleracea (assembly GCF_020520425.1). Lineage (NCBI taxonomy): Eukaryota > Viridiplantae > Streptophyta > Magnoliopsida > Caryophyllales > Amaranthaceae > Spinacia > Spinacia oleracea. The sequence goes on from NC_079490.1 coordinate 109,688,616, forward strand.
ATGCAAAGTCTAAACATTTAGCATGAATAATAACTTGAAATTAAAGCAATCATGCAATTTTAAACAAGTCATTAGCATTTTATTCGAGTTATGTGTTCCGGCAGGTGTGAATAAAATGATTCCAAGACCCTAAAACCATTGAAAAATTAAGCACATAATGTATTTTGACTCAATTCTAAAACATTTTAGGTAAGCAAAAGCCTTTTGCTAATAGTCTAGAAACTACTCTTGGTTGATAGGTACGTCTAAGAACTTATTAGGTAAACCTATCGATTTTGCCACGACATAAAAGGACTCCTTACTTATATCGTTGTGTTTCACCAAAACTAACATGCACTCACAATTATTTGTGTACCTTACCCCTTTAGTATCGACAAGTAACACCTCGCTATGGCGGAAAACTATTACTAAGATCGATGTAAAGGATATCCAAGTAAGTGTTATTTTGGCATGGCACCTTTTAACTCAATTTTTAAGTTTGGAACTTAAGGCTCTTACTATGTTGGTTAGATTTTAAGTGAACTAAAATCCTTAATCATGCAACATAATCAAGCCACAATTTCATGCATAATTAAGACATATTTAAAGCAATAAATAACTTAAAGCATATATCTAGACTTGGGCCTTAGTTTGTTGAATAACAAACACTAAGCTCCCACTGAGTTTAGGAACTCTTTAGATATATATTATGAAAAGATATTCTGAAATTACTTTTCAATAGCTTTGACGAATTTGGTTTAGTTTGGTGGTAGTTGAGCATTTTGCTTTAGAAATTATAGGAAAAGTCTTTATGATCCATCATTGATTGAATCAAGTACTAATCGACTTCGATCATTCCAACTTAGATATGCCATATCTTATGGAGCTAGATTGTGAATTTATTACAAACAATCATTGATGATCATTCTTGACTTAAGTAATCATCAACATGATCTAACCTAGATCTTTATGATTTCTTGCCAAGTGGGATTTATACTTCTGAATCTTTGAACTAGCCAAACAGATTCAAACTTATATCACATTGAGTAAATAAACCTATATTCACTCAAATCTGTGTGAAATAATTAAGTCATAAAACCTTTTTCTTTAGCTTTGAACTCTATTGTCTAGGAGTTCTAACAATAGTTCATATCTTTTGTTACTTTCAACAAGTAAGACTAGCTTGTCTTGAATTGATCTAAAAATTAATCAACTTTCAAAATTCCATCCAGATAGAGCTTATGAATGTTAACTTGTTGACTTGGTCTAAGCAACAATGCCAAAGTTTTGTGGAACTCAAATCAAGGGGTTGATTTGAACCTAGTAAAGTTCTTATTGTTAAAGAGTTGTTTGTTTTAATCAAGCATAATGACTCATCCCGTAATTGACTATTTCATTCAAATAAACAAACAAACATTGTTTTTGTTTTTCTTGAATGTGAGTCTTTCTGTGTTTGAAAACAGAAATTTAGGTATGCTGATTATGGAACAAAATAGCCATTAAGTTCCAGCCTTTGAAAGGACTTAAAACAAACTAGATGACCCTACAACTAATGTAGCATTGCCATGCTTCATTTCCCACTTGTAGGCCATTAGTGTAGCGTAGCTTCCATTGTTTGAGTTATTACCGAAGTAAGAACCTCAAGCGGTATATGATACCAAGGAAGTTTGATTGCTAGGTCACTTCTCTTTAAATATTAACTTTTAGGTAGAAACGGAATTGTAAATTCCTTTCACTTGTTCCTTGTTTTCCTATTTCTTGTACCCTTTCTAATAGCCTTAAGAATTGAATTCTCTAGTGTTGACTTTTATACTTTGTTTAGACATGTCCAATATCACTCCAACAAAGTTCTTACCATTTATGTTGAATGTTTTTGTTTCAACTAGATGATCTTACCAGAAGCTTCTAAAGTTCTCTAAGCACCGATCTCTTCGAATGTCTAGGGACTAGCCTCAATCGAGAATTAAATGGACAAAGATATTAGGTTGTTAACCATTGGTAAAGCTGAGCGTTTAAACTCAATGCTTTATGATCTCAAAACTACATTGTATTTTTGAATCCACAAGCACCAATCGGTTCGCCTTTCGATTTTGATATTCTAAAACAACCATAAAAGTCGATATAAGATCGAAACGTACATTTTAAATTGCTCATTTTCTCTCTTTTCCGTGAATCGTTCTTGGATTCACTACCAATCGAGGAAATTTACTGTTACCTTTCTTAAAGGATTTACTGCAGTGCAAGATATTTAATTATAAACAATAATTAAAACATACATTGAAGCATGCAAAGTCTAAACATTTAGCATGAATAATAACTTGAAATTAAAGCAATCATGCAATTTTAAACAAGTCATTAGCATTTTATTCGAGTTATGTGTTCCGGCAGGTGTGAATAAAATGATTCCAAGACCCTAAAACCATTGAAAAATTAAGCACATAATGTATTTTGACTCAATTCTAAAACATTTTAGGTAAGCAAAAGCCTTTTGCTAATAGTCTAGAAACTACTCTTGGTTGATATGTACGTCTAAGAACTTATTAGGTAAACCTATCGATTTTGCCACGACATAAAAGGACTCCTTACTTATATCGTTGAGTTTCACCAAAACTAACATGTACTCACAATTATTTGTGTACCTTACCCCTTTAGTATCGACAAGTAACACCTCGCTATGGCGGAAAACTATTACTAAGATCGATGTAAAGGATATCCAAGTAAGTGTTATTTTGGCATGGCACCTTTTAACTCAATTTTTAAGTTTGGAACTTAAGGCTCTTACTATGTTGGTTAGATTTTAAGTGAACTAAAATCCTTAATCATGCAACATAATCAAGCCACAATCTCATGCATAATTAAGACATATTTAAAGCAATAAATAACTTAAAGCATGCATAAGATAAATGTTATCTAGTATGACCCGACTTCATCTTGAAGCTTCAACTTCAAAGTCCGTCTCGAAAATGGAAACTTCGTCTTGAATTTCACCGTGGGAGGCGCCATTTTCTCCAAATAGGATAAGCTATAATTAAAACTAATTACAACTATTTGATGGTACGCAGACCATATTTGAATTGAAAAACAAATTTGGTGCTTTAGACCAATTACATTCAAATTAATGGTACGCAGACCATATTTTCTATCCTATTTGGGTCATACTAGTCACTTCATAACCTGCAAAACAGTACATATACAATATATACCCTTCACCCATTCATTATCATGAATGGCCCACATAATTGCACATAATTGGTTAGTTAAAACACATTGTATGCATCACATAAACATTTGCAGCAATTAATCAAGGGCACCAATAATCTACAAATTATTCAGTCCTTATTAATTCTAATCAAGTTGTTTTAACCTTAAGGATTTGTAGACCTAATCAAGAGTTTATGACTAAAAGGGCTCCCACTTAAACCAATAAATTCATATGCTTTACTAATTTTAAACATAAAAATGTATTTCTAGTCTAACCGGAAACATACAAATTTAATTAAAATTTAAAGCTCATATAAATTTATAATTGAATCCACATATTTAATTTATTTTCAGTCGTATTTAAATTAATTCATGATTTTAATTTTAGTAAAATTAGAATAAATGAAATTTATTATAATTAGAATATTCAAAATTAAAATCCAAGAAAACAATTTAAATTATTAATTTTAAAATTAATTAAAATTACATAAACTGAAAATTTCAAATTAAAATTTTAAAACGATCTAATCGTAACACAAGGTACGCAACATCACCACGCAACACACAGCCATAGGCCACACGCACGCAGCCATCGCTGGCCATGTGCGCGCAGCCTATGTGCTGCGTCGCATCCATCGCTGCACACCATCGCAAGGCGCCTCGAGGCACGCTTGGCCTCTGGCTCGCTGCGCGCGCCTGCCCTCGACGCACGCGAGCTTGCCCTCGCTGCTCGAGGCAGTGCTCGTAGCTTGCGAGCAAGTGCTCGCTGCGCGCGAGCGTTCGTCGCTGGGCGTAGCGCTCGTCGCACGCGACTTGCGCTCGCTGCGCGCGAGGCTTCGCACGTTGCGCGAGGCAGTTTCATCGTGGCGCAGCTCGCCTACTGCTCACACGCGACTGTCGCTGCCTTGCTCTCGCCCTTGCCCACTCGCCCATCGCACATAGCACACGACACAAGGCAGGGCTGCTACCTTGTGCTCGTGCACCATAGCCTTGCTCGCTGCGTTCGTACCGCATGGGCGACTAGCTCGCTTGCTCGTTGTCGCATGCCCGCACTATACAACACCCCTTAAGGGTAACACGTAGCGTCCATTGCTTTGTGCGTGCAAGTTATATGAGCGAATCGCATAAAAATTAAAAATTTTATTTTCAAAATTAATGACAAATTAATAAATCATATTAATTTCATAATTTTAGGGTGAAAAATCAAAAATTTATTAATTAATTGATTTTCGATTAACATGGAGTCAAGTCTAGGTCATAAAAATTTAAAATTTAACACAAATTTACAATTTTTATGGTGGTTTTTAATCATAGGTATCTAATTAAATTATTAATTAATTATGAAAATCAAATTAATTCTAAATTATTCCAATTTTCAACAAATTAATCATAATTACAAATTAGATTGCATAATTAACAAGGCTAGGCATTCAAACTTGTTAAACATATACAGTAGGTCAATCAAAAATTCAAGATTTATCAACAAGAATCGCAAATATTTAATTTAACATCTTAAATTTACAAACTTTTGCGTTCGAAAAACTAAAACCTCCGAAAAGTCATAGTTAGGCTTCGAATTTGGAAATTCTGGGTTTTTTCAAAATTTTAGAATGCCTTTTACATGCGGAATTGACTCAAAAATCACTCAATTTGGATGAGTAACGAAGAAACTGCCGAAAAACTGCGTACATATAATTAAATAAACGCAATTTGCAATTAATTAACAATTACGAAAATTAATCACCCCTTTTAATTTCTTGCAAATTTGTATAATTTAACCATGTTCATGCAATTAGATTATGAAAATAATAAGAGGCTCGTGATACCACTGTTAGGTTATGATACATATGACAAAACATAAATCATGCGGAAAAACCTTAATGCCAGGAAACATATTATTTACACATAGTCATTTAGCATAATTTAGAAGCATACACTTTGTAGCGTGCCCTCCCTAGCTGCGCCCGAACCGAACAAGAACAAGTCTTTAGGACTCCAATTGTCGTCCCTCCGTAGATAGTCCACAGTACGTCCGGATCCGCCTCAAGTTAGACCAACTAGAATCGCCCTTAAGGTTACAAGGAAATTCGGTTAAGTGTTTGCAAGTGTTTGGCTTATTTTTCTTTCAAAACTTACCCTTAGAATACTTCAATCCCATGTCCATAAATTATGACCCTAGGCCCTTATTTATAGAGGTTTGGAAAGGGAATCGGAATCCTAGTAGGATACGATTTAATTAAACTTAGAATCCTACAAGGACTCTAATTAAATAAATAATCCTTTTAGGAATAGGAATTTAATCATACACCAAATCCTAATAGATTTAGGAATTGTGCATGGACACAAACACACACACGCACGGAGCCACGAGGGCGCCCACGCGTGCGTGCGCTTGGCCCACGCTACGCAGCCACGCCTTGGCGCGCTGGGCCTGCCTTGCGGTGGGCCTGGCGCTGCCATGGGTTGTGCGTGTTGGCGTGCGTCTTGCTTGCTGGGCGATGGCCCGGCTTCGTGCTGGGCCTTCGTCCGGCAGGCCTCGTCCGATGCTAATTCGTACAATACGCTTCCGATTAAATTCCCGGTTCCGGAATTCATTTCCGATACGAACAATATTTAATATTTCCGATTCCGGAATTAATTTCCGTTTCGAACAAATATTTAATATTTCCTTTTCCGGAATTATTTTCCGATTCCGATAATATTTCCGATTCGGACAATATTTCCGTTTCCGGCAATATTTCCGACTCCGGCAATATTTCCATTTCCGATAATATTTTCCGATACGTACCATGTTTCCGTTTCCGGCAACATCTACGACTTGGATAATATTCATATTTCCGATGCGATCCATATTTCCGTTTCCGGCAATATCATCGTTTCCGGAGTATTCACTTGCTTGTGACGATCTCAGCTCCCACTGAAACCAAGATCCGTCGATTCCGAATATCCATAGATAGAGTATTTAATGCCATCAAATACTTGATCCGTTTACGTACTATTTGTGTGACCCTACGGGTTCAGTCAAGAGTAAGCTGTGGATTAATATCATTGATTCCACTTGAACTGAAGCGACCTTTAGCTAGGCATTCAGCTCACTTGATCTCACTTAATTATTAACTTGTTAATTAATACTGAACCGCATTTATTAGACTTATCATTGAATGCATACTTGGACCAAGGGCATTATTTCCTTCAAGGTACCACTTGCGTTCTTATTGGGAGTTTACCCAACCTGGCAGTTCGGGTCTTGGGGAGTATGGGACTAACATCGGCAATATCTATGTTTCTAGGGCGATGCCGTCTGACGTGGAACCGTCTACCAGTAATCGGCGGGCCGGTAAAGAGCCTGCTGTACATGATGTGGATGAGAGTGAGGCCGCCGACAGTGATGCCAGGTCTCCTTCTCCCGGCGACTCCATTCTAGAGTCTTCTGATTCTGAGTCACCTGGGCTGAGGGCTCCACCCATCGCTGACTCTGACGAGGATGAGAAAGATGTTGCGATTTTGCAGCAAGTGTTTGAGGAGGAGGCTTTGGATGCCGACGTAAATTTCGAGGGAGAGTCGGCTACGTTTCTGGTACCGGCTCCGCCGCCGAATGACTCTCCTGCTGTGACTACTGAGATTGATGGGGATTTCGTGGATGAGGCTAATGCCAACCGGCATTCCGAGGTCGGCGGTCGTTTTCTGGGGTTTCCTGAGGGGTACCGGCTTGTTGTGCCCAAGAAAGAACAGACGGTGTCGGCCTGCCCTGAAGGTCATATTGTGGTATATACGAAGATGTTCGACTATGGGTTGCGTTTTCCCTTGCACCCATTTATTGAGAAAGTTTTGCGGGCTTGGAATGTCGGCCTCGTTCAGTTATCCCCCATAGTTATTCGTAACTTGGTTGCATATACTTGGCTGTTTTCATACAAGCAGTGGCCCTTGACCCTCAACCTTTTCAAAAGATTGCATTGGCTGAAACGCGATGGGAAGGATACTGGATGGTGGACGATCTTTACCAAGAATCAACATCAGACTGTAAGTCCTCGACTCTCCAGCTGTAAGGATTAGAAGGATCACTTTTATTTCATGGCTGTTCCCGAAGATTATCCTCTCCGGCGTACTTTCTACCAGCCTAAACCTAGGATGGAACAGTTTGACCAAGCTGACCTTGGGCCCCGGGAGCAGCGTGCATATGACAGGTTGCTGGTTGACTATGTCTATGTTGGTTTATCCAAACCCAAAACTCTGCCGGCCTTCTGGCTCCCCCCTGCCGGTTATATTCTAAGTTCTGCTGCATTGGGTGCAGTCGGTCTGGCTCCCACACATCCCCTTGGTAAATGTGGTTGCTTGCTAGTCTTCTGTACATGTCGTACTTGCTTACATTTTTTTGGTTTTTATGTTTGTGTGTTTTGCTTTGTGGTATTTATTTCTGACCTCGCTGTTGTTTTATCTCAGGGCATCATCTTTTGAACAAGGCCTCACCTGGTCTTGACAAGAACTGGAGGGTGGTTGAAAAGTGTCCGGCGCCGCCTGTCGAGAAATATTATACCGTTGCTACTTTCTGCGCGAAAGCTTGTCGTGGTCGGCCTGCCAGCTTTGTGACTCCTTCTGTCGTTGTGAATCGAGGTGTTGTCCCTCGTGTAACACGAACAAAGATTCCGGCAGCTGCTCAAGCTACTACTTCTGCCCAAGACGAGATGACTGCGGGCAACAGGTTTGCATCCCTTCCTACCGGCCGTGGGGGGCATAATACTTGGAAGAGATCTTCTCTTCAAGCAAAGGCCAACTCCCCCAAACGGTCAAAAAATGATGCTGCAAAGACCGGACAGGAGAATGTGAAGGACGTCTATGCTAGTGTCGACAAGCCCATGCAGACTGCTTGCGCTGCTAAGAAGGTTGTTGAACAGCCTACTCAGTCGGTCGAGATCTTGGATGTCGACCTGATTTCCAAACTGAACCGGAAGCAGGTGTTGAGTGATTTGATTAGCGATCCGAGCCATCATGTGCCCCTCTCGAGTCATAGCCCGAGCATCAACCGGTCCGCCTGCTCGGCGTCTAAGTATGGGGTCATAGTCCGTTCTGGCGGATTTATTGAGGATAAGACTGTCACCCTGTCTCCGGATACTCTTTCCGGACTGGCTCATCCTCCTGGCCATGCTGATGAGCACTGGCAGCCGTTCAATGATGTCCTTAGAGGCGAGTCTATTATGTTTGACCATCCTAAAGACGGAGGGACGCTAGGCTACCGTTCCCTGCGTCAGATTGTTACACCTGCTGATGGCGTGTCGCAAGAGATTGAGACGCCGGCTGCATAGTTGATGCATGATCTGTATTCGGTATTTATTTCCATCCTTGACTAGGTTATTCCCTCTAATTTCCGTACTTGCTTTTATTTTCAGTTCTGAGTAATTTTTCTTCCAGGTGACGCAATCTGCTAACGAGCTTGTGGAGTGCTATTGGAGTTATCAACGTCGATTAAAACGATTACAAGCTGAGAAAGAGAAGCTTCAGGCTGACCTTGCTGAATCGGTCAAGACTGAAGCTGACTGCCGGAAGGAGATTGCGAAACTTGAGCTGGATGTTGTTGCTGCAAGCAACAAGAAGGCCGAATTGGATGGGGCGTTGAAAGCAGCCCGAGATGCTGAAAAGGCTGCCAAGGATGGTCGCAAAGCCGTTGCCTTAAAAGCTGTGCATAAATTCATAAAGTATGAGTTTTATTGCGAGGATATAAAAGGACGCTACAATGGTGGATGGACTGCAGCCCATCGCTGCGCGGTCAAGGCCTTGACTCTAACGGAGGCTGACTAGGGTAAGGTGGAGGTATCTTATGAGGAAGGTGGCCATGTTGATCCGACTGGCATGGAGACTCAGACCTTCCCAGACATTGTTATTCAGAATGCCGACCCTCGCCTTCTACCAGACAGAGAGATTCCTGAGTCTGCCTACTGGAGTGATGCAGACGGCTCAACTTGACGGTCTTGGCAGTCATCACCAGGCTCTTCCTGTGGCTCTTCCAACAGTTTTTTCAGGCCTCGCACTTGCTAATATCTGTTGGTAGTTTTTGAATATTACTTGGCGGATGTAATTTATAAACAATTTCTTTTTGGTATCTTTCAGCTGTTGTGGCACTTGTCTTTTGCCGTGTATTAATTGTTTCAATAACGGTGTTTTCGTCTTGACTGCGCCGTTTGTGGCGTATGTTTGTGCCTTTTAGCAGCTACTCACTCCGCATTAGCTATTTTTGGGTGGTGGCTGTCGTCCTTGTGTTTGTTACCCTTTGTTGGGTGTGTTTTTATGGATAACTTCTTCATTTTCTTTTTGTCGTATCCTGCATTATTGCTGACTGAGCCAAAATGCTCAACCTTTTGTGTTTTATGTATCGTATCTTGCATCATTGCTGACTGAGCCAATGTGCTCAACTTTTTGTTATAATTGTGTCGTATCTTGCATCATTGCTGACTGGGCCAATGTGCTCAACCTTTTGCTTTTATTATATGTGGTATCTTGCATCATTGCTGACTGAGCCAATGTGCTCAACCTTTTGTTATAATCGTGTCGTATCTTGCATCATTGCTGACTGAGCCAATGTGCTCAACCTTTTGTTATAATTATATCGTATCTTGCATCATTGCTGACTGAGCCAACGTGCTCAACCTTTTGTTATAATTATGTCGTATCTTGCATCATTGCTGACTGAGCCAATGTGCTCAACCTTTTGTTATAATTATGTCGTATCTTGCATCATTGCTGACTGAGCCAATGTGCTCAACCTTTTGTTATAATCATGTCGTATCTTGCATCATTGCTGACTGACCCAATGTGCTCAACCTTTTGTTATAAGTATGTATAGTTTACCTTGAATATATTTTCAACTTATATATTAGATTTCAAAATGTGGCTCTATCGGCCCTGTTACATTATGTTTTCGTATAACTTCATACATGGAATTTTCTTAAGGTATCTACGTTCCATGAGTTCTTCAGCGGTGTACCATCCATCTCCATTAGTCTGTACGATCCAACTACTACTTCTTCCCATATTTGGTAAGGCCCTTCCCAATTTGCAGTCAGTTTGCCTTGCTTTTGAGCCTTGCCGGTTGCTGCCGTCCTGCGGAGTACAAGGTCGCCTACTTCTAGTTTCCTATGTTTTACCCGCTTGTTGTAGGCCCTGCTCATTCTGTTCTTGTATGCTGCCGACTTAATTTCAGCTTGCAGTCTAACCTCTGGCAAGAAATCTAGCTGGTGCCTGAGTAAGCTGTCGTTTTCATTTTCTTCGTAATGCTGGATGCGGAAGGTGGGTAGTGCTACTTCAGCCGGTATGACTGCTTCTGATCCGAAGCATAGTTTGAAAGGGCTTTCTCCCGTTTCTTCTTTTACCGTCGTTCGATTACCCGATAGAGCTTCTGAGATTGTGTCCGCCCACTTGGCCTTGAATTCATCCAGCTTTTTCTTAAGGGCTATGAGTATCTGTTTGTTTGTAGCCTCGGCTTGCCCGTTTCTCTGTGGGTGGCAGACTGACGCGTATGCGAACTTGATCCGATAGTCTGCCAAGAATGCTTAGATAGGCGCGCAGTCGAACTGGCATCCATGGTCGAATACTATTGCTGTCGGTATTCCGAACCTTGTTATGATATTCTTCCAGATGAATTTCCGTACATGGTTGACCGTTATCTTTGCTACCGGCTCGGCCTCAATCCATTTTGTGAAGTAGTCGACAGCGATGACCAAGAACTTCCTGCCTTCAGAAGCTGTTGTGAAGGGTCCTACAATATCCATTCCCCATTGGGCGAAGGGAATTGGATTCAGAATGGGCATCAGATCATTTGCTGGCATGCGTATTACTGGAGCGAACAACTGGCATTTTTCACATTTCTTGACATAGCTTTGTGCGTCCTCGAGCATAGTTGGCCAGTAGTAACCTTGTCTTTGGCAGATTAATGCAAGTGTTTTTCCTCCTACATGGTTTCCGCATATTCCTTCATGCATCTCTTCGATTAATCTTGCGGACTCGTATGCAGTCAAACATCGCAGCAGGGGGAGACTGAATGCACTTTTATAGAGTTGTCCCTGATATATAACGTACCAGCAGACGTCTTTTTTAATTTTCTTTGCCTCCTTGATATCTGCCGGCAGCACTCCTGCCGTCTTGTACGTCCAGATATTGTCGTACCATTCTCTGTTTGTCGTGATGACCATTATTTCTTTTCCTTTATCCTCCGTACTTCTTCTGTGCATGATTTCTATCATTACTGATCTATTGAGTTCGACTTCTTTCGAACTGGCTAGTTTTGCTAGGCTGTCTACGGCAGTGTTCAACGCTCTAGGGACCAGCTTGATCTCAAAAGCTTCTAACTTCGCTGTGAGTGTCTTCAGTTTCTCTTGATATCGCCGCATTGACGGCTCTTTTGTTTCGTACTCTCCTGAAAACTTATTTGCCACCAACTGAGAATCTGTTGTCATTACTATCCTCTTGGCATCTGCCAACAAACATAGCTGTACCCCTGCGATGGCTGCCTCATACTCTGCTTCGTTGTTCGAAGCCGCAAAAGTGAATATGATTGCGTATTCGAACTTATCTCCTGTCGGAGAAGTCATGACAACGCCGGCTCCTGCTCTCGACTGAGCGGCTGATCCGTCCACCGATACTTCCCAGGATTCTGCTTTGGCTTCAACCTCCTGATAAGTTGCTTCGACTACAAAGTCAGCCAAGGCTTGCGCTTTTATTGCATTGCGCGGGTGGAATTCAAGATCGTACTCCGACAGCTCTATTGCCCATCGCAACAGCCTGCCGGCTGTATCCATTTTTTGCAAAGCTTTCTCTAGTGGGAAGTTCGTCAGGATTTCTATGGTATGTGCATCAAAGTATGGTCTGCGTTTTCTGGCGGCTATCAGGACTGCATAGGCTATTTTCTCTATCAGTGAGTATCTTGCTTCTTCCGGATTCAAAATGTGGCTGACAAAGTATATCGGCTGCTGGACTTTGTCTTTTTCGCTGATCAGTACGACAACAATGGTTTGGGCTGAAGCGGACACATACAACTGCAGCTTGTCGCCCTCTTCCGGCCTGGCTATCGTTGGCAAAGCTCGAAGGTGGTCTTTAACCTTCTCAAAGGCTCTTTCTTCGGTTTCTCCCCATTGAAATTTTCCGTTCTACTTAAGAGTGTTGAAGAATGGGATCGACCTGTCGGCTGACTTGCTAACGAATCTTGTCAGGGCTGCCATTCTTCCTGTCAGCCTTTGTACATCCTTGATGCTTTTTCGCTGAGGCAGATTAAGTATTGCTTCTACCTTATCTGGGTTTGCGTCGATACCTCTCTCGCTGACAAGGAAACCTAAGAACTTCCCCGATTTTACCCCGAACACACATTTCTTGGGGTTCAGCTTCATCTGGTACCGGCGTAGAGTTTCGAACGTTTCCCTGAGGTGGTCCACATGGTCGCTCTCCAATTTTCTTTTTATTATGGAGTCGTCTACGTATACTTCGATGTTGCGGCCTTTTTGGTTTGCAAACACTCTGTCGACCAGCTTTTGGTATGTTGCCCCGGCGTTTTTTAGCCCAAACAGCATGGCCTTGTAACAGAATACTCCCCCCTCGGTGATGAATGCTGCTTTTTTCCTGTCGGCCTTTGCAAGGATGACTTGGTGGTATCCGGAAAATGCGTCGAGGAAGCTGAGCAGTGCGTGGCCGGATGTTGAGTCGACTAGCCTGTCGATTCTTGGAAGTGGGTAGCAATCCTTCGGGCATGCTCTATTCAGATTTGTGAAATCTACACACATTCTCCACGAGTCGTTTGATTTTTTAACCATTACGACGTTGGCCAACCATTATGGGTAGTCGCATGGTTCAATAAATCCTGCTGCCAGCAACTTTTCTACCTCCTCCTGTATTGCTTGATTTTTTTCAGTTGAGAAGTTTCTTTTCTTTTGTTTTACCGTCGTGACTGATCTGTCGACGTTCAGTCAGTGCTCGATTACATCCGGGCTTATACCTGGCATTTCTTCTGCTAATGGGGATTGATGGGGATTTCGTGGATGAGGCTAATGCCAACCGGCATTCCGAGGTCGGCGGTCGTTTTCTGGGGTTGCCTGAGGGGTATCGGCTTGTTGTGCCCAAGAAAGAACAGACGGTGTCGGCCTGCCCTGAAGGTCATGTTGTGGTATATACGAAGATGTTCGACTATGGGCTGCATTTTCCCTTGCACCCATTCATTGAGAAAGTTTTGCGGGCTTGGAATGTCGGCCTCGTTCAGTTATCCCCCATAGTTATTCGTAACTTGGTTGCATATACTTGGCTGTTTTCATACAAGCAGTGGCCCTTGACCCTCAACCTTTTCAAAAGATTGCATTGGCTGAAACGCAATGGGAAGGATACTAGATGGTGGACGATCTTTACCAAGAATCAACATCAGACTGTAAGTCCTCGACTCTCCAGCTGTAAGGATTGGAAGGATCACTTTTATTTCATGGCTCTTCCCGAAGATTATCCTCTCCGGCGTACTTTCTACCAGCCTAAACCTAGGATGGAATAGTTTGACCAAGCTGACCTTGGGCCCCGGGAGCAGCGTGCATATGACAGGTTGCTGGTTGACTATGTCTATGTTGGTTTATCCAAACCCAAAACTCTGCCGGCCTTCTGGCTCCCCCCTGCCGGTTATATTCTAAGTTCTGCTGCATTGGGTGCAGTCGGTCTGGCTCCCACACATCCCCTTGGTAAATGTGGTTGCTGGCTAGTCTTCTGTACATGTCGTACTTGCTTACATTTTTTTGGTTTTTATGTTTGTGTGTTTTGCTTTGTGGTATTTATTTCTGACCTCACTGTTGTTTTATCTCAGGGCATCATCTTTTGAACAAGGCCTCACTTGGTCTTGACAAGAACTGGAGGGTGGTTGAAAAGTGTCCGGCGCCGCCTGTCGAGAAATATTATACCGTTGCTACTTTCTGCGCGAAAGCTTGTCGTGGTCGGCCTGCCAGCTTTGTGACTCCTTTTGTCATTGTGAATCGAGGTGTTGTCCCTCGTGTAACACGAACAAATATTCCGGCAGCTGCTCAAGCTACTACTTCTGCCCAAGACGAGATGACTGCGGGCAACAGGTTTGCATCCCTTCCTACCGGCCGTGGGGGGCATAATACTTGGAAGAGATCTTCTCTTCAAGCAAAGGCCAACTCCCCCAAACGGTGGAAAAATGATGCTGCAAAGACCGAACAGGAGAATGTGAAGGACGTCTATGCTAGTGTCGACAAGCCCATGCAGACTGCTGGCGCTGCTAAGAAGGTTGTTGCACAGCCTGCTCAGTCGGTCGAGATCTTGGATGTCGACCTGATTTCCAAACTGAACCGGAAGCAGGTGTTGAGTGATTTGATTAGCGATCCGAGCCATTCTGTGCCCCTCTCGAGGCATAGCCCCAGCATCAACCGGCCCGCCAGCTCGGCGTCTAAGTATGGGGTCATAGTCCGTTCTGGCGGATTTATTGAGGATAAGACTGTCACCCTGTCTCCGGATACTCTTGCCGGACTGGCTCATCCTCCTGGCCATGCTGATGAGCACTGGCAGCCGTTCAATGATGTCCTTAGAGGGGAGTCTATTCTGTTTGACCGTCCTAAAGACGGAGGGACGCTAGGCTACCGTTCCTTGCGTCAGATTAGAGATTGAGACGCCGGCTACATAGTTGATGCATGATCTGTATTCGGTATTTATTTCCATCCTTGACTAGGTTATTCCCTCTAATTTCCGTACTTGCTTTTATTTTCAGTTCTGAGTAATTTTTCTTCCAGGTGACGCAATCTGCTACCGAGCTTGTGGAGTGCTATCGGAGTTATCAACGTCGTTTAAAACGATCACAAGCTGAGAAAGAAAAGCTTCAGGCTGACCTTGCTGAATTGGTCAAGACTGAAGCTGACTGCCGGAAGGAGATTGCGAAACTTGAGTTGGATGTTGTTGCTGCAAGCAACAAGAAGGCCGAATTGGAGCTTCTTCCAGCCAAGTTGGTGGAAGAAAAGAAGAAGTCAGCTGAGCTGCAGGCTAGGCTGGATGGGGCGTTGAAAGCAGCCCGAGATGCTGAAAAGGCTGCCAAGGATGGTCGCAAAGCCGTTGCCTTAAAAGCTGTGCATAAATTATTAAAGTCTGAGTTTTACTGCGAGGATATGAAAGGGCGCTACAATGGTGGATGGACTGCAGCCCATCGCTGCGCGGTCAAGGCCTTGACTCTAACGGAGGCTGACTAGGGTAAGGTGGAGGTATCTTATGAGGAAGGTGGCCATGTTGATCCGACTGGCATGGAGACTCAGACCTTCCCAGACATTGTTATTCAGAATGCCGACCCTCGCCTTCTACCAGACGGAGAGATTCCTGAGTCTGCCTACTGGAGTGATGCAGACGGCTCAACTTAACGGTCTTGGCAGTCATCACCAGGCTCTTCCTGTGGCTCTTCCAACAACTTTTTCAGGCCTCGCACTTGCTAATATCTGTTGGTAGTTTTTGAATATTACTTGGCGGATGTAATTTATAAACAATTTCTTTTTGGTATCTTTCAGCTGTTGTGGCACTTGTCTTTTGCCGTGTATTAATTGTTTCAAGAACGTTGTTTTCGTCTTGACTGCGCCGTTTGTGGCGTATGTTTGTGCCTTTTAGCAGCTACTCACTCCGCATTAGCTATTTTTGGGTGGTGGCTGTCGTCCCCGTGTTTGTTACCCTTTGTTGGGTGTGTTTTTATGGATAACTTCTTCATTTTCTTTTCGTCGTGTTTTCTTGGAACTTGTTCCACTTTGAATCTTTCATATTGCGTAATGCCTAACTCTCGTCTTTTACTATGTCTTATTTTGCATCGTCATTTATATCGTATCCTGCATTATTGCTGACTGAGCAAAAATGCTCAACCTTTTGTGTTTTATGTATCGTATCTTGCATCATTGCTGACTGAGCCAATGTGCTCAACTTTTTGTTATAATTGTGTCGTATCTTGCATCATTGCTGACTGGGCCAATGTGCTCAACCTTTTGCTTTTATTATATGTCGTATCTTGCATCATTGTTGACTGAGCCAATGTGCTCAACCTTTTGTTATAATTGTGTCGTATCTTGCATCATTGCTGACTGAGCCAATTTGCTCAACCTTTTGTTATAATTATGTCGTATCTTGCATCATTGCTGACTGAGCCAATGTGCTCAACCTTTTGTTATAATTATGTCGTATCTTGCATCATTGCTGACTGAGCCAATGTGCTCAACCTTTTGCTTTTATTATATGTCGTATCTTGCATCATTGCTGACTGAGCCAATGTGCTCAACCTTTTGTTATAATTATGTCGTATCTTGCATCATGGCTGACTGAGCCAATGTGCTCAACCTTTTGTTATAATTATGTCGTATCTTGCATCATTGATAACTGAGCCAATGTGCACAACCTTTTTCTTTTATTATATGTCGTATCTTGCATCATTGCTGACTGAGCCAATGTGCTCAACCTTTTTCTTTTATTATATGTCGTATCTTGCATCATTGCTGACTGAGCCAATGTGCTCAACCTTTTTCTTTTATTATATGTCGTATCTTGCATCATTGCTGACTGAGCCAATGTGCTCAACCTTTTGTTATAATTATGTCGTATCTTGCATCATTGCTGACTGAGCCAATGTGCTCAACCTTTTGTTATAATTATGTCGTATCTTGCATCATTGTTGACTGAGCCAATGTGCTCAACCTTTTGTTATAATTATGTCGTATCTTGCATCATTGCTGACTGAGCCAATGTGCTCAACCTTTTGTTATAATCATGTCGTATCTTGCATCATTGCTGACTGACCCAATGTGCTCATCCTTTTGTTATAATTATGTATAGTTTACCTTGAATATATTTGCAGCTTATATATTAGATTTCAAAATGTGGCTCTATCGGCCCTGTTACATTATGTTTTCGTACAACTTCATACATGGAATTTTCTTAAGGTATCTACGTTCCATGAGTTCTTCAGCGGTGTACCATCCATCTCCATTAGTCTGTACGATCCAACTACTACTTCTTCCCATATTTGGTAAGGCCCTTCCCAATTTGCAGTCAGTGTGCCTTGCTTTTGAGCCTTGCCGGTTGCTGCCGTCCTGCGGAGTACAAGGTCGCCTACTTCTAGTTTCCTATGTTTTACCCGCTTGTTGTAGGCCCTGCTCATTCTGTTCTTGTATGCTGCCGACTTAATTTCAGCTTGCAGTCTAACCTCTGGCAAGAAATCTAGCTGGTGCCTGAGTAAGCTGTCGTTTTCATTTTCTTCGTAATGCTGGATGCGGAAGGTGGGTAGTGCTACTTCAGCCGGTATGACTGCTTCTGATCCGAAGCATAGTTTGAAAGGGCTTTCTCCCGTTGCTTCTTTTACCGTCGTTCGATTACCCCATAGAACTTCTGAGACTGTGTCCGCCGACTTGCCCTTGAATTCATCTAGCTTTTTCTTAAGGGCTATGAGTATCTGTTTGTTTGCAGCCTCGGCTTGCCCGTTGCTCTGTGGGTGGCAGAATGACGCGTATGCGAACTTGATCCGATAGTCTGCCAAGAATGCTTGGATAGGCGCGCAGTCGAACTGGCATCCATGGTCGAATACTATTGCTGTCGGTATTCCGAACCTTGTTATGATATTCTTCCAGATGAATTTCCGTACTTGGTTGGCTGTTATCTTTGCTACCGGCTCGGCCTCAATCTTTTTTGTGAAGTAGTCGACAGCGACGATCAAGAACTTCCTGCCTTCAGAAGCTGTTGTGAAGGGTCCTACAATATCCATTCCCCATTGGGCGAATGGAATTGGATTCAGAATGGGCATCAGATCATTTGCTGGCATGCGTATTACTGGAGCGAACAACTGGCATTTTTCACATTTCTTGACATAGCTTTGTGCGTCCTCGAGCATAGTTGGCCAGTAGTAACCTTGTCTTTGGCAGATCAATGCAAGTGTTTTTCCTCCTACATGGTTTCTGCATATTCCTTCATGCATCTCTTCGATTAATCTTGCGGACTCGTATGCCGTCAAACATCGCAGCAGGGGGAGACTGAATGCTCTTTTATAGAGTTGTCCCTGATATATAACGTACCAACAGACGTCTTTTTTAATTTTCTTTGCCTCCTTGATATCTGCCGGCAGCACTCCTGTCGTCTTGTACGTCCAGATATTGTCGTACCATTCTGTGTTTGTCGTGATGACCATTATTTCTTTTCCTTTATCCTCCGTACTTCTTCTGTGCATGATTTCTATCATTACTGATTTATTGAGTTCGACTTCTTTCGAACTGGCTAGTTTTGCTAGGCTGTCTACGGCAGTGTTCAACGCTCTAGGGACCAGCTTGATCTCAAAAGCTTCTAACTTCGCTGTGAGTGTCTTCAGTTTCTCTTGATATCGCCGCATTGACGGCTCTTTTGTTTCGTACTCTCCTGAAAACTGATTTGCCACCAACTGAAAATCTGTTGTCATTACTATCCTCTTGGCATCTGCCAACAAACATAGCTGTACCCCTGCGATGGCTGCCTCATACTCTGCTTCGTTGTTCGAAGCCGCAAAAGTGAATATGATTGCGTATTCGAACTTATCTCCTGTCGGAGAAGTCATGACAACGCCGGCTCCTGCTCTCGACTGAGCGGCTGATCCGTCCACCTATACTTCCCAGGATTCTGCTTTGGCTTCAACCTCCTGATAAGATGCTTCGACTACAAAGTCAGCCAAGGCTTGCGCTTTTATTGCATTGCGCGGGTGGAATTCAAGATCGTACTCCGACAGCTCTATTGCCCATCGCAACAGCCTGCCGGCTGTATCCATTTTTTGCAAAGCTTTCTCTAGTGGGAAGTTCGTCAGGATTTCTATGGTATGTGCATCAAAGTATGGTCTGCGTTTTCTGGCGGCTATCAGGACTGCATAGGCTATTTTCTCTATCAGTGAGTATCTTGCTTCTTCCGGATTCAAAATGTGGCTGACAAAGTATATCGGCTGCTAGACTTTGTCTTTTTCGCTGATCAGTACGGCAGCAATGGATTGGGCTGAAGCGGACACATGCAACTGCAGCTTGTCGCCCTCTTCCGGCCTGGCTATCGTTGGCAAAGCTCGAAGGTGGTCTTTAACCTTCTCAAAGGCTCTTTCTTCGGTTTCTCCCCATTGAAATTTTCCGTTCTGCTTAAGATTGTTGAAGAATGGGATCGACCTGTCGGCTGACTTGCTAACGAATCTTGTCAGGGCTGCCATTCTTCCTGTCAGCCTTTGTACATCCTTGATGCTTTTTCGCTGAGGCAGATTAAGTATTTCTTCTACCTTATCTGGGTTTGCGTCGATACCTCTCTCGCTGACAAGGAAACCTAAGAACTTCCCCGATTTTACCCCGAACACACATTTCTTGGGGTTGAGCTTCATCTGGTACCGGCGTAGAGTTTCGAACGTTTCCCTGAGGTGGTCCACATGGTCGCTCTCCAATTTTCTTTTTATTATGGAGTCGTCTACGTATACTTCGATGTTGCGGCCTTTTTGGTTTGCAAACACTCTGTCGACCAGCTTTTGGTATGTTGCCCCGGCGTTCTTTAGCCCAAACAGCATGGCCTTGTAACAGAATACTCCCCCCTCGGTGATGAATGCTGCTTTTTTCCTGTCGGCCTTTGCAAGGATGACTTGGTGGTATCCGGAAAATGCGTCGAGGAAGCTGAGCAGTGCGTGGCCGGATGTTGAGTCGACTAGCCTGTCGATTCTTGGCAGTGGGTAGCAATCCTTTGGGCATGCTCTATTCAAATTTGTGAAATCTACACACATTCTCCACGAGCCGTTTGATTTTTTAACCATTACGACGTTGGCCAACCATTCTGGGTAGTCGCATGGTTCAATAAATCCTGTTGCCATCAACTTTTCTACCTCCTCCTGTATTGCTTGATTTCTTTCAGTTGAGAAGTTTCTTTTCTTTTGTTTTACCGGCCTGACTGATCTGTCGACGTTCAGTCAGTGCTCGATTACATCCGGGCTTATACCTGGCATTTCTTCTGCAGAAAATGCGAACACATCCGCGTGTTCTCTCAACAGACCGATCATGTTTACCCGCAACTGTGGGTCAATGTCGGTTCCTATCTTCACTGTTCTACCGGTTTCTCCTTCCACCAGCTCAATTTCCTCCAACTCTCCTCCGGCCTCTAGCCTGGGTAAGGTAGCCCCCTTCTCGATGCTTTCGATTGTGGATGACTCCTGTTTCTGCCTTTTCTCCTTCTTGGGCAACAGAGATTGTTCCCCCTCTGATTTTGGGGCTTGGCTTTTTGCCGGTCTTTTCGTTGCTGCCTCCCTTGTTATATTCATGGATGGGGTCAGTCGGCCTGGTGTATTTAATGCCGTCAAGTAGCATGATCTTGCTGACTCTTGACTGCCTCGGATTCTCTCAGCTTTCTCAAAATTTGACATGTATATCATGGTTAGATGGTATGTCGATACCAATGCCTGTGCATCGTGGATGAATGGCCGGCTCACGATGACGTTGTATGCAGCTGGCACTTTGATTACCAAGAAGTCTACCATTAGGTCCCTTGCGGTCCTCCCCTCTCCAATCTGTACTGGTAGCCTGATGCTACCTTCCGGAAAGACAGTGGCTCCGGAGAATCCTATCACTGGATAGTTGACTCGTGTGAGCTTCTTCTCGTCTATTTTCAGCTGAATGAAGGCTTCCCAAAAGATAATGTTCGCTGAACTCCCTCCATCCACCAGTATTCTTTTTACTGGGAAGTTTTCTATTTCGAGGCCCAAAACCAGTGGGTCGTCGTGAGGGTATACGATACCGCGGCAGTCGGCAGGGGTGAACGAGATGTTTGGCATGGCTGGGGGTGACGGCCATTTTCTGGCGCTATGATAGTTTATCAGGTGGCGGTGCTCACCAAGGCTTCTACCTCCTCCACTGATTGTTCCTGCATGGCATGGTCCGCCGGATATGACCCATACTGTCGGCCCTTTCTGGCCATTATTTCTAGCATCTCTGCTGCGGCTTGTTTCTAGTGCCTTTTGTTCTATTCTGAGTGGTGTTTAGGTGGATGGTAACCTGTTGTTTGTGTTATTGCTCTGCCGGCTGCTATTCTGTTGGTTGTTGTTGCCCTGCCGGGCTTTATGTTGCGTCAGGTAGCCTCTCCTGATCATATCTTCGATGTTATCTTTCAAATCTCTGCAGTCTTCCGTATAGTGCCCACAGTCGTCATGGAATGCACAGTACTTCGGCTGTGGTCTGGGTTTGTCACTCATTGGTGGAGGCCTTTTCCAGTTTTCGTTTTTGTTGACATTGTAAATTGCGGCCCTTGGGGCGTTCAATGGGGTGTATTCATGGAAAGTGGGGTAGGTGTTGGTTGACTGTTTCTGGTGATCTCTCCCTCGGAGGTCCCTCCTCAAATCATCCTTCCTGAATCCCCTACTCTGATTTTGTTGCGCCAGCTGAGCCGGCCTAGGCGCGACATTTCTAGTCGGTGCCGACTGATAATGGTTTGGGATTGTCATCAGCTCATCACTCTTGATGTATTCATGGGCCTTTACCAGTGCGCTTCCCAGATCCGTGAAGGATTTCCTTCCCAAGTATTTTTTGAACTCGCAGTGGTTCATTCCTCTCATCAGGGCCACCACGGCTATCTCTTGTTGCAAGTTTGGTATGCTGGTGAATTCGTTGTTGAACCTGGTGAGGTAATCTCTTAAGGACTCCCCGCTCCTTTGGGTGACTGCCATCAGTTCTCCTGACGTTTTCTTTCTCTGCTGCCGACTGATAAACCGGAGCATGAACTCTGCTTCTAACTGTCGGTAATTGTATACTGACCCCTTTGGCAGTCCCTTATACCACCCGGACGCCACTCCCAGCAGTGTGGAGGGAAACACTTTGCACCACATGGCATCGGAATCTGTATACAACATCATATGTTGCTCGAATGTGTTGCAATGGACCTCCGGATCGGTGGGTCCGTCATACTTGCAGAGTGGGAACTTCAATTTCTCAATTGGTTCTTCCAGAATGTCTGCGCACAGGGGTGAGTTTGCAGGTTGGATGGTGTAACGGCGCGGCGCGTATCTTTGAGGCGCTTCTCTTGTCTCCTCGATGTCCATAGGTTCTGGTCGACTGCGCAGAGCAATCGCCTGGTGTGTGTTGGGGTGTTGTTCGTGTTGTTCTATGATCTGTTCTCCGAATAGGTTTTTTATCGGTAGTCTCTTCTTTTTTGTGCCGACTGGTGTTTCCGCTGCCTGGTTCATGATTGTCCTGGATGCGGGTTCTGTGTTTGCTTTTCTCGCTGGTTTCAGGGCCGACAGCGCGGCCATCACCGCTCTTGCCGTGGCCAACTGTTCCTCCGAGAACTGACTGGCGAGTTCAGACGGCATTTGCGTATTATTTTGAGCTGGGCTTTCGGGCTCTTCGTCTGAGTCGTCGTCCTCGACTGAGTATCCAAGGACATGTAAGGGTGTTGCCGCAGTCGTAGTTTTGCTGACTACCGACTGGCTCCCTAGCTGGGGGGTGGGTTGGTCATTGACGGGTGTTATGATTGGCTCTGCTGAATACAGCGTGGATTTCAGCGGGGTTGTTGTTTTTGTCGTCTGTGTACTCTGTGGGGTTGTTTTCGAGGCCTGTTTTTTGCTTTTCTTATACGAATTCGACTGCGTACCTTCCATTCTCAATGGTGAACTTTGATGGTTTGGGGTTGTTTTTTTTGTTTTTTTTGTTTTTTTTGTCTGGCTGTGGGTTCTGTTTACAAGTGGGGGTCCCCTCCTTCTAGCGCCAATTGTTCCGGTTGTGGACTTGGAACAGGAAAGGGACGACTGGCTTCCTCTTGAGATTGCTGACTGTATCCTGCACAGTGAAACCGTTAACTAGCCTCGGGGGTGATCCGAGAATTACCCCTCCGATGCTTAAGTCAGATTATGCCGGTAGCTCTGTAATAAATGCTTATAAGAATGATTGGGGTGGAATCGCGTACCTTTGGAATTGATGGGGGTCCGTATATATAGACGGGTTACTTGTACGGAGGATCTGGGTTATTACCCGTTGGGTCCGTATCCTCTCTTTCGGGTCTGACTGATGGATGATGTTAGAGCAATGCCGGCTGGGATTGTAAACCCAAGGTACCGACTGCAGGCTTGGTGTCTCCTATGAGTATATGCGTGTGTTAAAGCTGTTATGGGCTGTCCTACCGGCATGCCAGTAGGGCTTCCCGTACAACTATATATGTATACAAATGATATGTAGGACTGTCGTGAATGAGGGAACCCATAGTTAGGGAGCCGGGTGTGCAAGACATGAAAGAATTCAATGTGAAGCCTATCGCAGCTTGGAAAGGTTAGCCTGGAAAAGCTTTGCAATCTGGAAATAAAGGGTAGCCTGTGGCAACTTCTCAATACGAACATTTCCAATGAGGCGGTAGCAACACCGTTAAAGGAACACGTGAAACATAGTGAATCTCCTGTGAAAGTAATTTATATGTCAAATAAGGTGCCAAATTATGTTAGAACTTTATAAACACATTGTTGCATATAGATGTAGGTTTCTTACTTTGGTAGTCTTAGAGAGCACACAATGTGTAAAGAGTGAAAGTATGTCAGCAAGCAATATAGTGTCTATAATGTTTTCTAGCTTCTTTTTAGTCTCTCATGACTTGTTGTTGTAAAATAATTAAAGATGTTGTAAATGTGTGTGACTCTACTAATCGTTATTTTGCAAAAAAAAAAAAAAAAAACTATTTGCAAAAAAAATCTATATATAGAGTAATTTTCATTATAAAAATGGTCGTACTTTGCAACTTGCAAGGTACAACCAATGTTATATTTTCTCATTTATCTTTTGTACTCTAATATTCTTTGTCACAATGGCTCTCAAAACCTAACCAAGACATGCACATAAATCTTTCCAAACTACATGAAGCCAACTGCATAAATCATGGCATGAAATATCACTTTTGGGGAAAACTAACAAGTCTCAATCTACTGTCATACCCATATATATACACACAGCTAAATCACTCCTTAGATGTATAACCTTTTAAACATGTAGTTAAAACTTGAAAGTCTATGAAATAATATGGACTAGACTTGTTCAACAGGCTGAGCTAGAATTAACCGGGCCGGGCCGACAATTTTTCTGGCCGGGCTGGGCCGGATATATATTAAACGGGGTGTACGATATAGGCTTTCTTTGAGTCTGTATGTATTTCAAATAAAAAAGCATGTGTTAACCATAATAATCATGAAAATGCAACCTTGTACATTACAATAGTAGGGTGAAGGAAACACTTCTTGCTGAATGCATTTCCCATATGAAACACAAATCATAAGACAACTGCGCTGTTGAATTAAACAATCTGCATGAGTCCCAAAAATCATTTCAAATAATAAACTCATAAATGAAACAAGCAACATAGTTACATAGTGTGTTACAGTACAACCAATAACCACACTACCATCTATCACTAAAGAGGTCCAAGGACTTAATCAAACTGAAATTAACCAAACAAATAGGTTACTCAGAAGTTGACCAATTCAAAGGAAGTTTTTAAATGGATTTCTCTTCAAATTCTGACTTAAATACCTACCTGTAACAGGTGTTCCTTCACAGATAGAACAACAACGCAGTATAAGAAAACCTACATAAAACAACATCACAATATAACAAATATAGCAAAATAAATGAGTTCATGAATAAATGAGAAGTAATAGGACGAATTACCTACAAGGGAAAGAAAGTATCACTCTCATTGTTTTCATCATTTTCAATCATTTCTTCATCTTCCTCATCATTTTCATTATCCAAGTCTAATGCAATGCCATTTTCATCACTTTCCAAATCTTGAACACACACTAATGCTTGCACGGTTTATGGATTTAATGAGCTACGAATTGGGGAAATAGTCTTCCCTCCAATGCTAAAACCCGACTCAGAAGCTACGATGCTAACCGAAATTGTTAGCAAGTCCCTAGACAATTTTGAGAGGTCCGAATATCTTATTGCTTTTTGATGCCAATACTCTAACACATCCAATTCCAAATTCCTATCAAGAGGCTCCTCTTCTGAATAAATTTCAAGTTGTGACTTTCCAACTTGGCTCATAGCAGTTTTTGGATCATAACTATTGTTCCGGTGTTGAAACAATGGGCTTCGTATGAAGGCCCTTTTTGTTGGTGTGGAAGATCTTGCTTACCTGAATGAGTTGTGTCCGAATTTACCTGCACAATGACCATGTCACTAGCCTCGGGGGTGTTTCCGAGGAAAGCCCCTCCGATGCCTAAGTAAGAACAGTGCTCGGATTTTAGGGAGAGTTCTCTAGAGAGTAGTCTTAAGGCAATAAATTGGACGTATCTTGAGGTGTGAGCCTTGGCGGCCTATTTATAGTGTTTGTGTAATAAATGCCCAGAAATTATTTATTGCAATTGGGCTTTGGGCCTTTGTTGGTGGCTGACAAGCCATGTAGGTTAGAATGGTGTTGATGTTATTGTATAGAGCCATTGGGCTTTGGACTGTTGGCCCAATTGGTGTCCAATTGGGAGCCCAAACAACATGCCCCCAGACCCGGTCCATTTAGAATTAAATGGGTGGGTTTCCAAGTATCAAAAGTCCAAAAGTTCTCTTTTTTTTTCAAAAACGAGCATTTGAATCCGTGCTTTTGTGGGACAGGTGTCGAAAAGGTCTTCGGAAGTGTTTTTGATCGAGTGGGTTAGAATAAAGTGGAAGTTGGGCGGTTTTTGGATCGTGGTTTATAAATACTGGATCCATTTCCCTGTTTCAAACTTTATTCACTCAAATCTCTCAAAGCTTCCAAAGAATTCCGGCGATTTCCTTGTGACCTCTCTTCAGATCTTTGCAAATTCACTGAGAACCTGCTTCGGGACCTCACTCCATTTGTTTTATCGGCAATTTCTACTTCAGGAAAGGTAATTTGTTTCCAGTTTTCTCTTCCTTTTTCTTTTTTTCCATTTCTGTGTTCTTTGGTGCTTTAGACTTTGGTGTTTTTCCATGGCTGGGGGACGATGGAAAAAGAAGTCTGGCGTGGTGTCTTCTTGTAGTGAAGAAGAAGAAATCAGAGTTTCCTTGGAGCGGCCGAGGAAAGTTTCTCCCGAGGTTGATGGTGAAGAGCGCTACGGGGAGGAAGCTCGTGCTGGGTCGAGCCGTGGGGCTGGTGTTACTGGCCGTTTTGCAGTTCGCCCTTTCTTTCCGACCCGATGGGAGGCTTGCGGCTCTCTTCAATGATAAATCCGAGATTGTTGGTCCGGATGGTACGGCAATTGACGGGAAATGGTTGATAAAAGCGAGGAAAGGGCATTTCCATCGGCTGGCCGAAGATTTGTACGGTATTCAATATGCCTTGGGTTATTGGTGCGAGCTTCCGACCCAGAAGAATGCGAGGGTGAATCATCCTCCTCCTGGCCACATTGCTCTATATCTCCGTTACTTTGACTACGGACTTCGGTTCTCCCTGGATCCGTTCATCGCTCGCGTGCTTGAGGAGTACAACATTTCGTTGGCTTAATTGACGCCGAAGTCCATGCGTCACATTATAGGGTACCGTTGGATGTGTGACTTCCTCGGCTACGAGCCGTCTATTGAAGTTTTCAAAGAGATGCATGAGCTCGTGCGGAATTCGAATGCTGAAGCTGGTTGGTGGGCTATAAACAATAAAAATAAACGGAAAAAAGAAGCCCTCTACATGACCACGTATCCGTACGTGTCCTCAGTCCATAAGTGGAAGAAGAAGTGGCTCTTGGTTCGAGTGCCTGTAAATCCGAAGCATCCTAACTACTATTCACCTCTAAAGTGGTTCGTGAGGGTGGATCCGTTGATGTCGAGGGTCGGACCTGTCGATCCGAGGAATACGGACCACACTGTGCAGTTGGAGTGGTTCAAGGCGGAGATATCTCGGGAGCCTGAGTATTGGCTCCCGAACTTGCATTAAATCACTCAGGAGGTCATCCTCGCTGCTGCCTGTCTCAGTAGGATCTATGACATGGGTGGCATTTTCTATGCTGAGATCGTGCTTCAGTTGAGGTGTTTTCCTCCCTCTTTTTGGTGCTATTAGATCTTATATTTTGTTTTGTTTCTTTTTCGTGCAGAGCAAGGCGAAAGAGCTATCGTTCGCGAGGTTTTGGGCTATAAGTCTGACGGTGGTGAGGTCCTTGTTCGTTTCCCGCCGTACGATTTTAAGAAGCAAATTCCTCGGCAACCGAAGCTAGAAGATCACCAGTTCTCGACTCACGCTCTCGCGCATCTGAAAGACGTTCGGGCTGATCCTTGGGATTCAAGGAATCCTGGAGAGGCGGTTCCGAGGCGGACCGTTCTACCTGAATTGGTAACTACCTCTGATCCGGTAACAATATTTGATTTAATTCTTTTTCTTCGGATCCGTGTCTCCTGTTGTCGAGGTTTGATTCTCATTTCTACTCTTTCTACCTTTCAGGGGCCTGAGGTAGCAGCTGTTGCTCCTATTGTCTCGTCTGCTTCATCTCCTCCTTCTCTCGATGTGCCCGAAGTAAGCAGTGTATCATTTTTGTTTTTAATTTGTCTTATCGTTGACTCATTCCGATGCCCTGCTTTTTCTGGTGGATTTAGGAGAGGAAGAAGTCGAGGAAGAGGAACACTTCGGAGGAGAGATCTTCACCAAAAAGGAAGAAGGTTTCTAAGGAGAAATCTCCTCCGAAATTGAAGAGGAAGACTTCTTCATCTTCGGGGAAGGTAACTCCTCGTCCCGAAGTTCTCGAAATTTTGAGTCGTCGTCCTCACCTTACTGAGGTGCGCATTCAACAGGTGGTTGCTGAGGATCCGAGTCTTGCTGAAACGGGTGAGCGCTATCTTGCTGAGCAACGAGAGCGAGAAATGGGTCCACCCAAGAATCTTCGCAGTTTCTCCCTCTTTCAGGCCAAAAGTTGAAGAGCGTGGCGGTGCTGGTGGGGAGTGAGCCGCTGGATTAACTGTAATACCTCGTATTTTTATAATAATTATAAATATATTTTATTATATTTATAAAGAATTTTATGATTTTTTAGAATTTATTTCGCAATTAAATATTATTTTAATGTATTTTAATTAATTAGACTATTTATTATTTTAATTAATTATGAAACGAATTTAATTTTCGAGTCGGGAAATTTAATGGAGTCGCAAGTAATTTTAAAGGTTTGGGTTTTTAATTAAAAGTCCAACTCGTTTTATTAAACGAGCCCAATCAAAAGAATTTAATTCTAAACACTAAAGCTAGCCCAATCATTTAACTGCTAGGCCCAATATCAAATTCCTAAGCTTAGCCCACTAGGGATTTGGGAGCCTATAAATAGGACTCCCCTCATTAAATGATCCCCTTATTTTTCATTAAACCCTTCCTCCTTTACTTGCCCAACACTCCTCTCTCTCTCTTCTCTCCCTTGTGCCCGGCACCCCTCACCCGCACAGCACGAGCACTTTCGTGCCTTGTGCTGCCGTGCCTTGTGCCTCTCGCACACCGTCGCTGCCCCTTCCCCTCGTCGCTCCTCTCGCCCTCGCGTAGCGCAGCACACCAGTGCTGTTGTGCACTGTTGTTGTTGTTGTTGTTGTTGTTGTGCGCTGCTGTGCCGCTGCCCCTCTCGCCCAGCCACACACGCACACCCCTCACTCTCTTGCTCGCCCAGCCCGCGCACTCGTCCCTCTCATGTCGCGCTGCTGTTGCGTGCACTGCTGCTGCCTTCGCTCTTCGTCCGCGCGCGCACACACAAATCGTGTGTGTGTGTTGTTCTTGTTCGTTTGTTCAATTTTTCGCCCAATCACATTCAATTCGTGGTTGTTCCGTGCTATAGGCCGGATTGGTATAATTCTCTTCTTCCTTACCTATTCTATTTCAATTCTGTATTTTAAATTATATTATTATTATTATTATTATTGTTTTGAGTAATTAAAATGCTGGGAAACGGTTGTGAACACCGTATTCTGATGATTTACATGTTTTGATTCTTGAGGCGTATTTTAATTATTAAAGTATGAAATTTCAAATTCACTTATTTAAGAAAGACTTGATTTTTATGGTGTTAAATTGATTTTTATTGGAGAATTAAGGTTAGGGTTTTAACCTAGACGTAAAGGGTCAATTGATTAGCATAATTAGGTGATTGATTTATTTATGATAATCAATTATATTTTCAGATTTATAAAAAGGTTTAAAGTGTCGATTTTTATTGATTATAAGGGTGGAAAAAGTATGTTTTCATACTAGGGTGTAGTTTTGCAAATTGAGACGATTAATTTATTAAAGAACGATTAAATTCTAATTATCGTCAAGGTTTTATATTTCATAAAAGTTGCTGGAAATTTAATGAACATGGAAATAATTAAGGTTTCATTATTTTGATGATAGGAGGTGATTTCTAAGTGAGTATCGTGTTCGCAAAGTGGCCCCTACACTTATATATTCAAGGTACGTACAAGTCTAGGGCGACCACAGTATT
The DNA here is from genome assembly GCF_020520425.1 of Spinacia oleracea. Taxonomy (NCBI): domain Eukaryota; kingdom Viridiplantae; phylum Streptophyta; class Magnoliopsida; order Caryophyllales; family Amaranthaceae; genus Spinacia; species Spinacia oleracea. Next base: position 109,718,182 of record NC_079490.1, read on the forward strand.
TGTCAAGGGACATTACATGATTATTTATTGATGTGAATTATATTACGTGAACTTGGTGAATTCATATTTGATTTGGTGGATAATCATGTGAATTATTATTATTGGAATTATTGATTTGTTGATTGAACAAGCATGTTGGGACTATTATGAGTATGGATTTCATTGTCAATCATGTTGTTCAATATTTATTGCATGTATGGTTTGTTTCACATGCAAGGGATGTATTATTTATTGTTATGCTATTGTACGGTATGTCTAGCATACTTTTGAGCAAATTATTCGTGCCTCGTTGTACCATTTATTTTACCACATGTGAAGGGTTCGCTCACGTAAGCCACTGCACATGTAGGGTTCAGTTGGGAATGTTTTATATGAAATGAATTAGGATTTTTCGTGCTAGGGCACAACCCTCATGTTAACAGGCATGATGTGGAATCTCACCTTTTGTGAGACGTGAAGGAAATAATGCCCTTGGTCCAAGTATGCATTCTATGTTAAGTCTAATAAATGCGGTTCAGTATTAATTAACAAGTTAATAATTCAGTGAGATCAAGTGAGCTGAATGCCTAGCTAGAGGCCGCTTCAGTTCAAGTGGAATTAATGATATTAATCCACAACTTACTCTTGACTGAACCCGTAGGGTCACACAAATAGTACGTAAACGGATCAAGTATTTAATGGCATTAGATACTCCATCTATGGATATTCGGAATCGACGGATCTTGGTTTCAGTGGGAGCTGAGATCGTCACAGGCAAGAAATGAATACTCCGGAAACGATGATATTGCCGGAAACGGAAATATGGATCGTATCTGAAATATAAATATTATCCAAGTCGTAGATGTTGCCGGAAACGGAAACATGGTACGTATCGGAAAATATTATCGGAAATGGAAATATTACCAGAATCGGAAATATTGCCGGAAACGGAAATATTGTCAGAATCGGAAATATTATCGGAATCGGAAAATAATTCCGGAAACGGAAATATTAAATATTTGTTCGAAACGGAAATTGATTCCGGAATCGGAAATATTAAATATTGTTCGTATCGGAAATGAATTCCGGAACCGGGAATTTAATCGGAAGCGTATCGTACGAATTAGCATCGGACGAGGCCTGCCGGACGAAGGCCCAGCACGAAGTCGGGCCATCGCCCAGCAAGCCAAACGCGCGCCCAGCCAAGGCAGCGCCCAGGCCCACCGCAAGGCAGGCCCAGCGCGCGCCAAGGCCATGGCCTCGCTGCGTGGGCTGCTGCTCGCACGCACACGCATGGGCGGCCCTCGTGGCTGCCGTGTGTGTGTGAGTTTGTGTTCATGCATGATTCCTAAAACTATTAGAATTAGTATATGATTAAATTCCTATTCCTAAAAGGATAAATTAATTAATTAGAGTTCTTATAGGATTCTAAGTTTAATTAATTCGTATCCTACTAGGATTCCAATTCCCTTTCCATAACTCTATAAATACGTGCCTAGGGTCACATATTTTGAGAGATTAATTCAAGTATTCAAAGTGAGTTTTGAGAGAAAAATTCAGCCACATTCCTTGCTCAATAGTGCCGAAAATTCTAGTACCTTAAGGGCGATTCTAGTTGGTCAATCTTAAGGCGGATCCGGACGTGCACTATCTACGGAGGGACGACACTTGGATTCCTAAAGACTTGTTCTTGTTCGGTTCGGGCGCAGCTAGGGAAGGCACGCAAAAAAGAGTATGCATCTAAATTATGCTATATGATTATGTGTAAATAATATGTATTCCTGGCTAAATGGTTGTTTCCGCATGATTTATGAATTGTCATATGTATCATAACCTAAAAGTGGTATCACGAGCCTCTTATTATTTTCATAATCTAAATTGCATGAACATGGTTAAATATTACAAATTTTCAAGAATTAAAAGGGGTGATTAATTTTCGTAATTGTTAATTAATTGCAAATTGCGTTTATTTAATTATACGCACGCAATTTTTCGGCAGTTTCTTCGTTACTCATCCAAATCGAGTGATTTTTGTGTCAATACCGCATGTAAAAGGCATTCTAAAATTTTGACAAAAATAGTAATTTTCTGCCGAACCCAGAATTCTCAAATTCGAAGCCTAACTATGACTTTTCGAAGGTTTTAGTTTTTCGAATGCAAAATTTCGTAAATTTAAGATGTTAAATTAAATATTTGCGATTCTTGTTGATAAATCTTGAATTTTTGATTGACCTACTGTATATGTTTAACAAGTTTGAATGCCTAGCCTTGTTAATTATGCAATCTAATTTGTAATTATGATTAATTTGTTGAAAATTAGAATAATTTAGAATTAATTTGATTTTCATAATTAATTATAATTTAATTAGAAACCTATGATTAAAAACCACCATAAAAATTGTAAATTTATGTTAAATTTTAAATTTTTATGACCTAGACTTGAATCCATAATAATCGGAAATCAATTGGATAATAAATTTTCGATTTTTCGCCCTAAAATTATGAAATTAATATTATTTATTAATTTGTCATTAATTTTAAATATAAATTTTAATTTTTTATGCGATTCGTTCATATGACTTGCACGCACAAAGCAATGGACGCTTCGTGTTACCCTTAAGGGGTGTTGTATAGTGCGGGCATGCGACGACGAGCAAGGGAGCTCGTCGCCCGTGCGGCACGAATGCAATGAGCAAGGGCATGGTGCACGAGCACAAGGCAGCAGCCCTGCCTTTTGTCGTGGGCCACGAGCTATGAACAAATGGGCATGGGCGAAAGGCAAGCCAAGGCAGTCGCGTGTGGGCAGCAAGCGAGCTGCGCCACGACGCGCACTGCCTCGCGCAAGCGCGCGCAGCCTCGCGCGCAGCGAGCGCAAGCTCGCGTGCCACGAGCGCTGCGCCCAGCGATTGATCGCGCGCAATTGCTCGCGCGCACAGCGAGCGATGGCTCGCGCGCACAGCGAGCAATGGCTCGCGCGCACAGCGAGCGATGGCTCGCGCGCAGCGAGCGCTGGCTCGCGCGCACAGCGAGCGATGGCTCGCGCGCAGCGAGCGCTGGCGAGCGCGCACAGCGAGCGATGGCTCGCGTGCGTCGAGCGCTGGCGCGCGCGCAGCGAGCACCATAGCGTGCGATGGCTTGCGATGGAAGATGCAGCAGCTATGCGACGAGCGCATGGGCTGCGCGCACATGGCCAGCGATGGCTGTGTGCGTGCGGCCCATGGGAGTGCGATGCGTAGGGTGTTTGCATTACGATTAGATCGTTTTGAATGTTTAATTTGAAATTTTCAGTTTACGTAATTTTAATTAATTTTAAAATTAATAATTTAAATTATTTTCTTGGATTTTAATTTTGAATATTGTTATTATAATAAATTTTATTTATTCTAATTATTTTACTAAAATTAAAATCATGAATTAATTTAAATACGACTGAAATTAAATTAAACTTTTTGGATTCAATTATAAATGAGCTTTAAATTTTAATTAAATTTGTATGTTTCCGGTTAGACTAGAAATACATTTTTATGTTTAAAATTAGTAAAGCATATGAATTTATTGGTTTAAGTGGGAGCCCTTTTAGTCATAAACTCTTGATTAGGTCTACAAATCCTTAAGGTTAAAACAACTTGATTAGAATTAATAAGGACTGAATAATTGGTAGATTATTGGTGCCCTTGATTAATTGCTGCAAATGTTTACGTGATGCATAATGTGTTTTACTAACCAGCTATGTGGGCCATTCATGATAATGAATGGGTGAATGGTATATATTGTATATGTACTGTTTTGCAGGTTATGAAGTGACTAGTATGGCCCAAATAGGATAGAAAATATGGTCTGCGCACCATTAATTTGAATGTAATTGGTCTAAAGTACCAAAGTTATTTTTCAATTCAAATATGGTCTGCGTACCATCAAATAGTTGTAATTAGTTTTAATTATAGCTTATCCTATTTGAAGAAAATGGTGCCTCCCACGGAGATTTTCAAGACGGACTTTGAAGTCAAAGCTTCAAGATGAAGTCGGGCCATACTAGATCACATTTATCTTATGCATGCTTTAAGTTATTTATTGCTTTAAATATGTCTTAATTATGCATGAGACTGTGGCTTGATTATGTTGCATGATTAAGGATTTTAGTTCACTTAAAATCTAACCAACATAGTAAGAGCCTTAAGTTCCAAACTTAAAAATTGAGTTAAAAGGTGCCATGCCAAAATATACACTTGCTTGGATATCCTTTACATCAATCTAGTAATAGTTTTCGCTCAGCGAGGTGTTACTTATTGGTCCTAAAGGGGCAAGGTACACAAATAATTGTGAGTACATGTTAGTTTTGGTGAAACTCAACGATATAAGTAAGGAGTCCTTTTATGTCGTGGCAAAATCGATAGGTTTACCTAATAAGTTCTTAAACGTACCTATCAACCAAGAATAGTTTCTAGACTATTAGCAAAAGGCTTTTGCTTACCTAAGATGTTTTAGGATTAAGTCGACAAACCGTGCTTAGTTCTTCAATGATTTTAGGATCTTGGAATCATTTTATTCACACCTGCCGGAACAATAAAATCGAATAAAATGCTAATAACTTGTTTGAATTGCATGGTTGCTTTAATTTCAACTTATTATTCATGATAAATGTTTAGACTTTGCATGCTTCAATGTATGTTTTAATTATTGTTTATAATTAAATATCTTGCACTGCAATAAATCCTTTTAGAAAGGTAACAGTAAATTTCCTCGATTGGTAGTGAATCCAAGAACGATTCATGGAAAAGAGAGAAAGTGAGCAAATTAAAATGTACGTTTCTTATATCGACTTTTATGGTTGTTTTCGAATATCAAAGTCGAATGGCAAACCAATTGGTGCTTGTGAATTCAAAATACAATGTAGTTTTGAGATCATAAAGCATTGAGTTTAAACGCTCAGCCTTACCAATGGTTAACAACCTAATATCTTTGTCCATTTATTTCTCGAATGAGTCTAGTCCCTAGACATTCGAATAGATCGATACTTAGAGAACTTTAGAAGCTTCTAGTAAGATCATCTAGTTGAAACAAAAAAAAAAAAATTCAATATAAATTAAAATGGTAAAGAACCTTGTTGGTGACATTGGACATGTCTAACAAAGTATAAAAGTCAACACTAAAGAATTCAATTCTTAAGACTATAAGAAAGGGTACAAGAAATAGGAAAACAAAGGAACATATGAAAGGAATTTACGATTCCGTTTCTACCTATAAGTTTATGTTTAAAGAGAAGTGACCTAGCAATCAAACTTCCTTGGTATCATATACCGCTTGAGGTTCTTACTTCGGTAATAACTCAAACAATGGAAGCTAGGATACACTAATGACCTACAAGTGGGAAATGAAGCATGGCAATGCTACATTAGTTGTAGGGTCATCTAGTTTGTTTTAAGTCCTTTCAAAGGCTGGAACTAAATGGCTATTTTGTTCCATAATCAGCATACCTAAATTTCTGCTTCAAACACAGAAAGACTCACATTCAGAAGAACAAAAACAATTTGAATGAAATGGTCATTTACGGAATGAGTCAATATGCTTGATTAAAACAAACAACTCTTTAAAGAACTTTACTAGGTTCAAATCAACCCCTTGATTTGAGTTCCACTAATCTTTGGCATTGTTGCTTAGACCATATCAACAAGTTAACATTCAAAAACTCTAATTTTATGGACTTTTGAAAGTTCATTGATTTCTAGATCAATTTAAGACGACTAGTCTTACTTGTTGAAAGTAACAAAAGATATGAACTATTGTTAGAACACCTAGACAATAGAGTTCAAAGCTAAAGAAAGGTTTTTTGACTTTATTATTTCACACAGATTTGAGTAAATATAGGTTTATTTACTCAATGTGATATAAGTTTGAATCTGTTTGGCTAGTTCAAAGATTCAGAAGTATAAATCCCACTTGGCAAGAAATCATAAAGATCTAGGTTAGATCATGTTGATGATTACTTGAGACCAAATATGATCATCAATGATTGTGTGTTGTAATTTCACAATCTAGGTCCATAAGATATGGCATATCTTAGTTGGAATAATCGAAGTCAGTTAGTACTTGATTCGATCAATGATGGATCATAAAGACTTTTCCTATAATTTCTAATACAAAATGCTCAACTACCACCAAACTAAACCAAATTCGTCAAAGCTATTGAAAAGTAATTTCAGAATAACTTTTCATAAAATATATCTAGAGAGTTGCAAAACTCAGTGGGAGCTTAGTGTTTGTCATTCGACAAACTAAGGCTCAAGTATAGATATATGTTTCATTGTGATTTATTCAAATGAGACACAAGGGTATTGTTTCTACCACGAATTTTTGAGAACATAATGTTTGTTTGCTCGAAATGATGTCCTTTTGGAGATTCGTTTCCAAAATGACAAGTGGGAGAAAAAGACCTCGAAAGTCTTCGAGGCGAACAACAAACATAAACGGACATTCCGGAGGCTTTTCGAAGTGCTTCAGAAAATCCGAACTTATTCTGTAAGGACTTTACAAGTGGCTTTAAAGAATAGACATCTCTTAGAAGACTTTACAAGTGCTTCAAGGAGAACAGAATATTCAAAGGACTTTTAAGTGGCTATTGATATTCTATTGTTTGATGTTCTATACCCAAGTAGGCATAGAATTCAAGTCACTGAAACTATGAGATTCTTCTATTAGATAGTGAAGAAACATAGAGATCAGGTCAATGAAACTATGAGATTCTTCTATTAAATAGTGAAGAAACCTACAACTTGCAGTCAAACTATTATCATGTAGATTAATTTGTGACTTGTAAGAAAGCTATGACGAAACCCAGATTCCCTAAAATGGTTAGAGGCCATATATAGACTCAAATGTTTTAAATGGTTAGAGGCCATAAAACATACTCAATGTTTTGATGACAAAATTGAAATTTTGTTGATTTGCAAGAATAGTTTCACACCTATTGGTTGCAAAGTTTAAGGATAAAAACCATCAAACATGAAATTGTGTTCACACACAAAGCTAGATTAGTTGCTAAAGGTTACAAGCAACTTCACGATGTGGATTGTGTTGAAACCTCATGCAAAATCGTAATGCTTAAGTCTATAATTCAAGCAATGATTGCATATTGGTACATATGGCAATTGGATGACAAAACATCTTCCTCAGTCAAATGTTGGAAAGAACTATGTACATGCTGAAGGAAATAATGCCCTTGGTCCAAGTATGCATTCTATGTTAAGTCTAATAAATGCGGTTCAGTATTAATTAACAAGTTAATAATTCAGTAAGATCAAGTGAGCTGAATGCCTAGCTAGAGGCCGCTTCAGTTCAAGTGGAATTAATGATATTAATCCACAGCTTACTCTTGACTGAACCCGTAGGGTCACACAAATAGTACGTAAACGGATCAAGTATTTAATGGCATTAAATACTCTATCTATGGATATTCGGAATCGACGGATCTTGGTTTCAGTGGGAGCTGAGATCGTCACAGGTAAGAAATGAATACTCCGGAAACGATGATATTGCCGGAAACGGAAATATGGATCGTATCGGAAATATAAATATTATCCAAGTCGTAGATGTTCCCGGAAACGGAAACATGGTACGTATCGGAGAATATTATCGGAAATGGAAATATTGCCGGAATCGGAAATATTGCCGGAAACGGAAATATTGTCAGAATCGGAAATATTACCGGAATCGGAAAATAATTCCGGAAACGGAAATATTAAATATTTGTTCGAAACGGAAATTAATTCCGGAATCGGAAATGTTAAATATTGTTCGTATCGGAAATGAATTCCGGAATCGGAAATTTAATCGGAAGCGTATCGTACGAATAAGCATCGGACGAGGCCTGCCGGACGAGGGCCCAGCACGAAGCCAGGCCATCGCCCAGCAAGCCAAGCGCGCCACACAAACAGCCACGCCAGGCCCAGCGCAAGGCCAGGCCCAGCAGGCCGTGGCAGCGCGCACAGCGCGGGCAGTGCGCGCGGGTGCTTGCGTGGGCTTGTGGCTCGCGCAGGCCTCGCTGCGTGGGCTGCTGCTCGCACGCACGCATGGGCGGCCCATCGAGGCTGCCGTGTGTGTGTGCGTAAGTGTTTGTGTTCGTGCACGTTTCCTAAAACGTGCAGAGTTCGGTTAATGATTAAATTCCTAATTCTATTTGATAAATTAATTAAATTAGAGTTCTTGTTGGATTCTAGGTTTAATTAATTTGTATCTGAATAGGATTCCAATTCCCTTTCCATACCCCTATAAATATGTGGCTTGGGCTCACAATTTATGACGAGTTTAAAAGTATTCAAAGTGAGTTTTTGAGAGAAAAATTCAGCCACACATCTTGCTCAAAAGTGCCGAAAATTCTAGTACCTTAAGGGCGATTCTAGTTGGTCAATCTTAAGGCGGACCCGGACGTGCTGTGGACTATCTACGGAGGGACGACACTTGGAGTCCTAAAGACTTGTTCTTGCTCGGTTCGGGCGCAGCTAGGGAGGGCACGCAACAAAGAGTATGCATCTAAATTATGCTATATGATTATGTGTAAATAATATGTAATCCTGGGTTAATGGTTGTTTCCGCATGATTTATGTGAAGGAAATAATGCCCTTGGTCCAAGTATGCATTCTATGTTAAGTCTAATAAATGCGGTTCAGTATTAATTAACAAGTTAATAATTCAGTGAGATCAAGTGAGCTGAATGCCTAGCTAGAGGCCGCTTCAGTTCAAGTGGAATTAATGATATTAATCCACAGCTTACTCTTGACTGAACCCGTAGGGTCACACAAATAGTACGTAAACGGATCAAGTATTTAATGGCATTAAATACTCCATCTATGAATATTCGGAACCGACGGATCTTGATTTCAGTGGGAGCTAAGATCGTCACAGGCAAGAAATGAATACTCCGGAAACGATGATATTGCCGGAAACGGAAATATGGATCGTATCGGAAATATGAATATTATCCAAGTCGTAGATGTTGCCGGAAACGGAAACATGGTACGTATCGGAAAATATTATTGGAAATGGAAATATTACCAGAATCGGAAATATTGCCGGAAACGGAAAAATTGTCAGAATCGGAAATATTACCGGAATCGGAAAATAATTCCGGAAACGGAAATATTAAATATTTGTTCGAAACGGAAATTAATTCCGGAATCGGAAATATTGAATATTGTTCGTATCGGAAATAGATTCCGGAAATGGAATTTTAATCGGAAGCGTATCGTACGAATTAGCATCGGACGAGGCCTGCCGGACGAAGGCCCAGCACGAAGCCAGGCCATCGCCCAGCAAGCACGCACGCCACAGCCCAGCGCGCACAAGGCCACGCATGCGTGGGCCGCGCTGCGTGGGCTGCTGCTCGCATGCGTGGGCAGCCCTTGTGGCTGCCGTGTGTGTGTGAGTTTGAGCTCATGCGAGATTCCTGAATCTGCAAGAGTCAGTGTATGATTAAATGTCTATTCCTATTGGATAAATTGATTAAGTAGAATTCATGTAGAATTCTAATTCCAATTAATTCGCATCCTACTAGGATTACGATTCCTTTTCCATAACTCTATAAATAAAGGCCTAGGGGTCATAATTTATAAAACAAGTTTCAAAGTATTCAAAAGTGAGTTTTTGAGAGAAAATTCAAACACCCATCTTGCCCCAAAAGTGCCGAATTTTCTGAGTACCTTAAGGGCGATTCTAGTTGGTCAATCTTAAGGCGGATCCGGACGTGCTGTGGACTTTCTACGGAGGGACGACACTTGGAGTCCTAAAAGACTTGTTCTTGTTCGGTTCGGGCGCAGCTAGGGAAGGCACGCAACAAAGAGTATGCATCTAAACTATGCTAAATGATTATGTGTAAATAATATGTTTCCTGGGTTAATGGTTGTTTCCGCATGATCTATGTAATGTCATATGTATCATAACCTAACAGTGGTATCACGAGCCCCTTATTATTTTCATAATCTAAATTGCATGAACATGGTTAAATATTACAAATTTGCAAGAATTAAAAGGGGTGATTAATTTTCGTAATTGTTAATTAGTTGCAAATTGCGTTTATTTAATTATACGTACGCAGTTTTTCGGCAGTTTCTTCATTACTCATCCGAATTGAGTGATTTTTGTGTCAATTCCGCATGTAAAAGGCATTCTAAAATTTTGACAAAAATAGTATTTTTCTGCCGAACCCAGATTTCTCAAATTCGAAGCCTAACTATGACTTTTCGAAGGTTTTAGTTTTTCGAATGCAAAATTTCGTAAATTTAAGATGTTAAATTAAATATTTGCGATTCTTGTTGATAAATCTTGAATTTTTGATTGACCTATTGCATATGTTTAACAAGTTTGAATGCCTAGTCTTGTTAATTATGCAATCTAATTTGTAATTATGATTAATTTGTTGAAAATTAGAATAATTTAGAATTAATTTGATTTTCATAATTAATTGTAATTTAATTAGAAACCTATGATTAAAAACCACCATAAAAATTGTAAATTTACGATAAATTTTAAATTTTTATGACCTAGACTTGAATCCATATCAATCGGAAATCAATTGGATAATAAATTTTCGATTTTTCGCCCTAAAATTATGAAATTAATATTATTTATTAATTTGTCATTAATTTTAAATATAAATTTTAAATTTTATGCGATTCGTTCAAATAACTTGCACGCACGAAGCAATGGACGCTTCGTGTTACCCTTAAGGGGTGTTGTATAATGCGGGCATGCGACGACGAGCAAGGGAGCTCGTCGCCCGTGCGGCACGAATGCAATGAGCAAGGGCGTAGTGCACGAGCGCAAGGCAGCAGCCCTGCCTTGTGTCGTGTGCCACGAGCAATGAACGGATGGGCATGGGCGAGGGGCGAGCCAAGGCAGTCGCGTGTGGGCAGCAAGCGAGCTGCGTCACAGCGCGCGCTGCCTCGCACAACAGCGCGCAGCCTCGTGCGCAGCGAGCGCAAGCTCGCGTGCCACGAGCGCTGCGCCCAGCATCACTCGCGCGCACCAGCGAGCGATCTCGCGCGCCAGCGCGCGATCTCGCGCGCCAGCGAGCGATGCAGCGCCCCAGCGAGCGATGGCTCGCGCGCACCAGCGAGCGATCTCGCGCACCAGCGCGCGATCTCGCGCGCCAGCGAGCGATGCAGCGCCCCAGCGAGCGATGGCTCGCGCACACCAGCGAGCGATCTCGCGCACCAGCGAGCGCGGTAACGCGCGCGCGCTGCGAGCGATAGCTCGCGTGCGGTGGGCGCTGTGCGGAGGCTTGCGTATGGGACAGCAGCAGCTATGCAACGAGCGCATGGGCTGCGCGCACATGGCCAGCAATGGCTGTGTGCGTACAGCCCATGGGCGTGCAACGCGTAGGGTGTTTGCGTTACGATTAGATCGTTTTGAATGTTTAATTTGAAAATTTCAGTTCACGTAATTTTTAATTGATTTTAAAATTAATAATTTGAATTAATTTCTTGGATTTTAATTTTGAATATTATAATTATAATAAATGGCATTTATTCTAATTATTTTACTAAAATTAAAATCATAAATTAATTTAAATGTGACTGAAATTAAAATTAAATTTTTGGATTCAATTATAAATTTATATGAGCTTTAAATTTTAATTAAATTTGTATGTTTCCGGTTAGACTAGAAATACAATTTTATGTTTAAAATTAGTAAAGCATATGAATTTATTGGTTTGAGTGGGAGTGCTTTTAGTCATAAACTCTTGATTAGGTCTACAAATCCTTAAGGTTAAAACAACTCGATTAGAATTAATAAGGACTGAATAATTGGTAGATTATTGGTGCCCTTGATTAATTGCTGCAAATGTTTACGTGATGCATAATGTGTTTAACTAACCAGCTATGTGGGCCATTCATGATAATGAATGGGTGAATGGTATATATTGTATATGTACTGTTTTGCAGGTTATGAAGTGACTAGTATGGCCCAAATAGGATAGAAAATATGGTCTGCGTACCATTAATTTGAATGTAATTGGTCTAAAGTACCAAAGTTGTTTTTCAATTCAAATATGGTCTGCGTACCATCAAATAGTTGTAATTAGTTATAACTTATCCTATTTGAAGAAAATGGTGCCTCCCACGGAGATTTTCAAGACGGACTTTGAAGTCAAAGCTTCAAGATGAAGTCGGGCCATACTAGATCACAAATATCTTATGCATGTTTTAAGTTATTTATTGCTTTAAATATGTCTTAAAATGCATGAGATCAAAAGCTTGATTATGTTGCATGATTAAGGATTTTAGTTCACTTAAAATCTAACCAACATAGTAAGAGCCTTAAGTTCCAAACTTAAAAATTGAGTTAAAAGGTGCCATGCCAAAATATACACTTGCTTGGATATCCTTTACATCAATCTAGTAATAGTTTTCGCTCAGCGAGGTGTTACTTATTGGTCCTAAAGGGGCAAGGTACACAAATAATTGTGAGTACATGTTAGTTTTGGTGAAACTCAACGATATAAGTAAGGAGTCCTTTTATGTCGTGGCAAATTCGATAGGTTTACCTAATAAGTTCTTAGACGTACCTATCAACCAAGAATAGTTTCTAGACTATTAGCAAAAGGCTTTTGCTTACCTAAGATGTTCTAGGATTAAGTCGACAAACTGTGCTTAGTTCTTCAATGATTTTAGGATCTTGGAATCATTTTATTCACACCTGCCGGAACACATAACTTGAATAAAATGCTTAATAAACATTGAATTATGCATGAATGCTAGAATTTAAGTTTATTAAGAGAAACTGTGAATGGTTATTTATTTGTTTATTCTTTTCAATTGTAGTTTTTAATATGGCAAACAACAATTCATTCAACATTCGATCAATTCTCGAAAAGGAGAAGTTGAACGGGAAAAACTTCCTTGACTGGCAAAGGAACTTGCAAATAGTTCTTATGCAGGAAGAAAAGGAGTATGTCCTAGATGAGGCGATGCCCGAAGCTCCAGGCGACGGGATCACTCAGGCAGCCCTCAATCGTTGGATTGATGCCAACAAAGATGTGAAATGTCTAATGCTCGCCACCATGAGTGCGGATCTGCAGAAAACGTTCATCAACTCAGATGCTTTCACAATCATCAGTGAGTTGAAGAACATGTTCCAAGATCTGGCTCGAGTCGAAAGATTCGAGACTCATAGGCAAATTCTTGAGACCAAGCTTAAGAAAGGCGAGCCCGTAAGTCCACATGTTCTCAAAATGATTGGACTCATTGAGAATATGAGTCGGCTGGATCAGCAATTTTCTCAGGAAATGGCTATAGACACCATCCTCCATTCTCTTCATAGCGGGTATGATCAGTTCAAACTGAACTACAGTATGAATAGTCTGGACAAAACGCTCACTGAGCTTCACGGTATGCTGAAGACCGCTGAAAAGACGCTCAAAAGTGATAAGCAGGATGTGCTTATGGTGCGTGGGGGCAAGTTCAAGAAATCTGGAAAGAAGAGGAATGCTAAGAAAGGTGGCAACAAAGCCAGCCCAACTAAGCAAACTGGCGCCAAATCTGCAAAGAGGAAGGTCAGTCAACCCACTTCTGAATCCGAATGCTTCTACTGCAAGAAGAAGGGGCATTGGAAGAGAGATTGCTTGAAGCTAAAGGAAGATCAGAAGAACGGAACAGTCGTTCCATCTTCAGGTATTTTCGTTATAGACTGTATACTTGCTAATTCAACTTCTTGGGTATTAGATACAGGTTGTGGCTCACACTTATGTTCCAATCCACAGGGACTAAGAAGAAGTAGAAAGTTAAGCAAGGGTGAAGTCGACCTACGAGTGGGAAATGGAGCACGGATTGCTGCATTAGCTGTAGGAACATACTATTTGTCGTTGCCCTCCGGGCTAGTTTTGGAACTGGAAGAATGTTTCCATGTTCCAAGTCTTACTAAAAACATCATTTCAGTTTCTTGCTTAGATGCTAAGGGATTTTCCTTTATAATAAAAGACAATAGTTGTTCGTTTTATTTTAAAGAGATGTTTTATGGATCTGCTAGATTAGTCAATGGACTTTATTTATTAGATCACGACAAACAAGTATATAACATAAATACCAAAAAGGCCAAAAAGGATGATTCAGATCTCACCTATCTGTGGCATTGTCGATTAGGCCATATAAACTTGAAACGCTTAGAAAGACTTCAAAGGGAAGGAATTCTAGAATCATTTGACTTAGAGGATTATGGTAAATGCGAATCATGTTTACTTGGCAAAATGACAAAGCAACCTTTCTCTAAAGTTGGAGAAAGAGCAAATGAACTATTGGGTTTAATCCATACAGATGTATGTGGACCAATGAGTACAAATGCTAGAGGTGGTTTCAGCTACTTTATCACTTTCACTGATGACTTCAGTAGGTATGGTTATGTCTACCTAATGAAGCATAAGTCTGAATCCTTTGACAAATTCAAGGAATTTCAGAGTGAAGTAGAGAATCAATTAGGCAAGAAGATTAAGGCACTGCGGTCTGATAGAGGCGGTGAATATCTGAGCTATGAATTTGATGACCATCTGAAAGAATGTGGAATTCTATCAGAATTGACTCCTCCTGGAACACCACAATGGAACGGTGTGTCAGAACGGAGGAACAGAACCTTGCTAGACATGGTCAGGTCAATGATGGGTCAGGCCGAACTTCCATTAGAATTTTGGGGACATGCACTAAATACAGCTGCACTCACTATAAATAGAGCTTCGTCTAAAGCTGTCGAAAAGACTCCATACGAATTATGGTTTGGAAAGCCTCCAAATGTGTCTTTTCTTAAGATTTGGGGATGTGAAGTTTACGTCAAACGATTAATTTCAGACAAACTTCATCCAAAATCTGACAAATGTATCCTTGTGGGCTATCCAAAGGAAACAAAGGGGTATTACTTCTACAATACATCTGAGAACAAAGTGTTTGTTGCTCAAGATGGTGTCTTTTTGGAGAAGGATCACATTTCCAAAATGACAAGTGGGAGAAAAGTAGACCTCGAAGAAATTCGAGTCGAACAACAAACTCTAGAGAATGCTCAAGATGACATTCAGGATGAAACTCAGAGACCTTTAGAAGAATCTGGTGAGAATCATGGTCAATCTAGAAATGTTACCCCACGTAGATCGCAAAGATATAGATCTCAACCGGAAAGGTACTTAGGTATTTTGACGAACGAGAGCTATGACGTTCTATTACTTGAAAGTGATGAACCTGCGACTTACAAGCAAGCTATGACGAGCCCTAGCTCCAAGCAATGGCAAGAAGCCATGCAATCTGAATTAGACTCCATGTCTGAAAACCAAGTATGGGATTTGGTCGATTTGCCAGATGGCTACCAAGCCATTGGAAGCAAATGGGTTTTCAAACTGAAAAAGGACAAGGATGGGAAACTTGAAGTTTTCAAAGCTAGATTGGTTGCGAAAGGTTACAGGCAAGTCCACGGTGTGGATTACGATGAAACCTTTTCACCAGTTGCAATGCTAAAGTCTATTCGAATAATGTTAGCAATCGCTGCATATTACGATTACGAAATATGGCAGATGGATGTCAAAACTGCTTTCTTAAACGGCGTTTTAACAGAAACTGTGTTTATGACACAGCCTGAAGGTTTTGAGGATCCAAAGAATGCTAAAAAGGTATGCAAGCTAAAGAAGTCAATCTACGGATTGAAGCAGGCATCCAGGAGCTGGAATATACGTTTTGATGAAGCAGTCAGTGACTTTGGTTTCATCAAGAACGCGGACGAATCTTGTGTATACAAGAAGGTCAGTGGGAGCAAAATTGCTTTCCTAGTATTATATGTCGACGACATATTGCTTATCGGAAATGACATTCCTATGTTGAACTCTGTCAAGATTTGGCTTGGGAAATGTTTTTCGATGAAGGATCTAGGAGAAGCACAGTACATATTGGGCATCAAGATTTACAGAGATAGATCTAAAAAGATGATTGGACTTAGTCAAAGCACTTATATCAATAAGGTGCTTGATAGGTTCAAGATGGCGGACTCCAAGCGAGGCTACCTACCCATGTCTCATGGAATGACTCTAAGCAAGACTCAGTGCCCAAAAACACTTGATGAGCGTAGACGAATGAATGGGATTCCATATGCATCATTGATTGGTTCAATAATGTATGCTATGATATGTACACGCCCGGATGTTGCGTACGCACTCAGTGCTACGAGCAGATACCAGTCAGACCCAGGAGAGGCGCATTGGACTGCTGCCAAGAATATTCTGAAGTACCTGAAAAGGCACAAAGATGACTTCCTGGTCTATGGCGGAGATGATGAATTAATTGTTAAAGGCTATACGGACGCAAGTTTCCAAACCGACAAAGATGATTTCAGATCACAGTCTGGGTTTGTCTTCTGCCTCAACGGAGGAGCAGTAAGCTGGAAAAGTGCTAAGCAAAGCACCATTGCGGATTCTACAACTGAAGCGGAGTACATTGCTGCACATGAAGCAGCAAAGGAAGCTATATGGCTAAGGAAGTTCATAGGAGAACTTGGTGTAGTCCCCTCCATTAAAGGACCAATAGCCCTGTATTGTGATAATAACGGAGCTATTGCACAGGCAAAAGAGCCTAGACACCACCAGAGAGTCAAGCATGTACTTCGTAGATTTCACCTTCTACGAGAGTTCGTTGAAAGAAAAGAAGTCGAGATAAGCAAAATTGGAACTGATGACAACATATCAGATCCATTAACTAAACCTCTGCCGCAAGCGAAGCACAACTCGCACACTGCAGCTATGGGAATCAAGCATATTGGAGAATGGCTTTGATGTCTCTGTTTAATGTTTTAAAGTTTTAGAGTTTAAATCTTTGTAAAACATTATTGGTTAATCATTCACAATAAATGAAAGGAATTCATTTTTCCATTTAATTTGTGGTTTATTAAATGATGAGTCCCTTCAACTTGACGATATATTCAAGATAGACTGTCAGGACCAGTCCTGTGACTAAGAAATGTCTATCAAGTGAACTTGAATGTCAAAGGTTGAAAATGGTCCCTAATTGGAGTTTTCTATAAAATTGGACGCATAGAAAACGTTAGACGATTAGAGTGCAAGATGACTAGTAGTTCTGTTTCTTGAACTATGTGGACATGGCAATGTCATAATCATTTGCATAGATACTTACTTTGGGAAGACTAGTATCGGACAAGACCTATGAAACTTTACTGTAAGAGATGAAAGTCTGTCATAAGTAAATTTCATTAAATTATTAGACACTAAATCCTCAATACCTGAGTGATTTGAGATTACTTGTTTGAGAACTGGTTGCTTTGACGTTGACCAACCGTCGCACCGTAAAAGGAGGCTATAAAGGCAACGCTCAGGTAATCACCTATCAAACGAAGTCTAATCTCAAGATCGCAAGATTGGGATTGTCCTCCCATAAATCGGGATGAGATGCTTAAAAGTTGTACAAGGCCACTCGGAGAGCTAGAAACTGTGAAATGCATGGCCGTGCTCGGATGAATCATAGGCTATGATTATCTGTTTATTTGATCAGTTGAACTCTGAAACCGAGGAACACCTCTGGACATAATAAGGATGACAACTCTTACCTTATGTTCAAGAGCAAGCATCGAGCGACAAAGGAATTAGGAAATGCACACTTGTCCCTAAGGACAAGTGGGAGACTGAAGGAAATAATGCCCTTGGTCCAAGTATGCATTCTATGTTAAGTCTAATAAATGCGGTTCAGTATTAATTAACAAGTTAATAATTCAGTGAGATCAAGTGAGCTGAATGCCTAGCTAGAGGCCGCTTCAGTTCAAGTGGAATTAATGATATTAATCCACAGCTTACTCTTGACTGAACCCGTAGGGTCACACAAATAGTACGTAAACGGATCAAGTATTTAATGGCATTAAATACTCCATCTATGAATATTCGGAACCGACGGATCTTGATTTCAGTGGGAGCTAAGATCGTCACAGGCAAGAAATGAATACTCCGGAAACGATGATATTGCCGGAAACGGAAATATGGATCGTATCGGAAATATGAATATTATCCAAGTCGTAGATGTTGCCGGAAACGGAAACATGGTACGTATCGGAAAATATTATTGGAAATGGAAATATTACCAGAATCGGAAATATTGCCGGAAACGGAAATATTGTCAGAATCGGAAATATTACCGGAATCGGAAAATAATTCCGGAAACGGAAATATTAAATATTTGTTCGAAACGGAAATTAATTCCGGAATCGGAAATATTGAATATTGTTCGTATCGGAAATAGATTCCGGAAATGGAATTTTAATCGGAAGCGTATCGTACGAATTAGCATCGGACGAGGCCTGCCGGACGAAGGCCCAGCACGAAGCCAGGCCATCGCCCAGCAAGCACGCACGCCACAGCCCAGCGCGCACAAGGCCACGCATGCGTGGGCCGCGCTGCGTGGGCTGCTGCTCGCATGCGTGGGCAGCCCTTGTGGCTGCCGTGTGTGTGTGAGTTTGAGCTCATGCGAGATTCCTGAATCTGCAAGAGTCAGTGTATGATTAAATGTCTATTCCTATTGGATAAATTGATTAAGTAGAATTCATGTAGAATTCTAATTCCAATTAATTCGCATCCTACTAGGATTACGATTCCTTTTCCATAACTCTATAAATAAAGGCCTAGGGGTCATAATTTATAAAACAAGTTTCAAAGTATTCAAAAGTGAGTTTTTGAGAGAAAATTCAAACACCCATCTTGCCCCAAAAGTGCCGAATTTTCTGAGTACCTTAAGGGCGATTCTAGTTGGTCAATCTTAAGGCGGATCCGGACGTGCTGTGGACTTTCTACGGAGGGACGACACTTGGAGTCCTAAAAGACTTGTTCTTGTTCGGTTCGGGCGCAGCTAGGGAAGGCACGCAACAAAGAGTATGCATCTAAACTATGCTAAATGATTATGTGTAAATAATATGTTTCCTGGGTTAATGGTTGTTTCCGCATGATCTATGTAATGTCATATGTATCATAACCTAACATTATGTAATATCATATGTATCATAACCTAACAGTGGTATCACGAGCCCCTTATTATTTTCATAATCTAAATTGCATGAACATGGTTAAATATTACAAATTTTCAAGAATTAAAAGGGGTGATTAATTTTCGTAATTGTTAATTAATTGCAAATTGCGTTTATTTAATTATACGCACGCAATTTTTCGGCAGTTTCTTCGTTACTCATCCAAATCGAGTGATTTTTGTGTCAATACCGCATGTAAAAGGCATTCTAAAATTTTGACAAAAATAGTAATTTTCTGCCGAACCCAGAATTCTCAAATTCGAAGCCTAACTATGACTTTTCGAAGGTTTTAGTTTTTCGAATGCAAAATTTCGTAAATTTAAGATGTTAAATTAAATATTTGCGATTCTTGTTGATAAATCTTGAATTTTTGATTGACCTACTGTATATGTTTAACAAGTAACTTTCTTCCCTTTCCCTCTTGATTTTCGTTTTCAGAATTAGGGTTTGCTCATTTATATTAATTTTCTTTTTGTGGCAAGTTGTTCATGGGGGAAGATTGAAGCTGCTATTTCCTGGTAGACCTGTATGTTGAAAATTCCAATTTTTATTTGGCGTTATCCATTTTTGAGAAGAATGGTACGCAACTGCAGCGAATGCTGCTTCTACCTGTTTTAGGTTGAGCATTTTGTCAAACTTTATTTAGCCTTTTTCCATTCTAGATTATCTATTGTTGTTGAGCCTTGAGCCTTCCCTTCGAAGTTAGCTTATAGCTCGATAATGTTTTATGTCCTAGCTTGAAATGTGGACTTGATTAGGCACTTAGGTGTTTAAGTAATACTGATTGTTAATGCCCGCAGGCTTCTTAGGAGAAAGGAATTTGTATTTTTTATTTTGAATTACAATGAAATTGCATACTGATGTTTGCTTATTCGACGGTCTAGCTGCTATAGATTTAACTTTTATTAACTGGAATCTATGGACTTGTGGGGGTTTGATTCTTGTATATTATTCTGACTTGCTAAAATCTCTATCAGGTATGAGTTTAAAACAAATCATGGAGAATGGATCACTTCAATGAAACCAAAGTTTGGGGATAATGTATCCGGACGTGTTCGTACAACAATCAAGTCAGTACCTCAGAATGTAAAAAATTTCTGTATAAATTCCTCATATGGGAAACCAGCTGTGAGATTTTGGTAGGTAAGTACATCTCATTCAACCAATTTTTTGTTTGTTTTGGCATTTCGTGATTACTGTTTTGTTGTATGATGAGCTTGGTAGCTGATTGGTGGTTTGTTTACTTCTTCATGTGCACACGATATGCAGTGTATTTCCTTTGTCTTTGTCTTTGTCTTTTTTGTTTTTGTTCTGGCCGGGGCCGGGGCGGGGGTGGGGGTGGATTGAGTGTTTTGAGTCCAGCAACACTAGATCCATCTTCTGATTATGTCTCCTGTTATGCTATTATGAGATTCGTGTATGTTGATTTGTCCAACTTGATTTATAAATTATGAGAGTTAGATTGACAATTGAGCTGACTAATCTGTTGTATCTGTCAAGATATGGAGAGCATGGTGCTTAACTGTGCATTCAATTAGCCATGATTGCGGGGCCATTGCCCTAAATTATGAGACTGGTTTGTCATTTTTGAAGGCGAGTACTAATGATCTGTTTATTGCTTGTTTTGTTTCTTTAGCTCTGTTAGTGGGGTTGCCAAGATATGGAGTATATGTTGCATTTTCTCCTGTAAGTGACAATGTAGCAACTGCCTCAGCTGATCGTACTGCAAAGTTGTGGAACACAGATGGCACTTTATTGAGAACATTTGAAGGTCATTTAGACCGCCTAGCTCGTATTGCCTTCCATCCATCTGGGAAGTACTTGGGCACTACAAGTTTTGACAAAACTTGGCGTTTGTGGGATATCGAAAGTGGTGCTGAGTTGCTTCTTCAAGAAGGCCATAGCAGGAGTGTTTATGCCATATCTTTCCATCCGGATGGATCATTGTTAGCATCATGTGGACTGGATTCTCTTACACGTGTCTGGGATCTTCGAACAGGGAGAAGTATTCTTGCTTTGGAAGGCCACATCAAACCTGTAAATTTCTTCTCTTGTCATTAACATTTATTTTTGTGATGCTAACTCTGATTGTTGACTCAGGTTTTTTCTTTTTCCTCTCAGGTTTATGGAGTTTATTTCTCTCCTAATGGCTATCATTTGGCCACTGGTTCTGAGGATAACACTTGTCGGATTTGGGACTTGAGAAAGAAAAAGTCATTGTACATAATTCCTGCCCATTCAAAGCTTATTTCACAGGTCAAATTTGAGCCTCAGGAGGGATATTATTTGGTCACTGCTTCATATGATACAACTGTTAAGGTATGAGACTTGGCACTCAATTACTCTCAGTAGTCTGTTTTGTTAAGTTACAAGGAGTGTTTTGTCTCATTTTGCCCTATTTCATCAGGTATGGTCATCTCGAGACTTCAAGCTTATCAGGACATTGTCAGGACATGAAGCAAGAGTTACACCCTTAGATGTCACAGGAGGTAAGATCTTTTCTCTTGGTAAACTGTAGTAAAAGTGATGCATGCAAAATGGGAACTTATAGTAGCATCTCATTAAAAGTTTATAACTGTCATCTTGGGATGGAATTATGGTAAAGTTTATGGAAGTTGCCACTCAAAAACTGAATTTGTTTAAATACGTTACATTCAACAACAGAGATAAAGTGAATGCAATTTGATATAAAATATTGTATGGGTAACCTATCTCTAAGATCTCACCTCTCTCACTAAGTCTCACTCCAGCGACAAATCTGAAATTTGACTACCTAAACAACCAAAATCCGCTGGGAAAACAGTAAATCCGGCGTGTCAAGGGAATAGGTGGCATGGTTGGGTCGTTATAGGTCATATATTGAGCTAAAATGACATTTTCGCTCCCAACTTTGAACTAAAGAACCTAAGAACTCATTTGATTCTTATTACATGACTAATATGCATAGTTTTAAGTTTCTAAAACTCATTCGAACCTATTTATGCACATTTATGGCTCGTTGGGTCGTTATAGGTCATATATAGAGCTAAAATGACATTTTCGCTCCCAACTTTGAACTAAAGAACCTAAGGACTCATTTGATTCTTATTACATGACTAATATGCATAGTTTTAAGTTTCTAAAACTCATTCGAACCTATTTATGCACATTTATGGCTCGTTGGGTCGTTATAGGTCATATATAGAGCTAAAATGACATTTTCGCTCCCAACTTTGAACTAAAGAACCTAAGGACTCATTTGATTCTTATTACATGACTAATATGCATAGTTTTAAGTTTCTAAAACTCATTTGAACCTATTTATGCACATTTATGGCTCGTTGGGTCGTTATAGGTCATATATAGAGCTAAAATGACATTTTCGCTCCCAACTTTGAACTAAAGAACCTAAGGACTCATTTGATTCTTGTTACATGACTAATATGCATAGTTTTAAGTTTCTAAATCTCATTCGAACCTATTTATGCACATTTAAGGTTCGTTGGGTTGTAAAAGGTCATATATAGAGCTAAAATGACATATATAGAGTTAACTTATTACATGATTAATATGATTATTTTTATGTTTCCAAGATTCAATCCAATCTATTTATGCACGTTTGAGACTTGTTTGGCCATTATAGGTCATATTTAGGCTAAAATGATGTTTTCGTTCACAACTTTGAACTAACGAACCTAAGGACTCACTTCCAACTTATTACATGATTAATATGATTTTTTTAAGTTTCCAAGACTCAATCCAATCGATTTATGAACATTTGAGACTTGTTTGATCGTTATAGGTCATGTTTAGGCTAAAATGAGGCATTTTAGCTCCCAAGCTCCCAACTTTGAACTAACGAACCTAAGAACTCATTTCGAACTTACTACATGATTCATATGATTAGTTTTAAATTTCCAAGACTCAATCCAATCTATTTATGCACATTTGAGACTTGTTTGGCCATTATAGGTCATATTTAGGCTAATATGACATTTTCGCTCCCAACTTTGAACTAACAAACCTAAAAAATAATTTCAAACTTATTACATGATTCATATGATTATTTTTAACTTTTCAAAACTCAATCCGATCTATTATGCACATTTGAGACTTGTTTGGTCGTTACATGTCATATTTAGGCTAAAATGAGACATTTTCGCTCCTAATCTTGAACTAAAGAACCTAAAGACTCATTTTAAACCCTTTACATGATTAATATGCTTAGTTTGAAGTTTCCAAGACTTATTCCAATCTATTTATGCACATTTAAGGTTTGTTTGGTCGTTATTGGCCATATTTAGGCTAAAATGAGCATTTTCTCTCCCAAATTTGAAATAAAGAACCTAAGGACTCATTTTAAACCTTTTAAATGATTAATATACTTAGCTTTAAGTTTCCAAGACTCGTTCCAATCTATTTATGCACATTTAAGGTTCATTGGGTCGTTATAGGTCTTATTTAGGCTGGATTGACATTTTCGCTCCCAACTTTGAACTAAAGAACCTAATGACTCATTTTAAACTTTTTACATGTTTAATATGCATAGTTTTAACTTTCTAAGACTCATTCGAATCTATTAATGCACATTTAAGGCTCATTGGTTCGTTATAGGTCATATTTAGGCTAAAATGAGACATTTTCGCTCCTAATCTTGAACTAAAGAACCTAAAGACTCATTTTAAACCCTTTACATGATTAATATGCTTAGTTTGAAGTTTCCAAGACTTATTCCAATCTATTTATGCACATTTAAGGTTTGTTTGGTCGTTATTGGCCATATTTAGGCTAAAATGAGCATTTTCTCTCCCAAATTTGAAATAAAGAACCTAAGGACTCATTTTAAACCTTTTAAATGATTAATATACTTAGCTTTAAGTTTCCAAGACTCGTTCCAATCTATTTATGCACATTTAAGGTTCATTGGGTCGTTATAGGTCTTATTTAGGCTGGATTGACATTTTCGCTCCCAACTTTGAACTAAAGAACCTAATGACTCATTTTAAACTTTTTACATGTTTAATATGCATAGTTTTAACTTTCTAAGACTCATTCGAATCTATTAATGCACATTTAAGGCTCATTGGTTCGTTATAGGTCATATTTAGGCTAAAATGAGACATTTTCGCTCCTAATCTTGAACTAAAGAACCTAAAGACTCATTTTAAACCCTTTACATGATTAATATGCTTAGTTTGAAGTTTCCAAGACTTATTCCAATCTATTTATGCACATTTAAGGTTTGTTTGGTCGTTATTGGCCATATTTAGGCTAAAATGAGCATTTTCTCTCCCAAATTTGAAATAAAGAACCTAAGGACTCATTTTAAACCTTTTAAATGATTAATATACTTAGCTTTAAGTTTCCAAGACTCGTTCCAATCTATTTATGCACATTTAAGGTTCATTGGGTCGTTATAGGTCTTATTTAGGCTGGATTGACATTTTCGCTCCCAACTTTGAACTAAAGAACCTAATGACTCATTTTAAACTTTTTACATGTTTAATATGCATAGTTTTAACTTTCTAAGACTCATTCCAATCTATTTACGCACATTTAAGGCTCATTGGGTCGTTATAGGTTTTATTTAGGCTAAAATGACATTTTCGCTCCCAAATTTGAGCTACATAACCTAAGAATTCATTTTATACCTTTTACATGATTAATATGCTTAGCTTTAAGTTTCCAAGACTATTAGGACAATGTTATTAGTTGCTTGAATGTTAAAGTGTGATATTTAATTTGAATTTAATCTAATGCTTAGTTGAAATTTCTGTTTTTGTAAAGGTCTACACTCCGAGGAATGCGCCTATACTAGTGAGGAAATTGATGTGGTTCGTGAGCAACGGGCTAAGTGTTTTACCCGCAAGTATTTACTATTGGCTTGAGCGCGCTTGATCGAGGTGGTTTAGTTGTTATAGAACAATCGTTTACATTAAAATGTATGCGTACATTGAAATTGGAACGTATATTTGAATGTAGTACGTGCACTTTGGTTTTGGGATATATATATATGTATACAAAACACCAGTTATTATTTTTTATATTTTTTATATTTGTTCTACAGGTTGCGATATTTTATTTATTGTTGTTGACAGGTTCCTATATTTGGTGCAAGACACCCTAGGTATAGATAAATAAAACTAAAATTTTCCCGCCAAAAGCACAGCTTTGTTGCAGGGGGCATATACTTGTTCGCTGCAACAAATGTGTAAAATTAGGCAAAAATCAAGACTTGTTGCAGCGTACAAAATGATGTACGCTGCAACAGACTGGTTGCAGGCCCCCCAGTTGCAGCATACGATGTACGCTGCAACAGGGGTCTAAAAGCCCGCTGCAACAAGGGTTTTTTCTACTAGTGAGGATATTAAGATTGGCAAAGCATGATAACTAAACCTATGCAACAAGTGAGAAGCAACACTCACGTTGTAGCACTGGAAATCAAGCATAGCTTTGAATTCCATGAATTGTTTTAGAAGATGGGTTTGAGGCCCATGGTTATAAAACATTGGGGTTGAACATTTATCATATATGAAATGTATTTTCATATTCCATTTAATCTTGGTTTAGTATTAAATGATGAGTCCCTTCAAATTTGACGATATATTCAAGATAGACTGTCAGGACCAGTCCTGTGACTAAGAAATGTCTATCAAGTGAACTTGAATGTCAAAGGTTGAAAATGGTCCCTAGTCGGAGTTTTCTATAAAATTGGACGCATAGAAAATGTTAGACGACTAGAATGCAAGATGACTAGTAGTTCTGTTTCTTGAACTATGTGGACATGGCAATGTCATAATCATTTGCATAGATACTTACTTTGGGAAGACTAGTATCGGACAAGACCTATGAAACTTTACTGTAAGAGATGAAAATCTGTCATAAGTAAATTTCATTAAAATTATTAGACACTAAATCCTCAATACCTGAGTGATTTGAGATTACTTGTTTGAGAACTGGTTACTTTGACGTTGACCAACCGTCGCACCGTAAAAGGAGGCTATAAAGGCAACGCTCAGGTAATCACCTATCAAACGAAGTCTAATCTCAAGATCGCAAGATTGGGATTGTCCTCCCATAAATCGGGATGAGATGCTTAAAAGTTGTACAAGGCCACTCGGAGAGCTAGAAACTGTGAAATGCATGGCCGTGCTCGGATGAATCATAGGCTATGATTATCTGTTTATTTGATCAGTTGAACTCTGAAACCGAGGAACACCTCTGGACATAATAAGAATGACAACTCTTACCTTATGTTCAAGAGCAAGCATCGAGCGACAAAGGAATTAGGAAATGCACACTTGTCCCTAAGGACAAGTGGGAGACTGAAGGAAATAATGCCCTTGGTCCAAGTATGCATTCTATGTTAAGTCTAATAAATGCGGTTCAGTATTAATTAACAAGTTAATAATTCAGTGAGATCAAGTGAGCTGAATGCCTAGCTAGAGGCCGCTTCAGTTCAAGTGGAATTAATGATATTAATCCACAGCTTACTCTTGACTGAACCCGTAGGGTCACACAAATAGTACGTAAACGGATCAAGTATTTAATGGCATTAGATACTCCATCTATGGATATTCGGAATCGACGGATCTTGGTTTCAGTGGGAGCTGAGATCGTCACAGGCAAGAAATGAATACTCCGGAAACGATGATATTGCCGGAAACGGAAATATGGATCGTATCGGAAATATAAATATTATCCAAGTCGTAGATGTTGCCGGAAACGGAAACCTGGTACGTATCGGAAAATATTATCGGAAATGGAAATATTACCAGAATCGGAAATATTGTCGGAAACGGAAATATTGTCAGAATCGGAAATATTATCGGAATCGGAAAATAATTCCGGAAACGGAAATATTAAATATTTGTTCGAAACGGAAATTGATTCCGGAATCGGAAATATTAAATATTGTTCGTATCGGAAATGAATTCCGGAACCGGGAATTTAATCGGAAGTGTATCGTACGAATTAGTATCGGACGAGGCCTGCCGGACGAAGGCCCAGCACGAAGTCGGGCCATCGCCCAGCAAGCCAAACGCGCGCCCAGCCAAGGCAGCGCCCAGGCCCACCGCAAGGCAGGCCCAGCGCGCGCCAAGGCCATGGCCTCGCTGCGTGGGCTGCTGCTCGCACGCACACGCATGGGCGGCCCTCGTGGCTGCCGTGTGTGTGTGAGTTTGTGTTCATGCATGATTCCTAAAACTATTAGAATTAGTATATGATTAAATTCCTATTCCTAAAAGGATAAATTAATTAATTAGAGTTCTTATAGGATTCTAAGTTTAATTAATTCGTATCCTACTAGGATTCCAATTCCCTTACCATAACTCTATAAATACGTGCCTAGGGTCACATATTTTGAGAGATTAATTCAAGTATTCAAAGTGAGTTTTGAGAGAAAAATTCAGCCACATTCCTTGCTCAATAGTGCCGAAAATTCTAGTACCTTAAGGGCGATTCTAGTTGGTCAATCTTAAGGCGGATCCGGACGTGCTGTGGACTATCTACGGAGGGACGACACTTGGAGTCCTAAAGACTTGTTCTTGTTCGGTTCGGGCGCAGCTAGGGAAGGCACGCAACAAAGAGTATGCATCTAAATTATGCTATATGATTATGTGTAAATAATATGTATTCCTGGCTAAATGGTTGTTTCCGCATGATTTATGAATTGTCATATGTATCATAACCTAACAAGACGGAACTTGGTAGTAAATTCACTACGTCTTGATTTATTGATCACAAGTCCTAAAGGATTAAAATGAGATTGTTTTGGTTGTCGTTTATTAATTGTATGTATGTATGGATGTTTGTTTGAGTCTCGAGTTCGCTATTAATAAAATAATAATAAACGTAAAGTGCAACCAGAACAAGCTTCAAAACTCTTGAAACGTATATACCTCGAGTATGAACAATGGGGGAAGACTTTCCGGAAAACTCGATCTCCTACTAATGATACAAGACGTTGTTTCATTTAATTTATGCGCTGGAATTCCGTCGGTATGGCCCGACGCTCGGTATGGTCCGATATTCATTTTATTATTTATTATGGTGTTTGGTGGGCTCCCAAAACCGTTCCTTTCATGGAAATTTCTTTTGGCCCGTTCGAAGCTTATTCTAATTAAATTGTGAGTCAAGAGTCGAGTCTTGTATTCATGATTTGTTTGTTATTTATTAAATGGATTTTGCATGTGAATTAGTATTTTAGCGAGTGATGCATGTTCATAATTTTCCTTCACTCTAGCCTTATAAGTACTCAGCTTTTGCTGACTACGTGCTTTATGTCTCTCGGTCATGGCCTTCGCCTTAATGACCCTATGATGATCCATCATTGCACTTGCATTGATGGGGAGTAGATTTAATTTAGCAGGTTGGTAGATTAAAGTACGATCGAAATCATGTAGTTTCGGATGGTTGAGAGTTGCATTCTTTTGTGCTTTGGAAACTATTTTAATATTTTAATTTCGTATTGCCTTCGTGGTTTAAATTATACTTTAATCATGTTTTGAGTTTGTCGGATTTTCAATACTTTGGTTTTGGGCTTTATGGTTCCAATTTGTAGGAGGCCTCAATTATTATTTATGTTGGTTTGAAAGTTAGTTACTATTAAATTCCGCTGCGTAATTCTTGTACTAGCCTTAACCGTTATCACGGTGGCGGTAATACTTTAGTAATTCCTTTATTTTAAGTTGGAACATAGTTTTATAAAAGCAAGGAATTATTAGGGTGTTACAAAGTGGTATACTAGAGCTTAGTTTCATTCCTTCTTTGTAGTAAGTAATAATACAAATTGGTAATCGGAGACTAAGGCTGCTTTGTAATAATCTATACTACAAAGTGGTATTTGCGGAACTTTAGGATTTTTAAATATTATTTTCCTAAAGTCAAAACGTATTATTTTGAGTACTCAATATTTTAAAAGTCAAGTACCAATTATTTTAAGTCGTTTGAAATAAGTTGAAAAGTTTTGGATTATTATTTAATTTAATTAATTTTTGTCCGAAATTTTTTTATTTATTTGAAATTTCCAAATATATTTTCATTTTATTCGAATTTTTCATTTTTTTTTCTTTTCTTTTTCAGATTTTCTTTTTATAATTAAATATCCGAAATTTATTTACATTAATTAATTGATAATTCTTATTAATTTTCGATTTTAATTTTAATAATTTCAACTAAGTTAGGAGTTATTTCTTAATTAATTTCGAAAATTATTATTACTTCCAAGTGAGGAATGGGTAGACTAAGAAGGGCATATTAGTCTAAGTATGCATTTTATGTAATTATGTGATTTATTAATTGCCATGTATAGGTTTTGACCATGTTTTTGTCTTGCTTTATGTGATTATTTGCATCATATTTCATGTTGAGCATATACTTGTGCATTGAAATTGTATGGCTCCACGAACTATTTATTGTATCCTTTTGGGTTAGAATTTCATTTGGAACGCGTTAGTAAGACTTTTTAGTTGTGAATTTTTAGGATATAAGATGCTACCTTCTAAGTTCTTAAGTCTAGGATGCCTGGAGAAACTGGATAACGAGACTCCTTATATGTATGTTCAGAAGATTGAGTTTGCTTGCAACTATTTTGCTTCAACCAAGAATATGCCACATCTTAGGCATAGGGATATGATGGCTAGTATGATTATTCATTGTTTGCCCCATAAGAACCTTTACATAGACCTTAAGAACAAGTTCAGTGACATGCACTATAATGATGGTACCCGGCCCCTAATTGGTACAAATATGGGACTGGAGATGGTAGATGGAAGTACGATACTGAGGTTCTCACTACTATCCTAGAGGTTGCTGAAAATAGTTATGAGAATGGAAAATACTCTGCGGGTCTAGGTACTGGCTATGTGGGAGAAGAAAGTGATGGTGAAGATGGCATGATACATGATGAGCAAGCTAATGATATTAAGGGATGAGGTGGTTGAAATTGAAAATCCTAACCCTGTAGTTCCCGAACCAACAATAGAGATATCTAGTGTATCCGAGGCTGAACTTGAAGAAGACAATGTGGTTGATAGTGTGCCACAACAGGATGATGAGGCTATGGATGTAGATTTTGATCCTGAATAAGACTTGGATGATCCTAATGATCAAGACTTTACTCCAGAACAATATAGAGAAAGAGATGATCGTCGTGATGACATTAGTCTTTAAAGAACTGTAATCCTTAGTTATTTATTTTGTTGATTAATAAAGTGGCAAGGCTACTATTTATGGTTATTAGTTCAATTATGGTTTGGAGAAATAAAAGCAATGTTATTGATGGATGTAAGACTTTCTCATTGAAGTATTAATAAAAGCATCGAATTCCTTTTGTTATCTCTTGAGTTTAAATCTCGATTAAAAGTTTCGTGGGTATCGCAAAGGGATTAATTGTTATTTCTTCAATTAAACTTTATGTGCAAGGTGGTCAATTTAGCAACCATCTAAATTACATGCTTAAATAAGTGGGAAAGAAGGCCCAAAGTTGGCGCCAACTTCCCCTGGGGCGGGTTTAATTTGTGTTCTTGTTGTGAGTGGGTTCATTGTCGAACTAGTGCCTTAGTGATGTCGTGACCAAACAATATTAAAGTTAGTTTTTTATTCTATTCAGGAGAAGGGATATGGCTAACCAGGAAATTTCCGAAGTGGTTAGACAACTAGCTGAGGTAGTTCGAGACCTAGCTCAAACTAGAGCCAACCTAGTGCATGATCCGGCTGGGGAAATGTTTAAGAAAATAGCTCAAAGCAAGCCTCCACTGTACCACGGGGAGATTGAACCAAGTTTACTTGAAAACTGGTTGAGAGAATTTGATAAGCTTATCCTAGTTGTGAATTGCCCCGAAGACCTTAGGGTGAACAGTGTTGTTTATTACCTTAGAGGCGAGGCTGATTTATGGTGGCCACGATGTGAGAATGCCTTTAGATCCACACCTAACTTTGGGTGGGAAGCGTTTAAAACCGCGTTGAGAAACAAGTTTTACCCACCTTACCTGAAGAAACAAAAGGCGCAGGAGTTCATCGAACTCAAAATGGAAGGTTTGTCAGTAACTTAGTACTATTCTAAGTTTATAGAGCTGTCTAGGTTTGCACCTGAAGTGGTGGCAACGGAAGAGCTTAGAGCTCAAAGGTTTGAGAATGGATTGACCATGGACTTACAGTTGCTACTGTCTGGAGAGACTTTTACCTCATTAGACACCCTGTACGGAAAAGCTGCTCACCTGTATGGGTTACAACAAAGGAAGAATGGAGGCGCTAAAAAAAGAAAGGATGTTGGGAACTCGAATCAAGGGATCAGTAACCAACAGAATCAAGGGAGTTTTAAGAAGAACAAAGGGAATGGGAATTTCCAGTTTAGGGGTAACAATGGTGGAAATCGCAGTAAGCAAGGTGGTGGAAACCAGTCTGGAAGGAATGGAGTAAGGACCTACGACTGTAGGCGCTGTAACATGAATCACCCTGGAAAGGACTGTGACGAAAACCTAGTGACCTGTAGGTTCTGTCAGAAGTTAGGCCATAGAGAGTACGAATGCTATTCTAAGAATGGAAAGCCTAACCAAGGTAACCACCAGAACAATAATCGGAATAATCAGAACCGAAATGGAGCAAATGGAGTTGGAAACCAAAGGGGTTACCAAGGTGGTAACAATAGCAATGGAAACCACCAGAACAATGGAAAGCCTGGGGGAAACCAACAGCAGAATGGGAACCGAAACAGGAATGGAAACGCCAATGGCGGTGGCTATAACAAAGGAGTTGCCCAAGGGAAGTTGAATGTGATATCTAGGAAAGAAACAAAAACTTCCTCTGACATCATAGCTGGTACTTTTTCTATTAACTCTCCGTTTTAGTTAAAGTACTATTTGATTCTGGTGCAACATATTCTTTTATCTCAATAGACGTTTTGGGAAAATTAGGTTTGAAAGAGCCTGAAACAATTGAGGTACCTATAGTCACACCTACTGGTAGCATAGTAAAGTGTACCAAAATCCATAGGGATGTGCCTTTGGCCATAGCCAAGAACGTATTCCTATCTAACCTAATTGAGTTTGAGTTAGGGGAGCTAGATGTGATTCTAGAGATGGACTGGTTGGCCATGTTCAAAGCCAAAATAGATTGTGAGAAGAAAAAGGTTCACTTGAGGTCTAGCTTAAGCAAAGTAGTGTCGTATCGTCGTTTTGGTAAACCTAAAAACATAGGGATTATCACGGCAATGGAGCTCGTGAAGCTAGTCAGTAAAGGGAACCCTATCTTCTTATGCAATGTGAGATACCTAGAGCATTTGACCAAAGATCAACCTGAGGACATTGCGGTAGTGAATAAATTCCTCGATGTGTTTCCGAAAGAGATCCCAGGATGCCTCCCAATCGACCTATTGACTTCACCATAGACCTAGTGCCTGGAATCGGGCCTATCTCGAAAGCACCATATCGGATGGCTCCAGCAGAAATGAATGAGTTGAAAGGCCAATTAGAGGACCTGTTAGAGAAAGGTTACATTAGGCCAAGTGCATCGCCTTGGGGAGCACCAGTCTTGTTTGTGAAAAAGAAGGATGGAAGTATGAGGCTATGTATGGACTACAGGGAGCTCAATAAAGTCACGATCAAGAATAAGTATCCTTTACCTAGGATAGATGACCTACTTGACCAACTGAAAGGCGCAGAAATATTTTCAAAGATCGATTTGCGCTCAGGTTATCATCAATTGAGAATCGCTGATCACGATATACCAAAGACCTCATTCAGGACTAGATACGGACATTATGAGTTCACCATTATGCCTTTTGGGTTAACCAATGCACCTGCAATATTTATGGACTTAATGAACCGTGTGTTCCATGCTTTCTTGGACAAGTTTGTAGTGGTTTTCATAGATGACATCCTAGTGTATTCGAAGAGTGAAGAGGATCACGATGAACACTTGAGATCTGTGTTGAGTACGCTGAGAGATAACCAGTTGTATGCCAAGTTCTCAAAGTGTGAATTTTTGTTGGAAAATGTTGCATTTTTGGGACATTTTGTGTCTAAAGAAGGAGTGGCAGTAGACCCTGCTAAGATCAAAGCTGTTAGTGAATGGCCTACACCCAAGAGTGTGACTGACAATTGAAGTTTTCTGAGATTAGCTGGTTACTATAGACGCTTTGTGCACGATTTCTCTAGGATATCCAAGCCAATGACAACCTTAATGAAAAAGGAAGCGAAGTTTGAGTGGAATGACCAGTGTGAGGAGGCGTTCCAAGCTTTGAAGACGCGATTGACAACCGCGCCGGTGTTAACTTTGCCAGATGAGAGTGGTAACTATGATGTATATAGTGATGCCTCTAAGAATGTCTTAGGGTGTGTATTTATGCAGAACGGAAAGGTGATTGCGTATGAATCGAGGAATTTGAAACCATATGAATCCAATTACCCTACCCATGATTTAGAGCTAGCCGCCATAGTGTTTGCATTGAAGATATGGAGACACTATCTTTATGGTGTGAAATGTAGGATATTCACGGATCTTAAGAGTTTGAAGTACATTTTCACACAGAAAGATTTAAATATGCGCCAACTAAGGTGGTTGGAGTTAATCAAGGATTATGATCTGGACATTCAATACCACGAGGGAAAATCCAATGTAGTTTCAGATGCCTTGAGTAGGAAATTAAGTTATAGTGTGAATGCGTTGGTAGTTGCTAACGAGCTATGTAAAGACATGTAGCGATTGAATCTAGAAATAGTGAGTGGTGAATGTCTTGAGGGAATGATGAATGCCTTAACCATCCAGCCGTCGATATTTGATGAGATTAAGGAGAATCAGGCTGGTGATGTAAAGTTGGAGCGAATCAAGGAAAAGATTTCGTAAGGAAAGGGATTAGATTTCAAGATCCATGATGATGGAAGTTTGAGGTACAAAGGCAGGTGGTGCGTGCCTCAAAAGTGTGGTGAATTGAAGGAGAAATTGATGAGAGAAGGGCACAATACGCCATACTCTGTGAACCCGGGTGGTGACAAGTTGTATAAGGATTTGAAGAAGATCTATTGGTGGCCAAGAATGAAGAATGAAGTGGCTGAATTTGTGGCTAGATGCCTGACTTGCCAGAAATTCAAGATAGAATATAGGAGACCTCAAGGAAAGGTCCAACCTTTGGAGATTCCGAGTTGGAAATGGGACTGTATTTCAATGGACTTTGTCACTTGTTTGCCCAAGTCAAAAACCGGAAATGATACAATTTGGGTCGTGGTAGATAGGTTGAACAAGTCGGTAGTGTTTATACCAATGAAGGAAACCTGGAAAATTGAATAACTCGCCAAATCTTACATTAAGAATGTTGTGAGATTACATGGAGTTCCTAAGGATATCGTATCAGATAGGGATTCAAGGTTTCTTTCGAATCTATGGAAAAAGTGTGCAGAAGAACTTTGGTACGACATTGAAAATGAGTACAACATTCCATCCAGCCACAGATGGAAAAACTGAGAGAACCATCCAAACACTTGAGGACATGCTTCGAGCATGCGTCATCGATTTCCAAGGAGGTTGGGAAGATAGCCTGGATTTGATTGGGTTTTCATACAACAATAGCTACCATGCTAGCATAGGAATGACACCATTTGAGGCCCTGTATGGACGAAAATGTAGAAGTCCACTTTGTTGGAATGACATTAATGAAACAGTAGTGTTGGGACCTCAAATGATAGAGGGAACCATGAACCAAATTCGAACCATCCAATCGAAGATTCAAACGGCGCAGGATCGCCACAAGAGTTATGCAGACTTGAAACGTAGGGATGAAGAGTTCAACTTAGGTGATAAGGTGTTGCTCAAAGTGTCACCAATGAAAGGTGTCATGAGATTTGGAAAGAAAGGGAAGTTAAGCCCTAAGTACATAAGCCAATACGAAATCTTAGAACGAATTACAAAGGTAGCCTATAGACTAGCCTTGCCTATGGACTTGCATAAAGTGCATAATGTGTTTCACATATCTCAGTTGAGAAAGTATGTTCCGGATAAGTCGCATGTGTTGCAACCGGAAACCATAGAATTAGACCAAAGTTTAACTTTTGAGGAAAGACGTGTCAAAATCCTGGATAGTAAAGTGCGTAGTACACGTACTAAGGATGTGAAAATTGTCAAAGTGTTGTGGTCTAATCAAGAATCTGAAGAAGCAACTTGGGAAGCCGATGACGAAATGAGAAAGAAATATCCCTAGCTTTTTCCCGAGGTTAGTTGAGTTACGGGGTCGTAACTCGTGTCTTTTAAGGGGGGTAGAGTGCGGTAGAATTTCGCGCTTTTTACCTTGTTTTCCCCTATTTTATTCTCAATTTAGTGCTTTCTATTTAATTTGCACTCATTATTATCCTGTTTAATCAGGTAAAGAGTACATCAACTTAAATTTTTTTTTTGCAAGTGAACGCATTAAAGTCTCATAAAGTTTTGAGTTTAAATTTTGATTTGAACCCAAGTTTCGGGACAAAGCTTCTTTTAAGGAGGGTAGACTGTAATACCTCATATTTTTATAATAATTATAAATATATTTTTATTATATTTATAGAGAATTTTATGATTTTTTAGAATTTATTTTGCAATTAAATATTATTTAAATGTATTTTAATTAATTAGAATATTTATTATTTTAATTAATTATGAAACAAATTTAATTTTTGAGTCGGGAAATTTAATGGAGTCGCAAGTAATTTTAAAGGTTTGGGTTTTTAAATAAAAGTCCAACTCGTTTTATTAAACGAGCCTAATAAAAAGAATTTAATTCTAAACACTAAAGCTAGCCCAATCATTTAATTGCTAAGCCCAATATCAAATTCCTAAGCTTAGCCCACTAGGGATTTGGGAGCCTATAAATAGGACTCCCCTCATTAAATGATCCCCTTATTTTTCATTAAACCCTTCCTCCTTTACTCGCCCAACAATCCTCTCTCTCTCTTCTCTCCCTTGTGCCCGGCTCCCCTCACCCGCACAACACGAGCACTTTCGTGCCTTGTGCTGCCGTTCCTTGTGCCTCTCGCACACCGTCACTGCCCCTTCCCCTCATCGCTCCTCTCGCCCTCGCGCAGCGCAGCACGCCAGTGCTGTTGCGCGTTGTTGTTGTTGTTGTTGTGCGCTGCTGTGCTGCTGCCCCTCTCGCCCAGCCACACACGCACACCCCTCACTCTCTTGCTCGCCCAGCCCGCGCACTCGTCCATCTTGTGCCGTGCTGCTGTTGCGCGCACTGCTGCTGCCTTCGCTCTTCGTCCGCGCGCGCACACACACATCGTGTGTGTGTATATTTTGTTCTTGTTCGTTCGTTCAATTTTTCGCCCAATCACATTCAATTCGTGGTTGTTCCGTGCTATAGGCCGGATTGATATTATTCTCTTCTTCCTTACCTATTCTATTTCAATTCCGTATTTTAAATTAAATTATTACTATTATTGTTTTGAGTAATTAAAATGCTGGGAAACGGTTGTGAACACCGTATTCTGATGATTTACATGTTTTGATTCTTGAGGCGTATTTTAATTATTAAAGTATGAAATTTCAGATTCACTTATTTAATAAAGACTTGATTTTTATGGTGTTAAATTGATTTTTATTGGAGAATTAAGGTTAGGATTTTAACCTAGACGTAAAGGGTCAATTGATTAGCATAATTAGGTGATTGATTTATTTATGATAATCAATTATATTTTCAGATTTATAAAAAGGTTTAAAGTGTCGATTTTTATTGATTATAAGGGTGGAAAAAGTATGTTTTCATACTAGGGTGTAGTTTTGCAAATTGAGACGATTAATTTATTAAAGAACAATTAAATTCTAATTATCGTCAAGGTTTTATATTTCATAAAAGTTGCTGGAAATTTAATGAACATGGAAATAATTAAGGTTTCATTATTTTGATGATAGGAGGTGATTTCTAAGTGAGTGATCGTGTTCGCAAAGTGGCCCCTACACTTAGATATTCAAGGTACGTACAAGTCTAGGGCGGCCACAATATTTGTCAAGGGACATTACAAGATTATTTATTGATGTGAATTATATTACGTAAGCTTGGTGAATTCATATTTGATTTGGTGGACAATCATGTGAATTATTATTATTGGAATTATTGATTTGTTGATTGAACAAGCATGTTGGGACTATTATGAGTATGTATTTCATTGTCAATCATGTTGTTCAATATTTATTGCATGTATGGTTTGTTTCACATGCAAGGGATGTATTATTTATTGTTATGCTATTGTACGGTATGTCTAGCATACTTTTGAGCGAATTATTCGTGCCTCGTTGTACCATTTTATTTACCACATGTGAAGGGTTCGCTCACATAAGCCACCGCACATGTAGGGTTCAGTTGGGGATGTTTTATATGAAATGTATTAGGATTTTTCGTGCTAGGGCACAACCCTCATGTTAACAGGCATGATGTGGAATCTCACCTTTTGTGAGAAAGAACTTGGTTGTAAATTTACTACGTCTTGATTTATTGATCACAAGTCCTAAAGGATTAAAATGAGATTGTTTTGGTTGTCGTTTATTAAATGTATGTATGTATGGATGTTTGTTGGATTCTCGAGTTCGCTATTAATAAAATATTAATAAACGTAAAGTGCAACCAGAACAAGCTTTAAAACTCTTGGAACGTATATACCTCGAGTATGAACAATGGGGGGAGACTTGCCGGAAAACTCGATCTCCTACTAATGATACAAGACGTTGCTTCATTTAATTAAACTGCTGGAATTCCGTCGGTATGGCCCGACACTCGATATGGTTTGATATTCATTTTATTATTTATTATGGTGTTTGGTGGGCTCCCAACACCCTTCCTTTTATGGAAATTTCATTTGGCCCGTTCGAAGCTTATTCTAATTAAATTGTGAGTCAAGAGTCAAGAGTCGAGTCTTGTATTCATGATTTGTTTGTTATTTATTAAATGTCTTTTGCATGTGGATTAGTATTTTAGCGAGTGATGCATGTTTATAATTTTCCTTAACTCTAGCCTTGTAAGTACTCAGCTTTTGCTGACTACGTGCTTTATGTCTCTCGGTCATGGCCTTCGCCTTAATGACCCTATGATGATCCATCATTGCACTTGCATTGTTGGGGAGTAGATTTAATTTAGCAGGTTGGTAGAACAAAGTACGATAAAATCATGTAGCTTGGGATGGTTGAGAGTTGCATTCTTTTGTGCTTTGGAAACTGTTTTAATATTTTAATTTCGTATTGCCTTCGTGGTTTAAATTATACTTTAATCATGTTTTGAGTTTGTCGGATTTTCAATACTTTGGTTTTGGGCCGTTATGGTTCCAATTTGTAGGAGGCCTCAATTATTATTTATATTGGTTTGAAAGTTAGTTACTATTAAATTCCGCTGCGTAATTCTAGTACTAGCCTTAACCATTATCACGGTGGCGGTAATACTTTAGTAATTCCTTTATTTTAAGTTGGAAAATAGTTTTATTAAAGCAAGGAATTATTAGGGTGTTACATCAACCTTCGGCCAAGGAGATTCCTGTACCTTCTCTGCTGAAACCGCTAGCTCCTCGGGGGTGATAGTCGAAGACATCACTCATGAGGTGGAGGCTTTTGAAGCTGACTTTCCCTTGGGTTCTTCCGAGCCCATCATTCCCGAAGGTGAAGGTGCCAAAGATGATTCCGAGATTGTTGTGGACCTCACGGATTCAGAGGCTGCGGGAGGTGAGCCTTCGGCTGCAGAAGGGGACGCCAAGGATGCTGAACTTGCGGCTCCCGAGGTTGATGAGGCTGGTCCGAAGCAGGGGATCAAGAGACTTCGTGAGACGTTGGTGTCTACCTCCACTTCTGTGCTGGAGAGGTTGACCTACCCTTGCTTCGACGTCCCTGCTGTGAACAGGGTTCCTGAAAAGGTTCGGGTGACCATGGCTCGGCTTGCTCGGCCTGCGGTTCTGGGTGAGGATCCTGAGGCTCATGCGGGATCCATGATCGGTCTTGACGCTGCTCGGGAGAATATGTTGCGAGCTATCCCTCAGTTCCGCGTTCCGGGAGATTCGGCGTGTCATCCTACCCAGATGGCTCAATTTCACATGAATGAGGTAACATAGATTATGTTATTCTCTTCATCCATTCTCTAATTTGTTTGCTCGATTTTTCACACGTTCTCTCTCTTTTTAGGTCGGCTTCTGGACTGCCTTCGATGTCGAGTGTCAATATTATGACGAAGTGCGGCTGGCCAAGTTCGATGAGTATTATGCTCATGTTGTCCCTCTCTTGGATGAGAAGGCGAACCTCCTTGCTTCCGAGCTTGCGGAGGCGAAGGAGTTGGTACCTGAGTTTACCTGGAAGGGGGCAGCTGCGTTTGACGTGTTTGGCAAGGAGGTTGGCAACCTGCCTGCCAAGAAGGTGGCCGATTCTCTGAAGTACGATGCTCTCGAGAAGGAGAGGGCCGAGGATAAAGCCAATTTTGAAGCCACGCTGAAGGAGAGGGATAGCACCATCCCGCGGCCTAGGAAAAGTGCTGAAGTTGTGCATGCCACTGTTGAGAGGGTCCCTGTGTTGGAGGATGACATCCGGAAGCTGAAGGATGAGGTACGTAGGCTTGAGCAGGCAAAGGCCAACATGTTCACAGGCGAGCAATGCCAGGATGCTTACTATGAAGGGATCCTTGGTGCTCGCTTGATGTTTGCTAAGCACATGCCGGATTTCAAGTGGGCCGAGCATTTTCCTAAGTGGCTTGAGGCCCGAGACCATATGGAAGAGTGCCAGGCTGACAGGGATGATGCTGCCAAGGCACGAGAGGAAGCTGCTAAGGCGCAGCAAGCTCGGAAGGTTGCTTCTAAGGGTGACACTAATGTGAGCACCTGTTTGAAGCCTACACCTCAGGAGCCTGCTAGTGATATCCCTTAGGAACTCGGGCAATCGTCTTCTTCAGAGTCGGTTGGCTCTAGTTGAGGGCTTCCAAACTTGTGCTTCAACCTCTTCCTTTTTGCCTCGGCGCTGCGTTGTACTTTAAAAATTGCTTTTTGCTTTCCTTGTACTTCGGTAGGCCGATATCATCTGTTGGTGGCTGCCGATTTTAGCTTTAGGGTCATTTTGTTTTCAATTTTTGAGGATTTCTCGGGTCGTGCCGAGTTTAGTTGATGTAATCGTACTTTGTTCCCCCGAATATTGAATGAAAAATGGCCTCACTTTGCTATTTGATTGCTTTGCCTTTGGCTAATTTTTCTTTAGCTCTGAAAGTTTGTTTAGCCCATCTTGGGGGCTTGTCTTCGTTTTGAGTTCTTCAAATCCGTAGATTTGCTAAGAGACTCGGCTTGCTTCTAGCTCTTCAAATTCGTAGATTTTCTAAGAGACTTGCCTTGTTTTTGAGTTCTTCAGATCCGTAGATCTGCTAAGAGACTCATTTTGTTTTCGAGTTCTTCAGATCCGCAGATCTTGTAAGAGACTCATTTTGTTTTCAAGTTCTCCAGATCCGTCGATCTGCTAAGAGCTACTAATACAAAAAAGGGCATAGAGTACTGTTGAAATACACTTTATAGGACGCCTTAAAGGCGTTCTCCAACTTAACGCGCTATAAAGTTTATAAAACGGGTAAAAGAAGCGTTTTATATAGATAGTCATAAAGTACAGTGATAAGAGATAAGCGTCCTCTATTCCCTTCCTAAAATCAGAAAATAAAGAAGAAATATAGAACGGTTAACGTACATAGCCGTCTCTTATACTCTATAATAATGCGCGCCTTCCGTACATAACCGTCCTCTATTCTTCCTGTTAAATATTGAGATACATAACACCTTGCGTACATAGGCGTATTATATACTTCCTGTTTAATATAAAAATAGAAAGCAGTTTCCTTACACAACCGTTCTATATTCTACCCTTTTTTTTTTATATTATAGTTGCACACGCGTCCCTAAAATAGGATATTACAATTCTAGGTCCTATATGTAAACCAAATCTTAATAGATAAAATAGAAATGATATCCACGCGATCTTTCTAAAAATAATTTCATTCAATAATAAAATAATATTGTTCATTCAATAACAAGATCCTATTATTCATTGACAAAATATAAATGATCTACCCAAGTACGGCAAAAACAAAATCCAATATCAATAAAAAAAAATAAAAAAATTGTAGCGGAAGAGCTTTGGTAGAATGGTAGCAGCAACAACGTATTGGGGATTGTATAGCAGCAGCAACTGGGGATGGTGTAGCAGCAACAATAGCAGCTTCTGAAGCAAGAACAACTTCTGCAGCAACATCAACTTCTACAGCAACAGTAGGGACAATATCGGTGCAATTGTCTACTGGTGGTAGACTAGCTTGGCAGTTCGTCTGCAGGACTGAACTGAGGTAATTAACCATCTCCTTGAGCTAGCTTAAGTCACACTAGATCATCGTCAAAAAGGATATCAAATATACTAATTAGTAATTACTAAACCTAACATAAGATAGAAAATGCACCTTAAGATGAATGGAGTTTTCAATTTTGATGGGACTGTATCACCAAAAAGGCTGGCCTCATCTGCCATCCTATACAAGACTCTTCGCACAATCTCACCCAAGTACATTCCTGATATCATTTTCTCAAATATCTGTCACAATATGTGGATATTGTTTAGAGTTTGTAAGATAAAAGGAATACGCAGATTTGAGGGTCACGAGAGAAATAAAGAGGACAGAAAAAGAAGAGGATAAATTTGGAACGTTGAGGGGGAAACAAAGAATCAAGGATAGCAGAAAAGACTCACCATCTCCCCTGATTTGGGAAAAGGACCATGCCAATATGCCACTTGTGAATTTCACTAGCACGTTCGACATAAGCTGCGTTTATTCCAGTACCCAATATAACAGCAGCAATTACATCTTTATGGTACCTACCTCTAGCTAGGGTTCCAACTGTATCGTTGACCTGAACCATTATAGAAGGTAAAATGATATCAAATATACTGTAAGTTAAAAACATCTACTTATAGAGGAGAAAGTAAAAACTAAAAGAGAAAGGACCATCACAATTTTGTTCAAGCAAAGAACTCTTTACAAAAAGAACAAGACTACAATGATTGATTGCTAGGATATAATCTAATCACCAGAAAGAACATAGCAAGTACTCGTATTAGTCCACTACAGGCAACCATGCCTCCAAAGACATCTCAAAGCACAACTTGAATAAGTACAATAATCATAACATGAATTTACCATAACTTATCTGTTATTTGTAAATGTTAACCTGAACCCAAATAATTCACAATAATAGAAAATTTAAGGCAACTAACCATTGGAGAAGCGAAAAAAACAAAGGAGGTCGTGATTTACCAATGCGAGTTTTGTTTTATCAGCAGAAAATATCACTTCCTGTAAATTTAAGAAAGAAAAATCAGATTGAAATTTTGGGCACACGATCATATTCAGGCATGAGAGCGCCCACTAAGGCATGGCCGGCCTCTACACAAAAAGGAAAGCTTAAAACAGTTACAACCTATAGGTTAGCACTATCAGGCGAGAAGTTTACTAGGCTTGATCATTTTATCTTAACCCACCATGATATGCTACTAAATGCTTCGTCTCCTCGGAAACATCTGCGTTTTTCTTCTCTGGACCAGCAATGTTCTCTCCGAGCACATTATTCTCATCACTGTAAATAGCAAGAATGCAAATTACAATGATCCTAGCACATTGCAGTATTAGAACCTGGGAGCAACCAACATTGTAATTTGTAAACATCATATTAACCTCAACAAGACAACCACCTTTATAACAGACCACCTCAACTCAAGGCAAGGGCAGAAAAAGGGTTATGAGGATTGGATACGTGCATTCCCTTTCATCAACCAAACTGGTTACTTTCCCCCCTAACACATTTTGTATAATAACCAGGTGTCTTAATTGAAACAGATGAAAACAACTAGGTGCCTTAATTGAAACAGATGAAAACAAAAGACAAAGAAATCCCACCTTTAGGTTTACAGAACTAATTTGACAGGAGTTTGTAAAATGAAAAATGCAGATTCAAAATCCCTTGTGAACCTCAAGGCTACAGTTTCATCTATAAGCATAGTTATGGTAAAATGACAAGCTTGCATCATCATCATCATCATCTACACAAACTAATTTTCGTAATATGTTGCTAGAATTACACAAATTTCTTCGTTAATGCCTAAAACTTCAGATAAACAAATCATCTGATCTAATATAAAATTTATTCTTAAAAAGTATTTCCCCCTCCTCCTCTTTCTTTCTTTAACTGGGAATTTCAATATAACTCGACTTAAATCATATAAACTTAAAACTAAATCAGTTTAAAGGACTTAGTTTATCAGATTCATTCGGTAAAAAATCATGAATTGTTCGGCTTAATTATTAATCAAGCATCAATGATTCGATCTAAAACTTGAATGAAAGTTTCTTCCACATATAAAATTCCATACTTTGACATTGTAATTTGATAATTAACAATAATCATAATCCCTAGGGTTATTAGTTGAAGGATAAATATGCAGAACAAAATTAAGGATACCAACCTTGAAATTTGGAGTGGTGGGGAGTCGATCGGCGTTCACCGGATGTTGAAAAGGAGCGGCGGCGGTATTGCAGTACGGCAGTACAACGGCACAGCGAGGGAGAACGGGTAGTGGTGCGCGGTTTTGGGATTTGGTTTTGCGGGAGATGGATTTTGGGGTTTATATTCTGTGAAACACTAGTAATACGAGTAGTTGAGTTTTACTGATAAGAGTTTCATTTGTATTTGGTTTTGGGTTAACCCTAAAATTTAAATTTTTGTTCAGTTAATTAGATTTGGTTTTAATTTCATTCTACCGTCAAGGTTAATAGTACGCATATATCATTACCGCTTTATATGTTATGAGTCGTATATATGTATTTATTTATTTTA
This sequence comes from Spinacia oleracea, assembly GCF_020520425.1. Taxonomy (NCBI): domain Eukaryota; kingdom Viridiplantae; phylum Streptophyta; class Magnoliopsida; order Caryophyllales; family Amaranthaceae; genus Spinacia; species Spinacia oleracea. Next base: position 109,762,026 of record NC_079490.1, read on the forward strand.
ATTTTTTTTTATCGTGGTAAAAAATACGAAACTGTTAAGTAAGGCAAGCGCTCTATATTCTTTTTCCACGGAACAGTTATCAGGGAAAGGCGTTCTATATTCTCCTGAGAAACGCCTACCACACTTAAGCGTTCTCTATCCAGTGTCACTTATTTTAACTTTTGTAGTAGTGGAGGTTCGTTTTGTTTTTGTTCTTCCGGTTTCTTGCGGTTCGGAAACCTAGGCAAGAAACCGCTAGTCTGGCTCTTAGTTTTGACTTCGGCGATCCGTAGATCTGAGCCGAACTCGTTATAACTTGATTCGAGAGACTGTTGTTGCGAACAGAGTTTTCCGAGGTATCGCAAATCCGAGGATTTTGGACGACACCTTGGGCGTTGGTTTCCTGGGTTGGCCATTTCTTGGAATTTTATCCAAGGAATGGTTAACTCGGTTTTAATTTTAACTTCGGATTGATCATTTCCGAGGTTGCATGCATATAATGGAAAGACAATTAAATAAAAGAGGGAGATATGTTTAATGAAACACATGGTGCCAAGGGCTTTCCTCTTCTCATTAAACGACTTACTTGGATTACAAAGAAGGTTTGATCATACAAAATATTTCTTGAGAACATCGGCATTCCAATGGTTCTTCAAGATTGTTCCATCTAATTGTTTAAGCATAAAAGTGTCATTCCTCTTCTCAGAGTGGATGATGTATGGTCCCTCCCAGGTTGCTGAGAGTTTTCCATGGATCCATCCTTTCTGAACTGCGGCAGCGTTTCTTAGCACTAGGTCGCCGACCTTCAGGGGTCTGGCGTTGACTCTTCGGTTGTAATGCTTGCTAACCCTTTGTAAGTATGATGCATTGAGAGTTGTGGCGTCGTTCCGGGCTTCATCTAGTAGATTGAGAGCTTCGAACAGAAGTTGGTTGTTGTTTTCTCCATGGACTCCATCATACTTGTTGTATGACTAGATCCTCAAGCTCTCTGTTTTGATTTCTACAGGGATGACAGCCTCGGAACCGTACACCAAATGGAAGGGCGTTTGTCCAGTGGCTTCTTTCTCGGTGGTCCGAAGGGACCAAAGCGTTCCAGGAAGCTCTTCTAGCCATTTTCTCTTCTCGTCCTCAACTCTCTTCTTGAGTGCGTTGAGGATGAGTTTGTTCACGGCTTCGGCTTGCCCGTTGCTCTGAGGATGGCACACTGCTGAGTAAGCAAGGTGGATACCGAACTGCTTGCACCAACTTTGCAGTGGGGTGCTGTCCCATAGTCGAACACCATCAGCCGTGGTATGCCGAACCTTGTGATGATGTTTTGCCAGATGAACTTGCGGACTTGTGTTTCGGTGATGGAAGAGACTGCCTCGGCTTCAATCCACTTGCTGAAGTAGTCAACGCATACTATCAACCACTTCTTCAGGTTCATAGCCGAGGGGAAGGGACCGATGATATCCAACCCCCATTGTGCGAATGGTAAGGGGTAGAGTGTTGATTGTAGGGTTGAGCTGGTTGGTGGATAGACGGTGCAAATTTCTGGCATTTCTCAGACTTACTTGTCATCGTTTTTGCTTCTGAAACCATGGTGGTCCACCAGTATCCGGCCCGAAATGCCTTATGTGCCAAGGCTCTACCTCCAATGTGATTTCCACATATGCCGAGGTGGATCTCTCTTAGGATGTAGTCAGAATCGGTTGGCCGACACACTTCAGCAGTGGGGCTGAAAATGAATTTCTCATGAGCTCTCCGTTGGCATTAATGATGAACCACCTGTTGAATCTTTTCAACTTTCTTACTTGCAGCTTGTCTTCTGGAAGTTCTTCCCTCTCCTTGTATGCTATGACTGCGTCCATCCAGCTCGGGTCGGGACGTAAATTGCATACTGTAGGGGGTGGCAAATCAATGCTCCTTTCTTGGTGAACTTCCACATGGACCGACCTGTTTAGGTCGATGAGCGTTGAGCTTGCAAGTTTTGAAAATGCGCCAGCTTGTGTATTCTGGCATCGGGGGATGAGGATGACTTTGAATTATCTGAACTTTGACGTTAAGGATTTGATTTTTGCAAGGTAAGCTGTCATACTTGGCCATTTGGCCTCATACTCCCCTCGGATTTGGTTGGCTACAAGCTGTGAATCAGTCTTGAGTCAAACATATTCGGCTTCCAGAGATAAGCAAAGCTCTATCCCTGCGATTGCAACCTCGTATTCGGCCTCGTTGTTAGTTGCTTTGAAGCTAAATTTCAGGGCATACTCTATGTTTTTTCCCGTTGGAGGGATCAACATAATTCCGCCTCCCAAGCCGTTTACTGTGAAAGATCCGTCAGTGTAGACTTCCCAAGTGCTCTTTGTGTCATCCAACATATCTTGGTATGAGCATTCGGCCAAGAAGTCAGCGAGTGCCTGCGCCTTGATAGCTGTCTTCGGCTGATACTTGCAGCCAATCTTCCCGACCTCTCTATTTTATCTAGTACTTTTTCGAGCAGTTGGTCGGTCAATACTACGATCTGATGAGAGTCGAAGCAGGGTCTTAGCTTTCGTGCAACTACCACCACTGCATAAGCTACTTTCTCAATGAGTGGGTACCGAGTTTCGGCACCTGTTAGAGTTCGACTGGAGAAGTAGATTGGCTGTTGCTTCTTCTCTTCCTCCCGAAGGAGTACTGCACTTACGGTCCTGGGACTAACTGCGACGTATAAGTATAGTGTTTCCCCCTCTTACGTTCTAGCTAGTGTCGGTAGTTGGGCTAAATGAGCCCTGAGCTGTTGGAACGCATCCCTTTGCTCCTGCTCCCATGTTAGCTCGGGGTCCACCTTCCTCGGGACGCCTTTCTTTTTGATGGGTTCTGTTCTCCTCCTGGGAGGGTCTTTGGTTTTAGAGCTTTGAAGAAGGGAGCCTCTTTATCCTAAGCTTTCGATATGAATCTTGACAGTGCGGCTAACCTGACAGTTAGTCTCTGCACGTCTCTTTTTCTAATGCTGCTTGGACTTTGTCCGGGTTTGCATCGATTCCCCTCTCGCTCACCATGAATCCGAGGAACTTTCCTGACTTAATCCCGAAGACACACTTCTTTGGGTTAAGTTTCATGTTATACTTCCTTAGATAACCGAAGGTCTCGGCCAAGTCTTTGATGTAATACTCTTCCTTGATGCTTTTCACTATGGAATCGTCCACATAAACCTCGACATTCCTTCCCTTTTGATCGGCGAAGACGTGATCAACTAGCTTTTGGTAGGTTGCTCCGACGTTTTTCAAGATGAAGGGCATCATTTTGTAGTTGAAAACTCCTGCACTTGTGATGAGTGTTGTCTTCGCCCTATCATCGGGGTGCATGAATACTGGATGGTAACCTGAAAAGGTATCCATGAAGCTGAGCAACGCATGATTGCTTGTAGAGTCTACCAACTGATCTATCCTTGGCAGGGGATAGCAATCTTTGGGGCAAGCTCGGTATAGGTCCGTGAAGTCTATGCACATGCGCCACGAACCGTTTGCTTTTTTGACCATCACCACATTGGCCAACCATTTGGGGTACATGTATGGCTCGATGAAACCGGCCTCTTGCAGCTTTTTCACCTCCTCGACGATGGCTTTGTTTTTCTCCGAGGAGTAATTCCTCTTTTTTTGTTTGATTGGTCGGGTTTCGGCGTTGACATCCATCTTGTGACATATCATCTTCGGATCTATCCCTGACATGTCAGCCGTCGACCATGCAAAAATATCCTTGTGATCCTTGAGTAGTTGGATCAAATCGATTTGAAGTCCCGAGCTTAGGCCTTTGCCTATTCGGACACTCATGTCTGACTCATCTTCGAGGAAGATATCCTCCATTTCTTGATCTTGCTCGGGAGAAGCGGTTTCGGGCCGAGCATCAACCTCTGCGGGTTTCACCAACTTGCTCGGTCCAGCGTTTCTCCTCTTTGCCTCTTTTTCCCCTCTTTGGGGGTCGAATTGATCTTCACCATCTTCAGAACCATCCCCCAGCCTTGGCTTTCGGATGGCGGTGTGGCAAATTCTTCTTGCGACCTCCTGATCCCCTTTAACTCGTTCGGCGAAGCCTGCGTCCGAGACATATATCATCAATTGATGGTACGTGGATGGGATTGCTTGCATTATGTGTATCATGATGCGTCCTATGACGATGTTGTACACTGAATCGCAATCCATCACTAAGAATTCTTCTCGGACGTTTCTTTCTGCTTGGCCTTGGCCAACTGTGACTGGTAGGGTGATCTTTGCTCGGGGAATTGCTGCGGAGCCGTTGGAATCGATCAGCGGGTAGCAGTTCCTGAAGATGATGCTTACGTCGCTTCGCCCATCCACCAATACTCTATGAACATTGTGGTTGTTGAGATCCATGGATATTACCAAAGGATCCTCATGTTTGTATTGGACTTAGAGGCAGTCATCAACGGTGAAGGTCATGTTTGGAGGATGGGGCTCGTTATCCCCACAGCGCTGAAGTTGACTCAGTGGGAAAGTGCTGTTAAGTGGTTCTTACTGGCATGGTTGGAGTTCTGCCCCCTGAACACCACTAAGATGTAGTTTTTCTTTTGCCAATTCAAGTGGCCTCGTAGATCCTTTTCTGGGCTTTCTCTTATAGTTTGCCATTTGTGGCTTTTTCCTTTTCCTCTCTTCGCTCTAACAAGTACTGCTCCAGGTAGCCTCGGCGGACGAGGTCCTCGATGTTGTCTTTCAGCGCATTACACTCCTCGGTGTGGTGGCCGAAGTCATCGTGGAACTCACACCACTTGTTCTTGTTTCTGCGAAGGGGGTTGGTTCTAAGCTTCCCGGGTAGTTTCCACTTTTCATCGTTCTTGTGGAGGCTGAAAATCTCTTTTCGGGGCAGAGAAAGTGGAGTGTAGTTTGTATATTTGGGTTGAAGTTCACCCTTTGTCCCGTCTTTCTTTGGGCTCGCATCTCTAGCGCCCTGTTTCTCTTTCCCCTTTCTTGAGCTGCCCTCGGGCTTGCTCTGATTGGTTTTCATATCCCTCGGGTTCGAGGACCCTTTCAGCCTGGCAGCAGCTTTGTTGAACTCTTCGGTTCTGATGAATGCATCTAACATTTGGAGCATGTCGGCTATTTTGGTGGGGTCTTTCATCGATAGTTTGTCGCGGAACCTCCCTTCCTAGAGGGCGTGCTTCAAAGCGAAGATTGCCACATCGGGCTGCAGATTTGGGATGTTGGTTGATTCCTTGATGAACCGAGCCATGTAGTCAAGGAGACTTTCATCTCTCTCTTGCTGAATGGAGGTTAATTCGGCGGTAGTTCGTTCGGGGCGATTGTTGCTCACGAACTGTACGCAGAACTTTTCCTTCAAGTCTTTTCAACCGTCGACCGTTCCCTTCGGCAGCGATCTGAACCACTCTCATGCCATTCCGGTTAGCGTAGTTGGGAAGTACTTGCACCAACAGGCTTCGGAGTAGAGGCTCAGGAACAGCTGCTGCTCGTAGGAGATGACATGTTCTCTCGGATCCGTAGTCCCGTTATATGTTAGAGGCGCTGGCAGCCCAACCTTCGGTATCTCTTCCATGATCAATTCTTCCGTGAATGGGGATGACGTAGGGGTCATGATCCTCTTCCCCATCCTCGCTCTTATGCCTCCACTCGCCGAGGTTCTAGGATTTGAACGTTTGGGTGTACGTCGAGGGCTAGGGTGTACATTCGATCATGCCTCATGTGTCTTCTCCTCATCGACCGGCTGCTGACCTCGGGTCGCTCACTGGATCTGCTCGACTCACCTAATCTCTCTTGAATCGATGGTCTCAACCTGCTCAGTACCGAGCTTCGGATCCGAGTGTTCTATGTGGTCGATTTGCTTTGGAGAGCTTGCAGAGTAGGTGATGGCCTTGCGAACCATTCTGGTTTCTGTTGGGCCCTTTTATGAGAATCCCACGTACTTTCCAACCACTTTGATTTGAGGTGAGTTCCTGACATGGGAGGAAGCACTCGGTCCGGTCTAGCAACCTCTTCACTAGGAGGCATGTTCAGCTGCCGCCTAGTGATCCTCTCTTGTCGGCGGTCATTTGTCAATCTTTGCTCCTTCTCATTGAAGAGGAAGTTTTGCATGATGGTTATGGCCGCGGTGAGCTCTTCCCGGGTTGGGACTGGTGGTCTTGCGGTCATGGCGGTCGTATCCCTGCTCGGCTGTGACTGTGGTTGTATCTCTGCTTCAGATTCCGAATCCGTGCGAACGAGTACATCGTTATCAGCGTTGTGATCAATGTTTTTGTCCATTTTTAGAGAAAAAATGGTTGATTTTTCAAGGCTTTGAAGTGTTCTTCCCCACAGACGGCGGAAAATTGTTCCGGTGTTGAAACAATGGGCTTCGTATGAAGGCCCTTTTTGTTGGTGTGGAAGATCTTGCTTGCTTGAATGAATTGTGTCCGAATTTACCTGCACAATGACAATGTCACTAGCCTCGGGGGTGTTTCCGAGGAAATCCCCTCTGATGCCTAAGTAAGAACAATGCTCGGATTCTAGAGAGAGTTCTCTAGAGAGTAGTCTTAAGGCAATAAATTGGACGTACCTAGACCAGAAACTGATCCTTAGTCCTTTTCAGGTACTTTAGGATATTTAGGAATATCTTTCCAATAAGCAGTATGTCGTCTACATACAAGACTAGGAATGCAATTTTACTCCCACTGACTTTCTTGTATACACAGGATTCTTCCTGATTCTTGATGAAGCCAAACTTCTTGACTTCTTCATCAAATCCTTTATTCTAGCTCCTTGATGCCTGCATTAATCCATAGATGGATTTCTTAAGCTTGCATACCTTTCCTTGATTCTTTTGATCGATAAAACCCTCCGGCTGTGTCATAAACAGAGTCTCTTCAAGAACACCATTCAAGAAGGCAGTTTTGACATCCATTTGCCATATTTCATAGTCATAAAATGTGGCAATCGCAAGGATTATCATAATAGACTTAAGCATAGCGACTAGAGAAAAGGTTTCATCGTAGTCAACACCGTGAACTTGCCTGTAACCTTTTGCTACCAATCTAGCCTTGTATACGTATACAATTCCATCCTTGTATTTCTTCAATTTGAAGACCCATTTGCATTCGATAGGTGTAAACCCATCCGGCAAATCTACCAAATCCCAGACTTGATTTTCAGACATGTAGTCTATCTCAAATTTCACGACCTCTAACCATTTAGTGGAGCTTGGGCTCGTCATAGCTTGCTTGTAGGTCATAGGTTCATCATAATCTAATATGAGAACATCTAAGTTTTCAGTCAAGAGGACGCCTGTCCATCTGTCCGGCTGAACCTTAGTTCTATGTGACCTACGAGGGGCAACAACGTCTTGAGGAACTACTCTCACAGGCTCTTCTAAAGGCCTTGGAGGTTCTTCACCTTGAACTGCTTCTAAAGAGTTCTTTGTTCGTTATTCGCCTCGAATCTCTTCGAGGTCTATTATTCTCCCACTTGTCATTTTGGAAATGTGATTTCTTTCCAAAAAGACACCGTCACGAGCAACGAATACCTTGTTCTCTGACTTGTTGTAGAAGTAATACCCCTTCGTTTCTTTTAGATACCCAACGAAGAAACATTTGTCAGATTTTGGTTCGAGCTTGTCCGAAATTAACCGCTTGACATATGCTTCGCAACCCCAAATCTTTAGAAAAGACAACTTTGGAAGTTTCCCAGTCCATAATTCGTATGGAGTCTTTTCAACAGCGTTTGACGGAGCACAATTCAGTGTGAGTATGCTGTTTGCAACGCATGTCCCCAAAATTGTTAAGGAAGTTCGGCTTGACCCATCGTTGACCTGACCATATCGAGTAAGGTCCTGTTTCTCCGTTCCGACACTCCATTCCATTGAGGTGTCCCCGGAGCAGTTAATTCAGAAAGAATACCGTATTATTTTAGATGGTCATCAAACTCATGGCTAAGATATTCACCTCCTTGATCTGATCTTAGAGCTTTGATTTCATGCCATGTTGATTCTCTACTTCATTTTGAAATTCTCGGAATTTCTCAAACGATTCAGACTTGTGTTTCATTAAGTAAATATAGCCATATCTACTGAAATAGTCCGTCAACGTTATGAAATAACTGAAATCACCTCTAGCTTTCGTACTCATAGGCCCACATACATCCGTATGTATTAGCCCTAGTAGTTCGCTTACTCTTTCTCCCACCTTTGAGAAAGGTCGCTTTGTCATTTTGCCAAGTAAACATGAGTCGCATTGATCAATCTTCTCTAAGTTGAATGCTTCTAGAATTCCCTTGCTTTGAAGTCTTTCCATGGGTTTTGTGTTTATATGGCCTAATCGACAATGCCACAGATATGTGAGATATGAATCACCAGTTTTAGCCTTTGGTATTTATGTTATAAATGTGTTTGCTCGTATCTAGCACATATAGACCATTCTCTTGTTGTGCTGAACCATAAAACATTTCATTCAAAGAAAAAGAACAACTATTGTCATTAAATTGAAAACTAAAACCTTTAGAATCCAAAATTGAAACGGAAATAATGTTTCTAGTGATACTAGGAACATAGTAACAGTTTTCTAGTTCCAAAACAAAACGACTAGCAAAGATATAAAATAAGATCCTACGGCTAATGCAGCAATCCGTGCTCCATTTCCCACGCGTAGATCCATCTCGCCTTTATCAAGCTATCTACTTCTCCTTAGTCCCTGCGAATTGGAACATAAGTGTGAGCCACAACCAGTATCTAATACCCAAGAAGTAGAATTAGCAAGATTACAATGTATAACATACATACCTGAAGGAGAAGCGACGTTTCCGTCCTTCTTTTCTTCCTTTAGTTTAGGGAAATCTCTTTTGTAATGACCAATTTCATTACAATTGAAGCACTGCAATGTAGATGGAGAACGATCCTTCTTCGTTTTCCTCTTGGAGGGCGCCATTTGCCCTCCTGGAGTAGATGGAGATGCACCCTTGCTTTGGATCTTCCTCGGAACCTTTTTCTTGATTTTCTTAATCTTTTCTTTTAGTGACGCTTTCTTATCATTTACAAAGTCCTATTCCTATTGATTAAGCAAATAGATTAGCTCACTAACAGTGTTTTCCCTTTTCTTGGAGAAATAGAGTAGCTTGAATTTCTTATAACCAGGGTGAAGAGAATTCAAAAGTATTCCCGCAGCTGCAGAATCTGGGAATGACTCAACAAGTAGCTCAAGGTGGTTGAGAAGACCAACCATTTTCTTTGTATGAGCCTTAAATGGTGTTCCATCTGTCATTTTAAGATCAATGACCCTTTCCCTTGCCTTTTGTCTTTCGACGTCAAAGCAACAACCCAGTGGAGCATTAAGCTTTACATCCCCAAATGAATGTACCCAATTAAAGACATTTTGGTCGACATGTTGACCACCATGTTGGAATCTACCACGACATATAGCCCTAAGATGCCTTAGAAGTGCCCATGGCTTATATGCAATGAACGTTGCACTCCAATCCTTGGGGATTGAGCCAAGAATAAGATCCATCACTAGTGACATGTGGTTCGCCCACGCACAATGCTTTTCTGAAGTCATATCCTTTGAGTAATAGGTGGGGATGGGATTGTCAACAACATATTCAATGTTGTTCCACCTGAGGACTTGCTGAAGCTTCCTCTCCCAATAAATAAAGTTTGATAGGTTCAATTTTACATCCAGAATTTCTATTAATTTGAGTGTTGTTATTGACATTCTACATTTAAAAAGAATTCGCAATAAGTAACCATTCATAATATTTAATAACATTGAAATAAATGCGAACATGCAATCATTAAAGCTATTAAACATTTCATTCATGCAAAAGTAAAACTTGGTCCAAAAATGAATGAAACGATTCCAAGACCCTAAAAGTCCTAAATCCTTAAGCAGGTTTGGCTTGTCTTAAGTCTTTTAAGATTCTAGGTAAGCAAAACCTATTGCTAGTAATCTCCAAATTACTCTTGGTTAATTAATTAATACCATAATTTATCCCATTGCCACAACATATGCCATTGCTGTTTGAGTTAAACCTATTAGGTTATGATACATATGACAATACATAAATCATGCGGAAACAACCATTAAGCCAGGAATACATATTATTTACACATAATCATATAGCATAATTTGGATGCATACTCTTTGTTGCGTGCCTTCCCTAGCTGCGCCCGAACCGAACAAGAACAAGTCTTTAGGACTCCAAGTGTCGTCCCTCCGTAGATAGTCCACAGCACGTCCGGATCCGCCTTAAGATTGACCAACTAGAATCGCCCTTAAGGTACTAGAATTTTCGCCACTCTTAGGTAAGAAATATGGCTGAATTTTTCTCTCAAAACTCACTTTGAATACTTGAATTCATCTCTAAAATATGTGACCCTAGGCACGTATTTATAGAGTTATGGAAAGGGAATTGGAATCCTAGTAGGATACGAATTAATTAAACTTAGAATCCTATAAGAACTCTAATTAATTAATTTATCCTTTTAGGAATAGGAATTTAATCATATACTAATTCTAATAGTTTTAGGAATCGTGCATGAACACAAACTCACACACACACACGGCAGCCACGAGGGCCGCCCATGCGTGCGTGCGAGCAGCAGCCCACGCAGCGAGGCCCATGGCCTTAGGCGCGCGCTGGGCCTGCCTTGCGGTGGGCCTGGGCGCTGCCTTGCCTGGGCGCGCGTTTGGCTTGCTGGGCGATGGCCCGACTTCGTGCTGGGCCTTCGTCCGGCAGGCCTCGTCCGATGCTAATTCGTACGATACGCTTCCGATTAAATTCCCGGTTCCGGAATTCATTTCCGATACGAACAATATTTAATATTTCCGATTCCGGAATCAATTTCCGTTTCGAACAAATATTTAATATTTCCGTTTCCGGAATTATTTTCCGATTCCGATAATATTTCCGATTCTGACAATATTTCCGTTTCCGGCAATATTTCCGATTCTGGTAATATTTCCATTTCCGATAATATTTTCCGATACGTACCATGTTTCCGTTTCCGGCAATATCTACGACTTGGATAATATTTATATTTCCCATACGATCCATATTTTCGTTTCCGGCAATATCATCGTTTCCGGAGTATTCATTTCTTGCCTGTGACGATCTCAGCTCCCACTGAAACCAAGATCCGTCGATTCCGAATATCCATAGATGGAGTATCTAATGCCATTAAATACTTGATCCGTTTACGTACTATTTGTGTGACCCTACGGGTTCAGTCAAGAGTAAGCTGTGGATTAATATTATTAATTCCACTTGAACTGAAGCGGCCTCTAGCTAGGCATTCAGCTCACTTGATCTCACTGAATTATTAACTTGTTAATTAATACTGAACCGCATTTATTAGACTTAACATAGAATGCATACTTGGACCAAGGGCATTATTTCCTTCAGTCTCCCACTTGTCCTTAGGGACAAGTGTGCATTTCCTAATTCCTTTGTCGCTCGATGCTTGCTCTTGAACATAAGGTAAGAGTTGTCATCCTTATTATGTCCAGAGGTGTTCCTCGGTTTCAGAGTTCAACTGATCAAATAAACAGATAATCATAGCCTATGATTCATCCGAGCACGGCCATGCATTTCACAGTTTCTAGCTCTCCGAGTGGCCTTGTACAACTTTTAAGCATCTCATCCCGATTTATGGGAGGACAATCCCAATCTTGCGATCTTGAGATTAGACTTCGTTTGATAGGTGATTACCTGAGCGTTGCCTTTATAGCCTCCTTTTACGGTGCGACGGTTGGTCAACGTCAAAGCAACCAGTTCTCAAACAAGTAATCTCAAATCACTCAGATATTGAGGATTTAGTGTCTAATAATTTAATGAAATTTACTTATGACAGATTTTCATCTCTTACAGTAAAGTTTCATAGGTCTTGTCCGATACTAGTCTTCCCAAAGTAAGTATCTATGCAAATGATTATGACATTGCCATGTCCACATAGTTCAAGAAACAGAACTACTAGTCATCTTGCATTCTAATCGTCTAACGTTTTCTATGCGTCCAATTTTATAGAAAACTCCGACTAGGGACCATTTTCAACCTTTGACATTCAAGTTCACTTGATAGACATTTCTTAGTCACAGGACTGGTCCTGACAGTCTATCTTGAATATATCGTCAAATTTGAAGGGACTCATCATTTAATACTAAACCAAGATTAAATGGAATATGAAAATACATTTCATATATGATAAATGTTCAACCTCAATGTTTTATAACCATGGGCCTCAAACCCATCTTCTAAAACAATTCATGGAATTCAAAGCTATGCTTGATTTCCAGTGCTACAACGTGAGTGTTGCTTCTCACTTGTTGCATAGGTTTAGTTATCATGCTTTGCCAATCTTAATATCCTTTTCATCGAATGTTCTTCGAGATATGATGATAAGATCTTTTCGAGTTTGTTTATTATGTGATCTAGTCTTTCTTACTTCGATGGTGGTTTTACTCATTTTTCAATGAAGAACCATCAAGTTAGCAGACGTTTTTCTTGCTTCAAGAGTGGTTCTACGCATTTTTCAATGAAGAACCATCAAGCCAGCAGATAGGTGATCTACCCAAGTTCAGTGAAGAACTTTAAACAACCCTGTTTTATTGCTTCTTAGGCAATAATTACTTTTACTTCAACTGTTTAGGTTGCTAGTGATGCTTTGTTTGGATTTACTTATCCAAGCAGTTCACAGACATGTGGAAGACTTTCCAGCTGTATCTTAGAACATAGAAATTAATATTTTAATTTCCCACGCAACAACTCATGGTCTCCAATCCATGTTGCCATTTCGAAACACGATGCTCTTTAACTCCTCCTCGTCAATGGTTAACTCCAAAGGGTCTTGCTTGATCCTTTGCCAGTGTTTATGCGTGTAGCATCAATATTTAGCATATCTTTGTTTCCTTGAATCAAGAACTATTCCTATGTACCTTTTCAAGTACCATAAGTATTCTTGATCTCAATCTAGTTGATCTTTACTTAGATCAATAGAGATTGGTATATGTTCGTCATGCCTAAAGTCATACGATACGTTTTTGGCGATCCTCATATTATATCATACATGATAAATTCTTTTGCAGAATAATTCCCAATTGAATTCTATTCATGTAACTTTAGCTTATCTAGTTTCAGTAGGTACTAAATTCAGCTAAATTCTTTGACATATAATATAGGTTAAGAATCTTATTTAGATCCTTTGATGTTTAACTTAGTAAATGCTTATACATAGTTCAAACATCCTTTACTTAGATTTATTCACATGGGTCGAATATCTCCAATGGAGACTTTCGTGTTTGATTTAGTAAATGCCATTTACTTAATCCAAAACAATATCATAAGATCTTTGTAAATAGATCTTAATACCCAGTATGTACTAAGTTTCGCCTTGGTCCGTCATTGATGAATAATCTCAAATCTAAGTATTTAGCATTTGAATGTTATTTCACAATAGAGAGATATGTGTGTGATACACATAGGACCAATTAAGTTTTATGTACTCCCACTAAACTTCTTATATATCTATAAGAATCATGTACATTTTATGAAACTAAAATACTTATTAGCTTCATTAAAATATAATTCCAATCCCCAATTGCTTGCATAAATCTGTACTTAGATTTTATAAGCTAGCTTTCTCTTTCAAGCATTTATTTGGATCCACAAATCCTATGACATACCATGTACATAGTTTATTCCAACATTTGATTGAGGAATACGTTTTTTCATCCAATTGCTATATGTACCAATATGCAATCATTGCTTGAATTATAGACTTGAGCATTACGGTTATGCATGAGGTTTCAACACAATTCACACCATGAATTTGCTTGTAACCTTTAGCAACTAATCTCGCTTTGTGTGTGAACACAATTTCATGTTTGATGGTTTTTATCCTTAAAACAAACTTGCAACCAATAGGTGTGAACCTATTCTTGCAAATCAACAAAATTTCAATTTTGTCATCAAAACATTGAGTATGTTTTATGGCCTCTAACCATTTAAAACATTTGAGTCTATATATGGCCTCTAACCATTTTAGGGAATCTGGGTTTCGTCATAGCTTTCTTACAAGTCACAAACTCATTAATCTACATGATAATAGTTTGACTGCAAGTTGTAGGTTTCTTCACTATTTAATAGAAGAATCTCATAGTTTCATTGACCTGATCTCTATGTTTCTTCACTATCTAATAGAAGAATCTCATAGTTTCAGTGACTTGAATTCTATGCCTACTTGGGTATAGAACATCAAACAATAGAATATCAATAGCCACTTGAAAGTCCTTTGAATATTCTGTTCTCCTTGAAGCACTTTGTAAAGTCTTCTAAGAGATGTCTATTCTTTAAAGCCACTTCTAAAGTCCTTAAAGAATAAGTTCTGATTTTCTGAAGCACTTCGAAAAAGCCTCCAGAATGTCCGTTTATGTTTGTTGTTCGCCTCGAAGACTTTCGAGGTCTATTTTCTCCCACTTGTCATTTTGGAAACGAATCTCCAAAAGGACATTATTTCGAGCAAACAAACATTATGTTCTCAAAAATTCGTGGTAGAAACAATACCCTTGTGTCTCATTTGAATAAATCACAATGAAACATATATCTATACTTGGGCCTTAGTTTGTCGAATGACAAACACTAAGCTCCCACTGAGTTTTGCAACTTTCTAGATATATTTTATGAAAAGTTATTCTGAAATTAATTACTTTTCAATAGCTTTGACGAATTTGGTTTAGTTTGGTGGTAGTTGAGCATTTTGTTTTAGAAATTATAGGAAAAGTCTTTATGATTCATCATTGATCGAATCAAGTGCTAATTGACTTCGATTATTCCAACTAAGATATGCCATATCTTTATGGACCTAGATTGTGAAATTACAACACACAATCATTGATGATCATATTTGGTCTCAAGTAATCATCAACATGATCTATCCTAGATCTTTATGATTTCTTGCCAAGTGGATTTTATACTTCTGAATCTTTGAACTAGCCAAACAGTTTCAACTTATATCACATTTGAGTAAATAAACCTATATTCACTCAAATCCATGTGAAATAATAAAGTCATAAAATCTTTCTTTAGCTTTGAACTCTATTGTCTAGGCGTTCTAACAATAGTTCATATCTTTTGTTACTTTCAACAAGTAAGACTAGTTGTCTTAAAATGATCTAGAAATCAATCAACTTTCAAAAGTCCATTAAAATAGAGCTTGTGAATGTTAACTTGTTGACATGGTCTAAGCAACAATGCCAAAGATTAGTGGAACTCAGATCAAGGGGTTGATTTGAACCTAGTAAAGTTCTTTAAAGAGTTGTTTGTTTTAATCAAGCATATTGACTCAACCTGTAATTGACCATTTCATTCAAATAAACAAACAAACATTGTTTTTGTTTTTCTTGAATGTGAGTCTTTCTGTGTTTGAAGCAGAAATTTAGGTATGCTGATTATGGAACAAAATAGCCATTTAGTTCCAGCCTTTAAAACAAACTAGATGACCCTACAACTAATGTAGCATTGCCATGCTTCATTTCCCACTTGTAGGCCATTAGTGTAGCCTAGCTTCCATTATTTGAGTTATTACCGAAGTAAGAACCTCAAGCGGTATATGATACCAAGGAAGTTTGATTGCTAGGTCACTTCTCTTTAAACATAAATTTATAGGTAGAAACGGAATCGTAAATTCCTTTCATTTGTTCCTCGTTTTCCTATTTCTTGTACCCTTTCTTATAGTCTTAAGAATTGAATTCTTTAGTGTTGACTTTTATACTTTGTTAGACATGTCCAATGTCACCAACAAGGTTCTTTACCTTTTTAATTTATGTTGAATATTTTGTTTCAACTAGATGATCTTACCAGAAGCTTCTAAAGTTCTCTAAGCATCGATCTATTCGAATGTCTAGGGACTAGACTCATTCGAGAATTAAATGGACAAAGATATTAGGTTGTTAACCATTGGTAAAGCTGAGCGTATTAAACTCAATGCTTTATGATCTCAAAACTACATTGTATTTTGAATTCACAAGCACCAATTGGTTTGCCATTCGATTTTGATATTCGAAAACAACCATAAAAGTCGCTAAAAGAAACGTACATTTTAAATTGCTCACTTTCTCTCATTTCCGTGAATCGTTCTTGGATTCACTACCAATCGAGGAAATTTACCGTTACCTTTCTAAAAGGATTTACTGCAGTGCAAGATATTTAATTATAAACAATAATTAAAACATACATTGAAGCATGCAAAGTCTAAACATTTATCATGAGTAATAACTTGAAATTAAAGCAATCATGCAATTTCAACATGTTATTAGCATTTTATTCGAATTTATTGTTCCGGCAGGTGTGAATAAAATGATTCCAAGATCCTAAAATCATTGAAGAATTAAGCACAGTTTGTCGACTTAATCCTAAAACATCTTAGGTAAGCAAAAGCCTTTTGCTAATAGTCTAGAAACTATTCTTGGTTGATAGGTACGTCTAAGAACTTATTAGGTAAACCTATCGATTTTGCCACGACATAAAAGGACTCCTTACTTATATCGTTGAGTTTCACCAAAACTAACATGTACTCACAATTATTTGTGTACCTTGCCCCTTTAGGACCAATAAGTAACACCTCGCTGAGCGAAAACTATTACTAGATTGATGTAAAGGATATCCAAGCAAGTGTATATTTTCGCATGGCACCTTTTAACTCAATTTTTAAGTTTGGAACTTAAGGCTCTTACTATGTTGGTTAGATTTTAAGTGAACTAAAATCCTTAATCATGCAACATAATCAAGCTTTTGATCTCATGCATTTTAAGACATATTTAAAAGCAATAAATAACTTAAAACATGCATAAGATAAATGTGATCTAGTATGGCCCGACTTCATCTTGAAGCTTTGACTTCAAAGTCTGTCTTGAAAATCTCCGTGGGAGGCACCATTTTCTTCAAATAGGATAAGCTATAACTAATTACAACTATTTGATGGTACGCAGACCATATTTGAATTGAAAAATAACTTTGGTACTTTAGACCAATTACATTCAAATTAATGGTACGCAGACCATATTTTCTATCCTATTTGGGCCATACTAGTCACTTCATAACCTGCAAAACAGTATATATACAATATATATACCATTCACCCATTCATTATCATGAATGGCCCACATAGCTGGTTAGTAAAACACATTATGCATCACGTAAACATTTGCAGCAATTAATCAAGGGCACCAATAATCTACCAATTATTCAATCCTTATTAATTCTAATCAAGTTGTTTTAACCTTAAGGATTTGTAGACCTAATCAAGAGTTTTATGACTAAAAGGGCTCCCACTCAAACCAATAAATTCATATGCTTTACTAATTTTAAACATAAAAATGTATTTCAAGTCTAACCGGAAACATACAAATTTAATTAAAATTTAAAGCTCATATAAATTTATAATTGAATCCAAAAGTTTAATTTAATTTCAGTCGTATTTAAATTAATTCATGATTTTAATTTTAGTAAAATAATTAGAATAAATAAAATTTATTATAATTACAATATTCAAAATTAAAATCCTAGAAAATAATTTAAATTATTAATTTTAAAATTAATTAAAATTACGTAAACTGAAAAATTTCAAATTAAACATTCAAAACGATCTAATCGTAACGCAAACACCCTACGCATCGCACGCCCATGGGCCACAAGCACACAGCCATCGCTGGCCATGTGCGCGCAGCCCATGCGCTCGTCGCATAGCTGCTGCATCTTCCATCGCAAGCCATCGCACGCTGTGGTGCTCGCTGCGCGCGCGCCAGCGCTGGACGCACGCGAGCCATCGCTCGCTGTGCGCGCTCGCCAGCGCTCGCTGCGCGCGCTCCATCGCTCGCTGTGCGCGCGAGCCATCGCTCGCTGTGCGCGCGAGCCATTGCTCGCTGTGCGCGCGACATCGCTCGCTATGCGCGCGAGCCATTGCTCGATGTGCGCGCGATCAACGCTGGGCGCAGCGCTCGTGGCACGCGAGCTTGCGCTCGCTGCGCGCGAGGCTGCGCGCGCTTGCGCGAGGCAGTGCGCGTTGTGGCGCAGCTCGCTTGCTGCCCACACGCGACTGCCTTGGCTTGCCTTTCGCCCATGCCCATTTGTTCATAGCTCGTGGCCCACGACACAAGGCAGGGCTGCTGCCTTGTGCTCGTGCACCATGCCCTTGCTCATTGCATTCGTGCCGCACGGGCGACGAGCTCCCTTGCTCGTCGTCGCATGCCCGCACTATACAACACCCCTTAAGGGTAACACGAAGCGTCCATTGCTTTGTGCGTGCAAGTTATATGAACGAATCGCATAAAAAATTTAAAATTTATATTTAAAATTAATGACAAATTAATAAATAATATTAATTTCATAATTTTAGGGCGAAAAAATCGAAAATTTATTATTCAATTGATTTCCGATTATTAAGGATTCAAGCCTAGGTCATAAAAATTTAAAATTTATCATAAATTTACAATTTTTATGGTGGTTTTTAATCATAGGTTTCTAATTAAATTATAATTAATTATGAAAATCAAATTAATTCTAAATTATTCTAATTTTCAACAAATTAATCATAATTACAAATTAGATTGCATAATTAACAAGGCTAGGCATTCATATACAGTAGGTCAATCAAAAATTCAAGATTTATCAACAAGAATCGCAAATATTTAATTTAACATCTTAAATTTACGAAATTTTGCATTCGAAAAACTAAAACCTTCGAAAAGTCATAGTTAGGCTTCGAATTTGAGAATTCTGGGTTCGGCAGAAAAATATTATTTTTGTCAAAATTTTAGAATGCCTTTTACATGCGGAATTGACACAAAAATCACTCGATTTGGATGAGTAACGAAGAAACTGCCGAAAAACTGCGTACGTATAATTAAATAAACGCAATTTGCAATTAATTAACAATTACGAAAATTAATCACCCCTTTTAATTCATGCAAATTTGTAATATTTAACCATGTTCATGCAATTTAGATTATGAAAATAATAAGGGGCTCGTGATACCACTGTTAGGTTATGATACATATGACAATACATAAATCATGCGGAAACAACCATTAAGCCAGGAATACATATTATTTACACATAATCATATAGCATAATTTAGATGCATACTCTTTGTTGCGTGCCTTCCCTAGCTGCGCCCGAACCGAACAAGAACAAGTCTTTAGGACTCCAAGTGTCGTCCCTCCGTAGATAGTCCACATCACGTCCGGATCCGCCTTAAGATTGACCAACTAGAATCGCCCTTAAGGTACTAGAATTTTCGCCACTCTTAGGTAAGAAATATGGCTGAATTTTTCTCTCAAAACTCACTTTGAATACTTGAATTCATCTCTAAAATATGTGACCCTAGGCACGTATTTATAGAGTTATGGAAAGTGAATTGGAATCCTAGTAGGATACGAATTAATTAAACTTAGAATCCTATAAGAACTCTAATTAATTAATTTATCCTTTTAGGAATAGGAATTTAATCATATACTAATTCTAATAGTTTTAGGAATCGTGCATGAACACAAACTCACACACACACACGGCAGCCACGAGGGCCGCCCATGCGTGCGTGCGAGCAGCAGCCCACGCAGCGAGGCCCATGGCCTTAGGCGCGCGCTGGGCCTGCCTTGCGGTGGGCCTGGGCGCTGCCTTGGCTGGGCGCGCGTTTGGCTTGCTGGGCGATGGCCCGACTTCGTGCTGGGCCTTCGTCCGGCAAGCCTCGTCCGATGCTAATTCGTACGATACGCTTCCGATTAAATTCCCGGTTCCGGAATTCATTTCCGATACGAACAATATTTAATATTTCCGATTCCGGAATCAATTTCCGTTTCGAACAAATATTTAATATTTCCGTTTCCGGAATTATTTTCCGATTCCGATAATATTTCCGATTCTGACAATATTTCCGTTTCCGGCAATATTTCCGATTCTGGTAATATTTCCATTTCCGATAATATTTTCCGATACGTACCATGTTTCCGTTTCCGGCAATATCTACGACTTGGATAATATTTATATTTCCGATACGATCCATATTTCCGTTTCCGGCAATATCATCGTTTCCGGAGTATTCATTTCTTGCCTGTGACGATCTCAGCTCCCACTGAAACCAAGATCCGTCGATTCCGAATATCCATAGATGGAGTATCTAATGCCATTAAATACTTGATCCGTTTACGTACTATTTGTGTGACCCTACGGGTTCAGTCAAGAGTAAGCTGTGGATTAATATTATTAATTCCACTTGAACTGAAGCGGCCTCTAGCTAGGCATTCAGCTCACTTGATCTCACTGAATTATTAACTTGTTAATTAATACTGAACCGCATTTATTAGACTTAACATAGAATGCATACTTGGACCAAGGGCATTATTTCCTTCAAAACCCACAATCAACGTGTTCCTTTGGGATACCTTACCATCTAAGTCAACTAAAATAGCACCTCGCTTTGGCGGAAACCTTCTACGTTAGATCCTTAGATTTTTGTAAGTGCTTTAATTGGAAGGCAATTTTAAACTCGATATTAATTTGGACCTAGTTGTCTCTATGTTGGTTCGATTATTTAGTGAACTAAATCTAATCGAGCATACAAACAACATTCATGCATAATATACATTCATTCACAATATATATAGTGCATAAATGAACTTTGGTGAACTAGTATGGCCCAAAACTTTGTCTTGAAGCATCCAATCGGCTTCACCTTTTTAGCTTGGCATCGTCTTGGACTTCATTCAATATGCTAACTTAAAGTTCTAAACAAGAAATACTTGAAATAATTAAAAATTACGTCAAACTTTCAATGGTACGCAGACCATATTTAAAACTTTACATTCAAAGATAAAACGGTTCGCAAACCGTATTTAACTATCCTAGATTGGCCATACTATTCACTTGAGTACCTACAATACATAAAATATACATTATATGCATTCATCCATTCGTATCCTAAAACGAATGGCCCAAATAAATATGCAAGTATTTACCTGATTTATTTAAAAACCACGTTCACATAAAACGCGTCCTAAAAGATTAATCAATTCCGAATTATTAATCTTTAGAATTTATTCTAATCAAAATTTAATTTAATTAAAATAATAGTGCCCTATGAAAATAATTAAAATAATTATTTATTTTAATTTCATTAAGCGGCTCCCACTCAAACCAATATTTTAATTTGGAAAAGTTAATTTTAAATATTTAATTAAACTCACGGCCCGGCCCAAGTTAAATAAAATAATTAAATAAATATCCACCGTTAGCCCATTCATCCAAAAATAAAATTTAAAGCCCAAACGAACAAAATTGCTAATTCGTGCAACACGGGCTAGGCTTGCTGCTGGCACAGTACCGCTGCCCACACGTTGCCCAAACGTTGCTGTTGGCTGCTTCGCTCGTCGCTGCTCGTAAGCCAAGGCCAGCGATGCTCCCTTGCTTGCTCGCTGCATCATTGCTGAGCCAAGGCATCGACTGCCTTACTCACTGTTGTGGCCAGCGCGGGCTAGCACGCCCAGCTTGCTTGTTGGCTGCCTCACGTTGTTGCGTGAAGCTGCGGGGAGGCAGCGCGCATGGGCTACGCCGAGCCACATGCACCGCACACCCCTTGTTCCGCGCCGTTGGCTCGTGAAATACGAGCCAACTAATTAAAAACAAAAATTAATTTCATGAGACTTTATTTGCATGAGTTATTTTTCTTGAAATTAACAAAATTAATCTTTTTTATTTTCGAAAAAATAACAAAATGGGTGATTTAATTAATTTTCCAACAATCCAATTTTGCAAAATTTATTAAATCTTAGCTAACAGTATTCAAATTTAACGAACGAATAATGTCAACAAAAATTTGACATTTTTGATAATCCAATCCAAAATTTTTCAATCGTTCCAAACATTTAAATTTCAGATTTTTACTAATTTGGTTTAAGTGACGATTAAAATTAAGGAATCTAATTAAAATTTTAATCCAATAATTTTTAATAACTACCACTTATCATGAAATTATATTCCCATTACTAATTAACCAAATTTCGAGATCAAAATTCTTTTAAAAATCAATTTACGATCTACAATAACAAATTTAGGGAAAATAAAATTAGGGTTTATACTTAAAATTTATGGCCAAAAATTTTACCATAATTTTAAAATATACCCAAGAACAGTAGGGAAAAAATTCAATCAATTCCAAGTAGTTTAGGTCGTGCAATTAATTGAAAAACTTTCCAAAATTGTTAATTTAATTCGTCAATTAACAAAAACGTCCAAAAACTCATACTTCGAGGCCTGTTTTTGCAATTCTGTTCTCATGTGTTGATCTTAGAATTTTTTTTTCAATCAGATCAGGGTGAGAAAAATCGAAATTGCGACAATTTTCGAATTCAGAACATATTCTACGATTCATCCAATAATCCAAAATATTTCGTAAATTCACTAAAAATTTCAGAACATTTCGACAGCAACAAAAACATATTAATCATGCTAAAAAGTACTTAAATACATAAGTCTCTGATACCACTATAGGATGATACAGTTAAATACACAATAACATAGCGGAACGATCCCCAAAGCCAGGAAGCATTTATAAAGTATTGATTAAGCAAACTTACATTCGAAGCGTGTTTTCCCTAGTTTATAGATTCACGAACACGAACAAAGAACTCCAATTGTCGTTCCTCTATTTGGTCCACCGACACATTCAGATCCGTCTTGAGATTCGTAGCTTAGACAACACTCAAGAGTTTTTAGCTTTTAGGGAAGAACAGAATAAACGGAGGCAAAGAGAGAAATAGGGTTCTCTTTGATTTTTGGTTAAACTTAACTCACGTAGAATTAGAATAGTAGTAGGGTTGTAAAAACATAATTAATGGTGGTGTTTTATAACCCTAAGGTTATAGCATGACTGGCCAAGGCACAAGGCCTCAACCGGCCACACACGCAACAAGCCCACGAGCAGCGCGCACACGGGCATCGTAGCCGTGGGCCTTGGGCCTCGCTGCTTTACCTGCGGCCTTGCTGCTCTCCGCGCGCGCCCAGCCAAGCCTTGCAGGCTAGCTCCTCGCTGCAGGCGAGCTGCTGGCTCGTTGGGCCTTGCGAGCATGCGCGCTAGGCTCGATGGGCCTGCAGCCTCGTCTCGGCTGGTATTCACGACCAACGCCTTACAGCTATTTTTTATCGTATCGTACTTGTCGAATCACCGTCTTACGATACAATTATTCTTTTCGCCTAGGTTACGAATATTCGCGATACGATATACGATTCCGATCTAACTCCATATCGTATATTTATGTTTTTCCGAACTAATTCCCGAAAAGCTATTAAATGAATTTCCGATTAATTTAATCCGGTGAACTGTTACATGCGATTTGTGTGCCCTTATAGGTTCGGTCAAGAGTAAGTAGTGAGCCTAATATAGATTAGAACTCACTAAGCGAAAGCATTGCTGCAGCTAGCTTTTCCGATCACTTGATCTCACTTAATTAATTGTTCGTAATTAATTTGAACCTTGGTATTAGATTAATGCACCCTGGGTGAATGACACATTTCCTTCAGCAGCAGCACCATGGGCCGCGCCAAGCTAGCAAGGCAGCAGCAGCAATGCAAGCCCGCCAAGGCAAGGCCGTAGCGCGCTAGGCCTTCGGCCAGCTGCGGCTGTGACTGGACCTAGGCAGGCACGCGCACCAACGTGGCCCATTGTGCATGCGTTGGATTGCTTCCTCTTCCGATAGCTTAATTCCCAAGTAACCTTGGATTAAGTATTCCTAGTCCTACTGGATTTGATTTAATTTAGAGTTTAATTAATGTTACAATTCTAATTGGATAAGAATTTCAATCCTAGTAGGGTTGATAATTGTTTTCCTAGTAAGACTCAAATTCCTTATTTCCTACCCTATAAATATGAGACCAGGTCCTCATAATTTTATACATTGAAATCATATTCCTTACTCTTATTGTGTTCAAGGGAGAACATAATATAGCCTAACCCGAGTACATAAAACCTTAAGTAAAATCCTAGTTCGTTAAACATAAGGCGGATCTGAACGTGATGTGGACTTTCTACGGAGAGGCAACGTTTGGGGCTCTAAAGAGTTGTTCTTGTTCGTTTCGGGAGCAGCTAGGGAAGGCACGCATCACATTGTATGTAACCTAAATTATGCTAATTGACTATGTGGCAATTAATTTGGATTCTAGGTTTATGGTTTTTCTGCATGAATTATATTATTGTATTATTCATAACCTCACAGTGGTATCACGAGCCTCTAATGAATTCCATAATCAATTATAGTTAACATGGATTAAATTTATTAATTAGTAATGAATTAAAGGGGTGATTAATTTCGTGAATGTAATTGATTGCAAATTCGTGCGATTATTTGATTATATGTTCGTAGGATTTTTCGGCAATTTTGTCAGTAATGGTCGAAATCTTATGTTTTTATAGTGAATTTCGCATGTAAACGACGTTTTAAAATTTTGACAAAAATTAGAGATTTGACGCCGAAACCAGAATTCCCAAATTCGAAGCCTAACTATGACTTTTCGGAGGTTTTAGTTTTTTGAATGCATAATTTTTCATTTTTATGATGTTAAATTAAATATTTGTGAATCTTGTATGTAAATCTTGAATCTATGATTGACCTACTGTATATGTTTAACAATTTTAAGGTCTTATTTTGTTAATTATACAACCTAATTTGTAATTATAATTAATTTGTTGGATTTCAAATAATTTAGAATTAATTTTGAATTTCATAATTAATTGATAATTTAATTAGGATCCTATGATTAAAAAACACCATAAGATTTTTTAAAATTGAAATATTTTAAAATTTTATGACCTAGATTTTTGAATATTAAATTGAATATGAATTATTAATTTTCGATTTGAATTTGAATATTAAATTTTCGATTGTTTCGCCTAAATTTAGTGAATATTAATATGAATTATTAATTTGTCGTTAAATTTAAATAAAAAAGTTTTGATTTTTATAAATCGTTCACAAACTTGCACGCACGAAGCAATGGAAGCTAAGTGTTACCCTTAAGGGGTGTTGCAATAGTACGGGCGTGCGATGACGAGCAAGGGAGCTCGTCGCCCACGCGGTGCTAGGCGACGAGCAAGCACGAACGCGCACGCAAGGCCTCGGCTAGCGCTATGCACGTCGCTTGCACTGAGGGGTGAGGCGAAGGGCGAAGAGGCATGGCTGGCAAAGCAAGAGCAAGCGAGCACTGCTCGCGCCAGCCCCTGCGATGGTTGTGCTCTCGACCAGCAACAAGCAGGCCATGGGCGCTGCACTTGTGGACGCCGCCCATGGGCGCTGCTATGTCGCTTGCTTGGGCGAGGCGTGGGCTTCGGCCTACGGCATTGCCTTGGCACGTTGGGTCATTCGTTTAATTTTCGGTTGAGCGTCGATTTTAATTAAATTTCGTAATTTTAATTTTTCTCGGAATTTAATTTTGATTATTTTAATTATTATAAATTATTTTATACTAATTATTTTAATAAAATTAAAACCTTTTTTAAAATGATAATTAATTAATTTTAATTTGATGTGTAAGTTTCAGGTTGGACTAGGAAATACAATTTTTATGTGAGCTTTAAATTTTAATTAAATTTGTAAGTTTCAGGTTGGACTAGGAAATACAATTTTATGTTTAAAATTTGTAAAGCATGTAAGTTCTTGGTTTTAGTGGGAGCTTTAATCATTAAACTCTTGATTAGGTCTTTATTCCTTTAAGGTTAAAACAACTCGAATTGAACTAATAAGGTTGAATAATTTGTAGATTGTTGGAACCTTTGATTAGTTGCTGCAAATGTTTATGTGATGCATGATTTTTCTACTAACTTGCTATGTGGGCCATTCATTGATAAATGAATGGATGAATGGTATATTGTAAATGTAATGTTTTGCATGTTATGAAAAGTGATTAGTATGGCCCAAATAGGATAGTAAATATGGTCTACGTACCATTAATTCGAATGTCAAAATTGGTCTTATGCACCAAAGTTTTTTATTTAAATATGGTCTGCGTACAATCAAATAGTTGTAATTAGTTTTAATTATAGCATATCCTATTTGAAGAAAATGGTGCCTCCCATGGTGAAATTCAAGACGGAGTTTTTAATCCATTTTCAAGAAGGAGTTTGAAGTTGAAGCTTCAAGATGAAGTCGGCCATACTAGATCACATTTAAATCTTATGCATGTTTTAAGTTATTTATTGCTTTAAATATGTCTTAATAATGCATGAGATTGTGGCTTGATTATGTTGCATGATTAAGGATTTTAGTTCGCTTAAAATCTAACCAACATAGTAAGAGCCTTAAGTTCCAAACTTTAAAAAAATTTAGTTAAAAGGTGCCATTCCAAAATAACACTTATTTGGATAACCTTTACATCAATCTAAGTAATAGTTTTCCGCCATAGCGAGGTGTTACTTGTTGATTCTAAAGGGGTAAGGTACACAAATAATTGTGAGTACATGTTAGTTTTGGTAAAACTCAACGATATAAGTAAGGAGTCCTTTTATGTCGTGGCAAACGGGATTGGTTTACCTAATAAGTTTTTAAACGTACCTATCAACCAAGAGTAGTTTCTAGACTATTGGCAAAAGATTTGCTTACCTAAAATATTTTAGAATTGAGTTAGATTGCATAATGTGCTTAATTCTTCAATGATTTAAGGATCTTGGATTCATTTTATTCAAACTTGTCGGAACACAAAAACTCGAATAAAATGCTTAATAAATATTGAATTATGCATGTATGCTAGAATTTAAGTTTATTAAGAGAAAATATGAATGGTTATTTATTTTTTTATTCTTTTCAATTGTAGTTTTAATTATGGTAAACAACAATTCATTCAACATACGATCAATTCTCGAAAAGGAGAAGTTGAGCGGAAAAACTTCCTTGACTAGCAAAAGAACTTGCAAATAGTTCTTATGTAGGAAGAAAAGGAGTATGTCATGGAAGAGGCGATGCCCGAAGCCGCGGGCGAAGGGGTCACTCAGGCAGCCCTCAATCGTTGGATTGATGCCAACAAGGATGTAAAATGTCTAATGCTTGCAAGCATGAGTGCAGATCTACAGAAAACGTTCATCAACTCAGATGCTTTCACAATCATCAGTGAGTTAAAGAACATGTTCCAAGATCTAGCTCGAGTCGAAAGATTCGAGACTCATAGGCAAATTCTTGACACCAAGCTCAAGAAGGGCGAGCCCGTAAGTCCACATGTTCTCAAGATGATTGGATTAATTGAGAATATGAGTCGGCTGCATCAACAGTTCTCTCATGAAATGGTTGTAGACAGCATCCTCCATTCTCTTCATAGAGGGTATGATTAGTTCAAGCTGAACTACAGCATGAAATAGTCTGGACAAAACTCTCACTGAGCTTCACTGTATGTTGAACACCGCTGAAAATACGCTCAAAAGTGATAAGCAAGATGTGCTTATGGTGCGTGGGGGCAATTTCAAGAAATTTGACAAGAAGAGGAATGCTAAGAAAGGTGGAAAGAAAGCCAGCCCAACTAAGCAAACTGGCGGCACCAAGTCTGAAAAGAAGAAGGTGAGCCAACCTACTTCTGAATCTAAATGCTTCTACTGTAAGAAGAAGGGGCATTGGAAAAGGGATTGCTTGAAGCTAAAGGAAGATCAGAGAACAGAACTGTCGTTCCATCTTCAGGTATTTTCGTTATGGACTGTATACTTGCAAATTCAACTTCTTGGGTATTAGATACAGGTTGTGGCTCACACTTATGTTGCAATTCACAAGGACTAAGAAGAAGTACAAAGTTAAGCAAGGGTGAAGTCGACCTATGAGTGGGAAATGGAGCAAGGATTGCTGCATTAGCTGTAGGAACTTATG
This sequence comes from Spinacia oleracea, assembly GCF_020520425.1. Classification (NCBI taxonomy): domain Eukaryota; kingdom Viridiplantae; phylum Streptophyta; class Magnoliopsida; order Caryophyllales; family Amaranthaceae; genus Spinacia; species Spinacia oleracea. Next base: position 109,789,837 of record NC_079490.1, read on the forward strand.
ATTTGTTGTTGCCCTTTGGGCTAGTTTTGGAACTGGAAGAATGTTGTTCCAAGTCTTACTAAAAAGATCATTTCTGTTTCTTGGTTAGATGCTAAGGGATTTAGCTTTATAATAAAAGACAATAGTTGCTCGTATAATTTTAAATTCATGTTTTATGGATGTGCTAAATTAGTCAATGGACTTTATGTGCTAGATCACGACAAACAAGTTTATAACATAATTACCAAAAAGGCCAAAAAGAATGATTCAGATCTCCCCTATCTATGGCATTGTCGATTAGGCCATATTAACATAAAACACATAGAAAAACTTCAAAAGGAAGGAATTATAGTATCATTTGACTTAGAGGATTATGATAAATGCGAATCATGCTTACTTGGCAAAATGACAAAGCAACCTTTCTCTAAAGTTGGAGAAAGAGCAACTGATCTATTGGGTTTAATCCATACAGATGTGTGTGGACCAATGAGTTCAAATGCTAGAGGTGGTTTCATCTACTTTATCACTTTCACAGATGAATCTAGTAGATAAGGTTATGTCTACCTAATGAAGCATAAGTCTGAATCCTTTGACAAATTCAAGGAATTTCAGAGTGAAGTAGAAAATAAACTAGGCAAGAAGATTAAGGCACTGCGGTCTGATAGAGGCGGTGAATATCTGAGCTATGAATTTGATGATCATATGAAAGATTGTGGAATCTTGTCAGAATTGACTCCTCTCGGAAAAAATCAATGGAACGGTGTGTCAGAACGGAGGAACAGGACCTTGCTAGACAAGGTTTGATCAATGATGGGTCAGGCCGAACTTCCAATAGAATTTTGGGGACATGCCCTATACACAGCTGCACTCACACTAAATAGAGCTCCGTCTAAAGGTGTCGAAAAGACTCCATATGAGTTATGGTTTGGAAAGCCTCCAAATGTGTCTTTTCTTAAGATTTGGGGTTGTGAAGTATACGTCAAACGATTAATTTCAGACAAACTTCAACCGAAATCTGACAAATGTATTCTTGTGGGCTACCAAAGGAAACAAAGGGGTATTACTTCTACAGTACATCTGAGAACAAGGTGTTTGTTGCTCGAGATGGTATCTTTTTGGAAAGATATCACATTTCCAAAATGACAAGTGGGAGAAAAGTAGACCTCGAAGAAATTCGAGTCGAACAACAAACTCTAGAGAATGCTCAAGATGACATTCAGGTTGAAACTCAGAGATCTTTAGAAGTATCTAGTGAGAATCAAGAACCAACTAGAAATGTAACCCCGCGTAGAGCGCAGAGATATAGGTCTCAACCAGAAACATACATAGGTATTTTGACGATTGAGAGCCATGAAATTCTATTGCTGGAAAGCGATGAACCTGCGACTTACAAACAAGCTATGAAGAGCCCTAGCTCCAAGCAATGGCAAGAAGCCATGCAATCTGAATTAGACTCCATGTCTGGAAAAAAAAAGTTTCGGATTTGGTCGATTTTCCAGATGGCTACCAAGCCATAGGAAGCAAATGGGTTTTCAAACTGAAAAAGGACAAGGATGGGAAACTAGAAGTTTTCAAAGCTAGATTGGTTGCAAAAGGATAATTGCAAGTCCACGGTGTGGATTATGATGAAACCTTTTCACCAGTTGCAATGCTAAAGTCTATTCGGATAATGTTAGCAATCGCTGCATATTACGATTACGAAATATGGCAGATGGATGTCAAAACTGCTTTCTTAAACGGCATTTTAAAAGAAACTGTGTATATGACACAACCTGAGGGTTTTGATGATCCAAATGTAGGGGAATACAGTTAAACATATAACATGTGCGGAACATCCCCAAAGCCAGGAAACATGTATAAAGCACAGATTAAGCAAACTTACATTCGAAGCGTGTTTTCCCGAGTTTATGATTCACGAACACAAACAAAGAACTCCAATCATCGTTTCTCTATTTGGTTCACCGACATGTTCCAATCCGTCTTGATAAACGTAGCTTAGACAATATTCAAGAGTTTGTGCTTTTGGGAAGAACACATCCATGGAGGCTAAAAGAGAATTAAGGTTTCTCTCTCCTCCTTAGGATTTGATGTGTGTAATCTGAATTGTGTATGTTGGAAAAGTGTACAGAGGTTATTAGAATAACCTAGTAGTCATAATAAGCAAGCCAACCAACTTGGTGGACAAGCCAACCAGGCTGGTCGGCCAAGCCCACACGCGAAGCAAGCAGCAGGCGCGCACTGCTGGGCCGTGGGCGGCGTGTCGCTGCTGCTCCCCTCTCCTTTGATACGCGCACGCCACATAGCAAAGGCCTTTGGGCCAGCGCTGCATTGTCATACGCGCTGCGCCCATGGGTCTTGCGCTTGTGCGCTCCGGCTCGTGGGTTGCTTTCGTGTTGCGATTAAATTATCTTGTGACAATTTATTTATCATTTCGTACTTGACGATCCAATGTCGTAAGATACGATTATTCTTCTCGCCTAGCTTACGAATATACGCAATACGATATACGATTTCACGATCCAATGCTAAATCGTATAATTATGTTTTCCTAACTAATTTCCCGAAAAGATATTAAATGAATTTCCGATTCATTTAATCCGGTGATCTGTTACATGCCAATGGTGTAACCTTATAGGTTCAATCAAGAGTAAACCGTGAGCCTAATATAGATCAGAACTCACTGATCGGAAGTATTGCTCCAGCTAGCTGTTCCAATCACTTGATCTCACTGAATTAATTGTTCGTAATTAATCTAAACCTTGGTATTGGACTAATGCACCTTGGGTGAAGGACATATTTCCTTCACCAAAGAATGCTAAAAAGGTATACAATCTTAAGAAATCCATTTATGGATTGAAGCAAGAATCATGGAGCTGGAATATACGTTTTGATGAAGTAGTCAGTGACTTTGGCTTCGTCAAGAATGCAGACGAATCTTGTGTATACAAGTAAGTCAGAGGAGCAAAACTGCTTTTCTAGTATTATATGTCGACGACATATTACTTATCGGAAATGACATTCCTATGTTGAACTCTGTCAAGATTTGTCTTGGGAAATGTTTTTCGATGAAGGATCTAGGAGCAGCACAGTACATACTGGGCATCAAGATCTACAGAGATAGATCTAAAAGGATGTTTGGACTTAGTCAAAGCACTTATATCAATAAGGTGCTTAAAAGGTTCAATATGGTTGACTCCAAGCGAGGCTACCTACCCATGTCTCATGGAATGACTCTAAGCAAGACTCGGTGCCCAAAAACACTGGATAAGCGTAGACGAATGAGTAGGATTTCATATGCGTCATTGATTGGTTAAATAATGTATGCTATGATATGTACACACCCGGATGATGCGTACGCACTCAATGCAACGAGCAGATACCAGTCAGACCCAGGAGAGGCACATTGGACTGCTGCCAAGAATATTCTGAAGTACCTGAAAAGGTACAAAGATGATTTCCTGGTCTATGGTGGAGATGATGAATTAATTGTTAAAGGCTATACGGACGCAAGTTTCCAAACTGACAAAGATGATTTCAGATCACAGTCTGGGTTTGTCTTCTGCCTCAACGGAGGTACAGTAAGCTGGAAAAGTGCAAAACATAGCACCATTGCGGATTCTAAAACTGAAGCGGAGTACATCGTTGCACATGAAGCAGCAAAGGAAGCTATTTGGCTAAAGAATTTCATAGGTGAACTTGGTGTAGGCCCCTCCATTAAAGGACCAATGGATCTATATTGTGACAATAACGGAGCTATTGCACAGGCAAAGGAGCCTAGACACCACCAGAGAGTCAAGCATGTACTTCGTAGATTTCACCTTCTACGAGAGTTCGTGGAAAGAAAAGAAGTCGAGATAAGCAAGATTGGAACTGACGACAACATCTCAGATCCATTAACTAAACCTCTGCCGCAAGCGAAGCACAACTCGCACACTACAGCTATGGGAATCAAGCATGGTGGAGAATGTCTTTGATGTCCTTAATAAATGTTTTAAAGTTTTAGAGTTTAATACTTTGTAAAATGTTTGTGGTTCACTATTCATATAATAAATATAATTCATTTTTCCATTTAATTTTGTGGTTTATTAAATGATGGGTCCTTTCAATTTGATGATATATTCAAGATAGACTGTCAGAAACAGTCCTGTGACTAAGAAATGTCTATCAAGTGAACTTGAATGTCAAAAGTTTAAAATGGTCCCTGGTCGGAAGTTTTCTCTAAAGGTGGACGCATAGAAAAATCTAGACGACTAGAGTGCAAGATGACTAGTAGTTCTGTTTCTTGAACTATGTGGACATGGAAATGTCGCAATCATTTGCATAGATACTTACTTGATAAGATTAGTATCCGACAGACCTATGAAACTTTACTATAAGAGATGAAAATATGTCCTAACTAAATTCCATTACATTATTAGACACTAATCCTCAATGTAACTGTAGGGGGTGTTTTTTGCTTATGTATTGCAATTCCCTACAAGGGGGGCGGTTTTTAGAAACCATCGTATTTTTGTACCTCGAAGGAGTCGCCACCAAACATTGTTTAGGGTCTTGTTTGGAAAGACCGCAAATGACTCTATTAGGATAAGACTTGAATCTTCGAAACGGATGGGTGAGATCCGGGCACGGGAACGAGATGCGTATTCCGCGAGCTTTAGAAATTATTCGAGTACGTGACATAGCATTTTCGAAAATACCCTAGTTTAGACTATGTGGGTTTGAATTTAGAGCAAATAGAATCTCTACTTTGTGTGGTGGTAACTTTGCTTTAAAGTTAATTTATGGGAACCTAAGATCGGTTTGTCCAAGAAATTATCTTTGTTAAGCGTGATGTAACCTTGCATTTTGTTGTATTTAGCATGTATGGTGATGAAAGCAATAAAGCAAATAAAGCAACATCACAATAGCAAATAAGTGCGGAATTAGTAAATACAAGACCCCCTAGAGATGGACTAGGGAGTAGGTCCACATTTCCTAGAAGGACTAGGCAAGCAAAGATGCGGAATTGAAAGTGCGATATTGAAATTGCGGAATTGAAAGTGCGATATTGAAATTGCGGAATTGAAAGGTGCATAATTGAAATTGCAATATTGAAAGGTGCATAATTGAAATTGCGATATTGAAATTTGTACTTGGGCACATGAGATTCGAACGCCAAGCGGCTCCTTAAAAATAAGTGCATCCGACACGAATTCAAAGCCAAAAATATCAACTTGGGAGAAGTTGCTCATCCCAAGGTATCCTAGATTTTGCATATAGAACTTGAACTTGAAAGTTTGAATCTTGAAATATTGAACTTGAAGTATTTGAGCTTGAACTTGAAATATTGAACTTGTACTTGAAATATTGAAACTTAAGAGACTTGAATCTCAAAGATCGGGCCTTTTAATGTTGAAAAGGTTAGATCTTTGATGTGCTCTTATTTTGAAAGGATCTTAGTTTAGGGAAGTAGTCATGAGCAACCCTAAACATTGTGGGATCTTGAATTTTGAAAACTTGAACTTGTATATTGAAAAATGGAGTCTTGAATCTCAAAAGACTAAACCTTTAAAAGCTAGAAAGGTGTCATCTTTGATTACTCCATACTTGAAAGTGATTCTAGTTCAAAAAAGTGATTGCAAACAACGCTGGGCGCTGTGCGCGCAGCGAGAGAGACGAGAGCAAGGGGGTAGGCTGGGCGCTGGGCGCGAGCACGAGGCACGCAACAGCAACAAGTAAAGCAGCAGCACAGGGCACTCGAGTGCACGCTGCGGGCTGCAAGGGCGAGAGGGAGTGGGCGAGCAACGAGGACACAAGGCACGCCACACAGAGCACCGAGTGCTCGTGTGCGGGTGTGCGGGTGTGGGTTAGCCGGCACAAGAGATGAGAAATAGGACGAGTGTGGGGCAAGAAAAAGAGAGAGGCTTTAATGAAATACAAAGGGATCATTTAATGAGGAGAGTCCTATTTATAGGCTCTCATATCCCTAGTGGGCTAGGCATGGAAATTTGACATTGGGCTTAGCAATTAAATGATTGGGCTAGCCTAAAGCTTAGAATTAAATTCTTTCGATTGGGCTCGATTAATAAAACGAGTTGGACTTTTATTTAAAAACCCAAACCTTTAAAATTACTTGCTACCCATTAAATTTCCCGACTCGAAAATTGAATTCGTTTCGTAATTAATTAAAATAATAAATATTCTAATTAATTAAAATACACTTAAATAATATTTAAATGCGAAATAAATTCTAAAAATCATAAAATGCTTTATAAATATAATAAAATATATTTATAATTATTATAAAAATACGAGGTATTACACTCAATACCTGAGTGAATTGAGATTACTTGTTTGAGAACAGGTTACTTTGACGTTGTCAAGCGTCGCACCGTAAAAAGAGACTATAACGGCAAGGCTTAGGTAATCACCTATCAAATGACGTGTAACCTAAAGAATGGGATTGTCCTCCCATAAATCGGGATGAGATGTCTAAAGTTGTACAAGGCCACTCGGAGAGCTAGAAACTGAAAAATGCATGGCCGTGCTCAGTTGATCATAGGCTATGATTATCTGTTTAGTTTATTAGTTGAACTCTGAAACCGAGAAATACCTCTAGACATAATAAGGATGACTAATCTTACCTTATGTTCATGAGCAGACATCAAGCGACAAAGGAATTAGGAAATGCACACTTGTCCCTAAGGACAAGTGGGAGACTGAAGGAAATAATTCCCTTGGTCCAAGTATGAATTTAATGCTAAGTTTAATAAATGCGGTTCATTATTAATTAACAAGTTAATAATTCAGTGAGATCAAGTGAACTGAATTCCTAGCTAGAGGCCGCTTCAGTTCAAGTGAAATTAATAATATTAATCCACAACTTACTCTTGACTGAACCGGTAGGGTCACACAAATAGTACGTGAACGTATCAAGTATTTAAATGAATATATTATTCATTAAGTACTTAATTTATGAACATTCGGATACGACGGATAGATCTCGGTTCCAGTGGGAGCTGAAATCGTCAAAAGGCAAAATAAAAAATACTCCGAAAATTATGATATTGCCGAAAATGGAAATATGGTTCATGAAGAAAATAACAAATATTATCCAAGTCGTAGATGTTGACGGAAACAGAAACATGACTCGTATCGGAAAATATTATCGGAAATAGAAATATTGCCGGAAGCGAAAATATTGCCGGAAACAGAAATGTTACCGGAATCGGAAATATTGTCGGAAAAGGAAATTATTTCCGGAATAAAAAATATTAACGGAAATGTAAATATTTGTTCGAAACTGAAATGGATTCCGTAATCGGAAAACGAATCGGAAGCTCGACGAGCGAAAAGCCGGCAAGCGAGTCGGCCCATCGTTTGACAAGCAAAGGCTGAGCGCATAGCACTGAGCATGTAGCCCAGCGCCAGCGCCCAGCCGATGGGCCAGCGACACAGTGGGCCGCGCCAAGCAAGCAAGGCAATAGCACAGAGTGGGTCGCGCCAAGCTAGCAAGGCAGCAACACAGAGTGGGTAGCGCCAAGCAAGCAAGGCAGCAGCAGCACTGTGGGTCGCGCCAAGCCAGCAAGGCAGCAGCAGCAATGCAAGCCCGCCAAGGCAAGGCCGCAGCGCGCTGGGCCTTCGGATAGCTGCGGCTGTGGCTGGGCGTAGGCAGGCACGCGCACCAACGAGGCCTATCGTGGCTGCGTTGGGTTGCTTCATCTTTCGATTGCTTAATTCCCAAGTAACCTTGGATTAAGTATTCCTAGTCCTACTGGAATTTATTTAATTAAGAGTTTAATTAATGTTACAATTCTAATTGGATAAAAATTTCAATCCTAGTTGGGTTGGTTATTCTTTTCCTAGTAAGACTCAAATTCATTATTTCCTACCCTATAAATATGAGGCTAGGCCCTCATAATTTTATACATTGAAATCATATTCTTTACTCTCATTGTGTTCAAGGGAGAACATAATATAGCCGAACCCGAATACATAAAACCTTAAGTAAAATCCTAGTTGGTTAAACCTAAGGCAGATCCGAATGTGTTGTAGACTTTCTACGGAGGGGCAACGTTTGGGGCTCTAACGACTTGTTCTTGTTCGGTTCGGGAGCAGCTAGGGAAGGCAAGCATCACATTGTATGTCACCTAAATCATGCTAATTGACTATGTGGAAATTAATTTGGATTCTGGCTTTATGGTTTTTGCGCATGAATTATATTATTGTATTATTCATAACCTAACAGATTTCAGATCACAATCTGGATTTGTCTTCTGCCTCAACGGAGGTGCAGTAAGCTGAAAAAGTGCTAAGCAAACCACTATTGCGGAATCTACAACTGAAGTGGAGTACATTACTACACAAGAAGAAGAAAAGGAAGCTAATTGGATAAGAAAGTTCATTGGTGAACTTGGTGTAGTCCCCTCCATTAAAGGACCAACAGCTCTATATTGTGACAATAACAGAGCTATTGCACAGGCAAAGGAGCCTAGACACCGCAGAGATTCAAACATGTACTTCATAGATTTAACCTTCATTGAGAATTCGTGGAAAGAAAAGAATTCGAGATAAGCAAGATGGAGCTGATGACAACATCTCAGATCCTTAACTAAACCTCTGCCGAAAGCGAAACACTACTCGCATAGTGCAGCTATGGGAATCAAGCATGTTGGAGAATGGCTTTGATGTCCTTATTGAATGTTCTAGAGTTTAATACTTTGTAAAACATTTTGGTTAACCATTCATAGAAACGAATAAATTCATTTTTCCTTTAAAAATTTGTGGTTTATTAAATAATTAGTCCTTTCAATTTGACAAATATTCAAGATAGATTGTCAGGACCAGTCATATGACTAAGAAATGTCTGTCAAGTGAACTTCAATGTCAAAAGTTCAAAATGGTCCCTGGTCGGAAATTTTCTATAAAGGTGGACGCATAGAAAATGCTAGAGGACTAGAATGGAATATGACTAGTAGTTCTGTTTCTTGAACTATGTGGACATGACAATGTCGCAATCATTTTCATAGATACTTACTTGATAAGGTTAGTATCGGACAGACCTATGAAACTTTATTGTAAGAGATGAAAATTTTTCATAAGTAAATTTCATTATCTTATTAGACACTAATCCTCAATTAATAACTGGGTGATTTGAGATTACTTGTTTGAGAACTAGTTACTTTGACGATGTCAACCGTCGCACAGTAAAAGGAGACCATAACAACAACGCTCGGGTAATCACCTATCAAATGATGTCTAAACTCAAGATCACAATGTTGGGATTGTCCTCCCATAAATCGGGATGAGATGCCAAAAATTGTACAAGGCCACTAAGAGAGCTAGAAACTGTAAAATGCATCGTCGTGCTCAAATGAATCATAGGCTATGATTATCTGTTCATTTGACCGATTGAACTCTAACACCGTGGAATACCTCTGAACGTAATAAGGATGAACATTCTTACCTTATGTTAACGAGCAGGCATCGAGCGACAAAGGAATTAGGAAATGCACACTTGTCCCTAAGGAAAACTGGGGAGACTGAAAGAAATAATTCCCTTGGTTCAAGGTTGCATTTAATGAATTTAATTCTAAGACTTATAAATGTGGTTCAGTATTTTTAAACAAGTTAATAATTCAGTAAGATCAAGTGATCTGAATGCCTAGCTAGAGGCCTCTTCAGTTCAAGTGGAATTAATAATACTAATTCACAGCTTATTGTTGACTGAACCCGTAGGGTCACACAAATAGTGCGTAAATGGATCAGTATTTAATTGAATATAATATTCATTAAGTACTCTATTTATGGTCATTTGGAAATGATGGATTTTGGTTCCAATGGGAGCTAAAATCATCACAAGGAAAAGAAACGGTATTCCCAGAAATGAAGATATTACTGGAAATGGAAATATGGTTCATAACGGAAATATAAATATTATCCAAGACAAAGATATTACCGGAAACGGTAATATGGTTTGTATAGGAAAATATTATCGAAAATAGAAATATTTTTGGAGTCTGAAATATTGGTCGAAACGGAAATATTACCGGAATCGGAAATATTGTCTAAATCGGAAAATATTGTCGGAGACGAAAATATTATCGGAAACGTAAATATAGTTCGAATCGGAAAGAAATTCCGGAATCGGAAAACGAATTGGAGGCGCGACGAGCGATTGCTCGACGAGCAAGCTTGGGAGACGCAAGGCCCAGCGCAAGCGCCAGGACCAACGCCTAACATGCTTGCGCGGGCAGAGCAACATCCATGGGACAGAAACCACAGCATGGCCTGCAAGGCAGCATGGGCGGCGAGCACACACAGCCACAGCCGTGGGCCTCCAATGCGTGCCAAGGCTCCGTGGCCTGCAAGGCAACGTTGGCGGCAAGCAAGCCTTGCACACCAAAGCCCGAGCCCACACGCATGTCATAACTTAGGCGCCAAGTTACTTGGACAATAAGTTGTTCGTTTTTCTAATCCTACAATAATTAGACTTCTAGGTGTTTGATTATTACTAGAGTTCTAATAAATATAATTAACTATAATCCTAATGGGTTTAGGTATTTGATTCCTAGTAGGATTATACTTCTCTATTTCCACCCTATAAATATGTGGTTCATGATCACAATTTATAAGACACGCAATACATAAAATTCAAGTGAGAGTTTAATATTTGGCTATCACCTTTGTGTGTTTCCTGAGTTCATAAAACCTTAGAGAATATTCTAGTTGGTTGAATCTAAGGCGGATCCGGAAGTTCTGTGGACTTTCTATGGAAGGGCGAAACTTGGAATCCTTTACTTGTTCTTGTTCGGTTCAGGAGCAGCTAGGGAAGGCATGCATCACATAGCATGTATACTAAATTATGCTAATTGACTATGTGGCAATTAATTTGGATTCTTGCCTTTTATGGTTTTTTCCGCATGAATAACATTATTCATAATCTCACATCTGGTGAGGTTCAAGAACCAACTACAGTTGTTACCCCGCGTAGATCGCAAAGGTATAGGTCTCCGCCAGAAAAATATGGAGGTATTTTAATGTATGAGAGCCATGAAATTTTATTGCTGGAAAGAGATGAGCTTGCGACTTCCAAATAAGCTATGACAAGCCCTAGAACCAAGCAATAGCTAGAAGCCATGCAATCTGAATTAGACTCCATGTGTGAAATCCAAGTTTGGGATTTGGTCGATTTTCCAGATGGCTACCAAGCCATAGGAAGCAAATGAGTTTTCAAGTTTAAAAAGGAAAAGGACGGTAAACTAGAAGTTTCCAAAGCTAGATTGGTTGCACAAGGATACAGGAAAGTCCACGGTGTGGATTACGATGAAACCTTTTCACCAGTTGCAGTGCTAAAGTCTATTTGGATAATATAGTAATTGTTGCATATTACGATTATGATATATGGAAAATGGATGTCAAAATCATTTTCTTAAACGGTGTTTTAACAGATCTGTGTTTATGATATAACCTGAGGGTTTTGAGGATCCAAAGAATGCTAAAACGGTATGCAATCTTAAGAAATACATTTGTGGATTAAAGCAAGCATCAAAGAACTGGAATATACGTTTTGATGAAGCAATTAATGACTTTGGCTTCATCAAGAACGCAGACGAATCTTGTTTATACAAGAAGGTCTTTCCTAGTATTATATGTCGATGACGTATTACTTATCGGAAATGACATTCCTATGTTGAACTCAGTAAAGACTTGGCTTGGTAAATGTTTTTTGATGAAGGATCTAGGAGAAGCACAGTACATATTGGGCATCAAGATCCAAAGAGATAGATCTAAGAAGATGAATGGACTTAGTGAAAGTACTTATATCAATAAGCTACTTGATATGTTTAATATGCCTGACTCCAAAAGAGGTCACCTACCCATGTCTCATGGAATGACTCCTAGCAAGACTCAGTGTCCAAAAACTGAAGGACATAATGCCCTTGGTCCAAGTATGCATATAATATTAAGTCTAATAAATGCGGTTCAGTATTAATTAACAAGTTAATAATTCAGTGAGATCAAGTGAGCTGAATGCCTAGTTAGAGGCCGCTTCAGTTCAAGTGGAATTAATTATATCCACAGATTACTCTTGACTGAAACGATGATATTGCCGGAAACGGAAATATGGATCGTATCGGAAAAATAAATATTATCCGAGTCGTAGATGTTGCCGGAAACGGAAACATGGTACGTATCGGAAAATATTATTGGAAATGGAAATATTGCCGGAATCGGAAATATTACCGGAAACGGAAATAGTGTCAGAATCGGAAATATTATCGAAATCGGAAAATAATTCCGGAAACGGAAATATTAAATATTTGTTCGAAAAGGAAATTTATTCCGGTATAGGAAATATTAAATATTGTTCGTATCGGAAATAAATTCCGGAATCGGGAATTTAATCGGAAGCGTATCGTACGAATTAGCATCGGACGAGGCCTGCCACACGAAGGCCCAGCACGAAGCCGGGCCATCGCCCAGGAAGCCACACGCACCACACGCAACAGCCGAGCCACGCCATGCCCAGCGCAAAGGCCAGGCCCGGCAGCGGCCTCGGCACGCGGGGCTGCGGCATGGGCTTCGTCGAGAAGGGCTGGTGCTGTGCGTGGGACACAAGGCCTGCGTACGGTGCTAGCGTATCACTCGAAGTGTGTTACTCGAATCCTAAGGCTACCGGGATTCATCATATGATTAAATCCTAATCGTAATAAAGATAGAATTTGTTTAATAGAGTTTTAATAAGATTCAAAATTAGTATCCTAATAGGATTCCAAGTCATTTTTCATAACTCTATAAATAGGTGCCTACGGTCACATATTTACATAGAGGATTTAAGTATTCAAAGGTAAGATTTTGGAACAAAATCAGCCATAAACACTTTCCTATTAGCCGAAAATCCTAGTACCTTAAGGGCGATTCTAGTTGGTCAAGCTTAAGGCGGATCCGGACATGCTGTGGACTATCTACGGAGGGACGACACTTGGAGTCCTAAAGACTTGTTCTTGTTCGGTTCGGGCGCAGCTAGGAAGGGCACGCTACAAAGTGTATGCATCTGAATTATGCTAAATGATTATGTGTTAATAATATGTTTCCTGGCTTTATGGTTTTTCCGCATGATTTATGTTTATTCATATGTATCATAACATAACAGTGGTATCACGAGCCTCTTATTATTTACATAATCTAAATTGCATGAACATGGTTAAATTTTACAAATTTGCAAAGAAGTAAAGGGGTGATTAATTTTCGTAATTAATTGCAAATTGCGTTTATTTAATTATATGTACGCAGTTTTTCGGCAGTTTCTTCGTTACTCTTCCAAATCGAGTGATTTTTATGTCAATTTCGCATGTAAAAGCCATTCTAAAATTTTGACAAAATAACTATTTTTCGGCCGAACCCAGAATTCCCAAATTCGAAGCCTAACTATGACTTTTCGGAGGTTTTAGTTTTTCGAACGCAAAAGTTTGTAAATTTAAGATGTTAAATTAAGTATTTGCGATTCTTGTTCATAAATCTTGAGTTTTTTATTGACCTACATTATATGTTTAACAATTATGAATGCCTAGACTTGTTAATTATACAACCTAATTTGTAATTATGATTAATTTGTTGAAATTCGAATAATTTAGAATTGATTTGTTTTTCATAATTAATTAATAATTTAATTAGGTATCCATGATTAAAATCCACAATAAAAATTGTTATTTTATGTTAAATTTTTAATTTTTATGACCTAGATTTGAATCCATGTTAATAGGAAATTAATTGATTAATAAATTTTCGATTTTTCGCCCTTAAATTATGAAATTAATATGATTTATTAATTTGTCATTAATTTTGAATTAAAAATTTTAAATTTTTATATAACACGCCCATAAATCTTGCACGCACAAAGCAATGGACGCTACGTGTTACCCTTAAGGGGTGTTGTATAGTGCGGACATGCGACGACAAGCAAGGGAGCTCGTCGCCCATGCGGTACAATGCAGCGAGCAAGAGCCATGGCACACGAGCACAAGGCAGCACACTGCCCTTGTGTCGAGTGTTGTGCGCACAGTGGGCGAGTAGGCAAGGGCGATGGGCCAAGGCGTAAGCCAGCGAGCAGACGCGTGTGGGCAGCAAGCGTGCTGCGCCACAGCGCGCGCTGCCGCGTCCAGCGAAGCAAGCAGACGCAAAGCAAGCATGCGCGACGAGCGAGCGGGCTGCACGCATCGTGGCCTGTGCTTGCTGCGTTGCGTGTGGCCTGCTTGCGTGGTGTTGTACGATCGGTCGAGGGGCGTTAAGCCTCGTGTACTCGACGGGGCTTGGGCGCAATCCCAAGTGCTCGTCGTGTTACGATTGTTAATGATTAAATATCTTGCACTGCAGTAAATCCTTTTAGAAAGGTAACAGTAAATTTCCTCGATTGGTAATGAATCCAAGAACGATTCACGGAAAAGAGAGAAAATGAGCAATTTAAAATGTACGTTTCTTTTAGCGACTTTTATGGTTGTTTTCGAATATCAAAATCGAATGGCGAACCGATTGGTGCTTGTGGATTCAAAAATAAAATGTAGTTTTGAGATCATAAAGCATTGAGTTTAAACGCTCAGCTTTACCAATGGTTAACAACCTAATATCTTTTTCATTTAATTCTCGAATGAGTCTAGTCCCTAGACATTCGAATAGATCGATGCTTAGAGAACTTTAGAAGCTTCTGGTAAGATCATCTAGTTGAAACAAAATATTCAACATAAATTAAATGGTAAGAATCTTGTTGGAGTGACATTGGACATGTCTAACAAAGTATAAAAGTCAACACTAGAGAAGTCAATTCTAAAGACTACAAGAAAGGGTACAAGAAATAGGAAAACAAGGAACAAATGAAAGGAATTTACAATTCCGTTTCTACCTAAAAGTTAATGTTTAAAGAGAAGTGAACTAGCAATCAAACTTCCTTGGTATCATATACCGCTTGAGGTTCTTACTTCAGTAATAACTCAAACAATGGAAGCTAGGCTACACTAATGGCCTACAAGTGGAAAATGAAGCATGGCAGTGCTACATTAGTTGTAGGGTCATCTAGTTTGTTTTAAATCTTTTCAAAGGCTGGAACTTAATGGCTATTTTGTTCCACAATCAGCATACCTATATTTTTGTTTTCAAACACAGAAAGACTCACATTCAGAAGAACAAAAACAATGTTTGTTTGTTTTATTTGAATGAAATGGTCATTTACGGTTTGAGTCAATATGCTTGATTAAAACAAACAACTCTTTAACAATAAAAACTTTACTATGTTCAAATCAAACCCTTGATTTGAGTTCCACTAATCTTTGGCGTTGTTGCCTAGACCATATCAACAAGTTAACATCCATAAGCTCTATTTCGATGGACTTTTGAAAGTTGATTGATTTCTAGATCAATTTAAGACAACTAGTCTTACTTGTTGAAAGTAACAAAAGATATGAACTATTGTTAAAACGCCTAGACAATAGAGTTCAAAGCTAAAGAAAGGTTTTATGACTTTATTATTTCACACAGATTTGAGTGAATATAGGTTTATTTACTCAATGTGATATAAGTTTGAATCTGTTTGGCTAGTTCAAAGATTCAGAAGTATAAATCCCACTTGGTAAGAAATCATAAAGATCTAGGATAGATCATGTTAATGATTGCTTGAGACCAAAAATGATCATCAATGATTGTGTGTTGTAATTTCACAATCTAGCTCCATGAGATATGGCATATCTAAGTGGAATGATCGAAGTCAATTAGTACTTGATTCGATCAATGATGAATCATAAAGACTTTTCCTATAATTTCTAAAACAAAATGCTCAACTACCACCAAACTAAACAAAATTCGTCAAAGCTATTGAAAAGTAATTTCAGAATATCTTTTCATAATATATCTACAGAGTTCCTAAACTCAGTGGGAGCTTAGTGTTTGTTATTCAACAAACTAAGGCCCTAGTATAGATATATGTTTCATTGTGATTTATTCAAATGATACACAAGGGGATTGTTTCTACCACGAATATTTGAGAACATAATGTTTGTTTGCTCGAAATGATGTCCTTTTGGAGATTCGTTTCCAAAATGACAAGTGGGAGAAAATAGAACTCAAAAGTCTTCGAGGCGAACAACAAACATAAACGGACATTCCGGAGGCTTTTCGAAGTTCTTCAGAAAATCCGAACACATATTCTTAAGGACTTTAGAAGTGGCTTTAAAGAATAGACATCTCTTAGAAGACTTTACAAGTGCTTGAAGGAGAACGGAATATTCAAAGGACTTTCAAGTGGCTATTGATATTCTATTGTTTGATGTTCTATACCCAAGTAGGCATAGAGTTCAAGTCACTGAAACTATGAGATTCTTGTATTAGATATGAAGAAACATGGAGTTCAGGTCACTGAAGCTATGCAATTCTTCTATTAGATAGTGAAGAAAACCTACAACTTGCAGTCAAACTATTATCACGTAGATTAATGAGTTTGTGACTTGTAAGAAAGCTATGACGAAACCTAGATTCCCTAAAATGGTTAGAGGCCATATATAGACTCAAATGTTTTAAATGGTTAGAGGCCATAAAACATACTCAATGTTTTGATGACAAAATTGAAATTTTATTGATTTGCAAGAATAGTTTCACACCTATTGGTTGCAAGTTTGTTTTAAGGATAAAAACCATCAAACATGGAATTGTGTTCACAACACAAAGCTAGATTAGTTGCTAAAGGTTACAAGCAAATTCATGGCATGGATTGTGTTCAAACCTCATGCATAATCGTAATGCTATAGTCTATAATTCAAGCAATGATTGCATATTGGTAAATATGGCAATTGGATGACAAAACATCTTCCTCAATCAAATATTGGAAGAAAAATATGTACGTGGCATGTCATAGGATTTGTGGATCCAAATAATGCTTGAAATGAATGCTAGCTTATGAAATCTAAGTACAAATTTAAGCAAGCAATTGGGAATTGGAATTGTATTTTAGTGAAGCTAATAAGTATTTTAGTTTCATAAAATGTACATGATTCTTATAGATATATAAGAAGTTTAGTGGGAGTACATAAAACTTAATTGGTCCTATGTGTATCACACACATATCTCTCTATTGTGAAACAACATTCAAATGCTAATGACTTAGATTTGAAATTATTCATCAATGATGGACCAAGGCGAAACTTAGTGCATACTGGGTATTAAGATCTATTTACAAAGATCTTATATTATTGTTTTGGATTAAGTAATGGCATTTACTAAATCAAACACAAAAGACTCCATTGGAGATATTCGACCTATGTGAATAAATCTAAGTAAAGAATGTTTGAACTATGTATAAGCATTTACTAAGTTAAACATCAAAGGATCTAAGTAAGATTCTTAACCTATATTATATGTCAAAAAAATTAGCTGGATTTAGTATCTACTGAAACTAGAATGATCTAAAGTTACATGAATAGAATTCAATTGGGAATTATTATGCAAAAGAATTTATCATGTATGATATAATATGAGGATCGCCAAAAACGTATCGTATGACTTTAGGCATAACGAACATATACCAATCTCTATTGATCTAAGTGAAGATCAACTAGATTGAGATCAAGAAAAACTTACGGTACTTGAAAATGTACATAAGAGTAGTTCTTGAATAAAGGAAATAAAGATATGCTAAATATTGATGCTACACGCATAAACACTGGCAAAGGATCAAGAAAGATTCCTTTGGAGTTAACCATTGACAAGGACGAGCTAAAGAGCATCGTGTTTTGAAATGGCAACATGGATTGGAGACCATGAGTTGTTGCGTGGGAAATTAAAATAATAATTTCTATGTTCTAAGATACAGCTGGAAAGTCTTCCACATATCTTTGAACTGCTTGGATAACTAAATCCAAACTAAGCATCACTAGCAACCTAAACAGTTGAAGTAAAAGTACTTATTGCCTAAGAAGCAATAAAACAGAGTTGTTTATATTAATGAGTTCTTCATTGAACTTGGGAAGATCACATGTTTTTTGACTTATTGGTTCTTCATTGCAAAATGCGTAGAACCACTATTGTAGCAAGAAAGACTAGATCACAAAATAAACATACTCAAAAGATCTTATCATCTATCTCGAAGAACATTCGATGAAAAGGATATTGAGATTGGAAAAGCATGATAACTAAACCTATGCAACAAGTGAGAAACAACACTCACATTGTAGCACTGGAAATCAAGCATAGCTTTGAATTCCATGAACTGTTTTAAAGATGGGTTTGAGGCCCATGGTTGTAAAACATTGGGGTTGAACATTTATCATATATGAAATGTATTTTCATATTCCATTTAATCTTGGTTTAGTATTAAATGATGAGTCCCTTCAAATTTGACAATATATTCAAGATAGACTGTCAGAACCAGTCCTGTGACTAAGAAACGTCCATCAAGTGAACTTGAATGTCAAAAGTTGAAAATGGTCCCTGGTCGGAGTTTTCTATAAAATTGGACGCATAGAAAACGTTAGACGACTGGAATGCAAGATGACGAGTAGTTCTGTTTCTTGAACTATGTGGACATGGCAATGTCGTAATCATTTGCATAGATACTTACTTTGGGAAGACTAGTATCGGACAGACCTATGAAACTTTACTGTAAGAGATGAAAATCTGTCATAAGTAAATTTCATTAAAATTATTAGACACTAAATCCTCAATACCTGAGTGATTTGAGATTACTTGTTTGAGAACTGGTTACTTTGACGTTGACAAACTATCGCACCGTAAAAGGAGGCTATAAAGGCAACAATTAGGTAATCACCTATCAAACGAAGTCTAATCTCAAGATCACAAGATTGGGATTGTCCTCCCATAAATCGGGATGAGATGCTTAAAAGTTGTACAAGGCCACTCGGAGAGCTAGAAATTGTAAAATGCATGGCCGTGCTCGGATGAATCATAGGCTATGATTATCTGTTTATTTGATCAGTTGAAATTTGAAACCGGGAAACACCTCTGGACGTAATAAGGATGACAACTCTTACCTTATGTTCAAGAGCAAGCATCGAGCGACAAAGGAAATAGGACAAGTGGGAGACTGAAGGAAATAATGCCCTTGGTCCAAGTATGCATATAATATTAAGTCTAATAAATGCGGTTCAGTATTAATTAACAAGTTAATAATTCAGTGAGATCAAGTGAGCTGAATGCCTAGCTAGAGGCCGCTTCAGTTCAAGTGGAATTAATTATATCCACAGCTTACTCTTGACTGAACCCGTAGGGTCACACAAATAGTACGTAAACGGATCAAGTATTTAATGGAATTAAATACTCCATCTATGGATATTCGGAATCGACGGATCTTGGTTTCAGTGGGAGCTGAGATCGTCAAAGGCAAGAAATGAATACTCCGGAAACGATGATATTGCCGGAAACGGAAATATGGATCGTATCGGAAAAATAAATATTATCCGAGTCGTAGATGTTGCCGGAAACGGAAAAATGGTACGTATCGGAAAATATTATTGGAAATGGAAATATTGCCGGAATCGGAAATATTACCGGAAACGGAAATATTGTCAGAATCGGAAATATTACCGAAATCGGAAAATAATTCCGGAAACGGAAATTTATTCCGGAATCGGAATTATTAAATATTGTTCGTATCGGAAATAAATTCCGGAAACGGAAATATTAAATATTTGTTCGAAACGGAAAATTATTCCGGAATCGGAATTATTAAATATTGTTCGTATCGGAAATAAATTCCGGAATCGGGAATTTAATCGGAAGCGTATCGTACGAATTAGCATCGGACGAGGCCTGCTGGACGAAGGCCCAGCACGAAGCCGGGCCATCGCCCAGCAAGCCACACGCACCACACGCAACAGCCGAGCCACGCCAGGCCCAGCAGCGGCCTCGGCACGCGGGGCTACGGCATGGGCTTCGTCGAGAAGGGCTGGTGCTGTGCGTGGGCCGCAAGGCCTGCGTACGGTGCTAGCGTATCACTCGAAGTGTGTTACTCGAATCCTAAGGCTACCGGGATTCGCCATATGATTAAATCCTAATCCTAATAAAGGTAGAATTTTTTTAATAGAGTTTTAATAAGATTCTAATTAAATAAATTAGTATCCTAATAGGATTCCAAGTCCTTTTTCATAACTCTATAAATAGGTGCTTAGGGTCACATATTTACATAGAGGATTGAAGTATTCAAAGGTAAGATTTTGGAACAAAATAAGCCATAAACACTTGCCTATTAGCCGAAAATCCTAGTACCTTAAGGGCGATTCTAGTTGGTCAAGCTTAAGGCGGATCCGGACGTGCTGTGGACTACCTACGAAGGGACAACACTTGGAGTCCTAAAGACTTGTTCTTGTTCGGTTCGGGCGCAGCTAGGGAGCGCACGCTACAAAGTGAATGCATCTGAATTACGCTAATTGATTATGTGTTAATAATATGTTTCCTGGCTTTATGGTTTTTCCGCATTATTTATTTTTATTCATATGTATCATAACCTAACAAAAACACCAGATGAGCGAAGACGAATGAGTGGGATACCATATGCATCATTGATTGGTTCAATAATGTATGCTATGATATGTACACGCCTGAATGTTTTGTATGCACTTAGTGCTGCGAGTAGATACCAGTCTAATCCAGGGGAGTCACATTGGACTGCTGCAAGAACATTCTGAAGTACTTGAAAAGGCACAAAGATGATTTCCTGGTCTATGTTGGAGACGATGAATTGATTGTTAAAGGCTATACAGACGCAAACTTCCAAACCGAAAAAGATGATTTCAGATCACATTCTGGGTTTGTCTTCTGCCTAAATGGAGGAGCAGTAAGCTGGAAAACTGCCAAGCAAAGCACTATTGCGGATTCTACAAATGAAGCAGAGTACATTGCTGCACATAAAGAAGCAAAGGAAGATTTCACCGTCTACGAGAATTCATTGAAAGAAAAGAAGTCGAGATAAGAAAGATTGGAATTGATGACAACATCTCAGATCTATTGACAAAACCACTACGGCAAGCGAAGCACAACTCGCACACAGCAACTCTGGGAATCAAGCATATTGGAGAATGTCTTTGATGTCTTTCAATGTTTTAAAGTTTTATGTTTTAAATTCTTTGTAAAACATTCTGGTTAATCATTCATAGAAATGAATTAATATCATTTTTCCACCTAATTTTTGTGGTTTATTAAATAATGAGTCCTTTCAATTTGACAAAATTCAAGATAGACTGTCAGGACCAGTCCTATGACTAAGAAACGTCTATCAAGTGAACTTGAATGTCAAATGTTGAAAATGGTCCCTGGTAGGAAGTTTTTTATAAAGGTGGACACATAAAACACGCTAGACGACTAGAATGCAAGATGACTAGTAGTTCAGTTTCTTGAACTATGAAGACATGGAAATGTCACAATAATTTGCATAGATACTTACTTGATAAGACTAGTATCGGACAAGACCTATAAAACTCTACTATAAGAGATGAAAATATGTCGTAAGTTAATGTCATTATATTATTAGACACTAATCCTGTCAAACGATGTCTAAACTCAAGATCACAATATTGGGATTGTCTTCCCATAAATCGGGATGAGATGCAAAAAATTGTACAAGGCCACTCGGGGAGCTAGAAACTATAAAATGTATGGTCGTGCTCATATGAATCATAGGCTATGATTATCTGTTTATTTGACCAGTTGAACTCCGAAAGCGAGGAATACCTCTGAACGTAATAAGGATGACAAGTCTTACCTTATGTTCATGAGCAGGCATCGAGCGACAAAAGAATTAGGAAATGCACACTTGTCCCTAAGGACAAGTGGAAGACTGAAGGAAATAATGCCCTTGGTCCAAGTTTGCATTTAATGCATTTAATGTTAAGTCTAATAAATGTGGTTCAATATTATTTAAGCAAGTTAATTATTCAGTGAGATGAAGTGATATGAATGCCTAGCTAGTGGCCGCTTCAGTTCAAGTGGAATTAATTTTATTAATATCATATCTTACTCTTACTGAACCAGTAGGGTCACACAAATTGTACGTGAACGGATCAAGTATTTAGGTGAATATTGTATTCACTAAATACTCTAATTATGGATATTTGGAAATGACGGATGTTGGTTTCAGTGGGAGCTAAACAAACTGTCAAAAGGAAAGGATAGAATATTTCCGGAAATGAAGATATTACCGGAAACGGAAATATGGTTCATAACGAAAATATAAATATTATGAAAGTGGAAGATATTGCCAGAAACGCAGATATAGTTCCTATCGGAAATATATCGAAAATAGAAATATCGTCGTAATCGGAAATATTACCGGAAACCAAAATATTACTGGAAACCGAAAATATTTTCAAAATCGGAAATGTTGTCGTAATCAGAAATATTATCGGAAACGTAAATATTGTTCGAATCGAAAAAAATTCTGGAATCGCCAAAACAAATCGGAACCTTGACGAGCGACGGGTCAACGTATGGGCCAGCCCATCGCTCGACGAGCCACCCCGCAAGTGCATCGGAGGACGCTAGGAAACAAGGCCCAGCGCACAGTAATGCACGCCAAGCCACAAGGCCAAGAGCACAAAGCTGCACGCCAGGCCCAGCAACCTAGAGCGCGTGCCCGAATGGAGCTGGCCAGCGGTGCTTTGGGCCAGCGCACAAGGCCAGCTTCGACGCCTTGCTTGTGCATCAAGGCTGGTCGATTTGCTTGCATTGCAAGCAGCCGGCCAGCCCTAGAGTTTTAGGGTTTTGGTTTTTGGTATATTCCCAAAACCTTCTGATGAGAGACATTTGTGTCGCTCTTAGCTTAGGATTTTAGTTCATTTTATTAGCATTTGATTATTATTTTTTGCTTAGTTTTATCGTTTTTAGTTTTTTATTGCATTTTTGCATTAATCGTAAAATTTTCTCGTCTTGCGTATATATTAGTCGTTTTTGCCCTAAACGTGCCTTTTGTGCGCATTCTCGTTGCGTAAGGGTCGTTTTGAGCATTGACGTGTTAATAATGTGTCATTATGCTTGACGATGCTTAATATGATTTTACGATTTGTAAAATTGCGATTTGAATTAATAAAATGCTTTTGACTTTTAATAACATGCTTTACGATTTACTAATGCTATACGACACTTTGCAAATGTGTAGTGAGGCAAGCATAGTTGCTGCCCATCAGCCTTGCAGACCAGCTAGTGCACACGAACAACAACGGATGCAACAAGCAGTCCATAAGCTGCTGTACACGAGCCATTGCAATATCTGTTGTACACTAAGCCTTACAACAGCCCCGTGGGATCTCCAACATGAGCCTTGCAGTTCCTTGACAGTGGTAACACAAGAGCAAGCAAATGGCAGCCACAGCCCTGCAGCACTACACGATAACAACAGCTACACTCGAGCAGAAGCGAGCAGCAAACCAGCACGAATGCAGGCCGGGGCTGTGCGAGCGCACAGCCTGCTTGTGGGAGCGCACAGGCTTGCTTGTGTGAGCGCAGTCTGTTACCCGAGCGCACACGACTTCAGTAGCTGCTATGTTTTGTTACCCGAGCGCATGGGCTGCTGTGTGGGCACACGGACCCTTGTGCGGTCGCATGGCTACGCGGAAGTGATGTTTAAAAGAGAAAATCGCAGCATTGTTTCGGAGGTAGATTTTCATAATTAGAATTAGTTTTCTCAAATTAGCTTTAGGTTTAAGAGAGAAGTAAGAGATTAGAACTTAGATTAGTGGATAGAACTTAGAATTATTAGCTTTCATTTTCGATTCTTAGTTAATTCAAACACAAATTTCAGATTATCTTCTCTTTAGTTTGAGTTTAGTTCTTCAATTTTCTTGTTCTTCAATTTTTGTCCAATTTCAATCATTCAAGGTATAATTCTTACTCTTCTCTTTTGTTCTTTTATTCTTTAATAGCTTCATTAATTTCGTTCAAGCTTTGATTTCATTGTTGAATTTTAGAATTAGTTTCGTATTTAGAATTTTGTTGATTTTTCCCTCAATTTTGATATTTTAATTTTATAAATTTTTTTGATTCAATTAGTTTCATTGTTTCAATTAGTTTCATGATCAGGATTAGTTTTAGTTTAATGTAAGTCATAATCATGCCTATTGAATAGTTCATAGTGTAGAGATTTGGGTTGAAGCCTTGGATTAGAATTAGGGATTTTGGAGAAAATTTTGTGATTGATTTTGTGATTAAAAGGATTAATTGATGTTTGATTCCATGTCTAGTTAGTTTATGATTAGCTAACCTAAATTGCTAGAATATTGGAGTGTTGGCTTCGGATTGGCACGAGAGCGTGAGTCGTTGCTTGCATTACTTTGGCTTGATTTTTCGTTCATAATTTCCTCTTCGAGTCTTGATTGTAGCGAGAGCTAGATTAGGATTGGTGGAGTAGTGCTCGTTGAAGCCACAAATTTGTCATTGCATTCATTCTTTAGTCATTGCATATCATGAGGATTTAGGATCTTTGAACTCCCAATTCAAACTCCATTGCCAATTCCCGAAATCTCTAGAATTTCTTTACTTGTTCATATTTCATATTCTTTTTTATTTCAATAGATTCATACATACATACATACATTTTCGTTTGAGCTAGCTTGTGAATGCAAAAAGTTTGAGAAGTCAAATATATCCATTCTCTTGGGACGATCCCTATGCTTGCCGCTATAGTCAATATAGTCGGTTAGTTTAGGAGTTTATAAATTTTGTTTGATTGAGCGGTATCCGTCAACGACCGGAAATCGGCTCATCACCTTCCTAAATCGTTCTAGGGTTTTGGCTCCTAGGGCTTTTCCTATTTCCTATAAATACATGGCCTATGGTCATCAATTAAAACACACAATTCAATACACTTTGCCTATCACCTAAAAGTGAGGTCTTGAAATCATAAACTTTATTTATATCCTAGTTTGTACGATTTAAGGCGGATTCGAACGTACTGTAGACTTTCTACGGAGGGACCACGTTTAGCGTTCTAACTTGTTCTTGTTCGATTCGGGAGCAGCAAGGGAAAGCACGCATCAGAAAGTGTGTTCCCTAAATTATGCTAACTGATTATGTGCATTTAATTTGGATTATGGCATTTATGGTTTATTCCGCATGACATTAGATTGTTCACAACCTAACATAAAATTAGGTCCACGGAATTTTAATGATCCAAATTTAAAAATTTTAAGTGGTATTTAATCATAGGATCCTAAATTATCAATTAATTATGAAAAATCAAATCAAATTCCGAACTATTTTAAAATTCAACGAATTAATTATAATTACAAATTAGGTTGCATAATTAATGAGTTTAATCCTTAAAATTGTTAAACATATGCAGTAGGTCAATTATTAATTCAAGATTTACATAAAAGATTCGCAAATATTTAATATCATAAAAATTACAAATTTTACATCCGTAAAAATAAAATATCCGAAAAGTCATAGTTATGCTTCGAATTTGAGAATTATGGGTTCGGCCTAAAATTGTATTTTTGTCAAATATTAAAACGTCGTTTACATGAGGAATACACTATAAAAACATAAGATTTCGATCATTATTGACAAAACTGCCGAAAATCCTGCGAACCTATAATTAAATAATCGCATTAATTTGCAATCAATTACACCAAATTAATTCACCTCTTTAATTCTTTGCAAATTTATAAAATTTAATCCATGTTAACGAAAATTGATTATGCAATTAATTAGAAGTTCTGATACCACTGTAAGGTTATGAACAATTTAATTCATATGGAAAAACCATAAACACATAATCCAAATTAATCCCACGTAATCAATTAGCATAATTTAGTATACATACTATATGATGAGTGTCATCCCTAACTGCTCCCGAACCAAACAAGAACAAGTATAGAGCTCCAAATGTTTCCCTCCATAGATAGTCCACAGCTCGTTCAGATCCGCCTTAGGTTCAACCAACTTGGATATAATCTAAGGTTTTTATGCACTCGGGAACTCACTGTAAGTGACAGGCAATAATACTGAATTTATTGAATTCAAGTTGTGATGTATATAAATATATGATCATGGATCACATATTTATAGGGGAATAGAGTAGTCATATCCTACTAGAATTAGATTTACTAAAACACTTAGAATTAGGATTTAAGTCAATCTCAAATTCTTAGTCTTTTAGGAACATCCAAATACTTAGGTATTAGGATTATCATAAAGTTCTAAATCAAGTAGGATAAGGAAAACAGATAGCTTGTGGCCAAGCTACTTGTCACGTAAGTAGCCTTGGCACCCAAGCCCATTGCATCGCCCATGTGCCACGCGGGCTGCTGCCTTAGCGTGCAAGGCTTGGCTTGCTGCCTTGGCGCCCATGCTGCTAATTCTTACTCTTTTCTTTATTTTGTTCTTTCATTCTTTAATTGCTTCATTAATTTCGTTCAAGCTTTGATTTTATTGTTGAATTTTAGAATTAGTTTCATATTTTGAATTTTGTTGATTTTTCCCTCAATTTTGATATGTTAATTTTCTAAATTTTGTTGATTCAATTATTTTGATTATTGCAATTAGTTTCATGATTAGGATTAGTTTTAGTTTAATCTTAGTCATAATCATGCCTATTGAATAGTTCATAGTCTAGAGATTTAGGTTGAAGCCTTGGAATAGAATTAGGGATTTTGGAGGTAATTTTGTGATTGATTTTGTGATTAAAAGGATTAATTGATGTTTGATTCCATGTCTAGTTACTTTAGGATTAGCTAACCTAAATTGCTAGAATATTGGAGTGTTTGGCTTCGGATTGGCGCGAGAGCGTGATTCGTTGCTTGCATTACTTTGTCTTGATTTTTCTTTCATAATTTCCTCTTCGAGTCTTGATTGTAGCGAGAGCTAGATTAGGATTGGTTGAGTAGTGCTCGTTGAAGCCACAAATTGGTCATTGCATACATTCATTAGTCATTGCATATCATAACCATTTAGGATCTTCGGAACTCCCAATTCAAACTCCATTCACAATTCCGAAAATATCTAGAATTTCTTTACTTTTTCATATTTCATATTCTTTTTGATTTCAATAGATTCATACATACATAAATACATGTTCGTTTGAGCTAGCTTATGAATGCAAATAGTTTGAAAAGTCAAATGTATCCATTCTCTTGGGACGATCCCTATGCTTGCCACTATAGTCAATATAGTCGGTTAGTTTAGGAGTTTATAAATTTTGTTTGATTGAGCGGTATCCATCAACAACCGGAAATTGGCTCATCAAAATGGGGTCGTTGCTGGGGAATGGCATCATTGTTTGATTTTTCATTCTGGTTCACTAGTCTAGTTCTTTTTCTTTCCTTTTTGTTTTCGAATAAAAAAAAAAATGTAAAGACCGTTCTCATTTCCTCAAGGTGTTCATGAACCATTTTGGATGTATTATAATAGAGTGAACGCGGTGATTGAATATCATCGCACCCATGGAACTCTTAATGGTTTAATGGCATGGGACACTTGTAATGTCATATATAATGGTGTGAATAGGGAAACATTTGAGATTCTTCAATCCAATTGTAATGGAGAGCTTCAAAACATGCATTGGATAGATGTCATGCCTTTCTTTTCGTGGTTTGCTAGAGTTCAATATTTTGACACTCATGCTTACTCTCACGATTTTTATCATCCTTGCATGAATGTCAATGATTTTTCTCATGTTTCTAATGTTAATGCTCATGAGATTGATGACAACCATTCCCCCTATGTCGATTTTCAAAACTCCTTGCATTGTGAATTTTAAAAATCTTATTCGGAATCTCCTAAAGCTCGAATGGATGACATTGACCGAACCATTAGTCAATTTATGTGTTGCAATGTTATTGATGATGATGATGATTATAATTTATATTATGCTAAGGATGAATATTGAATTAGTGAAGGGAATGATGTTGAAAAGGGTGAGGTGTTGAACTTTGAGGTTGTTCCTTTTTCTCCCACCTCCCCTCCCTTGAGCGAATGTGACTCTCACCCCATTGATGATTGCCCATTGGATTTTGAGAAAGAT
The DNA here is from genome assembly GCF_020520425.1 of Spinacia oleracea. Taxonomy (NCBI): domain Eukaryota; kingdom Viridiplantae; phylum Streptophyta; class Magnoliopsida; order Caryophyllales; family Amaranthaceae; genus Spinacia; species Spinacia oleracea. Next base: position 109,817,807 of record NC_079490.1, read on the forward strand.
TTAGTTCATTTGGGATGTGATAGCTCTATTGAGGATGTCATTGAGTGTGAAACACCTAATTTGGTGGGTTTTGATGAATCTGAGAATACTAATGAAGTTGATGATGTGAATTTGATTGAAGGTTCTTTTGTTGAGATTTCTTGTGCTTTTTGTGATGTGAGTGAAGTTGTTTGTGAAACTTTTGTTCCCACTCCCTTCCCTCATACCCCTTTCCTACTCAAGAAACTCGAAATTTATCCTGCATTTCCCATCTCTCTTCCTAATTTTCTTCGAGCCCCACCACTTGAGGATTCTCCCCCTTCCATTCATCCCCAAATGCCATATTCGAACAATATTGAGGAGATAAGTTCTCTTCCCACCAAAAAGAGTTCGTTGAGGAGCATGAGTCTTCTCTTTATCCTTTTTCTCTTTCTCCTTTTGATTCTTCTTCTTAATTTCTTACTTTTCCTTTTGATTTTTCATATTCTTGGCACCCCACCCCCCATTGGCATAGAGTTGCATTTAACTTTGTGCATGCTTCTCACTTGACTCTTGCCTACTTGTTATTCTTGGATATGTTTTCCAATGCATTTGAAAAACTATTGTGTTCATTGTCGGGGTACTTACTAGAGGTCAAAGTCGTCAAGCTAATGACGTAAAAGAAGCGCGTCTCGGGAGGCAACCCGGTGTCTTGGCCATTTGGCCCTTGTATACTAATTTTTCTTGATTTTTGAGTTTTTGTGCCGCGAGCTTTCTTTATGTGGAAATATTTGCATCCACCTTTGCCATGCCCGGCTATTCTTATTGGTGAGTTCGTTCATTATTACGGTTCTTTGCGGGACTTTCTCCTACGTCATTACCGGTAATATCCTTCTCACTCATTTGCATTCTTTGGGATCGGGGATTATTCATGTGGGGCATTGGTTGGACGGGTAGTTGTGCCCCTCCTTGTTTCATTTTAGGCCTTGAGGACATGGCCTAATTCAAGCTTGGGGGGAGATTTTATTTTATGGATTGCTACTATGATCTCCATACATGTGATGGATTGCGTGATTTTGTGAATATTTTGTGATTTTGTGCATATTTCTTGATTAGTTTCATTGATTTTCATTATTTTCTTTATTTTCTTTTTCTTTTTATTTCCTTTTTTTACCTTATTTTCTTTTTCATTTCTTTATCTTTCTTTTTCCTTTTCGATCTTAGTCAAGGAAAGTTTTTTCTAGTTTTTAGGATTTATTCTTGATTCGGGCATAATAAAATTGGAAATTGTAGGCTAGAATGCTCTTATTCCTAATTGGTAGAGGTATGCACGGTTTTGAATATCTTGGTTCGAGTCTAGGATTTGGGTGTAAAGGTAGTCGGTTAGAACTTTGGATAGCATGAGTCTTGAACCCTTGGTTTGTGGTAAGATGGTGTCGTTCTCTCTAGTGACTTGAAGCCGGAGAGGATAGTAACTGCTACCCATATGTGAGGATCTTGTTCTTTCTAGCCCAATTCTCAAACACAAATATGAGTGGCATTGGTCCTTGGCATTGACTTTCCTATATCCCGAATTAGACTTTTTCCTTCCCGAGACCGCGGCCGAACTACTTTAGGGGACGATAGAGGCATTTCTTTCGGTGACTATTTTCCTTTGAAGATTAGGACATAATTTTTTATTTTTCTCTCATATTTTTGTTTGCATTTGCCCCCTTGCTAGACATTTTAACCTTTTCCCTTCATTTCGTATAAGCTCATTACAAGCCGATTAGCCTTTGTTTTATTTTCACCCTTAGAAGTGATAGTGAAGCTTAGTGTTATTGTTCTTTGTAGTTTTGATTGAATATGCAAAATGTTGAGAAATGATGGATGATGGTTTGAAAGGTAAGCTTAGAGAAGTATGTTGTATATATTGAATAAAAGGCAAAAGCAAAAGCATAAAGCTTAGAAAAAGCCAAAAATAGAGAAAAACAAGGCAATGAGAAAAGTTTCACTTGAAACACAAAAAATGAGAAAATGAAACACGAAAAGTGCAAAAAGAAGTTTAGTTTGGTTTTATTTGTTGAATAAGCTTGGGGGAGTCCCAAAATAAGTGGAATGATTTGGTTTTGATCTTGTTGCTTGAGTTGAGTTCATTTTGTGCTTACTTTAGGATTGAGCTCCAAATTCCAAATTTATCCACACCCTTACCCCTAGCCTAAACGTTTCACCATAAAAGCCCTCTTGACCCTCTTGAGTTGAGTCATTATCGGTGGAGGGAGGAAATTGTCAAGTTTAAGGAGCGGGATTGTCATGGCGAGATGTCGAGTAGCTTTCTTTCCGCTCTTAAAATTCTTCTCTTTTCCGGCGCCTTCGCGGCGTCACGAGAAGCAATCTTTTAGGGTGGATAGGATCTATGCTTCATACTTTAATCCTTCACTCGACTTAGGACATTGATTAGCGTGCATTCTTTATCGATTTAGGAATATTTGCATCCTTTTGTGCTCGTTCCATAATAAAAGCCCGGTTCTTGAATCTTTTTGTAGTTTTGCTTTTATTTTCTTTTCTCTCCTTCTCTTCTCTTTTCTTTGTTTGTTTTCCTTTTTAGGTCTTGCCTTGATTCATTTTTGGAAGATTTATGGGTTGAACTCTTTGGTAACCCTTGCGAGATCCCACTCGCCCTCCTGAGCGATTGTGGGGTTTAAAGAGCTTGTTGCATGTGCTTAAATGCAACCGTGATTCCTGGGAAAGTGAGTTAGTGTGCATTCTTGTAGTTCTTATTTTCGTAATTTTGATTTTGAATAAATAAGCTCATTCCCCTTCTCGTTTCTCATTCTAGCTTTAGTTGAGGACAAGCAAAGGTTTAGCTTGCGGGAGTTTGATGAGCGACATCTATGTCGCTCTTAGCTTAGGATTTTAGTTCATTTTATTATCATTTTATCATTAATTTTTGCTTAGTTTTATCATTTTTAGTTCGTTTATCGCATTTTTGCATTAACCATAATATGTTCTCGTCTTACGTATATTTTAGTCGTTTTTGCCCTAAATGTGCCTTTTGTGCGAATTCTCGTTGCGTAAGGGTCGTTTTGAGCATTAACATGTTAATAATGTGTCATTATGCTTGTCGATGTTTAATATGATTTTACGATTTGTTAAAATGCGATGTGAATTAATAAAATGCTTTCGACTTTTAATAACATGCTTTACGATTTACTAATGCTATACGACACTTTGGAAATGCGCAGCGTGGCAAGCATAGTTGTTGCCCATCAGCCTTGTAGACCAACTACTGCACTCGAACAACAACGGATGCAACAAGCAGTCCATAAGCTGTTGTACACGAGCCATTGCAGCAGTCCATAGCTGTTGTACACTAAGCCTTGCAGCAGCTCCGTGGGCCCTCCAACACGAGCTTTGCAGTTCCTTGATAGTGGAAACACAAGAGCAAGCAAATGGCAGCCACAGCCCTGTAGCACTACACGAGAACAACAGCTACACTGGAGCAGAAGCGAGCAGCAAACCAGCAGGAGTGCAGGGGATGTGCGAGCGCACAGCCTACTTGTGCGAGCGCACAGGCTTGCTTTTGCCAAAGCAGTCTGTTACCCAAGCGCACACGACTTCAATAGCTGCTGTTTTTTGTTACCCGAGCGCATGGGTGTTGTGTGGGCGCACGGAGCCTTGTGCGGTCGCATGGCTACGCGGAAGTGATGTTTAAAAGAGAAAATCGCAGCATTGTTTCGGAGGTAGATTTTCATAATTAGAATTAGTTTTCTCAAATTAGCTTTAGGTTTTAGAGAGAAGTAAGATATTAGAGCTTAGATTAGTGGATAGAACTTAGGATTATTAGCTTTAATTTTCGATTCTTAGTTAATTCAAACACAAATTTCAGATTATCTTCTCTTTAGTTTGAGTTTAGTTCTTTAATTTTCTTGTTCTTCAATTTTTGTCCAATTTCAATAATTCAAGGTATAATTCTTACTCTTCTCTTTATTTTGTTCTTTTATTCTTTAATGGCTTCATTAATTTCGTGCAAGCTTTGCTTTCATTGTTGAATTTTAGAATTAGTTTCGTATTTAGAATTTTGTTGATTTTTCCCCCAATTTTGATATTTTTATTTTCTGAATTTTGTTGATTCAATTAGTTTCATTGTTGCAATTAGTTTCATGATCAGGATTAGTTTTAGTTTAATGTAAGTCATAATCATGCCTATTGAATAGTTCATACTCTAGAAATTTGGGTTGAAGCCTTGGATTAGAATTAGGGATTTTGGAGAAAATTTTGTGATTGATTTTGTGATTAAAAGGATTAATTGATGTTTTATTCCATGTCTAGTTAGTTTATGATTAGCTAACCTAAATTGCTAGAATATTGGAGTGTTGGCTTCGGATTGGCACGAGAGCGTGATTCGTTGCTTGCATTACTTTGGCTTGATTTTTCGTTCATAATTTCCTCTTCGAGTCTTGATTGTAGCGAGAGCTAGATTAGGATTAGTGGAGTAGTGCTCGTCGAAGCCACAAATTTGTCATTGCATTCATTCTTTAGTCATTGCATATCATGAGGATTTAGGATCTTTGAACTCCCAATTCAAACTCCATTGCCAATTCCTGAAATCTTAAGAATTTCTTTACTTGTTCATATTTCATATTCTTTTTTATTTCAATAGATTCATACATACATACATTTTCGTTTGAGCTAGCTTGTGAATGCAAATAGTTTGAGAAGTCAAATATATCCATTCTCTTGGGACGATCCCTATGCTTGCCACTATAGTCAATATAGTCGGTTAGTTTAGGAGTTTATAAATTATTTTTGATTGAGCGGTATCCGTCAACGACTGGAAATCGGCTCATCACCTTCCTAAATCGTTCTAGGGTTTTGGCTCCTAGGGTTTTTCCTATTTCCTATAAATACATGGCCTATGGTCATGAAATAAAACACACAATTCAATACACTTTGCCTATCACCTAAAAGTGAGGTCCTGAAATCATAAACTTTATTTATATCCTAGTTTGTACGATCTAAGGCGGATCCGAACGTACTGTAGACTTTCTACGGAGGGACCACGTTTAGCGTTCTAACTTGTTCTTGTTCGATTCGGGAGCAGCAAGGGAAGGCACGCATCAGAAAGTGTGTTCACTAAATTATGCTAACTGATTATGTGCATTTAATTTGGATTATGACATTTATGGTTTATTCCGCATGACATTAGATTGTTCATAACCTAACATAAAATTAGGTCCACGAAATTTTAATGTTTCAAATTTAACAAATTTTAAGTGGTATTTAATCATAGGATCCTAATTAAATTATCAATTAATTAAGAAAAATCAAATCAAATTCCTAACTATTTTAAAATTCAACGAATTAATTATAATTACAAATTAAGTAGCATAATTAATGAATTTAATCCTAAAAATTGTTAAACATATGCAGTAGGTCAAATATTAATTCAAGATTTACATAAAAGATTCGCAAATATTTAATATCATAAAAATTACAAATTTTACATCCGTAAAAATAAAATCTCCGAAAAGTCATAGTTAGGCTTCGAATTTGAGAATTCTGGGCTCGGCCTAATATTGTATTTTTGTCAAATATTAAAACGTCGTTTACATGCGGAATACACTATTAAAACATAAGATTTCGATCATTATTGACAAAACTGCCGAAAATCCTGATATAGGGGAGTATATGTGGGTAGTAGGTGGGTATAAGCGGGTAATATGCGGGTAATGGATATCCACTTGGGTGATGGAGTAACATATAATTAAATAATCGCATTAATTTGCAATTAATTACACCAAATTAATTCACCTCTTTAATTCTTTGCAAAATATAAAATTTAATCCATGTTAACGAAAATTGATTATGCAATTAATTAGAAGCTCTGATACCACTGTAAGGTTATGAATAATTTAATTCATATGGAAAAACCATAAACACATAATCCAAATTAATTCCCACGTAATCAATTAGCATAATTTAGTATACATACTATGTGATGAGTGTCATTCCTAACTGCTCAAGAATCGAACAAGATCAAGTACAGAGCTCCAAATGTTTCCCTCCATAGATAGTCCACAGCTCGTTCAGATCCGCCTTAGCTTCAACCAACTAGGATATAATCTAAGGTTTTTATGCACTCGGGAACTCACTGTAAGTGACAGGCAATAATACTGAATTTATTGAATTCAAGTTGTGATGTATATAAATTTATGATCATGGATCACATATTTATAGGGGAATAGAGTAGTCATATCCTACTAGAATTAGATTTACTAAAACACTTAGAATTAGGATTTAAGTCAATCTCAAATTCTTAGTCTTTTAGGAACATCCAAATACTTAGGTATTAGGATTATCATAAAGTTCTAAATCAAGTAGGATAAGGAACACAGATAGCTTGTGGCCAATCTACTTGTCGCGTAAGTAGCCTTGGAACCCAAGCCCATTGCATCGCCCATGTGCCACGCGGGCTGTTGCCTTGGCGCGCAAGCCTTGGCTTGCTGCCTTGGCGCCCTGACTAATATACCGCCCATGCCAAGGCTAGCAGGCCACGCTGGGCGCTGGACTTGGCGCTGGCGCTGGGCCTCATGCTCGTCGTTGGCTTATCGTGCCTCGTGGGCTTGCTCGTCGAGCGATGGGCTGGCTTTCTTGTCGGCTTGTCGCTCGTCGTGCTGTCGATTCGTTTTTCAATTCCGGAATTCTTTTCCCATTCGAACAATATTTATGTTTTCGATAATATTTTCTGATTCCGACAATATTTTCTGATCTCGACAATATTTCCGATTCCGGTAATATTTCCGTTTCCGGCAATATATCCGATTCCGGCAATATTTCTATTTCCGTTAATATTTTCCGAAACGAACCACGTTTCCGTTTCCGGTAATATCTTCGACTTCGATAATATTTATATTTCCGTCATGAACCATATTTCTGTTTCCGACAATATCTTCATTTTCGGCAAATATATTCTTTCTTTTCCTTTTGATGATTTTAGCTTCACTGGAACCAACATCTATCATTTCCGAATGTCCATAATTAGAGTATTTACTGAATATTATATTCACCTAAATACTTAATCCGTTCACGTACTATTTGTGTGACCCTACGGGTTCAGTCAAGAATATGTTGTGGCATTAATGTTATTAGTTCCACTTGAACTAAAGCGGCCTCTAGCTAGGCATTCAGATCACTTGATCTCACTGAATAATTAACTTGTTTAATTAATTCCGAACCGCATTTATTAAACTTAACATTAAATGTGTTAAATGCAAACTTGGACCAAGGGCTTTATTTCCTTCACTTTTTGATGCACCCCCTGCATATTTCATTGAATGGATTATGTGTGTTTAGAAGTCTAAATAATTAATTTTCATATTCGTCCGAATAATTCAAATGACTAAATATGAACTCGCTCTAAGCGTTACGTTGGTCTAGTTCAAAATATCCAGCATGAAGTGCCTATTCAAAATTGCGTCAAAGGTCCTTTCATGAAATTGTGCACAATCAAATATAGCCACAAAAGTTAACCCAAAGTAGTATTTACAAATTAACCCAAAGGCTAGTACGCGAAAATTACACTTTTCCATCGAAATGATGAATGTTTAAGTGCATGAACACTCAAACAAACGGCCTAATTCAGTAAAAATAAACTATGGGAAATTTAGAATGACCAAAACATTAAAACAAACAAACCACACGAATAAGCTACAAACAGCCTCCAGGCGCCGGAAAAAACTAGCGCCCAACATGCTAGCACAAGAAAATAACAGCGCTGCTCCACCCAGCACGAGAAATTTCTTGCGTCCTATAGTCTAGTTCGTGGAGATGACTCCCAAACGTACTTAATGCTTAAAAGCACTATTGTTCGGCCTAATACCCTTCATACTAAAATAACCTTTAATGTTCACCTAAGAAATTTTTCGAAAATCACTTTCCAAGAATCGTTCTAAGTCTAGACTAAGTTATGTACAAGTAAAATTTCAAAATCCTAAAAGTAGTTGTCTTATACATAGGGTTGGTTCCACTACTTGGTTTCGATCTGCACGCTAAAGATTAACATGTCTCGGACCTTCTACCCCAATTCCAGAAGTAGTAACTCACATCTCAGTTCGTCATTCTCCTTTTCCAGGGTCTCCAATATTCCAGCCTTAATTCTCCCGTGCACCAGCTAGAACTGTGTCAGTCAAAGACCTTCAAGCATAGCTCAAATGAAACAGCTTCACATAGAAAATAAGTCCTTAGCCGCAGCGCAAGTCCAAAATAAGCTGGAAACGAAAAGAAGACCGAGAAATATGAAAATAAAAGGTGTCATAGCCCTAATATTTTGACAGCGGATCCGTGCGGCGCACTCTTGCCTACTGACGGTAAGGATGCGAGCCTTGTGCGGAATGAGTGTCTCTAGACTCGTAGGGGCACGAGCAAGCATCTGATTCTGAAAGGGAACTCTTGCCTGTTGGAGACGAGAGCAAGGGGCGATGGTCGACCGAGGTGTTTGTGTGCGCACAATAGGCACAAGCGGGACAGGCGACGAGAATTTATCTGTTTGCGGAACTTTATGGGAATTGTGATGCTTTAGAGCAAGTGGAGGCACAATATCTATAAAGGCAACAAAACACTAGCAATAAAGCGATGGCAACAATTGGTGAGACGTAGGAATTCCTTCATTTATACCCCTCATAGAGGTTTATTTTGAATTAGCTACAAACTACCAGTGAACACTGGAATGACAGTAACATAATAATTCTATCTAGAGCCTAGAAAACTATTAGAAAGATCCTATAAAGCACTAGATAAAAAAAATATAAATAAAGGAAGGTTGGATTCTAAGAAAAGGGGAGGCCCTACTAAAGATATACTTGGTGGAAATAATTTTGTCCGCGACGTTTTTGGGGGAAAGAAGCTAGTTTCCAGCAAAGTTTAGTTATGAGAAGTTCATTGGAGGCCAGGTAACGAATGCCCAACCCTCCCCCACCCCCCCCCCCCCCTCCACTTTGGTTTGCACACCTTGTCCCATGATAAAAAAATGGATGCTCTCGAGGTAGGGGAAGATGGGAAACAAATACTTCTCACTTGATCCCGCACTTTTTTTTGCCAAACTACCAGAAAAATTAAATTCATCTGAACTAGCTAAGTTTAAGGTGACTGATAACCCCATGAATCATCTTCTAAGCTTTATAGGTGCTATGAATCTTAAAGGCGCGGAAAAGTTTAGATACTTACCGGCCTTCCCCATGTCCTTGGAATCAACTCCACTATAGTGGTTTATCACTAACACACTTGGACCTAAGGGTGAAAGTTTTGTAGGGAAAAACCAAAAATCGAACTGAATGAGAAATTTGGTTCAGTTTTAATTTTTTTCTATTCGGTTTGGTTTGGACTGAGATTTAAAAAAATGGTTTTATGGTTTGGATTGGATTGAAAGTCTGAAACCAAATAAACCGAACTAAAACCGCATAAGCGAATAAAGTAATTTAGGCGAGGCCTAATTCTCATGGCTTAAACAAAAAGAAAAGTATAACAAGGGCCTGGAAATTTGCTAAAAACAGGAATAATATACACCCAAAAACAGGGACAAAGAAAAGGCCCATAAAAATTCCATTTTATGTTTTGGATTGGACAGGAAAATTAAAATCCGGTTTGGTTTGGCTTGGATTAAAAGGTTATTTGGTTTGGATTCAGTTTTAAAAAATGAAAACCGGATTAGTTCGATTTGGATTCGGCTTGGGCCTTGATCCAAACCGAAAATCGAACTTTCACCCCTACTAGGACCTTTTCCACTTGGGAAGCGTTGTCAATATTTTAATCAAGCAATACTCCTCAAACATGGATTTCCAAGTAACCATGAATGAGCTGGAGGTTTTTTTCAGAAAAAAAAAAACAAAACGAAGGTTCCACAACCTACTTTGCTAGGTGGAGGGGTTATGCAGCCGAGCTAATTCAAAAGCCTCATAAAACCTAGCTGTAAATTTTTCCCACATTTGTTGAATTCGCTTTCCCCTACGGGTTTTGTAGATTTTTTAATTTTGAAGGAGTCGCCACCAAAAAATATTTAAGGGTCCGATTTGGAAGGACTAAAGTTGACTCTTGTGTGGATAAGGAATTGAATCTTAGAAACCGTATGGATGAGATCCGGGCAAAGGAACGAAATGCTTATTTTGCGAGCTTTTGAAAGTATATTCGATTAATGACAAGGATCGTTTTCGAATAACCCTAGTCATAAAACTAAGTTGGTTTGAGCATGCATTTTAGAACATAGAAATTGCTACTTGTATGTGGTCACTTTTCTTTAAAGTTAATTAAAGGAACCTAAGGCCGGTTTGTCCAAGAATTATCTTTGTTAAGCGTGATGTAACCTTTTGTATGTTATTGAATTTAGCATGTGAGGTGACGAAAGCAATAAACATGTAAAGCATCATCACAAGATAGTAGGAATTATTGAAATGCGTACAAAACCACATCACCTTAGAAAGGTAAGTAAAGACTGCGGAATTGAAATTGCAAAAGTAAAGGAGCAGTATTGAAAGTGCCTTATTGAAATGCGATATTGAAATTGCGGTATTGAAAGTGAGATATTGAAATGCGATATTGAAATTTTATAATTGTACTTGAGATCCGAACTCCAAACAAAAAATTAATAAGTGTGCCCGACACTTATTCAATTCTAAAAATCTCCACATTAGATGAGTTGCTCATCATAAAGTATCTTTGATTTTGGTTATTGAAATAAAACTTGAATATTGAACTTGAATATAGAACTTGAATATTGAACTTGAATATTGACATTAGGAGTCTTGAATCTTAAAGATTTGACCTTTTAGTGTTAAAAAGGCCTCTCCTTTAATGTGCTCCATAACTTGAAATTGATTCTAGTTTAAGGAAGTGATTACAAACAACCTTAAACATCATTGAATCTTGAAAATGGGACTTGCATTTGAACATAAAAAATGAATGTGCATGTATTTTAGTTTGGAAAAGGGTTTTCCCTTTTTTAAGCATCCTTGAACATGTATAAAGTTGGGGTTTTTGAAGATTTGAAGATGATTGTTGTATGGAAAACTTTCAAGAGTGAAAGCTTCAACTTACTAATCGTGTTTTTTGAAATCACAGCATAAAGATCTTGAAGTTTGTAGAAGGAATTTGGATGATCATTTGAGGGATAATTTCAAGTATGAAATCCCCTCAAAGATTACTCTTTTTTTGACATTTCCTAGTCCAAGTGTGTGTATGAACATCACAAGAACATCATAGGAAAACTTGAAATAATAAAGGTAGAAAATTTAATTAAATTATGGCAATTTTTATTAGGGATTCGGAATTACCTAGTTAGGGTTAGGTTGGTTTTCCGATTAGTCTCCCAATTGCTTAAGTATTTGGAAATTGAAATGGAAATTGTAGATTTGAACTTGAATTTTGTATTTGATTTTTAGAGCAGAATTTTGGATTACGACGTTGTATTAGAAATCTGCCTCTTCCAATGCTTAGGAAATGAGGGTTTTTATAGGAAATTAAGCGGCTAAAATCCGAAAGCCACCTGCGCCTGGCGCAGGCCCAGCGCCTGGCGCTGGTGACGTGGCCCAGAATCCGCCAAAACAAGGACGATGACACCGTCCTTGGTTTGTTTTGTATTGTTGTACTTGTTGGGTTATGATACATATAGACAAAGCATAAATCATGCGGAAAAACCATAAAGCCAGGAAACATATTATTCACACATAATCATTTAGCATAATTCAGATGCATACACTTTGTTGCGTGCCCTCCCTAGCTGCGCCCGAACCGAACAAGAACAAGTCTTTAGGACTCCAAGTGTCGTCCCTCCGTAGATAGTCCACAGCACGTCCGGATCCGCCTTAAGCTTGACCAACTAGAATCGCCCTTAAGGTTGCTTAGGAATTTCGGCTATTTAGGTGCAAGTGTATGGCTGATTTTTCTTCAAAATCTTACCTTTAGAATACTTCAATTGTCTCTATAAATTATGACCCTAGGAACCTATTTATTGAGGTATGGAAAAGGAATTATAATCCTACTAGGATTTGGATTTATTAATTAGAATCCAACTTGAACTCTAAATAATAAATTTAATCTATTAGGATTAGGATTTAATCAATACACGAATTCCGATAGGATTAGGATTCGTTACGAACATGAGCATCGTATGGCCACGAGCATCGCACCACCCGCGCAGGCCTTGTGGCCCACACGAGCATTCGCTGCTCGCAGCCCAACAGCACGCTTAGCGTGCGCGCGCCAAGGCCTTGCTGGGCCTGGCCTTGCGCTGGGCCTGGCGAGGCTGTGGCAGCTCCATGTTGGGCGCTCGGCTTGCTGGGCGCGGGCGTGGCTTCGTGCTGGGCCTTCGTCTAGCCAGCCTCGTCCGATGCTAATTCGTACAATGCGCTTCCGATTAAATTCCCGGTTCGAGAATTCATTTCCAATACGAACAATATTTAATATTTCCGATTCCGGAATTAATTTCCGTTTCGAACAAATATTTAATATTTCCGTTTCCGGAATTATTTTCCGATTCCGATAATATTTCTGATTCCGACAATATTTCCGTTTCCGGCAATATTTCCGATTCCGGTAATATTTCCATTTCCAATAATATTTTCCGATACGTACCATGTTTCCGTTTCCGGCAACATCTACGTCTTGGATAATATTTATATTTTCGATACGATCCATATTTCCGTTTCCGGTAATATCATTGTTTTCGGAGTTTTCATTTCTTGCTTGTGACGATCTCAGCTCCCACTGAAACCAAGATCCGTCGATTCCGAATATCCATAGATGGAGTATTTAATGCCATTAAATACTTGATCCGTTTACGTACTATTTGTGTGACCCTACGGGTTCAGTCAAGAGTAAGCTGTGGATTAATATCATTAATTCCACTTGAACTTGATCACTTGATCTCACTGAATTATTAACTTGTTAATTAATACTGAACCGCATTTATTAGACTTAATATTATATGCATACTTGGACCAAGGGCATTATTTCCTTCAGTCTCCCACTTGTCCTTAGGGACAAGTGTGCATTACCTAATTCCTTTGTCGCTCGATGCTTGCTCTTGAACATAAGGTAAGAGTTGTCATCCTTATTAGGTCCAGAGGTGTTTCTCGGTTTCAGAGTTAAACTGATCAAATAAACAGATAATCATAGCCTATGATTCATCCGAGCACGGCCATGCATTTTACAGTTTCTAACTCTCCGAGTGGCCTTGTACAACTTTTAAGCATCTCATCCCGATTTATGGGAGGACATTCCCAATCTTGTGATCTTGAGATTAGACTTCGTTTGATAGGTGATTACCTGAGAGTTGCCCTTATAGCCTCCTTTTACGGTGCAACGGTTGGTCAACGTCAAAGTAACCAGTTCTCAAACAAGTAATCTCAAATCACTCAGGTGTTGAGGATTTAGTGTCTAATAATTTTAATGAAATTTACTTATGACAGATTTTCATCTCTTACAGTAAAGTTTCATAGGTCTGTCCGATACTAGTCTTCCCATAGTAAGTATCTATGCAAATGATTACGACATTGCCATGTCCACATAGTTCAAGAAACAGAACTACTAGTCATCTTGCATTCCAGTCGTCTAACGTTTTCTATGCGTCCAATTTTATAGAAAACTCCGACCAGGGTCCATTTTCAACTTTTGACATTCAAGTTCACTTGATAGACATTTCTTAGTCACAGGACTGGTCCTGACAGTCTATCTTGAATATATCGTCAAATTTGAAGGGACTCATCATTTAATACTAAACCAAGATTAAATGGAATATGAAAATACATTTCATATATGATAAATGTTCAACCCAAATGTTTTACAACCATGGGCCTCAAACCCATCTTTAAAACAGTTCATGGAATTCAAAGCTATGCTTGATTTCCAGTGCTACAATGTGAGTGTTGTTTCTCACTTGTTGCATAGGTTTAGTTATCTTGCTTTGCCAATCTCAATATCCTTTTCATCGAATGTTCTTCGAGATAGATGATAAGATCTTTTGAGTATGTTTATTTTGTGATCTAGTCTTTCTTGCTACAATAGTGGTTCTATGCATTTTGCAATGAAGAACCATTAAGTCAACAAACATGTGATCTTCCCAAGTTCAATGAAGAACTCATTAATATAAACAACTCTGTTTTATTTCTTCTTAGGCAATAAGTACTTTTACTTCAACTGTTTAGGTTGATAGTGATGCTTTGTTTGGATTTACTTATCCAAGCAGTTCACAGATATGTGGAAGACTTTCCAGCTGTATCTTAGAACATAGAAATTATTATTTTAATTTCCCACGCAACAACTCATAATCTCCAATCCATGTTGCCATTTCAAAACACGATGCTCTTTAGCTCGTCCTTGTCAATGGTTAACTCCAAAGGAATCTTTCTTGATCCTTTGCCAGTGTTTATGCGTGTAGCATCAATATTTAGCATATCTTTATTTCCTTGAATCAAGAACTACTCTTATGTACCTTTTCAAGTACCGTAAGTTTTTCTTGACCTCAATCTAGTTGATCTTCACTTAGATCAATAGAGATTGGTATATGTTCGTCATGCCTAAAGTCATACGATACGTTTTTGGCGATCCTCATATTATATCATACATGATAAATTCTTTTGCAGAATAATTCCCAATTGAATTCTATTCATGTAACTTTAGCTCATTCTAGTTTCAGTAGATACTAAATCCAGCTAAAATTTTTGACATATAATATAGGTTAAGAATCTTACTTAGATCCTTTGATGTTTAACTTAGTAAATGCTTATACATAGTTCAAACATTCTTTACTTAGATTTATTCATATGGGTCGAATGTCTCCAATGGAGACTTTCGTGTTTGATTTAGTAAATGCCATTACTTAATCCAAAACAATATTATAAGATCTTTGTAAAGAGATCTTAATACCCAATATGTACTAAGTTTCGCCATGGTCCATCATTGATGAATAATTTCAAATCTAAGTCATTAGCATTTGAATGTTGTTTCACAATAGAGAGATATATATCTGTGATACACATAGGACCAATTAAGTTTTACGTACTCCCACTAAACTTCTTATATATCTATAAGAATTATGTACGTTTTATGAAACTAAAATACTTATTAGTTTCACTAAAATACATTTCCAATTCCCAATTGCTTGCTTAAATCTGTACTTAGATTTCATAAGCTAGCTTTTCTTTTCAAGTATTTATTTGGATCCACAAATCCTATGACATGCCATGTACATAATTTCTTCCAACATTTGACTGAGGAAGATGTCTTGTAATCCAACTGCCATATGTACCAACATGCAATCATTGCTTGAATTATAGACTTAAGCATTACGATTTTGCATGAGGTTTCAACACAATCCACATCGTGAATTTGCTTGTAACCTTTAGCAACTAATCTAGCTTTGTGTGTGAACACAATTTCATATTTGATGGTTTTTATCCTTAAAACAAACTTGCAACCAATAGGTGTGAAACTATTCTTGCAAATCAACAAAATTTCAATTTTGTCATCAAAACATTGAGTATGTTTTATGGCCTCTAACCATTTAAAACATTTGAGTCTATATATGGCCTCTAACCATTTTAAGGAATCTGGGTTTCGTCTTAGCTTTCTTACAGGTCACAAACTTATTAATCTACATGATAATAGTTTGACTGCAAGTTGTAGGTTTCTTCACTATCTAATTAGAAGAATCGCATAGCTTCAGTGGCCTGAACTCCATGTTTCTTTACTATCTAATAGAAGAATCTCATAGTTTCAGTGACTTGAACTCTATGCCTACTTGGGTATAGAACATCAAACAATAGAATATCAATAGCCACTTGAAAGTCCTTTGAATATTCTGTTCTCCTTGAAGCACTTGTAAAGTCTTCTAAGAGATGTCTATTCTTTAAAGCCACTTCTAAAGTCCT
The DNA here is from genome assembly GCF_020520425.1 of Spinacia oleracea. NCBI lineage: Eukaryota > Viridiplantae > Streptophyta > Magnoliopsida > Caryophyllales > Amaranthaceae > Spinacia > Spinacia oleracea. The sequence goes on from NC_079490.1 coordinate 109,833,664, forward strand.
TAAAGAATACATGTTTGGATTTTCTAAAGAACTTCGAAAAGCCTCCTGAATGTCCGTTTATGTTTGTTGTTCGCCTCGAAGACTTTCGAGGTCTATTTTCTCCCACTTGTCATTTTGGAAACTAATCTCCAAAAGGACATTATTTCGAGCAAACAAACATTATGTTCTCAGAAAATTCGTGGTAGAAACAATACCCTTGTGTCTCATTTGAATAAATCACAATGAAACATATATCTATACTTGGGCCTTAGTTTGTCGAATGACAAACACTAAGCTCCCACTGAGTTTAGGAACTCTTTAGATATATTATGAAAAGATATTATGTAATTACTTTTCAATAGCTTTGACGAATTTAGTTTGGTGGTAGTTGAGCATTTTGTTTAGAAATTATAGGAAAAGTCTTTATGATCCATCATTGATCGAATCAAGTACTAGTCGACTTCGATCATTCCAACTTAGATATACCATATCTTATGGAGCTAGATCGTGAAATTACAACACACAATCATTGATGATCATTCTTGGTATAAGTAATCAACAACATGATCTAACCTAGATCTTTATGATTTCTTGCCAAGTGGATTTTATACTTCTGAATCTTTGAACTAGCCAAACAGATTCAACTTATATCACATTTGAGTAAATAAACCTATATTCACTCAAATCCATGTGAAATAATAAAGTCATAAAATCTTTCTTTAGCTTTGAACTCTATTGTCTAAGCGTTCTAACAATAGTTCATATCTTTTGTTACTTTCAACAAGTAAGACTAGTTGTCTTAAATTGATCTAGAAATCAATCAACTTTCAAAAGTCCATCAAAATAGAGCTTTTGAATGTTAACTTGTTGATATGGTCTAAGCAACAATGCCAAATATTAGTGGAACTCAAATCAAGGGGTTGATTTGAACCTAGTAAAGTTCTTTAAAGAGTTGTTTGTTTTAATCAAGCATATTTACTCAACCCGTAATTGATCATTTCATTCAAATAAACAAACAAACATTGTTTTTGTTTTTCTTGAATGTGAGTCTTTCTGTGTTTGAAAACAGAAATTTAGGTATGCTGATTATGGAATAAAATAGCCATTAAGTTCCAGCCTTTGAAAGGACTTAAAACAAACTAGATGACCCTACAACTAATGTAGCATTTCCATGCTTCATTTCCCACTTGTAGGCCATTAGTGTAGCCTAGCTTCCATTGTTTGAGTTATTACCGAAGTAAGAACCTCAAGCGGTATATGATACCAAGGAAGTTTGATTGCTAGTTCACTTCTCTTTAAACATTAACTTATAGGTAGAAACGGAATCGTAAATTCCTTTCATTTGTTCCTTGTTTTCCTATTTCTTGTACCCTTTCTTATAGTCTTAAGAATTAACTTCTCTAGTGTTGACTTTTATACTTTGTTAGACATGTCCAATGTCATTTTATCAAAGTTCTTACCATTTATGTTGAATATTCTGTTTCAACTAGATGATCTTACCAGAAGCTTCTAAAGTTCTCTAAGCATCGATCTATTCGATTGTCTAGGGACTAGACTCATTCGAGAATTAAATGGACAAAGATATTAGGTTGTTAACTATTGGTATAGCTGAGCGTTTTAAACTCAATGCTTTATGATCTCAAAACTACAGTGTATTTTGAATTCACAAGCACCAATTGGTTTGCCATTCGATTTTGATATTCGAAAACAACCATAAAAGTCGATATAAGAAACGTACATTTTAAATTGCTCACTTTCTCTCATTTCCGTGAATCGTTCTTGGATTCACTACCAATCGAGGAAATTTACTGTTACCTTTCTAAAAGGATTTACTGCAGTGCAAGATATTTAATTATAAACTATAATTAAAACATACATTGAAGCATGCAAAGTCTAAACATTTATCATGAATAATAACTTGAAAATTAAAGCAATCATGCAATTCAAACAAGTTATTAGCATTTTATTCGAATTTATGGTTCCGGCAGGTGTGAATAAAATGATTCCAAGACCCTAAAACCATTGAAGAATTAAGCACATTATGTATTTTGACTCAATTCTAAAACATTTTAGGTAAGCAAAAGCCTTTTGCTAATAGTCTAGAAACTACTCTTGGTTGATAGGTACGTCTAAGAACTTATTAGGAAAACCTATCGAATTTACCACGACATAAAAGGACTCCTTACTTATATCGTTGAGTTTCACCAAAACTAACATGTACTCACAATTATTTGTGTACCTTACCCCTTTAGGACCAATAAGTAACACCTCGCTGAGCGAAAACTATTACTAGATTGATGTAAAGGATATCCAAGTAAGTGTTTATTTTGGCATGGCACCTTTTAACTCAATTTTTAAGTTTGGAACTTAAGGCTCTTACTATGTTGGTTAGATTTTAAGTGAACTAAAATCCTTAATCATGCAACATAATCAAGCCACAATCTCATGCATAATTAAGACAGATTTAAAGAAATAAATAACTTAAAGCATGCATAAGATAAATGTGATCTAGTATGGCCCTACTTCATCTTGAAGCTTCAACTTCAAAGTCCGTCTCGAAAATGGTAACTTCGTCTTGAATTTCACCGTGGGAGGCTCCATTTTCTTCAAATAGGATAAGCTATAATTAAACTAATTACAACTATTTGATGGTACGCAGACCATATTTAATTTGAAAAACAAATTTGGTGCATTAGACCAATTACATTCAAATTAATGGTACGCAGACCATATTTTCTATCCTATTTGGGCCATACTAGTCACTTTATAACCTGCAAAACAGTACATATACAATATATACCATTCACCCATTCATTATCATGAATGGCCCACATAGCTGGTTAGTAAAACACGTTATGCATCACATAAATATTTGCAGCAATTAATTAAGGGCACCAATAATCTACCAATTATTCAGTCCTATTAATTCTAATCAAGTTGTTTAACCTTAAAGGATTTGTAGACCTAATCAAGAGTTTATGACTAAAAATGCTCCCACTTAAACCAATAAATTCATATGCTTTACTAATTTTAAACATAAAAATGTATTTCTAGTCTAACCGGAAACATACAAATTTAATTAAAATTTAAAGCTCATATAAATTTATAATCGAATCCATTAATTTAATTTATTTCAGTTGAATTAAACGAATTTAAATTAATTCAAGATTTAATTTTAGTAAAATAATTAGTATAAATAAAATTTATAATAATTATAATATTCAAAATTAAAATCCAAGAAAACAATTTAAATTACGAATTTTAAAATTAATTAAAATCGTTTCCGAACTGAAAATTAAAATTAAATTCAAAGCGCATCTATTGGGTTAAGACGAGGCCATGGGCTTGCGTCCATGCCCCGTCGAGTCCTCGAGGCATCATCGCCCCTCACGAGTGATCGCACAGCAAGGCACGAGCAGCTGCCACGCGCAAACGCAGCAAGCCGAGCCACGCTTGCGCGCAGCATCCCTCGCTGCTTCGTAGCGCAGCAGCTGCTTGGCTAGGCTGGGCGAGGCAGCGCTCGTTGCTGCGAGGTACCCCTCGCTGCCCGCGCGCGCGCCTGCCATTCTCGCTCGCCTTGCTTCTTCGCCCATCCGCCCATGCATCATCGCAGCACTCGACGCAAGGCAGGGCTGCTGCCTTGTGCTCGCGTGCTACTCGCCTTGCTCGCTACATTCGTACCGCATGGGCGACGAGCTCCCTTGCTCGTCGTCGCATGCCCGCACTATACAACACCCCTTAAGGGTAACACGTAGCGTCCATTGCTTTGTGCGTGCAAGTTTTATGAGCTGATTTCATAAAATTAAAACTTTTATTTCCAAAATTAATGACAAATTAATAAATCATATTAATTTCATAATTTTAGGGCAAAAAATCGAAAATTTATTAATCAATTAATTTCCGATTAATATGTATTCAAACCTAGGTCATAAAAATTTAAAATTTAACACAAATTAACAATTTTTATGGTGGTTGTTTAATCATTGGTACCTAATTAAATTATTAATTAATTATGAAAATTAAATCAATTCTAAATTATTCGAATTTCAACAAATTATTCATAATTACAAATTAGGTTGTATAATTAACAAGGCTAGGCATTCAAACTTGTTAAACATATACAGTAGGTCAATCAAGGATTCAAGATTTATCAACAAGAATCGCAAATATTCAATTTAACATCTTAAATTTACAAACTTTTGCGTTCGAAAAACTAAAACCTCCGAAAAGTCATAGTTAGGTTTCGAATTTGGGAATTCTGGGTTCGACCGAAAAATTACTATTTTTATCAAAATTTTAGAATGCCTTTTACATGCGGAATTGACACAAAAATTACTCGATTTGGTTGAGTAACGAACATTCTGCCGAAAAACTGCGTACATATAATTAAATAAACGCAATTTGCAATTAAATTAACAATTACGAAAATTAATCACCCCTTTTAATTCCTTGCAAATTTGTAATATTTAACCATGTTTATGCAATTTAGATTATGAAAATAATAAGAGGCTCTGATACCACTGTTGGGTTATGATACATATGACAAAACATAAATCATGCGGAAAAACCATAAAGCCAGGAAACATATTATTCACACATAATCATTTAGCATAATTCAGATGCATACACTTTGTTGCGTGCCCTCCCTAGCTGCGCCCGAACCGAACAAGAACAAGTCTTTAGGACTCCAAGTGTCGTCCCTCCGTAGATAGTTCACAGCGAACTAGAATCGCCCTTAAGGTTGCTTAGGAATTTCGGCTATTTAGGTGCAAGTGTATGGCTGATTTTTCTTCAAAATCTTACCTTTAGAATACTTCAATTGTCTCTATAAATTATGAACCTAGGCACCTATTTATAGAGGTATGGAAAAGGAATTATAATCCTACTAGGATTTGGATTTATTAATTAGAATCCAACTTGAACTCTAAATAATAAATTTAATCTATTAGGATTAGGATTTAATCAATACACGAATTCTGATAGGATTAGGATTCTTTACGAACATGAGCATCGTATGGCCACGAGCATCGCACCACCCGCGCAGGCCTTGCGGCCCACACGAGCAGTCGCTGCTCGCAGCCCAACAGCACGCTTAGCGTGCGCGCGCCAAGGCCTTGCCGGGCCTGGCCTTGCGCTGGGCCTGGCGAGGCTGTGGCAGCTCCATGTTGGGCGCTCGGCTTGCTGGGCGCGGGCGTGGCTTCGTGCTGGGCCTTCGTCTAGCAAGCCTCGTCCGATGCTAATTCGTACGATGCGCTTCCGATTAAATTCCCGGTTCCGGAATTCATTTCCGATACGAACAATATTTAATATTTCCGATTCCGGAATTAATTTCCGTTTCGAACAAATATTTAATATTTCCGTTTCCGGAATTATTTTCCGATTCCGATAATATTTCCGATTCGGACAATATTTCCGTTTCCGGCAATTCCGATTCCGCTAATATTTCCATTTCCAATAATATTTTCCGATACGTACCATGTTTCCGTTTCCGGCAACATCTACGTCTTGGATAATATTTATATTTCCGATACGATCCATATTTCCGTTTCCGGTAATATCATCATTTCCGGAGTATTCATTTCTTGCTTGTGATGATCTCAGCTCCCACTGAAACCAAGATCCGTCGATTCTGAATATCCATAGATGGAGTATTTAATGCCATTAAATACTTGATCCGTTTACGTACTATTTGTGTGACCCTACGGGTTCAGTCAAGAGTAAGCTGTGGATTAATATCATTAATTCCACTTGAACTGAAGCAGCCTCTAGCTAGGCATTCAGCTCACTTGATCTCACTGAATTATTAACTTGTTAATTAATACTGAACTACATTTATTAGACTTAATATTATATGCATACTTGGACCAAGGGCATTATTTCCTTTAGTACCTTCGTACTATTTGTACGAATTTGGAACGCACTGTTTTCTTGGGGATTAAGGCTTGGTTTGCGTCTAAAAACCAGCCGTTTTTGAATTTCGGATTTCATGTGTGAACTGGGTTTTACGGGACGGGGCCCGACATGCTCGGTTTTGTGGGTCGGCGCCCGAATTTAGATTGCTTAATGTCATTTTGACTAGAAAAGGTCTTGTAAAACCAATGGAGAGGTCTATTGGGTGAGATTATGTTTGGATTTTGAAATTGATTTTCGGAAATTGGATTTTGTACCGATTTCCGTAATGGGAACGGGCTTGGGGAATGGACTTTGGATTTTCAATTTTGGAACATACTTAAGCAATTGGGACTTCCGCACAAAGTTGCACCAACAACATAGCAAGGATAATAGTAACGTCATCATCCCATTAGGGGAGACACGAATTAGGTGTCTACAGAAGCCCGCACTTTGACTAAGCTTTTGGTTAGGAAAGCGAAAGTCAAAGTTTTCGAATAGGGACGGAGAACGGTCAAGATACTCTGCAATCAAGACCATTCTTTGTACGCCGGTACTTGCACAAAACAAGTGTTAGGAAAAAAAAGGATAGAGTCTACCTCCGGGCGGTTGTGACGACTCTGATCTTTGCATAGATTGTATTGTTTTTCCGTCCTTGACTTAGAACGGAGCTTGGCATCGAAAATTTTGAATTCTGACTCTTGAATCTTGATTTTTTTAATCTTGAATTTCGGATTTTGAATACCCGGATTTTATCCGCTGGGCTTTTGTATAGAGCGTCGTCCGGGGCTTGACCCGCTGGGGGAGATATGTCCACTGGGGAAAGAGTTTTTTATTAACTCTTAGAATTTTGAAAATTTGGTTGACTTTCCCGGTGCTTGGGTCTGCTGGGAGTCGAACGCTTGAATCCTTGTATTTTCCGGACGTTGTATGCTTGAGATATTTATCTGTTAATGCCGGAGAAACAGATGCATACCAATATTCATCGGAAAGTAGTGCGATTTTACGTTTGATGTCTGGTGCAGAAAACCGTAGAAGCAAAGTACGCGTAATCAGCACGGATGACCGCTCCTAGATTCTTCGCGCATGGAACAGGGGCTGCGCTTGGCGCAAGGGCCAGCGCCCAGCGCAGGGCTTGCTTATATAAGGCCCCTATCGTGCTCTTGCATGAGCACACTCACTTGTTTCCTTCTTGTTTTCTCAAAGTTCGATTGCTCTCTCCCCTTGGATTCATTGCTCTTGTCTTGCTTCCACCCTTGTCCATGTAAGTATTTCATGTTTTGCTTATGAATTTACTTTAGTATTGCATGTAGGATGGATTTTTTGTACTTGAAATGTTCTTGTATTTGTTGATGTTGTACTTGTATGGTAGTAGGCTTCTTGTATTTTGTATGAAGAAAATTGTCTGGTAGCCACTTGAACTTGAACTGTAGGAACTTTGAACTTTTGCACTTTGAATTTTGTACTTAGAACTTGTAGATAATGACTCCACTGGTGACCTTGGTGGGTCTTGTAGGAGAATAGGCTGGGATAGCCTAGGCGTTGTTGTAGAATTTGAATATATGCTTCGGCATGGATAGCCTAGGCGTTGGTGTAGAACTTGAATACCTGCTTCGGCGTGGATAGCCTAGGCGTTGGTATAGAATTTGAATACTCTCTTGAAATAGAGGTCCCTAGCTAAACTTGTATGGCCACTAGGGATTTTTTGGATTCTTGAATTTTTGTACGGGTTAGTATAGGATATCCCCTAGACTTGGATGTTGATTTTGTATTTTGAATGTTTTAGTATGCCTCGTCATACTCGGAGGAAACTTGCCGAGTGTTCAACTAGTCGAGCGACCATGGAGGATGCTTCGGACAACGAAGCTGAGATGGATCCACCGGCTGCTGGTATGGTTCCCAGGGGAAGACCTGTTTTTGAGGGGGACGGCTGGCGGTCTACGGACCTTGTATTCCACCAGAGTTTCATTTTTCTGAGCGGCCACGCGTTGGTTTGGTATGCCTTGTACTGCGCTTTGAATTTGCTACTTGAACTTGTATATGTTTGTATTGATCCACCCTTTTTGTAGACTGATAGGGAAGGAATACGAGCATTTTTTCTATGGAGGAGCTTTGGACCATTTCTCCGTCAATTCTTGGCGTTGAGGAGGCCCGAGCGATTTGGGTTTTGATTGGCTTTGCTCCTTTCTGGGAGGCTACGAGAGGCTTTAGAGGGAAGGTGGGCGTCAAAGCCCGGACACAAGCCTTGATGGAGCGATGGTGGGACACCACCAACACATTTCACATGGGTTGAGGGGAGATTACTATTATTCCTTTCGAGTTTTCCATGATCATTGGCCTCCCGTTTTCTGAGAGAGAGGTGGTTTTTGATGCTGCCTTGAAATGATGTTCTGAGGATGTCAGGGACTGGATCGGCCCTGTTGTTGATTTGATCGGAGATAGTGATTCCTCCGCTTCTGTGGAGGTTATTTTGACTAGGTTTCGTATGCCTGGCGTGACAGCGGAGCAAAGGGTCCGGCTCTTCCTTCTGGCCCTGGTAGGTCGAGTAGTTTCCCCTGGAAGGAATAGCCGCGTACTAGTAGGATTTTTGACGTCCTTGGGAGATTTGAGGGTTGTTTCGAGCCTCAATTAGGGTGGCTTAGCATATGGCCACGTCTTGTATGAGATGAAGAATGCTTCACGGACTGCTAAGGAGAGTTCGGCGAGCATAGCTGCTTTGAGGAGAGTGCTGGAGATATTTGGGACTCCTTGTATTTTGTATTTGCATGTTTGTATGTTGTATTTTGTAGGCATAAGACTGACTGGCGTCTCGTTTTCTTTATGAAGATCTAGGCGTATAAGCATTTTCCTGGCTTGGCACCTGGTCGCCCTGGAGTTGCGGCTTACCCGTTTGCTGCCTTTTGGGAAGGAGCGGTGCGCACACGGGTGTCTTTTGCGACCTTTTGTAGAGCTTTATGAGTTTTTCCCTCCAGAGAGGTGCATTTTTGTATTGTGTAGGATCTTATCCCATTTGTACTTTGTATATTGACTGAGTTGAATGTCTTATAGGTAGTTCGGCGCCTTTTTGCTGCTGCGCCCACCCCTACTTCGGCTATGCGAGCCTTCTACTTGTCTGGACGGCGGGTGATGTTCCTGGGGGTTTATCGCCCCATGTGGCATCTGGGTGAGCGAGTGACTCTTCAGCACAGTGCAGGAGGCAGGTTTGTCCCTTTGGATCTTCTAGAGTCCATGCTGGCAAAGACTGTTGATGTCATCCGGGTCTATGCGGAGGCTGTGGAGGCTGGTGGCGAGTCCATTTGTCTCCCGTGGGAGAATTTTATAGATAGGAGGGCCAGCTATGAAGACCTCCTGTCGAGGCTTGCTCCACATGTTCGCTTTGAGCCGCCGGTGAGCTTTTGATTTTGAATCTTGTATTCTTGTATTTTGTATTCTTGTATTATTGAACTGGATCATTGTATGTGTGCTTGTAAGCCGAGGAGATCGACCCGGAGGATGTTCCCTATGCTGATAGGGTCCTCCTCTATGTGGACTCGGGTGGGGAGCATGTGGAGGTTACCGCTCCGATGGCTTCTCCTCTTGATCGAATGGCGACCAACACCCTTCCAGAGTACTATGCAGCTATAAGTGCTCTTGTATTTTCTTGAAATTGATCTTGAATTTTGTATGCATGCATGCTCCTTGGGTGAGAGTGCGTCGTTGGATGAGTGTGATTGATTCCTTGAAAAAGCATCGTATAAACCTGACCAAGAAGCTTGTTGGCCGAGACAGAGATGTGAGCTTGCCAGCTCTGAGGTGTTTGTACTTTTGAAACTTTTATATGGATGTCTGATGCTTGAATTTTGAATTTTGTATAGGAGCGTCGTCGAGGCCACATAGAACCTGAGGATAGGCGACATCGAGCCGGTATTTCGATGGAGCAGACTAGGCGTAGATTAGGTCGAGGCCCTAACTTTGGTGCTGGGACTCGCCCGAGGCATTCGGATGCTAGTTGGGGAGATGTTCCCTCTACTTCTTCTCAGCCTGGTAGGCAATCGTATTCTTTCGGAGGTACAGGCGGTCAGATGCCTTTCATGGCTTCCCCAGGTGTCCACTTAGGAGCGAGTAGTTCTCAGCCCTGGGGTGCAGCGTCTTGGACTCAGTGGTATGAGATGGAGCGGATGCGCCAGGTTCATGACCTAAAGATGCAACGTCGGTATATGGCGACCCAGCAGTCTTATCAGTTTCCTTCCCATCAGCGGGGACCACGACATTTTTCTAGTACTCTCTGTATCTTGGAGCAGGAGCCAGTTACCCCTGGGACGGAGCTTGATCGGGACCTGGAGTAGTATGTGAGCCGGAACAGGAACAAGGAGCTAGTGATCGAGCCTGTGATTGAGGATGGCTTAGACTGATCCTGCATGGTAGCGAGTTCTAGCTTTGCCTTGGTTAGGCTTTTGTATGTGGAATTTTATATGGATATTTGTAGTTGTATTTGTATTTGGATTTGTATGGTTTGAATCTTTGAATTTTGTATGGTTTTTATACATTTGAATCTTGGATTTTGTATTTTGAACTTGTATGATTTGGATTTTGATATGTGTTTTTTTTCAAGGTTTTGAATTGGAATTCGTATGTGCTGTGTGGAATTGAAATTTGTGGCTATATGTATGCATGTAAAATGAAAAACAATTGCCCATTTTTTCGGGTGTATATACCCACTATAAGCCCCCACTTTGACTAAGGTTTTTTGGTTTAGAAAAAACGCAAGTCAAAGTATATTCAACTTTTGCTTAAGCACATGCTGACTCAACTTAGGACGCCGATCTAGGACTAGAAAGCTTTGAATTTTGAACAAATTGACCCGAAATTGACCCGGGTGCTGATTCGAACTGCTTGAAATTGCGCGGCTTGCGGCTTCTGGAATATTCGACATAAATCATTCGGGATGATTTTGGTTTGTAAAATGCCATGAGGAGTGCCTACTTGATGTCATAAAGTAGGACGTTGGGCTAGTCCTTCTTGTAGGCCCTGCGCCTGGCGCAGGCTTTGGCGTCCAACGCAGGTGGTACTTTCAAGTACCACCCTAAGTGCTGGTTTTTGTATAAATAGGGAGAAATCCAGATCACTTTTCTTGCACCAATCCTCCCCTGCTCTTCTTCACCCTCTTCTTTTTCACAAAAAAGAAAGCAAATGGCTGTGTCTTTTACAAATGCGTTGAACTCTTGGCTTGGTTCGCTAGGAAAACTGGAGAAAAGGGAGCTAGATGGCATGCATCTCGGGGTGCTCGTCTCCTTCCGGTTTATGAAACATGATATTCACTTCATCCATGCTGCTTTGGAGGCTTGGGATCCGATTCACCACGTTTTCCTCTTTGGTAACAACGAGGTATGTCCCCTCCCTGAAGAATTTAGTGCCATATTGGGCTGGCCCCTCATTATAGATCCTTGAATGCCTGGTGTTGAGGAACAGTTTTTCTTGAATTTTGGGAGGTATTTGGGCTTGAAGCCCCCACTTTTGAGTGTTGTTGTATATGGTCGAGGGGTGGATTTATCCCTCTTCATCACCTATTTTGCTAGTCTTGATATCCCCAAGGTCTATCGCTTGAGGGCTTTGAGTTTTTGTATCTTTGCTCGCTTCCTCTTTTCGAAGCAGGGGTTTGGCAATGGCGATGCCTCCCTAATAGAGATTGTGGAGCAGGTTTCTTGTAGTAGGGAGCTAATGCCGCTTGTGATTGGCGAGACATTGTTGGGCCTTGATATGCTGAAAGAAAACCCCTCATCTATGCCGTCGGGAAGCCTGGTGCTACTCCAAATAAGAATCTGGAGTTTCTTGTATATTGAAATTTGTACTTGTATTTAGAACATTAAGTTTTGAATTTCTTTTTTGTATTTTCTTAAGGTCTGGCTTATGGAGAGACTCATGTTGGTGGCACCACCAGAGAACATGGCAAGCTATAAAAGGAAGGGAGTCACCGTGCGGCCCATGACGTATGGCCGGCTTTCACTAGATGAGTGGTGCTGCGTACTCTCGGAGATTGGATCTTGTATCAGGTGGGTAATTCTGTGGTGGGGAATTGCTGCTATGAGATATGCACCTGGCTTTGCTATTTTGAGGGTGCCTAGCCTTTCTATGTTAGTCTTCTACTCTCCTGCTCGAGTGATGAGACAATATGGCTATGGCAAGAAATCCCGGATTGTGTTGAGGAGCATCCGAAACCTGTTGTACTAAACGCTGATCGTCTTGAATTTTTGAGGCGGTATTGGGTTGCCAAACCATTCTTGAACATTCAATTCCCACCTGAGTCTGCTACTCTGTCTACGGGGTATATTGTATGGGTGAAAGGTCCAACCAAAGGGACATTTCTCTCTCTGGATCCGTGGGAGCCAGAGATTCTAGAGCTAGACGCCCTGCATCAATTGATTATGACGAAGATGGCAGGAGTGTGGCCCGTCGGGTGCTTGACCTTTTTGAGTCCAAAGTAGGTTCATCGTCCTCTGGTCTTGGAAGACTAGCTGGATCCTTCTCCTGCCGCTTGGGCAAGGGGAAGTTTGATGAATGATCGCAAGAAGGGCAAGGGGATAGTACTCAAGGTGCCAAGACTCAAGAGCATAGTCGCCCAACCCCGGATCTTTGTGGGATTGATGTATTTGAAATGTTATTTGTAGGGAATGTGTTTAAGAGTGTGTTTAGAAAATCTGTTTAGGAAGTGTGCTTAGTGGAAGTGAAAAGGCTTTGAACTTTGATTCACATGATTCCAACTTTGTAATGGAATTAGCTTTGAAGATTGTGCCAGATTCCGGTTGAACATGCTTTACACATTTGGAATAAGAACAACAACAATTGAATTTTGAAATTGATTTGTTTTTTAGGATGCCCTTAATTGAGGAAACTTTGAATTTTTTTGTATTAAGGTGGTTGGGCCTCAGAATGAGGTTGCCTACATGTCCCGTTAAAGAATCAGGGCGACGTAGTTCTAACATACATAACTTTTTGAATTTGAATTTTGAATTTAGAATTTAGACATAGAACTTCTTGAGCTAATCCAGGTTCGTCAAAGAATGGAACTCAGTCCCATCGACATCTATTAATTCGACTGCTCCCCCGGAAAGGATTTTCTTGACAATGTATGGCCCGGCCCAGTTGGGTCTAAATTTTCCCCTTGGTCCATGACGCACTTCCGAAGGGCTTTCAGGACAAGCTCGACTTCTTTGATATTTCGAGTTCTGTCCCTCTTGTTGAAATGTCGGGCCACTTGGCACTGATAGACTTGTATATGGTGAGCGGCTTGAAGCCGTCGCACATCGAGCATGAATAGCTCTTCGTATCTTGTTTTTGCCCATGCAGCGTCTGGGATTTTCCTTTCGAGGACTATCCTTAAGGAAGGTAGTTCTAGCTTAATAGGTTGTACCGCTTCCATTCCATAGAACAATGAAAATGGAGTTGCGCCAGTTGAGGTGCGAATTGAAGTTCGATACCCCCACAATGCAAAGTGCAGTTTCTAGGTCCAGTCTTTGTAATTTGTTGTCAACTTCATGATAATGTTTTTGACATTCTTGTTGGTTGCTTCGACTGTCTGTGGGCAATATGGCGAAGAATGGTGATGCTGAATTTCCCGAAGCTTGAGTCCGTTGGGATTGTTGTATTGAAGATTGTACGGTATCCCTTTTGAAGTTTGAATTGTTGAAGCTTGTAGATGTTTTTAGAACTTGAACCTTTGTAGTTTATACCTTTAATTTTGTACTTTGGAATTGTAGATGCCTTGCTTGGCACAACCTTGCTCGGTTAGAGATTATAGAACTTGAATTTTGAATCTTTGTACTTTGAATCTTGTACTTGGTGAATAGGTCTACACATTCGCCTTGGAAATGGGTTCCCTGATCACTGATGAACTTGTGAGGAACACCGTATATGCATATGATGTTTTCTTGAATTAACTGGGACACTTTCTTGGAACCCAATACTTTGAAAAATCGAATAAACCCGGCCTTTAGCTGCTTAGAGACTTCTTCTTGAATTTTGAGGGAAACATTCGGTTTCATGTGACGGAGTTTCTGCTTATTGGGCTTTGAACGTGGAATGAGGAGAATTGTATGCTGGCCGATGCTTGGATAAACCCCTGGCATATCATGATACGACCATGCGAAGACGTCTATGTATTCTGAAAGTAGCTTGATAAGATCATCCCGCTCTACTTGAGATAGAGTCAAACCAATCTAAACTAGTTTTGTATCACTGTTGTTAGAAGGGTTAACATTTTCTGTTTCCTCAATTATGGGCGTCCTGTTTTCATGATTTTCGATAGCTTTTAAGATTTCAAGGTCAGTTTCTTGAGAAGCAAAGTTGTTTGGACTAGGAATGTGTTTTGAATTTGGACTTGAAGAGTAGGAGGAAATTGAAGTATTATTGAAATTAGCAATCATTACATCGACAACTTTAACTTGAAGTTCGGCCTCTAAGGGCTCTTGATTGATGCAAGACTCTAACTCTAGACTCTTAGACTCATCATTAGACTCAGATCCAGACTCATCCTCTGACTCGGACTCGCTCATCATAGATCCTTTTCCCACATTAATCTTGAACATTTTTCCATTTGGAGCAGTAATCTTGAGAGGCTTCCTCCAGCCTTATGCATTGAAAAGAGTTTCTTGATTGTCTTCGAGAGCCCTTATGCGAGCCTCATCTTCCTCAATACGGTCATAGAGCTAAGCTACAACTGTTGCCGATGAAGTCATCTTGAATTGTATTTTAAGAGAATGAGTTCGAGCACCTATTTGACACATGACTTGAATTTAGAACTTGAACTTCCCGACACATGGTATGATATGCATGTAATGAATGACACCCAGACTTGACTCTAAGTTCCACTCCGAAGATTCGGGATTTTGGATTTTGTATTTATATTTGGATTTTTCAACCCATTGGAAATATTTCAGAGGGATTTCATCCTATTAGGATTTGTATAATAATTTGTACTTGTATCGGGATTTACAACCTGTTGGAAATATTTTGAAAGGAGCTTCATTCTTTTGTGGAGGCTTCCTCCTTGTACTATTTCTATGGATTTGCAACCTAGCATTAGAACTTGGAACATCGAAAGAGAATTTTGACCAATTGGATTTTGTATATTTGTTCCGGGATTTAAAACATGTTGGAACTATTTCAAAAGAATTTCAACCCAAAATTGAATTTGGAATATTTTAGGGGAATTTCAACCCGAGATTGAATTTGGAATATTTTAGGGGAATTTCAACCCGAGATCGGATTTGGAATATTTTAGGGGAATTTCAACCCGGGATCGAATTTGGAAATCGAATTTCTAGGGGACTTTCAACCCATTGGAAAGGGAAATTTAACTTGTATTATTTCAAGGGGTTTTCAACCCGAGATAAAATGTAGAAATTGAGTTTGTATTATTTTAGGGGACTCTCAACCCATTGGAATTTGTACGGGGCTTGGATTATTTCAAGGGATTTTCAACCCGTGAGAGATGAAATTGGATCTTGGATTATTTCAAGGGAATTTAAACCCGATTGAAAAAGGTTAGATTTTGTATTATTTCTAGGGATTTTCAACCCATAATGGCATTTGGAAATATTTTAGGGGGATTTCAACCCATTGGATTTTGTATTATTTCTAGGGATTTTCAACCCATGTATTAGAACTTGGAGTATTTCAAGGGAGTTCCAACCCGGGATCGAATTTGGAAATTGAATTTGTATTATTTCAAAGGATTTTCAACCAGATTGAAAATATTGGATTTTGTATTATTTCTGGGGATTTTCAACCCGTGTGAGATGAAATTAGATCTTGGATTATTTCAAAGGAATTTCAACCCGATCGAAAAGATTGGATTTTGTATTATTTCTGGGGATTTTCAATCGTTGGAAATGTTTTTGAATTCTGTATTTGGGAGAAATGATAGACACGAATCTTTTGAAAGCGAATCTCAAACTTGAGTTGGAGTTCGAACCGAAATTGAAAAGGGGAGTTTTGTACAGAAGGTGAGGCTTTGAATTGGGAATTTTGAATATTTGGACTCGAAAATCCGGCATTACGCCGTCATAGGTTTTAGACATTTGAAATTGGACTTGGAACATAGAGGCCTTGAACATAGAGTTTTGAGATTTGAAAGATCGAATTGAAAATCCGGCATTATACCGCCATGGACTTGGAAATTTTAACTTGAGGCTTTGAATATAGGACTTGGATTTGAAAGTTTGAATTGAAAATCCGGCATTACGCCGTCATGGATTTGGAAATTTTAACTTTGAGGTTTTGAATATAGGACTTGGACTTGAAAGTTTGAATTGAAAATCCAGCATTATATCGTCGTTAATTGGATTTGGAAATAGGACTTGAAAATCCGGCATTATAACGCCGTTGGGTTGAATTTTGAATTTGGAATAGGAAATTGGAGTTGAAAATCCGGCATTATGACGCTGTTGAATTGGGTTTTGAATTTGGAATTGGAAATTGGACTTGAAAATCCGGCATTATGACGCCGTTGGATTGAAATTTGGAATTTGAAATTGGAAATTGGACTTGAACATTCGGCATTATGACGCCGTTGGATTGGGTTTTAATTTGGAATTTAGAATTTGGCATTTGTGTGTGAGGCGTGTTTAGGGGTTTCGAATCAAATGGAGTGGCACTCCTAAAAGACCCTAAATCGACGATTTTAGATGCATGAGGTTTGAATGATGCTCCTAGGGGTTAGGTTTCCTAGTTGGAGGCTAATGGTTTTAGCAAAGCTAGAACTCGAGGTTAGTCATTCACGCGTGCAAAGACGTCCACAAAATGCACAAATAGCACGTTGTCACACTAGCATGAATATGAATGCGACATGCAAATTTCTCAACCTATGGTTGGTCTAAGTTTTGTATGATGCAAGTGGTCGGCTTTAGGTGTCGAAAGGGTGCTTGACTAAGAGGCGGATCCGGCAACAACTGTTTCACCTCCTCAAGGGGGAGGTGTTGGTTGGAAAACGACCTCCATACTTGACGTCGGGAACGTCAAGAAAATGTCAAGTTTCGATAGGCGGGGAAATGGACATACACTTTGGTCAGGAACCGTATGGAGAATCACCATATCGTTGCCCCCAGGGCTAACCCGCAAGTAAAACACATCCATGTTGGGCAAGTTAGAAATTTGTTTTGCACAAATATGGTTTTTGAAAACATGCATGCCATGCTTAGAAATTGAAAATTGTACTTGAATATTGTAATTGAAAAGCTCGCTTTTCGGCATTCGTTCTCGAGGTTTGGGAGCGTTCTTCGAAATTCAAAATCTGAACTGAACTCCCACTTGAAAACTTGAGCAGAATAGGCAGCCAGTCACTGGAAGCCACTGTGATGAATGCAGGCAGCACCGCCTGGCATAGGGCCTGCGCCCAGCGCTACTGCTGGCATCCAGAACTTGAGTGTGGCAGTGGCAAGTCGCCCATGGACTGCTCGCATAATCGAATTGAAATTTAGAACTCCCTAGTGGAGTCGCCAGATTGTAGGGGGTTTTATTTTTCCCGCATTTGTTGGATTCGCTTTCCCCTACGGGTTTTGTAGATTTTTGTAATTTCAAAGGAGTCTCCACCAAACAATATTTAAGGGTCCGGTATGGAAGGACCAAAGTTGACTCTTGTGTGGATAAGGCATTGAATCTTAGAAACCGGATGGCTGAGATCCGGGCAAGGGAACGAAATGCTGATTTTGCGAGCATTTGAAAGTATATTCGAGTACATGACAAGGATCGTTTTCGAATAATCCTAGTCATAACACTAAGTTGGTTTGAGCATGCATTTTTGAACATAGAAATTTCTACTTGTATGTGGTCACTTTGCTTTAAAGTTAATTTAAGGAACCTAAGGCCGGTTTGTCCAAGAATTATCTTTGTTGAGCGTGATGTAACCTTTTGTATGTTATTGAATTTAGCATGTGAGGTGACGAAAGAAATAAACATGTAAAGAATCATCATAAGATAGTAGGAATTATTGAAATGCGTACAAAACCACATCACCTTAAAAAGGTGAGTAAAGAGTGCGGAATTGAAATTGCAAAAAAAAAAAGGTGCGATATTGAAAGTGCGTTATTGAAATGCGATATTAAAATTGCGGTATTGAAAGTGCGATATTGAAAGTGAGATATTGAAATGCGATATTGTAATTGTATAATTGTACTTGAGATCCGAACTCCAAACAACAAATTAATAATAAGTGTGCCCGACACAGATTCAATTCTAAAAATCTCCACTTTAGATGAGTTGCTCATCATAAAGTATCTTTGATTTTGGTTATTGAAATAAAACTTGAATATTGAACTTGAATATAGAACTTGAATATTTAACTTGAATATTGACATTAGGAGTCTTGAATCTTAAAGATTTGACCTTTTAGTGTTAAAAAGGCCTCTCCTTTAATGTGCTCCATTACTTGAAATTGATTCTAGTTTAAGGAAGTGATTACAAACAACCTTAAACATCATTGAATCTTGAAAATGGGACTTGCATTTGAACATAAAAAATGAATGTGCATGTGTTTTAGTTTGGAAAAGGGTTTTCCCTTTTTCAAACATCCTTGAACTTGTATAAAGTTGGGGTTTTCGAAGATGATTGTTGTAAGGAAAACTTTCAAGAGTGAAAGCTTCAACTTACTAATCATGCTTTTTGAAATCAAAGCATAAAGATTGAAACTTGAAGTTTGTAGAAGGATTTTGGATGATCATTTGAGGGGGAATTTCAAGTATGAAATCCCCTCAAAGATTACTCCTTTTTTGACATTTTCTAGTCCAAGTGTGTGTATGAACATCACAAGAACATCATAGGAAAACTTGAAAAAATAAAGGTAGAAACTTTAATTAAATCATGATAATTTGTATTAGGGATTCGGAATTACCTAGTTAGGTTTACGTTGGTTTTCCGATTAGTGCTTCCAATTGCTTAAGTATTTGGAAATTGAAATGGAAATTGTAGATTTGAACTTGAATTTTGTATTTGATTTTGAGAGCAGAATTTTGGATTACGACGTTGTATTAGAAATCTTCCTCTTCCAATGCTTAGGAAATGAGGGTTTTTATAGGAGATTAAGCGGCTAAAATCCAAAAGCCACCTGCGCCTGGCGTAGGCCCAGCGCCTGGCGTTGGTGACGTGGCCCAGAATCTGCCAAAACAAGGACAATGATGCCGTCCATGGTTTGTTTTGTATTGTTGTACCTTCGTACTATTTGTATGAATTTGGCACATAGTATTTTCTTGGGTATTAAGGCTTGGTTTGCGTCTAAAAACAAGCCTTTGGTGAATTTCGGATTTCGTGTTTGAACTCGGTTTTACAGGACGGGGCTCGGCATGCTCGGTTTTGTGGGTCGGCGCCCGAATTGGATTGCTTAATGTCATTTTGACTGGAAAAGGCCTTGTAAACCCAATGGAGAGGTCCATTGGGTGAGATTGTGTTTGGATTTTGAAATTGATTTTTGGAAATTGGATTTTGTACCGAGTTCCGTAATGGGAACGGGCTCGGGGATTGGACTTTGGATTTTTGATTTTGGAACATACTTTAGCAATTGGGACTTCCACACGGAGTTTTACCAACCACCTAGCAAGGATAATAGTATCGTCATCATCCCATTAGGGGAGACCCGAATTAGGTGTCTACACTAGCTATTCAAAAACTTTATTGTCAACATGGACCCTACCTACAAGACATAATCCGAGCCCGAAAACTAGTTACAAACAATCTACACTAAATATAATATATTATATATATATATATATATATTATATATATATGTATATATATATATTATATATATATATATATATATATATATATATATATATATATATATATATATATATATATATATATATATATATATATATATATATATATGTGTGTGTGTTTAGGCTCATGTGGGAAGCGATCTTTTCGTGAGAAGCGTGAGAAATAATCACATTCGTTCATTCACTAGCGGAAAAACAGTCATTTGCGTCGGTCATTTAAGCCCATTTGCGTCGCACATTGGTGCGACCCAACTGGACGCGATGCAAATGAAAAATGTCATTTGTGTCGAACTTTTGGGCGAGGCAAACAAGGGTCATTTGTGTAGAAGTTTAACTAAACTGCGACGCAAATGACCGTTTTTTAACATCCTGTAAAAGACATTTGCGTCGCAATTTAGTTAACCTACGACGCAAAAGACCTTTTTTTTAACAAACTGAAAAGTCTTTTGCGTCGCAGGTTAACTAAACTGCGACGTAAATGACCTTATTGTTAACATACTGAAAAGTCATTTACGTCGCAGGTTTACTAATCTGCGACGCAAATGGCTTTTCAGTATGTTAAAAATAAGGTCATTTGCGTCGCAGTTTAGTTAACCTGCGATGTAAAAGACCCTTTTTTGTATTTTTTTATTGAGCATCTAGCTTCATATTTCTTGTATCTGGATCACAGTACTATATATACAGGCATAAAACAATAGTGGAATATATAGTTGAAAATTTCGGCAGAGTCTCCTTTGTAATATGACCCTTCCTAATACCGGGAGTTATAATACACATAAACCTGTCAAATACGTACAATTTTACAACCAACATTATAAAAGGAAAATCCATCATATAGATCAACCAACATGTTGATAACGAACCTAACAAACAAATATTACAACAAACTAGATAGCTAGATCTAAATCGGAATTGGTCATAAAGTAATCAGCCCAAAATTCTTTAACCTCATTAATCTCCTCTAATGAATAAGGCTTTGTTCTTGAATAATCCTAAAAAACACACAAGTATATAAATAATTAGGTCGACAATCAATTAGTTTTGCCTACTTCAATTTATTAGATAAAGTATATCACATATCGTAGTAAGATCTTGACTATCATGATGCTTTGTAAATATATCGTACAAAAAACGCATGACGTAGTAGCCACACTCTAGTGATCCCGGTTGTTGAGGACACTACATGCATTAAAATAAACAACACAAGTAAAATTTATATGAAATTATATGTATTAATTTTGAAAAACTTGATCTTTAGTTAAGTAATAAACTAATTATACCCGTGCCGCAATCCAATTCAATTTAGTTCCTTTAGATTTTCCAGCTTGTGCCTTGTAACTCCAAAAATCACTACACGTTTGACAAAAGGGGACTTATAGTTATATATTTTAATATATTTTTGTATCATGTAAATGCAAAGAATTCATAAAATACTTTACTTACATGTTCAATTGGTTCTTAATCATCAACTTATTTCTCCTCTTCTGCATAGAATCAAATATGTAGGCCTGAGATTTAGCCAAGCAAAGAACTAAAAGAATCCAGTGACTCCTACATACAAAAAATAAAATTATGTCGTTAGAAAAAAAAATATTAACAACAATCAACGTACCAGAACTGATCTGCATAGAACGGAACTGATCTATGCAGAACATGACTGATTTGTGCATTTCAAAACTGTTCTGCACAGATCAGTCATGTTCTGCACGATCAGAATTGTTCTGCACAGATCAGACCTGTTTTGCACAGATCAGTTCTGTTATGTGCAGATCAGAACTGAACTGCACAAATCATAACTGAACTGCACATATCAGAACTGATCTGCACAGAACAGGACTGATCTGTGCAGAACAGTTCTGACCTGGACAGATCATTCCTATTCTGCACAGAACAGTCATGTTCTGCACAGATCAGTTCTGATATGTGCAGTTCAGTTCTGATCTGCACATATCAGTTCTGATCTGTGCAGTTCAGTGTTTTGATCTGTGCAGTTCTGTTATGTTCTGTACAAAACATAACTGATCTGTGCAGAATAGGAATGATCTGTGCATATCAGTCCTGTTTTGCACAGATCAGTTCTGTTCTGTGTAAAAAGAACTGTTCTGAACAGATCAATATAATTAAAAATCAATTTCAAATTTTCTTACTTTTTGTAGTATGGACATAAGATGAATGGCTTAGAACTGAGTGTTTCCATGGATTTCGACATGTATAATAGAACACGATTTATATCACTATACAACATGGTTTCCGAGATGATCTCTGGCCACATGAATCCCAAAGCATAGGCGAGATTATCATCTTTATCACACGATTAATATAAAGCCCTACATAGCTTAACAACGTTAAGACAATTGAAAAAATAAAATTTAAGGAGATAAAAATTAATTTAGGTAACTCACAATATAAAAACTTGCATTATCGATATATTGACCCATGCTCCCGAGAGAAGTTGATTGATGTCTTCAACGGCGATAGTAATTTCACGATTGTTCTCAAAATTGAATTCCCTTTTACTACCTTGCAACTTAACATCTTCCATTTCTTTTAATTTAGAAATCACAGTTTTCATAAAATTGCACTTAACTCCCAAAGTTTGCAAGCTAAATTTGGGAAGAAAATGTTTGTTTGGTTTAGTGTTGGACCCTTTTTTCTCGCGTCGACTTCCAACCATTACCTCTTTCCCTTTAGGCCCCAGGCTCTTTGCTTGTAGTCCCTTTCTCATTAGGCTCTTTGCTTGTAGACTCGTTTACCTGAGTTATGAATTCCAAATAACCATATACAAATTAGTGAACATACGTGTATGATATAATATTTTCAAGTCAGCTTTGAATGCATAATGATATGTTACCTCGGCATTCACAAGCGAAACCAAATTCTTTGGCCACTGAGTGAAAGTACCATGAGCTTGTCCAAGTTTCTTTATATATTGAGAAGGCACGGGGACTGAAGCTTCTTTATACGCGGGCTCAAATTCATCAACGCTCACCTTCACGTTATCGGGATTGAGGTTCTTATGGTGATCAAGAGTCAACTCCGGATGTATAATACCAAAGGCAACACGGACTTTCTCGGATTTTATGAACAAGTATGTATAGCCAGCATGAAGTAGGTTCCTTATTTGAAAGAAACAACATGTTAGAAAAGTTCAATAAAACTAACTAAAAAAACTAATTAATTGAAAGAAACAAATCATCATATATACCTAAAATGCCATTTTAGGTCATATGTAGCCTAAAATGGCATTTTCGCTCCCAACTTTCCCAAAATGAACCTAAGGACTCATTCTTAACCATTTAAAAGTTTAATATGATTAGTTTAAGGTTTATAAAACTCATTACAATCTATTAATGCACATCTAAAGATCGTTCGGGTCGTTATAGGTCATATGTAGCCTAAAATGGCATTTTAAAACTCAAAAACCGATACAAATTACAAAATTAAAACTCATGGAATCGGCTTACCTTCACCATGCACTACTACATTTCTGGTCAGATGCGACGCCTAAAATCATTGCATTATGCATGAAAATCCGTCGCATTAGACCTAACGCGACGCCAAATGACCCTTGCATCCGGTGGCGTTGCATTAGGCCTAATGCAACGTCTAGTGACCTGATGCAACGGAAAAATAATACCGTTGCATTAGGTTTCCACCTAATGCGACGGTTCGTAGATGGAGTGTCGCATTAGTTCTTTAGCTAATGCGACGGTCAATTAAGGTAATGCGACGGTTTATTTAGCTAATGCGACGGATTATTTTAGCTAATGCGACGGTTTATTTAGCTAATGCGACGGGTTATTTTGGCTAATGCGACGGGTAATTTTAGCTAATGCGACGGGTACCTACAATGCTTAATGAAATAATGCAACGGCTTTTCCCTAATGCAACGGTAAATTTTTTTACACAAAAAACCTTTTGGGCACCTAATGCAACGGTTCATGATGATAATAATAATAATAATAATAATAATAATAATAATAATAATAATAATAATAATAATAATAATAATAATAATAATAATAATAATAATAATAATATAATAATAATAATAATAATAACAATAATAACAATAATAATAACAATAATAATAATAATAATAATAATAATAATAATAATAATAATAATAATAATAATAATAATAATAATAATAATAATAATAATAATAATAATAATAATAATAATAATAATAATAATAATAATAATAATAATAATAATAATAATAATAATATAATAATAATAATAATAATAATAATAATAATAATAATAATAATAATAATAATAATAATAATAATAATAATAATAATAATAATAATAATAATAATAATAATAATAATAATAATAATATAATAATAATAATAATAATAATAATAATAATAATAATAATAATAATAATAATAATAATAATAATAATAATAATAATAATAATAATAATAATAATAATAATAATAATAATAATAATAATAATAATAATAATAATAATAATAATAATAATAATAATAATAATAATAATAATAATAATAATAATAATAATAATAATAATAATAATAATAATAATAATAATAATAATAATAATAATAATAATAATAATAATAATAATAATAATAATAATAATAATAATAATAATAATAATAATAATAATAATAATAATAATAATAATAATAATAACAAAAGATTTTCATTGACTTGAAAAGTAATATAACAATTAATATTAGTGCCCATAGAACACATGCATTACAAAATAGTTGTTCACTAATTAATTTGGTGATTTTAATGACAAAAGTACATAAAATTAAAATTCATAGAAACAAATTCAACGTTGCTAGGAATTACAAAACGACCCAAAACAAATAAGAGCCTCCACCGTCTCATTGCTAGATCTACATTTCTTCTCCATTTAGCTCACCGTGCTCCTGCAAGTTTAAATCACGAATGAGCACAAGTTAAAGATGGTACAAGTTTAAATCCAAAAGGTGTTGAATGTGGGGCAATTAGAAGATCTTCTAATGTTTAAATCCCAAAAAACGGAGCAATATTGTAATAATAAGGGTGAAGCTGAAAGAAAGCAAAGAACTCTTCCTGTTAATTAGTGAACCAAAACTTCCCGGTTAATAAAATCCTCATCATTGTTGTTTGTAGCACCCATACTTACATTATTATCGTTAGTGCTATTATTATTATTATGATTATCAGCATAATTAGCAGTAGGATTTTGACCTGAAGCAAACCAGAAGGAACACAAGAGCAGCAACTGAAAAAAAAAACAACAAAAGTCAGAAGCCAAGCCTTCAAAAATGCGCAATACCAAATTCAAAAGCAATAGAGATCCCATTACAAAAAATAAAAAGAGGGGGGAGGACCAGAGGGGGATATTGATTAGGACTTGGCTTTCATATGTTGGACATCGAGCTTCCATTCCACTTGATGGTAGCTTGAATTTGTGTCCTTTGTTTTGAATGAGCCAAGGGTAGCTTGAATTTGTTTGATCATAATTATTTGTGTCCACAGTAAATATACTATCCTTAAAGCTAAACCGTGACTCCAATGACAAACTTTGGATCACCCAATCAAGCAGTAGTCACACACTCCCATCACCCATTCCTCTAACTAAGCATCGCATAACTTAAGAAACCTAAAATAGGTATTGTTTTTCACCCGATCTCAAACTACTTTTAGTATTATTAACACCTCGTGCTTCTCTTGGTTAATGGGAGTCCTAATAATTACTCGGGCTTGACCCTTATCTTCACTTTGTGGTTGATGTTCATATTAAGATCTTTTCTTAAGGAGAAAAGGAAGACAAAATTAGGCTTTTCATTGTAAAGAAAAAAGAACTTCTACTTGTTTAGTCAATAAAATTTACATAATCAATAAAAGTTCACTAGTCATCTAAATAAAACAAATCTCTTAATTTGAGCTTTTCTTTATCTGTTCTAAGAATGAAGAAACATAAGAGGAATACACATTACATTATAAAACATACTAATAAGCAGATCTATCAATATCCTAGCACTAGAAAGAAGGCATATATCAGTACAAAATCTGAAGGGAAAAAACTAAATGACTCATCCATTCGTAGTAAAAGTTAAAAGAATAAGCAATTAAGCAATAATACTACAACATCAAATTCTTATCAGCTAGTGTTTTAAGATTTTAATTAGGAGCCTGTGTATTCTTCTATTAAGAAATAAAATGATCACTCCTAATGTTGATACATAATCAGATGTATCACAAATATGAACAACTTTAAACTAGGATTGCAACTTAAATGTACCTCGGCAGCCCCTTCAATGGATGAGAGGTAATGATACTAACAACGACACAAAGCATATCACGAGTGCAGGTGTGGGGCCACTCATTCAGATTTTTGTTTGTCACCTGCATCAATGACATGTCTTCATAAGATAAGTACTAAATTTCATACAACTCATAGAAGTACCCAATAATAAAGTGAAGCTAGAAACAAGATCAAATTCTGAAGAAGCTAGGCTTAATATTCTTCAAGTAAATGTATCTAACATGATAATCTAGCTAACAACTAAATCATCAAACTGTATACAACAGGCTAAGGCGACTTACTTATGAGCATAAACATCCAACAAACTCAGTACGATTGTTATCAAAAGCCATGTTCACAAGACCCCTCAAAGTTTCTTAGTCCACCTAGCTCACAACGTACGAGCTAATAATATCGCTCCACTTGACCAGCAGCCAAGACCAACAGGACAATGTTGATGCCAACATTATAAAATGGTGCCAAACAACATACTTGCATGTACGAACACCTGTTAGGCTCTAGTACCTCACAGTCTTTCAACACCACAACCACCTATATAATTACAACTAGAGATGAATGCGAGTTGAGAAAAGGGAAGAGAACATGTCTGACTGTAGTTTAGGAACAGTTCAAAGTAGTAAGATTAAAAGAGCCACCAATATACAAGCCCCTGCTTACCATTTTGGTAAAGCTGCAACATTTCGCAACAAACAAGTTACAACATTATTATGAAGAAGAATATGCAGCCATAACATCTTGAACCAGAAAAGAAAAGTGATCATTCACATGTTGTTCCTGCTTGCATTGTTCTTGTGCTCTTTATCAGAATTAAGATCTAACCAAACCTGTAGATGGTTTAGTAGAATGGAACTCCAAATCCAATTATAATCCTTTGTATAAACAAATCAGACTCTCGATAACATTAGATCCATGACAGTTTCACATAACAGCTACAAGTTTTGGGACTATTTCCGAACAAGGAAAAAGAAGAATGATGCCTGTTAGTCTACAGAGAAACAAATGCTAGCTAAATCAATTTGGAAACAAGTCTACGCATCCACAGAGAAATATGCATCAGAACAAGATTGGAACAATCAGTCGCAAAAAAAGGAACTTATCAAAGGAAGCTCCGACTTAACACCAACATCAAAGTAGAGTAGGGATTGAGAAACGGCTAAAACATGACTATCATTCACATTTTATACCAAAAAAGCAAATGACAAATCACGCCCAGGTCTAAATGCTAATAACAAACAAAACTTGTAATGAAACACTAACAGAAGAAACAAAATGTGTCCAGACTTGCTATTAGCAGTTTCACAGTGATGAAGGGTGAGAAAATATCATACAGAGTATTAAGTTCTCAATAAGACTTTTCTATTAAGTTTGACTAATAATATCCTCCTCATATAATAATAATGTTTTGACACATACATTAAGACAAAGGACCTACTTCAATCTACAATCTTCTTCAATTGTTTCTCTTAACTACTCTTTGGAAATAATGGAATGTATAAGACAAAAAATATTAAGGTACTAGTTGTAGGAGTAACTAGTACAAAGTATAAATGAGTAGGAACTAGGAATTGAAACTAGGAGTATATGATACAGCTTAACAATGAAATTAACAATTGAATGTCCAAATTAAACTCATGGAAGTGCTCAAGTGATGTACTATGAAAATTAATCATATGTTTCAGAAGCTAACAGTAAATAAATTTAATCCAGGAAATGAATTTAGCTCCCGTATCCATAACTTTAAATAAGCCACGCTAAGCAAAGTTGAATCCCAAATCCCAAAATTTTAATTTTCTTATTCCAATCACCATAGTGAATTCAATTACACCATATGAAATTAAGAGAATCTGAATCCAAGCCAAGATTTGTATCTTTAACCAAACCAATTGCATTCAGTGAGTTCATCTCGTTTTAGTCCAGTTGGTATCCATGTTCTAATCCAGACCAAGATTGTACCTTTACCATGATAATCAGAATCTTCGCATAAATAAAAGTGGCAAAATCATAAATGAGCTTAGCTGTATGGGTTGGAATTATATAAAGAGTTGGGGGTAGAGTGTATTTATTGAGTACTCCTACTCAACATTATTCGCATGAAGGGAAAGGAGAGCATATTAATCTTTACATATCTGAAGCTGACAATAACAAGATGTATCTGTGAAACAGCATATTAACTGCCAGTGTGTGCAGATCAGAATATCAGTAATCAAAGTCTCAAGGCCAGTCTCTAAATGTAACCAAATGCCCATCCAGGCTCGCATCCAGCAACCCAAGAAGTCAAATTATAGTTCTTGTTACCTAGAATATATCAACTATAATCATCTCAAAAGCTTGAAGCTCTATACAACTACAACATGATGGCTGAAAGACCATGCTCAGAAATAAAGCGAAACGAAAAGCTTAGCAGATTCATAAATTGATTGGAACAAGTACGAGTGATATTGCTCACTATCGCAGATTCGCAAGTTATGAGAAGTCTTAATTGTTTTGTTAGGAGGGGTACCTAGAAGGGGGTGCATAAAATGCACCTCCTGACTATAAGAAATCCAACATACAACAAACAGTCATCTAAGCCTTAAGGTACCAACGCAAGTTACTTAAGCTAAACACGGGGGTTGGGGGGAACAAGTTGAACAGGAACTGAAATATGAAAATCTAGTGCATTGAAGTATACTACAGAAGCTTAATAGCAGCAAAGGAAGACATCAGAAGGTAATTCTCAGATAGAGTATTAATATTGAGTGTTACAGAGCCCAGTTTTATTCAGCTACAACGATCACCACATTCACATAGTTACATAGCTCATTTTTATTCAGCTACAACGATCACCACATTCACATAGCAGCAACATTTTGACCCTGCAAGGATGTTCTGCAAAACCCTTAATTAATCTATCTCATAACTAGGATTTGATGTTTTAATCAATTTCGACCATCCGGTACATCGATAATCTCATCGAACACAGTCAATTTTGCACTTATTCAAAACAAAATCGAAGAAAATAGCTAATATTGCAACAATAATCTACCACAACACAAAACAAACGTCCAAATTTCAACCTCACAAATGATTCAATTCTATCAAACATAATGCTTGTAAAGAACGCGACGAACCCCATACAAACATCGATAACATACCGGGAATAACATCAAAGTGTGAACATATTACATACCTCCTCTTAACTTGTTCGAATTGTTATGCGAAACCCCAATTCAATCCTCCTGCTCGATGAACAGCAAGCAAGAAACGTGAGAGAATGTCGCAGCCAAGAAATTCGATTAATCTGGAGCCCTAATTGCGAATTCCAGACCAAATCGTTAGAAGTTGCCCAAAATTTTGATGAAACCCTAAAAAATCGATCCTATTTTCTCTCAGTCTCTCTACTAAAGGCAGTGTTTGCGTGTGTGTTTTAATTTAGTTTTTCTTTTTTTCTTACCGAAAATTTAAGTGTGTTGCCAGGTTTTGAAATTTTAGGGAAATAATGGGAGGGAATAAGCAAAAATGGTAGGCGCGAAAATAAAGTTAATGGGAGGGAATAAAGTAAATTGGCACACCCGTCGCATTAGCCTAATATGCCGTCGTATTTGACCCCCTATTGCAACGGCTTTAGACATACCGTCGCATTAGCCCAGATTTCTTAATTGTATACAAGATACCGTTGCATTAGCCTTCTCTATTGCAACGGTTCTCGGTAAGGTGTCGCATTAGCCTTTTCTTGACCGTTGCATCTGATAAAAAATGTAGTAGTGATGATCTCAACAACCTATCTCACTCTTTCTCTTTTGCAACATAAAATCCTTCACCATGATCTCGACGACTAAAACTCATGTCAACATCATCAATTATTTAAGGAATATGCCATGAGCTAAGGTGGAGTCTCATTAAAAAGCTCATCATATTCTTCTTCATCATCTACATCCTCGACGCCAAGTATTCTTCTTTTGCCTTCAAGAAAAACTGACCAACTACGATCGGCAGGGTCAACCACGTAAAAGATTTGTTTTTCCTGTGATGCTAATATGAACGGATCTTCAAGATGCCCGACTCGACTAAAGTTTACAAGTACCCATGTTCATCCTCTTTGACATCGCGACTAATGTCAACCCACTTGCACCGGAATAGAGGCATCTTAAAGTAGTAAGAGTACTTTTTATCTACAAGTGTTCTATCTCTCGCACTAGCATATTCCGAAGACAAGCCCATTGTCGTAACACCACTATTTTGCATCGTTGTTTCTCCATCTTGTCGCTTAGTGTAAAAAGAATAGCCATTGATGTCGTACCCCTCATAAGAGATGACTTGACATTTAGGACCATATGCCAACCATCTCAACAGATAGATACATCCTCAGGCGTGTTGGTCAATTGATCCATCACTCGACTCTTGAACCATGTGAGGAACGAACGATTATGCTCTTTTATCAGTTGAAGACCATTTTTGGTAGGATATTGCTCTCTAAGAAATTCCATGTGCTCAGCCAGATATGGATGGACTTCACTAACAGTTTGCACCACAAACAACTCAACCTTACTCATCATTTCTGAATCGATTGATATCCTTTTCCTGCCGATTGTACCTTGACCCCCAAGTCTCCCTTCATGTCGAGAATTTGGTACTCCAACTTCTTTCAAACTTGCCAAATATTGAGCAACCCATGCAGCAACTTCCTCAGCAACTTCCTCAGCAACCGTTCGTTGGACAATACTAGCTTCAGGTTTGGCCGAATTCATCACTCTATCTTTCAAGGTACCCATCTCTCGTTCGAAGGGATACATGTACCTCATACAAACTGGCCCACAAAGTTTAATTTCACGAACAAGATGAATAACCAAATGAGGCATCATGTCAGAGAATGATGGCGGAAAATACTTTTCAAACCGACACATGGTCTCAAGTACATCCGCCTGAAAATCATCCAGTATTGTTGGATTGATCACCTTGCTACAAAGCGTGTTAAAAAATAAACACAATCTTGTAATGGTATACCTCACTTTTGGCGGCAATATTCCTCGAATTGCAACCGGCAGCAATTGTTGCATCAACACGTGACAATCATGAGATTTCATTCCAACTAATTTCAAGTCAGACATGGACACAAATCTACGAAAATTTGAAGAGTATCCAGCAGGGACCTTTAAGCCATGCAAAGACTCATAAAAGCTAACTTTCTCCTTTTTAGACAATGTGAAGCAAGTTGGGGGAAGGTACCAGCGTTTTCCCCTCTCTTGAGGTGCCAACTCGGAGCGACCCATAGCAGCCATATCTTGTCTAACTTTAGGCCCATCCTTCATTTTCCCTTGCATATTCAATAATGTCCCAACAATGGCATCACAAACATTTTTCTCAATATGCATTACATCCAAACAATGCCTAACTTCCAAATGTCTCCAATGTGGGAGATCCCAAAACGTAGACCACTTTTTGTAACCACCACTTGGCTGACCTTTATAAGGTTTACCAAACTCCGTCTGGATGCCTTTGACCCGTTCATAAATCTCACTCGCACATAAGGGGGCAGGAGCTTCTCTCGTCTCAACTTCTCCATTAAAAGCTTCATTCTCTTTTCGAAATGGGTGATCTTCAGGAAGATACATCCGGTAATCCATGTATACATCTTTCCCATAAAATTTTAGGCGCCTCGACACCAAATCATCTTGAAAAACTGGACATGCTTTTTTCCCTTTACGGTATACCCTGAAAATTTTCCATAAGATGGGAAGTCATTTATCGTACAAAAATCATGGCACGTAAAGTGAAATTGGTTTTGTTGTATGCATCAAACATCAACACCCCTTCATCCCACAACAATTTCAAATCTTCAATTAGTGGCTCTAGATACACATCTATGTCATTCCTGGGTTGTTTAGGCCCAGAGATTAAGAGCGACAACATGATGTATCTACGCTTCATGCATAACCAAGGAGGCAAATTGTATATGGTGAGAAGAATCGGCCAAGTGCTATATTGGGTACTAAGTGTCCCAAATGGGTTCATTCCATCCGTGCAAAGACCAAGCCTAAGATTCCGAACTTCTTCCCTAAAGACCTTGTACTTTCGATCAATGTTCCTCCATTGTGGAGAATCAGCAGGATGCCTCATTAACCCATCTTTCTTCCTCCCTTCGGTATGCCACCTCAAGAGTTTTGCAGTTTTCGCTTATGAGAAAAGCCGCTTAAATCTTGGTATAATTGGAAGATACCAAAGCACCTTAGCCGGAGAAGGTTTTTTCTTAGTTTATGTTGCATCATTTTCCACGATCTTGTAACAGGACAATCCGCATCTTGGACACTCATGCAGATTTGCATACTGCTTTAAATACAACACACAATCATTTGGACATACGTGTATCTTCTCATAATCCATACCCAAATGACACATAAGCTTCTGGGCCTCATAGTTAGACCTTGGAAGTTTATTTCCTTAAGGAAGATTATCATACGTGGCCTCCAAAAACTATGAAAAACTATTGTTGGTCCAACCGTTTTCCACCTTTAAGTTGAAATATTTGACGACGGCACCAAGTACAGTTTGTGTAGAACCAGGATATAACGGTGTTGCGGAAGTTTTGATTATACTCTCATACATACGGGGACGCTCAATGAAATGGTCTTCCACATCATGCATCATCTCATCTATCCTATCTTTCTCCTCTTCTTCCTCACTTTCAACACCAATATCAACGGGGAAATCCTCAATTTCATTTTCATTTTCATTACCATTATCACAATGATTATGTTGACTCGAGCTCGGTATACTAGAGCTTTCCCCATGACCTACACTCTCACCATGCCATGTCCACGTCGTGTAGTTACCCTTAAAATCGCGATGAACTAAATGATGAACAATATCATCAATATCACGGTACCCCCCTTGAATTATTGCAATCACAACAAGGACACATAACCAAACTTGATTCATATTCTCATTGATGTTTCATGGCAACCTTACTAAACTCTACAATCCCTTGTAAGAACCTTGTAGAAATTCGTTTAGCGTACATCCAACTTCGATCCATTTTCAACCACTAAAGATAAAACAATATGACCATTAATTTCATTTTAAATCCATGGCTTCCAACTAAACACATAATAACTAACAACAAGTTCCCATAGTACACTTCATTTCACATCACAAATTCACAAATCCAAATTTTGTAGCAAACCCAAAACATCATTTCATCACCTAAATTCATTTCATAACCTACACAAACCATCTCATAAACCTACACAAACCCAAAACTTCATTTCATAACTTTTAATTCAACAAAACCTAAATGTAATAAACAATTAAAATTCTTCGCTCCCAACTATTATAATAACCTATTTACAATTCATCAAAAACTACAATTAAAATTCAACAAAACCTAAATCCTAAAATGTACACAATTAAAAATCAAATAAAATTCAACTAAATAATATCCACAATTAAAATTCAATTATAATGTATAATTAAAATTCAATCATAATATCCACAATTAAAATTAAAATGAAAAATTAAAATTAAATTAAAATTCAACTAAATAATATCCAAAAAAATTCAATCTTAATATCAAAATTAAAATTCAATCTTAAATGTACCTAAGAGAGGGGAGACGACAGTGAGCAGGGGCGGCGGCGTGGGCGGCTGCCGTGGGCGGCGGCGTTAACAGGGAGTAGCGGCAGTGAAGATAGAGTTGAACGACGCAGAGGAAGAAGAGAACGAGCAGCAGGTTGAAGAGGAGGACGAACAACGCGCAGGTTGAACGACGCAGGGGGAAGGAAGGACGACAATAGTGAAGGGTGAAGCCGGTGGTGAAAACGGAAGGGTGAGGCCGGCGGTGTGAACGGAAGGGTGAAGCCGGCTGTGAGAACGGAAGGCGAAGTTGGTTTTGGCTTAATTGGTTTCGATAGATTTAGGTCGTTTGGAGCAAGTAAGAATTGAGGGTGAGCGCGGATTTGACAAATTAAATTCAAACACCTTTGCGTCGCAGCTTTATTAAACTGCGAGGCAATTCGACTCTATGATGCGTGCAGAGTCATTTGCGTCGCAGATTAGTAAAATTGCGACGCACATGATTGAGTAAATTGCGTCGCAGTTTGACTAATCTGCGACGTAAATGACTCTGCGCGCATCATAGAGTCATTAAACTGCGACGCAAATGACTACTTTTTATGCTAAAATTTGTCATTTGCGTCACATGTTTAGAATGGCGACGCAAATGCAGCGATGCAATTAAACGTTTTTCCACTAGTGATTTTAACTTAATAAGCGGTCGGGATTATACTAGATTATAAAAAAATACGGAGTACTCTACTGGTGTTTATTCTTTCCTCTTCTCACATGATTCAACCCAAAAAATTCTACATATTCTTTTTCTCTCTCCTCCTTTCTCCCTCTTATGCCATCCCTATCAAGTATTAAGTATGAACTTGTTGATTTGCTTCCATGGCGATAAACAGTGACGCCCTTCTCTTTCAGTTATACCTGTTCAGTTCCCTCTCATCTTTCACCAAGAATTACGAGTACGGACGATATAATTGAAAAGTGGAGCACAGTGAAGGAGGTTAATTGAGGAGGAAAGTTTTAGAGGAGATAGAAAATTGGCAGTATAGGATTAAATTTCCCGTTGAGAAATTTCCGTTCTAATTGGTATTTGTGAGGGTCTGAATTTTCTCTTTAATATATTACACAAATTGTAATTCATAGGGGGATGGTGAAGATAAGGGTTTGATTTCGGTTAAGGAGATCGTAGATAGGCAAAGAATTGAAGACGATGGTGTTTGCTAATGATAGATTTTGGGATTCTTTTAATTGTTGATTAATTGACTTCTTTGCATGGTGGCATCGATCTATAGGAATGTTAATGGAAGAAGACAAGAATAAAGTGATTAGAGTGTTAGCAAGCATAGTTTTGATCATATGGTTATCTATTGTATTTGTATCCAACAATTATTTTTGATGTATCCATAGTTTGATTTTGATGTATCTGTAGTTTATTTTTGATGTACCTACCGCTTAACTTTGATGTATCTATAACTTTGATGTATCTATAGCTTAACTTTGATGTATCTGTAGTTTATTTTTGATGTACCTACCGCTTAACTTTGATGTATCTATAACTTTGATGTATCTATAGCTTAACTTTGATGTATCTGTACTTCTCTTTTGCATTTAAAGCCTAATTTTGAAAAGCCAACATTAACATTTAATGGATGAAATCAGTAGTAATATACATTACATGTGGAGAGAGATCGAGTAGGAAGAGGGACTTCTTAAAGCAACGAAACTGATTTCGCAAGCTTCAAGCTCCATGGCAACGTTAATTTCTTTGATAGGGAAGACAAGGGGAAGGGGCCACCTAGACTGACTATAATAATACGACACCTATCTGATCCATTAGATTTAGTGGATCACACGGCTAAGATTAATTCTCACGCTTCTCACCATAAAATCACTTCTTACTGGATCCCTCCCCGAAATATATATATATATATATATATATATATATATATATATATATATATATATATATATATATATATATATATATATATATATATATATATATACTAGTTTTCTATGCACGCGATGTGTGCGGGTATTTAAAAATAAATATTCTATCTCTATTATATTACACCACAAATAATAGGCAAGAAAAAATGTTCATAAAGTTCATATACAAAAAAATTGACATGTCTCTATTAAAATATATAAATAGTGCAACAATATACGGATATATACGCATGTCTTTACATGATGAAAAGCAATTGTAAAGAGTATTACCAAAATAAAGAAATAAAAGCATAAAAAGTAGATTATTCACTGTGTAGCTTAAAAATATTGTAGCTAAAAATTTAATTTTGCAAATTTAGTTACACCACATTATAACTAACCCTTGAAGTTGCACTAAAGGCTTCTTTTCTTATCAGTGTTTTGTCCTAAGCTTCTAAAATTCTAAGACTGACCCTGGCTATAAATCTCAACTCGTAGATTTTGATGCCGGTGGTATCGATGATATAAAAATCAGTAGACCATTGCTTAATATATATTTTAAGAAGAAAATAAAGTAAACATCATTAGACCTTAATAAAGATCTATCCGTACTTATAATTTACTCCCATTTGAGAGAAGTCGTACAAAAATAGTCATGCATGTTAGATTGTTAGTTGGAAACTAATTAGTCATTTTATTCATTTCTTAATCACTATTTGAAATCTAGTTAATTAATCCTCTAAAATTTCAATTGTAATCACTTAAATTTAACTAATTTTGTCAAAAAAAAAAGAAAAAAAAAACTAATTTGTGTTTATCACACAAATAATTACCGAAATATGGACCAAATAACCTCCCTCCCTTCAATTTTCTCTCTCCTCCTTTCCCACCTTTCTCTTTCCTCCATCACAATGATACGAAATCACCAACTAATTTATCCCCACTAAGCAATTTAATTTTTCTAAGCTCCATGGATTATATCTTCAATCTTCAATGACGCGGCGGAGTATTAGAGAAGCATC
Source organism: Spinacia oleracea (assembly GCF_020520425.1). Taxonomy (NCBI): domain Eukaryota; kingdom Viridiplantae; phylum Streptophyta; class Magnoliopsida; order Caryophyllales; family Amaranthaceae; genus Spinacia; species Spinacia oleracea. The sequence continues at coordinate 109,870,065 of NC_079490.1, forward strand.
CAAAATCATAGGTTACTACCCAAAATTGATTTCAACGTTTCCTCAAACCCAACAGCCTACTTCATTTGATCCAGATCTTACTAATCTGAATTGAGTTTTTTAATTAATCGAATTTGATTTTCTGGGGCTTTACTCTGCATTTAATAATCAAAGAACCCTCCTCCATGGATGAAACTTGTATTGGTGCTGCGTTCGGTATTAGATGTAAGCTTGAAATTAGATCGAGCCAAATCCCTAACGCCGCCGCAGTAGCACCGCCGGAAGCAGCACCGCCAACAACAACACCGGCAAACACCGATCAATTTTGTGTTTATAGCGTGCTGAGTGAGGAAGGTTAATGATTCATTTAGCTTTTACCCAAATTTTTATTTACAATGGGTGTAAAATAAATATTGTACATCGGAGTAAAAGTTAACTCAAAATGCTTAAAAGTTAAACATATATAAGTAAAAGTTATCTATTTTTCGGTTATAAATTTTTTTATTTTAGTAAAACTTATTTCTTCAAAATAACTAATAATGTATAAAATTAATCATTTAACCCTTTAAAATATTTATCTATTAATTTTTTTACTAATATAAAAGTTAATCAAAACTAAGTTAAAGTTACAAAAAAAAGGGGTTAAAGTTATCTTGGTGTACAATAAATTGTGCGCACAAGACCTTTTGTCTTTTATACAACCTGGGTTGGTCTCTTATCTCACTTTTACGACGTAGGATGGGTTGATTTCAACTTCTAAATTGAAAATTTTAAACTGCTGTAAATTTTTGACCGTCAATTACGGAGGTTTGGGTGTTTATTGCTCTTTGATTTTAAGCATTTACTGTTTTTTGGTTTCAGCTGTCTTGTTATTGAAATTAAATCTCTAAATTAGAGAGGGTATTTTTAGTCTTTTTGGTTGGGGACACGAAAAGTGGACTTACTGAAATGCCCCTCCCCTCTTCCCTTATATAATAGACTAGTCTTATATGCACGCGATGTGTGCGAAATTATATAAAAAAACTTAAAAATTTATTATTACAACTAATCACAACAAATATTGGGCAAGAAAATATTCGCAAAGTTCATATTTAAAAACGTTAATACTATAAGTCAATTTCGCGATGTAAGTTCATATTTAACTAAACACAACAATTGCATCAATCAAAAAATCTATGTACGTAAGAAATGTAAATAATAATAGAAAGTAATAAACATTTTACATTAGTCATTGAAACTGAATTTGGCAGATTGATCCTCGAAGAAAACGTGTATGCATCCCGAATTATCCAATCGAAAGTTGATCTCCTTGACGGAGTCTCCCCTGGAGGTTGTAGGCAGAAGCTAGCCTGCAGCATTGGCTTCATGTACCTGATCAAATCAATTAAGTATCATTCATCACTAATGACCATATCTAAATTGCCACAAATATATATTTTCAGAGACTGATTATGGCCATTTTGAAAGAATCAGATATCCTTTTTTTTTCCTGTTTCTCTGCTAGCACCAAATGCATCTAATATACCCGAAAAAACAGAAAAAAATAGAGATAGTGTGCACTTAGCTACCTAGTAAATGAATGAGGAATTCAGGTATATATTATATGTTGTGCTCAAATTTTCAACAAACCCTTTGTTGCTCTTCATGTATCGGACTTCTTAAACACAAATTCAATGGCTGCAATGTAAGTAAATTTTGTATGCAAAGGATTGTAGCAAGATACAGAGTAGAAAAGCTCGAGTTTTGTAGCACAGTCAAGTCACAACTACTCAAACCCAAGCTCATACCAAGCATATAATCTTTCGAGTTCAAAACTTTCCAAGTTTTCTCAGTTAGCTTGTTGCAGGAATCAACACAATTTTTCTCCTTGTTTTTTGGTGTATTGTTGATCACCCTATCTAGATTGCTAGTTTGGAAAGTTCACACAAAATGTATTCTTTCGTGCATCTAACAAAGATTATTAAATAGATTTTTTTCTTGTTCTATTCATAGGTTAATACTATCACAAAAACATGAACCTCGTACCTAAACTTGGAAACTATTATTGTTAAGTAACACAATTAACATTATAAAAAAGAAAACACATAAATAAATAGGTTCTGAAAACACATGGCTATTCATAAACACATTCCCACTATACATTTGATCATACTGAACCTCCCTAAACCAGTTGTATGTTCATGTTCAATGGTAGCATTCAACTTCTTTTCGCTAGTTTTACCCCAAAAATCCTAAATTCTCCCCAAATTTGTTACGCATCTCTGCGGAAAGATTAATTTCATGATTTCAGTAATTGTTTGATTAATTATGTGAATTGTGTAACGACAATTAGGGTTAATTAGGGGAATGAATTCACAATTCAGGGTTAAGTTTTAGGGGTTTTGATTAAATTGAAAAATTAACTATAAATAAGGACCAAACAAATTCAAATTCCTTGATTGTGGCCTCTTTTTCCTGGTGTGACTTTAGTCTTTCAGCTGCATATGTCGCTTTCTAGATACTCGGTCTAAGCCTCTAATTTTAATTTTAATGAGCAGAAAGTCTCTTGCATTGGCTTGAAGATAATAAGGCTGTTTGGTCTAAAGTAATAGCATTTCTTGCTGTTAGCCATGGATAGGATACAGTGATACACCTTATCAGTGTTAAGATTTAGGAAGAGTGCGAACAGTAGCAATAGCTTTAATATGAGTTGGACCTAAATTAATTATGATATATGTCTAAGAATGGATATTGTATGATGAATTTAGAACTTATAAATTGACAGCCTCATAATAATTCCTTATTGATCATTTGATGCAGACAATATTAAATTTGTTGATGACCTATGGTTATTGTGGATGTTGATTTCAGTGACACACACTTGGTACTTATATTGAGAGAAGGTCAAACGTTAAACACACTATTGAGATAAGCTACAAATTATATTTGACTCTCACTATTCTTCACAATTCTTTCAGAAAGTATAAGAATAACATTATTCTTTACAATAATCGCTATTCCATTTATCCAAAATTCTCTACAATAATGTCAAATTCTTAACAAATGTTTGCACAATTCTAGATTATAACCCATCGCACAATTATGAACCCTATAAAAACTCCAAAAAGATAAAGAAAAAATAAAGGAAAAATAAGAGAGAAAGATCGTTATATACCTTGAAGACAGTCACAATTCTCAGCCTCCTTACAAAGTCAATAAGCTCGGCACCTTCAGTATATTAATCTTCTGCCCAGTTATTACCTGCCCGAAGACACTTTTATCAGGTCGGAAAATCTGACTGTAAGGTCCAGACCGGACACTATCCATGGTTCCCGTTTACTCCCCTCTATAATTCAGAAATGTAAACGAAAGAGTTATTTGCAATGAAGACTATAAGACGCATTTGATTAAAAAAAATATATATATAGAGGTCGTTGACTATGAAAATGAAAACAGAGGCAGTGTATCTCCTTGAGAATTTGCATTCTCCTGGGCACATTGAAAATAAAGTTGCACATGCTAAATAAAGCTGAAGCAGAAAGATAGATGCGTTTTAGAAATTATGACAAACTGTTTTAAAGCAGAGAAGAAATTAGGCTTTAATAATTGAAATGGAATGAAAGAATTAGAACTCACCTAATTATTTAATTTAAAATCAATATGGGGGATGTGTTTAATCTTGTACCAGTCCTCCCCATTTGGTTCTTTGTAGTTTTGTTCTAGGTATTGATGAAGCCCTCGACATACACTGATCTCAAGTGTCTGAAGTGATGTGAGGTTCCGCATTGATTCAAGAAGCGATGTCAGGGAACCACAATCTGTGAATACAATCGCATCAAATTCATCTGTATCAGGCTATCAGCTCTAGTCTGAACTCTGTATATGTATATGAACTGCTGCTACAGACTTTAGTGTTAAGGGATAGAGAATATAGTGTACCTCTATTGTTTGGAAGCAACGGGTAGCGTTGTATCAGCAGTCAGCAGATCACCAATATGATTGGTCTAGCTTCTGTTGATTAAGACCCAGAATTTCAATCACCAATATGAGAAATTGATCAAGGAAAATATAGAAACAAAAACCCCATAAAAAACAATCAAAACCCACAATAATTTAGATCAAAATTGAAGTAAAAACTGAAAAAGGGCATACTTTTTCCGGGCTTTGCCGACTTGAAAACTGAAAAGCCATCCAAAAACTCAATAAGCAATAGAAAACCAGCACTAAAACAACATAGCCATATTGTTTTGCAAGACCAGCAATGAACTTTTAGCAAAAATCAGCACCCAATTCTAAATTTTGACGATAAACAAAAACCCAATTTCCCACAAATTCAACAAAACCCAAAACCCATTTCAGAATCACATCAAGAATCAGAATTTAGCAAATTCAAAATCAAAAGGGAGGGAAGAAAAACCCTAATTCAACAAATTTGAAATCAAAGGGGAGGGCAAAAAAATCCTACTTCAACAATTTCGAAATCAAAAGGGATCGAGGGCAAAAAACCCTAATTCAGCAAATTCGAAATCAAAAGGGAGGGCAAAAAAACCCCTAATTCAACAAATTTGAAATCAAAAGGGAGGGCCAAAAAACCCTAATTCAACAAATACGAAATCAAAAGGGAGGGCAAAAAAAAAACCCTAATTCAAAACCCAATAAATTGTACTGCAATAGTGAAGAATTAGAAGAATTACGCCTAAACAAATTGGAGAATACATATTACAACAAATACTATCATTACATGAAAATAATAAAGGAAATGAGGGAAGGTTTTACCTTCAAATCTGAACTTCTGATGGAAATAGAAAAGCGAATACGGTGGTTGCGCTAAGGAAGCGGCGGAGAATACGGTGGCCGGCGACTTCGTTGTCATCCTCGTCGATCTCCTCTGCGACTTCGTTGTCATCCTCGTCAATCTCCTCTGCGACTTCGTTCTCGGCCTCGTCGTGGTCGCAAGATGCGCCTAGCTCCACCACTTTGCTAGTGGCGGTGTTTCATCTCCGGAGAACAAAAGTTTAAAATGTGAGAGATCTGAGGAGCAGAAATTTCAAAAAATTAAAATGCGAGAGGAGAGAGAAAGGGAGAGATGAAGAAAGGAAATGGAGTCAAAGAGGGAGAGAGAGCTCGTCGAAGGAGGGCTGGGGTTTAATTCAAAGGTGGGGGTATTTTTGTAAATTTCCTAGGGGACACGAAAAGTTATTTTACTATTATGCCCTCAGCTGTTCCTTTATATAATAGAGATATATATATTGAAGGAAATAATGCCCTTGGTCCAAGTATGCATTTAATGTTAAGTCTAATAAATGCGGTTCAGTATTAATTAACAAGTTTATAATTCAGTGAGATCAAGTGAGCTGAATGCCTAGCTAGAGGCCGCTTCAGTTCAAGTGGAATTAATGATATTAATCCACAGCTTACTCTTGACTGAACCCGTAGGGTCACACAAATAGTACGTAAAAGGATCAAGTATTTAAATGGAATTAAATACTCCATCTATGGATATTCGGAATCGACGGATCTTGGTTTCAGTAAGAGCAGAGATCGTCAAAGGATAGAAATGAATACTCAGGAAACGATGATATTGCCGGAAACGGAAATATTGATCGTATCGGAAATATAAATATTATCCAAGTCGTAGATGTTGCCGGGAACGGAAACATGGTACGTATCGGAAAATATTATTGGAAATGGAAATATTGCCGGAATCGGAAAATAATTCCGGAAACGGAAATATTAAATATTTGTTCGAAACGGAAATTAATTCCGGAATCGGAAATATTAAATATTGTTCGTATCGGAAATGAATTCCGGAATCGGGAATTTAATCGGAAGCGCGTCGTACGAATTAGAATCGGACGAGACTTGCTAGACGAAGGCCCAGCACGAAGCCAGGCCTACGCCCAGCACGAAGCCAGGCCTACGCCCAGCAAGACGAGCGCCCAAACACACGCTGCCAAGCCACGCCAGGCCCAGCGCAAGGCCAGGCCAAACAATGGCCTTGGCGCGCGCGCGCGGGCTGATGCTCGTAGGCTGCGAGCAACGCCAGCTCGTGTGGGCCGCAAGGCCTGCGCGGGTTTGTGCGACGCTCATGCTCGTGCAACGTTTGTGTTTCAATACAAATCCTAAAGCTAATGGAATTTTTTCTATGATTAAATCCTAATCCTAATAAAGATAGAATTTGTTTAATAGAGTTTTAATAAGATTCTAATTAAATAAATTAGTATCCTAATAGGATTCCAAATCCTTTTCCATAACTCTATAAATAGGTGCCTAGGGTCACATATTTACATCGAGAATTGAAGTATTCAAAGGTAAGATTTTCAAGCAAAAATCAGCCACAAACACTTGCCCTATTAACCGAAATTTGTAGTATCTTAAGGGCGATTCTAGTTGGTCAATCTTAAGGCGGATCCGGACGTGCTGTGGACTATCTACGGAGGGACGACACTTGGAGTCCTAAAGACTTGTTCTTGTTCGGTTCAGGCGCAGCTAGGGAGGGCACGGTACAAAGTGTATGCATCTGAATTATGCTAAATGATTATGTGTAAATAATATGTTTCCTGGCTTTATGGTTTTTCCGCATGATTTATGTTTATTCATATGTATCATAACCTAACAGTGGTATCACGAGCCTCTTATTATTTTCATAATCTAAATTGCATGAACATGGTTAAATTTTACAAATTTGCAAGGAATTAAAGGGGTGATTAGTTTTCGTAATTAATTGCAAATTGCGTTTATTTAATTATATGTACGCAGTTTTTCGGCAGAATATTCGTTACTCAACCAAATCGAGTGATTTTTGTGTCAATTTCGAATGTAAAAGGCATTCTAAAATTTTGACAAAAACAGTTTTTTCGGCCGAACCCAGAATTCCCAAATTCGAAGGAGGTTTAAGTTTTTCGAACGCAAAAGTTTGTAAATTTAAGATGTTAAATTAAGTATTTGCGATTCTTGTTGATAAATCTTGAGTTTTTGATTGACCTACAGTATATGTTTAACAATTATGAATGCCTAGACTTGTTAATTATACAACCTAATTTGTAATTATGATTAATTTGTTGAAATTCGAATAATTTAGAATTGATTTTTTTTTCTTAATTAATTAATAATTTAATTAGGTATCCATGATTAAAATCCACCATAAAAAAATTGTTAATTTATGTTAAATTTTAAATTTTTATGACCTAGATTTGAATCCATGTTAATCGGAAATTAATTGATTAATAAATTTTCGATTTTTCTCCCTAAAATTATGAAATTAATATGATTTATTAATTTGTCGTTAATTTTAAATTAAAAATTTTAAATTTTTATGAAAACGCTCATAAATGTTGCACGCACAAAGCAAAGGAAGCTACGTGTTACCCTTAAGGGGTGTTGTATAGTGCGGGCATGCGACGACGAGCAAGGGAGCTCGTCGCCCATGCGGTACGAATGCAACGAGCAACAAGCAAGAGGAGCGCGCGCGAAGCAAGGGAGCTGGGCGTGTGCGACTCTATGGGCGATGGGCGAAGGGCGATGGCGTGGCACATGGAGAGGCGCGCGCGCGAGGGCGAGAGCTGGGTCGCCCAGCGATCGCTGCTCAGCGCACCAACATTCGATGCCTCGAGGGCTTGCTTGCGCGCGAGCGAGCGAGCGCTCCTTCCGTAGCTGCTGCGATGCATGCGGGCAAGCAGGCTGCGCGCATGCGTGGCTTAGCTTGCTGCGTTTGCGCGTGGCTGCTGCTGCGATGTGCTATGGGCCAGCGATTGGTCGTGCGCATGATGGGGCTTGGGCGCAAGCCCAAGTGCCTCGTCGTGTTACGATTGACGCGTTTTGAATTTTAATTTCAGATTTTCAGTTCGGAAATAATTTTAATTAATTTTAAAATTAATAATTTAAATTGTTTTCTCGGATTTTAATTTTGAATATTATAATTATTATAAATTTCATTTATACTAATTATTTTACTAAAATTAAACCTTGAATTAATTTAAATTCATTTAATTCAACTGAAATTTAAATAAATAAAATGGATTCAATTATAAATTTATATGAGCTTTAAATTTTAATTAAATTTGTATGTTTCCGGTTAGACTAGAAATACATTTTTATGTTTAAAATTAGTAAAGCATATGAATTTATTGGTTTAAGTGGGAGCAATTTTAGTCATAAACTCTTGATTAGGTCTACAAATCCTTTAAGGTTAAACAACCTTATTAGAATTAATAAGGACTGAATAATTGGTAGATTATTGGTGCCATTGATTAATTCCTGCAAATACTTATGTGATGCATACAATGTGTTTTTACTAACCAATTATGTGGGCCATTCATGATAATGAATGGGTGAATGGTATATATTCTATATGTACTGTTTTGCAGGTTATGAAGTGGCTAGTATGGCCCAAATAGGATAGAAAATATGGTCTGCGTACCATTAATTTGAATGTAATTGGTCTAATGCACCAAATTTGTTTTTCAATTCAAATATGGTCTGCGTACCATCAAATAGTTGTAATTAGTTTAATTATAGCTGATCCTGTTTGAAGAAAATGGCGCCTCCCACGGTGAAATTCAAGACGAAGTTTCCAATCCATTTTCAAGACGGACTTTGAAGTTGAAGCTTCAAGATAAAGTCGGGCCATACTAGATCACATTTATCTTATGCATGCTTTAAGTTATTTATTGCTTTTAAATATGTCTTAAATATGCATGAGATTGAAGCTTGATTATGTTGCATGATTAAGGATTTTAGTTCACTTAAAATCTAACCAACATAGTAAGAGCCTTAAGTTCCAAACTTAAAAATTGAGTTAAAAGGTGCCATGTCAAAATAACACTTACTTGGATAACATTTAGATCAATCTAGTAATAGATTACGCTCAGCGAGGTGTTACTTATTGATCCTAAAGGGGTAAGGTACACAAATAATTGTGAGTACATGTTAGTTTTGGTGAAACACAACGATATAAGTAAGGAGTCCTTTTATTTCGTGGCAAAATCGATAGGTTTACCTAATAAGTTCTTAGACGTACCTATCAACCAAGAGGAGTTTCTAGACTATTAGCGAAAGGCTTTTGCTTACCTAAAAGATTTTAGAATTGAGTCTAAATACATAATGTTCTTAATTCTTCAATGGGTTTTAGGATCTTGGAATCATTTTATTCACACCTGCCGGAACACATAACTTGAACAAAATGCTTAATGAACATTAAATTGTGCATGTATGCTAGAATTTAAGTTTATTAAGAGAAACTGTGAATGATTGTTTATTTTTTATTCTTTTTCTATTGTAGTTTAACTATGGCAAACAACAATCAAAACATCATCATGGGTTCTGAGCTTATGGTCAAGCTGATCCTAACAAATTTTCTTGAATGGGAAGCTAAGCTAGTTGAAATAGTCAGACTCAATGGACTTGAGTATGTACTGTTACATCCCATGCCAAGCTACTATGCCAGAGACATGACCCCTGAAAGATTTGCCGCCTGGGATGCGGATCTCAAAAAGGTTATGAGTCTCATGCTGAAAAATATCCTTGATGAATGGGCTAGAAGGTTTGTAGCTTACGAACCTTTTACGCTCATCAAGAATCTGAGGGATATCTGTCGTGGAAGCACGGAGGACAGGGACCTAAACGTCCATGAGTTGATTGAATCAATGTCTAGTCTAAAGGTTAGTTCTCCGAACAGGTGTTATAGGATGGAGGTCCAAGAAACACATGTTCAGCTCCTTCGCACTAAACAAAGGGAAGGCGTCCCACTAAGGTACCATGTGGATCTTATGCTTTCACATTTTGATCGCCTAAGTCTACTAGGAACCCCAATAAGCGAAAGGATGGCAGTCTCTATCTTGCTCAATTCACTGCACAGTGGGTTTGGTCGCTTCAAGCAACTATACTAAGTGAACCAAGAGAAGAAACAGTTGCAGAATTTGTTCACCTTGTCAGAAAGGCTGAGGTAATACTGGACTGCGAAGCCAAAGATTTACTCAAGGCTAAAGGGAGACCGTTCAAGAAAGGTGGAAAGTCCAAGGGCAATGCTAAATCAAAGCAGGACAAGTCCACATCAAGCTGTCTTTATTGTGATGGAATAGGCCATTACAAAAGAGAATGTCCAAAGCTAAAGGAAGATCAGAAGAACGGAACAGTCGTTCCATCTTCAGGTATTTTCGTTATAGACTGTATACTTGCTAATTCAACTTCTTGGGTATTAGATACAGGTTGTGGCTCACACTTATGTTCCAATCCACAGGGACTAAGAAGAAGTAGAAGGTTAAGCAAGGGTGAAGTCGACCTACGAGTGGGAAATGGAGCACGGATTGCTGCATTAGCTGTAGGAACTTATTATTTGTCGTTGCCCTCTGGGCTAGTATTGGAACTGGAAGAGTGTTTCCATGTTCCAAGTCTTACTAAAAACATCATTTATGTTTCTTGCTTAGATGCTAAGGGATTTTCCTTTTTAATAAAAGACAATAGTTGTTCGTTTTATTTTAAAGAGATGTTTTATGGATCAACAAGATTAGTCAATGGACTTTATTTATTAGATCACGACAAACAAGTTTATAACATAAATACCAAAAAGGCCAAAAAGGATGATTCAGATCTCACCTATTTGTGGCATTGTCGATTAGGCCATATTAACTTGAAACGCATGGAAAGACTTCAAAAGGAAGGAATTCTAGAACCATTTAACTTAGAGGATTATGGTAAGTGCGAATCATGTTTACTTGGCAAAATGACAAAGCAACCTTTCTCTAAAGTTGGAGAAAGAGCAGCTGAACTATTGGGTTTAATCCATACAGATGTATGTGAACCAATGAGTACAAATGCTAGAGGTGGTTTCAGCTACTTTATCACTTTCACTGATGACTTCAGTAGATATGGTTATGTCTACCTAATGAAGCATAAGTCTGAATCCTTTGACAAATTCGAGGAATTTCAGAGTTAAGTAGAGAATCAATTAGGCAAGAAGATTAAGGCACTGCGGTCTGATAGAGGCGGTGAATATCTGAGCTATGAATTTGATGACCATCTGAAAGAATGTGGAATTCTATCAGAATTGACTCCTCCTGGAACACCACAATGGAACGGTGTGTCGGAACGGAGGAACAGAACCTTGCTAGACATGGTTAGATCAATGATGGGTCAGGCCGAACTTCCAATAGAATTTTGGGGACATGCACTAAATACAGCTGCACTCACTATAAATAGACCTCCGTCTAAAGCTGTTGAAAAGATTCCATATGAGTTATGGTTTGGAAAGCCTCCAAATGTGTCTTTTCTTAAGATTTGGGGATGTGAAGTATACGTCAAACGATTAATTTCAGACAAACTTCATCCAAAATCTGACAAATGTATCCTTGTGGGATATCCAAAGGAAACAAAGGGGTATTACTTCTACAATTAATACATCTGAGAACAAGGTGTTTTTTGCTCGAGATGGTATCTTTTTGGAAAAGAATCACATTTCCAAAATGACAAGTGGGAGAAAAGTAGACCTCGAAGAAATTCGAGTCGAACAACAAACTCTAGAGAATGCTCAAGATGACATTCAGGATGAAACTCAGAGATCTTTAGAAGTATCTGGTGAGAATCATGGTCAATCTAGAAATGTAACACCGCGTAGATCGCAGAGATATAGATCTCAACCGGAAAGGTACTTAGGTATTTTGACGAACGAGAGCTATGACGTTCTATTACTTGAAAGTGATGAACCTGCGACTTACAAACAAGCTATGATGAGCCCTAGCTCCAAGCAATGGCATGAAACCATGCAATATGAATTAGACTCCATGTCTGAAAACCAAATATGGGATTTGGTCGATTTTCCAGATGGCTACCAAGCCATAGGAAGCAAATGGGTTTTCAAACTGAAAAAGGACAAGGATGGGAAACTTGAAGTTTTCAAAGCTAGATTGGTTGCAAAAGGTTATAGGCAAGTTCACGGTGTGGATTACGATGAAACCTTTTCACCAGTTGCAATGCTAAAGTCTATTCGGATAATGTTAGTATTCGCTGCATATTACGATTACGAAATATGGCAGATGGATGTCAAAACCGCTTTCTTAAACGGCGTTTTAACAGAAACTGTGTTTATGACACAGCCTGAGGGTTTTGAGGATCCAAAGAATGCTAAAAAGGTATGCAAGCTAAAGAAATCAATCTACGGATTGAAGCAGGCATCCAGGAGCTGGAATATATGTTTTGATGAAGCAGTCAGTGACTTTGGTTTCATCAAGAACGCAGACGAATCTTGTGTATACAAGAAGGTCAGTGGGAGCAAAATTTCTTTTCTAGTATTATATGTCGACGACATATTACTTATCGGAAATGACATTCCTATGTTGAACTCTGTCAAGATTTGGCTTGGGAAATGTTTTTCGATGAAGGATCTAGGAGAAGCACAGTACATATTGGGCATCAAGATTTACAAAGATAGATCTAAAAGGATGATTGGACTTAGTCAAAGCACTTATATCAATAAGGTGCTTGAGAGGTTCAAGATGACAGACTCCAAGCGAGGCTACCTACCCATGTCTCATGGAATGACTCTAAGCAAGACACAGTGCCCAAAAACACTTGATGAGCGTAGACGAATGAGTGGGATTCCATATGCATCATTGATTGGTTCAATAATGTATGCTATGATATGCACACGCCCGGATGTTGCGTACGCACTCAGTGCTACGAGCAGATACCAGTCAGACCCAGGAGAGGCACATTGGACTGCTGCCAAGAATATTCTGAAGTACCTGAAAATGAAGGAAATAATGCCCTTGGTCCAAGTATGCATTCTATGTTAAGTCTAATAAATGCGGTTCAGTATTAATTGACAAGTTAATAATTCAGTGAGATCAAGTGAGCTGAATGCCTAGCTAGAGGCCGCTTCAGTTCAAGTGGAATTAATGATATTAATCCACAGCTTACTCTTGACTGAACCCGTAGGGTCACACAAATAGTACGTAAACGGATCAAGTATCTAATGGCATTAGATACTCTATCTATGAATATTCGGAACCGACGGATCTTGGTTTCAGTGGGAGCTAAGATCGTCACAGGCAAGAAATGAATACTCCGGAAACGATGATATTGCCGGAAACGGAAATATGGATCGTATCGGAAATATAAATATTATCCAAGTCGTAGATGTTGCCGGAAACGGAAACATGGTACGTATCGGAAAATATTATCGGAAATGGAAATATTGCCAGAATCGGAAATATTGCCGGAAACGGAAATATTGTCAGAATCGGAAATATTACCGGAATCGGAAAATAATTCCGGAAACGGAAATATTAAATATTTGTTCGAAACGGAAATTAATTCCGGAATCGGAAATATTAAATATTGTTCGTATCGGAAATGAATTCCGGAATCGGAAAATTTAATCGGAAGCGCATCGTACGAATAAGCATCGGACGAGGCCTGCCGGACGAGGCCCAGCACGAAGCCAGGCCATCGCCCAGCAAGCCAAGCGCACCGCACAAACAGCAAGGCCAGGCCCAGCAGGCTGCGCGCAGCGCGCAGCGCGCACAGCGCGCACAGCACGCGCAGCGCACAGCGCGCACAGCGCGCGCAGCGCGCAGCGCGCGCGGGCGCTGAGTGGGCTGCTGCTCGCGCGCACGCATGAGGCCCATCGTGGCTGTCGTGCGTGTGTGTGCAAGTGTTTGTGTTCGTGCACGTTTCCTAAAACATGCAGAGTTCGGTTAATGATTAAATTCCTAATTCTATTTGATAAATTAATTAAATTAGAGTTCTTGTAGGATTCTAGGTTTGATTAATTTGTATCTGAATAGGATTTCGATTCCCTTTCCATACCGCTATAAATATGAGGCTAGGGCTCACAATTTAACACGAGTTTTCAAAGTATTCAAAAGTGAGTTTTCGAGAGAAAAATTCAGTCACACATCTTGCTCAAATTGCCGAAATTTTCTAGTACCTTAAGGGCGATTCTAGTTGGTCAATCTTAAGGCGGATCCGGACGTGCTGTGGACTATCTACGGAGGGACGACACTTGGAGTCCTAAAGACTTGTTCTTGTTCGGTTCGGGCGCAGCTAGGGAAGGCACGCAACAAAGAGTATGCATCTATTCTATGCTAAATGATTATGTGTAAATAATATGTATTCCTGGGTTTATGGTTTTTCCGCATGATTTATGAATTGTCATATGTATCATAACCTAACAGAAAAGGCACAAAGATGACTTCCTGGTCTATGGTGGAGATGATGAATTAATTGTTAAAGGCTATACGGACGCAAGTTTTCAAACCGACAAAGATGATTTCAGATCACAGTCTAGGTTTGTCTTCTGCCTCAACGGAGGTGCAGTAAGCTGGAAAAGTGCTAAGCAAAGCACCATTGCGGATTCTACAACTGAAGCGGAGTACATTGCTGCACATGAAGCAGCAAAGGAAGCTATGTGGTTAAGGAAGTTCATAGGTGAACTTGGTGTAGTCCCCTCCATTAAAGGACCAATAGCCCTATATTGTGATAATAACGGAGCTGTTGCACAGGCAAAGGATCCTAGACACCACCAAAGAGTCAAGCATGTACTTCGTAGATTTCACCTTCTACGAGAGTTCGTTGAAAGAAAAGAAGTTGAGATAAGCAAGATTGGAACTGATGACAACATATCAGATCCATTGACTAAACCTCTGCCGCAGGCGAAGCAAAACTCGCACACTGCAGCTATGGGAGTCAAGCATATTGAAGAATGGCTTTGATGTCCTTGTTTAATGTTTTAAAGTTTTAGAGTTTAATACTTTGTAAAACATTATTGGTTAATCATTCACAATAAATGAATAGAATTCATTTTTCCATTTAATTTGTGGTTTATTAAATGATGAGTCCCTTCAATTTGACGATATATTCAAGATAGACTGTCAGGACCAGTCCTGTGACTAAGAAATGTCTATCAAGTGAACTTGAATGTCAAAAGTTGAAAATGGTCCTGTGAGGGGGTCGAAAAAGCACGAGGCTAATGCGTGACCTCGTCCCTCGTGGGTGTGACGATTCTTTTTATTCAATCAAGTGTAATTGGATTTCCTGTGAGTTTACACCCAATTGACTAGTAATATAGGAGTCGCCATTCAGTTTTTAACGACAATGAGAAAAACTGACAAAACCCGGTTATCGTGACATAAAGGGAGTGCAATTATGTTTGACCACGACGGCCGTAGGTTCCCTTGTGATCCCTGGTGTGGGGATCTCTCAACATACACCCGCAAGGTAGAGATTGAGGGTTCGGGGGACTGTAACTACCGAGAGGAGTACTTCGCTCGTCGATAACTCCAGAGGCAGGATATCCTTACTAGCTCAGCATAAATAATTGAAGGGACATGCGTTAACTATTAAACTAATCTGAATTGATTTTAGCAATATGCAACATATAATACTAATTCGATCGTGATTATCTGATTTAAATAGCATTAAGGGACCTAGCATGATAATCCGATTTCCCAAAAATATTATATTTGTTAAGCGTGATAGAACAATCAGATTAGGTTAGTTTAACAGTTCATAAAAAGGGCGAGGAAAGCAGTTAAATCATCGAAAAGGGAAACATTACGACGCACCCTTGAGAGGTGCGTCACGGTTCTCAGAAAACTAACCACTTTGACTTTGCTATTTCTCCTTTTTATTTAACGAATCTCAATTATGGGACAGGATACGTTCTGTTCGATTTATGGATCGATTGCGACAGAACGCGTGAACAATTTCGCAGCGAGAGGCTTAGGCTAAGGGTTGGAGTCAATACTCAGAATATAATTGTGAGGGGGTCGAAAAAGCACGAGGCTAATGCGTGACCTCGTCCATCGTGGGTGTGACGATTCTTTTTATTCAATCAAGTGTAATTGGATTTCCTGTGAGTTTACACCCAATTGACTAGTAATATAGGAGTCGCCATTCAGTTTTTAACGACAATGAGAAAAACTGACAAAACCCGGTTATCGTGACATAAAGAGAGTGCAATTATGTTTGACCACGACGGCCGTAGGTTCCCTTGTGATCCCTGGTGTGGGGATCTCTCAACATACACCCGCAAGGTAGAGATTGAGGGTTCGGGGGACTGTAACTACCGAGAGGAGTACTTCGCTCGTCGATAACTCCAGAGGCAGGATATTCTTACTAGCTCAGCATAAATAATTGAAGGGACATGCGTTAACTATTAAACTAATCTGAATTGATTTTAGCAATATGCAACATATAATACTAATTCGATCGTGATTATCTGATTTAAATAGCATTAAGGGACCTAGCATGATAATCCGATTTCCCAAAAATATTATATTTGTTACGCGTGATAGAACAATCATATTAGGTTAGTTTAACAGTTCATAAAAAGGGCGAGGAAAGCAGTTAAATCATCGAAAAGGGACACATTACGACGCACCCTTGAGAGGTGCGTCACGGTTCTCAGAAAACTAACCACTTTGACTTTGATATTTCTCCTTTTTATTTAACGAATCTCAATTATGGGACAGGATACGTTCTGTTCGATTTATGGATCGATTGCGACAGAACGCGTGAACAGTTTCGCAGCGTGAGGCTTAGGCTAAGGGTTGGAGTCAATACTCAGAATATAATTGTGTGTGTTGTGTTTTTTTTTCACGTCGAACTTAGGGGTCTATTTATAGGAAAAAGTGGCGTAGAAAGATAGTTTTTCAGGAATTTGGATACGAAACGGATTAGGAAAAGAATCCGTCCCAGGTATTTTCGGCGCCCAGCTCTGGGCGTCAAAGATTTCGGCGCCCAGGGATGGGCGTTGAAAATAGGGTCTGGCAGAATTCTTTGTCAGATAGGACTCTAGAGTACGGAGTTCATTAAGAGACTTAATCCGAGTTATTTGGTGCGTATCAATTTACGACGAAATGCGTCTGGGCCCTTTACGAACTCTAGGTTCGTTATGAGTTTAATTAATACGTTAACTCTTTTATCGAACTGCGATAGGAATAGAATTCCTTTTACAATTTCTATCTCTTTTAGGATTTATGTTGGAGTGCAACACCTAATTCTGACAAGTTTCTATCTTTTTATTCTTACTACTTTTAGCAACTACCCTTTACGGTAGTTACTATTTTTATCAGGTTTCCATAAATAGCAGGTTTCGGGTGAAATGAAAAGGGGAATTGAGATTCGTTATTTTATAGGAGACGCGTTGTCAAGTGGAGATTTATGCTTTCATCATCGAACCATTCCCTTTCGGGAATGGGGACAAAAGTAGGTGTCTACAGTTAGCCCCCACTTTGACTGAGTCTTGGAGTAAGACGATGGTCAAAGTATTAGACGGAGTGCGTCACACAAGCCATGGTGTATGTGACCTGTTTTGCGAGGGTCTCACGAGCCCCCGGGTGATAACATTTGACTTAAGGGTCATCACTTGAAGTGTCGACATATCCCTCACGTGCCATTGAGATTTGTCAACTGATAGTATAGAAACTTCCTCACTTTGTCATTGGAAGGATCTAAAGGTGCGTAGAAACTCCCTCACTTTGTCATTGGGAGTAGCTACAGATGTTTTCGAAATCAAAGCTATAAAGTGTAATTGGGCCTGGCCAAGCCCAATCACGAGGTAAAAAATGTTTTTAAAGATTCTCATTTTCAGGGCTAGCTAAACGAGAAAACCCCCTTGTTTTTATAGGACGTAAAACAAAGGAAAATCCAGCACCCTGGTTTTTATAGGACGTAAAACGAAGGAAAATCCAGCACCCTTGTTTTTATAGGACGTAAAACGAAGGAAAATCCAGCAAAAGTTATCGTTGCAGCGACTAAGGACCTGCGCGGTTTAATGGCGCAGACCCCGCCGGCTAAAGATGGCGAGCCTGTCCGCTAAGGGTGGACACCCCGTCCGATAGAAGTGGACGAATCTGTTTTTGAAATTTGAAAATAAGGACCTACGCGGTTTGTGGCGTAGACCCCGCCGGCTAAAGATGGCGAACCTTGTCCGCTAAGGGTGGACACCCCGTCCGATAGAAGTGGACGAATCTATTTTGAAATTTGTTTTGCTTTTTTTTTTTTTAAATAAGGACCTACGTGGTTTGTGACGTAGACCACGCCGGCTAAAGATGGCGAACCTGTCCGCTAAGGGTGGACACCCCGTCCGATAGAAGTGGACGAATTTATTTTGAAATTTGTTTGCGCTTTTTGAAAATAAGGACCTACGTGGTTTGCGCCGTAGACCCCGCCGGCTGAAGATGGCGAGCCTGTTTCATTTTGTTTTTGAAGACTTCATTTTTTGAAAACTGAGGACTTGCGCGGCTAGTGACGCAGACCCCGCCAGCTGAAGGTGGGCGAGCCCTGTCCGCTAAGGGTGGACGCCCCGCTCGCTGGAGGTGAGCGAACCTGAATTGGTCTTTTGATTTGGGATTCGTGTGCCGCGGTCTTGCCAACTGAAGATGGGCAAGTTCCTATTTCTTTGGTTTTTTGTGATTTCTTTTGAGAATTTCTTTTCTTATTTATTCTTGCAGGAGCGAATTCTTTCGAGGGATGCTCGGGTTTAGTTGTAACCTGAATGTGGGTTGACAACGTGCTTAAACGGACCATTGTCTTGTGGTCATCATCTTTCATGGTTTTAAGCTAGTCTTTATGGCTCAATTTTTCCTTTACCTGGGTTCTTGATTAGGGGACTATGTATAAGTATCAACGGCGACCTTTGTCTTGAGGTCGTAATCCGGTTTTATCTTTTGAGGTTATCCAAACACGGGACTTCGTATAGTGTAGTCTGGGAATATTGTTTTAACTTTGCACACTTTCTTTTGAAATATATACTTTCTTTCGAGCCACCAAGCACTCGTGCTTGGCGGTCAGTTCTTGTCAAAGAGGTTCTTTGGGGATACGCATTTTGTAATGTCCTTGATTGTGTTTGGGATCGTGCTCGTAAGTGCGAGCGATCTTCGTAGTGGTTTGCTACTCTTGACAAAGTCGTGAGGTGCGACTTTCAGTAAGGAAATCGGCAATTTTCGAGTCGAATGGATGCGGCAGGGCCCAATAGAAGTTAGGGCCTTTTTTGAGCCTGGGTTCATTTTCGGCGCCCAGGTGGGGCGTTGAAAGTGTAGTTTGGGCTGGTCTTTTGATGACACAGTCGGCCTCTTGTTTATTCGTTTATTTCACTTGGAAGTTCTATGTATTCTCTTCTCTTTTGTTTTTTCTTTATTTTTAGAACGTGATGATTTTCTTGAGAAGCCGTAGCCGATGGGTGGACTACGGTGCTTGTCGCTTTGGGGCGATTATTTTAAGGAACTGTTGCTCTCTAAGGCGTACAGTTATTGCAACAGTTGGGCGAGTCTATATGACCCGAGGAACATACCTTGAGGCGTAAGACTTTGACCGCTCTTGTTGTTGTATATTTTTTCTTTTGAACGCGTTCGTGAATGTTCGATACTTAGAATGATGATATGTATGTGCGAACGAGCGTTCATAGAATGGCCTTTGCGTAAGGTCCATTAATCAGTTTGCTTGAACCATTTTTTTTTAGCAATGACTGATTTTGAATAGTTTGCTTAGAAGTTTTGGTAGGGTTCAGGCCTATTCACGAGGTGGGCTCAAGCATCGTGCCCTTTCGATCGTTCAAACATTTTCTTCGAGATTTTTTTATTTTGCTATGGTCGTTTCGTAGCTTGGAGCCCCCAAGTATGCACATTGGGATGCTTCCTTTTGGCGTACGATTTTTGTAGGTTCTTTTGACAAAGATGCCTTGGGGTTCCGCTCGTGTAGGTGCGAGCTATCCCTTCCGTGGTAGGTAATGTTTTTCTACCTTTAATCCTTAATGTAGAAGTCGTGTGGCTTGCATTTTGAATTTGGGCGATAAGTAGTCTTTGCCTCTTTTACACGTGCTCTTGGTCGTGCCTACATTAGTGCAATATGCCTTACTCTCGTTTTTTAGACTTGCACCGTGGGATGGCTGAACTTATGGTGCGACGTAGGCTTGTCAGGCCTAACAACATGTATTAGAACATTTCTCCAGGTGTTGGGATATCATTGCATTGGAGTACTTCATCAAGCCTCGTTCAGGTGCTCGAACAAGTGTAGCACCTTCTGCGTTGGTTTGCACGGCTTATTACTTCGTTCGATGCGAGGATTCATAGGTGTTTCTTTCTTATTTTTATGTCTGGGAAAAACTTGGTTAGCAGAAAGAATCAGCGCCCAGGCTGGGGCGTCAAAGATATCGGCGCCCAGCTATGGGCGTTGAAATTGATTTCTGGGTATATTTTGACAGTTCTTATCCTTGATTTTTTTTTCTTTTGTCTTCGCTTTGGAACGAGGTAGACTGTGTAACGGACGCTTGTAGGGCGAGCGTTATGTGCAGTAGTTTGATCGGAGTTTTGGTGACTCGCGATTTTCAGTTACCATTGTTAGTGGGGTGACTTTATATATTCTAAGTAGTGCTTTTAGAATTCGGGAGGGGTTGTAGCCATCCTAAGGTTCGTTTTACACGATTAAAGCTTAGGATTGTGCCCCTATGACGTGTGTATAGCATTAGCGTCGAGAATTTGCGATAAAATCGTCATCTCGAGCATTTTTAGAGTGTTTTTTGTCAAGCCCCCAACTGTAGCTACGGGATTGGCTTGGTGCTATAATGCTTTGCATACGTCTTTATGCTTTCATGGTGACATGGATCATGAATAGTTTGAACTAGACTCGTAAAGTGCGAGGTACGTTCGAGTAGTGATCTACTACTTCTCTTGTAAATGTCGTATTGTGCGACATTGCCATGGTCAAGGTAGTCACATGTCGAAGTGTGCCTTGACCAAAAGTTAGGTGCCTTTCTTTTACCCATAATCATATTTAGAAATCTTTTGACTCACTTGCAACATCGGGATAAACGCATACTTAGATTAAACAAACGACTCTTTATTATGTTCGAAGAAGTCTTTGAAAATTATTTGGAAATTGTTTAAAATCCGAGTCCTATTGTGTACAATCCAAGGTGTCCTAAGCAAGTTGACTTATAGAAGGGTTCGTACAGGATCACATGAGTGAATCAAAATACTGTTACGATTTTTGGAATGCTGTCTAAGGATTTGCTGGAAGCCAGGGTGCAGACGTCAAGATATACTTGCGTCCGTTTGGCATATGCTTTAGGCTTTTAGGGCTATCTTTTCCAAAATTGTGGGAATATAAACCGTTTTCAAACTAACTTAGATTTACTTGGTGTATGTCTGTACAAAAGGTCAAGGTATATTTAGTTCTTTCCCTAGCTCTTTCATTTCAATTTTCAGCTCCCAGTTGCTATTATGTCTTCCCATTAATGATGCTTTTCACATTTCGATTTTAGATGCCCGTGTCATATGTCTGAGTAGGGTGAGCCTTGGTTAAGTGCCAAGTCCTATTGACAATGTCTGATTTTTTTTCGAAGGGGATTAGCGAGCATTTGAATTACCATGAACGGGTGCCCTGAGTTCGAAGGAATGATGGGGCGATGCCGTCGAATAATCCTCTTTATTGCAAGCTTTACTGCCTTTACTACTTGTTGGCGATTATGACTGTGTCTAGTGGTGAAAGAAGGTTTTTAAGCGAACGACTATGTCTAGTGGTGAAAGAAAGTCTTTAAGTGAGTTAGTTCGCTTTAGGGAGGGTCAAGTCGAGTACTTTAGAGGTCATGGACGCTTGCGCTAGCCCCCATTCAATTGAGGCAAAGCGATCTTTTGAGTCTTGGCTAAGTGCCTAGGAGTGTGAGTGCTCCTTCTGGCAAGGGTATGTTCCCTTATTATTTTTCGATGTGTGCTTATTTTGGCATCTTGATGGCTTGGATTCTTGCTTTGACTTAAATTTTTCTTTCGACTTGGATTGCAAGTAATTAAATTTCAATAAGGGACTTTTTATTCTTGTTATTCTATAGGCTTTAACATCTTTGCAAATTGGTTGGACCGAATCATGGATTGCCTACGTATCCGCCTTAAATAGATTTAATTTGGAATCAGGTCTTGCGTAGTTCTTAGCCTAGAAAATGGTTTCTTAGAATGCCGATTTTAAACAAGTACGTTCTGAGGTGGAAACATATTATTTGAAACGGTAGAATAAGTGAAGTTTATTATTATTTTTATCTGTTGCCTTGCCGTAAGCCAAAAATTTGTTTTATATATTTTTTTTTGAGTACATGTATTTTTTGGTGGTACGTATGTCTAAATACGTGTTGTACCCCTCCAAGTGTTCGTTATTGTTCCGTGTATGTGCGGATAAAATGACGAGAACTTCTGGACAAATTTTAGCAAGCAGAGAGATTCAGCGCCCAGGCTGGGGCACTAAAGATTTCGGCGCCCAGCTGTGGGCGCTGAAAATGACTTCTGGGCGGATCTTTTTTGGTGCGCTAGATGCTTCTTTTCCTTTTTAGACTAACTTTAGAGGCATTTTGCAAAGTTTCCTTTTTTATTATTCACATTTTATTATTTTTTTTTTTGCACTTTTCATTGTCTTCTCTTTTTTTTATATTCATGACTCAAGACGGTTTGAAAGATGGGTTGAATGAGATAGGATAAGTTGTATAGGTATTAGTCGAGTATGAGGATTATATCAACCAAGGCCAATGAATAGCATGGGGACGGCTCAAGGGTATATCAACAAGACGTATCCAAACAAGTTATATGGTCATTATGCTAATGGTGGTGTAAGAACAGGTTTTGGGCTTTGGAAATAATGGGTATGACGCACGTGTCAATGGCCGTGCGTGGTTTGCGGTTGACAACAAGTTCAAGAACAAGAGTCGAGGTAATGGTTTCTTGGGTTATGGCAATGAGAACATGGATGGGTTAGATGAGCTGAACAGGGACCCCCAGAGCGAAGGCGTCTAAGAGCATAAGGATTGGAAAGGGTAGACATCGTAGAATTTTATGATTTGGATTGGTTGACTCAATTCTTTTCCTTCGTTTACTTGGGTAGGTTTCGCACTTTGGGAGGTACGGGCTAAGTATTTCATGGCTCTTTTTCGCTCTCCTTTTTCTCTTTCTCTTTCTTCTTTTTGCTTGGGATTTCTCCCTAACATAAATCCTTCAATCAATTTTTTGTTTGGGCTAAAAGGTAGAGGGTTGTGGTCTTTGAGTCACGAGGCGAGACTGAGTGAGCCTCGTTTGGTAGGCCTATAGTGGACCTCTAACTTTAGTAGGCCTAGGGTGGACCTTTAGCTTTAGTGGGCCTAGGGTGGACCTTTTAAATTGTCTTACTTTGCAAGCGTATTTAGTCGTTTCTTTAAAATGTGCAAATAGCGTAGATTCAAAATGTTGTTTTTACCTTATTGAAATTTAACGAAAGAATTACATCGAAAATAATTTTTTGTTTCTTTTCAGATTCCGGTTTCCGGCATTTAACTGGAAGTTGTGATTTAGACTCGAACTTTCATTAATCTTTCTGATTATAACCCGTGTATGAATACAAGGAGGTGGCCTAGACTCAAAATAATGACGTGGCGTAAGCCTATAATACTTGACCGAGCGACTCTCAGACTTAGGCTAATTGGACCATAACTTTCGTTGGTTGACACTTTAGATTTTAACCCCTGGGTGTTCATTTGTCATGCGCCATTTTGCTTAATGTTGGCGAGGTAGTTAATTGGGGAGATCGAATTTTTATTTTTGCAAGACTAGAATCATTAGTGCGGCTTCTCTCTTAGCGTGTATTGCTTTACCCCAATGGTAGCCTTATGGTATGCCGATTTGGGTATTTTCATGGTTGGTCATGTTGCATTCATGGAAAATATTTTATTCCGTACTTAGTAGTATTTCAAGGAGCGAGTGACTCGAGAGGACTATGATAGTCGTGACCCAATGTGATTATAAGCCTTGAGGCCATTAATTTTTTTCTTTGCCAATGGTATTGACACCTTAGGTTCACTTTGGGGGTTGTGCGACTATGGGGGAATGATTTTCAGAATGTGACTGTTTCCATTTTGCAAATACATAACATATTCTTTTTGTGGGTGAGAGAGAGTATTGAGGCCGTAGACTCTTAGCAAGGGATGACAATTACATATGGGTGCCTATTGATTTAAATGTCAGGAAGGGAGAATCAATATGGTTTAACCTTTTAACTTGCAGAACGACACCAAGTATTAGGACCGATTCTATGGATAAGACAACTAAGACTTAGGATTTAGATTGTACTTCGGCATAACCTAGTCTAGACTCGGATATATATATTTTTTTTATTCGAACATTTATTTTGTCTTGAAGACTTTTATTCGAACATTATTTTTTGAATACTTTGCCCATGTGATATTCAAGGTCGTTTAATTAGCATGCTCGGTTTTGGTGCCGAGCGTTGTCGTCGTAGGAGGCCTAACAACGACACAAAGAGTTATTTATTTTTATTTTTTAGTCGCTTTTAGAATCGAGTGCTTTTTCATACGCCCTCGTAGCAAATTTTTTTCACGAAAAGTTTTTTTTTGCTACGTATTTTCTTCATGCGTGGGCACCGAAGCTGCTGTGCCTGACCAAAAGGCCAGGCAGCAACTTCAGCGCCCAGCGTAGGGCGTGAGAAATTTCAGCGCCCAGCCAGGGGCGTTGAAAATGCGTCCCTGGCTGGTTCTCGTTTTCAGTTTTCGTCTACTTTTGTTTTTACGACTTTAATTTTGCGTGCTTGCCTTATAACGTCCTTTACGCGTTGTGCAGCGTTTGTGGGATTCGTTACGGGCCATCCCGAGCGTCGCTTATTTTTGTGGCGATCGTTCGGGTTTGCGGAACATGTATTTTGGTATAACTCTTTGGCCAATTGGTTCATGAATGTTTGAGCAATTTTTAAGGTCGTTGGTTTTCTAGCATTATTTGTCTAGCATTATTCGTACGCGCAATCATAACATAGTCACATAGTTCGCTACACATAACTACATTACAAACATGGATTTGAAAATTAAATATGTCACATAGTTTATGATAGGCTTCTATGGGTAGTATTTGCGCCTGGCTTGGTACCGCTTCTATCGTAGATCCAACACATGCCCCGGTCGAGGTAGTGTCTTCAACAGACGAATTTCGCTCAAGACGCCAACCCGCAAGTGCAAGCCAAGGGGGCATGCAGGCGAGAGGGACCTAATGGGCGAGCGATTGGGTTCGGGATAGGTGTACTACCTGCACAAGTACCGAGTGGGCAACATGTGCGGCGTATGCACCCCCCTATTGGTGAAAAAAGGTATCCTTAGTCCCAACTCCCGAGGGAGCCGAGATTCGTTATGCTGTTCTGTCCGTTCACATTAACATGCTGATTTTCAGGTCGTCCCAACTTGATGGGGAAATAAACGCGGGGTAGGATCGTTTCACCCTTCGACTATTTTGATTACCTACAAGCACGAGTACTTCCTTCACTATCCCTAGTGGAGTCGCCACTGTGAGGGGGTCGAAAAAGCACGAGGCTAATGCGTGACCTCGTCCCTCATGGGTGTGACGATTCTTTTTATTCAATCAAGTGTAATTGGATTTCCTGTGAGTTTACACCCAATTGACTAGTAATATAGGAGTCGCCATTCAGTTTTTAACGACAATGAGAAAAACTGACAAAACCCGGTTAGCGTGACATAAAGGGAGTGCAATTATGTTTGACCACGACGGCCGTAGGTTCCCTTGTGATCCCTGGTGTGGGGATCTCTCAACATACACCCGCAAGGTAGAGATTGAGGGTTCGGGGGACTGTAACTACCGAGAGGAGTACTTCGCTCGTCGATAACTCCAGAGGCAGGATATCCTTACTAGCTCAGCATAAATAATTGAAGGGACATGCGTTAACTATTAAACTAATCTGAATTGATTTTAGCAATATGCAACATATAATACTAATTCGATCGTGATTATCTGATTTAAATAGCATTAAGGGACCTAGCATGATAATCCGATTTTCCAAAAATATTATATTTGTTAGGCGTGATAGAACAATCAGATTAGGTTAGTTTAACAGTTCATAAAAAGGGCGAGGAAAGCAGTTAAATCATCGAAAAGGGACACATTACGACGCACCCTTGAGAGGTGCGTCACGGTTCTCAGAAAACTAACCACTTTGACTTTGCTATTTCTCCTTTTTATTTAACGAATCTCAATTATGGGACAGGATACGTTCTGTTCGATTTATGGATCGATTGCGACAGAATGCGTGAACAGTTTCGCAGCGTGAGGCTTAGGCTAAGGGTTGGAGTCAATACTCAGAATATAATTGTGTGTGTTGTGTGTTCTTTTCACGTCGAACTTAGGGGTCTATTTATAGGAAAAAGTGGCGTAGAAATATAGTTTTTCAGGAATTTGGATACGAAACGGATTAGGAAAAGAATCCGTCCCAGGTATTTTCGGCGCCCAGCTCTGGGCGTCAAAGATTTCGGCGCCCAGGGCTGGGCGTTGAAAATAGGGTCTGGCAGAATTCTTTGTCAGATTGGACTCTAGAGTACGGAGTTCATTAAGAGACTTAATCCGAGTTATTTGGTGCGTATCAATTTACGACGGAATGCGTCTGGGCCCTTTACGAACTCTAGGTTCATTATGAGTTTAATTAATACGTTAACTCTTTTATCGAACTGCGATAGGAATAGAATTCCTTTTATAATTTCTATCTCTTTTAGGATTTATGTTGGAGTGCAACACCTAATTCTGACAAGTTTCTATCTTTTTATTCTTACTACTTTTAGCAACTACCCTTTACGGCAGTTACTATTTTATCAGGTTTCCATAAATAGCAGGTTTCGGGTGAAATGAAAAGGGGAATTGAGATTCGTTATTTTATAGGAGACGCGTTGTCAAGTGGAGATTTATGCTTTCATCATCGAACCTTTCCCTTTCGGGAATGGGGACAAAAGTAGGTGTCTACAATAATTATGTGTTGTGTGTGTTCTTTTCACGTCGAATTTAGGGGTCTATTTATAGGGAAGAGTTCGTGGAAAGATAGAATTGTTGAGTTCTAATCCACAAAGAATTAGGAAAAAACACGTACCCAGGTATTTTTTGCGCCCAGAGCCAGGCGTTGAAAATAGGGTCTGGGCTGTTTTATTTAGTCAGATTCGGATTCCTGAAATCCGTAGAGTTTGAGATTTAATCGAGTCTTTTAGCGCGTATCAATTTTATGACGGAATGCGTCTGGGCCCGTTACGAACTCTAGGCTCGTTAGGATTTTAATTAATACGTAACTCTTATTTCCGAATCATATTAGGAATAGGATTCTCGCAGTTTTCTATCTCATTTAGGATTTATGTTGGAATGCAACACCTAATTCTGACAGGTTTCTATCCTTTATGATTTGCCACTTTTAGAAGCTACCTTTTACGGCAGTTACTATTTTTAGCAGGTTTCCATAAATAGCAGGTTTCGGGTGAAATGAAATGGGGAATCGAGATTTATTTATTTTATAGGAGATGCGTTGTCAAGTGGAGATTTATGCTTTCATCATCGAACCTTTCCATTTCAGGAATGGGGACAAAAATAGGTGTCTACAGGTCCCTGGTCGGAGTTTTCTATAAAGATGGACGCATAGAAAACGTTAGACGACTAGAATGCAAGATGACTAGTAGTTCTGTTTCTTGAACTATGTGGACATGACAATGTCGTAATCATTTGCATAGATACTTACTTTGGGAAGACTAGTATCGGACAGACCTATGAAACTTTACTGTAAGAGATGAAAATCTGTCATAAGTAAATTTCATTAAAATTATTAGACACTAAATCCTCAATACCTGAGTGATTTGAGATTACTTGTTTGAGAACTGGTTACTTTGACGTTGACCAACCGTCGCACCGTAAAAGGAGGCTATAAAGGCAACGCTCAGGTAATCACCTATCAAACGAAGTCTAATCTCAAGATCGCAAGATTGGGATTGTCCTCCCATAAATCGGGATGAGATGCTTGAAAGTTGTACAAGGCCACTCAGAGAGCTAGAAACTGTAAAATGCATGGCCGTGCTCAGGTGAATCATAGGTTATGATTATCTGTTTATTTGATCAGTTGAACTCTGAAACCGAGAAACACCTCTGGACGTAATAAGGATGACAACTCTTACCTTATGTTCAAGAGCAAGCATCGAGTGACAAAGGAATTAGGAAATTCACACTTGTCCCTAAGGACAAGTGGGAGACTGAAGGAAATAATGCCCTTGGTCCAAGTATGCATTTAATGTTAAGTCTAATAAATGCGGTTCAGTATTAATTAACAAGTTAATAATTCAGTGAGATCAAGTGAGCTGAATGCCTAGCTAGAGGCCGCTTTAGTTCAAGTGGAATTAATGATATTAATCCACAGCTTACTCTTGACTGAACCCGTAGGGTCACACAAATAGTACGTAAACGGATCAAGTATTTAAATGGAATTAAATACTCCATCTATGGATATTCGGAATCGACGGATCTTGGTTTCAGTGGGAGCTGAGATCGTCAAAGGCAAGAAATGAATACTCTGGAAACGATGATATTGCCGGAAACGGAAATATGTATCGTACCGGAAATATAAATATTATCCAAGTCGTAGATGTTGCCGGAAACGGAAACATGGTACGTATCGGAAAATATTATTGGAAATGGAAATATTGCCGGAATCGGAAAATAATTCCGGAAACGGAAATATTAAATATTTGTTCGAAACGGAAATTAATTCCGGAATCGGAAATATTAAACATTGTTCGTATCGGAAATGAATTCCGGAATCGGGAATTTAATCGGAAGCGCGTCTTACGAATTAGCATCGGACGAGACTTGCTAGACGAAGGCCCAACACGAAGCCAGGCCTACACCCAGCAAGCCGAGCGCCCAAACACACGCTGCCAAGCCACGCCAGGCCCAGCAATGGCCTTGGCGCGCGCGCGCGGGCTGATGCTCGTGGGCTGCGAGCAGCGCCAGCTCGTGTGGGCCGCAAGGCCTGCGCGGGTTTGTGCGACGCTCGTGCTCGTGCAACGTTTGTGTTTCAATACAAATCCTAAAGCTAAAGGAATTCGTTCTATGATTAAATCCTAATCCTAATAAAGATAGAATTTGTTTAATAGAGTTTTAATAAGATTCTAATTAAATAAATTAGTATCCTAATAGGATTCCAAGTCCTTTTCCATAACTCCATAAATAGGTGCCTAGGGTCACATATTTACATCGAGAATTGAAGAATTCAAAGGTAAGATTTTCAAGCAAAGATCAACCACAAACACTTGCCCTATTAACCGAAATTTGTAGTACCTTAAGGGCGATTCTAGTTGGTCAATCTAAAGGCGGATCCGGACGTGACGTGGACTATCTACGGAGGGACGACACTTGGAGTCCTAAAGATTTGTTCTTGTTCGGTTCGGGCGCAGCTAGGGAAGGCACGCTACAAAGTGTATGCATCTGAATTATGCTAAATGATTATGTGTAAATAATATGTTTCCTCGCTTTATGGTTTTTCCGCATGATTTATGTTTATTCATATGTATCATAACCTAACATATATATATATATATATATATATATATATATATATATATATATATATATATATATATATATATATATATATATATATATATATATATATAAGATTACTGAAATTTTTGCTGAAATATTAGAGCGCCACATATGATTACTAGTGATTTCGGCCAATGAAAAATAAGATTTCTATTTTATTTTTGAATTAGAAAAACTGAATGCCACGTAGATAATTAATTAGATGACACGTGGATATATTTAAATGCAAACAAAAAAATTTTAGACTCACGCGTTGAAATCACAAAACAAGTTTTGATAATAATAATAAAAAAAGACTTATATCTAACCTAAAGTTTATCATATAATGAATTAGGTTGTACGTAGGTAGGAAACTAGACAAATTAACAAATTAATTACTATTGCTTTCCTACGTATACTCCTACTAGATACAAATACATACATATATAATTATAACACAATAATCAGATTAATAATCCTATTAGATAAATTGAAAACTACTTTGTTACTTTTTGTTACGTACTA
The DNA here is from genome assembly GCF_020520425.1 of Spinacia oleracea. NCBI lineage: Eukaryota > Viridiplantae > Streptophyta > Magnoliopsida > Caryophyllales > Amaranthaceae > Spinacia > Spinacia oleracea. The sequence goes on from NC_079490.1 coordinate 109,899,893, forward strand.
CTCCTATTAGATAAATTAGATAAATTGAAAATTCTAATCATAAGATTTCAAATTTATTTTTGAATTAAAAAAGTCGAGTGTCACGTAGATAAATAATTAGGTGTCATGTAGATATTTGTATTAATTAATTATTAATATTACGCATATATATACAATTTCAGTCAAAATCAAATACTCTAATAATTAAAAAACTGAGTGTCACGTAGATAATTAATTAGATGACACGTGGATATATTTAAATGCAAACAAAAAAGTTATAGACTCACGCTTTGAAATCACAACACAAGTTTTGATAAAAAAAAAAGATTTAGATCTAACCTAAAGTTTATCATATAATGAATTAGGCCGTACATAGCTAGGAAACTAGACTCATTAACAAATTAATTACTAATTATAACAAAATAATCAGATTAATCATCCTATTAGATAAATTGAAAACTACTTTGTTACTTTTTGTTACGTACTACTCCTATTAGATAAATTGAAAATTCTAATCATAAGATTTCAAAATTATTTTTGAATTAAAAAAAGTCGAGTGCCACGTAGATAAATTATTAGGTGTGATGAAGATATTTTTATTAATTAATTATTAATATTACACATATACAAATTCAGCCAAAATTAAATAATCTAACAATAAAAAAAATCTAAAATAAATTCAATATAAAATAAAAAAACTAATCTAATCTACTATTTAATGTACCAAATAGAGTTTTATTTTAACTTAACAATTTAATAAAACCTTGAATCACCCGGACTAAAATCTAGTTATAATGAATCAAGACTTCAGGCTATTTGGGTGCACCTAGACCTAGTTGCACGCAACCGGGTCCATGGTGGATTATTTTAGGACAGAGACAGAGAGATTGGATGACTTGAATCCTATCCTCTGCCCACATTCCCTCTTCTCCGCAACGGACGCCATTGAAGAAGATAACTGGAGATTCCGCCATTGAAGATGACTCCTTCTTCTCTCACCAGGTCAATTTTACTCCCCTTCTTTTCTCACCATCTTTATCATTACAATTGATTACCAACTTTGATGAACTTTTTAATTGCATTGCCTATAATTTGAATTTCTGATAAAACCTCAATTTCAAAATTTTATGGCGAATTGTTGCAGTGGTTGTTGTTCTCACACTATCGGTTGGAATTCGTGGACCTTGTTTTCTCGTCTTCCTAATTCAAATTATAATCACACTCTCTCTCCTCATCGCAAGCTCAGTTACCGGAAATTTCCTCGGGCTTGTTCGGCTGCTACTGGTATTTATTTTTGTGTTTTCGATTTTTGGTCATATTGATTACTTTGTGATGAAGTTGATTATTGAAATGCTGGGATTGCTAGTTGATTTAATTGGCTGAATCGATGACATAACGCAAAGTCATTTAGTTTTTAAGGAGAAAGGGAAGAATGTAGATTTTTTTTTTGGTGTTAGCACCTGGTTCACCCTTAGGGTTAATCCGGATTCGGGGTGAGTTCTGGGTGGATAGGTTCCAGTCCCCTCCCAATTGTTGTTGCGGGGGATCGAACACGGGGTCCTCTCTACCAAGTTCAGCCCCAAGCCCCAATCACCACGAACCAATAGGTAATTGGTAGGGAAGAATGTGGATGACTGTGTTGATTACTCCATCCGTTTCGCCAAGTTCTTCCCACTTTTTGTTTAAGTCCTTTCCATAGACTTTGACTCAATGAAATCCACATTCTCCTTGCCGTGTATCATTCACATTTTAGTTGACATAGGGGAGAAACAAAGTATTGCTTTAGTTGTTACAGAAATGAAATAAGATCGGGATATAGACATTAGCAACATTATGAGTTGACTAGACACGATTTCGCGGAATATGATACATTCATACATCATGCACCCATTATTCTTTATCGAATTTGCTGATGGTGTTGATGTTTCGTAGGAGAAGGAGATCAGTATTTGACTTCCTTGCAATGACTTCATAGTTTTGTGTGAATTGTAGCATTTGTGAACTATTTGGAAATAGCCTATTTTAAACCATGTAGACAAGCTAGTGGTTCTGCTTATAGAGTAGGTTTAGTAATGCAAAACTTCCAACTATTATCTGCTGCAATGGTAGGAATCCAAGCAATCCTTGTATGTGAAATGGCAAGGTGAGAGAAGGCACCTTGGCGGAAACCACTGTGGTATTTCAAGTGCTCAGAAGTATTTCCATTTACCCAAAATTTGAAGGCAACTATTAAAATGCATTGTCTGATCAATTGAATTCAATGTTTGAGAATCCGTGCACACATAACACTTTAGGAAGAAAGATCCAGTTACCCCAATCACACACCTTATCCATATCAATCTTAACCGCCTCCAAATTTGTTGTTTCTGTTTCCCTTGTATTGATGACAATTGGACAACAAGTGAATCTATCCTTTATGTTTACACCAGGAACCAGGAACAAAAGCATGCTAGAAATTTATGACTAATTTGGGAAGTGTACTCTTTATAGAGTTTATACACGAGTTAAGTGCTTGTAAATTGAATAACTCAAAGTGATTAGTTGTAGTTGACAACTTCTCACACAACCATCACCTGATTCCATTCTTTCAACCAAAATCCCAAATTAGTAATAGTTGAGAACATTAAATTGCCTTAATAACTGATGGTCCAACCATATCTCATTCCAGCTTAGATCTCGAACCTTTAATAAGGTTACTGTTGTACACATTTTAAAACCTACTCTTAGCAAGGGTATATGGTAGACAAATTGTCCTAAACTACTAAGGGCCCAACAATAAAGTCAGACCCAAAGAAGAAAAGAGGGAGCTGTTCCAGCGAAGGGGAAAGCCCAAAAGGAGCACAAGCCCAGAAAGGTTAAATTCCTAGAGACGAAGGAATTAAGAAGACGGACAAAGTCAAATATGACGTGGCCACGATCACCGGTTTCTTTTCTCTCGTCCAAGCAGTTATGGAGATAACTCCCACTCTCCCACAAACCGCTCTTCAACCGCTTCCTTTCAAGGGTATATATACATCAGAAACCATCATTTAGAAGGACATCATAAACACACAAACAAAGCATTTCATAATTTTTTTAGCTTTTCTTAGCTTTAGCCCTAGCGCTTAGTTTTGTCCTAGGCTTAGTAGCCTAGCAGTAGGGTAGCAGTAGTTCGGCAGTTTAGTGTGTTTTCCAAGCATTCAACTATGGAGGTCCATTTTTCATGAATTAATGTTTGTCCAGTTTTTATTACATATCAATCAATGATATTTGTTTTACTTTGTATGGTGTTTTCTTAAGCATTTCATTTCGCATTAACTTTGTCATAAAAAGGGTTGCATTTTGATGATTTTTTACAAATTACTTGTTCATGAGCGAGGCCTCTACATAATAAGGCCGACCATCCTTTCAGAGCAGTACCCCTAGGCACCTTTATTCACTCTTCAGGAATGGTTTTGCTCAGGTAACTTTTTCTAAAGATATATATTTGCATAAGACTGTGAGCAGCATGTTTAGATGTAATATTCTCTAATACATCATCTGGTAATGAGTGGCAAAACTGGCAATAAAAACTTGAGAGAAGGTAATTTCCACTGGCCTTGGGGGAGGGTAGATTCCTTACCAAGGACGCTATGAAGTTGTCACTTGCAACATTTCATGGTAATGCTATATCTTTTATTATGATTGACAAAATGAGCTGCTGCAGATGATTGATCATTCTTTTCACTGAGAAGGAAACCCTGTTACTAGATCGTTTATTGCTGTTACTCTTCATTAACATTTAAAGATTCTTCATTAACATTTAAAGATTCCTGTTACATTTGAATAATAAGGATCTGAATTAGGAACCTTCAACTTGCTACAGTTTGTAAAGCTTTGAATACAGAAGCCAAAGGATCACGATGGCTAGGATCTAGAAATCATTAATCATGCTGGTGGTGTAATGCTAGTTCCATTATGCGCATCCGAAACAGACTTGGCTGTCAACAAAACTTGGAAGACTGGTTTTATGGATGTGGCTTGTGGCATTAGGAAAAAAGAAACTTATGAAAAATAATTAGAAAGTCATGCATAATGGTTAAGAAATCCATGATAGACTAGGCTGTGCACCTATAAAAGTATTAAAATTTGATTAAAATAAAATGAGCGTATCTTTGGTTTCTGAGAGTTCCACGGATGCCAGCCTGACTGTTTTAGTCATGCTGCCATTCAAAAGGGTGATGACTGGTGACTTTAAGTGAGATGTACCACATTCAGAACTTTTTTGTTTTGCCTATTTATAGTGCTATATTTCTTATTTTCGCCACGTTTTACAAAATTCAGATCCACTATTGGTCAAAGCTGCGAGAGGAGAACCTGTTTGCCGTCCCCCGGCATGGATGATGCGCCAGGCAGGAAGGTATATGGCTGTTTACAGAAAGCTTGCAGAGAAACACCCATCCTTTAGAGAGAGATCAGAGACAACCGATCTGATTGTGAAAATTTCTTTGCAGCCTTGGGAAGCATTTCACCCTGATGGGGTTATTATATTTTCTGACATACTCACCCCTCTCCCTGCTTTTGGGGTTCCTTTTGACATAGAAGAAGTCAGAGGTCCTGTCATCCAGTCTCCTATTCGTGATAAAGATGCCTTGAAAGCATTGCATCCAATTGACTTGGAAAAACTTAGTTTTGTAGGCGAATCTCTTAAAATTTTGCGCCATGAGGTGATTGTTGCTTTCTTCATGATGCCTGTGTAAATGCCTCTTGGTGTATGAGTCTCTTCTGTTTCTAAATGCACTCCCTTCCCCTTAGGTTGGTGACAAGGCTGCCATTCTGGGATTTGTGGGTGCACCTTGGACTATAGCAACATACATAGTGGAAGGGGGTACTACTCGTACCTACACCACGATAAAGAGCATGTGCCACACATCGCCTCATGTCCTCGAGGCACTTCTGTCTCACATAACGGAGGCAATTACTGAATACATAGTTTTCCAAGTTCAGGCTGGAGCTCATTGTATTCAAATATTTGATTCATGGGGTGGACAACTACCACCACATATGTGGGAACGCTGGTCTAAGCCTTATATTAAACAGGTAATCTCCAATCTAATTTCTACAATGTGTGACCAGATTATTGTTCATTTGTTGGCTTGTGCTTTTGAACTTGTTCTGTTTTCAAGGCCAGGTAATTAACTCTCTTTATCTGATGAGCCATTAATTCTAGATGCATGCCTACGAACTGCCTTAACAAAAGATGAAATTCCTCTACAATACATCCAACTGATAAAATTGAAAAGGTAAACAAGACTTGAAAATTTTGTCAAATCTTGAGCCCAAGCCCCGCAGATTTGTGATTGGAAGTAAGATTTACTATGTAACTGTTTGTCAAGCTTTGAAATCCCTGACCCACACCTACTGACCTTGTTGAAGCTCCTCCTGAAGTTTCCGTTTTCCTCCTTGTCCATGAGTGTTTTTTTGCATACCTACATGACTTCCTCGCTTTGTTTAATGGTTTATTCCCTTCTTTTTCTGGGGATGAGGGTGGAGGCAGGGTTGCATAGCACGATAGTACTTGTAAAGCTGGTGCTGGTCGTGGGTTTTGTTTTGGTTTGATAACTTTGCAAGGTTTTGTTGAACTGTATATCCGTTCTTGTGAATCTGCACCATACACCAAAGATTTGTGTTTTTTCAGCTGATTACTAAAACTTTTAAAGCAGGCTTTCTCTGCATGACAGTTACAAATTTCTTATTTTAATTTTTGTTCTGCATAAGCTAAAGCTAACAATTGACTTGTGGGACAATTCCTCAGTATGATAACTGTATCTACTCCTCCTATGTTTAAATTGTCTTATTGTAGCCATGAGTTGTTTTGATGGGCATACCTTTTTACTACACCTTCCCTTTTGTGCGGCTGTAATATGTAAGAGCTTGGTAGGATCTGATAGATATTTTAAAGTGCAGATAGTAGATGCTGTGAGGAAAAGATGCCCTGAAACACCGCTTGTTTTCTATATCAACGGAAATGGCGGTCTCCTTGAAAGGATGAAAGATACTGGAGTTGATGTGATCGGGCTGGACTGGACAGTAGATATGGCTGATGGGAGATCACGGTTGGGTCCCGAAATTAGTGTACAGGGGAACGTTGACCCTGCTTTTTTATTTTCTCCTCTTGCAGCTTTGACTGATGAAATCCATAGGTGTCTTTTCAAACTCTTATGTTATTTATCCTTTTTTACAAGTAGGTGGTTTAACTGATTCCTTTTTGGCATTTGCAGAGTTGTGAAATGTGCTGGGCCGAAGGGTCACATCTTAAATCTTGGACACGGCGTTCTCGTCGGAACACCAGAAGAAGCTGTTGCCCACTTCTTTGATGTTGCAAAAAGCTTCAAGTTTGACCGAGTTATTTTCACAACAGAGGAGCCTAAACCAGCAGTTTGAAAGTATTGATTCAATTAGCTGGCCATTTCTGTTAGTTCACCTGATTTATAGAGGAATTTACGTCGTTAGTATCACCTGGTTTATAGAGGATTGTACGTTGTATGATGACGATTTCAGGCTGCATATTCTAAATTCTGACAAAATTCCGATTTTTGTAAATGTTAATGCTGAGGAATTGTTGTAAGACCATATTTATCAACACCAAGATTTTGGTCTCAACCTAATAAAATATAATATGTTATCGTTTCTCTCTCCCCAACACCAAACCCAACACCAATAACATTTAACAACATTTATCAAACACCAAAATTGTTATATCTCCCCTACATCATCCATGAGGAACTAGGTACATATCACTCTTGGATATGTTTTAACATACCAAAATAAGTTCAAATATGGTACTTATAGGTTCAAATATGGTCCTCATAAGTTCAAATATGGTATTCGTAAGTTCAACTATGGTACTTAGAAGTTCAAAAATGGTACAAGAAGTTCAAAAATGTTATTCATTTATCAAATATTATACTAAATTTTTTTCAAAATAATGGTGAAATTACCGACTAGCTAGCCCTCGGATATGTGTTTGAAAACACATCTTTGAGATGGGCCTCTCCGGCCTCTTATTAATTAAGTTAGTAACGTATAATCGGTTATTAATTAAATTTTATAATAAGCTAATAAAATACTTAAATAATAAATACTAAATACTAAAAAAATAAACAAAGTAAGATTTAACTTGTTAAGGTATACGATTAAAGTAAGACATAACTTGTTAAGATATACTACATCCGTATCGAAATAATAGGGACACTTTAACTTTGGACACTATTCACAAATTTCAATTTGACCATCATTTGTGATTTGTGGGTAAAGAAAAAATAGCCGTGTGGGGTCTTTTTTGAAACGTGTCTATATATACTTTCGGAATGTTAAGTTTTTATAATTTTTACGAATACAAAATTAAATATTAATGTCTAGACACTTACATTGGCAAGCGTGAAAAGGTAAATTTGTTCCCATTATTTCGAAATAGAGGGAGTACTATCGAGGATTGTTATTTACAACAACAACAACAACAACAACAACAACAAAGCCATAGTCCCAAAATGATTTGGGGTCGGCTAACATGAATCGTCGTAGAATATCGTCATTGTCACCAATCAAACAAAAAAGGAGCAAGAAGTAATAAGAAAAACAAGGAAGAGAAAGTGGAATTAATGAAAGTAAGAAAGGGAAAAATGTATATATATTATAGAAGAAATATAGTAAGAGATAATAAAAAATAAGTAAAGTTTAAAATAAATGAATAAGTAAAATAAGTATATTTCAAAATAGCATGTAAATTAAAAAATTTAAAAGAATTCTAAAAATAAATAAAAATAAAAATAAGAATAAAAATAAAATAAAAAAATAGAAAGAAACAAAAACATGAAAGCTGTATAAATCAACTGAAGTCATCAATGTATATTCTCTCCCTCCACACTGTCCTATCCAACGCCATATTTTCCCCAATCCCAAGAAAGCTCATATCGTGCTCAATCACCTTCCTCCAAGTTTTCTTAGGTTTTCCCCTACCCCCTTGCAGTTCTATCACTTTGCCACCCTTCTATCCTCCTAATCATGGATTGTTATTTATAATACAAAAATGAATTGTTATCCATTTTGTTAACAACAAAATAAAACAAGAGAGAAAAATTAAGGGCTCGTTCGGAATCATTTTTTGTTTCTAGTTTTCTGTTTTTTACAAAACAAAAAACCAAAATATGAAATTCACAAAAAGTAGTTTCTATTTTTATGTTGTTAGTTTTCAAAATCAAAATGATTACTATAAGTATGACAATTTTTTAAGTTTATGATTCACTCTAAATCATATGACTTTCAAAATCCAAAAACCAAAAACCAGAAATCGACAGTGATACCGAACGAGCCCTAAGATTATTTTTTTGTGATCTAAACTGTATTCATTTTATGTCTATTTATTGAGCATAAAAAAATTAAAGACATTCATATTTTAATTTTATTTATGTTAGTTGTAATATTATTTTTAGGATAAATTGTTTTTACAACCTAAAAAATTAAAACTTGTATTTTACCACCTAAAAAAATTTTAAAACTTATTTTTTACCACCTGAAAAATGGAAAAATTTATGGAAACGTTATGTAGGGGCACTACAAGAAAAATCGCTTAGGCAAGACATTATTGCCTCTAAAAACGGGGATTTAGCGTCTAATGAGTTTTTGAAGCAAAAAAAGTGGATGCCTCTAATAAATCCGTCGCTAATTAGTGGTTGCCTCTAAAGGCCCCTTTTTGAGTCAATACAAAGCGTTGCTTCTAAAAGCTCATACATTTGGAGGCAACCATAAATCCTTGCCTCTAAATATAATTAGAGGCAAGCACATATTATTGCCTCAAATTATAATTAGATGGATCCGTATACATTTGCCACAAAATATAATTAGAGGCAACCACATATATTTGCCTTAAAATATAATTAGAGGCAACCACATATTATTGCCTCAAAATATAATAAGAGGCATTTGTATATTCTTGTCACAAAATATAATTAGAAGCATAACATATATTCTTGCATCAAAATATATTTAGAGGAAATATTAAAAGTCAATTCTAAAGACATTATATATTTAGGGGCAACCATATAATTTTGCCTCAAAATATAATTAGAGGCAATATAAAAAGTCAGGGGCAACCATATGAAATTGCCTCGAAATATAATTAGAGGCAGTATAAAAAAGTTGTTTCTTAAACGACTTATATTTAGGGGCAACCATTTAATTATGCCTCTATATATAATTAGAGGCAATATATTTTTTTAAAATAAAATATTGATATTTAGATGCAATTTGATATTGTCATAAAAGGTGGTTAGAGGCACTGAAATTAAAGCTAGCGTATTTATTTCATACATTAGCAAGCACAATCACCTATAAGAAATAACCATGACAAATTAACAAAAGTAAACCAACAAATTTTATAGGAATAATAATCAACTCCAAATAATATTATTAAACAAAAGAGAACCAATTGTTGTTCAATCTCAACCAAAAAAATACCTTAGGGCTTGCAACAACCCGCAAACCAAAACTAACAAAAACCACAAAAATAACATGTCTTAGTGAAGGAAATGTGTCCTTCACCCAAGGTGCATTAGTCTAATACCAAGGTTCAGATTAATTACGAACAATCACTACTACAAAACACATCATTTCTCGACCCTAGGGCCTCGACGCTGAGGGAGTACTGTCAGTAACAAATTATGAGTTGCGTGTTTTGTCGACGATTTTATGCGCCTTCTTATATCCCGTCTACTATAAGCGTCGAGATATAACTAAATAGACACATGCCCAACACGTGGTCATATTTAGAAGCCCGCCTGTTTTTTTTTGCGTGAGAACTGAAAACCGTCCCCACTCACAGTCCTCGTTCATCTCAACCCTAAACTAATACCTTCTCTCCTCTTTTTCTATCACTTTGAAAGTTCCAGATGTAAGTCCTTACAATCAATTTTCCTCTTTCTTTTCATCTCCTTGGTTCCTCTTTCTTTTCATCTCCTTGAGATTTTTTTAATTTAGTTTGTCACTATTATTATTATCATGATTCATATACGAGAAGATCTATTTGATGGTTTACATAGTTCAACAAGCTTTCGAAGATTCCCTATTCTCCCATGACCGAGCGGTCTATTCCAGTCTTAGATCATGGTCTCATGGTGGCCAGGTCAGTTCACAACTAATTTCAATTTCAATTTGGAACCTTTTAAATTGTTTTTTCTGGGTTTTGTTGGTGATAAAATCTAGGTTTAAATTTACTTTCTGGGTAAAAATTGAATCGAATATAGGGGGTTACAAATTGAATCAAATATAGGGGGTTGAAAATTGAATCGAATTTAAGTTTTGATGGATTGTAGGGTTTTGATATTTGGGAATCAAATAAAATTCACGGGTGATTTATTTTTCCATGTGAAAGAATATGGTATTTGATGTCTGATCTTTTTTTTCCAGTTTAATTGATTACAAATGCTGAAACTGCATTTTTCGTAATCCTTCAACTATTACTCTATATTTCGAATTCAGTAGTCATAAGATAATTTGAGAATTGGAGTCATAATATTTATTGCTGGATAACCTAATTTTGTGATTCTAAGGGCATATCAATATAAGCTGAAGGGGTTGTCAAAAAAAAATATAAGCTGAAGGAACGTGATAGATAATTTGAGAATTGGAGTACTATAAGAAGATACTTTGCTTGAGAGAGCCTCACATCCTGTTAAACTCTAGGTGCACACAAGCAATTCAGTTATTATGTTTGGGTTTTAGTATTTAAGAATTAGAAGTCCTCATCTTTTTAGTTTTATGAATTGTCATAAGATCTACACCTCTCCATTAATTGCTTCTTTGTCACCACCTCTGCATATAGTTTTTGGAGTTTGAAGAATATCCAAAGAATCCTATTGTCTTGAGCTAATAAGGAAAACTTGAAATCTGAATTAACAACGATTCAGATTGGTGTAAAACAAGTATGGTTATTAATTCAGTTTGCCTGCAAAAGGTCAATGATATAAAACAATTGAGGAAGTGGTCACTGCTAGTGGAGTTTGGTATTCACGCCCCCTTAATACATTGTTGGTAGGAAGGACTTGTTTGTCAGTTTTAAGGCATGATATAAGTAAATAATGTTATCTGTTAAAGCACATGGGTAATGGGTTACAGGGATACATGGGAATGAATATGGGCACTTTACATATAGTAAGTTGTTGTAAATTTCAGGAGCAGCTAGCTGAAAGGGAAAAACATTTATATTTAATACTAATACTAATACTAATACTTGTGTCTATGGATTAAGGTTGCTGCTTAAATTATTTCTTATTCATGTCCTTGTCGTTAAGTGCTAGCTAGGTATAATCTGTTTGACACAAGGACTTATATTTAATACTAATACTAATACTTGTGTCTATGGATTAAGGTTGCTGCTTAAATTGTTTCTTATTCATGTCCTCGTCGTTAAGTGCTAGCTAGGTATGATCTGTTTGACACAAGGACTTATGCCATATGCCAGGAATAGGTTGCTGCTTATCTGGTTTCATATCCATTTTAATACGAAGTATAAGCTTAAGTTACATGATACTTTTATGTGTGTATCCTATTTATGACATTAACCAACAATATAATATTTGGGTAGTATTCAACTTTTTGGGTAAGGGGAGGTGGAACTGAAGGATTATTATATTCCCTCCGCCTATTGATTGGGATCCAACTTGGTTTAACTTAACTCGATTCAGGACTCGATTCAGTGCTACCCTCTATTTTATGAATTGTATTTAGTTTTAATGTTGACAGTTGACACTGGTGTATTTTTTTTAATTATTTGTTGTTCTGATGTCGTATTTGCATAGATTTGCTGCATATATTGTCATACATGCACTACTACAAAAGCTTTGTTTTATGGACGCATGGAGCTAAACGCTTGGGTATGAGCGTTGGTGGAAAAAAAAATTAGTCACGACGCTCTTTGTCGTCCATGGGTTTTTAGACAGTTATAGGCGTCGAGAATGCACGGGCAATACACATGATGTTTTTTCTAATTAGCTATTGTTTCCCGCAACTTCTCCTTTTCGGGGAAAAGAAAAACCGCCTCAATAAATTCTCATCACCGCCTCTCATCTCGTGCTAAAGAATCTCAGATCTACTCTTCTCTCATTGGAAAGCTCTTACAGGTAGCTTCCTCATTTGTCTTCTGTTGGGCATGTCTTCCTCTGTCTCGCCTCTCCCATTGTTCTTAATTTTATTCTCTGAACTTGTAGATCTTGTTCGGTATTCCCATGGTTATTTATCATCTTCTACCTTGTCCTTCTTGTGAAGGGTAAACAAAATTTTCGTTTACATTTCTTTTATTTTGATTTTGATTTTTTTCTTTTGTCTTTTCAATTTTCGTTCTTCTTTTTTGAAATCTGAATTTCTAGGGTTTTAGGTATTTCTTTCCAGTTCAGTCATATTGTTTGATTTCGTTCTTCTAATATAATTGGTTTAAACCGGAGTAATTTTGGGTTCACCCTTTAAATTGGGTTTATATTTGTCTATCTTGAGTAGAAATTTGCGGTTCTAGCCCTATTTTATATTATGTTTTTCGTTTTTGTGTGTTGTTAAAATCTTTGTTCTTTTTCGCTTGATATTCTGTCATGATTCAAAGGTAAAGTGTGATGGATTTAAGGGACCTAATAAGCTTAAGATGTTGACATAATGTTTTGCACTACATATGGCTTAATGCTGGCTATAATTGAGTTGCCTTCCTCTTGATTTGTTGTATCTATGCCTCCTGTCTACTGTTGATTCTATAAATTACTACGAGTACAAGAATAATTTTCTTTTCCAGCCTCGTACAGGCAAAATTTAGTCCATGTCTGCTGTGAGGCTTGCTTGTATTTCAAACTCGTCAATGTTTTTTAGTGTAATAAGAAGCACTAGCGAGAACCTAAACCTTGACACTTCTGTGATGTAAGACAAGGTTGGAGCTTTGATATGTGATTCATGCTCTTTTAAGTATTAGTAACAATAGATTTTTTTCATTGAATATCTTAGGAGCTGTGATTATGTTGTTTTGTGCCTGAATTCCTAGTGTTTCGACGAGTTTGCAGTTGTAATTGAGGAACTTTTGAGCCTCGGAATGGGACTTTTAGATGGGCTCCCTGTCCCTATTGACAAAGTTGCAAGTATACAATGATTTAGTGAGTTATAACTTTTTATTTTGTCCTTCGTGTTTACATATTACTCTGTGAAATGTGTTGTTGTGTCATGTGATGATGCTACACTTTATAATTTGTATTTCCGGGGAAACTTTGCCACAGTTCGTCTTGCTTCCAAATGTATGTTGTAAAATTATTCTCATTTGTTCTCTTAGTTTGTAAAATTATTCTATTGTATTTTGTAATATTATTCTAATTTGCCACAGTTCGTCTTGCTTCCAAATGTATTTTTCCACAGTTCGCCTCCATAGTTCATTTTCATTTTGTAAAATTATTCTAATTTGTTCTCTTAGTTTCCAATTGTATATGCACCAAGTTTTGGTAAACTCTTGTCGTTACTTTTTGTATACATTTACCTGTTCTTGAGTCTCAAAATATCTTTCCTTTTCGCGTAGATTCCATTTATGGGTGATAAATAAAATAGATCTTTATGTCTGAGGAGTTTTTGTCAAGATAAGTAGAAAAGAATAGTGGGTTATCTGTTTAATTGAACTTTGTGATAAATTATATGTTTATATCTCATAAAGTTTTTAGGTAAATACTTCTATGTCTTAAAATTGTCTAGTATTACTTCTAAATGCCTACGTTAAATGTTTTCCTTTTGATAGTGAAGTGTACACACAAGAATTATTGTATATCAATTATCAAGCGCTTAAATATTCATAGTTTTGCTCGAATAAGTGTAAGGCTATTAATCCTTTGTAATTGACTGCAATTTCTCCGTCTGTGTTCAGCAAGTGATGTTCTTGGGGCAAAAATCCTTCAGGTCTATCACACGATCCTACTACTGAGGGGTTGCTGGCGCGCTTCACATCACTAGGTAACGTTGTAGCTAAGATTGTCGAGTATTTTTCTGGTTTTCACATCTTATTATCATTAGCAATTACGGAGTACTTCATTTTAGGTCATTTTTATAATGTCCCCAACATGCTCCCCTGTCAAAACAAGGCATCAAAGCTTCCTGAGTAGGATCTCCACTTTTTGAAGGATATATAATACCAGAAAAATTGAAAAGGAATTCCTGGCGTGAACATGTATTCTGAATACTTGGGTACAAATTTTTTTGACAAAGCAATTGTTTGAAATTAGTATAGAACAGTAAGAGATATAAGCGGCATGTATGAAAATTTTGGTGGGGTTTTGTAAAGATGGGGATTAATCTGTGATGGAGATCATGTGGCCATGTGGGCTTTTGTATTACAAAAGAGGCATTGGTCCCTTGCTTTTTCCTCTAAAATGCTTAATTTGGGAGATAAATATGGCTTATAATACAATCTACCAGGTATATGAAACCTCATTGTTTGTGTAGGAGGGAGATTTTTAATCACCTTGCAAGTTGGCTGGAGGATGCAAGGCAACACGCTAATGCTAACATGACAATCATGCTTATAGGTACAATTGTGATCGTGGAAGGTGAATAGTTTCCCAAGGGACATGGATTGATATTTATGAGTGTTCTGCAAAAACTGCTCAAAATGTTCAAAAGGTATTGAAATGCTTTTGAACGTTGTTGGCCAATTCCTTGAAAGTCAATATAGTTTATTATGGCTGTTGAAAATTAATTAATTACTTGCAGGGTGAAGTTATGAGATTTGTGTTAAAGATGAATGACCGTGTGATTCAAGTCTCGTGTATCCTGGCTTCATATGGCTCCATAATACAGAGAAGTTCTGGTATTGAGATTATTCAAGTAGGTCCAAATCCGCAAACAATGAGAAACTGCATCAATTCTTGAAGAAGAGAGAAGCTTTAATTAATTTAAATTTCTCAATGCTTCTAATGTAAACAATTTTGGAGGAAGTATGCCTTGATAGTATACAGTATTATAATAGTATTGTAACTGTTTTTTGTTGTCCTTGTAAGACTCAATCAAACCTTATTTTGTATTTTATATCATTAATAATGAATAGAATTCAACATTTAGACCTTCTATGGTTATTAGTCATTTATCATTATTGAATTTTATTTTTGTATAATAGTTTAAAATTGATTGTATATATGTTGAAAAAAAGGCTTTATACAAATAAATCTGAGCGCTTTTTGATGTCATGATAGAGGGTTCAATTAGATTTATAGCTCCCGCAAAAAAATATAGACGCTTTTTAGCGTCGAGAAAATGCAATAAGTAATTGTGGGACGAAGTGGGAATATGGATACACTCGTCGCTAAAATAAATATCTTGACGCCTATTAGCGTCGAGAATCTCGACGCTGAAGGAAAATCTTGGACGCTAAAAAGCGTCGACAATCTCGGCGCAAAAAAGCGTCGAGAAGATTCTCGACTTTAATTTTCTCGACGCTTATGTAAAGCGACGAGGGATAATTTCTAGACGCTTTTCGACGACGGTAAACAGTCTATATAGCGTCACTAAAAGGCGGGATTTGTAGTAGTGAATTAATTAAGTGAGCTCAAGTGATCGGAACAGCTAGCTGGAGCAATGCTTTCGATCAGTGAGTTCTAATCTATATATTAGGCCCACAACTTACTCTTGACCGAACCTATAAGGTCACACCAATGGCATGTTACAGATCATCGGATTAAATGAATCGGAAATTCATTTAATAGCTTTTCAGGAATTAGTTCGGAAAAACATAAATATACGATATGACGTTGGATCAGAATCGTATATCATATCGCGAATATTCGTAAGCTAGGAGAAACGAATAATCGTATCGTATGACGGTGATTCGTCAAGTACTATACGATAAACAATAGCCGTAAGGCATTGGTCGCGGATACGAGCAATATGAGGCTGCCGGCCCATCGAGCCAAGCGCGCAAGGCCCAACGAGCCAGTAGCTCGCCAGCAACGAGAGCAAGCCCAAGGCCACGGCTAGGCGCGCGCGGACAGCAGCGCTGGCAGCAAGCAAGCAGCGAGGCCCAAGGCCCACGGCTGCGTTGCCTTGTGCGCGCTGTTGTGGGCTTGTGCGTGTGTAGCTGGCCGGTTGAGGCCTTGTGCCTTGGCCGGTCATGTTATAACCTTAGGGTTATAACACACCACCTCCCATTATGTTTTCCAACACAACACAATTCTAATTGTACGTGAGTTCAGAAAAAACTAATCAAAGAGAAACCCTAATTCTCTCTTAATTTGCCTCCGTTCATACCATTCTTCCCTAAAAGCTAAAAACTCTTGAGTGACGTCTAAGCTATGAATCTCGAGACGGATCTGAACGTGCTGGTGAACCAAATAGAGGAACGACAATTGAAGTTCTTTGCTCGTGTTCGTGAATTTTTGAACTAGGGAAAACACGCTTCGAATGTAAGTTTGCTTAATCTGTACTTTATACATGCTTCCTGGCTTTGGGTATTGTTCCGCTATGTGTATTTAACTGTATTCCCTATAGTGGTATCAGAGCAACATGTATTTTAAGTACTTTTTAGCATGTTAATATGTTTTTGGTGCTGTCGAATTTTTCTGAATTTTTTCATGAATTTACGAAATATTTCTGGATTATTGGATAGATCATAGAATATGTTATGAATTCAAAAATTGTCGGAAATTCGATTTTTCTGAACCTAGTCTGATTTAAAACGACGTTTTAAGATCAACTCAAGAGAACAGAATCGCAAAATAGGCCCCGAAATTTGATTTTTGGGCGTTTTTGTTAATTAATGAATTAAATTAACAATTTTGGAAAGTTTTTCAATTAATTGCAAGACCGAAACTACTCGAAATTAATTGAAATTTTGCGCTACTGTTCTTGGCTATATTTTAAAATTATGGTAAAGTTTTCGGCCATAAATGTTAAGTATAAACCCTAATTTTATTTTTCCCTAAATTGGTGATTTTTAGATCGTAAATTAATTTTTTAAATACTTTAGATCTGGAAATTGTTTTAATTGGGAAAGGGAATATAATTTCATGATAAATGGAAGTTTCTAAAAATTATTGTATTAAAATTTTGATTAGATTCGTTAATTTAATCATCACTTAAACCAAATTGATAAAAATCTGAAATTTAAATGTTTAGAACGATTTGAAATTTTGGATTGGATTATCAAATATGTTCAAAATTTTGTTGTTAATTATCGTTCGTTAAATTTGAATGTTTTTATCCAAGATTTAATAAATTTTGCAAAATTGGATTGTTGGAAAATTAATTAAATCACCCACTTTGTTATTTTTCGAAAATAAAACGATTAATTTTG
Organism: Spinacia oleracea; assembly: GCF_020520425.1. NCBI lineage: Eukaryota > Viridiplantae > Streptophyta > Magnoliopsida > Caryophyllales > Amaranthaceae > Spinacia > Spinacia oleracea. The sequence goes on from NC_079490.1 coordinate 109,917,183, forward strand.
TTTATTTCAAAGGAAAATAACGTCATGCAAATAAAGTTCCCTGAAATTATTGGTTAATTGGCTCGTATGGCACCAGCGAAAGGCACGGAACATGGGTGTGCGGTGTGTGTGGCTGGGCGTAGCCCATGCGCGCTGCCTCCCCGTAGCTTGGCGCAGCATCGCGAGGCAGCCAACAAGCGAGCTGGGCGTGCCAGCGCGCGCTGGCCAAAGCAGCGAGCAAGGCAACAACTATGCCTTGGCTCAGCGACGAAGCAGCGAGCAAGCAAGGCACAAAGCTGACCTTGGCTTGCGAGCAGCGACGAGCAAAGCAGCAAGCAACAACATCAAGGCTGCGGTGATGTGCGGTGGGCTTTGCGAGGCAGGGGCGTTACTCCTCGAGGCCTCGTATGGCCACAATGCACTTGGCGATGTTGGGTTGGGCGCAAGCCTGGCCCGTATTGCAAAAAATTGGCTATTTTATTCGTTTGGGCTTTAAATTTTATTTTTGCATGAAATGGCTAACGGTGGATATTTATTTATTTATTTTATTTAACTTGGGCTGGGCCGTGAGTTTAATTAAATATTTAAAATTAAATTATCCAAATTAAAATATTGGTTTGAGTGGGAGCCATTTAATGAAATTAAAATGAAATAATTATTTTAATTATTTTCGTAGGGCACCATTATTTTAATTAAATTAAATTTTGATTAGAATAATTCTAAGGATTAATAATTCAGAATTGATAAATCTTTTAGGACGTACGCGTTTTATGTGAACGTGATTTTTAAATAAATCATGTAAATACTTGCATATTTATTTGGGCCATTCGTTTTAGGATACGAATGGATGCATGCATAGAATGTATATTTTATGTATTGCAGGTACTCAAGTGACTAGTATAGCCAATCTAGGATAGTTAAATACGGTCTACATATCGTTTTTCTTTGAATGTAAAGTTTTAAATATGGTATGCGTACCATTGAAATTTTGATGTAATTATTTAATTATTTCAATTATTTCTAGGAAATTTAGAACTTTAAGTTAGCTTATTGAATGAAGTTCAAGACGATGCCAAGCTAACAAGGTGAAGAAGATTGGATGCTTCAAGACAAAGTTTTGGGCCATGCTAGTTCACCAAAATTAATTTATGCACTATATATATTGTGAATGAATGTATATTATGCATGAATGTTGTTTGTATGCTCGATTAGATTTAGCTCACTAAATAATCGAACCGACATAGAAACAACTAGGTCCAAAGTAATATTGAGTTTATAATTGCATGCCTTCCAAATCAAGCGCTTACAAAAATCTAAGGACCTAAGATAGTAGGTTTCCGCCAAAGCGAGGTGCTATTTTAATTGACTTAGATGGTAAGGTATCCCAAAGGAACACGTTGATTGTGGTTGTAACTCAAACAACAATGGCATATGTTGTGGCAATGGGATAAATTATGGTATTAATTTATTAACCAAGTGTAATTTGGAGATTACTAGCAATTGGTGTTGCTTACCTAGAATCTTAAAAGACTTAAGACTGCCAAAGCTGCTTAAGGATTTAGGACTTTTAGGGTCTTGGAATCGTTTCAAAAGGTGGCATCCTATACAAAAGGTCTCCCGACGGCCTCAACCTCCGATGTATTGACAAGCACGAAGCAAAAAAATCCATGGACACCGTACATGCCGGGGTTTGTGGCACTCACATGAATGGGAAGATGCTAGCTCTCAAAGTCATTAGGGCTTAGTATTACTGGACCACCCTCGAACGGGACTGCTACTTCTTCGTCTAGAGGTGTCCTATTTGTCCAAAAATGTGCGAACCTGAAGCACATTCCTCCATCCTTGCTATATTCACAATCATCACCATGGCCATTCTCAGCTTGGGGTATCGATGTCATCAGCAAGGTCACTCCAACAGGCACCGGGGGTCATAAGTTTATACTGGTTACAATCGATTATTTCACTAAGTGGGTCAAAGCCAAATCTTTCAAAGTACTGGGTTTCAAGAAACTGGCCCAGTTCATACAAGAAAACATCATATGCAGGTACGGTGTTCCTTACAAGTTCATCATATCAGACATCAGTGACCAGGGAACCCATTTCCCAGGCGAGTGTGAAGATCTATTCACTGAGTACAAAATTCAACATCACCGTTCTTCGCCTTATCGCCCACGGACCAATGGGGCAGTTGAAGCGGCCAACAAAAATGTCAATAATATTATCATGAAGATGACAACCAATTACAAGGACTGGCCCTAGAAACTACACTTTGCATTGTGGGGGTATCGAACTTCAATTCGCACTTCAACTGGCGCAACTCCATTTTCATTGGTATATGGAATGGAAGCAGTATAACCTATTGAGTTGGATCTTCCTTCTTTAAGGATAGTCCTCGAAAGAAAAATCCCACAAGTTGCATGGGTACAATCAAGATACAATGAGCTAGTCATTCTCGATGAGCGCCGGCTATTAGCCGCTCACCATGTACAAGTTTATCAGCGCCGAGTGGCCAGACATTTCAACAAAAGGGTCAAAACACGGAACATCACTGAAGGCGAGCTTGTCCCGAAGACCCTTCGCAAAAGCGTCATGGACCCAAGGGGAAAACTCAGACCCAACTTGGCCGGGAAATACATTGTAAAGAAAATCCTTTCCGGAGGACCAGTCGAGTTAACAGATGTCGATGGGACCGAGTTACGTTCTTTGACGAACCTGGATCAACTCAAGAAGTTTTATGTCTAAATTCGAAGTTTAAAGTTCAATGTTCAAAATGTTCTGTAAGTTAAAACTACGTTCGGCCTGATTCCATAACAGGACAGGTAGGCAACCTCATTCCGAGGCCCGGCCAATTTCATACAAAAAAATCAAAATTTCCTCAATTAAGGGCATTCTAAAAAACAAATCAAACCAAATTTGAAGTTCAATTGTTTTTGTTCTTATTCCAAATGTGCAAATCAAATAAAATCATGTTCAAGTGGAATTTGACACAACTTTCAAATAACTGTTGTTTTAGGTTACAAGGATGGGATCAAGTGAAGCAAAGTTATTCAAAGCCATTTCACTTCCACTAAATACATTTCCAAAATACATTTTCTAAACCCCTGTAATACACATCCCGTACAAGTACAATTTCAAACAATTAAAGCCTACAAAGATCTAGGGTTGGGCGACTATGCTCTTGAGCCCTAGAACGTCGAGTATTATCCCCTTGCCCTTCTTGTAATCATTCATCCATCTTCCCATTGTGGAAGCGGCGGGAGAAGGGACTAGCAAATCTTCTAAGGCGGGATGATGACGAGCCTCCTCTGAAACCCGAACGGTCAAGCACCGAATGGGCCACGCTTTCATCTCCCTCCTCATAAGCTATTGATGTAGGATGTCTAGTTGTAGAACCTCTGACTCCCATAGACTCAGAGAAAGAAATGTCCCTCTGGCTTGGACCTTTCATCAATACAACATACCCCGTAGACAGAGTAACAGGCTCTGGTGGGAATAGAATGCTCAAGAATGGTTTGGCAACCCAATACCTCCTCCACCGTATAAGACAGTCAATGTTCAGTACAACAGGATTCAGATGCTCCATAGCACAATCCGGAATCTCTTGCCTCAAGCCATATTGTCTCATCACTCGAGCAGGAGAGTAGAAGACCAATGTAGAAAGGCTAGGCACCCTCAAGACAGTAGAGCCAGGTGCATGTCTCATGGAAGAAATTCCCGACCACGGAATTACCCACCTGATGGAAGATCCAATCCCTGAGAGTGTGCAGCGCCACTCATCCAAGGAAAGTCGGCCATATAGCATAGGCAGCACAGTGAATCCCTTTCTATTATAGCTTGCCATGTTCTCTGGTGGTGCCACCAACATGAGTCTCTCCATAAGCCAGACCTTGGGGAAAATACCAGAAAATAATTCAATATTCAATGTTCCAAATACAAATGGTAATTTCAATATACAAGAAACTCCAGGTTCTTACTTGGAGTAACTCCGGGCTTCCCGAAGGCATGGAAGAGGAGTCCGACTTCAGCATATCAAGACCTAGCAGTGTCTCGCCAATCACGAGCGGCATTGGGTCTCTACCACAAGCGAACTGCTCCACGATCTCTATTATGGAGGCATGACCATTGCCAAACCCATGCTTCAAAAAGGTGAAGCGAGCAAAGATACAAAAACTCAAAGCCCTCAAGCGGTAGACCTTGGGGATGTCCACTCCAGAAAAATGGGTAATAAAGAGGGATAAGTCCACCCCTCGCCCATATACAACAACACTCAAAAGTGGGGGCTTAAGGCCCAAATACCTCTCAAAATTTGAAGAGAAGTGTTCTTCAACACTAGGCAGACAAGGGTCTATCATAAAGGGCCAATCAAATATAGCAAAACTCTTCAGGGAGGGGACATACCTCGTTGTTGCCAAAGCGGAAAACGTGGTGCACTGGATCAAAAGCCTTTAAAGCAGGATAGACGAAATGAAAATCATGTTTCACGAACCAGAAGGAGACGATCACCCCAAGATGCATGACATCTAGTTCTCTTTTCTCCAGTATTCCTTGCAAACCTAGCCACAAGTTCAAGGCATTTTCAAAAGACACAGCCATTTGATTTCTTTTTTGTGAAGAAGTTGAGGGTGAAGTGGAACAGAAAAAAAGAGGAGCAATAAAAATGATTTGAGAGCCCTCTATTTATACAAGAACCAACACTTATGGCGGTACTTGGAAATACCACCAGCACTGGGCGCATAGCCTGCGCCAGGCGCATGGCCTGCTAAAAGGACTAGCCCAACGTCCCCCTTTATGCCATCGAGTACGCCTCTCTTCATGGCATTGTACAATCGAAGCTTCAATGATTTGTGCCGAATATTTCAAAAGCCGCAAGTTGCGCAAATTCAAGCAGTTCGAATCAACACCCGGGTAAATTTCGGGTTATTTGTTCAAATTTCAAACATTCTAGTCCTAGACCGGCGTGTTAAGTCGAGTCATCATATGCATAAGAAAAAGTTGAATATACTTTGACTTGCGAGTTTTTATAACCAAAAAACCTCAGTCAAAGTGTGGGCTTATAGTGGGTATATACACCCGAAAAAACACTAGTGGAAAACTATTCAATTGCGTCGCTCATTTAAGCTCATTTGCGTCGCACATTGGTGCGACGCAATTGGCTGCGACACAAATGACTAAAGTCATTTGCGTCGCACATTTGGGCGACGCAAATGACATTTTTTTCAACATGCTGAAAAGTCATTTGCGTCGCACTTTAGCTAAAAGTCATTTGTGTCCCACTTTAGCTAAAGTGCGACGCAAATGATTTTTCAGCATATTTAAAAAAAAAGTCATTTGCATAGAAGATTAGATCGCAAATGACTCTTTTTTTTTCTTTTTTCGGGTATTTTTATTTAGTAGGTTCATTTCATGTTTGCCCGATCACATTACACTAAATATACATCAGCATAAAATAAAAGTAAATAATTAGTTGAAAATTTCGGCAAAGTCTTCTTTGTAATTTGACCCTTCCCAATACCGAGAATGTTATAATACACATAAACCTGTCAATAAAGTTTTACAACCCAATATTATAAAAGGCAAATCCACTATAGATCAACCAACATGTTGATAACGAACCTAACTACACTTTAAGCATAAAAATTAAGGTACAATGTTCCTTTTTGTATTCATGCACTCAAATAGACAAGCACGCATGTCTACATTAACCATGAGAACAGACCGACAAAGTCTGGCAAGCAAAATCGGGGCCTTCAAACTTATTTGGTTCACTTCAATTCTTCTGAATCCAACTAATTTCTTAATTTGGGAAGGAGAGGAAGGGAAATAGGATGAATGTAGCGGAACGTAGAAAATGGGAATATAGAAAGGATCCACTTTCCAGCCAACGTATCCGCTGAAAACCCCAAACCAGGTCCACTATCAATTTGAAACTTGAGCAAGGGAGGGAAGAAAAAAGTCACATATTACTTACTATATAAAATATAGTCAGTGAGGATAAAAAGTTAATCAAATTCTACTCAAATTAACTAAACAATATATTTATCTACCTGCTGGAAGAGCTCCTCTCAATCTGGGCAGAATCTGGTCTGCATCTCCGCAGAATCTCTGGCCTACAACCTGCAATCTATCAACAGCTTCTTTAGCCAAGTGAAGTTCTTGAATACATGACAACTTAACATCAGAAAAAGAATGAACTTACAATCTAAAGATTTCCCAAAAAATTTGTCCATTAAGCATATAAGCATAACTCAACAAATCAACTACCCATGAAACATGTACAATAGTATCAGTGAGTTCCCCAACCCCTAACCTCCTAAAATATATTCCAGACCTCTTTTTATGTTCCAGAGAAGCTAAATTTCATTATTAAGAAAGCAATATATTGTTAGGTTATGATACATATGACAATTCATAAATCATGCGGAAAAACCATTTAGCCAGGAATACATATTATTTACACATAATCATATAGCATAGTTTAGATGCATACTCTTTGTTGCGTGCCTTCCCTAGCTGCGCCCGAACCGAACAAGAACAAGTCTTTAGGACTCCAAGTGTCGTCCCTCCGTAGATAGTCCACAGCACGTCCGGATCCGCCTTAAGATTGACCAACTAGAATCGCCCTTAAGGTACTAAAGATTTTCGGCACTTATAGTCAAGGAATGTGTCTGAATTTTCTCTCAAAAACTCACTTTGAATACTTGAATAATCTATGAAAATATGTGACCCTAGGCAGCTATTTATAGAGTTATGGAAAGGGTTTTGGAATCCTATTAGGATACTAATTTATTTAATTATAACCCTACTAGGACTCTAATTAAATAATCATTATCTAATAGTTTTAGGATTTAATCACACTTCGAATCCCGATTGCTTCAGGATTCCCGCACAAGCATTGCACGAGCACCGTACACCCGCGCAAGCCTTGCGGCCCACGCTAGGCGCACAGCGCTTGGCCCACTGCTGTGCTCCGCGCGCGCGCCCAAGGCCTTGGCTGGGCCTGGCCTTGCGCTGGGCCTGGTCGAGGCTTGGCGTGCGCTGGTGTGCGTTGGCTCGCTGGGCGACGGCCTGGCTTTGTGCTGGGCCTTCGTCTAGCGGGCCTCGTCCGATGCTAATTCGTACGATACGCTTCCGATTAAATTCCCGATTCCGGAATTCATTTCCGATACGAACAATATTTAATATTTCCGATTCCGGAATCAATTTCCGTTTCGAACAAATATTTAATATTTCCGTTTCCGGAATTATTTTCCGATTCCGATAATATTTCCGATTCTGACAATATTTCCGTTTCCGGCAATATTTCCATTTCCGATAATATTTTCCGATACGTATCATGTTTCCGTTTCCGGCAACATCTACGACTTGGATAATATTTATATTTCCGATACGATCCATATTTCCGTTTCCGGCAATATCATCGTTTCCGGAGTATTCATTTCTTGCCTGTGACGATCTCAGCTCCCACTGAAACCAAGATCCGTCGATTCCGAATATCCATAGATGGAGTATTTAATGCCATTAAATACTTGATCCGTTTACGTACTATTTGTGTGACCCTACGGGTTCAGTCAAGAGTAAGCTGTGGATTAATATCATTAATTCCACTTGAACTGAAGCGGCCTCTAGCTAGGCATTCAGCTCACTTGATCTCACTGAATTATTAACTTGTTAATTAATACTGAACCGCATTTATCAGACTTAACATAGAATGCATACTTGGACCAAGGGCATTATTTCCTTCAGTCTCCCACTTGTCCTTAGGGACAAGTGTGCATTTCCTAATTCCTTTGTCGCTCGATGCTTGCTCTTGAACATAAGGTAAGAGTTGTCATCCTTATTATGTCCAGAGGTGTTTCTCGGTTTCAGAGTTCAACTGATCAAATAAACAGATAATCATAGCCTATGATTCATCCGAGCACGGCCATGCATTTCACAGTTTCTAGCTCTCCGAGTGGCCTTGTACAACTTTTAAGCATCTCATCCCGATTTATGGGAGGACAATCCCAATCTTGTGATCTTGAGATTAGACTTCGTTTGATAGGTGATTACCTGAGCGTTGCCTTTATAGCCTCCTTTTACGGTGCGACGGTTGGTCAACGTCAAAGCAACCAGTTCTCAAACAAGTAATTTCAATTCACTCAGGTATTGAGGATTTAGTGTCTAATAATTTTAATGAAATTTACTTATGACAGATTTTCATCTCTTACAGTAAAGTTTCATAGGTCTTGTCCGATACTAGTCTTCCCAAAGTAAGTATCTATGCAAATGATTATGACATTGCCATGTCCACATAGTTCAAGAAACAGAACTACTAGTCATCTTGCATTCTAATCGTCTAACGTTTTCTATGCGTCCAATTTTATAGAAAACTCCAACTAGGGACCATTTTTAACCTTTGACATTCAAGTTCACTTGATAGACATTTCTTAGTCACAGGACTGGTCCTGACAGTCTATCTTGAATATATCGTCAAATTGAAGGGACTCATCATTTAATAAACCACAAATTAAATGGAAAAATGAATTCTTTTCATTTATTGTGAATGATTAACCAATAATGTTTTACAAAGATTTAAACTCTAAAACTTTAAAACATTAAACAGAGACATCAAAGGCATTCTCCAATATGCTTGATTCCCATAGCTGCAGTGTGCGAGTTGTGCTTCGCTTGCGGCAGAGGTTTAGTCAATGGATCTGATATGTTGTCATCAGTTCCAATTTTGCTTATCTCGACTTCTTTTCTTTCAACGAACTCTCGTAGAAGGTGAAATCTACGAAGTACATGCTTGACTCTCTAGTGGTGTCTAGGCTCCTTTGCTTGTGCAATAGCTCCGTTATTGTCACAATACAGGGCTATTGGTCCTTTAATGGAGGGGACTACACCAAGTTCACCTATGAACTTCCTTAGCCATATAGCTTCCTTTGCTGCTTCATGTGCAGCAATGTACTCCGCTTCAGTTGTAGAATCCGCAATGGTGCTTTGCTTAGCAATTTTCCAGCTTACTGCTCCTCCGTTGAGGCAGAAGACAAACCCAGACTGTGATCTGAAATCATCTTTGTCGGTTTGGAAACTTGCGTCCGTATAGCCTTTAACAATTAATTCATCATCTCCACCATAGATCAGGAAGTCATCTTTGTGCCTTTTCAGGTACTTCAGAATATTCTTGGCAGCAGTCCAATGCGCCTCCCCTGGGTCTGACTGGTATCTGCTCGTAGCACTGAGTGCATACGCAACATCCGGGCGTGTACATATCATAGCATACATTATTGAACCAATCAATGATGCATATGGAATCCCATTCATTCATCTACGCTCATCAAGTGTTTTTGGGCACTGAATCTTGCTTAGAGTCATTCCATGAGACATGGGTAGGTAGCCTCGCTTGGAGTCCGCCATCTTGAACCTATCAAGCACCTTATTGATATAAGTGCTTTGACTAAGTCCAATCATCTTTTTAGATCTATCTCTGTAAATCTTGATGCCCAATATGTACTGTGCTTCTCCTAGATCTTTCATCGAAAAATATTTCCCAAGCCAAATCTTGACAGAGTTCAACATAGGAATGTCATTTCCGATAAGTAATATGTCGTCGACATATAATACTAGGAAAGCAATTTTGCTCCCATTGACCTTCTTGTATACACAAGATTCGTCCGCGTTCTTGATGAAACCAAAGTCACTGACTGCTTCATCAAAACGTATATTCCAGCTCCTGGATGCCTGCTTCAATCCGTAGATTGACTTCTTTAGCTTGCATACCTTTTTAGCATTCTTTGGATCCTCAAAACCTTCAGGCTGTGTCATAAACACTGTTTCTGTTAAAACGCCGTTTAAGAAAGCAGTTTTGACATCCATCTGCCATATTTCGTAATCGTAATATGCAGCGATTGCTAACATTATCCGAATAGACTTTAGCATTGCAACTGGTGAAAAGGTTTCATCGTAATCCACACCGTGGACTTGCCTGTAACCTTTTGCAACCAATCTAGCTTTGAAAACTTCAAGTTTCCCATCCTTGTCCTTTTTCAGTTTGAAAACCCATTTGCTTCCAATGGCTTGGTAGCCATCTGGCAAATCGACCAAATCCCATACTTGGTTTTCAGACATGGAGTCTAATTCAGATTGCATGGCTTCTTGCCATTGCTTGGAGCTAGGGCTCGTCATAGCTTGTTTGTAAGTCGCAGGTTCATCACTTTCAAGTAATAGAACGTCATAGCTCTCGTTCGTCAAAATACCTAAGTACCTTTCCGGTTGAGATCTATACCTTTGCGATCTACGCGGGGTAATATTTCTAGATTGACCATGATTCTCACCAGATTCTTCTAAAGATCTCTGAGTTTCATCCTGAATGTCATCTTGAGCATTCTCTAGAGTTTGTTGTTCGACTCGAATTTCTTCGAGGTCTACTTTTCTCCCACTTGTCATTTTGGAAATGTGATCTTTCTCCAAAAAGACACCATCTCGAGCAACAAACACCTTGTTCTCAGATGTATTGTAGAAGTAATACCCCTTTGTTTCCTTCGGATAGCCCACAAGGATACATTTGTCAGATTTTGGATGAAGTTTGTCTGAAATTAATCGTTTGACGTATACTTCACATCCCCAAATCTTAAGAAAAGACACATTTGGAGGCTTTCCAAACCATAATTCGTATGGAGTCTTTTCGACAGCTTTAGACGGAGCTCTATTTATAGTGAGTGCAGCTGTATTTAGTGCATGTCCCCAAAATTCTAATGGAAGTTTGGCCTGACCCATCATTGACCTGACCATGTCTAGCAAGGTTCTATTCCTCCGTTCCGACACACCGTTCCATTGTGGTGTTCCAGGAGGAGTCAATTCTGATAGAATTCCACATTCTTTCAGATGGTCATCAAATTCATAGCTCAGATATTCACCGCCTCTATCAGACCGCAGTGCCTTAATCTTCTTGCCTAATTGATTCTCTACTTCACTCTGAAATTCCTTGAATTTGTCAAAGGATTCAGACTTATGCTTCATTAGGTAGACATAACCATACCTACTGAAGTCATCAGTGAAAGTGATAAAGTAGCTGAAACCACCTCTAGCATTTGTACTCATTGGTCCACATACATCTGTATGGATTAAACCCAATAGTTCATTTGCTCTTTCTCCAACTTTAGAGAAAGGTTGCTTTGTCATTTTGCCAAGTAAACATGATTCGCATTTACCATAATCCTCTAAGTCAAATGGTTCTAGAATTCCTTCCTTTTGAAGTCTTTCTAAGCGTTTCAAGTTTATATGGCCTAATCGACAGTGCCACAGATAGGTGAGATATGAATCATCCTTTTTGGCCTTTTTGGTATTTATGTTATATACTTGTTTGTCGTGATCTAATAAATAAAGTCCATTGACTAATCTAGCAGATCCATAAAACATCTCTTTAAAATAAAACGAACAACTATTGTCTTTTATTAAAAAGGAAAATCCCTTAGCATCTAAGCAAGAAACTGAAATGATGTTTTTAGTAAGACTTGGAACATGGAAACATTCTTCCAGTTCCAAAACTAGCCCGGAGGGCAACGACAAATAGTAAGTTCCTACAGCTAATGCAGCAATCCGTGCTCCATTTCCCACTCGTAGGTCGACTTCACCCTTGCTTAACTTTCTACTTCTTCTTAGTCCCTGTGGATTGGAACATAAGTGTGAGCCACAACCTGTATCTAATACCCAAGAAGTTGAATTAGCAAGTATACAGTCTATAACGAAAATACCTGAAGATGGAACGACTGTTCCGTTTTTCTGATCTTCCTTTAGCTTCGGACATTCTCTTTTGTAATGGCCTATTCCATCACAATAAAGACAGCTTGATGTGGACTTGTCCTGCTTTGATTTAGCATTGCCCTTGGACTTTCCACTTTTCTTGAACGGTCTCCTTCTAGCCTTGAGTAAATCTTTGGTTTCACAGTCCAATATTATTTCAGCCTTTCTGACAAGGTGAACAAATTCTGCAACTGTTTCTTCTCTTGGTTCACTTAGGTATAGTTGCTTGAAGCGACCAAACCCACTGTGTAGTGAATTGAGCAAGATAGAGACTGCCATCCTTTCGCTTATTGGTGTTCCTAGTAGACTTAGGCGATCAAAGTATGAACGCATAAGATCCACATGGAACCTCAGTGGGACGCCTACCCTCTGTTTAGTGCGAAGGAGCTGAACATGTGTTTCTTGGACTTCCATCCTATAACACCTGTTGGGAGAACTAACCTTTAGACCAGACATTGATTCAATCAACTCGTGGACGTTCAGGTCCCTGTCCTCCGTGCTTCCACGACAGATATCCCTCAGATTCTTGATGAGCGTAAAAGGTTCATAGGCTACAAACCTTCTAGCCCAATCATCAGGGATATTGTTCAGCATGAGACTCATAACCTTTTTGAGATCCGCATCCCAGGCGTAAAATCTCTCAGGGGTCATGTCTCTGGCATAGTAGCTTGGCATGGGATGTGACAGTACATACTCAAGTCCATTGAGTTTGACTATTTCAACTAGCTTAGCTTCCCATTCAAGAAAATTTGCCAGTTTCAGCTTGACCATAAGCTCAGAACCTTCGATGATGTTTTGATTGTTGTTTGCCATATTAAAAAATACAATTGAAAAGAATAAACAAATAAATAACCATTCACAGTTTCTCTTAATAAACTTAAATTCTAGCATACATGCATAATTCAATGTTTATTAAGCATTTTATTCAAGTTATGTGTTCCGGCAGGTGTGAATAAAATGATTCCAAGATCCTAAAATCATTGAAGAACTAAGCACAGTTTGTCGACTTAATCCTAGAACATCTTAGGTAAGCAAAAGCCTTTTGCTAATAGTCTAGAAACTATTCTTGGTTGATAGGTACGTCTAAGAACTTATTAGGTAAACCTATCGATTTTGCCACGACATAAAAGGACTCCTTACTTATATCGTTGAGTTTCACCAAAACTAACATGTACTCACAATTATTTGTGTACCTTGCCCCTTTAGGACCAATAAGTAACACCTCGCTGAGCGAAAACTATTACTAGATTGATGTAAAGGATATCCAAGCAAGTGTATATTTTGGCATGGCACCTTATAACTCAATTTTTAAGTTTGGAACTTAAGGCTCTTACTATGTTGGTTAGATTTTAAGTGAACTAAAATCCTTAATCATGCAACATAATCAAGCCACAATCTTATGCATAATTAAGACATATTTAAAGCAATAAATAACTTAAAGCATGCATAAGATAAATGTGATCTAGTATGGCCCGACTTCATCTTGAAGCTTTGACTTCAAAGTCCGTCTTGAAAATCTCCGTGGGAGGCACCATTTTCTTCAAATAGGATAAGCTATAATTAAAACTAATTACAACTATTTGATGGTACGCATACCATATTTGAATTGAAAAATAACTTTGGTACTTTAGACCAATTACATTCAAATTAATGGTGCGCAGACCATATTTTCTATCCTATTTGGGCCATACTAGTCACTTCATAACCTGCAAAACAGTACATATACAATATATACCATTCACCCATTCATTATCATGAATGGCCCACATAGCTGGTTAGTAAAACACATTATGCATCACGTAAACATTTGCAGCAATTAATCAAGAGCACCAATAATCTACCAATTATTCAGTCCTTATTAATTCTAATCAAGTTGTTTTAACCTTAAGGATTTGTAGACCTAATCAAGAGTTTATGACTAAAAGGGCTCCCACTTAAACCAATAAATTCGTATGCTTTACTAATTTTAAACATAAAAATGTATTTCTAGTCTAACCGGAAACATACAAATTTAATTAAAATTTAAAGCTCATATGAATTTATAATTGAATCCAAAAAATTCAATTTAATTTCAGTCGTATTTAAATTAATTCATGATTTTAATTTTAGTAAAATAATTAGAATAAATAAAATTTATTATAATTACAATATTCAAAATTAAAATCCAAGAAAATAATTTAAATTATTAATTTTTAAAATTAATTAAAATTACGTAAACTGAAAATTTCAAATTAAACATTCAAAACGATCTAATCGCAACGCAAACACCCTACGCATCGCACGCCCATGGGCCACACGCACACAGCCATCGCTGGCCATGTGCGCGCAGCCCATGCGCTCGTCGCATAGCTGCTGCATCTTCCCATCGCAAGCCATCGCACAAGTGGTGCTCGCTGCGCGCGCGCCAGCGCTCGACGCACGCGAGCCATCGCTCGCTGTGCGCGCTCGCCAGCGCTTGCTGCGCGCGCTCCAGCGCTTGATGCACGCGAGCCATCGCTCGCTGTGCGCGAGCAATTGCGCGCGATCAACGCTGGGCGCAGCGCTCGTGGCACGCGAGCTTGCGCTCGCTGCGCACGAGGCTGCGCGCGCTTGCGCGAGGCAGTGCGCGTTGTGGCGCAGCTCGCTTGCTGCCCACACGCGACTGCCATCCCTTGCCTTCGCCCATGCCCATTCATCCATAGCTCGTGGCCCACGACACAAGGCAGGGCTGCTGCCTTGTGCTCGTGCACCATGCCCCTGCTCATTGCATTCGTGCCGCACGGGCGACGAGCTCCCTTGCTCGTCGTCGCATGCCCGCACTATACAACACCCCTTAAGGGTAACACGAAGCGTCCATTGCTTTGTGCGTGCAAGTTATATGAACGAATCGCATAAAAAATTTAAAATTTATATTTAAAATTAATGACAAATTAATAAATAATATTAATTTCATAATTTTAGGGCGAAAAATCGAAAATTTATTATTCAATTGATTTCCGATTATTATGGATTCAAGCCTAGGTCATAAAAATTTAAAATTTAACATAAATTTACAATTTTTATGGTGGTTTTTAATCATAGGTATCTAATTAAATTGTAATTAATTATGAAAATCAAATTAATTCTAAATTATTCTAATTTTCAACAAATTAATCATAATTACAAATTAGATTGCATAATTAACAAGGCTAGGCATTCAAACTTGTTAAACATATACAGTAGGTCAATCAAAAATTCAAGATTTATCAACAAGAATCGCAAATATTTAATTTAACATCTTAAATTTACGAAATTTTGCATTCGAAAAACTAAAACCTTCGAAAAGTCATAGTTAGGCTTCGAATTTGAGAATTCTGGGTTCGGCAGAAAAATCACTCGATTTGGATGAGTAACGAAGAAACTGCCGAAAAACTGCGTACGTATAATTAAATAAATGCAATTTGCAATTAATTAACAATTACGAAAATTAATCACCCCTTTTAATTCTTGCAAATTTGTAATATTTAACCATGTTCATGCAATTTAGATTATGAAAATAATAAGAGGCTTCTGATACCACTGTTAGGTTATGATACATATGACAATTCATAAATCATGCGGAAAAACCATTTAGCCAGGAATACATATTATTTACACATAATTATATAGCATAGTTTAGATGCATACTCTTTGTTGCGTGCCTTCCCTAGCTGCGCCCGAACCGAACAAGAACAAGTCTTTAGGACTCCAAGTGTCGTCCCTCCGTAGATAGTCCACAGCACGTCCGGATCCGCCTTAAGATTGACCAACTAGAATCGCCCTTAAGGTACTAAAGATTTTCGGCACTTATAGTCAAGGAATGTGTCTGAATTTTCTCTCAAAAACTCACTTTGAATACTTGAATAATCTATGAAAATATGTGACCCTAGGCACCTATTTATAGAGTTATGGAAAGGGTTTTTGAATCCTATTAGGATACTAATTTATTTAATTATAACCCTACTAGGACTCTAATTAAATAATCATTATCTAATAGTTTTAGGATTTAATCACACTTCGAATCCCGATTGCTTCAGGATTCCCGCACAAGCATTGCACGAGCACCGTACACCCGCGCAAGCCTTGCGGCCCACGCTAGGCGCACAGCGCTCGGCCCACTGCTGTGCTCCGCGCGCGCGCCCAAGGCCTTGGCTGGGCCTGGCCTTGCGCTGGGCCTGGTCGAGGCTTGGCGTGCGCTGGTGTGCGTTGGCTCGCTGGGCGACGGCCTGGCTTTGTGCTGGGCCTTCGTCTAGCGGGCCTCGTCCGATGCTAATTCGTACGATACGCTTCCGATTAAATTCCCGATTCCGGAATTCATTTCCGATACGAACAATATTAAATATTTCCGATTTCGGAATCAATTTCCGTTTCGAACAAATATTTAATATTTCCGTTTCCGGAATTATTTTCCGATTCCGATAATATTTCCGATTCTGACAATATTTCCGTTTCCGGCAATATTTCCATTTCCGATAATATTTTCCGATACGTACCATGTTTCCGTTTCCGGCAACATCTACGACTTGGATAATATTTATATTTCCGATACGATCCATATTTCCGTTTCCGGCAATATCATCGTTTCCGGAGTATTCATTTCTTGCCTGTGACGATCTCAGCTCCCACTGAAACCAAGATCCGTCGATTCCGAATATCCATAGATGGAGTATTTAATGCCATTAAATACTTGATCCGTTTACGTACTATTTGTGTGACCCTACGGGTTCAGTCAAGAGTAAGCTGTGGATTAATATCATTAATTCCACTTGAACTGAAGCGGCCTCTAGCTAGGCATTCAGCTCACTTGATCTCACTGAATTATTAACTTGTTAATTAATACTGAACCGCATTTATTAGACTTAACATAGAATGCATACTTGGACCAAGGGCATTATTTCCTTCATATATTATAGAGTGAGAGGACAAAGAATTTTATCAAAGCTAAGAAGAAACAGTAGCAATAAAATCACTCTATAACCAGACATATAAATACCAAGGGAGATCCCCATGCATGATCATGTATCTAAAAGACACTAGTCAACACTCTCCCCACATATAAACGATACAGGGTATCCTATTACGAAAACTTCCATCATGCTTCGCCTACCCCATAACCCACATCACAACCAGAGACATGATTGCCAAACAACATGTTAACCTGTTCTTTTACGAAAATTGATGCAAAATACAAAGCACCACTACCATGCTGATGTGAGGGAAATAGGGCGCGGAGCGAAAAGGGTTTTCCAATAGGTTCTATAAACTAGAATTTCCAACTTATAATGCTAAAACTAGAACCAATTTCTGTAATTGACATTGGCAGACTCTTGTAAACCAATTTGTCTTCGATGACATGTACTGTCAGTCTTGTTTAACTCCGTGGTCAACAACATAAGGCCATAGTAAGTAAAGGCATTTCAGAAAAATACTACCCACAAAACAAGGTTGACCTAATTAATTTTGGTGAAAGAAGCATTGACAGTGAATCAAGCATCCCCGTGTGAGGACTATCTTGAGAATTGGGAGGAGGTTTAACTCCTGCTTCTACACTTTGTAACAATGGTTTACGTTATGGAGGAACACCACTTAACTGCTCAATTTTCATATTAGAGCAAAGATCACTAAATGACAACTCTGTTTTATTAACTTTGGATATCTTCTCCAAAATTCGCATGGGTGCTCTGTTTTTCGCCTTTCAAAACCAAGTACCTTGGAGATTCAGGAACCACAAAATAAAACACCAGCAAAAGTGTTACGGAATTATATAATCCTAGTACAACTAAATAATTCTTAGAGTTAGAAGTTAAGTACAATTCCTATTCCTAAGTATTATTATCTACGTTAGACTAGATGTTTACGTAAATAGTAGCAGTAGCATTAGTAGACTTCTAATCCTAGTTGGTTCATGAGAATCTTGCGTCAACATTGTATTATAAATATGAGCATGGCTTAATCAATATACTCAAGCTTTTATCCTCTTAATAATATTTTACATGGTATCAAGAGCAAGGTTTTTATAAACCCGTTTTTTTTCCCCTCTCTATGGCAGGCGATGAAGCCACACCGCCTCCCCCACCTAAGAAAATCGAACCAGATTCTCCGTTTTAATTAGGTAGTCAAGATCGTCCGGGTGATTTTATCACTCCAACTAGACTCCGTAATCACAATTATGATGAATGGGCTAGTGATATTCAAACCGCATTAGAAGCACGGCGAAAATTTGGGTTCCTGGACGGCACCATCACGGCTCCAATTCCACCATGCACACAATCGGATTGGACTGCAATCAATGCCATGCTCGTTTCTTGGATTACCAACACTATTGATCCCGAGGTAAAATCTCAATTAACAAAATATAGAGAGCCCAAACGCTTGTGGGATCATCTTAAACATCGTTTTACTGTTGTTAATGGTCCTAGAATTCAACAAATTAAAACATCTATTGCTCGTTGTGACCAAACTAAGTCTATGTCGGTCTCTCAATATTATGGAAAACTTAATGCATTGTGGGAGGACTTGAATAATCTTGAACCTATTATTTCCTGTACGTGTTGTTCTAATTGTTCTGCTGCAGAGAAGCACATTCAAAGACGTGAAACGGCTAAACTTCATGAATTTTTAATGGGTCTTTATTCTCCCTATTATGCTCAACAACGTACCAATATTTTGTCTCAAGATCCGCTTCCCTCACTTGACCGAGCGTATCAATTGGTCACACAAGATGAACGTGTTCGGCAAGCCAAACCCCCGATGGAAGACAACCCAACCGAGGTTACTGGTTTCTCTATCCGTGCAACTTCTAGCACGGAGAAGGAACGGGAAGTTCCTTTTTGCACAAATTGTCAAAAACAAGGCCATAATATTTCATCTTGTTGGATTTTAAATCCTTGTATCCATTGCAAAAAACATAGTCATGCGAGTGAAGATTGTTATGAGGTTGTGGCTATCCAGAGAATGGGACTGATCAACTAAGATCAACTGGCCCAAATCGTGTGCGTGGTGGCAGGTCCACACGTGGGCATGGTAGCCGGGCTTTTGGGTCTGGAAATCGAGGCCTAGTCCGTACTAATATTGCTTAAAGTACTAATATTTCTCAAAGTAATAATGGTGATAATGCCCAACAACGTGTCAATGGTACTCAAGGTATTAATATTGCCCAATCTTCACTCACGCCCAACACATGTGCAATGGGCCAGCAGTCTTCAACAAATCAGGCCCAAAGTCTATTTACCCCTGATCAATGGAAGGCTTTAGCAGGCTTATTTGGCAGCACATCCGTTTCAGACCATCGACTCAATGGTAAGTTTAATACCAATTTTTGGATAATTGATACCGGAGCAACACATCATGTCACAGGTGATAAAAATTTATTATTTAATACTTCGAATATTTATGATTGCCCGGTCTCCCTTCCCAATGGGAAAACGGAGAATGCAACTCAAGGCGGGTCGGTTCGATTGTCAGAAAATATTGTTCTAAAAAATGTTCTTTATGTTCCTCAATTTAGTTGCAATTTACTCTCGGTTTCTCAATTAAATGATGATTTGCAGGGAATAGTCAAAATTAATTTGTCTATGTGTGCTATACAGGACCAAACGGGGGAGCTGATTGGAACGGGAGTTAGAAGAGATGGACTTTACTACTTCGGAGAGGCTGACTCGGTGCAACATGTTTTGGTGAATGGAACAACATCAACGTTAGATTTGTGGCACAAAAGGATGGGGCACCCTTCAGAAAAAGTAGTAAAGTTACTTGCTCCCACTGTTGACCTTAAGGGTAGTTTAAATAAAGCTTGTGAAATTTGTTTTCATGCCAAGCATCCTAGAGACAAGTTCCCTATTAGTGAAAATAAAGCTAGTCGTATTTTTGAGAAAATTCATTGTGATTTGTGGGGACCATATAGACATGTTTCTTCCTGTGGAGCTCGTTATTTTTTGACCATAGTTGATGATTTTTCTAGAGCCGTTTGGGTATATTTGTTGGATGATAAAACAGAAGTTTTTCGTATTTTTATGAATTTCATTGCCATGATTGATCGCCAATTTTCTCAGACAATTAAAATTGTACAAAGTGATAATGGCACGGAATTTAATTGTTTGCGTGATTATTTTTCCGCTACTGGAATTCTATTTTTCTCTTCATGTGTCGGAACTCCACAACAAAATGGGCTGGTTGAGAGAAAACATAAACACATTTTAAATGTTGCCCGGGCTTTGAGATTTCAAGCAAAGTTACCTATTTATTTTTGGGGGGAGTGTGTTCTCGCTTCCGCACATTTAATTAATAGAACTCCCTCACCTCTATTAAATAATAAAACACCATATGAACTTTTGTTTGGTGTCCCGCCTTCCTATGATACTATACATACCTTTGGATGTCTATGTTTTGCTCACAATCAAAAAATCAAAGGAGATAAATTTAAAAGTAGGAGTAGAAAATGTATCTTTGTGGGGTATCCATTTGGCAAGAAGGGTTGGTTGGTTTATGATCTTGATAAAAAGGAATTTTTGGTGTCCCGGGATGAGAAGTTCTTTGAGGAAATATTTCCGTTTGTTGATCCGGAAGACGTCAATATAGAGCCAAATACAATTGTACCTTATATTAATGAAGATAATGTTGATTTTGATTTTTCATATTATAAAGAGTTTGCTGATTTAATTGAGCCCAATGCCCAACATATTGATCCGCTATCTACAAATGTTTTTAATGATTCCATTGAGCCAAATACACATGAGCCAATCCTCCAACATCAACCTGGCCCACACGTCACTACTTCTGCACCTTTGACAGCCTTAAATGATCCATTATTGGATCCATTACCACCCAATACTCCTCAATTCCACGCAAACCAAAACACACAGCCTCATAAAACATTTCCCTCACCCGAAGCCAAAACACCTTCAGTAGAAGCCCAACTCACTTCATACGCGGCCCAGGACGCCTCCCAGTTGCCCCATACTCCTGCACCCAGCCCGCCAGCTACTGTTGAAACCCCACCGTCTGATTTGGGTCGGGGTCTAAGGGACAAAGCTCCACCTTTTTGGTTACGGGATTATGTTACGCACACAATAATTGCTGAAAGTCCATCTTCATCTTCTCCGTCTCCACATCGCTCCTCAGGTACTCCTTACCCTATAGCACATTATATTAATTGTGACAATTTCTCTGTAAATTATCGTATGTTTTTGGCAGCTATTTTTTCTGGAAAAGATCCAAAATCCTTCAGGGAGGCAATGAAGGATGAGGGATGGAAGAAATCTATGCAAAAAGAAATCCGAGCCTTGGAAGATAATGAGACTTGGACTCTAGAGGAACTTCCTCCAGGAAAACGTGCTTTGGGCAGTCAATGGGTTTTCAGAACCAAATTTTTCTCCAGTGGTGATATTGAACGTCTCAAATCTAGATATAAAAAAGAAGGTATTGATTATAATGAAACTTTTGCCCCAGTTGCTAAAATGACCACTGTTCGTGTTTTTCTTGCTATAGCTGCTTCTAAAAATTGGCACCTCCATCAAATGGATGTGCACAATGCCTTTCTACATGGTGATCTTGAAGAGGAAGTTTACATGAAATTACCCCCTGGGTTTGAGTGCTCTAACCCAAAGTTGGTATGTCGTCTTCGCAAATCCTTGTACGGATTAAAACAGGCACCCCGGTGTTGGTTTGAAAAATTGGTTCAGGCTCTTACAAAATTTGGCTTTCTTCAGTCCTATTCAGACTACTCTTTGTTCACCTACACTAAAGGCACCATTCAAATTAATGTGTTAGTTTATGTTGATGATTTGATTATTTCTGGAAATGATTCCGCTGCGATTAATACTTTCAAGTCATACTTGAGTGATTGCTTCAAAATGAAAGATTTGGGCTCGTTGAAGTATTTTCTTGGCATTGAAGTGGCACGCAGTGCCTCAGGATTATTTTTGTGTCAACGCAAGTATACTTTAGATATTATCACTGAAGCAGGATTATCTGGGGCTAAGCCTTGTGGATTCCCAATTGAGCAAAATCATCGTCTAAGCCTTGCAGATGGCCCGCTTCTCGCAGATCCCGAGGCATATCGTCGCCTTGTGGGCCGACTTGTTTATTTGGCTGTTACACGCCCTGATCTTGCATATTCCGTCCATGTGTTGTCTCAATTTTTGCAGGAACCCCGGGTTGCCCATTGGGAGGCTGCGTTACGTGTTGTTCGTTATCTCAAAGGCACTCCAGGCCCAGTGCCTCAGGATTATTTTTGTGTCAACGCAAGTATACTTTAGATATTATCACTGAAGCAGGATTATCTGGGGCTAAGCCTTGTGGATTCCCAATTGAGCAAAATCATCGTCTAAGCCTTGCAGATGGCCCGCTTCTCGCAGATCCCGAGGCATATCGTCGCCTTGTGGGCCGACTTGTTTATTTGGCTGTTACACGCCCTGATCTTGCATATTCCGTCCATGTGTTGTCTCAATTTTTGCAGGAACCCCGGGTTGCCCATTGGGAGGCTGCGTTACGTGTTGTTCGTTATCTCAAAGGCACTCCAGGCCAAGGTATTTTGACTCTTCAAGGTTGGTGTGATTCGGATTGAGCTGCCTGCCCAATTACTCGTCGATCCCTATCCGGCTGGCTTGTTTTTCTGGGCCAATCTCCTATTTCTTGGAAGACGAAAAAGCAACATACAGTTTCTCGTTCATCGGCAGAGGCCGAATATCGTTCTATGGCAGCTCTCACTTGTGAATTAAAATGGTTGAAGGGGTTACTATTATGTCTCGGAGTACATCATCCAAAGGCTATTCCACTTTTTTGTGATAGTGAGTCTGCCTTACACATCGCAAAAAATCTAGTCTTCCATGAACGCACCAAGCATATTGAGATCGACTGTCACTTTGTTCGAGATGCAGTGACAGAAGGAATTATTGCACCATCATACGTCAATACATCATCTCAGTTAGCTGACATTTTTACTAAAGCACTAGGCAAGAAACAATTTGATTACTTGTTGTCCAAGTTGGGCATTCTTGATCCACACCAAGCTCCAACTTGAGGGGGGGTGTTACGGAATTATATAATCCTAGTACAACTAAATAATTCTTAGAGTTAGAAATTAAGTACAATTCCTATTCCTAAGTATTATTATCTACGTTAGACTAGATATTTACGTAAATAGTAGCAGTAGCATTAGTAGACTTCTAATCCTAGTTGGTTCATGAGAATCTTGCGTCAACATTGTATTATAAATATGAGCATGGCTCAATCAATATACTCAAGCTTTTATCCTCTTAATAATATTTTACAAAAAGAAAAGCAGGCACTACAAACAGAGCAAGAAGCCACCTCCATCCCAACCATGGCATAACAATCTGCCAACACATATGGAAGTTAAAATAAAGGCATCACTATTCATGTTTGTGTTAATACGTAGTGTAGGATTTCATATTAACCTGAACTAAAAAAACAAAAATATATATTAACCAATATATACATGTGAATTGAATGTTCGTTCATTTCTCTTTTACAGAACAATATTTATATATCTTTATAAAACCAAAGGCAAATCAAGCGACAAATACCAACATTCTACAAACACTCAATTCAGACTATTATGAGAATGGGTCAGTAATTCCCCTCAATCACAAGTCAAATTATACCCCAACTTTGCTGGTTTCGAAGGTTAAAGAATCAAAATGGAAAAATACCCTGATTGTTCATTTGTTCTTACCTAATTAAATTAGCTAACTCAGGACTTAAAATTCAATCATGAAAACCCATAAGAATCAGCATAATTAAGCATAGATAAAAATCTCAAATTCAAAAATTAATCACACAAAATCCACAAGGAAAGAAACCCAGAATAAGAAAACAAAGAATGCAGATGAAACCGCACCTGGGTACTTGGATTGAAGCTAGAAGAAGTCTTGAAAACAGAAGAACTGCTTGTAGAAGAAGAATCAAGAACAAAATCGCCAAAGTAAGAGAGCAAAATGGTGAGGGTTAACAGTTCTCTGTATGACACCACCACCTTGTCCTGCAATACCATTTCAGATGGCATTAGTTTTAAATGCACACACTTTAAGTAAATTATAGAAGTAACATTCCTTCGACAGCTGTGTAAGCCACTTGAACACGTATACTCTTAACACTTCTAGAAAAGTCTTAGTAACATAAAATGCAGCTAGCTACATTGAATCAACCAGACTTACCAGTAAAAGGAAGTAATCAAGCAACTAGCACTCTGTTACAAATTAGTTGTAAATCCTGCAGTGATATTTGCGAAATTGGTACTAACTACTCAAGTTTCAGCAGCATTTATGGTAATTGTCAATCATTTGCAATTAAGAAAAACCTCATCCAAACCAACCATTTCAGCAACTATTATCACCATACAGAAACTGATCATTGGCCTGACATCAATAAAGAACAGATTTTATTGGCACACCAGTTAGATTAATTAAGTTTGTGTGATGTAATATGTAATGTATTAATTAACAGAAATCCTACCCTTGAACACCAATACTATACTTAAAAGAAATTCTCAGAGAAAATGAGCATAAATCAAATAAATCTTCATAAAAGAACATTTCTTTAAGCAAATTTTTATTTTATTTTTATTTTATCAAACATCTTAGTCCCTAAATCATCCACTTAAGAGCCATAAATCTATGATATTCTTATGACACTAGTAGAAAAACCCTTGTTGCAACCCCCTTGTTGCAGCGTACATGTAATAATACGCTTCAACAACCAGTAGGTCAACGCGGGTCAAACTTTATAAAGGGTTGTTGCAGCGTACAAATTAATTGCCCGCTGCAAAAGAGTTTTTTACAACGTACAAAGTAAAAGCCCCCTGCAATAGCCCATTTATTTTGTAGCGTACAGATAAAAGCCCCCTGCAATAACATGTAATTTTTTTTCGCTGCAAAGCTAATTAAGAAAAACATTTCATCTCAAACCTAAGGACCAAATTCGAGAACCATATCCACGCTCAGTACTCCCTCTTCTTCCCTCAGCTTTCCCTGCGTGAAGCCATTTCTAACACCGCGTACTCTCTCACCTCCTCATTCTTCTTCTTCTTCATCTGCTCTCTTTCTCTCTCCTAAATCCCTTCTTTCTCTGCCATATTCCCCCAATCCCGAGGTCCTTTTTGTGAATTCTCCCCCGTT
Organism: Spinacia oleracea; assembly: GCF_020520425.1. Lineage (NCBI taxonomy): Eukaryota > Viridiplantae > Streptophyta > Magnoliopsida > Caryophyllales > Amaranthaceae > Spinacia > Spinacia oleracea. The sequence goes on from NC_079490.1 coordinate 109,942,076, forward strand.
TTCTCGCCGCGGTTTCTTCCCCAGGTAACTCCCATTTCGAAGCTTTTTTCTGAATCCCCCCTTTTTTGTTCTAAGTTTTCTCTAATTCGTGGTTTTTTGGGGTTTTTTGCAAGTAATTGTTGAAATTGGGTGACAATTCGTCTTGGTTTTTGTGAAAATTTGCTTTGATTAGGTTCTTGTTGTTCAACCCTAATTTGATTCGCTTTTCTGTTGTTGGTGCAAATTTCCCTACCTTATTTCTTTAATAATCGACATGCGTTGGTTATGAAGCCTATTCCAGATCTTAATTATTGTTTTATTTATTTATTTTTGTGAAATTTGGGCTAATTCTTTCAATTGGGTTGCTATTATATTTATCAAATGAGAAATTAATTGGTGTTGGAAAGTTAGCAAATCTTTTGGCAAGAAAGTTGTTGAATTATGATTTTTTCAGATTTGATTAGTCTTTTGTGACGTAGGTGCAGAAAACTTTACTAGAGATTGTGGTTTTCCTTTTCTATGTAAGCAAGTTTTAGCTTGTAATTGAGGTTTCTGTTGTTTGACGATTGTAATTTTTCAATTCAATGATTATAAAGTGTGAACAAGAATTTGAGTGGTTGTAGAAAGTGAGTGACTTTTCATTGCGAAAGAAGTTACCTCAGTATGAATTCTTGTAATTATGATTAGTCTAACCCGAACGTGGGCAAAAACTTTCCTGATAAATGTGACTTTACCTTTCAGTTTATGCTGAGGGTTTTCTTGTTTGCATAATACTTGGTGTGGTTTTTCATTGGATACTCATTTTAGGAATATATGTAATGCTTTCTGTCATGGTTGGCTATATCCTAGTAGGCAATTCTTGTTAAATTGAAGAGTCTCTTTGCATATTTAGAGTCATTTTTGCTTTTGTTGTTCTGAAGTTACTCCCTTGGTCAATGTTTTAGGCGGTGAGTATGTCACAGCTATATTTGCGAAAGTAACTTTCCCTTCTCAAGTAAAACGTTGAAGGATAGTAAAATAGTCCTATGATAATGTTACTTGGTTCATGGGCTGGACCCCAGACCTTGTTACCGATTGCTGCAGTGATTCTAGTGAATCACAGGTCCAACGTGAACCTAACTTGCTGAAGGCCACGGCTCAGTTCATTAACTCAGATGATCCACACTGTCTCTTCCTTGGTGACTTACAATCCATTCAATTGAATCTTTTCTCATGACTCAACGGTAGAAATCTAAAAAGACAGTCGAGGAGGGAATTTGTGGTCCTAGCCTGTGATTCAAGTTTAGTTATTTTTATTCTTTTATTCTTGATTCTATTACAGGTGCATGATTTGTTGCAATGCAGTAATGTGATTCCTTTTTGTAGTTTCTGATGGTTTAGAGTGAAGTGGTTCCATTATATTTGACTTGATTTGCTTAAGTGACCTTCTTATGGTGCTCTCAAGGACATGACACTGACTTGATTTTAGATCAATAGTGGGTTTCCAGCTGCTGTGTTGGATAGAAGTTTTAAACTAAATCTCAAAGTGCGCCAAAAAGAACGTTTTTTAACCTTAAGTATAAATATACAATATTCTGACATCTTAAAGTTTGATGTGTCGCGGTAAGCTGACTGCCTTGATCCTAACTCCTGAGCACCATTTTTGTCAGGGACTTCAGCAAGTTCAATGTTCTTTTTTAAATATTTTTTATCTCTTGAGTTTTTTTTCTCTATGAGGGTTGGCCCAGTTAGCTGTGTACAAGTGTACTTCTCCCGAATCTTGTTTGTTCAATCTTCTGAATTGTCTGAGTGTACCTTTTTTCTTTTGAAACAATTTATCTCCCCCCCACCCCCTATCAGAGTTTTATGGTACAGGGGTGTAAGTCAGTAACTCGGTATAAGCTTTTCTCATGTCATTATTACGTAGCATCATTATAATATATTATACTGCACTTTTAGTGTCATTTTTGGGTTAGTTGGTTAGAGGTAGAACTGTATTTACTTGGCCTGCACAGATCCTGCCAATGGAATAAATGTATACATGCTTGAGTTGTTGCTGTTTTATTTTATTTTAAAGACAAGGAAACAAAAAGCAGGCCTTCCTATATCTGGAATAAACTAGAGTTGTTGCTGTTGTCAATGGCTTCTTAAACTTCTTTTTGTGTTTAACAATTTCAATTTTGGCGATTCTTTGTTTTAATGGTCACTGTTATATCTGTTATTCTGTAGAATTCTGTTTGATGCCAATGTGGATCATTCTTATTATGACGGTCTGCTCTGGACACTACGATATGCCGTACATATAGGTATCTCTTAATTCTTGAATCTTCTATAACTTCTGCCTTAGATTTATTTCTGCAACATATCTTCTTAATTTGTTTGGTTCCGACTTCTATTTTTTTCTCCCTGCATGAAGGAGCTTACATCAACTCTCGATGCTGCTTGTGCCCCTAGTGATCTGGATTGATCTGCAGCAATACCTGAACTCAATGTTGTTTATGGTAGAGTGAGCAGGCGCAAGGTCCCAATCTGAAAGTTATGGCAGCTAAGCTGGCTACTGATCTGCACGTACTGATCTGCACATCAGCTACTTGCATTTTCCATAATGAGATGCAACTAGGATAGCCAACAATTTGGGCTGCTGTCTGACGGGTTTTCCTCCTCACAGGAGCATCGAATACTGGTGAGCATGTCCATCAGTTTCTAAATATTTGCTCAGAGTTGTTCCAGATAACTTTTTCAGCATTTTGATTTACAAAAGATATACTCCGTATTAATTTTAGGATTTGCTTAGCGTGTATCTACAGGGGAGCTTGGTGCTGCTCGGGCAAACCAAGACAATGCACACACAAAAGACTTAAAAGAGCAGGTATTTACAGTTGTTGACTTCCTTATAGTTAACTTAATGTCTCTGAAGTTTGAACTGACAGTTGAAACATGTGATCACTCTGTTCTGTGCTAGGTTTCCAACCTCAAAGCAGCTTTAGCCAAGAAGGAAGAAGAAATGGAGAACCTTTCTCGCCCATTAACCAGCGCTCCAGAAACAATGAGTGTTAGATCAACATCATCTTTACCTGTTTATTCATCCTTTCGTTCAACAAGAGACCTTTCAAGTGGTCGGGAGAGTCCAGTTGACCTGGATTTTTGTTTGTTGGGGCAATTATCTGGTAAACTGATTGGCTTAAATTATCGAGTATCTAGATGAACCACTGAACATACTTGACCAGATTGATTTTATGACCCCTTTGTGTTTTGCTGTTTTGGTTATTTGTCATGCATGTTTGTCAATTTTAAAATGCTTGGTATGTTCCCTTGCAAATATTTATGTGGAGTTCATTGTTTGAACTTTAGCCAAATTTAGAGTTTATGCAATAACCTGTAATGTTATTAAAAGTTTATAAATGTAGAAAACAGAAGAATTATGCTGTTTGAAAACAACAGTGGTGATTTCAGAACTGCAGCTTAGAGAGAATTGTTTAGGGAGAGATAGTAGAGACGTATGGAGAGAAAAAGTAAATAATTAATATTTATGAATTTACTGATTACAATGATATAACTGCAGCTGCATTTTATTGTTAGGTTATGATACATATGACAATTCATAAATCTTGCGGAAAAACCATAAAGCCAGGAAAGCATATTATTTGCACATAATCATTTAGCATAGTATAGATGCATACACTTTGTAGCGTGCCTTCCCTAGCTGCGCCCGAACCGAACAAGAACAAGTCTTTAGGACTCCAAGTGTCGTCCCTCCGTAGATAGTCCACAGTACGTCCGGATCCGCCTCAAGTTAGACCAACTAGAATCGCCCTTAAGGTTACTAGGAATTTCGGCTAGTGTTTGCAAGTGTATGGTTAATTTTATTTCAAAAACTTACCCTTTGAATACTTCAATCGTCACTGCAAATAATAACCCTAGGCCCTTATTTATAGAGGTATGGAAAAGGAACTGGAATCCTATTAGGATACTAATTATTTAAACTAGAATCCTAGTAGGACTCTAACTAATTAATTTTATCCTTTTAGGATTAGGAATTTAATCATCAAACAAATCCTACACAATTTAGGTTTCGTATGTGAACACAAACTCTACACGAGTATGACCCACGAGCGTGCAGGCCATGCCCGCGCACAGCCCACACGGCCGCTCGGCCCACGCGAGCCGCAAGCCCACGCGAGCAGCAGCACAGCTCGCAGCCCATCGCTGTGCGCGCTGCCACGGCCTGCTGGGCCTGGCCTTGCGCTGGGCCTGGCGTGGCCTTGGCTGTTTGTGTGGCGCGCTTGGCTTGCTAGGCGATGGCCTGGCTTCGTGCTGGGCCTTCGTCCGGCAGGCCTCGTCCGATGCTTATTCGTACGATACGCTTCCGATTAAATTCCCGGTTCCGGAATTCATTTCCGATACGAACAATATTTAATATTTCCGATTCCGGAATCAATTTCCGTTTCGAACAAATATTTAATATTTCCGTTTCCGGAATTATTTTCCGATTCCGATAATATTTCCGATTCTGACAATATTTCCGTTTCCGGCAATATTTCCGATTCCGGCAATATTTCCATTTCCGATAATATTTTCGGATACGTACCATGTTTCCGATTCCGGCAACATCTACGACTTGGATAATATTTATATTTCCGAGCACGGCCATGCATTTCACAGTTTCTAGCTCTCCGAGTGGCCTTGTACAACTTTTAAGCATCTCATCCCGATTTATGGGAGGACAATCCCAATCTTGCGATCTTGAGATTAGACTTCGTTTGATAGGTGATTACCTGAGCATTGCCTTTATAGCCTCCTTTTACGGTGCGACGGTTGGTCAACGTCAAAGCAACCAGTTCTAAAACAAGTAATCTCAAATCACTCAGGTATTGAGGATTTAGTGTCTAATAATTTTAATGAAATTTACTTATGACAGATTTTCATCTCTTACAGTAAAGTTTCATAGGTCTTGTCCGATACTAGTCTTCCCAAAGTAAGTATCTATGCAAATGATTATGACATTGCCATGTCCACATAGTTCAAGAAACAGAACTACTAGTCATCTTGCATTCTAATCGTCTAACGTTTTCTATGCGTCCAATTTTATAGAAAACTCCGACTAGGGACCATTTTCAACCTTTGACATTCAAGTTCACTTGATTGACATTTCTTAGTCACAGGACTGGTCCTGACAGTCTATCTTGAATATATCGTCAAATTGAAGGGACTCATCATTTAATACTAAACCAAGATTAAATGGAATATGAAAATACATTTCATATATGATAAATGTTCAACCCCATTGTTTTACAATCATGGGCCTCAAACCCATCTTTAAAACAGTTCATGGAATTCAAAGCTATGCTTGATTTCCAGTGCTACAACGTGAGTGTTGCTTCTCACTTGTTGCATAGGTTTAGTTATCACGCTTTGCCAATCTTAACATCCTTTTCATCGAATGTTCTTCGAGATATGATGATAAGAACTTTTGAGTATGTTTATTTTGTGATCTAGTCTTTCTTGCTACATTAGTGGTTCTACGCATTTTGCAATGAAGAACCATTAAGTCAACAGACATGTGATCTTCCCAAGTTCAATGAAGAACTCATATAAACAACTCTATTTTATTGCTTCTTAGGCAATAATTACTTTTACTTCAACTGTATAGGTTGCTAGTGATGCTTTGTTTGGATCTACTTATCCAAGCAGTTCACAGATATGTGGAAGACTCTCCAACTATATCTTAGAACATAGAAATTATTATTTTAATTTCCCACGCAAGAACTCATGGTCTTCAATCCATGTTGCCATTTCAAAACACGATGCTCTTTAGCTCCTCCTTGTCAATGGTTAACTCCAAAGGGTCTTGCTTGATCCTTTGCCAGTGTTTATGCGTGTAGCATCAATATTTAGCATATCTTTATTTCCTTGAATCAAGAACTATTCCTATGTACCTTTTCAAGTACCATAAGTATTCTTGATCTCAATCTAGTTGATCTTCACTTAGATCAATAGAGATTGGTATATGTTCGTCATGCCTAAAGTCATACGATACGTTTTTGGCGATCCTCATATTATATTATATACATGATAAATTCTTTTGCAGAATAATTCCCAATTGAATTCTATTCATGTAACTTTAGCTCATTCAATTACAGTAGATACTGAATCCAACTAAATTCTTTGACATATAATATAGGTGAAGAATCTCATTAGATTCTTTGATGTTTAACTTAGTAAATGCTTATACATAGTTCAAACATTCATTACTTAGATTTATTCATATGGATCGAATATCTCCAATGGAGTCTTTCGTGTTTGATTTAGTAAATGCCATTACTAAACAATATCATAAGATCTTTGTAAATAGATCTTAATACCCAGTATGTACTAAGTTTCGCCTTGGTCCATCATTGATGAATAATTTCAAACCTAAGTCATTAGCATTTGAATGTTATTTCATAATAGAGAGATATGTGTGATACACATAGGACCAAATAAGTTTTACGTACTCCCACTAAACTTCTTATATATCTATAAGAATCATGTATATTTTATGAAACTAAAATGCTTATTAGCTTCACTAAAATACAGTTCCAATTCCCAATTGCTTGCCTAAATCTGTACTTAGATTTCATAAGTTAGCATTCCTTTTCAAGCATTTATTTGGATCCACAAATCCTATGACATGCCATGTACATAGTTTTCTTCCAACATTTGATTGAGGAATACGTTTTGTCATCCAATTGTCATATGTACCAATATGCAATCATTGCTTGAGTTATAGACTTGAGCATTACGATTATGCATGAGGTTTCAACACAATCCATGTCATGAATTTGCTTGTAACCTTTAGCAACTAATCTAGCTTTGTGTGTGAACACAATTCCATGTTTGATGGTTTTTATCCTTAAAACAAACTTGCAACCAATAGGTGTGAAACTATTCTTGCAAATCAACAAAATTTCAATTTTGTCATCAAAACATTGGTTATGTTTTATGGCCTTTAACCATCTAAAACATTTGAGTCTATATATGGCCTCTAACCATTTTAGGGAATCTGGATTTCGTCATAGCTTTCTTACAGGTCACAAACTCATTAATAGTTTGACTGCAAGTTGTAGGTTTCTTCACTATTAATAGAAGAATCTCATAGTTTCATTGACCTGAACTCTATGCCTACTTGGGTATCAAACAATAGAATATCAACAGGCACTTTGAGAGTCCTTTGAATATTCTGTTCTCCTTGAAGCACTTGTAAAGTCTTCTAAGAGATGTCTATTCTTTAAAGCCACTTCTAAAGTCCTTAAAGAATACGTGTTCGGATTTTCTAAAGAACTTCGAAAATCCTCCGGAATGTCCGTTTATGTTTGTTGTTCGCCTTGAAGACTTTCGAGGTCTATTTTCTCCCACTTGTCATTTTGGAAACGAATCTCCAAAAGGACATCATTTCGAGCAAACAAACATTATGTTCTCAAAATTCGTGGTAGAAACAATACCCTTGTGTCTCATTTGAATAAATCACAATGAAACATATATCTATACTTGGGGCCTTAGTTTGTTGAATAACAAACACTAAGCTCCCACTGAGTTTAGGAACTCTTTAGATATATTATGAAAAGATATTTTGAAATTACTTTTCAATAGCTTTGACGAATTTGGTTTAGTTTGGTGGTAGTTGAGCATTTTGTTTTAGAAATTATAGGAAAAGTCTTTATGATCCATCATTGATCGAATCATGTACTAATTGACTTCGATTATTCCAACTAAGATATGCCATATCTTACGGACCTAGATTGTGAAATTACAACACACAATCATTGATGATCATATTTGGTCTCAAGTAATCATCAACATGATCTAACCTAGATCTTTATGATTTCTTGCCAAGTGGATTTTATACTTCTGAATCTTTGAACTAGCCAAACAGATTCAACTTATATCACATTTGAGTAAATAAACCTATATTTACTCAAATCCATGTGAAATAATAAAGTCATAAAATCTTACTTTAGCTTTGAACTCTATTGTCTAGGCGTTCTAACAATAGTTCAAATCTATTGTTACTTTCAACAAGTAAGACTAGTTGTCTTAAATTGATCTAGAAATCAATCAACTTTCAAAAGTCCATCAAAATAGAGCATTTGAATGTTAACTTGTTGATATGGTCTAAGCAACAATGCCAAAGATTAGTGGAACTCAAATCAAGGGGTTTATTTGAACCTAGTAAAGTTTCTATTGTTATAGAGTTGTTTGTTTTAATCAAGCATATTGACTCAACCCGTAATTGACCATTTCATTCAAATAAACAAACAAACATTGTTTTTGTTTTTCTTGAATGTGAGTCTTTCTGTGTTTGAAAACAGAAATTTAGGTATGCTGATTATGGAACAAAATAGCCATTAAGTTCCAGCCTTTGAAAGGACTTAAAACAAACTAGATGACCCTACAACTAATGTAGCATTGCCATGCTTCATTTCCCACTTGTAGGCCATTAGTGTAGCCTAGCTTCCATTATTTGAGTTATTACCGAAGTAAGAACCTCAAGAGGTATATGATACCAAGGAAGTTTGATTCCTAGGTCACTTCTCTTTAAACATAAACTTATAGGTAGAAACGGAATTGTAAATTCCTGTCATCTGTTCCTTTGTTTTCCTATTTCTTGTACCCTTTCTTATAGTCTTAAGAATTGACTTCTCTAGTGTTGACTTTTATACTTTGTTAGACATGTCCAATGTCATTTTATCAAAGTTCTTACCATTTATGTTGAATATTCTGTTTCAACTAGATGATATTACCAGAAGCTTCTAAAGTTCTCTAAGCATCGATCTATTCGAATGTCTAAGAACTAGACTCATTCGAGAATTAAATGGAAAAAGGATTTTAGGTTGTTAACCATTGGTAAAGCTGATTGTTAAACTCAATGCTTTATGATCTCAAAACTACATTGTATTTTGAATTCACAAGCACCAATCGGTTTGCCATTCGACTTTGATACTCGAAAACAACCATAAAAGTCGATATAAGAAACGTACATTTTAAATTGCTCACTTTCTCTCATTTCCGTGAATCGTTCTTGGATTCATTACCAATCGAGGAAATTTACTGTTACCTTTCTAAAAGGATTTACCGCAGTGCAAGATATTTAATTATAAACAATAATTAAAACATTCATTGAAGCATGCAAAGTCTAAACATTTATCATGAATAATAACTTGAAAATGAAAGCAATCATGCAATTTAAACAAGTCATTAGCATTTTATTCGAATTATGTGTTCCGGCAGGTGTGAATAAAATGATTCCAAGATCCTAAAATCATTGAAGAATTAAGCACAGTTTGTCGACTTAATTCTAAAACATCTTAGGTAAGCAAAAACCTTTTGCTAATAGTCTAGAAACTATTCTTGGTTGATAGGCACGTCTAAGAACTTATTAGGTAAACCTATCGATTTTGCCACGACATAAAAGGAGTCCTTACTTATATCGTTGAGTTTCACCAAAACTAACATGTACTCACAATTATTAGTGTACCTTGCCCCTTTAGGACCAATAAGTAACACCTCGCTGAGCGAAAACTATTACTAGATTGATGTAAAGGATATCCAAGCAAGTGTATATTTTGGCATGGCACCTTTTAACTCAATTTTTAAGTTTGGAACTTAAGGCTCTTACTATGTTGGTTAGATTTTAAGTGAACTAAAATCCTTAATCACGCAACATAATCAAGCCGCAATCTCATGCATATTTAAGACATATTTAAAGCAATGAATAACTTAAAGCATGCATAAGCTAAATGTGATCTAGTATGGCCCGACTTCATCTTGAAGCTTCAACTTCAAAGTTCGTCTTGAAAATCTCCGTGGGAGGCGACATTTTCTTCAAATAGGATAAGCTATAATTAAAACTAATTACAACTATTTGATGGTACGTAGACCATATTTGAATTGAAAAACAACTTTGGTACTTTAGACCAATTACATTCAAATTAATGGTACGTAGACCATATTTTCTATCCTATTTGGGCCATATTAGTCACTTCATAACCTGCAAAACAGTACATATACAATATATACCATTCACCCATTCATTATCATGAATGGCCCACATAGCTGGTTAGTAAAACACATTATGCATCACATAAACATTTGCAGCAATTAATCAAGGGCACCAATAATCTACAAATTATTCAGTCCTTATTAATTCTAATCAAGTTGTTTTAACCTTAAGGATTTGTAGACCTAATCAAGAGTTTATGACTAAAAAGGGCTCCCACTTAAACCAATAAATTCATATGCTTTACTAATTTTAAACATAAAAATGTATTTCTAGTCTAACCGGAAACATACAAATTTAATTAAAATTTAAAGCTCATATAAATTTATAATTGAATCCATAAATTTAATTTAATTTCAGTCGTATTTAAATTAATTCATGATTTTAATTTTAGTATAATAATTAGAATAAATAAAATTTATTATAATTACAATATTCAAAATTAAAATCCAAGAAAATAATTTAAATTATTAATTTTAAAATTAATTAAAATTACGTAAACTGAAAATCTCAAATTAAAATTCTAAAACGATCTAATCGTAACGCAACAACCCCACGCAACGCACGCCCATGGGCCACACGCACACAGCCATCGCTGGCCATGTGCGCGCAGCCCATGCGCTGCGTCGCATCGCTGCTGCTCACCATCGCAAGGCGCGCGCCAGCGCTCATCGCAACAAGCACGCTGCTCACCATCGCTGGGCGCAGCGCTCGTCGCACGTCGCAACAAGCACGCTGCTCGCCATCGCTGGGCGCAGCGCTCGTCGCACGCACACGCTGCTCACCATCGCTGGGCGCAGCGCTCGTTGCTCGCGAGCTAGCGCTCGCTGCGTGCGTGGCAGTGCGCGCTGTGCGCGAGGCAGTGCGCGCTGTGGCGCAGCTCGCTTGCTGCCCACACGCGACTGCTCGTGCCTTGCTCTCTCCCTTGCCCATGCGCCCATTGCTCACAGCCCACGACATAAGGCAGGGCTGCTGCCTTGTGCTCGTGCACCATGCCCTTGCTCGCTGCATTCGTACCGCATGGGCTACGAGCTCCCTTGCTCGTGTCGCATGCCCGCACTATACAACACCCCTTAAGGGTAACACGTAGCGTCCATTGCTTTGTGCGTGCAAGTTATATGAGCGAATCGCATAAAAATTAAGAATTTATTTTCAAAATTAATGACAAATTAATAAATAATATTAATTTCATAATTTTAGGGCGAAAATCGAAAATTTATTATTTAATTGATTTCCGATTAACATGGATTTAAGTCTAGGTCATAAAAATTTAAAATTTAACATAAATTTACAATTTTTATGGTGGTTTTTAATCATAGGTATCTAATTAAATTATAATTAATTATGAAAATCAAATTAATTCTAAATTATTCCAATTTTCAACAAATTAATCATAATTACGAATTAGATTGCATAATTAACAAGGCTAGGCATTCAAACTTGTTAAACATATACAGTAGGTCAATCAAAAATTCAAGATTTATCAACAAGAATCGCAAATATTTAATTTAACATCTTAAATTTACGAAATTTTGCATTCGAAAAACTAAAACCTCCGAAAAGTCATAGTTAGGCTTCGAATTTGAGAATTCTGGGTTCGGCCGAAAAATATTCTTTTTGTCAAAATTTTAGAATGCCTTTTACATGCGGAATTGACACAAAAATCACTCGATTTGGATGAGTAACGAAGAAACTGCCGAAAAACTGCGTACGTATAATTAAATAAACGCAATTTGCAATTAATTAACAATTACGAAAATTAATCACCCCTTTTAATTCTTGCAAATTTGTAATATTTAACCATGTTCATGCAATTTAGATTATGAAAATAATAAGAGGCTCGTGATACCACTGTTAGGTTATGATACATATGACAATTCATAAATCATGTGGAAAAACCATAAAGCCATGAAAGCATATTATTTGCACATAATCATTTAGCATAGTATAGATGCATACACTTTGTAGCGTGCCTTCCCTAGCTGCGCCCGAACCGAACAAGAACAAGTCTTTAGGACTCCAAGTGTCGTCCCTCCGTAGATAGTCCACAGTACGTCCGGATCCGCCTCAAGTTAGACCAACTAGAATCGCCCTTAAGGTTACTAGGAATTTCGGCTAGTGTTTGCAAGTGTATGGTTAATTTTATTTCAAAAACTTACCCTTTGAATACTTCAATCGTCACTGCAAATAATGACCCTAGGCCCTTATTTATAGAGGTATGGAAAAGAAACTGGAATCCTATTAGGATACTAATTTGTTAAACTAGAATCCTAGTAGGACCCTAACTAATTAATTTTATCCTTTTAGGATTAGGAATTTAATCATCAAACAAATCCTACACAATTTAGGTTTCGTATGTGAACACAAACTCTACACGAGCATGACCCACGAGCGTGCAGGCCATGCCAGCGCACAGCCCACACGGCCGCTCGGCCCACGCGAGCCGCAAGCCGCAAGCCCACGCGAGTAGCAGCACAGCTCGCAGCCCATCGCTGCGCGCACTGTGCGCGCTGCCACGGCCTGCTGGGCCTGGCCTTGCGCTGGGCCTGGCGTGGCCTTGGCTGTTTGTGTGGCGCGCTTGGCTTGCTGGGCGATGGCCTGGCTTCGTGCTGGGCCTTCGTCCGGCAGGCCTCGTCCGATGCTTATTCGTACGATACGCTTCCGATTAAATTCCCGGTTCCGGATTTCATTTCCGATACGAACAATATTTAATATTTCCGATTCCGGAATCAATTTCCGTTTCGAACAAATATTTAATATTTCCGTTTCCGGAATTATTTTCCGATTCCGATAATATTTCCGATTATGACAATATTTCCGTTTCCGGCAATATTTCCGATTCCGGCAATATTTCCATTTCCGATAATATTTTTCGATACGTACCATGTTTCCGTTTCCGGCAACATCTACGACTTGGATAATATTTATATTTCCGATACGATCCATATTTCCGTTTCCGGCAATATCATCGTTTCCGGAGTATTCATTTCTTGCTTGTGACGATCTCAGCTCCCACTGAAACCAAGATCCGTCGATTCCGAATATCCATAGATAGAGTATTTAATGCCATTCAATACTTGATCCGTTTACGTACTATTTGTGTGACCCTACGGGTTCAGTCAAGAGTAAGCTGTGGATTAATATCATTAATTCCACTTGAACTGAAGCGGCCTCTAGCTAGGCATTCAACTCACTTGATCTCACTGAATTATTAACTTGTTAATTAATACTGAATCGCATTTATTAGACTTAACATAGAATGCATACTTGGACCAAGGGAATTATTTCCTTCATTTATCATGATGAGTTGTCCTAAGTTAACCACCAAATCCATGAAATGGATTAGCTAGCCAATCAGGAACCAGTACAAATATAAGCAAAATATCTAGGGATACAATCCCGTATTACATCTTACACCCTAGCTACCTTAAGCTGTAACAAACCCAGATTATGTTACATGAGGTGAGATTATAATATAATATTGCAACACTTAATCAATAAAGTCTGGCCAAACAAGATTGACAAGAATCCAAAAGAAGCAATAGGAGAAATAGTAAATTAATCAATAATTGAAAGCAATAAAGTCAACCCCTTTCATGTATTCATGTATCCCTTAAAACCATATAATTAGACTACTCACACATATTTAAAGAAATCAAAGACATTGAATAATTCATCATGATATTAATAGAAGACAAATTAGGGTTTAATGAATAACGAAGAACAATAATTAAACAATCTAAAAGCATAAAACGAAGTAAAGACAAAAATGAAAATAATACCTGAAACTTGATTAATGAAAAGAGTTGTCAGAAACAAGAAACATATTAACTTCATAAGACTCGTTCCAATCTATTTATGCACCTATAAGGCTCATTGGGTCGTTATAGGTCATATTTAGGCTAAAATGACATTTTCGCTCTCAACTCTGAACTTAAGAACATAAGGACTCATTTTAAACTTATTATATGATTAATATGCTTAGTTTAAGTTTCTAAGACTTATTCTAATCTATTTATGCACATTTAATGCTTGTTTGATTGTTATAGGTCATATTTAGGCTAAAATGGCATTTTCGCTCCCAACTTTGAACTTAAGAACCTAAGGACTCATTTTAAACTTATTATATGATTAATATGCTTAGTTTTAAGTTTCTAAAACTTATTCTAATCTATTTATGCACATTAATGCTTGTTTGATCGTTATAGGTCATATTTAGGCTAAAATGACATTTTTGATCCCAACTTTGAACTTAAGAACCTAAGGACTCATTTTAAACTTATTATACGATTAATATGCTTAGTTTTAAGTTTCTAAGACTTATTCTAATCTATTTATGCAAATTTAATGCTTGTTTGATCGTTATAAGTCATATTTAGGCTAAAATGAGTCATTTTCGCTCCCAACTTTAAAATAAAGTACCTAAGGACTCATTTTAAACTTATTACATGTTTAATATGCATAATTTTAACTTTATAAGACTCGTTCCAATCTATTTATGCACCTTTAAGGCTCATTGGGTCGTTATAGGTCATATTTAGGCTAAAATGACATTTTCGCTCTCAACTCTGAACTTAAGAACCTAAGGACTCATTTTAAACTTATTATATGATTAATATGCTTAGTTTAAGTTTCTAAGAATTATTCTAATCTATTTATGCACATTTAATGCTTGTTTGATCATTATAGGTCATATTTAGGCTAAAATGACATTTTCGCTCCCAACTTTGAACTTAAGAACCTAAGGACTCATTTTAAACTTATTCTATGATTGATATGCTTAGTTTTAAGTTTCTAAGACTTATTCTAATCTATTTATGCACATTTAATGTTTGTTTGATCGTTATAGGTCATATTTAGGCTAAAATGAGACATTTTCGCTCCCAACTTTAAAATAAAGAACCTAAGGACTCATTTTAAACTTATTACATGTTTAATATGCATAATTTTAACTTTATAAGACTCGTTCAAATCTATTTATGCACCTTTAAGGCTCATTGGGTCGCTATAGGTCATATTTATGCTAAAATGACATTTTCGCTCCCAACTTTGAACTAAAAAACCTAAGGTCTCATTTTAGACTATTAGGACATTGTCATTAGTTGCTTGAATGTTAAAATGTGATATTTAATTTCTATTTAAACTAATGTTTAATTGAAATTTCTGTTTTTGTAAAGGTCCACACTCCGAGGAATGCGCCTTATGCTAGTGAGGAAATTGACGTGGTTCGTGAGCAATGGGCTAAGTATTATACCAGCAAGTATTTATTATTGGCTTGAGCACGTTTGATCGAGTTGGTTTAGTTGTTATAGAACAATCTTTTATACTAAATGTATGTGTACGTTGAAATTGGAACATATATTTAAATGTAATACGTGCACTTTGGTTTTGGGATATATAGTATACAAAACACTAGTTATTGTTTTTATATTTGTTATACAGGTAGCGATATTCTATTATTATTGTAACAGGTTTCTATATTTGGTGCAAGGCACTTTAGGTATCCCTATATAAAACTAAAATTTTGCTGCGAAAGTAAGAGTCACGTATTAATTAAAATCCTAACGAGCCTAGAGTTCGTAACGGGCCCAGACGCATCCCGTCACAAGGTTAATACGCACTAAAGGACTCAATTAAATCAAAAATACTCCGGATTCTAGGAATCTGAATCTGACTAAGAAAAACAGCACAGACCCTATTTTCAACGCCTGGCTCTGGGCGCCGAAATCTTCGGCGCCCAGGCCTGGGCGCTGAAAATACCTGGTACGTGTTTTTTCCTAAGTCCTCGTGGATTAGAGTTCTGAAATTCTATCTTTCCACGAACTCTTTTCTATAAATAGGGCCTTAAGTTCGACGTGAAAACACACAACACACAATTATATTCTGAGTATTGACTCTAAACCCCTAAGCCTAAGCCTCACGCTGCAAAACTGATCACGCGTTCTGTCGCAATCGATCCATAAATCGAACAGAACGTATCCTGTCCCATAACTTGAGATTCGTTAAATAAAAGGAGAAATAGCAAAGTCAAAGTGGTTAGTTTTCTGAGAACCGTGACACACCTCTCAAGGGTGCGTCGTAATGTGTCCCTTTTCCATGGTTTAATTGCTTTCCTCGCCCTTTTATGAACTGTTAAACTAAATAAAATCTGATTGTTCGATCACGCTTAATAAATATGATATTTTTGGGAAATTGGATTATCATGCTAGGTCCCTTAAAACAATCTAAATAAGATATCGCGTTCGATCTAGTACTATATTTTGCATATTGATAAAATCAACTCAGATTAGTTTAATAGTTAACGCATGTCCCTTCAATTATTTATGCTGAGCTAGTAAGGATATCCTGCCTCTGGAGTTATCGAAGAGCGAGTACTCCTCTCGGTAGTTACTGAAGGAAATAATGCCCTTGGTCCAAGTATGCATTCTATGTTAAGTCTAATAAGTGCGGTTCGGTATTAATTAACAAGTTAATAATTCAGTGAGATCAAGTGAGCTGAATGCCTAGCTAGAGGCCGCTTCAGTTCAAGTGGAATTAATGATATTAATCCACAGCTTACTCTTGACTGAACCCGTAGGGTCACACAAATAGTACGTAAACGGATCAAGTATTTAATGGCATTAAATACTCTATCTATGGATATTCGGAATCGACGGATCTTGG
Source organism: Spinacia oleracea (assembly GCF_020520425.1). Taxonomy (NCBI): domain Eukaryota; kingdom Viridiplantae; phylum Streptophyta; class Magnoliopsida; order Caryophyllales; family Amaranthaceae; genus Spinacia; species Spinacia oleracea. The sequence continues at coordinate 109,958,733 of NC_079490.1, forward strand.
TTTCAGTGGGAGCTGAGATCGTCACAAGTAAGAAATGAATACTCCGGAAACGATGATATTGCCGGAAACGGAAATATGGATCGTATCGGAAATATAAATATTATCCAAATCGTAGATGTTGCCGGAAACGGAAACATGGTACGTATCGGAAAATATTATCGGAAATGGAAATATTGCCGGAATCGGAAATATTGCCGGAAACGGAAATATTGTCAGAATCGGAAATATTATCGGAATCGGAAAATAATTCCGGAAACGGAAATATTAAATATTTGTTCGAAACGGAAATTAATTCCGGAATCGGAAATATTAAATATTGTTCGTATCGGAAATGAATTCCGGAACCGGGAATTTAATCGGAAGCGTATCGTACGAATAAGCATCGGACGAGGCCTGCCGGACGAGGGCCCAGCACGAAGCCAGGCCATCGCCCAGCAAGCCAAGCGCGCCACACGAACAGCCAAGGCCAGGCCCAGCAGGCCATGGCAGCGCGCGCAGCGCGCGCAGCAATGGCCTGCGAGCTGTGCAGCTGCTCGCGTGGGCTTGCGGCTCGCGTGGGCTGAGCGGCCGTGTAGGCTGTGCGCGGGCATGGCCTGCACGCTCGTGGGTCATGCTCGTGTAGAGTTTGTGTTGACATACGAAACCTAAATTGTGTAGGATTTGTTTGATGATTAAATTCCTAATCCTAAAAGGATAAAATTAATTAGTTAGAGTCCTACTAGGATTCTAGTTTAACTAATTAGTATCCTAATAGGATTCCAGTTCCTTTTCCATACCTCTATAAATAAGGGCCTAGGGTCATTATTTGCAGACACGATTGAAGTATTCAAAGGGTAAGTTTTTGAAATAAAATTAACCATACACTTGCAAACACTAGCCGAAATTCCTAGTAACCTTAAGGGCGATTCTAGTTGGTCTAACTTGAGGCGGATCCGGACGTACTGTGGACTATCTATGGAGGGACGACATTTGGAGTCCTAAAGACTTGTTCTTGTTCGGTTCGGGCGCAGCTAGGGAAGGCACGCTACAACATGTATGCATTAATTCTATGCTAAATGATTATGTGAATATAATATGCTTTCCTGGCTTTATGGTTTTTCCGCATGATTTATGAATTGTCATATGTATCATAACCTAACAGTGGTATCACGAGCCTCTTATTATTTTCATAATCTAAATTTCATGAACATGGTTAAATATTACAAATTTGCAAGAATTAAAAAGGGGTGATTAATTTTCGTAATTGTTAATTAATGTCAAATTGCGTTTATTTAATTATACGTACGCAGTTTTTCGGCAGTTTCTTCGTTACTCATCCCAATCGAGTGATTTTTGTGTCAATTACGCATGTAAAAGGCATTCTAAAATTTAGACAAAAATAGTGTTTTTCGGCCGAACCCAGAATTCTCAAATTCAAAGCCTAACTATGACTTTTCGGAGGTTTTAGTTTTTCGAATGCAAAATTTCGTAAATTTAAGATGTTAAATTAAATATTTGCGATTCTTGTTGATAAATCTTGAATTTTTGATTGACCTACTGTATATGTTTAACAAGTTTGAATGCCTAGCCTTTTTAATTATGCAATCTAATTTGTAATTATGATTAATTTGTTGAAAATTGGAATAATTTAGAATTAATTTGATTTTCATAATTAGTTATAATTTAAATAGATACCTATGATTAAAAACCACCATAAAAATTGTAAATTTATGTTAAATTTTAAATTTTTATGACCTAGACTTGAATCCATGTGAATCGGAAATCAATTAAATAATAAATTTTCGATTTTTCGCCCTAAAATTATGAAATTAATATTATTTATTAATTTGTCATTAATTTTGAATATAAATTTTTAATTTTTTATGCGATTCGCTCATATAACTTGCACGCACAAAGCAATGGACGCTACGTGTTACCCTAAAGAGGTGTTGTATAGTGCGGGCATGCGACGACGAGCAAGGAAGCTCGTCGCCCATGCGGTACGAATGCAGCGAGCAAGGGCATGGTGCACGAGCACAAGGCAGCAGCCCTGCCTTGTATCGTGGGCTGTGAGGAATGGGCGCATGGCAAGGGCGAGAGCAAGGCACGAGCAGTCGCGTGTGGGCAGCAAGCGTGCTGCGCCACAGCGCGCACTGCCTCGCGCAAGCATGCGGAGCCTCGCGCGCAGCGAGCCCTAGTGTGCGTGCGACGAGCGCTGCGCCCACCGATGGCGTGCAGCGTGCTTGTTGCGACTTGCGACGAGCGCTGCGCCCAGCGATGGCGAGTAGCTTGCTTGTTGCGACGTGCGACGAGCGCTGCGCCCAGCGATGGGCTGCGGAAGCATGCTTGTTGCGTCGAGCGCTGGCGCGTGCAGCGAGCACTGGCTCGCGTGTTCGATTGATGCCTTGCGATGGGGAGCAGCAGCGATGCGACGCAACGCATGGGCTGCGCGCACATGGCCAGCGATGGCTGTGTGCGTGTGGCCCATGGGCGTGCGTTGCGTGGGGTTGTTGCGTTGCGATTAGATCGTTTTGAAATTTTAATTTGAGATTTTCAGTTTACGTAATTTTAATTAATTTTAAAATTAATAATTTAAATTATTTTCTTGGATTTTAATTTTGAATATTGTAATTATAATAAATTTTAGTTATTCTAATTATTTTACTAAAATTAAAATCATGAATTAATTTAAATACGACTGAAATTAAATTAAATTTATGGATTCAATTATAAATTTATATGAGCTTTAAATTTTAATTAAATTTGTATGTTTCCGGTTAGACTAGAAATACATTTTTATGTTTAAAATTAGTAAAGCATATGAATTTATTGGTTTAAGTGGGATCCCTTTTTAGTCATAAACTCTTCATTAGGTCTACAAATCCTTAAGGTTAAAACAACTTGATTAGAATTAATAAGGACTGAATAATTTGTAGATTATTGGTGCCCTTGATTAATTGCTGCAAATGTTTATGTGATGCATAATGTGTTTTACTAACCAGCTATGTGGGCCATTCATGATAATGAATGGGTGAATGGTATATATTGTATATGTACTGTTTTGCAGGTTATGAAGTGACTAGTATGGCCCACATAGCTTGAAAATATGGTCTGCGTACCATTAATTTGAATGTAATTGGTCTAAAGTACCAAAGTTGTTTTTCAATTCAAATATGGTTTGCGTACCATCAAATAGTTGTAATTAGTTTTAATTATAGCTTATCCTATTTGAAGAAAATGGTGCCTCCCACGGAGATTTTCAAGACGGACTTTGAAGTTAAAGCTTCAAGATGAAGTCGGGCCATACTAGATCACATTTATCTTATGCATGTTTTAAGTTATTTATTGCTTTTAAATATGTCTTAAAATGCATGAGATCAAAGCTTGATTATGTTGCATGATTAAGGATTTTAGTTCACTTAAAATCTAACCAACATAGTAAGAGCCTTAAGTTCAAACTTAAAAATTGAGTTATAAGGTGCCATGCCAAAATATACACTTGCTTGGATATCCTTTACATCAATCTAGTAATAGTTTTCGCTCAGCGAGGTGTTACTTATTGGTCCTAAAGGGGCAAGGTACACAAATAATTGTGAGTACATGTTAGTTTTGGTGAAACTCAACGATATAAGTAAGGAGTCCTTTTATGTCGTGGCAAAATCGATAGGTTTACCTAATAAGTTCTTAGACGTACCTATCAACCAAGAATAGTTTCTAGACTATTAGCAAAAGGCTTTTGCTTACCTAAAATGTTTTAGAATTGAGTCGACAAACTGTGCTTAATTCTTCAATGGTTTTAGGGTCTTGGAATCATTTTATTCACACCTGCCGGAACACATAATTCGAATAAAATGCTAATGACTTGTTTAAATTGCATGATTGCTTTCATTTTCAAGTTATTATTCATGATAAATGTTTAGACTTTGCATGCTTCAATGTTTGTTTTAATTATTATTTATAATTAAATATCTTGCACTGCAATAAATCCTTTTAGAAAGGTAACAGTAAATTTCCTCGATTGGTAGTGAATTCAAGAACGATTCACGGAAATGAGAGAAAATGAGCGATTTAAAATGTACGTTTCTTTTAGAGACTTTTATGGTTGTTTTCGAGTATCAAAGTCGAATGGCAAACCGATTGGTGCTTGTGAATTCAAAATACAATGTAGTTTTGAGATCATAAAGCATTGAGTTTAAACACTCAGCTTTACCAATGGTTAACAACCTAATATCTTTGTCCATTTAATTCTCGAATGAGTCTAGTCCCTAGACAGTCGAATAAGATTGATGCTTAGAGAACTTTAGAAGCTTCTGGTAAGATCATCTAGTTGAAACAGAATATTCAACATAAATAAAATTGTAAGAACTCTGTTGGAATGACATCGGACATGTCTAACAAAGTATAAAAGTCAACACTATAGAATTCAATTCTTAAGACTATAAGAAAGGGTACAAGAAATAGGAAAACAAGGAACAAATGAAAGGAATTTACGATTCCGTTTCTACCAATAAGTTTATGTTTAAAGAGAAGTGACCTAGCAATCAAACTTCCTTGGTATCATATACCGCTTGAGGTTCTTACTTCGGTAATAACTCAAACAATGGAAGCTAGGCTACACTAATGACCTACAAGTGGGAAATGAAGCATGGCAATGCTACATTAGTTGTAGGGTCATCTAGTTTGTTTTAAGTCATTTCAAAGGCTGGAACTTAATGGATATTTTGTTCCATAATCAGCATACCTAAATTTCTGTTTCAAACACAGAAAGACTCACATTCAGAAGAACAAAAACAATGTTTGTTTGCTTATTTGAATGAAATGGTCATTTACGGGTTGAGTCAATATGCTTGATTAAAACAAACAACTCTTTAAAAATAAAAACTTTACTAGGTTCAAATCAAACCCTTGATTTGAGTTCCACTAATCTTTGGCATTGTTGCTTAGACCATATCAACAAGTTAACATTCAAAAGCTCTATTTTAATGGACTTTTGAAAGTTCATTGATTTCTAGATCAATTTAAGACGACTAGTCTTACTTGTTGAAAGTAACAAAAGATATGAACTATTGTTAGAACGCCTAGACAATAGAGTTCAAAGCTAAAGAAAGATTTTATGACTTTATTATTTCACATGGATTTGAGTGAATATAGGTTTATTGACTCAAATGTGATATAAGTTGAATCTGTTTGGGTAGTTCCAAGATTCAGAAGTATAAAATCCACTTGGCAAGAAATCATAAAGATCTAGGTTAGATCATGTTGATGATTACTTGAGACCAAATATGATCATCAATGGTTGTGTGTTGTAATTTCACAGTCTAGGTCCATAAGATATGGCATATCTTAGTTGGAATAATCGAAGTCAATTAGTACTTGATTCGATTAATGATGAATCATAAAGACTTTTCCTATAATTTCTAAAACAAAATGCTCAACTACCACCAAACTAAACCAAATTCGTCAAAGCTATTGAAAAGTAATTTCAGAATAACTTTTCATAAAATATATCTAGAGAGTTGCAAAACTCAGTGGGAGCTTAGTGTTTGTCATTCGACAAACTAAGGCCCAAGTATAGATATATGTTTCATTGTGATTTATTCAAATGAGACACAAGGGTATTGTTTCTACCACGAATTTTTGAGAACATAATGTTTGTTTGCTCGAAATAATGGCCTTTTGGAGATTCGTTTCCAAAATGACAAGTGGGAGAAAATAGACCTCGAAAGTCTTCGAGGCGAACAACAAACATAAACGGACATTCCGGAGGCTTTTCGAAGTTCTTTAGAAAATCCGAACACGTATTCTTTAAGGACTTTAGAAGTGGCTTTAAAGAATAGACATCTCTTAGAAGACTTTACAAGTGCTTCAAGGAGAACAGAATATTCAAAGGACTTTTAAGTGGCTATTGATATTCTGTTGTTTGATGTTCTATACCCTTGTAGGCATAGAGTTCAAGTCACTGAAACTATGAGATTCTTCTATTAGATAGTGAAGAAACATGGAGTTCAGGTCACTGAAACTATGCAATTCTTCTATTAGATAGTGAAGAAACCTACAACTTGCAGTCAAACTATTATCATGTAGATTAATGAGTTTGTGACTTGTAAGAAAGCTATGACGAAACCCAGATTCCCTAAAATGGTTAGAGGCCATATATAGACTCAAATGTTTTAAATGGTTAGAGGCCATAAAACATACTCAATGTTTTGATGACAAAATTGAAATTTTGTTGATTTGCAAGAATAGTTTCACACCTATTGGTTGCAAAGTTTGTTTTAAGGATAAAAACCATCAAACATGAAATTGTGTTCACACACAAAGCTAGATTAGTTGCTAAAGGTTACAAGCAAATTCACGATGTGGATTGTGTTGAAACCTCATGCAAAATCGTAATGCTTAAGTCTATAATTCAAGCAATGATTGCATATTGGTACATATGGCAATTGGATGACAAAACATCTTCCTCAGTCAAATGTTGGAAGAAACTATGTACATGGTATGTCATAGGATTTGTGGATCCAAATAAATGCTTGAAAAAAAAAGCTAGTTTATAAAATCTAAGTACAGATTTAAGCAAGCAATTAGGAATTAGAAATGTATTTTAGTGAAGCTAATAAGTATTTTAGTTTCATAAAATGTACATGATTCTTATAGATATATAAGAAGTTTAGTGGGAGTACATAAAACTTAATTGGTCCTATGTGTATCACACACATATCTCTCTATTGTGAAATAACATTCAAATGCTAAATACTTAGATTTGAGATTATTCATCAATGATGGACCAAGGCGAAACTTAGTACATACTGGGTACTAAGATCTATTTACAAAGATCTTATAATATTGTTTTGGATTAAGTAATGGCATTTACTAAATCAAACACGAAATACTCCATTGGAGATATTCGACCCATGTGAATAAATCTAAGTAAAAGAATGTTTGAACTATGTATAAGCATTTACTAAGTTAAAACATCAAAGGATCTAAGTGAGATTCTTAACCTATATTATATGTCAAAGAATTTATCTGGATTCAGTATCTACTGAAATTTAATGAGCTAAAGTTACATGAATACAATTCAATTGAGAATTATTCTGCAAAAGAATTTATCATGTATGATATAATATGAGGATCGCCAAAAATGTATCGTATGACTTTAGGCATGACGAACATATACCAATCTCTATTGATCTAAGTAAAGATCAACTAGATTGAGATCAAGAATACTTATGGTACTTAAAAGGGTACATAGGAATAGTTCTTGATTCAAGGAAATAAAGATGTGCTAAATATTGATGCTACACGCATAAACACTAGCAAAGGATCAAGCAAGACCCTATGGAGTTAACCATTGACAAAGACGAGCCATAGAGCATCGTGATTTGAAATGGCAACATGGATTGGAGACCATGAGTTGTTGCGTGGGAAATTAAATTTATAAGTTCTAAGATATAGTTGGAAAGTCTTCCGCATATCTGTGAACTGCTTGGATAAGTAAATCCAAACAAAGCATCACTAGCAACCTATACAGTTGAAGTAAAAGTACTTATTGCCTAAGAAGCAATAAAATAGAGTTGTTTATATTAAAGAGTTATTCATTGAACTTGGGTGGATCACATGTCTGCTAACTTGATGGTTCTTCATTGCAAAATGCGTAGAACCACTATTTAAGTAAGAAAGACTAGATCACATAATAAACAAACTCAAAAGATCTTATCATCATATCTCGAAAATAATTTGATGAAAAGGATATTAAGATTGGCAAAGCATGATAACTAAACCTATGCAACAAGTGAGAAGCAACACTCACATTGTAGCACTGGAAATCAAACATAGCTTTGAAATTCCATGAACTGTTTTAAAGATGGGTTTAAGGCCCATGGTTGTAAAACATTGGGGTTGAACATTTATCATATATGAAATGTATTTTCATATTCCATTTAATCTTGGTTTAGTATTAAATGATGAGTCCCTTCAATTTGACGAAACATTCAAGATAGACTGTCAGGACCAGTCCTGTGACTAAGAAATGTCTATCAAGTGAACTTGAATGTCAAAAGTTGAGAATGGTCCCTGGTCGGAGTTTTCTATAAAATTGGACGCATAGAAAACGTTAGACGACTAGAATGCAAGATGACTAGTAGTTCTGTTTCTTGAACTATGTGGACATGGCAATGTCATAATCATTTGCATAGATACTTACTTTGGGAAGACTAGTATCGGACAAGACCTATGAAACTTTACTGTAAGAGATGAAAATCTGTCATAAGTAAATTTCATGAAAATTATTAGACACTAAATCCTCAATACCTGAGTGATTTGAGATTACTTGTTTGAGAACTGGTTGCTTTGACGTTGACCAACCGTCGCACCGTAAAAGGAGGCTATAAAGGCAACGCTCATGTAATCACCTATTAAACGGAGTCTAATCTCAAGATCGCAAGATTGGGATTATCCTCCCATAAATCGGGATGAGATGCTTAAAAGTTGTACAAGGCCACTCGGAGAGCTAGAAACTGTGAAATGCATGGTCGTGCTCGGATGAATCATAGGCTATGATTATCTGTTTATTTGATCAGTTGAACTCTGAAACCGAGGAACACCTCTGGACATAATAAGGATGACAACTCTTATTTTATGTTCAAGAGCAAGCATCGAGCGACACAGGAATTAGGAAATGCACACTTGTCCCTAAGGACAAGTGGGAGACTAAAGGAAATAATGCCCTTGGTCCAAGTATGCATTCTATGTTAAGTCTAATAAGTGCGGTTCAGTATTAATTAACAAGTTAATAATTCAGTGAGATCAAGTGAGCTGAATGCCTAGCTAGAGGCCGCTTCAGTTCAAGTGGAATTAATGATATTAATCCACATCTTACTCTTGACTGAACCCGTAGGGTCACACAAATAGTACGTAAACGGATCAAGTATTTAATGGAATTAAATACTCTATCTATGGATATTCGGAATGGACGGATCTTGGTTTAAGTGGGAGCTGAGATCGTCACAAGCAAGAAATGAATACTCCGGAAACGATGATATTGCCGGAAACGGAAATATGGATCGTATCGGAAATATAAATATTATCCAAATCGTAGATGTTGCCGGAAACGGAAACATGGTACGTATCGGAAAATATTATCGGAAATGGAAATATTGCCGGAATCGGAAATATTACCGGAAACGGAAATATTGTCAGAATCGGAAATATTATCGGAATCGGAAAATAATTCCGGAAACGGAAATACTAAATATTTGTTCGAAACGGAAATTAATTCCGGAATCGGAAATATTAAATATTGTTCGTATCGGAAATGAATTCCGGAACCGGGAATTTAATCGGAAGCGTATCGTACGAATAAGCATCGGACGAGGCCTGCCGGACGAGGGCCCAGCACGAAGCCAGGCCATCGCCCAGCAAGCCAAGCGCGCCACACGAACAGCCAAGGCCAGGCCCAGCAGGCCATGGCAGCGCGCGCAGCGCGCGCAGCAATGGGCTGCGAGCTGTGCTGCTGCTCGCGTGGGCTTGCGGCTCGCGTGGGCTGAGCGGCCGTGTGGGCTGTGCGCGGGCATGGCCTGCACGCTCGTGGGTCATGCTCGTGTAGAGTTTGTGTTCACATACGAAACCTAAATTGTGTAGGATTTGTTTGATGATTAAATTCCTAATCCTAAAAGGATAAAATTAATTAGTTAGAGTCCTACTAGGATTCTAGTTTAACTAATTAGTATCCTAATAGGATTCCAGTTCCTTTTCCATACCTCTATAAATAAGGGCCTAGGGTCATTATTTGCAGACACGATTGAAGTATTCGAAGGGTAAGTTTTTGAAATAAAATTAACCATACAGTTGCAAACACTAGCCGAAATTCCTAGTAACCTTAAGGGCAATTCTAGTTGGTCTAACTTGAGGCGGATCCGGACGTACTGTGGACTATCTACGGAGGGACGACATTTGGAGTCCTAAAGACCTTTTCTTGTTGGGTTTGGGCGCAGCTAGGGAAGGCACGCTACAACATGTATGCATTAATTCTATGCTAAATGATTATGTGAATATAATATGCTTTCCTGGCTTTATGGTTTTTCCGCATGATTTATGATTTGTCATATGTATCATAACCTAACAGTTACAGTCCCCCGAACCCTCAATCTCTACCCTGCGGGTGTACGTTGAGCGATCCCCACCACCAGGGATCACAAGGGAACCTACGGCCGTCGTGGTCAAACATAATTGCACTCCCTTTATGTCACGATAACCGGGTTTTGTCAGTTTTTCTCATTGTCGTTAAAAACTGAATGTCGACTCCTATATTACTAGTTAATTGGGTGTAAACTCACAGGAAATCCAATTACACTTGATTTGACAAAAAGAAGCGTCACACCCACGAGGGACGAGGTCACGCATTAGCCTCGTGCTTTTTCGACCCCCTCATAGTGGCGACTCCACTGGGGATAGTGAAGGAAATACTCGTGCTTGTAGGTAATCAAAATAGCCGAAGGGTGAAACGATCCTACCCCGCGTTTATTTCCCAATCAAGTTGGGACGAGCTGAAAATCAGCATATTAATGTGAACGGACAGAACCGCATAACGAATCTTGGCTCCCTTAGTGTTTCATCTTGGGAGTTGGGACTAAGGATACCCATCGCCAACTGGGGGGTGCATACGCTTCCAATATTGTCCACTCGGCACTTTCGCTAGTAGTACACCAGTCCCAAACCCAATCGCTCGCCCATTAGGTCCCTCTCGCCTACATGCCCCCTTGGCTTGCACTTGCAGGTTGGCCTCTTGAGCGAAATTCGTCTGCTGAAGACACTACCTCGACCGGGGCATGTGTTGGATCTACGATAGAAGCGGTACCAAGCCACGTGCAAATAACTACCCATAGAAGCCTATCATAAACTACATGACATATTATTATTGCCTCATGATGGAATGTTAGTTATGTGTAGCGAAATATATGATTTGTGTGTGACAAACTATCCTAGAAAAACCAACAACCTTAAAAATTGCCCAAACATTCATAAACCAATTTGCCAAAGAGTTGTACCGAAATACGTGTTCCGCAAACCCGAACGATCGCCACAAAAATAAGCGACGCTCGGGACGGCCTGTAACGAATCCCACAAACGTTGCACAACGCGTAAAGGACGTTATAAGGCAAGCACACAAAATCGAAGTCGCATAAACAAAAGTAGACGCAAACAGAAAACGAGAACCAGCCAGGGACGCATTTTCAACGCCCGTGGCTGGGCGCCAGAATTTCTCACGCCCTTCGCTGGGCGCTGATGTTGCAGCTTGGCCTTCTGGTCAGGCACAGCAGCCTCGGTGCCCACGCAAAAGGAAAATACGTAGCACGAAAGAAATCGTTCGTAAAAAAAATTGCTACGAGAGCGTAAGAAAAAGCACTCGATTCTAAAAGCGACTCATAAAAAAGAATAACTCTTTGCGTCGTTGATAGGCCTCCTATGACGATAATGTTCGGCACCAAAACCGAGCATGCTACTTAAATAACCTTGAATGTCACATGGGCAAAGTATTCAAAAAAGAATGTTCAAATAGAGTCTTCAAAAAAAAATGTTCAAAAAAAAATATATAATAAATCCGATTCTAGACTAGGCTATGCCAAAGTACAATCTAAATCCTAAGTCTTAGTTGTCTTATCCATAGAATCGGTACTAATGCTTGGTGTCGTTCTGCAAGTTAAAAGGTTAAACCATATTGAGTCTCCCTTCCTAACATTTAAATCAATGAGCACCCATATGTAATTGTCATCCCTTGCTAAGAATCCACGGCCTCAATACTCTCTCTCACCAATAAAAAGAATATATTATAGTATTTGCAAAATGGAAACAGTCACATTCTGAAAATCATTCCCCCATAGTCGCACAACCCCCAAAGTGAACCTAAGGTGTCAATACCATAAGCAAAAAAATTAATGGCCTCAAGGCTCAAGATCACATTGGGTCACGACTGTCATAGTCCTCTCGAGCCACTCGCTCCTTTAAATACTCCTAAGTACGGACTAAAAGATTTTCCATGAATGCAACATGACCGACCATGAAAATACCCAAATCGGCATACCATAAGGTTACCATTGGGGTAAAGCAATACGCACTAAGAGGGAAGCCGCACTAATGATTCTAGTCTCGCAAAAATAAAAATTCGATCTCCCCAACTAACTACCTTGCCAACATTAAGCGAAATGGCGCATGACAAATGAACACCCAAGGGTTAAAATCTAAAGTGTCAACCAACAAAAGTTATGGTCCAATTAGCCTAAGTCTGAGAGTCGCTTGGTCAAGTATTATAGGCTTACGCCACGTCATTATTTTGAGTCTAGGCCACCTCCTTGTATTCATACACGGGTTATAATCAGAAAGATTAATGAAAGTTTGAGTCTAAATCACAACTTCCAATTAAATCCCGAAAACTGTAAAAAATTATTTTCGATGTAATTCTTTCGTTAAATTTCAATAAGGTAAAAACAAGATTTCGAATCTACGCTATTTGCACATTTTAAACGACTAAATACGCTTGCAAAGTAAGACGATTTTAAAGTCCACCCTAGGCCTGCTAGAATTAAAGGTCCACTCTAGGCCCTACTAAAATTAAAGGTCCACTATAGGCCTACCAAACGAGGCTCACTCAGTCTCGCCTCGTGACTCAAAGACCACAACCATCTACCTTTTAGCCCAAACAAAAAAATGATTGAAGGATTTATGTTGGGGAGAAATCCCAAGCAAAAAGAAAAAAGGAGAAAGAGAAAAGGGAGAACGAAAAGAGCCATGAAATACTTAGCCCGTACCTCCCAAAGTGCGAAATCTACCCAAGTAAACGAAGGAAAAGAATTGAGTCAACCAATCCAAATTATAAAATTCTACGATGTCTACCCTTTCCAATCCTTATGCTCTTAGCCGCCTTCGCTCTGGGGTCCCTGTTCAGCTCATTTAACCCATCCATGTTCTCATTGCCATAACCCAAGAAACCATTACCTCAGCTCTTGTTTTTGAACTTGTTATCAACCGCAAACCACGCACGGCCATTGACACGTGCGTCATACCCATTATTTCCAAAGCCCAAACCTGCTCTTACACCACCATTAGCACAAGGACCACATAACTTGTTTGGATACATCCTGTTGATATACCCTTGAGCCGTCCCCATGCTATTCATTGGCCTTGGTTGATGTAATCCTCATGCTTGACCAATACCTATACAAATTATCCTATCTCATTCAACCCATCTTTCAAGCCGTCTTGAGTCACAAACAAAAAAAAAGGAAACAAATGAAAATTGCAAAAAAAATAATAAAATGTGAATAATAAAAAAGAAACTTTGCAAAAGCGCCTCTAAAGTTAGTCTAAAAAGAAAAACGAAGCATTTAGCGCACCAAAAAAGATCCGCCCAGAAGTCATTTTCATGCCCAGAGCTGGGCGCCGAAATCTTTAGCGCCCCTGCCTGGGCGCCGATTCTCTCTGCTCGCCAAATTTTGTCCAGAGGTGCTCGTCATTTTATCATCACATGCATGGAAAAATAACGAACACTTGGAGGGGTACAACACGTATTCAGACATACGTACCACCAAAAATACATGTACTCAAAACAATTGAAGGATGGGTTACCACCAAAAAATACATGTACTCAAAAAAAAAATATATAAAACAAATTTTTGGCTTACGGCAAGGCAGCAGATTAAAATAATAATAAACTTCACTTATTCTACCGTTTCAAATAATATGTTTCCACCTCAGAACGTACTTGTTTAAAATCGGCATTCTAAGAAACCATTTTCTAGGCTAAGAACTACGCAAGACTTGATTCCAAATTAAATCTATTTAAGGCGGATACGTAGGCAATCCATGATTCGGTCCAACCAATTCGCAAAAATATTAAAGCCTATAGAAAAACAAGAATAAGAAATAGAGTCCCTTATTGAAATTTAATTACTTGCAATCCAAGTCGAAAGAAAAATTTAAGTCTAAGGAAGAATCCAAGTCATCAAGATGCCAAAATTAATGAGCATACATCGAAAAACAATAAGGGCACGTACCCTTGCCAGAAGGAGCACTCACACTCCTAGGCACTTAGCTAAGACTCAAAAAGATCGCTTTGCCTCAATTGAATGGGGGCTAGCGCAATCATCCATGACCTCTAAAGTACTCGACTTGACCCTCCCTAAAGCGAACTAACTCACTTAAAGACTTTCTTTCACAACTAGACGTAGTCGTTCGCTTAAAGACCTTCTTTCACCACTAGACACAGTCATAGTCGCCGACAAGTAGTAAAGGCAGTAAGCTTGCAATAAAGAGGATTGTTCTACGGTATCACCCCATCGTTCCTTCGAACTCAGGGCACCCGTTCATGGTAATTCAAATGCTCGCTGAAAAAAATAAGACATTGTCAATAGGACTTGGCACTTAACCGAGGCTCACCCTACTCAGACATGTGACACGGGCATCTAAAATCGAAATCTGAAAGCATCATTAATGGGAAGACATAATAGCAACTGGGGGCTAAAAAATTGAAATGAAAGAGCTAGGGAAAGAACTAAGTATACCTTGACCTTTTGTGCAGACATACACCAAGTAAATCTAAGTCGATTTGAAAACGGTTTATATTCCCGCAATTCTGGAAAAGATGGCCCTAAAAGCCTAAAGCATATGCCAAACGGGCACAAGTATATCTTGACGCCTGCGCCCTGGCTTCCAGCAAATCCTTAGACAACATTCCAAAAATCGTAACAGTATTTTGATTCACTCATGTAATCCTGTACGAACCCTTCTATAAGTCAACCTACTTAGGACACCTCGGATTGTACACAGTAGGATTCAGATTTTAAATAATTTTCAAAGACTTTTCTGAACATAATAAAGTGTCGTTGGTTTAAGCCAAGTATGCGCTTATCTCAATTTTGCAAGTGAGTCAAAAGATTTCCAAATATGATTATGGGTAAAGAAAGGCACCTAGCTTTTGGTCAAGGCACACTTCGACATGTGACTACCTTGACCATGGCAATGTCGCACAATACGACATTTACAAGAGAAATAGCAGATTACTACTCGAACGTACCTCGCACTAAACGAGTCTGGTTCAAACTATTCACGATTCATGTCACCATGAATGCACAAAAACTTATGCAAGGCATTATAGCACCAAGCCAATCCCGTAGCTATAGTTGGAGGCTTGAGAAAAACACTCTAAAAATGCTCGAAATGACGATTTCATCGCAAATTCTCGACGCTAATACTATACATATGTCATAGGGGCACAATCCTAAGCTTTAATCGCGTAAAACGAACCTTAGAATGACTACAACCCCTCCCAAATTCTAAGCGCTACTTAGAACATATAAAGTCACCCCACTAACAAGGGTAACTGAAAATCGCGAGTCACCAAAAAATCCGATCAAACTACTGCACATAACGCTCGCCCTACAAGCGCCCATTACACAGTCTACCTCGTTCCAAGGCAAAAGCAAAAGAAAAAAAATCAAGGATAAGAGCTGTCAAAATATACCCAGAAATCATTTTCAACGCCCAGAGCTGGGCGCCGATATCTTTAACGCCCCAGCCTGGGCGCTGAATCTTTCTGCCAGCCATGTTTTGCCCAGATATAAAAATAAGAAAGAAACACCTATGAATCCTCGCATCGAACGAAGTAATAAGCCGTGCAAACCCATGCAGAAGGTGCTACACTTGTTCAAGCACCTGAACGAGGCGTGATGAAGTACTCCAATGCAAAAAATAAATCCCAACACCTGGAGGAATGTTCTAAGACACGTTGTTAGGCCACACAAGCCTACGTCGCACCATAAGTTCAACCATCCCACGGTAAAAGTCTAAAAAAGGAGAGTAAGGCATATTGCACTAATGTAGGCACGACCAAGAGCACGTGTAAAAGAGGCAAAAACTACTTATCGCCCAAATTCAAAATGCAAGCCACACGACTTCTACATTAAGGATTAAAAGGTAGCCAAATATTACTTACCACGGAAGGGATAGCTCGCACCTACACGAGCGGAACCCCAAGGCATCTTTCTCAAAAGAACCTACAAAATCGTACGCCAAAAGGAAGCATCCCAACATGCATACTTGGGGGCTCCAAACTACGAAACAACCATAGAAAAATAAAAAAAAATCTCGAAGCAAATGTTTGAACAATCGAAAGGGTACGATGTTTGAGCCCACTTCATGAATGGGCCTGAACCCTATCAAGCTTCTAAGCAAACTATTCAAAATCAGTCATTGCTGAAAAAAAATTGATTCAAGCAAACTGATTAATGGACCGCACACAACGGCCATTCTATGAAACGCTCGTTCGCACATACATATCATCATTCTAAGTATCGGACATTCACAAACGCGTTAAAAAGGAAAAATATACAACAACAAGAGCGGTCAAAGTCTTACGCCTCAAGGTATGTTCCTCGGGCCATATAGACTCGCCCAACTATCGCAATAACTGTACGCCTTAAGAGCAACAGTTCCTTAAAATGATCGCCCCAAAGCGACAAGCACCGTAGTCCACCAATCGGCTACGGCTTCTCAAGAAAATCATCACGTTCTAAAAACAACAAAAAAACAAAAGAAAAGAGAATACATAGAACTTCCAAGTGAAATAAACGAATGAACAAGAGGCCAACTGTGTCATCAAAAGACCAGCCCAAACAACACTTTCAACGCCCCACCTGGGCGTGAATTATTTCAACGCCCAGGCCTGGGCGCCGAAAATGAACCCAGGTTCAAAAAAGGCCCTAACTTCTGTTGGGCCCTGCCCCATCCATTCGACTCGAAAATTGCCGATTTCCTTACTGAAAGTCGCACCTCACGACTTTGTCAAGAGTAGCACACCACTACAAAGATCGCTCGCACTTACGAGTACAATCCCAAACATGATCAAGGACATCACAAATTGCGTATCCCCAAGGAACCCCTTTGATAAGAAATGACCGTCAAGCACGAATGCTTGGGGGCTCGAAAGAAAATATATATTTCAAAAGAAAGTATGAAAAGTTAAAACAATATTCCCAGACTATGCTGTACGAAGTCCCGTGTTTGGATGTCTCAAAAAAAATAAAACCAGTTTACGACCTCGAGACAAAGGTCGCCGTTGATATTTATACATAGTCCCCTAATCAAGGACCCATGTAGTGACAGAATTGAGCCGAAAAGACTAGCTCAAAACCATGAAAGAAGATGACCACAAGACAATGGTCCGTCTAAACACGTTGTCAACCCACATTCAGGTTACAACTAAATCCGAGCATCCCTCGAAAGAATTCGCTCTTACAAGAACGAATAAAAGAAATTCTCAAAAGAAATCACGATAGGGACTTGCCCACCTCAATCGGGCAAGATCGCGCCACGAACCACGCGAGTTCCAAATCAAGAAAAAACGAATTCAGGAACGTCCACCCTCAGCGGACAGGGCTCGCCCTCCTTCAGCGGGCGGGGTCTGCGGCACTAGCCGCGCAGGTCCTCAGTTTTCGAAAAATAGAATCTTCAAAAGAACAAAATGAAACAGGTTCGCCATCTTCAGCCGGCCGGGTCTACGACGCAAACGACGTAGGTCCTTATTTTCAAAAAAGCACAAACAAATTTCAAAATCGTCCACTTTTATCGGACCGGGTGTCCACCCTTAGCGGACAGGTTCGCCATCTTTAGCCGGCGGGGTCTACGTCACAAACCGCGTAGGTCCTTATCTTCAAATTTCAAAAACAGATTCGTCCACTTCTATCGGATGGGGTGTCCACCCTTAGCGGACAGGCTCGCCATCTTTAGCCGGCGGGGTCTGCGTCACTAGCCGCGCAGGTCCTCTGTTTTCGAAAAAAAAAGTCTTCAAATTCAAAATAGGCTCGCCGTCTTTAGCCGGCGGGGTCTACGTCACAAACCGCGTAGGTCCTTTTCTTCAAATTTCAAAAATAGATTCGTCCGCTTCTATCGGACGGGTTGTCCACCCTTAGCGGACAGGCTCGCCATCTTTAGCCGGCGGGGTCTGCGTCACTAACCGCGCAGGTCCTTAGTCGCTGCAGCGATAACCTTTATCGGTTTTCCCTTTTTCCAAAAATTAAAGGATCGGTTTTCCCCTTTTCCAAAAATTAAAGGATCGGTTTTCCCCTTTTCCAAAAATTAAAGGATTGGTTTTTCGTTTTTCCAAAAAAGAACGATGTGATTGGTTTTCCCTTTTTTCCAAAAATTTAAAGGATTGGTTTTCCGTTTTTCCAAAAAAGAACGATGAGATTGGTTTTCCCTTTTTTCCAAAAATTAAAGGATTGGTTTTACGTTTTTCCAAAAAAGAACGATGTGCTGGATTTTCCTTCGTTTTACGTCCCATAAAAACAAGGGGGTTTTCTCGTTTAACTAACCTTGAAAATGAGAATTTTTAAAAACATTTTTACCTCGTGGTTGGGCTTGGCCAGGCCCAATTACACTTTATAGCTTTGATTTCGAAAACATCTGTAGCTACCCCCAATGACAAAGTGAGGGAGTTTCTACACTTCTTTAGATCCTTCCAATGACAAAGTGAGGGAGTTTCTACACTTCTTTAGATCCTTCCAATGACAAAGTGAGGAAGTTTCTATGCTATCCGTTGACAAATCCCAATGACACGTGAGGGATATGTCGACACTCCAAGTGATGACCCTTAAGTCAAATGTTATCACTCGGGGGGCTCGTGAGACCCTCGCAAAAACAGGTCACCATGGCTTGTGTGGCGCACTCCGTCTAGTACTTTGACCATCGTCTTATTCCAAGACTCAGTCAAAGTGGGGGCTAACTGTAGACACCTACTTTTGTCCCCATTCCCGAAAGGGAAGGTTCGATGATGAAAACGTAAATCTCCACTTGACAACGCATCTCCTATAAAATAACGAATCTCATTACCCCTTTTCATTTCACCCGAAACCTGCTATTTATAGAAACCTGCTATTTATGGAAACCTGCTAAAAATAGTAACTGCCGTAATGGGTAGTTGTTAAAAGTGGCAAGTCATAAAAGATAGAAACCTGTCAGAATTAGGTGTTGCACTCCAACATAAATCCTAAATGAGATAGAAATTGCGAGAGAATCCTATTCCTAATATGATTCGAAAGTAAGAGTCACGTATTAATTAAAATCCTAACGAGCCTAGAGTTCGTAACGGGCCCAGACGCATCCCGTCACAAGGTTAATACGCACTAAAGGACTTAATTAAATCTCAAATACTCCGGATTCTAGGAATCCGAATCTGACTAAGAAAAACAGCCCAGACCCTATTTTCAACGCCTGGCTCTGGGCGCTGAAAATACCTGGTACGTGTTTTTTCCTAAGTCCTCGTGGATTAGAGTTCTGCAATTCTATCTTTCCACGAACTCTTTTCTATAAATAGGGCCTTAAGTTCGACGTGAACACACACAACACACAATTATATTATGAGTATTGACTCTAAACCCCTAAGCCTAAGCCTCACGCTGCAAAACTGATCACGCGTTCTGTCGCAATCGATCCATAAATCGAACAGAACGTATCCTGTCCCATAACTTGAGATTCGTTAAATAAAAGGAGAAATAGCAAAGTCAAAGTGGTTAGTTTTCTGAGAACCGTGACACACCTCTCAAGGGTGCGTCGTAATGTGTCCCTTTTCCATGGTTTAATTGCTTTCCTCGCCCTTTTATGAACTGTTAAACTAAATAAAATCTGATTGTTCGATCACGCTTAATAAATATGATATTTTTGGTTGGATTATCATGCTAGGTCCCTTAAAACAATCTAAATCAGATATCGCGTTCGATCTAGTACTATATGCTGCATATTGATAAAATCAACTCAGATTAGTTTAATAGTTAACGCATGTCCCTTCAATTATTTATGCTGAGCTAGTAAGGATATCCTGCCTCTGGAGTTATCGAAGAGTGAGTACTCCTCTCGGTAGTTACAGTCCCCCAAACCCTCAATCTCTACCCTGCGGGTGTACGTTGAGCGATCCCCACCACCAGGGATCACAAGGGAACCTACGGCCGTCGTGGTCAAACATAATTGCACTCCCTTTATGTCACGATAACCGGGTTTTGTCAGTTTTTCTCATTGTCGTTAAAAACTGATTGGCGACTCCTATATTACTAGTCAATTGGGTGTAGACTCACAGGAAATCCAATTACACTTGATTTGACAAAAAGAAGCGTCACACCCACGAGGGACGAGGTCACGCATTAGCCTCGTGCTTTTTCGACCCCCTCACAACATTCAAATTCGTTCATCTCAAAATTTACAAGCATTCAAAATATATCGCCTGAAAAAATGCAACTAAACACGTAGATGTAATCATCTAATGGAATGACTATCTATTAGCAAATCTGTTGACAATCCTAACCTCAGGTATCGAATGGAGAGAACAACCCACCCAGAAAAATAAGGGGAATAAAATTTATTGTGTGATAGTCAGTATAACTTACAGTTCTACTTCAGGCCATGCAAATTTTTGAAGCATGACCAACAAGTGTCATCAGCAAAAATTGAGAGAGCGATCCTCGAATTTGGTGTGGAATTATATATACCAAGAGGTGCTAAGTGCTTCCACTATCACTTGAGCCTGAAGTTTCAGCAGATGCATACATCCTGTGCATAATTCAACAATTTATATAGAATATAAATTAAAAAATGACAAGTGAAAAAAGAACAAGTCCACTCCAATGAAGTTACTACTCGGAGTGCATAATTATATCTAATCTAATATGCATATGGTGAAAAAGCAACTGAAGGAAAAATAACATAAGTAAACATTTTTTAGACACAACAGAGGGACACATAATATGCTATATATATACAAGTTTTAATTCTATAGTTCTAACACGCACAACACCTAAAAGAGCCATTACATATTTACATGAGGATGTTTCAAAACTTGCCATTAAATTTAAGCACAGAAATGATTGAGCTACCTCAAAGGAAAAATCCTCCTCCCTTGCATACATAAATAAAACCCAAAACACCATAAATAAAACTACATAATTCATGACTTCCTTCCAATCAACCGTATAAGCTTAAGTTACAAACTGCCAATTCGATTGACAAGTACATCAAATCCATCAAAAGGCAATAAAATTCAAAACAACCAAAGCATTAGAATAAGCAAATCTAGAAGAGAAGTACCTGAATTAGAGTAATAACGTAGAATAAACACCGTATAGGTCGATGACCTGTAGAACAACCACTGCAAAGAAAAAGTCGGGAAATAAAAATTGAGAAAGAAGGTTAATTACAAGTGAAGAGAGAGAAAGCGATAACCTTGAGATTAGTTAGAGTGGCGGCATAAGAAGAACGGAGAGAGTGGATTAAGGCTTGAGTGTCTCTTCTTGTTGACCTCTGCCATTTATCTCTCTGTCATTTGTTTGAAATGCAAAATCTATTAATGAAATAAACACGAATACATGTATACTATGAGAAATCTGTAGAGTAGAAAATTAGAATATGTAGTTAATTTCTTTTAATTAAATGTAAAATTAACAAATCTAGCAATTCAACATCAATAAAAATGTCACTGTAAATGAAATTCAATTCAATCACTTAATTTATCATCAAATTCAAATCAATCACTTTTAATTTATCATCAAATTCAAAACAATCACTTAATTCACAGCAAAAATCATATAAAAAATTGAAAAAAAAACCCGAACTCACAAACTATCCAATATAACTAAACCCTAAATTCATATTAAAAACCCAAAGTAATTAATTGAACATAGAAATCAAGATAGGAGAGAGAAGATACCTGAGCATCAAGGTAGCCAAGGACGACAACGACTTAAACCAGGGCTCCAGCATCAACACTTCGTGATCAGGAGTACGGTGTGTTTCACAACCTTCAAAAACTAAGCAATATAACCTGCTGGAATATCCAAACCAACCTTTCTTTCCCGCGCCAAAACCTAAGGTTTTGCCCCTTCTTCCCATTTTCGCAGAGATGGATTTTTCAGATTAAATAGAGAGGGACGGCTTGGTGGGATAAGGTTGATGCTGAATTTTTGAAGGTGAGATGTGAAGGAAATAATGCCCTTGGTCCAAGTATGCATATAATGTTAAGTCTAATAAATGCGGTTCAGTATTAATTAACAAGTTAATAATTCAGTGAGATCAAGTGAGCTGAATGCCTAGCTAGAGGCCGCTTCAGTTCAAGTGGAATTAATGATATTAATCCACAGCTTACTCTTGACTGAACCCGTAGGGTCACACAAATAGTACGTAAACGGATCAAGTATTTAATGGCATTAAGTACTCCATCTATGGATATTCGGAATCGACGGATCTTGGTTTCAGTGGGAGCTGAGATCGTCAAAGGCAAGCAAGTGAATACTTCGGAAACGATGATATTGCCGGAAACGGAAATATGGGTCGTATCGGAAATATAAATATTATCCAAGTCGTAGATGTTGCCGGAAACGGAAACATGGTACGTATCGGAAAATATTATTGGAAATGGAAATATTGCCGGAATCGGAAATATTGCCGGAATCGGAAATATTGCCGGAAACGGAAATATTGTCAGAATCGGAAATATTATCGAAATCGGAAAATAATTCCGGAAACGGAAATATTAAATATTTGTTCAAAACGGAAATTAATTCCGGAATCGGAAATATTAAATATTGTTCGTATCGGAAATGAATTCCGGAATCGAGAATTTAATCGGAAGCGCATCGTACGAATTAGCATTGGACGAGACTTGCTAGACGAAGGCCCAGCATGAAGCCAGGCCCGCGTCCAGCAAGCCAAGCGCCCAACACAACGCAGCCAAGGCCACGCCAGGCCCAGCGCAAGGCCAGGCCCAGCAGAGGCCAAGGCGCGCGCGCGGGCTGATGCTCGTGGGCTGCGAGCAGCGCCTGCTCGTGTGGGCCGCAAGGCCTGCGCGGGCTGTGCGGTACGCTCGTGGTCGTGCAACGTTTGTGTTCGATACGAATCCTAAAACTGATGGAATTTGTTCATTGATTAAATCCTAATCCTAATAAAGACAGAATTAGTTTAAAAGAGTTTTAATGAAATTCTAATTAAACTAATTAGTATCCTAATAGGATTATGCATATAAAATACAACATAGAATCGGATTATGCATACTCACTCTGCGATGTTTGTATCTTAAAACTTGTATATAGATATCCTCTCTACGGCCCCGGTAATGCTCTTGTACAAGGTTCAAAATTCAAGAATCGGATATCTATATACAAGTTTTAAGATACAAACATCGCAGAGTGAGTAAACACACAGCTCGGTCTCGACCAGAAAGCGTGCTGGTCAGCTTGACGCAATGCTTCTTCAACGAATCAATTATGAGCACCCAGCGGTGCACACTCGCTCAAGGCGTCTGCATACATACAAAATTCAAAATCAATTTCTACATACAAGACAACCTATTTCAAGAAATACAAAAGCAATCACAGCTGCATAATGCTCTAGAAGAACATCGGTCGCCATCCGATCTAAGGGAGAGGCCATCGGGACAATAAGCTCCACTTGCTCCCCATCCGAGTCCACTACTGGAGCAAGCCTCGACAGGAAGTCTCCATAGCTGGCACCCTTGTCTACAAAGATCTCCCATGTGAGACAAATGGAATCACCACCCGCCTCCCTGGCATCCACATAAACCCGAGCAACATCGGCATCCTTCACAACTTGGACTCCGGAGGGTCCAAAGGAACAAGCCTACCTCTAGTACTTTGGGTGGAGAGTCACGCGCTCGCCCTGATACCACACGGGGCAATAAATCCCCGGGATCAATACCCTTCCCCCAGACAAGAAAAAGGCTCGGACAGCCGAAGGGGTCAGTGGCGCGGCAGAAAAAGGGCGCCAACACACCTACAAGGCATGCAGCTCAGTCAATATACAAAATACAATTGGGAAAAAGTCCTACAAAATGCAAACACACCTCCTCGAAAGATAGCATCCGCAAAGCTCTGCAGAAGGATGCCAAAGTCACCTTCCTGCGCTTCGCTACTTCCCAAGAGGCAGCAAACGGGTAAGCCGCAATTCTAGGGCGAGCAGGCCCCAAGTCGGGAAAATGCTCATACTCCCATATCTTCAAGAGAAAACAAGACGTCAGTCAGTCTTATGCATATAAAATACAACATAGAAGTACAAAATACCTCCAGCACTCTCCACAGGGCGGCTATGCCCATCGAGCTCTCCGGGACAGTCCTCGAAGCATTCTTCATCTCGTATAAAAGGTGGCTATATGCCAAGCTACCCCAGTTGAGGCCTGAAACAGCCCTCAAGTCCCTCAAAGACCCAGGAAGCCCACCAACAAACGGCTACTCCTGCCAGGGGCAACCACTCGGCCAACAAGTGATAGAAGAAAAAGTCGAACCTTCTACTCTGCTATAATGCCAGATATGCCAAGGCCACACAAAATCACCTCCATTGAAGCAGAGGTGTCGCTGTCATTGATCAAATCTACAATAGGGTCGATCAAGCCCCTGACGCCAGCAGAACGCCATGTCAGAAGGAGTCAAAAGCAACCTCCCTCTCGGAAAATTGGAGGGCAGTGATCATGGGAAACGCAAAGGGAGTGAAGGTAATCTCTCCCCAACCCATGTGAAACATATCAGTGGTGTCCCACCACCACTCCAAGAGGGACTAGTCATCCGCCTAAAGCCTCTCACCGCCTCCTAGAAAGGAGCAAAACCAGTCTGAGCCCAAATCACTCGGCTCTCCTCGACATCAAGAATGGTCTGAGAGACATTCCAAAGGTCCTTTGGAGACCAAAAGCTCGGATCCCTGTCCTATCAGTCTACAAAAAGGGTGGATCAATACAAACCTATACAAATTCAAGTGGCAAGTTCAAAGAAAGAGTACAAGGCATATCAAGACGGCAAGTGGCCGCTGAGACAAATGATGTCTCAGGTGGAATACAAGGTCCGTGGGCTGCAATCCATGACCGTGAAAAGTGGGTCTTCCCCTCGGGATCCTGCCTGCTATGAGTGGCTCTATCTCAGCAGCTTCGTTGTCCGAAGCATCCTCCAAAGCCGCTTGGCTGCTCGAGCATTCAACAAGCTTCCTCCGAGTGTGATTAGGCATACTAAAGCATTCAAAATACAAAAAGAAAACATCCAAGTCTGGGGGCTATCTTATACTAGCCCGTACAAAAGTTCAAAAGCCTAAAAATCCCCAGTCGTCGTACAAGTCTAGCCAGGGACCTCTATTTCAAGAGACTATTCAAGGTCTACAACAACTCCTAGGGTATCCATGCCGAAGCAGGTATCCAACGTCTACACCAACACCTAGGCTATCCATGCCGAAGAAGGTATCCAACGTCTACACCAACGTCTAGGCTATCCAAACCCACTCTTTTACAAGACCCGTAAAGGTCCTCAGTGAAGTCACTATCTTCAAGTGCTAAGTACAAGATGCAAAATACGAGAGTTCAAATTTAAATCCTACAAAGTTTCAAAAGTTCAAGTTCAAGGTGGCTCCCAAACAAGTCTTTGTCATACAAAGTACAAGAAGTGTACTACTATTTAAACATTCTCAGAATACAGTACAACATCAGCAAATACAAGAACATTTCGAGTAGAAAGATCTATCCTACACACAATCCTATGGTAATTTCATAAGCAAAACTTGAAATACTTACATGGACAAGTGTAGAGGAGAGACAAGAGAAATAAAACCAAAGGGAGAGAGAAATCGATCTTTGAGAGAGCAAGAAGAAGCAAATGAATATGCTCACGCAAATAGCACGGCGGGGGTATTTATACTCTAACCCTGCGCTTGACGTTGGCCTTGCGCCAGGCATAACCCCTTATCCATGTGCGGAATATTGGCGCGGTCATCCGTGCTGATTATACGTACTTTGCTTCTACGGTTTTCTGCACCAAGCATTAAATGTCGAATCATGCTACTTTCCGATGAATATGGGTATACATCTATTCCACCGACATCAACAGATAAATCTCAAACATACGAAGTCCTAAAAATAGGCAGATTTAAGCTTTCTACTCCCACCGGACCCAAGCTCTGGGAAAGTCAAAGAAATTCAGACCCCAACAGTCAATAAAAAACTCTTCGCCCTAGTGGACATATTCCCCAGCAGCTCAAGTCTCAGACGACAATCGAAACGAGTACAAAACCCAACGGATTAACTCTGGTATTCAAAATCCAGAATTCAAAATTCAAAAACTCGAAAATCAAGATTCAAAATTCAAAATTTTCGATGCCAAGCTCCAAAGGCGGAAGAGCAATACAAATACAAAGATCAGAGTCGTCAAGCCGCACGGAGGTAGACTCTATCCTTTATTCTTACCCTTGTCTTGTGCATATACCGACGTCCAAAGAATGGTCTTGATTGTAGAAAATCTAAACCATTCTCTGTCCCTAATCAAAAACTTTGACTTTCGCTTTCCTAATCGAACGCTCAGTGAAAGTGGGGACTTCTGTAGACACCTAATTCATGTCTCCCCTAATCGGATGATGAAGAAACCATTATCCTTAATAGGTGGTTGGTACAACTTCATGCGGAAGTCCCAATTGCTAAGATATATTCCAAAATCCAAAATCCAAAGTCCGATTCCCGAGCCTGTTACCATTCCGGAACTCGGTACAAAATTCAATTTCCAGAAAATCCAATTCAAAATTCAAACACAATATCACCTAATGGACATCTCCATTGGTTTTGCAAGGTCTTTTCCAGTCGAAATGCCATTAGGCAATCCAAAATCGGGCGCCGACCCATAGAACCGAGCATGCCGGGCCCCAGCCTTTAAAACCGAGTCTAAAGTACAAAATCCGAGTACAAAAAAGTAGTGCTTTTAGTCACAAAATGTTTTAACCTCCAAGAAAATCTACGTGCCAAAATTCGTACAAGTCATACAAAGGTACAAAGCTACAAAACAAAGCAAAGGACGGTGTCATCGTTCTTGTTTGGCGGGACCTAGGACACGTCACTTGCGCCAGACGCTGGCCTTGCGCTGGGTGCTGACGTGTCTTGGCGTTTAGCCGCATAATATCCTTTTTAAACCCCTCATTTCACACAAATCAGGAGGACGAAAAATAAATACAACGTCGTGATTCTGGTTTTTCCTCTCAAATTGCAAATACAAAATTCAAGCTTCAAACTTTTAATTCGCACTACAATTTTCTAAAATATAAAAGCAATTGGAAGTACAAATCCGAAAGCTAACCTAGTCCTAAATAGGTAAATCCGAATCCCTAATAAAATTATCATGATATTCTCTACTTTTTGAAGGAAATAATGCCCTTGGTCCAAGTATGCATTCTATGTTAAGTCTAATAAATGCGGTTCAGTATTAATTAACAAGTTAATAATTCAGTGAGATCAAGTGAGCTGAATGCCTAGCTAGAGGCCGCTTCAGTTCAAGTGGAATTAATGATATTAATCCACAGCTTACTCTTGACTGAACCCGTAGGGTCACACAAATAGTACGTAAACGGATCAAGTATTTAATGGCATTAAATACTCCATCTATGAATATTCGGAACCGACGGATCTTGGTTTCAGTGGGAGCTAAGATCGTCACAGGCAAGAAATGAATACTCCGGAAACGATGATATTGCCGGAAACGGAAATATGGATCGTATCGGAAATATGAATATTATCCAAGTCGTAGATGTTGCCGGAAACGGAAACATGGTACGTATCGGAAAATATTATTGGAAATGGAAATATTACCAGAATCGGAAATATTACCGGAAACGGAAATATTGTCAGAATCGGAAATATTGCCGGAATCGGAAAATAATTCCGGAAACGGAAATATTAAATATTTGTTCGAAACGGAAATTAATTCCGGAATCGGAAATGTTAAATATTGTTCGTATCGGAAATAGATTCCGGAAATGGAAATTTAATCGGAAGCGTATCGTACGAATTAGCATCGGACGAGGCTTGCCGGACGAAGGCCCAGCACGAAGCCGGGGCCATCGCCCAGCAAGCATGCGCGCCACAAAGCCCAGCCAAGGCAGCGGCCAGGCCTACCGCAAGGCAGGCCCAGCGCGCGCCAAGAGGCCGCGGCTGCGTGGGCCGTGCTACGCGGGCTGCTGCTCGCACGCGCATGGGCGGCCCTTGTGGCTGCCGTGTGTGTGTGAGTTTGTGCTCATGCGTGATTCCTGAATCTGCAAGAGTCAGTGTATGATTAAATGTCTATTCCTAATTGGATAAATTAATTAAATAGAATTCATGTAGGATTCTAATTCCAATTAATTCGCATCCTACTAGGATTACGATTCCTTTTCCATAACTCTATAAATAAAGGCCTAGGGGTCATAATTTATACACAAGTTTCAAAGTATTCAAAAGTGAGTTTTTTGAGAGAAAATTAAAACACACATCTTGCTCATAAAGTGCCGAAATTTTCTAGTACCTTAAGGGCGATTCTAGTTGGTCAATCTTAAGGCGGATCCGGACATGCTGTGGACTATCTACGGAGGGACGACACTTGGAGTCCTAAAAGACTTGTTCTTGTTCGGTTCGGGCGCAGCTAGGGAGGGCACGCAACAAAGAGTATGCATCTAAATTATGCTATATGATTATGTGTAAATAATATGTTTCCTGGGTTAATGGTTGTTTCCGCATGATCTATGTAAATGTCATATGTATCATAACCTAACAGTGGTATCACGAGCCCCTTATTATTTTCATAATCTAAATTGCATGAACATGGTTAAATATTACAAATTTGCAAGAATTAAAAGGGGTGATTAATTTTCGTAATTGTTAATTAATTGCAAATTGCGTTTATTTAATTATATGTACGCAGTTTTTCGGCAGTTTCTTCATTACTCATCCGAATTGAGTGATTTTTGTGTCAATTCCGTATGTAAAAGGCATTCTAAAATTTTGACAAAAATAGTATTTTTCTGCCGAACCCAGAATTCTCAAATTCGAAGCCTAACTATGACTTTTCGAAGGTTTTAGTTTTTCGAATGCAAAATTTCGTAAATTTAAGATGTTAAATTAAATATTTGCGATTCCTGTTGATAAATCTTGAATTTTTGATTGACCTACTGCATATGTTTAACAAGTTTGAATGCCTAGTCTTGTTAATTATGCAATCTAATTTGTAATTATGATTAATTTGTTGAAAATTAGAATAATTTAGAATTAATTTGATTTTCATAATTAATTGTAATTTAATTAGAAACCTATGATTAAAAACCACCATAAAAATTGTAAATTTACGATAAATTTTAAATTTTTATGACCTAGACTTGAATCCATATCAATCGGAAATCAATTGGATAATAAATTTTCGATTTTTCGCCCTAAAATTATGAAATTAATAATATTTATTAATTTGTCATTAATTTTAAATATAAATTTTAAATTTTTATGCGATTCGTTCAAATAACTTGCACGCACGAAGCAATGGACGCTTCGTGTTACCCTTAAGGGGTGTTGCATAATGCGGGCATGCGACGACGAGCAAGGGAGCTCGTCGCCCGTGCGGCACGAATGCAATGAGCAAGGGCGTAGTGCACGAGCACAAGGCAGCAGCCCTGCCTTGTGTCGTGCGCCACGAGCAATGAACGAATGGGCATGGGCGAAGGGCGAGCCAAGGCAGTCGCGTGTGGGCAGCAAGCGAGCTGCGCCACAACGCGCGCTGCCTCGCACAAGTGCGCGCAGCCTCGCGCGCAGCGAGCGCAAGCTCGCGTGCCACGAGCGCTGCGCCCAGCACTGCTCGCGCGCGCAGCGCGCGATGTCGCTCGCCCAGCGAGCGATGTCGCGCCCCAGCGAGCGATGGCTCGCGCGCACAGCGAGCGAGCCAGCGCGCCCAGCGAGCGATCTCGCGCGCGCGCACTGCGAGCGATAGCTCGCGTGCGATGGGGCGCTGTGCGGAGGCTTGCGATGAGACAGCAGCAGCTATGCGACGAGCGCATGGGCTGCGCGCACATGGCCAGCAATGGCTGTGTGCGTACGGCCCATGGGCGTGCAACGCGTAGGGTGTTTGCGTTACGATTAGATCATTTTGAATGTTTAATTTGAAAATTTCAGTTCACGTAATTTTAATTAATTTTAAAATTAATAATTTGAATTAATTTCTTGGATTTTAATTTTGAATATTATAATTATAATAAATGGAATTTATACTAATTATTTTACTAAAATTAAAATCATGAATTAATTTAAATGCGACTGAAATTAAATTAAATTTTTGGATTCAATTATAAATTTATATGAGCTTTAAATTTTAATTAAATTTGTATGTTTCCGGTTAGACTAGAAATACAATTTTATGTTTAAAATTAGTAAAGCATATGAATTTATTGGTTTGAGTGGGAGCGCTTTTTAGTCATAAACTCTTGATTAGGTCTACAAATCCTTAAGGTTAAAACAACTCGATTAGAATTAATAAGGACTGAATAATTGGTAGATTATTGGTGCCCTTGATTAATTGCTGCAAATGTTTACGTGATGCATAATGTGTTTTACTAACCAGCTATGTGGGCCATTCATGATAATGAATGGGTGAATGGTATATATTGTATATGTACTGTTTTGCAGGTTATGAAGTGACTAGTATGGCCCAAATAGGATAGAAAATATGGTCTGCGTACCATTAATTTGAATGTAATTGGTCTAAAGCACCAAAGTTATTTTTCAATTCAAAATGGTCTGCGTACCATCAAATAGTTGTAATTAGTTATAGCTTATCCTATTTGAAGAAAATGGTGCCTCCCACGGAGATTTTCAAGACGGACTTTGAAGTCAAAGCTTCAAGATGAAGTCGGGCCATACTAGATCACAAATATCTTATGCATGTTTTAAGTTATTTATTGTTTTAAATATGTCTTAAAATGCATGAGATCATAAGCTTGATTATGTTGCATGATTAAGGATTTTAGTTCACTTAAAATCTAACCAACATAGTAAGAGCCTTAAGTTCCAAACTTAAAAATTGAGTTAAAAGGTGCCATGCCAAAATATACACTTGCTTGGATATCCTTTACATCAATCTAGTAATAGTTTTCGCTCAGCGAGGTGTTACTTATTGGTCCTAAAGGGGCAAGGTACACAAATAATTGTGAGTACATGTTAGTTTTGGTGAAACTCAACGATATAAGTAAGGAGTCCTTTTATGTCGTGGCAAATTCGATAGGTTTACCTAATAAGTTCTTAGACGTACCTATCAACCAAGAATAGTTTCTAGACTATTAGCAAAAGGCTTTTGCTTACCTAAGATGTTCTAGGATTAAGTCGACAAACTGTGCTTAGTTCTTCAATGATTTTAGGATCTTGGAATCATTTTATTCACACCTGCCGGAACACATAACTTGAATAAAATGCTTAATAAACATTGAATTATGCATGTATGCTAGAATTTAAGTTTATTAAGAGAAACTGTGAATGGTTATTTATTTGTTTATACTTTTCAATTGTAGTTTTTAATATGGCAAACAACAATCAAAACATCATCATGGGTTCTGAGCTTATGGTCAAGCTGAACCTGACAAATTTTCTTGAATGGGAAGCTAAGCTAGTTGAAATAGTCAAACTCAATGGACTTGAGTATGTACTCTCACATCCCATGCCAAGCTACTATGCCAGAGACATGACCCCTGAGAGATTTTACGCCTGGGATGCGGATCTCAAAAAGGTTATGAGTCTCATGCTGAACAATATCCCTGATGATTGGGCTAGAAGGTTTGTAGCCTATGAACCTTTTACGCTCATCAAGAATCTGAGGGATATCTGTCGTGGAAGTACGGAGGACAGGGACCTGAACGTCCATGAGTTGATTGAATCAATGTCTGGTCTAAAGGTTAGTTCTCCCAACAGGTGTTATAGGATGGAGGTCCAAGAAACACATGTTCAGCTCCTTCGCACTAAACAGAGGGTAGGCGTCCCACTGAGGTTCCATGTGGATCTTATGTGTTCATATTTTGATCGCCTAAGTCTACTAGGAACACCAATAAGCGAAAGGATGGCAGTCTCTGTCTTGCTCAATTCACTACACAGTGGGTTTGGTCGCTTCAAGCAACTATACCTAAGTGAACCAAGAGAAGAAACAGTTGCAGAATTTATTCACCTTGTCAGAAAGGCTGAAATAGTACTGGACTGTGAAGCCAAAGATTTACTCAAGGCTAGAAAGAGACCATTCAAGAAAGGTGGAAAGTCCAAGGGCAATGCTAAATCAAAGCAGGACAAGTCCACATCAAGCTGTCTTTATTGTGATGGAATAGGCCATTACAAAAGAGAATGTCCAAAGCTAAAGGAAGATCAGAAGAACGGAACAGTCGTTCCATCTTCAGGTATTTTCGTTATAGACTGTATACTTGCTAATTCAACTTCTTGGGTATTAGATACAGGTTGTGGCTCACACTTATGTTCCAATCCACAGGGACTAAGAAGAAGTAGAAAGTTAAGCAAGGGTGAAGTCGACCTACGAGTGGGAAATGGAGCACGGATTGCTGCATTAGCTGTAGGAACTTACTATTTGTCGTTGCCCTCCGGGCTAGTTTTGGAACTGGAAGAATGTTTCCATGTTCCAAGTCTTACTAAAAACATCATTTCAGTTTCTTGCTTAGATGCTAAGGGATTTTCCTTTATAATAAAAGACAATAGTTGTTCGTTTTATTTTAAAGAGATGTTTTATGGATCTGCTAGATTAGTCAATGGACTTTATTTACTAGATCACGACAAACAAGTATATAACATAAATACCAAAAAGGCCAAAAAGGATGATTCAGATCTCACCTATCTGTGGCATTGTCGATTAGGCCATATAAACTTGAAACGCTTAGAAAGACTTCAAAAGGAAGGAATTCTAGAACCATTTGACTTAGAGGATTATGGTAAATGCGAATCATGTTTACTTGGCAAAATGACAAAGCAACCTTTCTCTAAAGTTGGAGAAAGAGCAAATGAACTATTGGGTTTAATCCATACAGATGTATGTGGACCAATGAGTACAAATGCTAGAGGTGGGTTCAGCTACTTTATCACTTTCACTGATGACTTCAGTAGGTATGGTTATGTCTACCTAATGAAGCATAAGTCTGAATCCTTTGACAAATTCAAGGAATTTCAGAGTGAAGTAGAGAATCAATTAGGCAAGAAGATTAAGGCACTGCGGTCTGATAGAGGCGGTGAATATCTGAGCTATGAATTTGATGACCATCTGAAAGAATGTGGAATTCTATCAGAATTGACTCCTCCTGGAACACCACAATGGAACGGTGTGTCAGAACGGAGGAACAGAACCTTGCTAGACATGGTCAGGTCAATGATGGGTCAGGCCGAACTTCCATTAGAATTTTGGGGACATGCACTAAATACAGCTGCACTCACTATAAATAGAGCTCCGTCTAAAGCTGTCGAAAAGACTCCATACGAATTATGGTTTGGAAAACCTCCAAATGTGTCTTTTCTTAAGATTTGGGGATGTGAAGTATACGTCAAACGATTAATTTCAGACAAACTTCATCCAAAATCTGACAAATGTATCCTTGTGGGCTATCCAAAGGAAACAAAGGGGTATTACTTCTACAATACATCTGAGAACAAAGTGTTTGTTGCTCGAGATGGTGTCTTTTTGGAGAAAGATCACATTTCCAAAATGACAAGTGGGAGAAAAGTAGACCTCGAAGAAATTCGAGTCGAACAACAAACTCTAGAGAATGCTCAAGATGACATTCAGGATGAAACTCAGAGATCTTTAGAAGAATCTGGTGAGAATCATGGTCAATCTAGAAATGTTACCCCGCGTAGATCGCAAAGATATAGATCTCAACCGGAAAGGTACTTAGGTATTTTGACGAACGAGAGCTATGACGTTCTATTACTTGAAAGTGATGAACCTGCGACTTACAAGCAAGCTATGACGAGCCCTAGCTCCAAGCAATGGCAAGAAGCCATGCAATCTGAATTAGACTCCATGTCTGAAAACCAAGTATGGGATTTGGTCGATTTGCCAGATGGCTACCAAGCCATTGGAAGCAAATGGGTTTTCAAACTGAAAAAGGACAAGGATGGGAAACTTGAAGTTTTCAAAGCTAGATTGGTTGCAAAAGGTTACAGGCAAGTCCACGGTGTGGATTACGATGAAACCTTTTCACCAGTTGCAATGCTAAAGTCTATTCGAATAATGTTAGCAATCGCTGCATATTACGATTACGAAATATGGCAGATGGATGTCAAAACTGCTTTCTTAAACGGCGTTTTAACAGAAACTGTGTTTATGACACAGCCTGAAGGTTTTGAGGATCCAAAGAATGCTAAAAAGGTATGCAAGCTAAAGAAGTCAATCTACGGATTGAAGCAGGCATCCAGGAGCTGGAATATACGTTTTGATGAAGCAGTCAGTGACTTTGGTTTCATCAAGAACGCAGACGAATCTTGTGTATACAAGAAGGTCAGTGGGAGCAAAATTGCTTTCCTAGTATTATATGTCGACGACATATTGCTTATCGGAAATGACATTCCTATGTTGAACTCTGTCAAGATTTGGCTTGGGAAATGTTTTTCGATGAAGGATCTAGGAGAAGCACAGTACATATTGGGCATCAAGATTTACAGAGATAGATCTAAAAAGATGATTGGACTTAGTCAAAGCACTTATATCAATAAGGTGCTTGATAGGTTCAAGATGGCGGACTCCAAGCGAGGCTACCTACCCATGTCTCATGGAATGACTCTAAGCAAGACTCAGTGCCCAAAAACACTTGATGAGCGTAGACGAATGAATGGGATTCCATATGCATCATTGATTGGTTCAATAATGTATGCTATGATATGTACACGCCCGGATGTTGCGTACGCACTTAGTGCTACGAGAAGATACCAGTCAGACCCAGGAGAGGCGCATTGGACTGCTGCCAAAAACATTCTGAAGTACCTGAAAAGGCACAAAGATGACTTCCTGGTCTATGGTGGAGATGATGAATTAATTGTTAAAGGCTATACGGACGCAAGTTTCCAAACCGACAAAGATGATTTCAGATCACAGTCTGGGTTTGTCTTCTGCCTCAACGGAGGAGCAGTAAGCTGGAAAAGTGCTAAGCAAAGCACCATTGCGGATTCTACAATTGAAGCGGAGTACATTGCTGCACATGAAGCAGCAAAGGAAGCTATATGGCTAAGGAAGTTCATAGGAGAACTTGGTGTAGTCCCCTCCATTAAAGGACCAATAGCCCTGTATTGTGATAATAACGGAGCTATTGCACAGGCAAAAGAGCCTAGACACCACCAGAGAGTCAAGCATGTACTTCGTAGATTTCACCTTCTACGAGAGTTCGTTGAAAGAAAAGAAGTCGAGATAAGCAAAATTGGAACTGATGACAACATATCAGATCCATTAACTAAACCTCTGCCGCAAGCGAAGCACAACTCGCACACTGCAGCTATGGGAATCAAGCATATTGGAGAATGGCTTTGATGTCTCTGTTTAATGTTTTAAAGTTTTAGAGTTTAAATCTTTGTAAAACATTATTGGTTAATCATTCACAATAAATGAAAGAAATTCATTTTTCCATTTAATTTGTGGTTTATTAAATGATGAGTCCCTTCAACTTGACGATATATTCAAGATAGACTGTCAGGACCAGTCCTGTGACTAAGAAATGTCTATCAAGTGAACTTGAATGTCAAAGGTTGAAAATGGTCCCTAATCGGATTTTTCTATAAAATTGGACGCATAGAAAACGTTAGACGATTAGAGTGCAAGATGACTAGTAGTTCTGTTTCTTGAACTATGTGGACATGGCAATGTCATAATCATTTGCATAGATACTTACTTTGGGAAGACTAGTATCGGACAAGACCTATGAAACTTTACTGTAAGAGATGAAAGTCTGTCATAAGTAAATTTCATTAAATTATTAGACACTAAATCCTCAATACCTGAGTGATTTGAGATTACTTGTTTGAGAACTGGTTGCTTTGACGTTGACCAACCGTCGCACCGTAAAAGGAGGCTATAAAGGCAACGCTCAGGTAATCACCTATCAAACGAAGTCTAATCTCAAGATCGCAAGATTGGGATTGTCCTCCCATAAATCGGGATGAGATGCTTAAAAGTTGTACAAGGCCACTCGGAGAGCTAGAAACTGTGAAATGCATGGCCGTGCTCGGATGAATCATAGGCTATGATTATCTGTTTATTTGATCAGTTGAACTCTGAAACCGAGGAACACCTCTGGACATAATAAGGATGACAACTCTTACCTTATGTTCAAGAGCAAGCATCGAGCGACAAAGGAATTAGGAAATGCACACTTGTCCCTAAGGACAAGTGGGAGACTGAAGGAAATAATGCCCTTGGTCCAAGTATGCATTCTATGTTAAGTCTAATAAATGCGGTTCAGTATTAATTAACAAGTTAATAATTCAGTGAGATCAAGTGAGCTGAATGCCTAGCTAGAGGCCGCTTCAGTTCAAGTGGAATTAATGATATTAATCCACAGCTTACTCTTGACTGAACCCGTAGGGTCACACAAATAGTACGTAAACGGATCAAGTATTTAATGGCATTAAATACTCCATCTATGAATATTCGGAACCGACGGATCTTGGTTTCAGTGGGAGCTAAGATCGTCACAGGCAAGAAATGAATACTCCGGAAACGATGATATTGCCGGAAACGGAAATATGGATCGTATCGGAAATATGAATATTATCCAAGTCGTAGATGTTGCCGGAAACGGAAACATGGTACGTATCGGAAAATATTATTGGAAATGGAAATATTACCAGAATCGGAAATATTACCGGAAACGGAAATATTGTCAGAATCGGAAATATTGCCGGAATCGGAAAATAATTCCGGAAACGGAAATATTAAATATTTGTTCGAAACGGAAATTAATTCCGGAATCGGAAATGTTAAATATTGTTCGTATCGGAAATAGATTCCGGAAATGGAAATTTAATCGGAAGCGTATCGTACGAATTAGCATCGGACGAGGCTTGCCGGACGAAGGCCCAGCACGAAGCCGGGGCCATCGCCCAGCAAGCATGCGCGCCACAAAGCCCAGCCAAGGCAGCGGCCAGGCCTACCGCAAGGCAGGCCCAGCGCGCGCCAAGAGGCCGCGGCTGCGTGGGCCGTGCTACGCGGGCTGCTGCTCGCACGCGCATGGGCGGCCCTTGTGGCTGCCGTGTGTGTGTGAGTTTGTGCTCATGCGTGATTCCTGAATCTGCAAGAGTCAGTGTATGATTAAATGTCTATTCCTAATTGGATAAATTAATTAAATAGAATTCATGTAGGATTCTAATTCCAATTAATTCGCATCCTACTAGGATTACGATTCCTTTTCCATAACTCTATAAATAAAGGCCTAGGGGTCATAATTTATACACAAGTTTCAAAGTATTCAAAAGTGAGTTTTTTGAGAGAAAATTAAAACACACATCTTGCTCATAAAGTGCCGAAATTTTCTAGTACCTTAAGGGCGATTCTAGTTGGTCAATCTTAAGGCGGATCCGGACATGCTGTGGACTATCTACGGAGGGACGACACTTGGAGTCCTAAAAGACTTGTTCTTGTTCGGTTCGGGCGCAGCTAGGGAGGGCACGCAACAAAGAGTATGCATCTAAATTATGCTATATGATTATGTGTAAATAATATGTTTCCTGGGTTAATGGTTGTTTCCGCATGATCTATGTAAATGTCATATGTATCATAACCTAACACTTCTCTACATTTTAAAATCCAATATTCAATTCCTATGATGTTTTCATTTGAGTGCACACTCATAATAAACTAGGAAAAGTGTTCAAAAGTGCAATCATTGGGAGGATTTCACTCTTGAAACTCCTCCCAAATGATTTTCTAAGCACATTTTCAATATCAATATGCACGATTCAAGCTTTATTTTCGAAAATTATTAGTAAAGTGAGGAACTTTAAACTTGAAAGGTTTCCCTTTTACAACAATCATCATACCATTTTACAAAATACAATTCTTTTTAAAGTTCAGGGATATTTGGAAAAGTGAAAACCCTTTTTCAAAGTAGAACACATGAACATTCAACTTTCTATGTTTAAATACAAGTTCTACTTTCAATATTCAATGATGTTTAAGTGAGATCAACTTCTCCTTAAACTAGAATCAATTTAAAGTTATGGAGCATATTAAAGGTGAAGCCTTTTAAACTTCAAAAGGTCTAATCTTTATGAACCAAGCCTCCTAATTTCAATATTCAATTTCTATTTCAATAATCAAAGTGCATGATGCTTTATGATGAGAAAATCTGATGAGCGACATTTATGTGGCTCTTAGCTTAGGATTTTATGTTAGTTTTTATACTTTTTTATAGTTTTTGTAGCTTTTTGTGCGAATTTTATAAGTTTCGTTCCATCTTGTGCTTTATAGGTGATTATGATGAAAAGTGATGGAAAACAAGTAGAATCAAGCCAATTTCTTAATTCTTGCTTTTGTTTTGATTTTTGATTGTTTTATAATTCCTTCAATTCTTGAATTCTTCTTGATTTTACTTAGTTACTTAGTTACTTTGATTCTTAATTCTCTTGTTGATTGTTCCATTGATTGTTCAATTGATTGTTCTAGTCTTTGATTCTCTCTTCTTAATCCTTCAATTTCATGCTTGCTAGTGTAGAATTAATGGATTTCTTGATTTCTAGAATGGCTAGTGAGTAGATTTAGGTTAGGGAAAGGGGAGAATCTAGGGGCCTAATTAGGGGAATTTGATGATTTAATTGATTAATGATTGATGTGATTAAATTGATTTAGTGCTAGGATTTTCCATGATCAATTGAGTAGTAGTTGCAAATGCTAGTTGATTGAGTTAGATTGAAATGTATGATTTAGGTTTGGCAAGACATTGTGAGCCTAGTTCATGCAAGTGAATGATAGCACCTATTATATGCTAGCTAATCTAGCTTAGGACTATGCGAAAGCTTTTCTATAGGATAGGTTGCTTCACGTGCTCTATCCGAGAGGTGGCGAGTACGTCATTAGTTTTCATTCCCCTATGTGCTATTTCATTGCATAATTCATGATTACTATATGGTAGTTCATTTCCCCCGATTTCCCTAGACTATCCCCAACTCCCTACGTTTAGCTTCCTTGATTCAATCTAGTTTAATTGTTAATTTAGCATCTTAGTGATAATTCAAATCAAACCTCTTGTTCGAATTAGCTTGACATTTAAACTCGAGAACCATCGTTTCTTTGGGACGATCCCTTTACTTGCCACTATAGTTCATATAGTTGGTTAGTCTAGTGGTTATATAAATTTTGTTTGATTGAAGCGTTGATCTTTCAACGACGGAAAAATGCCTTATCAAAATGGCGCCGTTGCCGGGGAACGGTTGTTGTTTTTGAGATTAAGTTGAGACTAGTTCATCATTAGAAAATACAAAAACATTGCAATTTAGTTTAGCTTTCTTTTTCCTTGGCATTGCTCACGATTTTTCTTGAGTTTGTATGCTTGTTAGGGGACGTGCTCGTCAAAGGACCCTCCATCCTCTTGACCTCGAATTGGAGAGGACACTTAGGAGACTAAGGCGTGTACGGTCTAGCTCATCAAGCAATAACAGATTCGCATCGTTGAGTGTTGGTGAGGAACAACAAGAGAGTGAGCAAGTTTTTGAGAACATGGCGCTCCCGGTTAAGAACTTGGGAATACCGGGAGAATTCGAAGCTACATGTGGTATTCAAGCCCCAACAACGGGTGCCAACAACTTTGAGATCAAGCCCGCCTTGATCAATTTGGTCTAAAGCCACCCCTTTTGTGGGAAGAGTAATGAATCACCTCACGAACATCTCAAACAATTCGAGCACTATTGTGTCACATCGGATTACGCGAGGTTGACATTGTTTCGGTTCTCTCTACTTGGGCGAGCAAGTGATTGTCTTGACAAGGAGGTCAAACCCAACTCACTTTGCACTTGGACCGAGGTGACAAGTGCATTCTTAAACAATTTCTATTCGCATGGGAAGACGGCGGAGTGTCGCCACAAGATTCAATCGTTTGAGCAAAAGCGAGATGAGTCACTCTTCGAAGCTTGGGATCATTTTAAGGAGTACCAAAGGGAATGCCCTCACCATGGGATCCCTAAATGGTTGTTTCTTTAAACATTCTACTTGGGGTTGAGTCCAAGTTCGAAGACAAGTCTTGATGCGGGCGCGGGAGGCCCCATCATGAATAAAACTGAGGATCAAATAGAGGAGATCATTGAGGATGTAGTTCAAAACTACCAATCTTGGCATGTAGGCACAAGGAATTATGATGGGAAAGGTAGGAGTTAAGATGGTAAGGGTTCGGTGTACGCCATAGAGCAAGCACGGATGATAGAGAAGCTTACCTCGCGCTTGGAGAAGCTTGAAAACACACCATTCACGGGGAGAGCTTCGAGCCAACCGCCATCACCGTCAACAATCCCTCCTCCCTCGGCCACTCTTCTATCTAAAGGGAAGAGCAAGGTTAGTTCTTATGGCTCAATGCCTCCGGGCATCTGCTTTTGCGAAAATTGCCAAGACTTTAGTCACTCCCCCGATGCATGCCCCTTAGTTCATAACTTGTAATTTGTGGATTATGGCCCTTCGTATGAAGGCGAGTTTGATGTAGAGTATGCTAATGCCGTAAATGAGAGGTCTAGGAATGATAACCGTAACAATCCAAATTTTGCTAGGCAACCTAGAGGCCCCATGTATGGTCCCCACCAAGGCTATGGCCAAGGAAGTGGGTATGATAGCCAAAATCGAGGTGGCTATAGAGCACAAGGCTATCAAAGCCAAGCGCCCTATGGTCATTCTCAAGGTTTTGGCAATCAAGGCCAATACAACCAAGGGAGTTATAATCCCAACCATCAAGGTGGAGGGGGTTATAACTACTCTTATGGGCAATTTAGGGGTGCCTCAAGCGGGGGTTATCCTTTGAACTCGGGAGGTCCTTATGGTGCATCTCAATTGCCACCTCCAGGATTCAATGGACCGAGGACCTTTGGCAACCAATATCAAGCAAACCTTAGTGGTTATGGCGTTGCACCTCCACCACTCCCGCCTCTTAAGTCTAATCTTGAGGCTCTCATGGAGTCGTTTGTGGGGGCGCAAGCCAAGAAGAATGTCGAGTTTGAGGATGGATTCAAACAATCCAACACTCACTTGAAGATGATTGAGACCCAACTTGCTCAACTAGCTAGCACTATCAAAGAGCAACAAGTGCATACAAGTCTCCCACCCCAAGGTCAACCTCCTAAGCAATTGTATGCAATTGTGACAAGGAGTGGGAAGACCTTAGATGATAGTGCTGCGCATGTTGAAGCTCCTAGCTCTAGGGGTGAAAGTTCTATGGGAAATGAGTCCTCGGACCGTGATGATGCGGAAGAGAAGTCTCATGTCGACGACATGAGTGATGGTGATAAGTCGAAGGAGACTCCTCTTCCTCCTCTCCCAACTCCTCCTCCCCCCTATCCCCAAATAGTTAATAGACACAAGTTAGATGTGCAATTCTCAAAATTTCTTGTGATTCTTCGACAAATGTATGTCACTATCCCCTTTACGGATGCGTTAAAACAAATGCCATCCTACATGAGATTTCTTAAGGAAATCTTGAGTGGGAAGCGAGATTTTGACGTAAAGGAGATGGTGAACCTCACCGAAAATTGTAGTGCTATCATTCTTAACAAAACGCCACCCAAACTCAAAGACCCGGGAAATTTTTTTTATCCCTTGTGCTATTAAGGAGCTTGAAATAAGCAATGCCTTGTGTGATTTGGGTGCTAGCGTTAGTATACTACCTTATTCGGTGTTTGCCAAGCTTGACGTTGGAGATCTTGTCCCAACCAACATCACCTTGCAACTTGCCGACCGTTCGGTCAAGTATCCTATTGGCAAGGTTGAGGATGTTCCCCTAGTTGTTGGCGAGCTTACTTTCCTTGTGGATTTCATCGTCTTGGACATTGATGAGGATGCCCATACTCCCATTATCTTGGGGAGGTCATTTTTGGCGACCGCGGGGGCTCTTATCGATGTGCAAGAAGGACTGATCACCTTGAAAGCGGGAGACGCCAAGGCTAGTTTCAAGCTTGCAATTGAAGAACGTTGTTGCTCTAAAATGAAAAGTTGCATGAAAGTTGACACTCTTGCTTGTGTTGAGCATAATTATTCTTGTGCCATTGCTTCTAACAATCCTTGTGTTCTTGAGTGTAATTTTAAGATTGATAGGAAGGTGAAGAAGGATGTGCACGAAAGTTCCTTTGTGCAAGGAGATCCCTATGATGATGTCATTACCATTCCCGACACATGCGGGATGGATCTTGATGATGAAAAGTCACTCACTCCGGCATCTAATGGTAAGAAGTGTATGAGCAAGAAGTCCAAGCAAGGCAATCCTATTCCTAAAAGGACTTGGTTTGGGCCCCACTCATTAAGTTGTGGTTTTGGTAAGTGGTTTGTGCCCAAGGAGGCCAAGAAAGGTTTGTTGACTAGTGTTGACCCGAGGTTTGTTGTGTTTGACCCCCCTTGACTTTTGGGGGGGTCCGTCAAGCTAATGACATTAAACGAGCGCTACCGGGAGGCAACCCGTGTATTCATTTCCTCTCTTGTCCCCCCATGAGCTTTGGGGGGATTCGTCAAGCTAATGACGTTAAACGAGCGCTACCCGGGAGGCAACCTGGTTGTCTAACTCCTAGTTTTAGTTTTTGTTAGATTTTGTGCATTAATTTCCATTAATTAGTTTAATTTTCGATTTAAAGGGGAAACTTGTAAAACATTTGCAAAATCATGTTTTGTGCGACCGAACGTGCTCTGT
Source organism: Spinacia oleracea (assembly GCF_020520425.1). Taxonomy (NCBI): domain Eukaryota; kingdom Viridiplantae; phylum Streptophyta; class Magnoliopsida; order Caryophyllales; family Amaranthaceae; genus Spinacia; species Spinacia oleracea. Next base: position 110,001,402 of record NC_079490.1, read on the forward strand.
CGTTCGATCGCACAAACCAAGTTTTTGAGACAGAATGGCCAGTTTTTGGTAAACGATCCCACAGTTTCAGCTATTCGATCGCACAAGGTCTGTGCGACCGAACGACTCTTTCTCTTCGATCGCACAGGTATGTGCGACCGAACGACTTAATCTGTTCGATCGCACAGCCTGGCGGAGCTGTTTCTGAGGTCATTAATTTGAAAAATCGCGAGCCCCTCCCCCATTTTTCCTTCATTTGCTCGACTCTCCTCTCCATTGCCCTCTCTTCTCTCACTTACTACCACTACTCCTCATCAAATTCATTCACTTCCCTTCACAAATTTCACTTCCCATTCATCAAATACACTCAATCTCATTCATCCCAACCCCCCAAATCCCCAAAATTTCAGATTTTTGCAAAATCCCCAATTTCTAGGGTTTTTGTGAAATTGTTCATAAGTGTGTATGTGGTGAATTGGAACTCTTGAGGATACTTGGGATCGATCCTAGACTACTTCCTTTGCTTGTGGTGATGATTTCTTTCCCTTAATTCTTGTATTTCGTTCCATTTTCACCATGTTCATATTGTTTTTGATTTTTCTGAAATAATTGATTCTTGGGTGTTTGTTGATGCATGTTTGTATTGTGGTTAATCTTTAATTGTCTAGATGAGCTATGCATGTTTAATTCCTTGTTCCATTTAAGCTCTAGACTTTTTGAGATGATTTTGTGAGATTTTGAGCTCCTTTGACTATACTTGTTTGTGGAAGTGTTGGTTGTTTGATTGTGGTTATTGTTGTGGAGTAATATGGTTAGTTCAAGCTTGTTGAGGAGTTGGTGTAATGTTTAGAGCTTGATGATGAATTGATGAAGATAGTTTAACCTTAGCTCTTGTAGTTGTTCGTTTGTCCTAGATTGTGAACTAACTTAGTTTATCCTTCTTTGTGTGTCTTGGTTTGTTTTGTAGATTTTTTCTTAGCATCCACTCATCTCATTGGCACCAAAATGCTCCAAGAAGAACCCCACCGCAACCGCGACCGCGACCACCTCTTCATCAAAGAGGAAGGCAACAACGGCAACAACGGCACCAACCCCGCCGAACATGGAAACTTTCGGAATTGAGTTCGCCGAGCAAAGGTCTTGGGGCTCCTTTCCAAGAGGACAATTAAGCCCATCAAGTTCTTCCATCGGGAGAGTTTTCGTAGTTTGGGGGTCAAGGCCGAGGTTGACAAGTTGATCAAGGGCATAGGGTGGGAAGAGTTCGCAAAGATGAGTGCCCCAACCTATAAAAGGTTGACATTGGAGTTCCTCTCCTCGGCTTGGAAGAACCTTGTAGAAGATGAGGAATGTGATAGTGTGGTGGAATTGAGCTTCCAAGTCTTCGGTTGCCAATACAAGTTGAACCACAATCAAATCAATGCCCTCTTCTCCATCGACTCGGAGCATGGTTTCATCATGAACCCGAGGTCCGAATGTGCTAACAACTATGATGAAAATAGTTGGTGGAGAGAGCTCACCGGAGACGACGGGGATTTCTTCTCCGCCTCGGCCAAGTCTTCCGCATTCCATCATCCGGCCATCCGCATCATGAGCCGGCTCCTCATCTATGCCCTTTTCTCTAAGGGTGCTACTGGTGCCTTGTCGGGCACGGAACTTGGTGGCTTATGGTTGGCCACACAAGAGGAGCAAGGGGTACTTGATTTCGGGCAATTGCTCATTTCCCGGATCATCGAGGTTAGGGATAGCCACTTGAATAAATCCGACATCCTCCTTGGCGGCATGCTTACTCTTCTTGTTCGGCTTCTACCGAACAACCCTCATGCCAAGGAGATGGCGGCTTTACCTCCAGTGGCCGGTGGTGAGTTCTTAAACATCTGGGCGATGTTCAATGCTACTTGGCTCCACTACACCACCAATGAGGCGTAATGGATTTGGCTTGTGCGGAAGAACGATTGGTGCTTTCTTCCGCACCCGCCCATCACTTCATGGTCCCCTAATGTCCGCTACTTGCTTCCGCGACATCAAAAGTTTGTCAAGGTCGCCGCTGCCGCCGCCGCCACTTCCGAGCCTACCGGTACCACTACCGAGCCTACTCAAGCTCCCTCTCGGTCTCCTAGTCCTCCTACGAATATGGGTAACATACCTCTCTCCTCTCCTTTTGACATGACGGGTTTGCAATCCACCCTTGCGACTCTCTTGCAAGGGCAAGAGGACCAAGCACGTGTCTTGGCTTCTCTTGCTTCTCAAGGGAGCCACACGGGGGATTCATTTCCCGATTTTGACTCGTCCTACTACGGTAGGCGGGTGTACGACTTTCATGTTGACAAAGGGGACTTTTCCCCCTATGTCAACTACCCTTACCACCCTCCCCAACAAGGGCCCATCCCTAGTTGGAATGAGGAGCGTACACCCACCTACCCGTATTGGACGGGTCCATCCCAACCCGGTGTCACTCCGCCCTCCTTTCCGCCCTATGACTATACTATGATGGGCGGGAGTGACTACCGTGGTGACCCTATGTACCCCACTCCCCCACCGGTGGATCGGCCTAGTGAGTGGCCCGAGGATTTCATCGGGTGGCCTAGGGGATATATGGGTGGTTGGGATGGCCCCCGAGGAGAGCCACCCCATGGAAACTACCCCCTTGTGCCCGAATATGGTTGGTCGCCCTATACCGACGCTTCGGGTCCCGATGTGGACCCCACCTTCAATTTCACTCCGTTCACCGATGACGCGGCTCGTGCTTATCGTCTTGAGCGGGATGAACATTGGAGAATTTATGATGCAAAGGGTAAAGAGCATGCCCCGGGCCCTTCTTCTTAGGGTTCACTCCATTTCTCCCTCATCTTGATGTGATGGTATGCTTGTGATTAGCTTGGGGGAGAAGTGCGGAGTAGGGGTTTGCTATGGGGAGTGTTTGATGTTTGTTGGTGTGATCTTCTTGCCACTTCATGTGGTTGTATATAAGATGATGGGTTTTTTCTTGTTTTTGTGTTTGTTTTGGCCATTTGGCCTTGTCTACTAACATTTTTCTTTCTTGTTTTTGAGTGTTCTTTATGGATTGGTTTCGTTAATGTGGGTTCCCACTTTCCACCTATGCCTTGTTCGTCGATACTTTGGTGAGTTTGTTCGGTTTTTACCGGTTCTTTGCGGGACTTGCTCCCACAACATTTTCGGTAATATCCTTCTATCTCACATGCATTCTTTGGGACGGGCATCTTGCATATGGGGCATTTGGTTGGATGTGTAGCTGTGCCCCTCCTTGCTTAGTTTTAGGCCTTGAGGACACGGCCTATTTCTAGCTTGGGGGGAGTTTTATTGTATAGTTGCCTATTTTTGATGCTCATGTCTTGGAAACCATACCATTTTGTGCTCTTGTCTATGTTAGTTCTTTGTTTTTTAGTTTGATTTTAGTTTCTTTTCTTTTCGTTTGTTTTGTTTGTTTCTTTTTGTTTTCCTTTTTGGTGTGTTTTCTTATTTTCTTTCTTTTTCCTTTCCTTTTGTCACGGCAAGTTTTTCTAGGTTTTCTTAGGCAATATTCTTGATTTGGGCAAATAAAATTAGAACTTGTAGACTAGAATGCTTTTATTCCCAATTGGTAGATGTTTACACGGTTTTTAATGTCTTGGGTCGAATTTAGGATTTGGTGTTAAGGAAGTTTGCTAGAACTTTGGGTAGCATGCATCTTGAACCCTTGGCTTGTTGTAAGATGGTGTCGATCTCTCTAGTGATTTGAAACCGGAGAGAGTGGTATTTGCTCCCATGTGAGGTTCATGTTCAAATTAGCCCAAACACATATTCATATATTTTGAGTGGCATGGATCCTTGGCATTGACTTTCCTACTTCCCGAATTTGACTATTTCCTTCCCGAGACCGCGACCGAACTACTTTAGGGGACGATAGAGGCATTTCTTTCGGTGACTATTTTTCTTTTTAGTTTAGGACTTTATTTTCTATTTTTTCTCATATGTTTTTGTTTGCATTTGCCCCCTTGCTAGCCATTTGAGCCTTGACCCTTCATTTCTAATGAGCACATTACAAGCCTAATAGCCTTTGTTTTGTTTTCACCCTTAGAAGTGATAGTGAAGCTTAGAGTTATGATGCTTGTTGGTTTTGGAATGATTATGCATATTTGAGGAATGATGTTTATTGGTATGAATGGCGAAGTTTGGGAAATGTGTTGTATATAGTGAATAAGTGATGGAAAAGCAAAAATGAGAAATAAAAGTTTTGAAAAAAGCCAAAAATAGAGAAAAACAAGGCATGAGAAAAGTTTCAATTGAAACGCAAAAAAAAAAGAAGAGAAAATCAAATCAAGAAAAGTACAAAAAGAGTTGTAGTTTAGAATTGTTGTTGAATAAGCTTGGGGGTACCCCAAATAAGTGGTATGAGTTTGTTTTTGGTTCGATTTACTTGATTTGAGTTCTATCATTGCGCTTCCCTTTAGGTATGAGCACCAAATTACCAAATTTGTTCCACACCTTACCCCTAGCCTACGTTACACCCTAAAAAGTCCTCTTGACCCTTTTGAGTTGAGTCATTGTCGGTGGAGGGAGGATTTGGTCAAGTTTATGGAATGGGATTGTCATGCTAAGATGTCAGGTAACCTATCTTATTTTCTCCGGCGCCTTCGCGGTGTCTCGAGACGCTACTCTCAAGGGTGGAAAAGATCTAGAGACTTGGCGTGGTATGCTCGGTTGAAGGGGAATTGATTAGTGTTCACCCTTAGTTCGCTTTGCTTGGCACTTGAATCTTTCACTCGATTGAGGACATTAGTTAGCGTGTACTCATTTATTTGATTGGTAATGTTAGTGTTCTTTTATACTCGTTCCATAATAAAGGCCCTATCTTGGATTTTGTAGTTTAATTTTTTTTCTTCTCTTTTCTTTTCTTCTTCTTTTCTTTCTTTCTTTTCTTGGTTTGTGCTTTTCATTTTTAGTCTTGCCTTGATTAGATTTGCTGGTTTTTTGTGTTTGAGGATTCTAATAGTTGCTCATTCTTTCCTAGTTGAGTTTAGTTTGCTAGAGACTAGCAAATGCTTAGCTTGAGGGAGTTTGATGAGCGACATTTATGTCGCTCTTAGCTTAGGATTTTATGTTTGTTTTTATACTTTTTTATAGTTTTTGTAGCTTTTTGTGTGAATTTTATAAGTTTCGTTCCATCTTGTTCTTTATAGGTGATTATGATGAAAAGTGATGGAAAACAAGTAGAATCAAGCCAAAACAGGGCTTGTGCGATCGAGTGATGGTTTGTGCGCCCGAACAGAGGAGTGCAAATGAGTACAAGGAATATCCAGTTCTGTGCGATCGAACGTGCTCTGTTGTTCGGTCGCACGGGATTGATTTTTGGAGTCAGAAGGTATCTAATTTGGGATGCGATCGCAGAGCCTACTATTCGACAACACAGGTTTTGTGCGACCGAACGTGCTCTGTTGTTCAGTCGCACAGGTTTGGTTTTTGGAGGCAGAATGTCCCTAATTTGGGATGCGACCGCACAAGGTCATCAACTTGACCGCACAAGAGTTGTGCGCCCACACAAGGCTTTTCGTTCAAGAGAATCATGCTGCAGAGGAATTGTGAGCCAAAGAAACTCCATTCGACCAAACAGGGTTCTTCGTTCGGTCGCACATGACGAAGGAAATGTTCTTCACTGCCTTCGCTCGCACAATACCCAGTATGTGCTCGAACGACTCTTTTACGTTCGGTCGCACAAAAGGTCTGTGCGACCGAATGGTTGCGCGGGCTGCTTTTATTCGAATTTTGGCTTCTATTTGGGGAAACTTATAAATAGATTTTTCGATTATTTTGTTAAGTGTAAAATTTTAGTTGATAATTTTAGATTCTCAAAGTTAGTTTTTCAGCATTTTTTAGAGAGAGAAACTCTCCTCCATTGAAGCATCAATTTGTAATTCTCTAAACTCTTCTTCTAATTTTGTGCACTTCAATTCAATTTCTTAATTCTTGCTTTTGTTTTGATTTTTGATTGTTCTATAATTCCTTCAATTCTTGAATTCTTCTTGATTTTACTTAGTTACTTAGTTACTTTGATTCTTAATTCTCTTGTTGATTGTTCAATTGATTGTTCAATTGATTGTTCTAGTCTTTGATTTTCTCTTCTTAATCCTTTAATTTCATGCTTGCTAGTGTAGAATTAATGGATTTCTTGATTCCTAGAATGGCTAGTGAGTAGATTTAGGTTAGGGAAAGGGGAGAATCTAGGGGCCTAATTAGGGGAATTTGATTATTTAATTGATTAATGATTGATGTGATTAAATTGATTTAGTGCTAGGATTTTCCATGATCAATTGAGTAGTAGTTGCAAATGCTAGTTGATTGAGTTAGATTGGAATGTATGATTTAGGTTTGGCAAGACATTGTGAGCCTAGTTCATGCAAGTGAATGATAGCACCTATTATATGCTAGCTAATCTAGCTTAGGACTATGCGAAAGCTTTTCTATAGGCTAGGTTGCTTCGCGTGCTCTATCCGAGAGGTGGCGAGTACGTCATTAGTTTTCATTCCCCTATGTGCTATTTCATTGCATCATTCATGATTACTATATGGTAGTACATTTCCCCCGATTTCCCTAGACTATCCCCAACTCCCTAACGTTTAGCTTCCTTGATTCAATCTAGTTTAATTGTTAGTTTAGCATCTTAGTGATAATTCAAATCAAACCTCTTGTTCGAATTAGCTTGACATTTAAACTCGAGAACCATCGTTTCTTTGGGACGATCCCTTTACTTGCCACTATAGTTCATATAGTTGGTTAGTCTAGTGGTTCTATAAATTTTGTTTGATTGAGGCGTTGATCTTTCAACGACGGAAAAACGCCTTATCAAAATCATCTAAAGTTGAGATTTTCAGAGAATTGAATCCTAGTCGGACACACTTATTATTAAGTATTTGTTTGGTGTTCGGATCTCAAGTACAATAATACAATTTCAATATCTTCATTTCAATATCGTCATTTTAATTTCACACTTTCAATACCGCAATTTCAATATCGCACTTTCAATATCGCACTTTCAATACCGCACTTTCAATATCGCAATTTCAATATCGCAATTTCAATTACGAACTTTCAATATTGCACCTTTATTTCATATGATTGCTATTTCAATTCCGCACCCTTTATTCATCTTTTTAAGGTGATGTGATTTTGCACCTAAACGGCGTTGTACGCATTTCAATAATTCCTATTCGTGATGACGCTTTACATGTTTATTGCTTTCATCATCCAACATGCTAAATACAATAATATACAAAAGGTTACATCACGCTTAACAAAGATAATTTTTGGACAAACTGGTCTTAGGTTCCCTTAATTAATTTTAAAGCAAAGTGACCACGTACAAATAGTGAATACAATGTTCTAAATACATGGTTCAACCAACCTAGTGTCATGATTGATCTCCTTGTCTTGTGTTTGAATGCACTTTTAAAGTTCGCCAAAATAAGCGGTTCGTTCCCGTACCTGAATTTCACACATTCGGTTTCAAGATTCAATGTCTTATCCAAAAGAGTCAATTTTGGTCCATCCATACCAGACCCTTAAAATGTTCGGTGGCGACTCCTTCAAGTTCAAAATTTCAAAAACCGTAGGAAATAATCCTATTTACGGAGGATATACAAAAAAAACCCCCTACATGCGGTTACCATTCTGGGCAGTAGTTAAGCATGGCAGTTACTAAAGAAGGAAATATGGTTTTTGGGATTATCAGTCAATCACAGGTTATTCGTCGCATGCTTAGGAAATCTTAGTCAAGCAGTGCTTGGTTTAATTATTGACCACACAGCTTCGGGCCTAGGGACAAATGTAGGCGTCTACAGTTAGCCCCCACTTTGATTGAGTATGGGCAAGACGATAATCAAAGTATTAGTAGACGAAGTGTGTCTGGAACTTAATCTGGTTAAGACCAAATTTAAATGAGGGTCTCACGGGCCCCCGAGTGATAAAATTTGACTAAAGGGTCATCACTAGGAATGTCAACAGTTCCCTCACGAGTCATTGGGAATCTACTGACTTGAACTGACTTCTCACAGAGTCATCGAAGACGTTTAAACAGTGACTGGAGTTTTTCGAAAACATAATACTTAATTTTGATATTGGCTGATGGAATACGGGGAAGAAATAAAAATGAGATAAAATACCTTTTCTAGTAAGGAAGGGATAAACCTGAAACGAGGGCGAGTAACGGGTAAAATTTAAATACGGAGCGAGTATCAGGACCTCTAAAGAAGAACGGGTGTTCTAACTTGGGACAAGGATCGGGACCTCTAATTGGGAGAAAACCGAGACTTCTGAGGATCGGGACCTCTAATGGGGAGAAGATTGGGACATCTGAGGACCGGGACCTCTAATAGGGAAAAGACCATGACTTCTGAGGATCGGGGCCTCTAATTGGGAGTAGATCGGGACTTCTGAGGATCAGGACCTCTAATTGGGAGAAAATCGGACCATGGCCTATTCATGAATCTTCACTTTGGAGTTGCTTTGATCACTTTTGCATGTACTTGTTTTGCTACCAATTTGAACTTAATAGCATGTCCGTACCAGGGAAGAAAATTGCCTGACTCCGCCTGTAACGCCCCGATCTCTAAATCACTTATTAAGGCATAATTAGCAGCAAAATTAACCTAATTTGGTCGGGACATTACCTGCCATAACTCCCTATTGGGAATTACAAGGCAACCATCAATCATAAGTTATTAAACTCCAAAATTAACATAATATTCATTTTATATTCCCAAGGTAAAAGTACATAACTTACTAAAAGTCTTTCATTAAACTATTAAAACTTTAATCATAAACTAGGTGAACATTATTAAAGTGAAATCCTCCACTACTCGTTTCCTTCATTCCCAGCAGTACCTAAAACAGAAAACAAAAATGGTGAGCCGAAGACTCAGTAACGAGTTACCCTAGCATCGTAACATCATTTCAATTCATTTTATTTAATAACACAGGGAGAATAGAATATAGTAAAACATTTAATAAATTATCATTTCAGAAGCATCATTTTGGAAACATCATTTCAGTAATATCATTTCAGGAACATTAATTCAGGAACATCATTTCAGGAACATCATTTCAGTAATATCATTTCAAGAACATTAATTCAGGAACATCATTTCAGGAACATCATTTTATTAATCTTTTTCCTCTTAACAGTATTATTCTGGTCGTTAGGACTTTACAGGAAAACATGGTAGGACGTGTCCTACAAACAGGGGAAGCCAGTGCTTCATAACAGGGGGAGCCAGTGCTCCATAAAAGGGGAAGCCATTGCTTCTTATCAGGGGGAACCTTGGTTCCATATCAGGGGAAGCCAGTGCTTCTTATCAGGGGGAACCTTGGTTCCATATCAGGGTAAGTCAGTGCTTCTTATTAGGGGGAACCTTGGTTCCATATTAGGTGAAGCCAGTGCTTCTTATCAGGGGGAGCCTGGGCTCCATATCAGGGGAACTTGACCAGTTCTTACACTTTCATTTATCATGTTTACATTTCTTTTAATGGAACGTTAATCAGGAAAATCTCGTTCAATCAGGATAGTTCAATAAAACCATTAAATCTTGTTATTTCATAAAATCATCCTTTCAGGAATAATAATTCATTAAATCAATAATTTTCATAAAGCTGCATTATCATAAAACAATTCAATCTAATCATACTTGTAATCCCGCAAATCATAAAACATCATTATAAAACATCAATCGTTCATAACATCATTCATAAATACATTTCGAAGGGATTGCGGGTACTAGCAATAAACGTTACCTCAATTCCATGATTTGCTAGGCCTTTTTCCTTGGATCGTTCGTCTTGAGCTCCGAGTTCGATTTCTTTCAAGGCATCAAATTATTGAATTAGTTATTAAAACGATAAATACTTTAAACCCAATATTTTATAAATAATGAATTTATAGATAGTGAATTTTGAAATAATGAATTTAATAAAAATATAATTTTATATATTATTGAAAATATTATTAAACGAAATTTCAATCAAAATTTCATAAATCGATTAGCGTACATGAATATTATTTAATTTCATAAATTAACGAAAATATAATTTAAATCAAATTTCAATCAAAATATAAATCTGATATTATCATTTAAAATTTAAATGATAACAATGGATTAATATGAGTGTTTAAATAAATAAATAAATAAAAGAGCTTACTTTGGGATATTTGGGCCAAAACAAAGGATTGGGCTTAAATTGAGAGATAAAACACCAAAGTTCCAATTACTGGAACTGTATCTCCCTTTTTTTTAAGTTGGGCACGAAAGTGGGGCGAAGAACAGGGGAAGCAGGGGAGGCTCGAAGGAACAGGGGAAGCAGCGAAGAGGAAGGAGAAGGGAGAGGGGACGGAGGTGGCCGAGGTCTGGGATTGGGCGGTACAAAGATGCGAAACCGCGCCGAGAAATTCGGTGGTGGTGGTTTCTGGGCAGTGCAACGACGAGAGGGGAGGGGTTGTGTGCACCGAAAGGAGAAGTAGGGGATGTGTGAGTGGGGTGGCTGAGGGAGGTGCGGCTATGGTACGACGGTGAGGGTGGAGGCGGAATTTTATTTGGGAGGTGGTGAGGTGGCTGGAAGTGGTGGTGGTTGCGGTACGGTGGTGCGGCAGAGGAAAAAGACGAGGGGGCAAGGGAGGTTTGAGGGGTGTTTTCCGGGGAGTTCTGGGCGGAGACAGAGGTGGTGACAGGTTTGAGAGTTGGTGTGGGTGCGGGTGGTTGGGAATGATGGTGGCCTTAGGTGGTGGTAACGGTAAACGATGGTCAAGGTGGTCACGATGGTGGTTGATGGTGGTGGGAGATGGTTCGAATCAAAGAAACAGAGAGAAATGAAATTGAAATTTGATTTTGTTTTTGGTTGGAATTTAGTTGAAATTGTGTCTTATTTGTAGAGTCAAGTAGAAGTGAATGAGAAGGAAAATGGCTTGGAGATCAAGGCATGAATCAAGACTGAATTGAGGGAAGGAGAGGAATGAAGAGTTTTCTTCATTCTTGCTTTGTACGTGGAGAGTAAAGAGAAGAAGAAAAATGGCATTTTGGCTTTGTAAGGGCATTTTCGTAATTTCAATTACTTAGGCAAGAATTCAGAAAATTGATCTCTATTTTTTGGAAATTAATTGGAATAGAAAAGTTTTAATTAAAACTAAGTTTTGAAATAATCTTTTATAAAAAATATCGTTAACGAAAATAAATTTAGTTTTTTGAATAAAATAAGAACGTTTCGAAATTATTAAAAATCCGAAAGAAATCACGGAATAATTTAGATTTTTAAAAAGTAGCTTAAGCTCGTAAATTTGAAATTAAATCATAGAATTTGAAAAATAATAAATCGTGTAATAATATTAAAAATTCAAGCGAAATAAAACTTCGTTAATTAAAATAAAGTTCGAAATTAATATTTAAAATGATTTTAAGCTAAATAAAAATAATTAAGCATGATTAATAAAATTTTAATACTTCGGGGTATTACACTCTTACCCCCTTAGAAAAAGTTTCGTCCTCGAAACTTGAAAATTAGATTTATAAAATGATTGTTGAAAATTGAAAATGCTCGAATAAAAGTATAATGTTTTATTTAAAACCAAGATCTCACAATTTCAATTCTTACAATGTCTAGCCTTCATTCCGCCATCATCTTTTAGAACTCCGCTTCAACTCGAGACCTAGAATCGAAGAGTAAAGAATACAAAAGGGGCAAAATTATATTGATCCTTGATCGTGATTAAGGTCAATTACATTCCGCCATCGTCTTTCGTATCTCCCTTTTACTTCATAAAATAGGATCTAGGAGCAAAGAACATAAAAGTGGCAAATTGTTAGCTTAGACTAGGCTTCCATTTTACTTTGTGATATCTTGTTTGAAAATATTTTCTACCGAAAATAGTAACTTTTATGCAAAATTATAATGCTGAAAATAAATGTATATGTAAATATTTGTCTACCAATTGCAATACTCAAATAATTTGTAAAAGTCATTTATTATATCAATCTCGTACTCTGAGCTCAGGAGAACTTCCATCGGAGACGACATCCATGAATAACAATTAGATTACCAGTACAATCATGTTAGCATAAACATAATCATATCATAAAGACATAATTCATAAATTGAAAATTTTCATATTCAACATAAGCATAACATTCATAATCATTTGATCTAACACACGAGCATGTTTGACCATAACATAATCATTAATAGAAAACATAGTCATTCATACATCATATCGTTCATGGACGAACAATTAGAGACACTTCACTTTCATTTGGGCTTCTTTGCCGCAGGAATCTTGTCGCTGACCTTCATTATTTGATTCGTTTCGATTTCGATCTCCGATCTTTTCTTCTGCGTCACACAACTTCGTTGACTACGTTCGTTGCGGGGGTTCGAGTCCAATCACGTGACAGGAACTACATCATTAGACGTACGACTTCGCTACTTATCCTTAGTATTTTAAGTCGACAAACCTTGGGTTTTGGCGGATAATTCTAAACCATTACACGTGCCTTTATCAGAAACAATCTAGGTTCTAGAAACTTAGTTCAGACTACCTGATTCTATAGGCTTGTCATTTCGTCGATTTTCTTTTCTTAACTCCATTGCATTCCTCAATCATTCATAATTCTCTTCGAATTTCATAACATTCATTGATATCATCAACCTGATAGACAGACTAACTCTCGATAACTTATTGTGGTAAGATCCTCAAAGCTTTATATGCAAACTCAATTTCATCTTTTCGATCACCATAAATAATGTTTTCCACATAACATTTTGCAAAACCTTAAATTCTTTCGCTTAGCTTTCTTTATGGAGATAATCAAGCATCCTTTCAAATAAATACATAAAAATAAACCTTACAAATGATGCAAAAAAGTAAACTAAGAATCGATTTCAATTATAACTTCAATGCTTTAAACCTCGATCTATTTGTTGATTTGCCACTTACGAAATACAAACTCATGCTCTTTCGATACTCTATCATTCAACCTTTTTGATAACTAATTCTTGATAGCTCCTTTTGATAAAATCCTCAAGATCTTATTCATGTTTCAACTCAAACGGGTCTTTTACCATAACTCATGGGGTTCATAACATTCATGTATAACTTCTTAGCTTCCTTAATAGAGGCATATCAATCCTTTTTCAGATACTAGACTTGTGTACTTATAAACACCAAAACATTCATCGGATAGGTAACCCAAGAATCACTTTTATTCATAACTTTAACACTTTAAACTTAGATTAATCTTAACTTAATTAATGATCAACCACTCATGAAATACAACCTTATGCTCGCTTAGTGCTCTTAACATTTATACTATCCTTAAATATTTCATAACCATAAAAATTCCTCAAACAATTCGTATCCACAAAATCTTTGAGTTCGAACCGTGCTTAACTTAACTTCTTCCAAGAAATCAGTAATGCTTAAACTTTTCCTAGTCTGTCTAGGGTAGGAAACTCATAACATGACATGATAAACATGAGAACAAGGGAAGTTCAGATCAACAGCGAGAGAGAGCAAAATTAAAATAATATTAGCATTGGCGCCATCGTGAATGGTGCGCTTGTGAGCTTCGTTCGTGGCATAGTTGGTAACCTCGATAATCGATATTTCGCATAACATATTCAATCAGAAAAACATAAATAACATGAGAAATGAATCCCTTTTATCCCGTGCGTTCCTACGCTCACACTCATTTCATTTTAACTTAACATGATTTTAACATATTCTTTTTAACTTATTCTTTAAAACTCTTTGCTTAAAGCCTACTGAATTCTACTATGCGCAAAACCCGTAAGGTTTAGCCCTTATGGTCCAGAACCTTTGCTCTGAATACCAAACTGTAACGCCCAGACCTCTAAATCACTTATTAAGGCATAATTAGCAGCGGAATTAACCTAATTTGGTCTGGACATTACCTGCCGTAACTCCCTCTTGGGAATTACAAGGCAACCATCAATCATAAGCTATTAAACTCCAAAATTAACATAATATTCATTTTATATTCCCAAGTTAAAAGTACATAACTTACTAAAAGTCTTTAATTAAACTATTAAAACTTTAATCATAAACTAGGTGAACATTATTAAAGTGAAATCCTCCACTACTCGTTTCCTTCATTCCCAGCAGTACCTAAAACAGAAAACAAAAACGGTGAGCCGAAGACTCAGTAACGAGTTACCCTAGCATCATAACATCATTTCAATTCATTTTATTTAATAACACAGGGAGAATAGAATATAGTAAAACATTTAATAAATCATCATTTCAGAAGCATCATTTTGGAAACATCATTTTAGTAATATCATTTCAGGAACATTAATTCAGGAACATCATTTCAGGAACATCATTTTAGTAATATCATTTCAAGAACATTAATTCAGGAACATCATTTCAGGAACATCATTTTATTAATCTTTTTCTTTTTAACAGTATTATTCTAGTCGTTAGGACTTTACAGGAAAACATGGTAGGACGTGTCCTACGAACAGGGGAAGCCAGTGCTTCATCACAGGGGGAGCCAGTGCTCCATAACAGGGGAAGCCATTGCTTCTTATCAGGGGGAACCTTGGTTCCATATCAGGGGAAGCCAGTGCTTCTTATCAGGGGGAACCTTGGTTCCATATCAGGGAAAGTCAGTGCTTCTTATTAGGGGGAACCTTGGTTCCATATTAGGGGAAGCCAGTGCTTCTTATCTGGGGGAGCCTGGGCTCCATATCAGGGGAACTTGACCAGTTCTTACACTTTCATTTATCATGTTTACATTTCTTTTAATGGAACGTTAATCAGGAAAATCTCGTTCAATCAGGATAGTTCAATAAAACCATTAAATCTTGTTATTTCATAAAATCATCCTTTCAGGAATAATAATTCATTAAATCAATACTTTGCATAACGCTGGATTATCATAAAACAATTCAATCAAATCATACTTGTAATCCCGCAAATCATAAAACATCATTATAAAACATCAATCGTTCATAACATCATTCATAAATACATTTCGAAGGGATTGCGGGTACTAGCAATAAACGTTACCTCAATTCCATGATTTGCTAGGCCTTTTTCCTTGGATCGTTCGTCTTGAGCTCCGAGTTCGATTTCTTTCAAAGTATCAAATTATTGAATTAGTTATTAAAACGATAAATACTTTAAAACCAATATTTTATAAATAATGAATTTATAGATAGTGAATTTTGAAATAATGAATTTAATAAAAATATAATTTTATAAATTATTGAAAATATTATTAAACGAAATTTCAATCAAAATTTCATAAATCGATTTACGTACATGAATATTATTTAATTTCATAAATTAACGAAAATATTATTTAAATCAAATTTCAATCAAAATATAAATCTGATATTATCATTTAAAATTTATATGATAACAATGGATTAATATGAGTGTTTAAATAAATAAATAAATAAAAGAGCTTACTTTGGGATATTTGGGCCAAAACAAAGGATTGGGCTTAAATTGAGAGATAAAACACCAAAGTTCCAATTACTGGAACTATATCTCCCTTTTTTTTAAGTTGGGCACGAAGCTGGGGCGAAGAACAGGGGAAGAAGGGGAGGCTCGAAGGAACAGGGGAAGCAGCGAAGAGGAAGGAGAAGGGAGAGGGGACGGAGGTGGCCGAGGTCTGGGATTGGGCGGTACAAAGATGCGAAACCGCGCCGAGAAATTCTGTGGTGGTGGTTTCTGGGCAGTGCAACAGCGAGAGGGGAGGGGTTGTGTGCACCGAAAGGAGAAGCAGAGGATGTGTGAGTGGGGTGGCTGAGGGAGGTGCGGCGATGGTACGACGGTGAGGGTGGAGGCGGAATTTTATTTGGGAGGTGGTGAGGTGGCTGGAAGTGGTGGTGGCTGCGGTACGGTGGTGCGGCAGAGGAAAAAGACGAGGGGGCAAGGGAGGTTTGAGGGGTGTTTTCCAGGGAGTTCTGGGCGGAGACAGAGGTGGTGACAGGTTTGAGAGTTGGTGTGGGTGCGGGTGGTTGGGAATGATGGTGGCCTTAGGTGGTGGTAACGGTAAACGATGGTCAAGGTGGTCACGGTGGTGGTTGATGGTGGTGGGAGATGGTTCGAATCAAAGAAACAGAGAGAAATGAAATTGAAATTTTATTTTGTTTTTGGTTGGAATTAAGTTGAAATTGTGTCTGATTTGTAGAGTCAAGTAGAGTGAATGAGAAGGAAAATGGCTTGGAGATCAAGGCATGAATAAAGACTGAATTGAGGGAAGGAGAGGAATGAAGAGTTTTCTTCATTCTTGCTTTGTACGTTGAGAGTAAAGAGAAGAAGAAAAATGGCATTTTGGCTTTGTAAGGGCATTTTCGTAATTTCAATTACTTAGGCAAGAATTCAGAAAATTGATCTCTATTTTTTGGAAATTAATTGGAATAGAAAAGTTTTAATTAAAACTAAGTTTCGAAATAATCTTTTATAAAAAATATCGTTAACGAAAATAAATTTAGTTTTTTGAATAAAATAAGAACGTTTCGAAATTATTAAAAATCCGAAATAAATCACGGAATAATTTATATTTTAAAAAAGTAGCTTAAGCTCGTAAATTTGAAATTAAATCATAGAATTTGAAAAATAATAAATCGTGTAATAATATTAAAAATTCAAGCGAAATAAAACTTCGTTAATTAAAATAAAGTTCGAAATTAATATTTAAAACGATTTTAAGCTAAATAAAAATAATTAAGCATGATTAATAAAATTTTAAAACTTCGGGGTATTACACTCTTACCCCCTTAGAAAAAGTTTCGTACTCGAAACTTGAAAATTAGATTTATAAAATGATTGTTGAAAATTGAAAATGCTCGAATAAAAGTATAATGTTTTATTTAAAACCAAGATCTCACAATTTCAATTCTTACAATGTCTAGCCTTCATTCCGCCATCATCTTTTAGAACTCCGCTTCAACTCGAGACCTAGAATCGAAGAGTAAAGAATACAAAAGGGGCAAAATTATATTGATCCTTGATCGTGATTAAGGGGCAAAAGTCTTTAATTAAACTATTAAAACTTTAATCATAAACTAGGTGAACATTACTAAAGTGAAATCCTCGCCACTACTCGTTTCCGTCATTCCCAGCAGTACCTAAAACAGAAAATAAAAACGGTGGGCCGAAGACTCAGTAACGAGTTACCCTAGCATCGTAACATCATTTCAATTCATTTTATTTAATAGGGTCACATATTTACAGAGAGTATTCAAGTATTCAAAGTGATTTTTGAGAGCATAAATTCAGTCATACAATAGCCTATAAGTGCCGAAAATTCTAAGTACCTTAAGGGCGATCCTAGTTGGTCAAGCTTAAGGCGGATCCGGACGTGCTGTGGACTATCTACGGAGGGACGACACATGGAGTCCTAAAGACTTGTTCTTGTTCGGTTCGGGCGCAGCTAGGGAAGGCACGCAACAAAGAGTATGCATCTAAACTATGCTAAATGATTATGTGTAAATAATATGCTTTCCTGGCTTTATGGTTTTTCCGCATGATTTATGAATTGTCATATGTATCATAACCTATCACCATGCACCTCGAGTACGATGCTAACGGTCAACCTTGTGGTACGTGGCGATTCAAGTATGGGACTCATGTTGGACTATGTTTACGCATGATTTCCATTTTGGAGATATGGAGTAAGGTGTCGGATGGTGTAAAGGACTCGATGAGGAGCGATACTATGGTAAGCATATTGTATCTCCGTGATTACCAATCCCTCCCCCTTGTTTCAATGCTGCCAGCATGTCACTTGCGAGAAGATCAGAACAACAGTTGTGAACTGATCTGCTGTGAACTGATGCTGCAAATATGTTGTGAAATGATGCGGCAGATTTTTTTGCGTGCAGATCAGAAGCAACAACAGATCAGAACAGCAGTTGTGAAACTGATCTCCTGCTGCTTCTGATCTAATGTTGCAGATCTGTTGCTGCTTCTGATCTGTTCTTTCATTTCTGTTGCGAGCAAATCATAACACTCACAAACTGATCTGCTGCTTCTTGTGCTGAACTATAGACTGATCGGTGCTTCTTATGCTGAACTGACAAACTGATATGTTCTTTCATTCCATATTGATCAGGTCTTGTACTGATCTGCTGTACTGATCAGTTCACCAGATCAGAACAGCAGTTGTGAACTGATCTGTTGTGAACTGATGCTGCAGATTTGTTGTGAAATGATGCGGCTGATTTGTTGCGTGCAGATCAGAAGCAACAGCAGATCAGAACAGCAGTTGTGAAACTGATCTCCTGCTGCTTCTGATCTGATGTTGCAGATCTGTTGCTGCTTCTGATCTGTTCTTTCATTTCTATTGCGAGCATATCAGAACAGATCAAAAACTGATCTGCTGCTTCTTGTGCTGAACTGATCTGCTGTGAACTGATCTGTTGTGAGCTGATGTTGCAGATTTGTTGTGAAATAATGCTGCAGATTTGTTCTTAATTACCATTTCTGGATATTTTATGATCATCGTACTGTCTAAAATACTAACTTGGAATTAAAATATAGAGCAACGTAGGGTTAGAATGTGGTTGAAATGAGGGAAGGAAATGAAAAGGATTACTCATCTTGACCCTTACTTTGAGGTCCTCCCTTGTAATGCCTCTCTTTAACTAGCAACTTCATGTATAAATTTCAATAGGATGGAGTTAGAAGCCTGATACCTTTCGCTTGGTGTTTTTGATCACTGGATTTGTTGTGGTATCTGACTCACCAGTAAATTTCTATCACAAGGAGATTCTTAGATACCAAATCAACCAAGAGCCTAGCCTCCATCCTGTTTAGTTCTTCAAAGTTCAAACTAAGTCCTAGAGTAGTCCTGCTAAATTATATGATGCCCCTATCTTTTTCTGTCTCACCTTGAAGACATCTCTCACAAGTCTCTTGATATTTCTATCAAGCGTCTTAAAGATTCCCTCCACTACAAGATCGATTAAAAAAAATGCTCTTGTTATTCCTAGATGATCAACAGCAATAGAAGAAACCTTCTAGTAACAAAAAGTCACTACAACAAAAGTATCAAATTTTGTGGCATCACTTTTTTCCTGTTATAGCTTTACATCTGAGTATCAAATTGTTCATTGTTTCTCCTGTTTTTTTACATCTGGGGATTCAAAGGGTCAGCCGCGTTTTTCCTTTTCTTTGGTGAACATGGTTATTCCTGACAGTGTGGGGAAGTAAACATATGGGGATTCATAGGACAAGAACCTCACTGCAAATGGCAGATCAGAACAGCAGTTGTGAAACTGATCTCCTGCTGCTTCTGATCTGATGTTGCAGATCTGTTACGAGCAGATCAGAAGCAGCAGCAGATCAGTTCAGAAGTTGAGAATCTGATCTGCTACTTCCAATTTGTTGCTAAAAAGACTACTAAGGAAGCAGTTGTAAGTATTTACATTTGAATTTAGTGTTTTCTTTTATTGTACATTTGATTTTAGTTGTTACTACATTATCGTATTAAAAAATCCTATTAATAATTTCATGGTTCTTCAGGAAAAGCGTGAAATTGGATCTTCAAATGCAAAGAAGAAGAAGTACCAGCATCATATGGGCCCAATGACTTTTAGGGAGTCAAGAAAGGAATGGATTACTTCTGGTTTTTACCCGGGCAGTAAGACGTCTACAACTGAGGCATCCACCACTACAACTGAGCCACCGACAATATGTTTAGATATTAACCGTTCCAATGATTTCTGGTGTGCGATGCATGGGCGAGATGTTAACGAAAGAAGAACCATTTCAGATCCTGGAACACAAAGGATAGCTGATGCAATTGTAAGTTTTATAGTATGGTGATTTTTATATGTTTTGTCGTTGTTATTTTCTTTTATTTTGATTTTTCTGTTTCTGATTTGCTCGTAACAATATTTAGTACTTGGTTAATAATCCCCCACCCTCTTTGTTGTTAGGTTGAAATGAAGAGAAAAGAGGCGGCCGGCGAGTTCATTCCTGAACGGAACAAGGATGTCTTGTACGCAGTTTTAGGACCGGACTGTCCTGGACACATGGTTGGACTTGGAGGCATAGGTCTGGGTGTGAGAAAGGTATTTGGGAAAGAGCTCTCGACACGCTCGGTATCAAGTGTAAATGGGCCACTAAATTTAGAGGCCATGAAATCTTCAATAAAAGAGGAGCTTAGGGAAGAGATCAAAGAGAGTTTTAATGTCATATTGAGACAAATGGGAACGCCCGAGTTGCCCAAGGATGTCCTTCCTCCCGTAGATACATCTAGCCACACTACCATTGAAACACATACCCTACTAAAACCTACTACGCCTGACGTTCGTTATATGCTAGAGGTATGATTACCTAATTAATTACTATTCGTTTAATTATTAGTGTATGAATTCTTTTTTAATAATTTCATTTTAAATATTTGGTAGGAAGAGGTCCCTTGCCAACTTTGGATGGATTTCAAGGAATCTGGGATGGCTGCGGTAGCCAATGGATATGCACAACCCTATTCTGACACATGTGAGTATGGAGAATTTGAGGTAGTTATTGACAACTACTTAGATATCTACGCAGACTACCTACTTCCAAAACCTGTGCGGAAACATAATTTCCATGTGTTAGCCGATGTCTGTGGTAGTCTTATGCATTGGCCGCAGAGTTGGGTGAGGTTTTCAGATGAGGTAATACTTTGTCTAAAATGTTTGCGGAATATTCATATAAATGTGATGTTTATATACTAATTATGTGTTTCATAAACATGTAGGATTTGGGGAAATTGAAAAGAGATGATAAGAGGGAACCACATGCCAAAGGAAACAAAGCCAAAGAGAAAGAGGTGGATCAGAAAGTCGAAGAGAAAAAGGTGGATCAGAAAGTCAAAGAGAAAGAGGTAACGAAGAAGGTGACACGAGAGAAGAATGTGAAAGCACAGCCCAAAATGCCTAGTGTGGTTCCATTTTTGGGTGCATAGGTGGTTGAATCTCTCCCCTACGGATGCAACTGGTTGCATACATGTGTTAGTTATATGCCCAATGACGAGCCTATACCGGTTCTTTTGGAAAAGTCTCTGTTCAACTACATGGAGGATATTAACACATGGATGTACAAAGATGATATTAAAGCATTCCTCTCCAACGAGAACTTGAATGTATCCATGATACAAGTCTTCATGAGGTGAGGTCATATAATTGTACTTTAGGCATTTATTAGTTTATGTGATTCAACAAGCTAAGTTCTAATATTTCATCTCTATGCTTTAAGGATACTTTACGAAAATTTGAGTGAAGACAACAAGTCAAGGATTGGGTGGTTATGTCCAAGTGAGATTCGCGATAACAATTACATAAAAAATCAAGAGGACGTGAAGTTTTATATTGAAGATGCTATCAAAAAAGCAAAAGGAAGAGACTCCAAGTTCGTGGTTGCTCCGATTATTCAAGGGTATATATCATAACATTGATTAAGTAATATTGCATAAAAGCTAGTACGTCCAACTAAGAACTAATTTTTTGATGCAAATAACATTGGACACTTCTTTTGATATGTCCTTCTAATTACACCATATACCACTTTGATTCTCTTCAACAACAAAAACCAAGACACTTAGTATTCAAGGGGTTATTGAATAGGTACTTTAGTTATTTAATTTGTTCAACATATCAATCTCGAAGAGGTACGATCCTTAAATAAGCCATTTTAGTCAAAATCTGAAATATAATGAACCAACGAGCCTTAAATGTGCATAACTTAACTAATATGTGCATAACTTGAACTAAATGGTTGATAATGAGTCTTTGAGACATAAATATAAGAGTATTAAACATGGAAAATCTTAAAAATACTTATTTTAGTTCATTAGTTAAAAGTTAGGACCGAAATAAGCCATTTTAGTCAAAATGTGACAGATAATGAGCAAACGAAGCTTAAATGTGCATAACTTCACCAAAATGGTGAGAATGATTCTTTGAAACACAATACTAAGTGTATTAAACATGGAAATACATTAAAATACTCATTTAAGTTCATTAGTTGAAAGTTGGGACCGAAATTAGCCATTTTAGTCAAAACGTGACCGATAATGAACTAACGAAGCTTAAATGTGCATAAATTCACCAAAATGGGTGAGAATGAGTCTTTGAAACATAAAACTAAGTGTATTAAACATGGAAAGACTTTAAAATACTCATTTAAGTTCATTAGTTGAAAGTTGGGACCGAAATTAGCCATTTTAGTCAAAACGTGACCGATAATGAACTAACGAAGCTTAAATGTTGATAAGTTCACCAAAATGGTGAGAAT
This sequence comes from Spinacia oleracea, assembly GCF_020520425.1. Lineage (NCBI taxonomy): Eukaryota > Viridiplantae > Streptophyta > Magnoliopsida > Caryophyllales > Amaranthaceae > Spinacia > Spinacia oleracea. The sequence continues at coordinate 110,023,675 of NC_079490.1, forward strand.
GAATCTCTGAAACATAAAACTAAGTGCATTAAACTTAAAAAAAAATTAAAATACTCATTTAAGTTCATTAGTTGAAAGTTGGGACCGAAATTAGCCATTTTAGTCAAAACGTCACCGAAAATGAACTAACTAAGCTTAAATGTGCATAAGTTCACCAAAATGGTGAGAATGAGTCTTTGAAACAAAAAAATAAGTGCATTAAATTTAAAAAAATTTAAAATACTCATTTAAGTTCATTAGTTGAAAGTTGGGACCGAAATTAGCCATTTTAGTCAAAACGTGACCGATAATGAACTAACGAAGCTTAAATGTGAATAAGTTCCCCAAAATGGATGAGAATGAGTCTTTGAAACATAAAACTAAGTGTATTAAACATGGAGAGACATTAAAATACTCATTTAAGTTCATTAGTTGAAAGTTGGGATTGAAATTAGCCATTTTAGTCAAAACGTGACCGATATTGAACTAACTAAACTTAAATGTGCATAAGTTCACCAAAATGGTGAGAATGAGTCTTTGAAACATAAAAATAAGTGTATTAAACATGGAAAAACTTTAAAATACTCATTTAAGTTTATTAGTTGAAAGTTGGGACCGAAATTAACCAATTTTATTATTATATCGTTCATTATTTTTTTGTTATGAACAAATTAAGTCTTAATTTATTGTAGGACTCAATATTTGTAATATAACTAAAGTGTATATATATTTTTTGTTGGTCCATCTTTTTAAGGTATACAATAATCGGAGGGAGCGGCCTTTCACCTTTGAGGAGATAGATGAAGTTCGAGAAATGTTGGCAAACTTCATTACCAGTGATTGTCTTTGATATTTTCTTGTACTGAATCTTAAATTACGGAAGTTTTTCATATAATTGTAATGTAATCGACTTTTATATTTACAATTATATACCATTTAATTTAATTATCTATATAATTAGATACTATTTATATGACATATGGAGGTTAATAAGTGGCGTGGTCCAATTGTAATATGTAGCAGGGAAATCGGTTATACAACAAATCTATCAAGTGCGGCTCATTTATATATCAAGTGCGGCTCATTTTTATGCTTGTGTTGCCCATTTCTATGTCAAGTGCCGGCTCCTTTTTAAATATGGCAGCACCAAATATGTCAAGTGCGGGCTCATTTTTAAAATTGGCAGCACCAAATATATCAAGTGCGTGCTCATATTCTAAAATTGGCAGCACAAAACATGTCAAGTGCGGGCTCATTTTCAAAATTGGCAGCACTTGAAACATCAAGTGCGGGCTCATTTTCAAAATTGGCAGCACTTGAAACATCAAGTGCTGCCAATATTTTGGCAGCACTTGGAAAATATCAAGTGCGGGCAGTCCATGTGCTGCACATGTAAAAGCCCGCACTAAACCCCTTAAAATGAGCCCGCACTTGAGGTTTTTTCCTCTAGTGTTTGAACTTTAAGAATTAAGCCTCCTAAGTTCAATATTCAAGTTCAATGTTCAAGTTCAATTTCAATAACCAAAATCTAAGATAATTTATGATGAGCAACTCATCCTAAAGTGGAGATGTTTAGACTTTAATTCGTGTCGGACGCACTTATTATTAAATAGTCGTTTGGCGTTCGGATCTCAAATAGAATAATACAATTTCAATACCGCAATTTCAATATCGCACATGTCAATACCGCATTCAATATCGCACATTTCAATACCGCATTTCAATAACTCACCTTTCAATATCGCACCTTTATTTTTGCAATTTCAATTCCGCAATTTTTGCTCACCTTAGTTTTAAGGTGATGTGGTTTTGTACGCACTTTCAATAATTCCTTTACTTATTGTGATGATGCTTTACTTGTTTATTGCTTTCATTACCTCACATGCTAAATTCAACAAAATACAAAAGGTTACATCACGCTTAAAAAATATAATTCTTGGACAAACCGACCTTAGATTCCTTTAATTAACTTTAAAGCAAAGTGACCACATACAAGTAGCAATATCTATGTTCTAAAATGCATGTTCCAACCAACCTAGCGTCATGATTAGGATTATCCGAAAACGATCCTTGTCATGTACTAGAATATATTTTCAAAAGCTCGCAAAATAAGAATTTCGTTCCCTTGCCCGGATCTCACCCATTCGTTTCTAAGATTCAAAGCCTTATCCATGAGAGTCAACTTTGGTCTTTCCAAACCGGACCCTTAAATATTGTTTGGTGGGGACTCCTTTGAAATTCAAAACCTACAAAACCCGAAGGGAATTCAAATTCCAAATATTCGCCGGAAAAAAAACCCTCTACAATTCTGGCGACTCCACTAGGGAGTACTAAATTTCAATTTGATTATACGAGCAGTCCTTGAGCAACTTGCCACTGTCACGCTCATGTTCTGGATTCCAGCAGTGGTGATGGGCGCAGGCCCCTGCGCCAGGTGCTGCTGCCTGCATTCAGCCCAGTGGCTTCCAGTGGCCGGTTGCCCATTCTGCCCAAGTTTTTAAGTAGGAGTTCAGTTCAGATTTTGAATTTTGAAGAATCCTCCCAAACCTTGAGAATGAATGTCGAAAAATGAGCTTTTCAAATACAATTTTCGAGTACAATTTTCAATTTCTAAGCATGGCATGCATGTTTTCGAAAACCATATTTGTGCAAAATGAATTTCTATCTTGCCCCACATGAATGTGTTCTACATTCGGATTAGCCCCGGGGGCAACGAAATGGTGATTCTCAATACGGTTCCTTACCAAAGTGTATGACCATTTCTGCGCCTACCGAAACTTAACATTTGCTTGATGTTCCCGACGTCAAGTATGGAGGTCGTCCGCCAACCAACACCTCCCCCTTGAGGAGGTGAAACAGTTGTTGCCGGATCCGCCTTTTAGTCAAGCACCCTTTCGACACCTAAAGCCGACCACTTGCATCATACAAAACTTAGACCGACCTTAGGTTGAGAACTTTGCATGTCGTATTTATATACATGTTAGTGTGACAACGTCATATTTGTGCATTGTGTAGGTGTCTTTGCACGCGTGAATGACTAACCTCGAGTTCTATCTTTGCCAAAACCATTAGCCTCCAACTAGGGAACCTAACCCCTAGTAGCATCATTCAAACCTCATGCATCTAAAATCGCCGATTTAGGTTCTTTTAGGAGTGCCACTCCATTTGATTAAAAACCCCTAGACACGCCTCACACACAAATGCCAAACTCAAAATTCATATTCCAATCCAACGGTGTCATAATGCCGGATTTTCAAGTCCAAATTTCAATTCAAAAAATTCAAAATTCGAATTCAAATCCAACGGCGTCATAATGCCGGATTTTCAAATCCCAAATTCCAATTCCAAATTCAAAAATCCAATCCAAAGGCGTCATAATGCCGGATTTTCAAGTCCTATTTCCAATTTCAAGTTCCAGTCCAACGACGTCATAATGCCGAATTTTCAATTCAAACTTCCAATTCCAAGTCCTATGTTAAAAACCTTAAGTTAAAATTTCCAAACTCATGATGGCGTAATGCCGAATTTTCCATTCAATCATTCAAAACCTCAAGTTCTAATTTCGAAGTTCATGATGGCGCAATTCCGAGTTGTTAAATTAAATGTTCCAACTCTCAAAATTCTATGTTCCAAACCTCAAATTTCAAATCCATGACGGCGTAATGCCAAATTTTCAAATCCCAAATCTCTATTCAAAACCTTTTCAAAAATCAAAGTTCCAAATACAACTTCAAATGCCTAAAGCCTATGACGGTGCAATGTCGGATTTTCAAGCCTCATCTTCTATACAACACTCCTTTTTTTTTAATTTCAAGTTCAAACTCCAAATCAAACTCAAGTTTCAAATTCACTTTCAAGTTACAAAAATTGTTGCTTTCCATTGCTCCCCAAAAAAAAATTAAAAAACATTTCCAATGGGTTGAAAATCCCCTGAAATAATACAAATTCTATTTCCACAATCTATTACATGGGTTGAAAATCCCCTAAAATAATACAAATTCAATTTCCACATTCTATCACATGGGTTGAAAATCCCTAGGAATAATACAAATTCAATTTCGAAAACATTTCCAACGGGTTGAAAATCCCTAGAAATAATACAAGTTCGATCTCCAAAAATATTTTCATTGGGGTGAAAATCCCTAGAAATAATACAAGTTTGATTTCCAAAAACATTTCCATCGGGTTGAAAATCCCTATAAATAATACAAATTTGATTTCGAAAAAATTTCCAACGGGTTTAAAATCCCTAGAAATAATACAAGTTCGATCTCCAAAAATATTTCCATCGGGGTTAAAATCCGTAGAAATAATACAAATTAGATTTCTAAAAGCATTTCCCATTGGTTGAAATTCCCCTTGAAATATTTCAAATTCCATTTCGGGTTGAAATCCCCCTAAAATACTCCAAGTCCTATCATGGGATGAAATCCCCCTAAAATATTTCCAAATTCCATGTTGCGTTGAAACTCCCTAGAAATAATACAAATTCGATTTCCCAAACTCTATCGGGTTTAAATCCCCTTGAAATATTCCAAATTCAATTTTGGGTTGAAATTCCCCTTGAAATATTCCAAATTCAATTTCTAAATCCTTTGGGGTTGAAATTCCCTTTAAATATTCCAAGTTCTGTTGCCAGGTTGAATCTCCCCTAAAAATATTTCCAATGGGTTTCAAATCCTGATATGAGTACAAAATCCAATTGGGTCAAAATCCCTTTTCGATATCCAAGTTCTAAACCTCTAAAAATGGTACAAGGAGGAAGCCTCCACAAAAGAATGAATCTTCTTTCAAAAATACTTCCAACGGGTTGTAATTCCCGATACAAGTACAAATACAAAATCCAAAATCCTAAAAGGTTATAATTCCTCCAAAATATTTCCAACGGGTCGCGAACCCCGAATACAAATACAAATACAAAATCCAAAATCCCGAATCTTCGGAGTGGAACTTGGAGTCAAGTCTAGGTCTCATTCATTACATGCATGTCATAACATATGTCGGGAAGTCCAAGTTCTAAAGTCATGTCATGTGCCCCAAATAGGAGTCAAAAGATGTTGTGGGTTCGGCGAAGAGTAGAAAGATTAAAGAGATCTCCATCAGCCCTAGCCTCCCTTATAACCGGTATCGAACAGGCAGAAAGTCCGTCTTCTACATTCCAGTCCCTTTGAAGAATAAATTCAAATGGCCACCGCAGATCAAATCACCCAGCTCATGGCCGTTGTACCCAACCTCAACACCAACTTGGAGAGCATGAGCAACCGCCTGGGTGTAGTAGAGCAAGTTTCACTCCTGATCGATCTTACCAAAAAGATCGAGAGCATGGTTAACTAGGTTACCAATCAAGAGAACTATTTCGACACTTCAATGGAGGACGATCTCAAGGGGAAGGCTAATTTTCCAGACAAGTTCTCTGCCAATAATATTCCAAAATTCAAGTCAACCGATAATCCTAAGTACCATCTCAAGAACTTCAGAGCCACCATGGCAATCAAAGGAGTCGATCATAGCCTCTACCCTGTGGTATTCCTTATGTCGTTGGAACCAGTCTGTAAGAATTGGTACTACTCCCTCAAGGAACATCAAACTAGCATTTGGAACGCGGTGGCCCAAGCATTCATGAAGCCATATCAACCCAAAATACAACTCGAAACCACTCTTCGAGAATTGGAGGGTCTCAGACAAGGACCCCTGGAAGGTTTCACCAACTACCTCAACTTGTGGAGGGAAATGGCATCTCAAATGGTTATTCGGCCCTCCGAGAGAGAACTGGTCAAGATTTTCTTAGCTGGGCTCCTTCCAAAATAATACACTCACATGAAGTATCTGGGCCTAGAAAGTTTCAAGAGATCATATGATATCGAGTTCGACCATAGAAGATGGCGTCATGAAAGCGCCGGTTGCACCAACTCCACAAGCTGAGAAGTAGAAGGGAAAGAAGGCTGAAACAACGCATAAGGTCCATGAGGTCAATGCCTTAGCAGTTCCTCAGGGTGCAAAATCAAGAAACTTCAAGAACAATGCTAATCAGCGCAATTTCCAGAGCAGGCCTCAAAGGGTGTTTACCAACCTTTGGATGTCCTATAGCGACGCCTTTGACCGATTGGTCTAGAAGCAAGTCATCACTCCTATTGGTTCAACCTCGGATCCCCCAACTGACAAGAGGTCCAAACGCTGGGAACCCAAGGCCTATTGCATGTTCCACCAGGGGAACGGGCATGGCATCGAAAACTGCTTCAAACTCAAACATCTAATTCAGAACATGGTGGACAACAAGACCTTGCCCTTACCTCCTGGAGAAAAATAGTCACCCTTAGTACAAGCTATCTCCCACGACTATGGGGATGAAGAGGAAGATTTCCCATGCAACCGAATCTCCACAATGTACAAGCCAAGCATCGAGCTGATGATTCCAAGATTCTACCATCTCATTCCACAAACTCAAGATTGGGTGATCCCCGAACCTAGGGTAACCACCGACATCCAAGAAAGCAAATGTCCCCTAGCAACCCTAAAATATTTGGGCTTCACTGAGTACGAGCTGATGTTAGCTATAGAGCGGACTGTCAAGTTCTGTTGCATCACACACAAGATCCTGGGGGTCCTCGATTTGATTTTCCCTTTCGAGACTTACTATAACAATGCTGAGTTCCTAGTCATCGATATACCGGCCAATTTCGATTTCCTATTCGAGGAATCTTGGTTCGAGGAGCTTTTAGATGGTCCTGCCTGTCTCACACCCAAGGGCTCCAGCTACAATAGTACTTCTGTCAAACATGCACCGGCCCTGCGACAAGAGAAGAATGAGCCACTACTAAAAAAATGGGCTAAGGAACCATTGATAGGGCACCGTATAAGTCACTTATTAGGTTTCTTAGATGAAGAAACCAATTATCTTAGAAGTGCGGTTTCTTAGAAAAAAATATAAGAAACCTTGTACGTGAAACATATGGTTTCCTAGATAATATTATATTTTAAAAAAAATCAAAGAAACCGTAGATCTTTTAAAATCGGTCTCCTACTCATATATTTCAAATATTATCATTTTTATTTTTAATGGAATGAAGGTTGTAAATTTTTTAGCCTAAAAAAAATATAAAAAAAAATAAAAATAAAAGTTGCTGCAATTCCCGTCGATTCCTACCCGCGTAGTATTAGGAAACAAAATAACTTCTTCCTAAAACCACGATCTCTCAAGCTTATCAATTCACCAAGAACTCAAAAAACATGTAAAACCTAATAACTTCAATTCACCTAAGAAACGAATTCACAGAGCTCAAAGCACCGCACCACCGCACCACCGCACCACCGCCGGCGAAGGGCCGACACGTCTCCTTCTCGTTCGCTTCTCTGACCATCTTCCTAATTTCTTATACTTTTGTGGTTTGATTGGAACTTCCACTGGTACCGCAACGACCGTCTCCACCACCACGTACAATCTCCGTCTCTGCCGCCAGTTCGTCATCTCCTGTAATTTTAGGTAATACCTCTTTTCACCCTTTTTCCCTATTTTAATTTTACAATTTTCTCTCTTAATATGTGTTTGAGTGATAATTTGGTTGAAATTTCATTTGAAATTAATTTTTCTATGATGATATGAACGATTTTTGTAAAAAATGAATACAGGGGTTAGGAAAAATTTCAGCTAAAAAAAATGGGTGACCACCAAATTTATAATTTTCTGATAAAGCTTCAAATTTGTAATTTTCTGATAAAGCTTCAAATTTGTAATTGGTTTTTTTTATGTCAGCTTTGGCCTTTTTGTGTCATTATGTGAATGCCTCATTACTTTGAGTCAAATCATTGTTCTTCTCTACACTATTCACTACCTCAAATTCTGATTATGTGATGCTACATTGTATTTATTATAAGTTGTGATCGAATGCCCGGTTACATCTGTTAGGTTATGATACATATGACAATTCACAAATCATGCGGAAAAACCATAAAGCCAGGAAAACATATTATTTACACATAATCATTTAGCATAGTTTAGATGCATACTCTTTATTGCGTGCCTTCCCTAGCTGCGCCCGAACCGAACAAGAACAAGTCTTTAGGACTCCAAGTGTCGTCCCTCCGTAGATAGTCCACAGCACGTCCGGATCCGCCTTAAGATTGACCAACTAGAATCGCCCTTAAGGTACTACTTATTTTCGGCTAAATGGGCAAGAGTTATGGCTGATTTTTCTGCTTAAAAATCCTAGCTTTGAATACTTGAAAACTTGTGTATAAATTTATGACCCTAGGCATATATTTATAGAACCTTGGAAAGGATTTCGAATCCTGTTAGAATACTAATTAATTAATTAGAATCCTATTAGAACTCTAAATAATTAATTTAATCTTTTAGGATTAGGATTTAATCTATGCACGAATTCTGATAGCTTTAGGATTCGTATAGCACGTACACACGCACCGCACGAGCAATGCACGCCCATGCGCAAGCCTTGCGGCCCACGCTATGCGCACGGCGCACAGGCCCACTGCCCGCAGCCCACTTGTGCGCGCGCGCCAGCCTTGGCTGGGACTGGCCTTGCGTTGGGCCTGGTCGAGGCATTGGCGTGTTGTTGGATGCGTGTGGCTTGCTGGGCGATGGCCTGGCTTCGTGCTGGGCCCTCGTCCGGAAGGCCTCGTCCGATGCTTATTCGTACGATACGCTTCCGATTAAATTCCCGGTTCCGGAATTCATTTCCGATACGAACAATATTTAACATTTCCGATTCCGGAATCAATTTCCGTTTCAAACAAATATTTAACATTTCCGTTTCCGGAATTATTTTCCGATTCCGATAATATTTCCGATTCTGACAATATTTCCGTTTCCGGCAATATTTCCGATTCCGGCAATATTTCCATTTCCGATAATATTTTCCGATACGTACCATGTTTCCGTTTCCGGCAACATCTACGACTTGGATAATATTTATATTTCCGATACGATCCATATTTCCGATTCCGGCAATATCATCGTTTCCGGAGTATTCATTTCTTGCCTGTGACGATCTCAGCTCCCACTGAAACCAAGATCCGTCGATTCCGAATATCCATAGATGGAGTATTTAATGCCATTAAATACTTGGTCCGTTTACGTACTATTTGTGTGACCCTACGGGTTCAGTCAAGAGTAAGCTGTGGATTAATATCATTAATTCCACTTGAACTGAAGCGGCCTCTAGCTAGGCATTCAGCTCACTTGATCTCACTGAATTATTAACTTGTTAATTAATACTGAACCGCATTTATTAGACTTATCATAGAATGCATACTTGGACCAAGGGCATTATTTCCTTCAGTCTCCCACTTGTCCTTAGGGACAAGTGTGCATTTCCTAATTCCTTTGTCGCTCGATGCTTGCTCTTGAACATAAGGTAAGATTTGTCATCCTTATTATGTCCAGAGGTGTTCCTCGGTTTCAGAGTTCAACTGATCAAATAAACAGATAATCATAGCCTATGATTCATCCGAGCACGGCCATGCATTTCACAGTTTCTAGCTCTCCGAGTGGCCTTGTACAACTTTTAAGCATCTCATCCCGATTTATGGGAGGACAATCCTAATATTGCGATCTTGAGATTATACTTCGTTTGATAGGTGATTACCTGAGCGTTGCCTTTATAGCCTCCTTTTACGGTGCGACGGTTGGTCAACGTCAAAGCAACCAGTTCTCAAACAAGTAATCTCAAATCACTCAGGTATTGAGGATTTAGTGTCTAATAATTTTAATGAAATTTACTTATGACAGATTTTCATCTCTTACAGTAAAGTTTCATAGGTCTTGTCCGATACTAGTCTTCCCAAAGTAAGTATCTATGCAAATGATTATGACATTGCCATGTCCACATAGTTCAAGAAACAGAACTACTAGTCATCTTGCATTCTAATCGTCTAACGTTTTCTATGCGTCCAATTTTATAGAAAACTCAGACTAGGGACCATTTTCAACCTTTGACATTCAAGTTCACTTGATAGACATTTCTTAGTCACAGGACTTGTCCTGACAGTCTATCTTGAATATATTGTCAAATTGAAGGGACTCATCATTTAATAAACCACAAATTAAATGGAAAAATGAATTCTTTTCATTTATTGTGAATGATTAACCAATAGTGTTTTACAAAGATTTAAACTCTAAAACTTTAAAACATTAAACAGGGACATCAAAGCCATTCTCCAATATGCTTGATTCCCATAGCTGCAGTGTGCGAGTTGTGCTTCGCCTGCGGCAGAGGTTTAATTAATGGATCTGATATGTTGTCATCAGTTCCAATCTTGTTTATCCCGACTTCTTTTCTTTCAACGAACTCTCGTAGAAGGTGAAATCTATGAAGTACATGATTGACTCTCTGGTGGTGTCTAGGCTCCTTTGCCTGTGCAATAGCTCCGTTATTATCACAATACAGGGCTATTGGTCCTTTAATGGAGGGGACTACACCAAGTTCACCTATGAACTTCCTTAGCTATATAGCTTCCTTTGCTGCTTCATGTGCAGCAATGTACTCCGCTTCAGTTGTAGAATCCGCAATGGTGCTTTGCTTAGCACTTTTCCAGCTTACTGCACCCCCGTTGAGGCAGAAGACAAACCCAGACTGTGATCTGAAATCATCTTTGTCGGTTTAGAAACTTGCGTCCGTATAACCTTTAACAATTAATTCATCATCTCCACCATAGACTAGAAAGTTATCTTTGTGCCTTTTCAGGTACTTCAGAATATTCTTGGCAGCAGTCCAATGCGCCTCTCCTGGGTCTGACTGGTATCTGCTCGTAGCACTGAGTGCGTACGCAACATCCGGGCGTGTACATATCATAGCATACATTATTGAACCAATCAATGATGCATATGGAATCCCATTCATTCGTCTACGCTTATCAAGTGTTTTTGGGCACTGAGTCTTGCTTAGAGTCATTCCATGAGACATGGGTAGGTAGCCTCGCTTGGAGTCCGCCATCTTGAACCTATCAAGCACCTTATTGATATAAGTGCTTTGACTAAGTCCAATCATCTTTTTAGATCTATCTCTGTAAATCTTGATGCCCAATATGTACTGTTCTTCTCCTAGATCTTTCATCGAAAAACATTTCCCAAGCCAAATCTTGACAGAGTTTAACATAGGAATGTCATTTCCGATAAGTAATATGTCGTCGACATATAATACTAGGAAAGCAATTTTGCTCCCACTGACCTTCTTGTATACACAAGATTCGTCTGCGTTCTTGATGAAACCAAAGTCACTTACTGCTTCATCAAAACGTATATTCCAGCTCCTGGATGCTTGCTTCAATCCGTAGATTGACTTCTTTAGCTTGCATACCTTTTTAGCATTCTTTGGATCCTCAAAACCTTCAGGCTGTGTCATAAACACAGTTTCTGTTAAAACGCCGTTTAAGAAAGCAGTTTTGACATCCATCTGCCATATTTCGTGATCGTAATATGCAGCGATTGCTAACATTATCCGAATAGACTTTAGCATTGCAACTAGTGAAAAGGTTTCATCGTAATCCACACTGTGGACTTGCCTGTAACCTTTTGCAACCAATCTAGCTTTGAAAACTTCAAGTTTCCCATCCTTGTCCTTTTTCAGTTTGAAAACCCATTTGCTTCCAATGGCTTGGTAGCCATCTGGCAAATCGACCAAATCCCATACTTGGTTTTCAGACATGGAGTCTAATTCAGATTGCATGGCTTCTTGCCATTGTTTGGAGCTAGGGCTCGTCATAGCTTGTTTGTAAGTCGCAGGTTCATCACTTTCAAGTAATAGAACGTCATAGCTCTCGTTCGTCAAAATACCTAAGTACCTTTCCGGTTGAGATCTATATCTTTGCGATCTACGCGGGGTAACATTTCTAGATTGACCATGATTCTCACCAGATTCTTCTAAAGATCTCTGAGTTTCATCCTGAATGTCATCTTGAGCATTCTCTAGAGTTTGTTGTTCGACTCGAATTTCTTCCAGGTCTACTTTTCTCCCACTTGTCATTTTGGAAATGTGATCTTTCTCCAAAAAGACACCATCTCGAGCAACAAACACCTTGTTCTCAGATGTATTGTAGAAGTAATACCCCTTTGTTTCCTTTGGATAGCCCACAAGGATACATTTGTCAGATTTTGGATGAAGTTTGTCTGAAATTAACCGTTTGACGTATACTTCACATCCCCAAATCTTAAGAAAAGACACATTTGGAGGCTTTCCAAACCATAATTAATATGAAGTCTTTTCGACAGCTTTAGACGGAGCTCTATTTATAGTGAGTGCAGCTGTATTTAGTGCATGTCCCCAAAATTCTAATGGAAGTTTGGCCTGACCCATCATTGACCTGACCATGTCTAGCAAGGTTCTGTTCCTCCGTTCCGACACACCGTTCCATTGTGGTGTTCCAGGAGGAGTCAATTCTGATAGAATTCCACATTCTTTCAGATGGTCATCAAATTCATAGCTCAGATATTCACCGCCTCTATCAGACCGCAGTGCCTTAATCTTCTTGCCTAATTGATTCTATACTTCACTCTGAAATTCCTTGAATTTGTCAAAGGATTCAGACTTATGCTTCATTAGGTAGACATAACCATATCTACTGAAGTCATCAGTGAAAGTGATAAAGTAGCTGAAACCACCTCTAGCATTTGTACTCATTGGTCCACATACATCTGTATGGATTAAACCCAATAGTTCATTTGCTCTTTCTCCAACTTTAGAGAAAGGTTGCTTTGTCATTTTGCCAAGTAAACATGATTCGCATTTACCATAATCCTCTAAGTCAAATGGTTCTAGAATTCCTTCCTTTTGAAGTCTTTCTAAGCGTTTCAAGTTTATATGGCCTAATCGACAATGCCACAGATAGGTGAGATCTGAATCATCCTTTTTGGCCTTTTTGGTATTTATGTTATATACTTGTTTGTCGTGATCTAATAAATAAAGTCCATTGACTAATCTAGCAGATCCATAAAACATCTCTTTAAAATAAAACGAACAACTATTGTCTTTTATTAAAAAGGAAAATCCCTTTGCATCTAAGCAAGAAACTGAAATGATGTTTTTAGTAAGACTTGGAACATGGAAACATTCTTCCAGTTCCAAAACTAGCCCTGAGGGCAACGACAAATAATAAGTTCCTACAGCTAATGCAGCAATCCGTGCTCCATTTCCCACTCGTAGGTCGACTTCACCCTTGCTTAACTTTCTACTTCTTCTTAGTCCCTGTGGATTGGAACATAAGTGTGAGCCACAACCTGTATCTAATACCCAAGAAGTTGAATTAGCAAGTATACAGTCTATAACGAAAATACCTGAAGATGGAACGACTGTTCCGTTCTTCTGATCTTCCTTTAGCTTTGGACATTCTCTTTTGTAATGGCCTATTCCATCACAATAAAGACAGCTTGATGTGGACTTGTCCTGCTTTGATTTAGCATCGCCCTTGGACTTTCCACTTTTCTTGAACGGTCTCCTTCTAGCCTTGAGTAAATCTTTGGCTTCACAGTCCAATATTATTTTAGCCTTTCTGACAAGGTGAACAAATTCTGCAACTGTTTCTTCTCTTGGTTCACTTAGGTATAGTTGCTTGAAGCGACCAAACCCACTGTGTAGTGAATTGAGCAAGATAGAGACTGCCATCCTTTCGCTTATAGGTGTTCCTAGTAGACTTAGGCGATCAAAGTATGAACGCATAAGATCCACATGGAACCTCAGTGGGACGCCTACCCTCTGTTTAGTGCGAAAGAGCTGAACATGTGTTTCTTGGACTTCCATCCTATAACACCTGTTGGGAGAACTAACCTTTAGACCAGACATTGATTCAATCAACTCATGGACGTTCAGGTCCCTGTCCTCCGTGCTTCCACGACAGATATCCCTCAGATTCTTGATGAGCGTAAAAGGTTCATAGGCTACAAACCTTCTAGCCCAATCATCAGGGATATTGTTCAGCATGAGACTCATAACCTTTTTGAGATCCGCATCCCAGGCGTAAAATCTCTCAGGGGTCATGTCTCTGGCATAGTAGCTTGGCATGGGATTGGTCAGTACATACTCAAGTCCATTGAGTCTGACTATTTCAACTAGCTTAGCTTCCCATTCAAGAAAATTTGCCAGGTTCAGCTTGACCATAAGCTCAGAACCCATGATGATGTTTTGATTGTTGTTTTCCATAGTTAAAACTACAATTGAAAAGAATAAACAAATAAATAACCATTCACAGTTTCTCTTAATAAACTTAAATTCTAGCATTTCATGCTTAATTCAATGTTCATTAAGCATTTTATTCAAGTTATGTGTTCCGGCAGGTGTGAATAAAATGATTCCAAGATCCTAAAATCATTGAAGAACTAAGCACAGTTTCTCGACTTAATCCTAAAACATCTTAGGTAAGCAAAAGCCTTTTGCTAATAGTCTAGAAACTATTCTTGGTTGATAGGTACGTCTAAGAACTTATTAGGTAAACCTATCGATTTTTCCACGACATAAAAGGACTCCTTACTTATATCGTTGAGTTTCACCAAAACTAACATGTACTCACAATTATTTGTGTACCTTGCCCCTTTAGGACCAATAAGTAACACCTCGCTGAGCGAAAACTATTACTAGATTGATGTAAAGGATATCCAAGCAAGTGTATATTTTGGCATGGCACCTTTTAACTCAATTTTTAAGTTTGGAACTTAAGGCTCTTACTATGTTGGTTAGATTTTAAGTGAACTAAAATCCTTAATCATGCAACATAATCAAGCTTTTGATCTCATGCATTTTAAGACATATTTAAAAGCAATAAATAACTTAAAACATGCATAAGATAAATGTGATCTAGTATGGCCCGACTTCATCTTGAAGCTTTAACTTCAAAGTCCGTCTTGAAAATCTCCGTGGGAGGCACCATTTTCTTCAAATAGGATAAGCTATAATTAAAACTAATTACAACTATTTGATGGTACGCAGACCATATTTGAATTGAAAAACAACTTTGGTACCTTAGACCAATTACATTCAAATTAATGGTACGTAGACTATATTTTCTATCCTATTTGGGCCATACTAGTCACTTCATAACCTGCAAAACAGTACATATACAATATATAACATTCACCCATTCATTATCATGAATGGCCCACATAGCTGGTTAGTAAAACACATTATGCATCACATAAACATTTGCAGCAATTAATCAAGGGCACCAATAATCTACAAATTATTCAGTCCTTATTAATTCTAATCAATTTGTTTTAACCTTAAGGATTTGTAGACCTAATCAAGAGTTTATGACTAAAAAAGGGCTCCCACTTAAACCAATAAATTCATATGCTTTACTAATTTTAAACATAAAAATGTATTTCTAGTCTAACCGGAAACATACAAATTTAATTAAAATTTAAAGCTCATATAAATTTATAATTGAATCCATAAAGTTTAATTTAATTTCAGTGGTATTTAAATTAATTCATGATTTTAATTTTAGTAAAATAATTAGAATAAATAAAATTTATTATAATTACAATATTCAAAATTAAAATCCAAGAAAATAATTTAAATTATTAATTTTAAAATTAATTAAAATTACGTAAACTGAAAATTTCAAATTAAAATTTCAAAACGATCTAATCGCAACGCAACAACCTCACGCATCGCACGCCCATGGGCCACACGCACACAGCCATTGGTGGCCATGTGCACGCAGCCCATGCGCTGTGTCGCATTGCTGCTGCTCAACATCGCAAGGCATCACGCATGGTGCTCGCTGCGCGCGCCAGCGCTCGACGCACGAGCATGCTGCCGCAGCCCATCGCTGGGCGCAGCACTCATCGCACGTCGCAACTCGCACTCGCACGCCATCGCTGGGCGCAGCGCTCGTCGCACGCGCAACAAGCACTCGCACGCCATCGCTGGGCGCAGCGCTTGTCGTACGCACAACAGCGCTCGCTGCGCGCGAGCGATCGATGCTTGGCGCAGCACTCGTGGCACGCGAGCTTGCGCTCGCTGCGCGCGAGGCTCCGCACGCTTGCGCGAGGCAGTGCACGTTGTGGCGCAGCTCGTGTGCTGCCCACACGCGACTGCTCGTGCCTTGCTCTCGCCCTCGCCCATTCGCCCATTGCACACAGCCCACGACACAAGGCATGGCTGCTGCCTTGTGCTCGTGCACCATGGCCTTGCTCATTGCATTCGTGCCGCATGGGCGACGAGCTCCCTTGCTCGTCGTCACATGCCCGCACTATACAACACCCTTTAAGGGTAACACGTAGCTTCCATGGCTTTGTGCGTGCAAGTTATATGAGCGAATCGCATAAAAATATAAAATTTATATTCAAAATTAATGACAAATTAATAAATAATATTAATTTCATAATTTTAGGGCGAAAAATCAAAAATTTATTATTCAATTGATTTCCGATTAACATGGATTCAAGTCTAGGTCATAAAAATTTAAAATTTAACATAAATTTACAATTTTTATGGTGGTTTTTAATCATAGGTATCTAATTAAATTATAACTAATTATGAAAATCAAATTAATTCTAAATTATTCCAATTTTCAACAAATTAATCATAATTACAAATTAGATTGCATAATTAACAAGGCTAGGCATTCAAACTTGTTAAACATATACAGTAGGTCAATCAAAAATTCAAGATTTATCAACAAGAATCGCATATATTTAATTTAACATCTTAAATTTACGAAATTTTGCATTCGAAAAACTAAAACCTCCGAAAAGTCATAGTTAGGCTCCGAAAAGTCTTTTTGTCAAAATTTTAGAATGCCTTTTACATGCGGAATTGACACAAAAATCACTCGATTTGGATGAGGAACGAAGAAACTGCCGAAAAACTGCGTACGTATAATTAAATAAACGCAATTTGCAATTAATTAACAATTACGAAAATTAATCACCCCCTTTAATTCTTGCAAATTTGTAATATTTAACCATGTTCATGCAATTTAGATTATGAAAATAATAAGAGGCTCGTGATACCACTGTTAGGTTATGATACATATGACAATTCATAAATCATGCGGAAAAACCATAAAACCAGGAAAACATATTATTTACACATAATCATTTAGCATAGTTTAGATGCATACTCTTTGTTGCGTGCCTTCCCTAGCTGCGCCAGAACCGAACAAGAACAAGTCTTTAGGACTCCAAGTGTCGTCCCTCCGTAGATAGTCCACAGCACGTCCGGATCCGTCTTAAGATTGACCAACTAGAATCGCCCTTAAGGTACTACTTATTTTCGGCTAAATGGGCAAGAGTTATGGCTGATTTTTCTGCTTAAAAATCCTAGCTTTGAAAACTTGAAAACTTGTGTATAAATTTATGACCCTAGGCATATATTTATAGAACCTTGGAAAGGATTTCGAATCCTGTTAGAATACTAATTAATTAATTAGAATCCTATTAGAACTCTAAATAATTAATTTAATCTTTTAGGATTAGGATTTAATCTATGCACGAATTCTGATAGCTTTAGGATTCGTATAGCACGTACACACGCACCGCACGAGCATCGCACGCCCATGCGCAAGCCTTGCAGCCCACGCTGTGCGCACGGCGCACAGGCCCACTGCCCGCAGCCCACTTGTGCGCGCGCGCCAGCCTTGGCTGGGACTGGCCTTGCGCTGGGCCTAGTCGAGGCATTGGCGTGTTGTTGGATGCGTGTGGCTTGCTGGGCGATGGCCTGGCTTCATGCTGGGCCCTCGTCCGGCAGACCTCGTCTGATGCTTATTCGTACGATACGCTTCCGATTAAATTCCCGGTTCCGGAATTCATTTCCGATACGAACAATATTTAACATTTCCGATTCCGGAATCAATTTCCGTTTCGAACAAATATTTAATATTTCCGTTTCCGGAATTATTTTCCGATTCCGATAATATTTCCGATTCTGACAATATTTCCGTTTCCGGCAATATTTCCGATTCCGGCAATATTTCCATTTCCGATAATATTTTCCGATACGTACCATGTTTCCGTTTCCGGCAACATCTACGACTTGGATAATATTTATATTTCCGATACGATCCATATTTCCGATTCCGGCAATATCATCGTTTCCGGAGTATTCATTTCTTGCCTGTGACGATCTCAGCTCCCACTGAAACCAAGATCCGTCGATTCCGAATATCCATAGATGGAGTATTTAATGCCATTAAATACTTGATCCGTTTACATACTATTTGTGTGACCCTACGGGTTCAGTCAAGAGTAAGCTGTGGATTAATATCATTAATTCCACTTGAACTGAAGCGGCCTCTAGCTAGGCATTCAGCTCACTTGATCTCACTGAATTATTAACTTGTTAATTAATACTGAACCGCATTTATTAGACTTATCATAGAATGCATTCTTGGACCAAGGGCATTATTTCCTTCAACATCACTCTTGTTTGTGTCTCCCTGTGGTTATATGTATGTTTATGATGGTTGTGATCGAATGCCCGTTTACGTCTGGTTGATTTTATAAGTCAGTAAGTGAGTCAGTCTGTAAGAAGGAGCAGTAAGTCAGTTAGTAAGAAGGAGCAGTCAGTAAGTCAGTCAGTTAGTAAGAAGAAGCAATTTGTAAATCAATCAGTCAGTTAGTGAGAAGGATCAATCAGTAGGTCGGTCAGTCAGTCAATTAGTAAGAAGGAGCAATTAGTCTGTAAATCAGTCAGTCAGTTAGTAAGAAGGATCAACTAGTAGGTCGGTCAGTCAGTCAGTCTGCCTTTGTAGCTCAGCCTATCAATAGAATAGCTTCGCGTTAGCGAATTCCTTAACCTAACTTAACTTAGTCTTGAATATACACAATACAACTCCTACGGTTTGTTCATATAACTGATATAGCCTTTAAATAACCTTTAAATAGCCTTTGTATGTCTTATAACCTAATATGCCTTATAAGCTCAATAACTTGCCTTATAACCTCCTATAACCTATTGTGCTATATTAGCTATACCCTCCAGATATGCTCAATTAATGGATTTGCAGATTCTTGAAATATGCTTCATTGGTAATTCTTTTTATGTGGTAGGATGCGATTTAAGTGTCATACCAGCCCGATCATTCTCTGCCAGTATACACACTTAGTCTAAACACCTCTGTCGACAACCTTATACCGTTTGAAAGTGCTACCAGCTAGTTTACTGTCGGTCATGTTTGTTTGCTGTCGTACTACTTCTGGCGGCTACTTTGTCTGATGTCAGTGACTCTGTCATCGTGTAATGCGGTCAGCAGTGTGCACTCTTACCAGTGTCATTTGCTATCAGCAGTCAGTAAGTCAGTCAGTTAGTAAGAAGGAGCAGTTAGTCTGTAAATCAGTCAGTCAATTAGTAAGAAGGATCAGTTAGTCAGTCTGCCTTTGTAGCTTAGCCTATCAATAGAATAGCTTCGCGTTAGCGAGTTCCTTAACCTAACTTCACTTAGACTTGAGTATACACAATACAACTCCTACCAGTGGCGGATCCAGGAACTTATTAAAGGGGGTCCAAAAATGTAATACACGACACTGGTAAAATGATGTCAATTTTTTTTCAACGATTACGAGGCATTGTGCATTTGTGTTACGGAGAATTATTTTATTAGGTCCTGGAAATTTTCAAAGAAACTATTAAATAAAAATATTGTACCAATACCGTTTAAAAGCCTACTCAATTAAGCACTATCTAATTTTTATGCATCAAATTTGGCAAGTAAAAAAGTTAAGGAACCCACTACTAGTACTAAATTTCCATTATGTATATAATTAAGGAAGTGATAAAATTGTTATAGTTAAAAATCAAATCAAAACAAAGAAAAAAAAAACAAGAAAGAAAGAGGAGATCACGCCAAATGAGAAATAAAAAGAATGAAAAACATACCGAAGGTCATATTCGAACTCAAGACCTCAAAGTCGTGGTAAAGTTTCACGCACAGTTCGAAGCTCCACTGTGCCATTGTTAATGTCACTTATTTATCAGTTTTTCTTTTTCTAGAAAAAAGGGGGTCCCTTTGGGCCCCTATAAATCTATGTAGGTCCGCCCTTGACTCCTACGGTTTGTTCATATAATTGATATAGCCTTTAAATAGCCTTTGTATGTCTTATAACCTAATATGTCTTATAAGCTCAATAACTTGCCTTATAACCTCATATAACCTATTATGCTATATTAGCTATACCCTCTAGATATGCTCTATTAATGGATTTGCTGATTCTTGAAATATGCTTCATTGGTAATTCTTTTTATGTGGTAGGCTGCGATTTAAGTGTCATACCAGCCCGATCATTCTCTGTCAGTATACACACTTAGTCTTAACACCTCTGTCGGCAGCCTTATACCATTTGAAAGTGCTACCAGCTAGTTTACTCTCGGTCATGTTTGTTTGATGTCGTACTACTTCTGTCTGCTACTTTGATCTGATGTCACTGACTCAGTCAACAGTGTGCATTCTTACAAGTGTCATTTTCTATGAGCAGGCCCTAGTACCATCTTACTAGCACTTGGCAGCACTCGTTTGTACCTGTGCGCAGTAGTTTCCCTCCATTCCTCCATTACCAGTCTTGCTGAAGGAATAATAATTGACCATCTTATTTGCTTAAATTATGGATTTTCTCTTACCATAAGTTGCTGTCAGCTACCATCATGTCATTAGTATCATGTTTTTTCAAATAGAGCAGAGTTATAAATTAAAGTTGGAGTATTTTCGCGTAGAGGGCTTATTATATGTTTTATTTTTCCAAAGGTGATCTCCAATTCGTAGCATGTGTCGGGTTATTTTAGCTATTGTCATAGGTTTCGAGACCAGGTTGAACTCTGGGCAGTCCAAGTAAACTTATATTATGGGATCCTCATGCGGCTGAGAGTAGTATACTAGTATGTAAAATTCAGATCAAGTATCTGTTGACCAAGTATTCTGATTGTGACAACACAATTCAGTTGGCCAGTTTTGCGGGTTATCTAGGAAGCACTCTAGTAATAAGTAATGAATTTTAGTTTGTGCAGAAGCTAGTTAAAAAGACTGTTCCCATGCTCATAACTTTTAGTGTTAAGTAATTCAGGTTTTTATAGGTTGGCCATACGTTAATATTAGAAATTTAACCTTGCGTTTTTTTGTTCTTTTCAATTTTAGGAGCCTTTTGTTGCTAATTGGTTTGGTTCCTCGTTTCACTGGTGTCCGCGCTTCAATTAGGTGAGTATATATAATTCCTTATCCCTTAGTCTCCTCCTTTTTATTTTAATCATTTAACAATTAATAACTTGATGAATTATTTTTACTAGCATAAATTGCTTGCTGCTTGTATATTCGCAAGAATGTGTGCATCTAATGTTTTTTTTTTAAAAATATTTTTTTAATATTTTGAATACTTAGAGATGGATCGAAGTTGGATATCAAATTCAAAACCGGGTGACCCACAATATGAAGCTGGAATAAGGGATTTCGTTAATTTTGCGGTTCAGAATGCCGGAGATCGTTCTAGGTTACCATGCCCTTGTTTCAAATGCCATAATTTTTTGTATAGACGGATAGATGAAATTCTCTGTCATTTGAGCAAGAATGCTTTTGATAGAACATATACCCGTTGGGTTTTGCATGGGGAAAACTTTGAAGGAACTCGTACAAGTGATTCTGGGAATGATGTTTATGATGTTCATGAAGGTCCTGATGTTAATGACATCCCTAATGCTAATGAGGGTGATAGGTTAGGAGACATGATACGTGCAGCTCAAGATAAGTTCGCTGAAAATCCTGCCACATTTGAGGGGGTGTTAAAAGTTTCTGAAACACCCTTATATCCAGGTTGCAACAAGTATACAAGATTATCTAGTATACTTAGATTATATAATGTGAAGGCAGGTCATGGTTTAACGGATCAATGTTTTGATAAAGTACTTGAAGTTTTTAAAGACATGCTTCCTGATGATAATGTTTCATTACCGCAGTCAGAACAACCCTTCCATGTTTCATGGCCGCAATCAGAACATTCCCTTGAGCTTGGAACTCAATGGTCGAGTGGTGCCCAACCTATTGGCTCTTTTACCCAATTACTTGGTGGAGGTACTCATCAGGGATGTCAAGGTGTCATAAGTCCTATTCCAGACACTCGAATTCAAGCTTAAGAGCAAGAGAAAGAACTTCAGCCCTACCATGTTTCATTATCACACTCAGAACAGTCCTTTGAGCATGAAGACCATCAGCTTTACTCTCCGCAACACGAGAACGGTGGTATTCCTTGGCCCGAAACATACGACACTCAACCGATTATTGCTGACCATCCTGAGGTATTAAGACCAGCTTTATCTATAGAAAGTATTGAATGCATATTTTATTAATTGCATAGAAACTATAGTCCCAAAAATCCTCCCAAAAAATCTAATGAAATGTTGGCAAAGACTCTTCATAAACCTGTAAGTGCACAAATTGATCAGAAGAATAATTATTGATCTTCAAATCAAGCTTATAAATGCTGAATTAAGTGACACTGATTCAATGAAACTTTAGAAAACTACTAGAAATCTTTATTCAACACAACTATTACTTCTAACAATTGCACCCGTACTTATGTTGAATTATTCTTTTCTCTCTTTTAGAGTTTACTCTAAGTCTAATTATAAAACAAGCTGTACTTATTTAAGTTCTCTCCCCAACTCTGAAATACAGATTATTTAGAATAACTGTAGTACAAAGATATGCTCAATGTTTGGGGAACACGGAAAACCTTAAGTGGAAACGGTATGTAAAAAGACTCCAACAAAACTTTAGTTAATAAGAGCTTAAATCAGATGTTTTTCCAAGTCTACAATTATTTCTAATTACAGAACCAGTAGGTTAACAACACAACCCTATCCAACAAGGGCAACAAAGAAACTCAGTGATGAATTTTGATTCTAAAAATCCTCTCTCCTCTCCAACCATATTACCCATAACTCCATAAGGTAGGAAAACAAGAAGAATACTAGAGAAATTTATATTCATGTTGTCTTCTAAATCCAACAAGCAAGACCACAAAAAATGTACAGAACATGGCTTGACATAACAGAAGGCTTCTGTCTTCCTACAACAAAAATCCCAATAAATAGAAAACGATGAGATCAACATGGACTGGCGTAGTTAAGTGCAAGACCTAGGACCGGTCCATAACTAGTTCTCCATTAGACACGAGTACAGGACTAGCCTGTGACCACCACATGTGATCTCCTCATCCGTGTATGCCTATGCGAGTCTAAGCCCTACCAAGCTAGCTCCCATAACCCAACTCCTGACTTCATTAAGTTTAAACAAGAACGCATTTCTACTCTACTCTACTGATCTTAACACTAACTGCATTGCTACTCTACTCTACTGATCTTAACACTAACTGCATTTCTTATGTATTTAATATAACAAGGGTATGCATGACTGTTGTTTGGCAATTGAGGAACACAAAGTAATCCAGATTATTGCAACGGAACAAGTGTACATACCAGGGGAATCATTAGTGGTTAAGAATCATTTTTTTGATGTGTCCCCTAATAATCGCCGAGTCTCTATAAAGGAAGATATTGTGTCTACTGCACTACTACCGTGTCCTACTGAACAATTCAGTTTCGTTTGTCAAGCAAAGGATAGTTTTGTTCCATGGCCGACTCACTTAATTTTTCCAAAGAAGAAGGTATCCTCACTTATTCTCCTAATAAAGTGTTTATAAGTTTCTATGTGCATTCCACTTATAGTTTTTATATCTTTTTTAAAGCAACCAAAAGAAAAAGAGGCCATCCCTTTCTCGCAATTGCCATCATCATCACAAGCAGCATCCACAAAAAAGTATAAGGTCACTGATGAGAATCGTGCCAAAGTGAACTCCAGTGTGTTAGTTCCAAAGAAAAAGGTATTCGCACTTGTTCTACTAATAATTTATATTATTTTCTATGTGTATTCCACTAATAATTTATATTATTTGTTTTTTGAGAAACTAAAAGAAAAAGAAAGCAACCCCTTCTCGCAATCGCCATCATCATCACAAGCTACATCCACAAAAAAGTATAAGATAACTGATGAGGATCGTGCCAAGGTGACCTCCGGTCTATTAGAAGTTTTCAAGAATGAAGCTATGGGAATGAGAAAGAAGAATGAGACCATCGCATTACCAATACCATTTTTTGTGCAAGCAAGGAGATAGAAGCTACGTTTGATTATGAAGCTATTTTTGATTGGTGCTTCCAAAGAGATGTCAGAGCATCTCACATGTCGCTTTTCATGCGGTATGTATCATGCTACATACTCTGTATTTCTTTAACTAAATTTCACTTGTACCTATGTTATTAGTAAGTCACAAATTGATTAATGTGTGTTGCTACTGGTCTGCTTCTAATGCTTATGATATGCGTCTGATTCTATCTGTAAGTCACGAATATTCTTCAAGGTTCTGATCTGCTTCTTCTGATATGCGTCTGATGCTACTGGTTTGCTTCTAATGCTTCTGATCTGCTGGTTCTGCTTTTGGTGTGTTGCTGCCATTTCGATTGTTGTTGCTGTTGTTGTATCTGCTATTTTTGTTGCTGCCATTTGGTCCATCTCATGTACTTGGTTTATGCAGTATGAACTTATAATGACTAGTATATAGAAAATTATGAGTGCATATATCCGACTTGACCTTAAATCCTGAAAGCACATAGGCACCACCGTGTAAAATATATCTTGTCTTGAAACTAAGAACCAACACTTAATATATATACTTTGATGTGTAAGGTACTTGAGCAAGGGGTGTAGAAAGGAGAGTGTATCGGGAATGTATGGCTTTTGCGATGTTAATATCACTACTACAAAAACACCTTTATAAGTCGCCCTTTTAAAGTCGCCTCAAATTAATGTGCGACACCAAAACATTTAGAGTCCCATTTAATATAACAGGCGACACATAAAGTTGCTAGGAGATATTCCAAAGAGACTAGCGTGTCGCTCGTGTTTTAAAATGGGACTCTAAATTCTCTGGTGTCGCACATTAGTAACAGGCGACACCTATTTCTTCAAAATTTTCTTTTCAACATTTTTTCTAAAATAAAATTAAATACTTCCAGTGTCGCCTGTGTTCAAAAATTAGACTATAAAAGTTTTGATGTCGCACATTTATAACAGGCGACACCTATTTATTTTTTAAAAATGAAATGAAATACTTCTAGTGTCGCATGTGATATAAAATGGAACTCTAAAAGTGTTGGTGTCTCACATTGAAACAGGCGACACCTATCCCTCCTTAATTTAATTTTTTATTTTTCTTAAAATTCATACAAAATAGTTCTCCTTAATTTAATTTTTTATTTTTCTTAAAATTCGTACGAAATCGTTTTATACGACTGTTTTGTTGTTGATTCAATTGATCCTGTGGAAGTTTGTATAACATTGATTTGTTCTATAGTTAATGCCCAAAGTTTGTGTCTTGGACACCTTGAAAAAGCGTTGGTGACAACTAATTCTGGATGGAAAGAGTAATAATATTTCCATCAAAACTTTCAGATGTTGTAGTAATGCCCGAGTCTCCTACTTAACCACAATCACTGAATGGTTTATGCTAGGGAAATAAATGGATTTACTGTGTTGTTGTTTTTCAGCTACTAAAAAGGTAGATTGTAAAGCTGCTTTTGATATGAACATATGCGGTTAAAGAGTTGAGTCTGATAATACCATTTTCTTCTGGATTAAGTTTGAAGGAGACAAAGGTAGAGTTGTATTTCAGAAATCATGTTGTCTGAGTAATCTAACCTTAATCTTGACACTGTCCAAAATCATGTTAACTAAGTAATCTAACCTTAATCTTGACACTGTCCTGGCTTTCTGGTGTGAATTAACGGAATACATTTGTTGTTAGATCCCATTCTCCCTCGTCAACCGGCTTTGGGATACATATATTGCTGAAGGTGATGCACTGCCGGATTTTCTCGTGCACATAGCGGCCAGTTTGATTTTGACTGTAAGTTGACTTTGTTGGATTATCTTCCTAATAAACAAGTCCAAATAATTTGTAGAGTGGAGACTGAAACTTAAATGTTTGTGGCTGGTATCAGTACTACTTTTCCCTGCATCGAAATCTAGTATGCTCATAGAGTCATATATAGGGCCCTGTTTCATACTAAATAAAAGAAATTAATTTTGCTTGTCAGTTGTCAATCTTCTGACTTCATTTTCTTGTATATGAACTGCTAAACTCGTGATAATTGGCTAAACATCAGGCACTCCAGTGATCGTGAAATTGTTGTTATTTTTCTGATGGCTTACCTTTCCTGCATGAGGGCTATAGTAAGTCTTTCTCATACGTGATAGTTAAGAGAGTAGACTAAGTCTCCAGTTCAGATAGGCTTCTGCAACTATATATATATATATATATATATATATATATATGTATGTATATATATATATATATATTTTCCCCTGCTGCTATGTGTTGCTTCTGTTCTGATTCTATGTATTCTGGCAACCAAAAAGAAGCGGAGAAAGCCTTAGTGGATGACCCACCTTTAGGGAGAGAGATCACCAGTTCAGTCTTTTATGTATTCTCAATTCTCGTACATTCATTATTCTAGCACTATCCTTAAGTGCAGTTTTACTGCTTTCCTTATCAAGACAAGTCTACTGAATATGTGAATTCTACTCCTCTCCGCTCAAAAAGCTATAATTTTAATAGGATTGCTCTGATATAAGAAGGATGTTCTTGTACAGTTCAATAGTGTGCCTGATTTCCTTAAAGAATTATTGAATTGATAGGATTATTATGTAGTCTTTTAAATTGGGCCTTTTTTTCATCAAAAATATTTCCTCTGTTGTTTTTAATCGATAAAGTCAGGAATTAGTCTAGTACACGTTCTTAGTGTGTTTGTGTGTGGCGCGGGGGGAGGGGGCGTTTATGGGACAACATGACCTATGTTGGCTCTTGTTAGATGCTTAGTTTTCCTCTTCATATGTAGTGTGCCTGAGGTTATGTGGTTTGGGTGGGTTACTGCTGCATTAGGGGAATACTAGGTTTCCAGCATGGTCAGGGGCGGAACTGGCATAGACCAAGGATTCACCTGCATCATAAAATAATTTGGTTTGATGGCAAAGGAGATGTATCAGTACATACGCTTCAGCAGGAGGTGGATTAGATAGCGTGCAAGTGAAAGGACATATATCTATGTAAATTTTAAGGTTTAAATACTTTATCAGGTCAGGATGACAGTTTGTTACCTAGTTTTGTACCACTGCACCAATAATTAGCACACGATTTGATCATGGCTGCTGAGCAATTTTGAGTTAAACACTGGAAATCTGGAATAATCAAATAGAAGAGAAATGTATAATACTCTGTAGTGCAATGTAGAAGTATACTTCGTGTATTACAAAATAAAATAAACCGTACTGATAAAAATGAAGGAAACAGACAGTTTGGAACTTAGTATAATGTATTCCGAGGCATTTTGTCTGTGTTGGTTTTATTCTTCTTTTGTGTGCTACTTATTTTGGAATGCAGTTGCTGGTAACTTTTTGGCTACTGTTCTAACTGGGCTATTGAATGCAGATTGACTGTGATAAGACTATAACAGTGACTGTACAACATGATTATAAACTTCAAGATGGCGCAGAATGTGCTTTTCTGGTAAAATCCAGGGACTCTTATCATGTAATAACATCCTCAAAATTTTTGTTTACAGTTCGAAATCATTTTACTCTTGTTTGCATAACTAACATCTCCCTATCAAATGGTGTAAAGATATCTCGTGTTAGTAATAATTGCTTGCTGACTTCAACTAATTCCTCTCCTTATTCAGTGCGCCATTCTTTCACCACTGTGTATGGTCAAAGAAGAATCAGAGTCATGAATCTCTCTCTCTCATGTACAAGCACGCTTCCTAATATATTCCACTCAGCTGACTTGGATGCTCAATTCATATGTTTCTTAAAGCAAGGTAATGCATTTTATATTGGCTGATCGTAGATTAGTATGATACTGTTCCTTTTGGATTTTTGCTGTGTTTGATTAAATAAACTTACTTTGCCTCTCACAAGTCAGGGAGCATGCAACAAACCATTGTGTCAACATTCTGCATTCATATGAAAGTTGTATCCTTAGGGCGCTAGTGGCTCATGTTATACATTTGAGGACTCAAATTCAAATTTGGATTGGGAGGCTTTTAAAACGGCGTAGCATATTGTGTGTAGTATAGTTTATTTTATGATTTTGGCTTCTTCTGTAATCTATTGTTGCTTATGTAGTCTCTTGAAGAGCTTTGATAACTCTCTTCCCCTGTAAAAACTAACTTCAGAATGCCAAGTCTAACTTGACATATTTTGCGCTCTCTGTTGTTGTTACAGGTGCTTGCTGTGGCTTGCAGGTGTGGTGCACTGGTGTGGCTGCAGCTTCTGGTGTAATTTTGCTGCACTATTGTTTCTGCACTGATGTTCTGTGCCCTGCTGCTGCTTGGGCTTTGCAGCTGTTTCGTGTAGTGTTGCTGCGTTCTGTTTCCCTGCTGGTGCTGCTGGGGCTGCTTGTACATGTTGTAGCTTTTGTTCTGCTTTTTTTTGCTCCTTGTATTATACGTAACTTCTATGTTGTAGCTGTATCTTTTTGCTGGGTGTGTAATTTTTCAGTTTGGGATGCAAGTTGTAATTTGTCAGTTTGTTTCTTTGGTTTGGATATATATTACGTGTATTAATTACTTTCTTTTGGTAATATATTTTCTCTATTTTACCAAAAAAATAAAAATAACACACACTTTGGGTGTCGCCTCCTATAATTACATGCAATTCCTATTAATTAATTAATAATATTATAAATAAAAAAAAAAAACTTTTCGTCTCGCCTTTTGGTATTATAGGCGACTCAAAATGGGTAAAAAGGTTTTAAAAAATAATTCAGACAATATTTTTTGTGTCGCCTATAAACTTAAAAGGCGACTTTAAAGGTAATTAGTTTAATAAAAATAATTTTACAAAACATCTTTCGTGTCGCCTCGATTATTAATAAATTTAATAAAAATGTCCGGAAAATATTTTTTCGTGTCGGCTATAAACTTTAGAGGCGACTCGTATAATTAAAAATAATTCCGGAAAATAATTTTCGTGTTGCCTAAATAGATTAGAGGCGACATTAAAGGTTAATTAATTATTTTAAGATAATTAAAAAGTACATTTCGTGTCGCCTCTTAGTATAATAGGCGACTCGAAATGATTAATTAATTAATAATTTTTTTGAAAAATAAATCTTTAGTGTCGCCTATTCCATAACAGGCGACTTGTATAGTAGTATTGGTGTCGCCTCAAAAGGGTGACTCTAAAAGGCCAAATACTTTTAGAGTCCCTAACTTCAGAGTCGCCCAATAGGCGACACTAAAAGCCATTTAGAGGCGACTCCCAAAGGTGTTTTTGTAGTAGTGTATTCTTTCTCCGTTAACCCTGGCAGAAGAGAAAGATCGATCTGACTATTTGAGTAATGTTTTTGGGTGCAATGGAGGCAAAAATATAAATCAAATATTTTTTGCTCCGTACATTGAAAGGTTAGTTATGTTCACTTCATGAACTTTCGTAATACTTTTTTGTTTGTTGTTGGTTTCACTAATACATTTTATATAGACGACATTGGATGTTAGCTGTCATTAGTCCGTGGAAAGGAACAGTGTTTTGGCTTGATCCAACAGGACAAGAAAATGAAATTCCAGAATTCGTCCAATGGATCATTTTGGCGTATGTATCTTTCATTATTCCAATTATAAATAATACTTGCTCATACTTTTTGTATCTAACTTGTCAAATTCTGCAGGGGAAAGTTAAAACTTTCCGTTGTTCATCGAAAGGATATCAAAGTGAAAAAAAATCCAGCAATTATGTGGACTCAACCACAAGTATGCAATTCATACCTTAAACTTAGTTCTTCTTAATACAATATGATATATTTTCCTTAAAACAGTCAAATATTTTCTAAATTATTGATTTGAAATTCATTATGAAATAGTGTCCTCGTCAAGCTCAAGGAACCAATGATTCTGGATATTATGTATGTCGTTACATGCAAGAGACAATATCAAAGAAACAACAACCGGTTCCTCCAAAGGTAACCGTCATTTTTTGCCAAATAAAGATATATCTCACTTTGGTTTAAGATTGATGTGTTTTTTCTTAGTTATATATGTTTCTTTTTGTTTCCATTCACTTCCAAGTTTTCAGTACTTCCCCAAAACTCTTTTGCACAATTTTTTTTATCATGATGAGAACTTGGCATTGTAATTCAAAATTTTCATTCTGTGGCTCTGTGCTTCCTCAAAAACAGTCACTGCTTATTGGTGAAACTTTGCTACTTTCTTGCATGTCTTGATTGATGCCTCATATAGGAACTTGGAAGTTTTTTAGTTTAGAAGAGATGAGTTTAAGACATTGTTCTGTTGGTTGTTATTGTTTAGGTATAATATACACTTTTCAATTGAGTAAGCAGGCTCTTAGACAACCGACTTCCCTGCAACCAATATCCTAATCTGTTTGCCTATATGGAACTAGGTTGCTGATGTCTAGTGAACAATAAACTTCTCTATAGGCAGCTGATTGTTTTGTGTAAGAACTCGGTTTTAGGGTTCTTGCTAAATTTCAGATTAATGAGGTATCCAGTCTAATCAATTAACGAATATATATCCTTTATTCTGATTTTCTACCAGCAGCATCTGAAATGCTTTTATGGTAGCATACTAAGTGCAATTTTGTTTAAAGGAACTAGCATTAGTCATTGAAGGTTGTGGTTTTATTCATCTTAGAATCTGCAGACCAAGTAGGGTTGGCAGAAATGACTTTTTTGCTTAAGCCTCCTCGCTACTGGAAGAATCATTATCAAAAAGCTCAAAGTAGGAGTGTGTTGCTATAGTTGTTTGGGATTTCAATTGAAAATACACATTTTTCCAGCAGCTTTGTATTAGACTGGTTTGGCCCCTCCATCCTTCGTCCTAGCTTTCTACTCAACATAAATTCAATACTACCTCTATTCCAATTTAATCGTAAAACCCTTAAGAACAGTTAATACAATCACCTAGTCACACCCACTAATACGCAGCTACTCTAGTCTTGTAAGATAACTCTTGGGATGACAAACCAAACACTAGAAAAGATGTTCATTATAAAATCTATCCCTATTTCATTTTCAGCCAACAGACAAGGCCATGTTATAAATTCCGAGGTACCTCTAGGATAACTTGGCAGTAAATTGAAAGTTAAGACGACTGTACAAAGAAAATGTCAAACCTTTCTAAGGCCCTGTTTTGTTGACTTACTTCATACAAAATAAGTTTAGTAAATTCAGGTAAGTGAAATTAAGTTCGGATGGCCTTAATTGGTGCTATAGGGGCAGTGATAGCTGGTTGCAGAAGTTGTTCTTCCAACTCAACTCCTTCAAGTTCTTCAAGCTTGGCTTCCAATTCATCCTTTTATACGAACAATCAACAGAGAAAAAATTTAGTACAAAAGTGATGCCTTTGTAGAGCTACATTTTTTTTCCTAGTATTTGTGACTAAAACCCTTACATACCTCATCAAAATCAGCTGCACCACCAATAGGAGAAGCTAGTGCCTCCTGTGTCTGTCTTAAATTATCGGTCTGCTTGTTGATCTCATCCATTGTCTGGTCCACGTCATCAATATTCCTGTAATGTAAAATGAGCAACTTTCTCATAACCAGTTCCAAATCAAGAGATGAACATTGCAGTTGAACACTAGCTAGTTTCATTTGAGAACCAACACTAGCTACTTGTTCTAGTTGGTTTAAGTTCATTTTTGACAGGATTATAACTCGTGATCTATTTTTAAATTAGGGAATAAAGCATCACAAAAAAGAAATACAGGCACTAATCATTTTAGACAACTGCCGCTATACGTACTACATTTAGATATGGAAGCACGTTATAATTATAAGATATATTGACAGTAACAATGACCTGTTTGACACAGGAGATATTCCCTTGATTATCCAAGTCAATTGAAAATTTCTGCTGCCAAGTGATATGCTCAAACTTGATCCTGCATCAGATTAAGAGTTTAAGATACAAATGTGAAATAGTTAGGTTGAGTACACACTGATGCAGTGCTTTAAATTCCTCTACATTATTTCTCCCTCTACTTTAGCAGAGTACTATTCTTTTTCTTGCTTCAGTAAAAAATTTTTATGTTTAATTTTTTGAAAAATAAATAAGGGAAAATAAATTTATCATTGCTAATTCACCATCACAAATTTCAACTTCTATTTTACTGATGGGTTTACTTCCATTTGGCTTTATATCTTTTATTCTAATCGTTTTTATGTCTTGTATGCAGTACTTTCCTCAAGTTCCTGCCACTTATTCTCAAGCGATGATTGATGAGATACGGGATACTTTGGTTACATATTTTTTCAAGCAAAAACAAGTTATCAATGATCAGATTGATGAAGATGAAGAAAATGATATTTTGGACGTTGATCATGAATGATCTTTGTAGCTAGTGCATATTGACACTTTTTAACAAATGTTTTGCGAATCTCATAGCAAGTTCATACATTTGAAGTATTCTTTTGGATTTAAGCCTGTGATTGGAGTTTGGAGAATTTTATATATTACATTAGTTTTATTTAATTTATTGTTTTGGAGAACAAGAAGGTACATTGGTCGGTTTGGAGTATTTTTATGCATATATATAATATAGAGTTAATGGATTTTTACCATTAAATTGAGCCAATTTGTATAGTGAATGGAATCTAATAGGTAGCATGTAATTTGAAAATATATTATCTGTCACTAATTTATTGGTTGTAGCAGCCATTTAAAATTTAATAATAATTATAAAAAAAAATATAAAAGAAACCAGATTTATTAATTCTGGTTTCTTAGGTTGCACGTTTATAACAGAGGAGCATCAAAGAAACCGTAGATCTGAAAATGCAGTCTCTTTAAAACAACATCAAAGGAACCGCATTTTGTAATAAAGTGGTTTCCTAGTACAGTCAAAGTAACCGCATATTTCCTCAATTCGGTCTCTTTTTCTTTGTATTTAAATTCATAGGAAATGACCTAAGAAACCAGTTTTCTGCCAAAATCGGTTCCTTAGATATATCAAAGAAACTAGTCCAAAACTCCTGTCTCTTATGCTAAGAGACCTACTACCTAGGCACCGTATAAAGTGAGGTTTCTTTGCCATGTTTTACCCAGTTTCTTAGGCTATTTTTGCCCGTTCAAGAATACTACTATAGGTGGAACACCTCTGCTCATGAAGTTCAACCTGAGCTACCAGAAGGGAAGATGGTGAGGATGTTTCTCCTAGGCCTCAATGATCAGTACAAGAGCCGCTTTTTCGATACAGTACCTGGAATCAAGTCTGGGATCAAGCTTCAAGAATCTGTGGATATGACCTTCTCTCTGATGATGATGATGAGGACGTCTGGGAATACCCCGAGAACTATTTCTATGCTTAATCTCTTATGTTCAAGTCCAGAGTCTGTCTTTCAATTTTCGAGTCTACTAATGAGTCTAAGAGTCTAGGGCTAGAGTCTTGCATCAAGAGCCTCTAAAGGCCGAACTTCAAGTTAAAGCTGTCGATGTAATAATTGATAATTTCAATAATACTTCAATTTCCTCCTACTCTTCTAGTCCAAATTCAAAACACATTCCTAATCCAAACAACATTGCTTCTCAAGGAACAAACCTTGAAATCTTAAAAGCTATCGAAAATCATGAAAATAGGACGCCCATAACTGAGTAAACATAAAAAGTTAACCTTTCTAACAACAGTGATCCAAAACTATTTAATATTGGTTTGACTCTATCTCAAGCAGAGCGGGATGATCTTATCACGCTACTTTCAGAGTACATAGACGTCTTCGCATGGTCCTATCATGATATGTCAGGGGTTAACACAAGCATCGGTCAGTATACAATTCCCCTCATCCCAGGTTCAAAGCCTATTAAGCAGAAACTCCGTCGTATGAAACCAGATGTTTCCCTTAAAATTCAAGAAGAGGTCCCCAAGCAACTAGAGGTCGAGTTTATTCGAGAATCCAAATATCCAGAATGGATTGAAAATGTCATCCCCTTTCCGAAGAAGGATAGCAAAGTTTGAATGTGCGTTGATTACAAAGATATTAACAAGGCTAGCTCTAAAAACGGGTTTCTACCGCCACACATCGATATTCTGGTCGACAACACAGCCAATCATGCCTTACTCTCTTTTATGGACGAGTATGCACGCTACAATCAGATTCCTATGGCAGAGGACGACATGGAGAAGACAACCTTCATCACTCAGTGGGGTACATATTTTCCATTCGGACTGAAGAACGCGGGGGCTACGTATCAAAGAACAGCCACAACCATCATGAGCCACATGATTCGCAGAGAAATTGAGGTACATGTCGACGACATGATCGTCAAATCCAAAGAGCAACATGAGCATACAGCAATACTTCAAAAATTCTTCGACAGGCTCAGACAATACAATATGAGGCTCAATCCTAAAAAAAGTGCATTCGGAGTGACGTCAGGCAAGTTACTCGGGTATGTCATCCGTTCTCGGGGCCTCGGGGCTGATCCTTCAAAAATCAAGGCCATTCTAGACATGAAACCGCCGACGAATGAGAAAGAAATTCGGGGGTTCCTTGGCAAGTTACAATACATCAGCAGGTTTATTTCAAAACTCACAATGATTTGTGAGCCAGTGTTTCAAAAACTGCGCAAAAGTGAGGCCAAGGCATGGGACGAAGACTGTCAATATGCATTTGACACCATCAAGGACTATCTTTCAAATCCACCAGTGTTAAAGCCAGCAAAACCGGGTGCTCCACTCAGGCTTTACCTTACAACAACTATTTCAGCGGTAGGAGCCACGCTTGCCCAAGAGATCGAAAGCAAAGAAAATATTGTGTACTATTTAAGAAAGAAGCTACTAGAGTACGAAACCAGATATAGTCAACTCGAAATACTCAGCATCGCCTTATTTTGGGCCACAAAGAAACTCCGACACTACATGCTCTCCCACACAGTACACGTGGTTTGCAAAGCAGATCCTCTCAAGTACGTATTCGAAAAAACGGCTCTCAATGGACGGCTGTTCAGATGGTTGGTTATGTTGGCAGAATTTGATCTGAAATACATTCCTAAAAAATCTATCAAAGGTTCAGCGGTCTAGATTTCCTAACCGACTGTCCCATCGAGGCCAAACAGGAGGATTACGATCGACCTACCCGATGAGCTAATTCTAATGACAAGCGATGACAGTTGGTCGATGCACTTTGATGGTGCCTCTAATCAAAGCGAATGTGGTGTCGGGGTAATCCTAGTAGCTCCCGACGGCTGTCACATCCCCATATCAGGAAAGTTAATTAAATGTTACAAACAATGCGGCAGAATATGAAGCTGAAGGAAATGTGACCTTCACCCAAGGTGCATTAGTCTAATACCAAGGTTCAAATTAATTACGAACAATTAATTCAGTAAAATCAAGTGATCGGAACAGCTAGCTGGAGCAATGATTTCGATCAGTGAGTTCTAATCTATATTAGGCTCAGAGCTTACTCTTGACTGAACCGTTAAGGTCACACCATTGGCATGTAACAGATCATCGGATTAAATAAATCGGAAATTCATTTAATAGCTTTTCGGGAATTAGTTCGGAATAACATAAATATACGATATGACGTTGGATCAGAACCGTATATTGTATAGCGAATATCCGTAAGCTAGGCAAAACGAATAATCGTATCGTACGACGGTGATTCATCAAGTACTATACGATAAACAATAGCCGTTAGGCATTGGTCGCGGATACGAGCAAGACGAGGCTGTCGGTCTATCAAGGCAAGCGCGCAAGGCCTAGTGAGCCAGCAGCGAGAGCAAGCCCGCAAGGCGCTGCAGCTGGGCCCGCGCGGACAGCAGCGCTGCCAGCAACCAAGCAGCGAGGCCCAAGGCCCACGGCTGCGTTGCCTTGTGCGCGCTGCTTCGTGGGCTTGTGCATGTAGCTGGCCGGTTGAGTCCTTACGCCTTGGCCGGTCATGTTATAACCTTAGGGTTATAACACTCCACCTCTCCTAACGTTTTTCCAACATACAACACAACTAATTCTACGTACTTCAGTTTTAACCTAATCAGAGAGAAACCCTAATTCTCTCTTTTCCTCCGTTCAAACTGTTCTTCCCTAAAAGCTAAAATATCTCGAGTGTCGTCTAAACTGCGAATCTCAAGACAGATATGAACGTGTCGGTGAACCATGTAGAGGAACAACATTTGGAGTTCTTGTTCGTGTTCGTTATTCGTCGAACTAACGCAACGAATGTAAATTTGCTTAATTTGTACTTTATACATGCTTCCTAGCTTTGGGGATTATTCCGCTGCGTTAATATGTACTTAATTGTATTCCCCTACAGTGGTATCATGAGCAACATGTATTTAAAGTATTATTTGGCATGTTAATATGTTTTTGATGTTGTCGAATTTTTCTGAATTTTTACATGAATTTACGAAATATTTTTGGATTATTGGATACATCGTAGAATATGTTCTTATTTAAAAAATTGTCGGAAATTCGATTTTTCTGACGCTAATGTGATTGAAAACGGCGTTTTAAGATCAACTCATGAGAATAGAATCGCAAAAACAGGCCCTGGAATTTGAGTTTTTGGGCATTTTTGTTAATTAATGAATTAAATTTACAATTTTGGAAAGTTTTTCAATTAATTGCTCAACCTAAAATATTAGGAATTAATTAAAAT
Source organism: Spinacia oleracea (assembly GCF_020520425.1). Classification (NCBI taxonomy): domain Eukaryota; kingdom Viridiplantae; phylum Streptophyta; class Magnoliopsida; order Caryophyllales; family Amaranthaceae; genus Spinacia; species Spinacia oleracea. Next base: position 110,060,308 of record NC_079490.1, read on the forward strand.
TTTACTCTACTGTTCTTGGGTGTATTTTAAAATTTTGGTAAAATTTTCGGCAATAAATGTTAAGTATAAACCCTAATTTTATTTTTCCCTAAGTTGGTGATTTTTAGATCGTAAATTGAATTTTTAAAAAAATGTAGATCTGGAAAAAAAAATTATTGGGAAAGGAAATATAATTTCATGATAAGTGGCAGTTTTTTAAAATTATTGGATTAAAATTTTGATTAGATTGGTTAATTTTAATCATCGCTTAAACCAAATTGATAAAAATCTTAAATTTAAATGTTTAGAAAGATTTAAAATTTTGGATTGGATTATCAAATATATTCAAATTTTTGTTGATATAGTTCGTTCGTTAAATTTGAATGTTGTTTGCCAAGATTTAATAATTTTCTCAAAATTGGATTGTTGGAAAATTAATTAAATCACCCACTTTGTTATTTTTTAAAAAATAAAACGATTAATTTTGTTATTTTCAAAGGAAAATAACCTCATGGAAATAAAGTTTCGTGAAATTAAAAATTATTTGTTTTTGATTAATTGGCCCGTGTGGCACGAGCGAAAGGCGCGGAACATGGGTGTGCGGTGAGTGTGGCTAGGCGTAGCCCTTGCGCGCTGCCCCCCCCCCCCCCCCCCCCCCCCCCGGTAGCTTGGCGCAGCAACGCGAGGCAGCCAGCAAGCGAGCTAGGCGTGCCAACGCGGGCTAGCCGAAGCATCGAGAAAGGTAGCAGCTGTGCCTTGGCTCAGCGACGAAGCAGCGAGCAAGCAAGGCAGCAGCGCTGGCCTTGGCTTGCGAGCAGCGACTAGCAAAGCAGCAACAACAACATCATAGCTGCGGGTTGTCCGCTGTGCTTTGTGAGGCAGGGGCGATGCTCTTTGAGGCCTTGTATGGCACGCAATGCACTAGGAGATGTTGGGCTGGGAGCAAGCCTAACCTTTGTTGCACAAATTGGCTATTTTGCTTCGTTTGGGCTTTAAATTTAATTTTTGCATGAAATGGCTAATGGTGGATTTTTTATTTTTTTATTTATTTTATTTAACTTGGGCCGGGCCTTGAGTTTAATTAAATATTAAAGTTAAATTATCCAAATTAAAATATTGGTTTAAGTGGGAGCCATTTAATGAAATTAAATGAAATAATTAATTTTAATTACTTTCTTAGGGCACCATTATTTTAATTAAATTAAATTTTGGTTAGAATAATTTTAAGGATTAATAATTTGGAATTGATTAATCTTTTAGGACGCGTTTTATGTGAACGTGATTTTTAAATAAATCATGTAAATACTTGCATATTTATTTGGGCTATTCGTTTTAGGACAGGAATGGACGAATGCATAGAACATATTTTATGTATTGCAGGTATTCAAGGTAACTAGTATGGCCAATCTAGGATAGTTAAATACAGTCTGCGTACCGTTTTATCTTTGAATGTAAAGTTTTAAAATGGTTTGCGTAACATTGAAATTTTGATGTAATTATTTGATTATTTCAAGTATTTCTAGGAAATTTAGAACTTTAAGTTAGCTTATTGAATGAAGTTCAAGACGATGCCAAGATAACAAGGTGAAGAAGATTGGATGCTTCAAGACAAAGTTTTTGGCCATACTAGTTCACCAAAATTAATTTATGCACTATATATATTGTGAATGAATGTATATTATCCATGAATGTTGTTTGTATGCTCGATTAGATTTAGTTCACTAAATAATCGAACCAACATAGAAACAACTAGGTCCAAAGTAATATTGAGTTTAAAATTGCCTTCCAAATCAAGAACTTACAAAAATCTAAGGATCTAAGGTAGTAGGTTTCCGCCAAAGTGAGGTGCTATTTTAGTTGACTTAGATGGTAAGGTATCCCAAATGAACACGTTGATTGTGGTTTTAACTCAAACAACAATGGCATATGTTGTGGCAAAGGAATAAATTATGGAATTAATTATTAACCAAGAGTAATTTGGAGATTACTATCAATAGGTTTTGCTTACCCAGAATCTTAAAAGACTTAAGACATGCCAAAGCTTCTTAAGGATTTAGGACTTTAAATTATGGTCTTGGAATCCTTTCATTCATATTTGGACCATGTTTTGCTTTTGCATGAATGAAATGTTTAATAGCTTTAATGATTGGATGATCGCATTTGTTTCAAAGTTATTAAAGATTATGAATGGTTACTGATTGCGAATTCTTTTCAAATATAGAATGTCAAAAACAACACTCAACGTAACAGAAATCCTGGATGTAAAATTGAACCTATCAAACTTTCTTGATTGGGAGAGGAAGCTTCGGCAAGTCCTCAGGTGGAACAATATTGAATATGTTGTTGACAATCCCATCCCCAGCTATTACTCAAAGGATATGACTCCAGAAAAGCACTATGCGTGGGCGAACCACATGTCGCTAGTGATGGATCTTATTCTTGGCTCAATCCCCAAGGATTGGAGTGCAAGTTTCATTGCATATTAGCCATGGGCACTTCTAAGGCATCTTAGGGATTTATGTCATGGTAGATTTCAACATGGTGGTCAACATGTCGACCAAAATGTCTTTGAATTGGTACATTCATTTAGGGGTCTAAAGCTTAATGCTCCACTGGGTTGTTGCTTTGACGTCGAAAGACAAAAAGCAAAGGAAAGGGTCATTGATCTTAAAATCACAAATGGAACACCAATTAAGGCTCATACAAAGAAAATGGTTTAGATTCTCAACCACCTTGAGCTTGTTGGTGAGCCGTTCCCAGATTCCGCAGCTGCGGGAATACTTTTAAATTCTCTTCACCCTGGTTATAAGAAATTCAAACTACTCTATTTCTCTAAGAAAAGGAAAACACTCTTAGTGAGCTAGTCTATTTTCTTAATAAATATGAATTGGACTTTGTAAATGATAAGCAAGCGTCACTAAAAGTAAAGAGTAAGAAAATCAAGAAAAAGGTTCCGGGGAAGATCCAAAGCAAGGGTGCATCTCCATCTACTCCACGAGGGCAAGTGGCGCCCTCCAAGAGGAAAATCAAGAAGGATCGTTCTCCATCTACATCGCAATGCTTCAATTTTAATGAAATTGGTCATTACAAAAGAGATTGCCCCCAACTAAAGGAAGGAAAGACGGACGGAAACGTTTCTTCTCCTTCAAGTATGTATCTTATACATTGTAATCTTGCAAATTCTACTTCTTGGTTATTAGATACTGGTTGTGGCTCACACTTATGTTCCAATTTGCAGGGACTAAGGAGAAGTAGAAAGCTTGACAAAGGCGAGATGGATCTACACGTGGGAAATGGAGCACGGATTGCTGCATTAGCCGTAGGATCTTATTTTATATCTTTGCCTAGTGGTTTTGTTTTGGAACTAGAAAACTGTTACTATGTTCCCAGTATCACCAGAAACATTATTTACGTTTCATGTTTGGATTCTAAAGGTTTTAGTTTTCAATTTAAAGACAATAGTTGTTCTTTTTCTTTGAATGGAATGTTTTATGGTTCAGCACAACAAGAAAATGGTCTATATGTGCTAGATACAAGCAAACACATTTATAACAGAAATACCAAAAAGGCTAAACTGGTGATTCAGATCTCACATATCTGTGGCTTTGTCGATTAGGCCATATAAACACAAAGCGCATGGAAAGACTTCAAAGGAAGGGCATTCTAGAATCATTCGACTTAGAGAAGATTAATCAATGCGAATCTTGTTTACTTGGAAAAATGAAAAAGAGACATTTCACAAAAGTGGGAGAAAGAGAAAGCAAACTACTAGGGCTAATACATACGGACGTATGTGGGCCTATGAGATGCTAGAGGTGATATCAGCTATTTTATAACGTTCACGGACGATTTCAGTAGATATGGCTATATTTACTTAATAAAACACAAGTCGGAATCGTTTGAGAAATTCCGAGAATTTCAAAATGAAGTAGAGAATCAACATGGTAAGAAAATAAAAGCTCTAAGATCAGATCGAGGAGGTGAATATCTTAGCCACGAGTTTGATGACCATCTAAAAGAATGTGGTATTCTTTTCTGAATTGACTGCTCTGGGGACACCTCAATGGAATGGAGTGTCGGAACAGAGAAACAGGACCTTACTCGATATGGTTAGGTCAATGAGGGGTCAAGCCGAACCTTCTTTAAAATTTTGGGGACATGCGTTACAAACAGCAGTACTCACACTGAATCGTGCTCCGTCAAAAGCTGTTGAAAAGACTCCATATGAATTATGGACTGTGAAACTTCCAAAGTTGTCTTTTCTAAAGATTTGGGGTTGCGAAGCATATGTCAAGCAATTAATTTTGGACAAGCTTGAACCAAAATCTAAAAAATATTTCTTCGTTGGGTATCCAAAAGAAACCAAGAGTTCTTACTTCTACAACAAGTCAGAGAACAAGGTATTCGTTGCTCGTGACGGTGTCTTTTTGCAAAGAATGACATTTCAATTCCAAAATGACAAGTGGTAGAATAATAGGCCTCGAAGAGATTCGAGACGAACAACGAACCAAGAACTCTTTAGAATCAGTTCAAGGTGAAGAACCTCCAAGGCCTTTAGAAGAGCCAGTGGGAGTAGTTCCTCAAGACGTTGTTGCCCCTCGTAGGTCACATAGAAGTAAGGTTCAGCCGGACAAATGGACAGGCGTCCTCTTAACTGAAAACTTAGAAGTTCTCATATTAGATAGTGATTAACCTATGACCTACAAGAAAGCTTTGTCGAGCCCAAGCTCAACTAAATGGTTAGAGGCTATGAAATATGAGATAGACTGCATGTCTAAAAATCAAGTCTGGGATCGGATGGGTTTACACCTATCGGATGCAAATTGGTCTTCTTATTGAAGAAAGACAAGGATGAAGTTGTATACATATACAAGGCTAGATTGGTAGCAAAAGGTTACAGGCAAGTTCACGGCATTGACTACGATGAAACCTTTTCTCCATTCTCTATGCTTAAGTATATTCGGATAATCCTTGCGATTTCCGCGTTTCATGATTATTAAATATGGCTAATGGATGTCAAAACTGCCTTCTTGAATGGTGTTCTTGAAGAGACTATGTTACCGGAGAGTTTTGTCGGTCAAAAGAATGAAGGAAAGGTATGCAAGCTTAAGAAATCCATTTATGGTTAAAGCAGGCATCAAGGATCTGGAATATACGATTTGATGAAGCAGTCAATAAGTTTGGATTCATCAAGAATCAGGATGAATCTTGTGTATAAAAGAAATTCAGTGGGAGTAAAATGGCATTCCTAGTCTTGTATGTAGAGGACATACTGCTTATTGCAAACGACATTCCTATGTTGGAGTCTGTAAAGACTTGGATTGGAAAGTGTTTCTCAATGCACTAGTAGAAAAAACCCTTATTGCAGCGGGCTTTTAGACCCCTGTTGCAGCGTACATCGTATGCTGCAACTGGGGGGCCTGCAACAAGTCTGAACTTGTTGCAGCGTACATGTTCGCTGCAAAAAGTGATTTGTTGCAGCGGGCTTTTAGATGTACGCTGCAACAAGTGCCAAAAAATTGGCAAAATTTTGGACTTGTTGCAGCGTACATATAAAAGCCCGCTGCAACAGACCCAACTTTTTGCAGCGTACATTTATTTGTACGCTGCAACAAGTCTGAATTACTCAATTTTTTGCAGCGTACATTTATTTGTACGCTGCAACAAGTCTGAATTTTTGCGAATTTTTTTTCCCTTGTTGCAGCGTACAACATATATGTACGCTGCAAAAAAGCACTTTTGGCGGGAAAATTCTAATTTTGTTTAGGGATACCTAGAGTGCCTTGCACCAAATATAGAAACCTGTCAAAACAATAATAGAATAACGCAACCTGTATAACAAATATAAAAACAACAACTGGAGTTTTGTATATATCCCAAAACCAAAAGTGCACATACCGATACATTTAAATACATTTACGTTCCAATTTCAACGTACGCATACATTTTAACATAAAAGATTGTTCTATAACATCTAAACCAACACGATCAAGCGCCATCAGGTCAATAATAAATACTTGGTGGTAAAAAACTTCGCCCATTGCTCACGAACCACATCAATTTCCTCACTAGCATAAGGCGCAGTCCTCGGAGTATAGACCTTACAAAAACAAAAAATTGATGGAGCATATATTAGATCGATTAAATGCAAATGAAATGTCACATTTTAACATTCAAGCAACTAATGACAATGTATTAATAGTCTATAATACGAATCAATTAGTTACTTAATTACCTCATCTAGCCGGCCTTCATAGTCATGTTGTAACGTGACTATCTCTTAAAATGCAATTTGTATCTTACAAGATTTTACGTGATACTGTTTTGATACCGATATCTATGATGATTTGAGGTCAACCATACAAATAAAAAATAAAAACAACGTTTGTGTTATAAATTATTGCCAACCAAATCACGGTTAGTTTTCAGTTTTTTTTTTGTTTTGAAAGCCATATGATATGATTTGATCATGAACTGAAAAATAGTTATAACTTATAATAATCATGTTGATTTCGAAAATTGACTTTTTGTGATTTTCATATTTTGTTTTTTGGTTTTTCAAAAAATGGAAATCAAGAAACAAAAAACGAAGGGCCAAAGTATCAAAATTCCAAAACCAGATTCACTGAAAACTCTTATTTCAAGCTCGTTCTAGACTTTACAAGTATTTCTGGTAGGCCACATAACATTGTTGGATGTTGACTAGGTGGTTGACTTGGCTTGTTGACTAATTTCTTTGCTCTGAGATGATCTTAATTAACTTGCAGAATCAAATTGTACCATCATATTCTATACACGATCTAACCATACAGTGATACATGTTCTATATTTATTTCCTCTAGATCATTGCTGATGAAAGTGCAGAAGGAATTTGTAAATTCTAACATGTTTTGCCTAAGTGGCTAAGTTTTTGCATATTGTTAAGACAAGGCAAAACTAGTAACTTACCTGCAGAATTTACATGTTTCATCATCGTATGGTAAGAGTTCTCCTTCAGAAACATCCAACTTTGAGCTAATGATCATCAACAGAACTGCAAATACTGCCCAGCTAGTGCCACATGTCTGTGTTGTTCCCATCTCCCCTTTTAGATTGTCAACCTGTCATATATTTTAGTATTGAACCCAAGTTCAAGAAATTAGTTGTTGATCATCTGCCTTTCAGAACCCCCCTCCAAAAACAGGGGTATTTTTTGGCACAAGATCATCTACAAGTACATCTTTTGTCCCACAGACACACATTGATTTTGAAAAGATATAATCTCTGATACTTGGCAACATCGAAGAAAAAATAAGTATTAAACAAATCTAGAATTTAAATGCAACAGTTCATCACAACATCTTTATTCTGCTATAGAGTCCATGTGACTTATATAAATAAACTAGAAACTGAAGAAATTAGATCAAAATGGAAGATCCAGTGCACATAGCCAACAAAATGAAAACTAGCTTAATATTTACCTAAATTTAGTAGAATCAAATATAGCCCCACTCTTATTTGCACGTTCTATAGTGAACTTTTCAACTGCAACCACACAAAAATGTAATCACTCAACAGTAGTTTACAGAAAAAAGGCATCTATAGCAGCAGTCCAGCAAACTAATATGGGGAAAGACCAAGAGTAACTTACCAAGTTGTTCAATAGTGAAAAATTCATTATCTGTACCATCCCCCCAGCCCAATAGTGATAAGTAGTTTACCATTGCCTGTGGCAGATATCCCATCTCTCGTTTGATACATGCAAGAATGGGATTTTAATGACTGTATCAATCCAGACAATATGCTAGCATTATAAAACTATTTTATTCACCACAAACCTGACCCACTGAAGTTGCACCATGACGCTTTGACAGCTTGCTTCGATCAGGTGCAAGAATCAAAGAGACGTGTGCAAAGTTAGGCATAGGATACCCTAGGGCCTGCAAGTACAGCATGAAATTATTCCAATATTCAGTTTCCTCAAAAGTAGGAACAGATACATGGACATCCTGATCAGAGATCAAGAGAAATTAATAAATGACCCATTAAACATTTAAACATCACCTTGTATATTAAAGCTTGCCTCAGACAAGCGTTTATGGGAACCATGATTTCCCTTTATATTATCATTTATCCAACAGTTCATCAAAAAACGGACATACGCCCTAAAACAATAAGCTAATTATATTAGGAAATAGAAAGCAATTTAGAGACATACCAAATCCCCGGCCACCCTGTCCACCTCTTCCTAAACCTCTCCCTTGGCCAAAACCATAAGTATGCGAACTGCATAGTTTACATAACATTCCAATTAGTACATACATATTTTTACTCATGGCTAGACATAAAATAACAACCATAGTACAAATAGAAATAAAGTCTCACTTCTGCCAGTCTAAACCAGAATTTTCAACTAAAGCCTTGATCTTGTTGTCCTCGTCAGCTTTGCTTGCAGAAATCAAATCATGTACTGGATTGCTGGAATGTCCTGGTGTTATCTCAGATTCTCAGGGATAGTATCATGTATACTACTCCCGAATTCATCATCCATTACTGAAGGTCCAAACTGAATAAAATAAAATAAAATAAGTCATTAAATATACATGAGAGGTTGTAAGTCTTGTGACGCATATTTAACCATCTGAGTAGTGGATTCATACATCTAAAAATCTTGAAGAATCGGCAGATGTGTTGTTTCTTTTTGCAGGTTGATCATCCTTAGTTTGATTTTCAACTTTCAGCCTACATAAAAAGAAGAAATTCCAGTTCATCAAACAAAGCCACATCTAAACTAACAGTTCTTCAAAATAATGCAACTCTTTCAGAAAATACAATAGACAGCCTTGAAGAAGGTAATCAATAGTTTTTCTTTGAACACACCAACACTGGTTATCTTAATAAAACAACAACTACTGATGACAACACAATAATTCAAGGTAAAAAAGGACAAGGTTAAAACAATACTTTCGGGAAAAATAATTAGCTCATAGTATTCAAAATCTATAAGAAATACCAACACTAGAATTTCATATAGCAGTGAAATTACCAACAAGATGCCAACAGAGAAGCAAGACTAACCTCTGTGCTTAGGTGCTCCATCTCTATAACTACTAGCACTGTAACTGCTGCGATGGTCTGATGATGATGATTCTCGTCCACCATGAGCGAATTCCACCTGAAAGTATAAAAACACCAATGTAAATGATGCAAGAGTTATCAGACAGAAAAAGAAGCACATGTAGACAAGAAGTAGAAACAAGGTTCCAAGAATACCTACCCGCAAAGGATGTCCATCAAAATCATAACCATTTCGACCGTGCACAACATCTTTAGCATCTCATTCATCTTCAAACTGTAAAAGATGGTTAAGAATCAACAATAACAGTCCGACAAATTAGAGAAATAACACAATATTAAACATGTCCAATAAATAACACAATTTGGGCCAATGAACAAACCCTAAAAACAAATTGAACAACGAATTGAAAAAACCCTAAAAACAAATTGAACAAACGAATTGAACCCTAAAAACGAATTGAACAAACCCTAAAAAAGAATTGAAAAAACGCACAAAACCCTAAAAGCGAATTGAACAAACCCTAATTCTTAAAACGAAAATCAGATAAACGAATTGAGCAAACTTAAAAGAGGGGACAGGGAAGATTACTAGCCGCGGCGAAGAGGTTGACGGAAAATAGGACGCGAGCAACTTTCTTTCTTGAAACCACCGGCGCGAGCAAGCTAAGTTTTTCCTTGGAACCACCGGCCGAGCAAGCTAATAGGTGGCGACTAGCGAGGAGGCCAGAACCACCGACGAAGAAGCTAGATTGACGATGAAGGGAAAGGTTTTTTTTTTGAGGGGACTTCGCAGGGAAAGTTAAGGGAGAAGAAGGGAGTTGAGCGCGAGAGATGCTTAATTTGTTTTGAATTAGTTATTCAACGAATATTGCAGCAAAATTTGTTTTTACCCGGGTTATTGCAGGGGGCTTTAAAATGTACGCTGCAACAAAAACGAGCTATTGCAGGGGGCTTTTAAAATGTACGCTGCAATAAACTTTTTCGCAGGGAACAATTAAATTGTACGCTGCAACAACCCTTTAAAGGGTTTGACCCGCGTTGACCGACTGGTTGTTGAAGCGTATTAATACATGTACGCTGCAACAAGGGGGCTACAACAGGGGTTTTTTCTACTAGTGATGAAAGACATAGGAGAGGCACAATACATATTGCGCATGAAGATCTATAGTGATAGATCTAAGAGGATGATTGGACTAAGCCAGAGCACTTACATTGACAAAGTGCTAGCTAGGTTCTATATGATGGGAACCAAGAGAGGCCATCTACCCATGTCGCATGGCACATATCTAAGCAAGACCCAGTGTCCCAAGACATCTGATGAGCGTAAAAGGATGAGTGAAATTCCATACTCTTCGTCTATTGGATCAATCATGTATGCTATGATTTGTACAAGTTCAGATGTTTCATTCGTACTCAGTGCAAAGAGCAGGTACCAGTCAGACCCAGGTGAGGCGCATTGGACTGCTGCCAAGAATATCCTAAAGTACCTGAAAAGGACAAAGGATCAGTTTCTGGTTTATGGTGGTACATATTAGTTGATTGTTAGAGGCTATACAAACGCAAGCTTTCAAACCGACAGAGATGATTTCAGATTACATTCTGGTTTTATTTTTTGCCTCAATGACGGAGCAGTAAGCTGCAAAAGTGCTAAGCAAAGCACTATTGCAGATTCTACAACTGAAGTCGAGTACATTGTTGCCTCAGAAGCAGGAAAGGAAGCTGTTTGGATTCGGAAGTTCATCGAAGAATTTGGGGTTGTCCCCTCCATTAAAGGACCAATGGCTTTGTATTGCGACAATAGCGGAGCCATTGCCCAGGAAAAGGAGCCACCAGAAGGCCAAGCACTTACTGCGGCAATTTCACTTACTTCGAGAAATCGTTGAAAGGAAAGAAATCAAGTTTTACAAGGTTGGAACTGACGACAAGGTCGCGGATCCATTGACTAAACCGTTGGCACTAGTGAAGCACAACGCACATGTAGCAACCATGGGAATCAAGCATGTTGGAGAATGGCCTTGATTTTTGAAGTTTTGTTTTAGAACATCTGTTAGATCTGTGTTTAAAACAATTGGTTTAACCATTTCATATTTATGAAATTCTTTATTTCATATTCATTTAATTTTGGTTTAGTATTAAATGCAAAGTCCAAGTGATTCAAAACATTCAAATGGGATGTCAATATGGATTCTTCGACGAAGAAACACCCATAAATGAACTTGAATATTAAACTCACAAAGGATCCCTAATCCAGGTCATTGAAAGGTGGAAGAACAATGACTAATGAAGATTAGATTGCAGGTAGATTTGTAGTTCGGTTTCTGGAACTAGATTGACTGGATGTTAAAATATTTTGCATAGATACTTATTGGATCTTGTATCGGATTGACCATGAGAAGACTTTAAGAGATTAAAGTCATGTCATAAGCAGTTCTCATAAATGGTGATTAGAACCATTCCTCAGAACATGAGTAATTACGATTGCTCGTTTGAAGATTATTTCGCTCTAATGCTAGCAAAACGTCGCACCGTAAAAGGAGGCTATAACAGCAGTTATTTGGCGTACTATGAATCAAAGTGAGTGTTCATAGATTGTAAGAATGGATTGTCCTCCTATCTTTTATAGGATATGGTGTTGTTGTGTAACAAGGCCTCTCGGAGAGTTAAATACTGTGAAAATGCATGGCCGTTCTCAGAATGGTTAAGGCTTAACCTTCTGTAAAAGTTTAACAGTTAAACTCAGTAATCCGAGAAACACTTCTGCACCTAATAAGGATGGCTTGGATCTTACCTAATGTTCAGCAAGTAACACTAAGCGACAAAGAAATGCGAATGCACACTTGTCTGAATGACAAGTGGGAGACTAAAGGAAATATATCCGTCACCCAAGGTGCATTAGTCTAATACCAAGGTTCAGATTAATTACGAACAATTAATTCAGTAAGATCAATTGATCCGAACAGCTAGCAAGAGCAATGCTTTCCATCAGTGAGTTCTAATCTATATTACGCTCATAGCTTACTCTTGACTGAACCTATAAGGTCACACCATTGGCATGTAACAGATCATCGGATTAAATGAATCGGAAATTCATTTAATAGCTTTTCGGGAATTAGTTCGGAAAAACATAAATATACGATATTACATTGGATCGAAATCGTATATCGTATCGCAAATATTCGTAAGCTAGGCGAATCGAATAATTGTATCGTACGACGGTGATTCGTCAAGTACTATAGGATAAACAATAGCCGTAAGGCATTGGTCGCGGATACGAGCAAGACTAGGCTGTCGGCCCATCAAGCAAAGTGCGCAAGGCCCAACGAGCCAGTAGCTCGCCAGCAGCAAGAGCAAGCCCGCAAGGCTGCGGCTGGGCGCGCACGGACAGCACTCCACCTCTCCTAATGTTTTTCCAACATACAACACAACTATTTCTACGTACTTTAGTTTTAACCTAATCAAAGAGAACCCCTAATTCTCTCTTTGCCTCGTTCAAACTGTTTTTCCCTAAAAGCTAAAATATCTTGAGTGACATCTAAGCTGCGAATATCAAGATGTATATGAACGTGTCGGTGAACCAAGTAGAGGAACGACATTTGGTGTTCTTGTTCGTGATTCGTTGAACTAGGGAAAACACGCTACGAATGTAAGTTTGCTTAATCTGTACTTTATACATGCTTCCTGGCTTTTGGGATTATTCCGCTGCGTTAATATGTATTTAATTGTATTCCCCTACAGAAGCATGCATTATGGGCCTAGAAGCCGCCATAACATTGTGTGTACGGAAACTTTGAGTATATGGGGATTCCTCCCTGATCACCAATCAAATTTCCGGCAAATGGAAAGTCAGAAGCGAAAGCTTAGCCCCATACCAGTCCTATCTCGAGAAGCTGTCCGAGCAAGTGGAGGAGCTTCGTTACACATACCTCCCAAGAAAGGAAAATCAGTTCGCCGACGCACTAGAAAAACCGGCATCAATGATCAACATTCCAAATGGTATTGCTGAAATGCCCCTTACAATTGGAACACGTCAAGAAGCAGCATATGTCCATGCTATTGACGACGTCGAGCCTAACGAAGACGAGCCTTGGTTTACAGAAATTCAAAGGTATCTACAAAATTCCGAATATGCACCGTATTTTTCAAGCAAAGGTCAAAGGGCTTTACGCCTACAATGAGCCAACTTCGTTCTAGAAGGAGGATTTCTATACAAGAGGTCCTCTAACGGCCCCAATCTCCGATGTGTTAACAAGCACAAAGCAAAAAAATGTTAGGTTATGATACATATGAAAAACATAAATCATGCGGAAAAACCTTAATGCCAGGAAACATATTATTTACACATAATCAGTTAGCATAATTTAGATGCATACACTTTGTAGCGTGCCCTCCCTAGCTGCACCCGAACCGAACAAGAACAAGTCTTTAGGACTCCAAGTGTCGTCCCTCCGTAGATAGTCCACAGCACGTCCGGATCCGCCTTAAGATTGACCAACTAGAATCGCCCCTAAGGTACTATTATTTTCGGCTAAATGGGCAAGTAATGTGACTGATTTTTCTGCTCAAAAATCACAACTTTTATTGTATGAATACTTGTTAAAAACTCTTTTTATAAGTTTATGACCCTAGGCATATATTTATAGAATCATGGAAAAGGATTTCGAATCCTGTTAGAATACTAATTAATTAATTGGAATCCTTTTAGAACTCTGAAATAATTAATTTCTTTCTTCTAGGATTAGGATTTAATCATAGCACGAATTCCGATAGCTTTAGGATTCGTATAGCACGCACACGAGCACGAGCACGAGCACCGCACAGCCCGCGCACATGCCTCGCGGCCCACGCGAACTGCACGGCGCCTGGGCCCAATGCTCGCAGCCCACCTGATCCGTGCGCGCGCCACTTTTAGCTGGGCCTGGCGAGGCTTTGGCGTGTGGTTTTGATGCGTATGGCTTGCTGGGCGACGACCTGGCTTCGTGCTGGGCCTTCGTCTAGCAAGTCTCGTCCGATGCTAATTCGTAAGATATGCTTCCGGTTAAATTCTCGATTCCGGAATTCATTTCCAATACGAACAATATTTAACATTTCGGATTCCGGAATTAATTTCCGATTCGAACAAATATTTAATATTTCCGTTTCCGGAATTATTTTCCGATTCCGATAATATTTGCGATTCTGACAATATTTCCGTTTCCGGCAATATTTCCGATTCCGGCAATATTTCCATTTCCGATAATATTTTCCGATACGTACCATGTTTCCGTTTCCGGCAACATCTACGACTTGGATAATATTTATATTTCCGATACGATCCATATTTCTGTTTCCGGCAATATCATCGTTTCCGGAGTATTCATTCACTTGCCTTTGACGATCTTAGCTCCCACTGAAACCAAGATCCGTCGATTCCGAATATCCATAGATAGAGTATTTAATGCCATTAAATACTTGATCCGCTTACGTACTATTTGTGTGACCCTACGAGTTCAGTCAAGAGTAAGCTGTGGATTAATATCATTAATTCTACTTGAACTGAAGCAGCCTCTAGCTAGGCATTCAGCTCACTTGATCTCACTGAATTATTAACTTGTTATTTAATAGTGAACCGCATTTATTAGACTTTAACATTAAATGCATACTTGGAACAAGGGCATTGTTTCCTTTAGTCTCCCACTTGTCCTTAGGGACAAGTGTGCATTTCCTAATTCCTTTGTCGCTCGATGCTTTCTCTTGAACATAAGGTAAGAGTTTTCATCCTTATTATGTCCATAGGTGTTTCTCGGTTTCAGAGTTCAACTGATCAAATAAACAGATAATCATAGCCTATGATTCATCTGAGCACGGCCATGCATTTTACAGTTTCTAGCTCTCCGAGTGGCCTTGTACTACTTTCAGCATCACATCCCGATTTATGGGAGGACAATGTCAAAGTAAGCAGTTCTCAAACAAGTAATCTCAAATCACTCAGGTATTGAGGATTAGTGTCTAATAATTTTAATGAAATTTACTTATGACAGATTTTCATCTCTTACAGTAAAGTTTCATAGGTTGTCCGATACTAGTCTTCCCAAATTAAGTATCTATGCAAATGATTATGACATTGCCATGTCCACATAGTTCAAGAAACGGAACTACTAGTCATCTTGCATTCTAGTCGTCTAACGTTTTCTATGCGTCCATCTTTATAGAAAACTCCGACTAGGGACCATTTTTAATTTTTGACATTCAAGTTCACTTGATAGACATTTCTTAGTCACATGACTAGTCCTGACAGTCTATCTTGAATATTTCGTCAAATTGAAGGGACTCATCATTTAATAAACCACAAATTAAATGGAAAAATGAATTCTATTTATTTATTGTGAATGATTAACCAATAATGTTTTACAAAGTATTAAACTCTAAAACTTTAAAACATTAAACAAGGACATCAAAGCCATTCTCCAATATGCTTGATTCCCATAGCTGCAGTGTGCAAGTTGTGTATCGCTTGCGGCAGAGGTTTAGTCAATGGATCTGAGATGTTATCATTAGTTCCAATCTTTCTTATCTCGACTTCTTTTCTTTCAACGAACTCTTGTAGAAGGTGAAATCTAAGAAGTACATGCTTTACTCTTTGGTGGTGTTTAGGCTCCTTTGCCTGTGCAATAGCTCCATTATTATCACAATATAGAGCTATAGGTCCTTTAATGGAGGGGACTACACCAAGTTCACCTATGAACTTCCTTATCCATATAACTTCCTTTGCTGCTTCATGTGCAGCAATGTACTCCGCTTCAGTTGTAGAATCCCCAATGGTGCTTTGCTTAGCACTTTTCCAGCTTACTGCACCTCCGTTGAGGCAGAAGACAAACACGGACTGTGATCTGAAATCATCTTTGTTGGTTTGGAAACTTGCGTCCGTATAGCCTTTTACAATTAATTCATCATCTCCACCATAGACCAGGAAATCATCTTTGTAACTTTTCAGGTACTTCAGAATATTTTTGGCAGCAGTCCAATGTGCCTCTCCTGGGTCTGACTCGTATCTGCTCGTAGCACTGAGTGCGTACGCAACATCCGGGCGTGTACATATCATAGCAATACATTATTGAACCAATCAATGATGCATATGGAATCCCATTCATTCGTCTACGCTCATCATGTGTTTTTGGGCACTAAGTCTTGCTTAGAGTCATTCCATGAGACATGGGTAGGTAGCCTCGCTTGGAGTCTGCCATCTTTAACCTTTCAAGCAC
This sequence comes from Spinacia oleracea, assembly GCF_020520425.1. Lineage (NCBI taxonomy): Eukaryota > Viridiplantae > Streptophyta > Magnoliopsida > Caryophyllales > Amaranthaceae > Spinacia > Spinacia oleracea. The sequence continues at coordinate 110,076,582 of NC_079490.1, forward strand.
CTTATTGATATAAGTGCTTTGACTAAGTCCAATCATCTTCTTAGATCTATCTCTGTAAATCTTGATGCCCGGTATGTACTGTGCTTCTCCTAGATCCTTCATCGAAAAACATTTCCCAAGCCAAATCTTGACAGAGTTCAACATAGGAATGTCATTTCCGATAAGTAATATGTCGTCGACATATAATACTAGAAAAGAAATTTTGCTCCCACTGACATTCTTGTATACACAAAATTCGCCTGCGTTCTTGATGAAACCAAAGTCACTGACTGCTTCATCAAAACGTATATTCCAGCTCCTTGATGCCTGCTTCAATCCGTAGATTGATTTCTTAAGCTTGCATACCTTTTTAGCATTCTTTGGATCCTCAAAACCATCAGGATGTGTCATAAACATAGTTTCTGTTAAAACGTCGTTTAAGAAAGCGGTTTTGACATCCATCTGCCATATTTCGTAATCGTAATATGCAGCGATTGCTAAAATTATTCGAATAGACTTTAGCATTGCAACTGGTGAAAAGGTTTCATTGTAATCCACACCGTGGACTTGCTTGTAACCTTTTGCAACCAATCTAGCTTTGAAAACTTCAAGTTTCCCATCCTTGTCCTTTTTCAGTTTGAAAACCCATTTGCTTCCTATGGCTTGGTAGCCATCTGGCAAATCGACCAAATCCCATACTTGGTTTTCTGACATGGAGTCTAATTCAGATTGCATGGCTTCTTGCCATTGCTTGGAGCTAGGGCTCGTCATAGCTTGTTTGTAAGTCGCAGGTTCATCACTTTCAAGTAATAGAACGTCATAGCTCTCGTTCGTCAAAGTACCTAAGTACCTTTCCGGTTGAGATCTATATCTTTGCGATCTACGCGGGGTTACATTTCTAGATTGTCCATGATTCTCACCAGATACTTCTAAAGATCTCTGAGTTTCATCCTGAATGTCATCTTGAGCATTCTCTAGAGTTTGTTGTTCGACTCGAATTTCTTCGAGGTCTACTTTTCTCCCACTTGTCATTTTGGAAATGCTATCCTTTTCCAAAAAGATACCATCTCGAGCAAAAAACACCTTGTTCTCAGATGTATTGTAGAAGTAATACCCCTTTGTTTCCTGTGGGTAGCCCACAAGGATACATTTGTCATATTTTGGATGAAGTTTGTCTGAAATTAATCGTTTGACGTATACTTCACATCTCCAAATCTTAAGAAAAGACACTTTTGGAGGCTTTCCAAACCATAACTCATATGGAGTCTTTTCAACAGCTTTAGACGGAGCTCTATTTATAGTGAGTGCAGCTGTATTTAGTGCATGTCCCCAAAATTCTATTGGAAGTTCGGCCTGACCCATCTTTGATCTAACCATGTCTAGCAAGGTTCTGTTCCTCCGTTCTGACACACCGTTCCATTGTGGTTTTCCAGGAGGAGTCAATTCTGATAGAATTCCACATTCTTTCAGATGGTCATCAAATTCATAGCTCAGATATTCACCGCCTCTATCATACCGCAGTGCCTTAATTTTCTTGCCTAATTGATTCTCTACTTCACTCTGAAATTCCTTGAATTTGTCAAAGGATTCAGACTTATGCTTCATTAGGTAGACATAACCATATCTACTGAAGTCATCAGTGAAAGTGATAAAGTAGCTTAAACCACCTCTATCATTTGTACTCATTGGTCCACATACATCTGTATGGATTAAACCCAATAGTTCAGTTGCTCTTCTCCAACTTTAGAGAAAGGTTGCTTTGTCATTTTGCCAAGTAAACATGATTCGCACTTACCATAATCCTCTACGTCAAATGGTTCTAGAATTCCTTCCTTTTGAAGTCTTTCCATGCGTTTCAAGTTAATATGGCCTAATCGACAATGCCACAGATAGGTGAGATCTGAATCATCATTTTTTGCCTTTTTGGTATTTATGTTATAAACTTGTTTGTCGTGATCTAATAAATAAAGTCCATTGACTAATCTAGCAGATCCATAAAACATCTCTTTGAAATAACACGAACAACTATTGTCTTTTATTAAAAAGGAAAATCCCTTAGCATCTACGCAAGAAACGGAAATGATGTTTTTAGTAAGACTTGGAACATGGAAACACTCTTCCAGTTCCAAAACTAGCCCAAAGGGCAACGACAAATAATAAGTTCTTACAGCTAATGCAGAAATCCTTGCTCCATTTCCCACTCGTAGGTCGACTTCACCCTTGCTTAACCTTCTACTTCTTCTTAGTCCCTGTGAATTGGAACAAAGTGTGAGCCACGACCTATATCTAATACCCAAGAAGTTGAATTAGCAAGTATACAGTCTATAACGAAAATGCCTGAAGATGGAACGACTGTTCCGTTCTTCTGATCTTCCTTTAGCTTCAAGCAATCTCTCTTCCAATGCCCCTTCTTCTTGCAGTAGAAGCATTCAGATTCAGAAGTGGGTTGACTGACCTTCCTCTTTTCAGACTTGGCGCCAATTTCCTTAGTCGGGCTGGCCTTCTTGCCACCTTTCTTAGCATTCCTCTTCTTACCAGAGAATTGTTGATCCAGCCGACTCATATTCTCAATGAGTCCAATCATTTTGAGAATGTGTGGACTTACGGGCTCTCCTTTCTTAAGCTTGGTCTCAAGAATTTGCCTATGAGTCTCGAATCTTTCGACCCGAGCCAGATCTTGGAACATGTTCTTTAACTCACTAATGATCATGAAAGCATCTGAGTTGATGAACGTTTTCTGTAGATCTGCACTCATGGTTGCAAGCATTAGACATTTCACATCCTTGTTGGCATCAATCCAACGATTGAGGGCTGCCTGAGTGACCCCGTCGCCCGCGGCTTCGGGCATCGCCTCTTCCAGGACATACTCCTTTTCTTCCTGCATAAGAACTATTTGCAAGTTCCTTTGCTAGTCAAGGAAGTTTTTCCCGTTCAACTTCTCCTTTTCGAGAATTGATCGAATGTTGAATGAATTGTTGTTTGCCGTAGTAAAACTACAATAGAAAAAGAATAAACAAATAAATAATCATTCACAGTTTCTCTTAATAAACTTAAATTCTAGCATACATGCATAATTTAATGTTCATTCAGCATTTTATTTAAGTTGTGTGTTCCGGCAGGTGTGAATAAAATGATTCCAAGACCCCAAAAACCATTGAAGAATTAAGCACATAATGTATTTTGACTCAATTCTAAAATCTTTTAGGTAAGCAAAATCCTTTTGCTAATAGTCTAGAAACTACTCTTAGTTGATAGGTACGTCTAAGAACTTATTAGGTAAACCTATCGATTTTGCCACAACATAAAAGGACTCCTTACTTATATCGTTGAGTTTCACCAAAACTAACATGTACTCACAATTGTTTGTGTACCTTACCCCTTTAGAATCAATAAGTAACACCTCGCTATGGCGGAAAACTATTACTAAGATTGATGTAAAGGTTATCCAAGTAAGTGTTATTTTGGCATAGCACCTTTTAACTCAATTTTTAAGTTTGGAACTTAAGGCTCTTACTATGTTGGTTAGATTTTAAGTGAACTAAAATCCTTAATCATGCAACATAATCAAGCCACAATCTCATGCATATTTAAGACATATTTAAAAGCAATAAATAACTTAAAGCATGCATAAGATAAATGTGATCTAGTATGGCCCGACTTCATCTTGAAGCTTCAACTTCAAAGTTTGTCTTGAAAATGGATTGGAAACTCCGTCTTGAATTTCACCGTGGGAGGCACCATTTTCTTCAAATAGGATCAGCTATAATTAAACTAATTACAACTATTTGATGGTACGCAGACCATATTTGAATTGAAAAAACAAACTTTGGTGCATTAGACCAATTACATTCAAATTAATGGTACGCACACCATATTTTCTATCCTATTTGGGCCATACTAGTCAATTCATAACCTGCAAAACAGTACATATACAATATATACCATTCACCCATTCATTATCATGAATGGCCCACATAGCTGGTTAGTAAAACACATTGTTATGCATCACATAAATATTTGCAGCAATTAATCAAGGGCACCAATAATCTACCAATTATTCAGTCCTTATTAATTCTAATCAAGTTGTTTAACCTTAAAGGATTTGTAGACCTAATCAAGAGTTTATGACTAAAGGCTCCCACTTAAACCAATAACTTTATATGCTCTACTAATTTTAAACATAAAGATGTATTTCTAGTCTAACCGGAAACATACAAGTTTAATTAAAATTTAAAGCTCTTATAAAATTATAATCGAATCCATATTTTTTTTTTGGCAAATAGGGGAATATATTACCAAAAGGGGAAAGAGCCAAAAAGCTCAGTTACAACCAAACACCAGAACACCAAGGCCCAACAAGCCAAACAAAACCTAGAAAACTAGGCTAAAGACATCAATACAGCAACATATGCAAATCAGACTCTTTACATCTACAAGCTACTCTAAAAATAGCTGCTCTAACAATTTGATCAGGGACTTGAGAGTGGCCAGCAAAGACTCTTTGGTTCCTTTGAATCCACAGACCATACACCACTTCTGCAAACACAGCAATGAACAACTTACTAGTACCAGAGGATCTCTTACACATTCTAATTGCATTCTGAATCTCTTGATCAAAACCAAAGCTTGGTCTCTGAATTTTAAGCACCTGTAACACTTGCTGCCACACTTGCTGAGAGTAAGAGCATTGAAAGAATAAGTGCTGCACAGTTTCAAGATCAGTGTTACATAGAGGACACAAACCATCAGTAGTAATACCCCAATTTTGCAGTCTATCTTTGGTAGGCAGTCTGCTTTGAACAGCTAACCAGAGAATGAACAAGCTCTTAGGGCTAGCCCTGTTGTTACAAATCAATCTTCTCCAAGCAACCTTAGGGAAATTACCAGTCAAAGCTGAATACATTTTCCTAATTGAGAACTTTCCAGCAGCAAGAAATACTTGTTTGCAGTCACCATGAGTATCCAAAAGATCTCTGGAAGACCAAATTTTCTTAATCATCCAAGAAGCAGAAGCAGGAATAGGCATAGTATATATATCCTTACCTTTGACATAGTAAGCATTAACCCACTTTACCCATAAGGAATCAAGTTTGAAAGCAAGAGCCCAAAGAAGTTTCAGAATAGCTGCTTTATTCCATAAATGGAAATTCTTCACATTTTGACCACCAGCTACTTTAGGTTTGCAAACTGAATCCCAAGCAATTGGGGATTTCTTAGATGTTTTAGTATCTCCAGTCCATAGATAAGTTCTGCAAATCCTTTCAATCTCTCTCACAACTTTCTTTGGCAACATGAAAATTTGGCTCCAGTAAGTTTGCAAGCTAAACAAAATTACTTTAACAAGCTGAAGTCTACCAGCATAGGAGAGCTTCTTTGATACCCAACTTGTAACCCTGGTATAGAATTTATCAATGAGTGGCTTACACTTACCAATAGTCAGTTTAGAACTAGACAAGGGAACTCCTAGGTATCTGAAAGGCAAGGACCCTTTAGTAATCCCAAGTGCCTCCATAATTGCATGTTGTTCCATTGGGTGCACACCAGAAAAATACACTTCTGTCTTATCCATGTTAGCTTCCAAACCAGAAGCTTTGGAGAAGCAAGTGAAAGATTTAAAGATTAGTTGCAAGGAAATCAAATCACCTCTAGCAAAAAGCAAGAGATCATCAGCAAACATCAAGTGAGTCAACTGCAGTTTTTCACATTTAGGATGAAAGTTGAAATCTGGATTTGACACTAGTGATTTCATACATCTGCTCAGATATTCCATACAGATGGCAAAAAGGAAAGAAGACAGTGGATCTCCTTGTCTAAGACCCTTCTTAGCAGCAAAAGGTGGCATAGGATTATCATTAACAAGAATGGATTAAGAAACAGTAGTCACACACCCTTTTATCCAGTGAATGAACAATGGAGGGAAAACCAACTCCTGCAGAATCATGAAGAGGAAAGGCCATTCCACTAAGTCATAAGCCTTCCTCAGATCAACTTTAACCATACACCTAGGAGACATATGAGCTCTATTGTATCCTTTAATTAACTCAGTGGCCACAATAATGTTATCTGAAATACTTCTACCAGGAACAAAGCCAGCTTGATATTCAGAAACAACCTCAGCAACTACTTTCTGTAGTCTAGCAGTGAGAACTTTAGACACTATTTTGTATACAGTAGTGCAACAAGCAATAGGTCTGAAGTGAGAGACAGAAGTGGGAGAAGGGATTTTAGGGACCAAAGTGACAGAAGTGCAATTAAACTTCCCCAACACCCCACCAGCATTAAAGAAATCAAAAACCGCAGCATAGATATCTTCTTTCAGAATTGACCAAGTCTTCTTAAAAAAGAAAGAGTTGAAACCATCAATACCAGGTGCCTTAGAGGAATCAATGCCAGCAATTGCCTCATCTATTTCTGTTGTAGTGATAGGCATACACAAGGAAGCTCTTGCCTCAGGAGAGAGCAGAACACCATTTCTGATAGTAGGCAAGTCAATGCTAGGGAGTGAAACAACAGCTGACCCCAAGAGTTTCATGTAGAAAACTCCAATTTTTGCTTTGATAGTTGCTGAGTCAGTAATCTCCTTACCATCATCATCCAGTAGCATATGTATCTTATTTAGAGAATGTCTCTCCTTCATTGCAGCATAGAAGTAGTGGTGATTTGTGTCACCCACCTTTAGCTATTGCACTCTAGATTTCTGCTTTAAAGCTTGCTCCTCAATTTCAAGCCATTTTTTAAGTTTGCAAACCAGATCAATCTCAGCAGCTAATAGATGAGAAGAAACACAAACTCTAAGCTGAGTTTGCACAGAATCCAATTCTCCTCTATAGTGTTCAATCTTCTCAGCAGCATGAGCAAACTCCTCCTTGTGTAGGGATTTTAATTTGTTTTTAATCCTTACCAGTTTGCACCATATCTGCTCAATAAGGTGTCCCCTATCCTCCATGTTCCAACTATCAGTTACCAAACTAACAAAGGTAGTGTGGTCAGCCAAATAGTTCATAAACCTAAAAGGTCTCCCCCCATGAAGCTCACTCTTTACACAGGGGATAACAATAGGAGAGTGATCTGAGATAGAAGGGTTCATATACTTGGTGGAAATATCAGGAAAGGAATCCATCCACTTCAAATTCCCAAATACCCTATCAATTCTACTCCAAACTCTAGGATCATCAGAGCCTTTACTAGACCAAGAGAAGAACCGGCCAGAGCTATGCAGCTCATGTAGATCACAATCAGCTACACACTGCAAGAAATCCTTTGTTTCATAATGGCTAACTGCATTGCCATTAATTCTATCTCCTGAGTAAAGAACAGAATTAAAATCTCCTACAACTATCCATGGCTTGAGTTGAGAACTCTGACTTAACAAAACCAAATCATTCCATAAACACTGCCTATGACCAACTGTGTGAAGACCAAACACAGCAGTGAAGAAAGTCTCAAATTTGTGGTCCTTAGTGGCCACCCAGCAATGAACAAATTGCTCAGAAGAAGACACAACTTATAGATCAACATCAGTAGATTGCCATCCAATCCAGATTCTCCCTTTAGGAGAGTGAGAATAAGAGCAAAACCAGTGCCAGTGAGCCCCAAACCTCTTCTGTACTTTCTCTTTATTGCCAATTCTAACTCTAGTCTCAAGCAAAGCAACTACATTGATACTTTGTTTATTCAAAACCTCCTAATCTCTACAGCTTTCTGAGGCTCATTGAGCCCTCTAATATTCCAGGTGCAAATATTCATGGGCATGGAGGATCCTTACCAGAACCAAACCCACCCCCAGCATCATCAGCATAAGAGATCTCATCATCATCAGATGAGCCCTCACTTTCTGACATCTGTTCCAAAACTGCAAAAGCATTATCAACCCCAACCCCAGCACTCTTACTCTTTGTCTTTCTGGTGACCACTTTCCACCCTGCATTAGAATCAGGAGTGGAAGGCCTTGGTTATTAGGAGTCTTGACATGATTGGTAGGAACAACAGGAGCAGCCTGAGTCTTCTTAGGCACCCAAACCTTCTTTGTCTTCACAATTGGTTTAGACTGGTTAGAAGGTTTCCTAATACAGTCATGACCCACTTTGTTACAAGATTTACAAAAGGGTGGGGGTCCAGTCATACAACACCTTATGTTGAACAACCTTCCCAAGATCATCTTCAATCCAGACACAGTCAGGTAAAGGGATGGTAACATCCATCTCAATTAACAATCTAGCAAAAGAAATCCTGTCCTGTTTAGAGGTACAAGCATCAGCAAAGAGAGGCACACCCAGACTACTTCCAATCCAGATAAGGGAGTCAGTACTCCAGCAGTTCAAGGGCAAGTTAGGAAACTTCACCCAAATGGGAATCACCCTAAGGATCTCCTCACAGAAATCAAAAGAAGCCTTCCATGGTTTGATAATCATGGGTTTTCCAAAGAAAAGGTGTGGTCCATCAGCCAATACAACATTCTTATCTTCCACTGATTGAAATTGGATGACAAAATATCCATCATCATGTAAGAAAATCCTAGGTCGAGACACATAGTTCCAATTTGTAGCTATGTATTTCAACAAGGAAGCAATAGTGGGGGAATAGCCAACAACATACAGTATAATAGCATTGTTCCATTTAATATTCATAGTCTCAATTTCAGAAGCTTGCAATTGAACCACCTTCCTACCATTCTGAATTAAAGGAGCAACAAAAGAGAGTTGAGCACCTTTACCTGCAAGTTGAGACCCTGCAACCACTGCAGACCATGAGGTTGTCGGCACCGGCCTCTCCATGTCCAACCTTCTACTAACTGGTTCACCCATAGAAGCACGCCTATACTCAGCAATCACCTCCTATAATTCTCTCGTAACAGGGCCAGTACTAGGATGAGGAAGCAATTTAGGATCCATACCAGTAGTGTCAACAATGTCTCCACCATGTGAGGACCACTCAATAGTTCGCCCAAGAGAAAGAGCCACTCTCCTAATACGTGCCGCTGTAGTCTCACCAAGATTCTCCATCGAAGCCGCAGCTTGAAAACCAGTGGTAGGAGGAAACCCAGAACCTTGCGTAAGATCGAAGTTTCCAACACCATCACCTCTCGTAGCTTCATTTGTTCCATGTTGCTTGTCTGTTGAAGATTGCGCATCTCCCTGAGGAGTTTTAGGGTGAGATTTCTTCCTTCCCCCCATTAATGGCGGTCGGGTGCACGATAGCTTAAAACCCTAAACGTGCGCCTAGAGCATTTCTTGAGAGAGAAGAAAAGTTTTTTTAATCGAATCCATTTAATTTATTTTCAGTTGAATTTAAGAATTTAAATTAATTCAAGGTTTAATTTTAGTAAAATAATTAGCATAAATAAAAATTTATAATAATTATAATATTCAAAATTAAAATCCGAGAAAACAATTTAAATTATTAATTTTAAAATTAATTAAAATTATTTCGGAACTGGAAATTCAAATTAAAACCAAAACGTGTCAATCGTCGCAAGACGAGGCACTTGGGCTTGCGCCCAAGCCCCATCGAGCCACGAGGCCGCATCGCCCCTCGACTGACCGTTGCACAAGGTACGACTAGCAGCAGCCACGCGCAAACGCAGCAAGCCAAGCCACGCTTGCGCGCAGCCTGCTCGCCCGCATCACATCGCAGCAGTTCTCCCTCGCGAGGCATCGCTCGCTGCGCGAGCCAGCGCTCGCTGGCGCGAGGCTGTGCGCGATGTGGCGCAGCACGATTGCTTCCCACACGCCGCCCATCGCTCATCGCCCATCGCATAGCACACACGGCCAGCACCATTGCCTGGCGCGTGCACCATGCTATGTTGCTCGCTGCATTCGTACCGCACGGGCGACGAGCTCCCTTGCTCGTCGTCGCGTGCCCGCACTATACAACACCCCTTAAGGGTAACACGTAGCGTCCTTTGCTTTGTGCGTGCAACGTTTATGAGCGTTTTTCATAAAATTTTTAAATTTTTAATTTAAAATTATCGACAAATTAATAAATCATATTAATTTCATAATTTTATGGCGGAAAATCGAAAAATTATTAATCAATTAATTTCTGATTAACATGGATTCAAATCTAGGTCATAAAATTTAAAATTTTTCACAAATTAACAATTTTTATGGTGGTTTTTAATCATGGATACCTAATTAAATTGTCAATTACTTATGAAAATCAAATCAAATTCTAAATTATTCGAATTTCAACAAATTAATTACAATTACAAATTAGGTTGTATAATTAACAAGCTTTGGCATTCAAAATTGTTAAACATATACAGTAGGTCAATCAAAGATTCAAGATTTAACATCAAGGATCGCAAATATTCAATTTAACATCTTAAATTTACAAACTTTTACGTTCGAAAAACTAAAACCTCCGAAAAGTCATAGTTAGGCTTCGAATTTGGGAATTCTTGGTTCGGCCGAAAATTAGAATTTTGTCAAAATTTTAGAATGCCTTTTACATGCGGAATTGACACAAAAATCACTCGATTTGGTTGATTAACGAATAAACTGTCGAAAACTTAAGTACATATAATTAAATAAACGCAATTTGCAATTAATTAAAAATTACGAAAATTAATCACCCCTTTTAATTCTTTGCAAATTTGTAAAATTTAACCATGTTATTCAATTTAGATTATGAAAATAATAAGAGGCTCGTGATACCACTGTTAGGTTATGATATATATGAAAAACATAAATCATGCGGAAAAACCTTAATGCCAGGAAACATATTATTTACACATAATCAATTAGCATTAGATGCATACACTTTGTAGCGTGCCCTCCCTAGCTGCGCCCGAACCGAACAAGAACAAGTCTTTAGGACTCCAAGTTTCGTCCCTCCGTAGATAGTCCAAAGCACGTCCGGATCCGCCTTAAGATTGACCAACTAGAATCGCCCCTAAGGTATCATTATTTTCGGCTAAATGGGCAAGTAATGTGACTAATTTTTCTGCTCAAAAATCACAGCTTTTATTGTATGAATACTTGTTAAAAACTCTTTTTATAAATTTATGACCCTAGGCATATATTTATAGAATCATGGAAAAGGATTTCGAATCCTGTTAGAATACTAATTAATTAATTGGAATCCTTTTAGAACTCTTAAATAATTAATTTCTATCTTCTAGGATAGGGATTTAATCATAGCACGAATTCCGATAGCTTTAGGATTCGTATAGCACGCACACAAGCACGAGCACGAGCACCGCACAGCCCCCGCACATGCCTCGCGGCCCACGCGAACTGCACGGCGCCTTGGCCCAATGCTCGCAGCCCACCTGATCCGTGCGCGCGCCACGCCTAGCTGGGCCAGGCCTTACGCTGGGCCTGGCGAGGCTTTTGCGTGTGGTTTTGATGCGTATGGCTTGCTGGGCGACGGCCTGGCTTCGTGCTGGGCCTTCGTCTAGCAAGTCTCGTCCGATGCTAATTCGTACGATACGCTTCCGATTAAATTCCCGATTCCGGAATTCATTTCCGATACGAACAATATTTAACATTTCCAATTCCGGAATTAATTTCCGTTTCGAACAAATATTTAATATTTCTGTTTCCGGAATTATTTTTCGATTCCGATAATATTTCCGATTCTGACAATATTTCCGTTTCCGGCAATATTTCCGATTTCGCCAATATTTCCATTTCCGATAATATTTTGAGATACGTACCATGTTTCTGTTTCCGGCAACATCTACGACTTGGATAATATTTATATTTCCGATACGATCCATATTTCCGTTTCCGGCAATATCATCGTTTCCGGAGTATTCATTTACTTGCCTTTGACGATCTTAGCTCCCACCGAAACCAAGATCTGTCGGTTCTGAATATCCATAGATGGAGTATTTAATGCCATTAAATACTTGATCCGTTTACGTACTATTTGTGTGACCCTACGGGTTCAGTCAAGAGTAAGATGTGGATTAATATCATTAATTCCACTTGAACTGAAGCGGCCTCTAGCTAGGCATTCAGCTCACTTGATCTCACTAAATTATTAACTTGTTAATTAATACTGAACCGCATTTATTAGACTTTAACATTAAATGCATACTTGGGACAAGGGCATTATTTCCTTCAAAAAAGTCATGGACATTGTACATGCCGGGGTTTGTGGTACTCACATGAATAGGAAGATGTTGGCTCTCAAAGTCATTAGAGCTCGGTATTACTAGACTACCCTCGAGCCGGGCTGCTACTTCTTTGTCAAGAAACGTCCTATCTGTCAAAAGTGTGCGAACCTGAAGCACATTCCCCGATCCTTGCTATATTCTCAATCATCACCATGGCCATTCTCAGCTTGGGGTATCGACGTCATTGGTAAAGTCACTCCAACAGCCACCGGGGGTCATGAGTTCATACTGGTTGCAATCGATTATTTCACAAAGTGGGTCGACGCCAGGTCATTCAAAGTTTGGGTTCCAAGCCAATGGCCAAGTTCATACAGGAAAACGTGATATGCAGATCGGAGTTCCTCACGAGTTCATTAGTAACCAGGGAACCCATTTCCAAGAGAGTGTGAATATCTATTCACCGAGTACAAAATTCAACATCACCGTACTTTGCCTTACCGCCCGCAATCTAATGGGGAAGTCGAAGCAGCCAATAAGAACGTCAAATCCATCATCATGAAAATGATAACAAATTACAAAGACTGACGCCAGAAGCTGCACTTTGCATTGTGGGGGTATAGAACTTCAATTCGCACTTCAACTGGTGCAACTCCATTTTCATGTCTATTGAATGGAAGCAGTACAACCAATTGAGCTGGAAATACCTTCTCTAAGGATAGTCCTCGAAAACGAAATCCTAGAAGCTGCATGGGTACAATCAAGGTATGATGAGCTAGTCATGCTCGACGAGCGCCGACTTCAAGCCGCTCACCATGTACAAGTCTATCAGCGCCGAGCGGCCGGACATTTCAACAAGAGGGTCAGAACCCGAAACATCAAGGAAGGCGAGCTTGTCTCCAAAGTCCTTCGCAAGAGCGTCATGGACCCAAGGGGAAATTTTAGACCCAACTGGGCCTGGCCATACATTTTCAAGAAAATCCTTTCCGGGGGAGCAGTCGAATTAACAGATGTCGATGAGACTGAGTTCCGTTGTTTGACGAACCTGGATCAGCTCAAGAAGTTCTATGTCTAAATTCAAAATTCAAAATTCAAATTCAAAAAGTTTTGTATGTTAGAACTATGATTGGCCTGATTCCTTAACTGGACACGTAGGCAACCTCATTCTGAGGCCCGGCCACCTTAATACAAAAAAATTCAAAATTTTCTCAATTAAGGGAAACCTAAAAATCAAAATTCAAAATTCAATTATTGTGCAGAGCATAACCATCAAATAACTTTATCGAAGCGAATTCTATTACAAGGTTGGAATCAAGTGAAGCAAAGTTCAAAGCCTTTTCACTTCCACTAAACACACTTCCTAAACACATTTCAAAACACACTCAGAAACACATTTCCTAGAAATACAATTTCAAAACACATCAATCCTACATAGATCTGGGGTTGGGCGACTATGCTCTTGAGTCTTGGCACCTTGAGTACTATCCCCTGGCCCTTCCTTACAATCATTCATCAATCTTCCCCTTGCCCAAGCGGCGGGAGAAGGAACTTCCTAGTCTTCTAAAATGGGAGGACGACAAACCTCCTTTGGACCGAGAACGGTCAAGCACCGGACGGGCCACACTCCCATCACCTTCTTCATAATCAATTGATGCAGGGCGTCAGCTCTAGAACCTCGGGCTCCCACTGGCCCAGTGAGAGAAATGTCCCTTTGGCTTGGACCATCCATACAATATACCCCGTAGACAGAGTAGCAGGCTCGGGTGGGAATCGAATGTTCAAGAATGGTTTGGCAACCCAATACCGCCTCCAAATCTTAAGGCGATCAGCATTCAGTACAACAGGTTTCGGATGTTCCTCAGCGCAATCCGGGATCTCTTGCCTTAAGTTATACTGTCTCATCACTCGAGCAGGAGAGTAGAAGACTAACATTAAAAGGCTAGGAAACCTTAAAACAGCAGAGCCAAGTGCATATCTCATAGCAGCGATTTCCCAGCACGGAATTACCCACCTGATACAAGATCCAATCTCCGAAAGCGAACATCCCCACTCATCCAATGAAAGCCGGCCATGCATCAATGGCCGCACGTTGAATCCCTTCCTATAATAGCTTGCCATGTTCTCTGGTGGTGCCAGCAACATGAGTCTCTCCATAAGCCAGACCTTGGGGAAAATACATGAAAGCAATTCAAAATTCAAAGTTCTAAATACAAGTACAAATTTCAATATACAAGAAAACCCAGATCCTTACTTGGAGTAGCACAGGGCTTCCCGGTGGCATAAAAGAGGGGTCCGGTTTCAGCATATCAAGGCCTAACAATGTCTCGCCAATCGCAAGCGGCATTGGGTCCCTACTACAAGAAAACCGCTCAACAATCTCTATTAGGGAGGCATCTCCATTGCCAAACCCCTTCTTCGAAAAGAGGAAGCAAGCAAAGATACAAAAACTCAAAGCCCTTAAGCGGTAGACCTTGGGGACATCAGGACCAGCAAAATAGGCGATAAAGAGGGACAAATCCACCCCTCGGCCATATACAACAATACTCAAAAGTGGGGGCTTCAGGCCCAAATACCTCTCGAAAGCCAGAAAAAAAAGTGTTCCTCAACACTAGGCATGCAAGGCTCTATCATAAGGGGCCATCCCAATATAGCACTAAACTCTTCAGGGAGGGGACATACCTCGTTGATACCAAAGCGGAAAACGTGGTGAATCGGATCTCAAACCTCCAAGGTAGCATGAATGAAATACATGTCAAGCTTTACGAACCGGAAGGAGACGAGCACCCCAAGATGCATGCCATCTAGCTCCTTTTTCTCCAGTTTGCCTAGCGAACCAAGACAAGAGTTCAAGGCACTTTCAAAAGATACACCCATTTGCTTCCTTTTTGTGAAGAAGTAAAGGTGAAGAAGAGCAGAGAAGGATTGGTGCAAGGAATATGATCTGGAATGCTCCTTATTTATACAAAAACCAGCACTTATAGAGGTACTCGAAAGGGCCACCTGTGTTGGGCGCCCAAGACTGCGTCAGGCGCGGGTCCTACAAGAAGGAATAGCCCAACGTCTGCTTTATGACTCCAAGTACACACTCTTCATGGCATTGTAAAAACAAATCAGCTCCAGTGATTTATGCCGAGTATTCCAGAAGTCGCAAGCTGCGCAATTTCAAGCAGTCCGAAACAGCACGGGTCAATTTCGGGTCAATTTGTTCAAAATTCAAAGCATTCTAGTCCTAGATCGGCGTCCTAAGGCGAGTCAGCATATGCATGAGCAAAAGTTGAATATACTTTGACTTCCGCTTTCTCTAACCAAAAAAACCTCAGTCAAAGTGGGGGATTATAGTGGGTATATACACCAGAAAAAATGGGCAAATGTTTTTTAAAGTCAGCATGTGGATGAACAAAAGATGAATATACTTTGACTTGCGCTTTTGCTAACCAAAAAACCTCAGTCAAAGTGGGGGCTTATAGTTGGAATATACACCCAAAAAAATGGGCACATTTTTTTTAGAGTCATCATGTGCATGAGCAAAAGTTGAATATACTTTGACTTGCGCTTTTTCTGACAAAAAAACCTCAGTCAAAGTGGGGGCTTATAGTGGGTATATACATCCAAAAAAATGGGCAATTTTTTTTTTCATTTTGCATGCATACATATAGACACAAATTTCAAAATGCACACACAACGCATACGAAATTCAATTTAAAACCTTGCAAGAAAACAATCATACAAACTCAAAATACAAAATTCAAGATTCAAATACAAAAACCATACAAAATCCAAAATTCAAACCACACAAATCCAAGTACAAGAAACAAACTACAAATATCCATACGAAAATCCTCATACAAAAGCCCAACCGAGGCAAAGCTAGGACTCGCTACTATGCAAGATCAGTCCGAGTCATCCTCAGCTACAATCTCAATCACAGGCTCCTTGTTCCTGTTTCGGCTCATGTACCGCTCCAACTCCTGGTCTAGCTCTGTCCCGGGGGTAACTGGCTCCTGCTCTGAAATACGAAGGGTAACGGAAGGCCGCTGAGGTCCGTGCTGATAGGGAGGAAACTGATAAGACTGTTGGGTCATCATAAACCGACGCTGCATCTCCAAATCCGGAGCCTGGCGCCACCCCTCCATCTCATACCACTGAGCCCAAGACTTTGCACCCAAAGGATGAGAACTGCTCGCTCCTAAATGGACACCAGGGGAAGGCGTGAAAGGCATCTGGCCTCCTGTACCCCCAAAAGAGTACGAATGCATGCTAGGCTGAGCAGAAGTACAGGGGTTATCTCCCCAACAAACATTCGAGTGCCTCTGGCAAGTGACATTACTGGGACCCGGGCCTAAGCTCTGCCCGATCTTCTCCCTCGAAGTACCAACCTCAAGACCCTTGTCCTCGGATTCCCTGCGACCTCGACGGCGCTCCTATACAAGATTCAAAGTTCAAGCATTAGATATCCATTTACAAGTTTCAAGAGTACAAACACCTCAGAATCAATAAACTCACTTCTCTTCCCTGGACAGCAAGCTTCTTGGTCAGATTGACACAATGCTTCTTCTAAGAGTCAATCAAGAGCATCCAACGACGCACTCTTGCCCGAGGCGCCTACATACAAAATTAAAAATTAATTTCCAGATACAAGATTACAACCAATTTCAAGAAAATATAAAGGCACATATATCTGCATAGTACTCTGGAAGGGCATCGATCGCCTTCCGATCTGGAGGAGAGGCCATCGGAACAGTAACCTCCACATGCTCCCCATCTGAGTACACATAGCTAAGAACCCTGTTAGCATAGGGAACATCCTCCGGGTCGATCTCCTCGTCCTACAAGCAAAACATACAAAGACCCAGTTACACAAAATTCAAGAATACAAAAATACAAGAATGCAAGAATACAAGAATACAAAATCCAAAAACTCACTGGCGGCACAAAGCGAACAGGTGGAGCAAGTCTCAACAAGAGGTATTCATAGCGTTTCCTTTTATCTACAAAATTCTCCCACGGGAGGTAAATGGACTCGCCACCTGGCTCCGCATAGATCCGAGCTACATCAACAGTCTTCGCCAACATGGACTCCGGAGGATCCAAAGGGACAAACCTGCCTCCTGCACTATGCTGAGGAGTCACCCGCTCACCCAGGTACCACATGGGGCGATAAATCCCCGGGAACAGCACCTGCCGTCCGGACAAGTAATAGGCTCGCATGGCCGAAGCAGGTGTGGGCACAGCAGCAAAAGGGCACCAAACCACCTACAAGACAGATTGCTCTGTCAATATACAAAGTACAAAGGGGATAAGATCCCACACAATACAAAATGCACCTCTCTAGAAGGCAAAACCCGCAAAGCCTTGCAAAAGGTCGCTAAAGTCACACTCTTGCGCACCGCTCCTTCCCAAGAGGCAGCAAACGGATAAGCCGCAACCCTGGGGCAATTTGGCGCCAAGCCCGAAAAATGCTCATACGCCCTAATCTTCAAAAGAAAGCAAGACATCAGTCAGTCTCATGCATACAAGATTATACATTAAAACATGCTAGTACAAAATAAAAAATACAAGGAGTCTCAAATACCTCCAACACCTTCCACAAGGCAGCTACGCTCGCCGAGATATCCTGGGGAGTCCGGGAAGCATTCTTCATCTCATACAAGAGGTGGCCATATGCCAAGCCACCCCAGTTGAGGCCTGAAACATCCCTCAAGTCGCTTAGAGACTTCAAAAGCCCACTAGCACGTGGCTATTCCTACCAGGGGCAACTACTTGACCTACAAGAGCTAGAAGGAATAGCCGAACCCTCTGCTTCATTGTCATGCCTTGCATACGAAGCCCAGTCATAATCAACTCCACGGAAGCAGAGGTGCTATCTCAAGGCGGATCCAGTCCCTGACACCCTCCGAATTCCATCTTAGGTCGGAGTCGAAAAACACTCCCTCTCAGAAAACGGGAGACCAGTGATCATGGAGAACTGGTCCAAAGCTCCTCCCACATCGCCCGAGTCTCCTCGACGTTAAGAATGGTCGGAGAAATGGTCCAAAGCTCCTTCAGACACCAAAAAGTTCCCATCCCTTCCCTATCAGTCTACAAAAAGGGTGGATCCATACAAACCTATACAAGTTCAAATAGCAAGTCCAAAGCACAGTACAAGGCATACCAAGCCAGCGCGTGGCCGCTTAGACAAGTGAAACTCTGGGTGGAATACAAGGTCTGAGGACTACCAACCGTCCCCCTCAAAAACGGGTCTTCCCCTCGGTACCATACCAGCAGGCAGTAGATCCGCCTCAGCCGCTTCATTGTCCGAAGCGTCCTCCATAGCCACTCGAATGGTCGAACGTTCGTAAAGTTTCCTCCGAGTGTGACGTGGCAAACTTAAACATTCAAAACACAAAAAATCAACATCCAAGCCCGGGGGCTATCTTATACTAGCCCGCACAAAAATTAAGAGTCTAAAAATCGCCAGTGGCAATGCAAGATTAGCCAGGGACCTCCATTTCAAAAGAATATTAAAAGTTCTACACCAACACCTAGGCTATCCGTGCCAAAGCAAGTATTCAAATTCTACACCAACGCCTAGGCTATCCGTGCCAAATCAGGTATTCAAGTTCTACACCAATGCCTAGGTTATCCATGCCGAAGCAGGTATTCGAATTCTACAAAAACGCCTAGGCTATCCCAGGTTAAAGATTATAACTTTTTACGCTAAAATTATCATCTTTAATAAGCTTCATGACTTGAGATTGATTCTAGTTTAAAGAAAAGTTGATCCCTTTTAAACGTACATCATTAAATATTGAATATATAACTTGTATATTGAACATAGAAATTTGGATGTTCATATGTTCTAGTTTGGAAAAGGGTTTGCACTTTTACACACATCCTTGAACTTGCATAAAGTTAAAGCTTTTTGAAGATTTGAATGATGATTGTTGTAAGAATACTTTCAAGAAAATATAAAGGCACATATATCTGCATAGTACTCTGGAAGGGCATCGGTCGCCTTCCGATCTGGAGGAGAGGCCATCGGAACAGTAACCTCCACATGCTCCCCATCTGAGTACACATAGCTAAGAACCCTGTTAGCATAAGGAACATCCTCCGGGTCGATCTCCTCGTCCTACAAGCAAAACATACAAAGACCCAGTTACACAAAATTCAAGAATACAAAAATACAAGAATGCAAGAATACAAGAATACAAAATCCAAAAACTTACTGGCGGCACAAAGCGAACAGGTGGAGCAAGTCTCAACAAGAGGTATTCATAGCGTTTCCTTTTATCTACAAAATTCTCCCACGGGAGGTAAATGGACTCGCCACCTGGCTCCGCATAGATCCGAGCTACATCAACAGTCTTCGCCAACATGGACTCCGGAGGATCCAAAGGGACAAACCTGCCTCCTGCACTATGCTGAGGAGTCACCCGCTCACCCAGGTACCACATGGGGCGATAAATCCCCGGGAACAGCACCTGCCGTCCGGACAAGTAATAGGCTCGCATGGCCGAAGCAGGTGTGGGCACAGCAGCAAAAGGGCACCAAACCACCTACAAGACAGATTGCTCTGTCAATATACAAAGTACAAAGGGGATAGGATCCCACACAATACAAAATGCACCTCTCTAGAAGGCAAAACCCGCAAAGCCTTTCAAAAGGTCGCTAAAGTCACACTCTTGCGCACCGCTCCTTCCCAAGAGGCAGCAAACGGATAAGCCGCAACCCTGGGGCAATTTGGCGCCAAGCCCGAAAAATGCTCATACGCCCTAATCTTCAAAAGAAAGCAAGACATCAGTCAGTCTCATGCATACAAGATTATACATTAAAACATGCTAGTACAAAATAAAAAATACAAGGAGTCTCAAATACCTCCAACACCTTCCACAAGGCAGCTACGCTCGCCGAGATATCCTGGGGAGTCCGGGAAGCATTCTTCATCTCATACAAGAGGTGGCCATATGCCAAGCCACCCCAGTTGAGGCCTGAAACATCCCTCAAGTCGCTTAGAGACTTCAAAAGCCCACTAGCACGTGGCTATTCCTACCAGGGGCAACTACTTGACCTACAAGAGCTAGAAGGAATAGCCGAACCCTCTGCTTCATTGTCATGCCTTGCATACGAAGCCCAGTCATAATCAACTCCACGGAAGCAGAGGTGCTATCTCAAGGCGGATCCAGTCCCTGACACCCTCCGAATTCCATCTTAGGTCGGAGTCGAAAAACACTCCCTCTCAGAAAACGGGAGACCAGTGATCATGGAGAACTGGTCCAAAGCTCCTCCCATATCGCCCGAGTCTCCTCGACGTTAAGAATGGTCGGAGAAATGGTCCAAAGCTCCTTCAGACACCAAAAAGTTCCCATCCCTTCCCTATCAGTCTACAAAAAGGGTGGATCCATACAAACCTATACAAGTTCAAATAGCAAGTCCAAAGCACAGTACAAGGCATACCAAGCCAGCGCGTGGCCGCTTAGACAAGTGAAACTCTGGGTGGAATACAAGGTCTGAGGACTACCAACCGTCCCCCTCAAAAACGGGTCTTCCCCTCGGTACCATACCAGCAGGCAGTAGATCCGCCTGAGCCGCTTCATTGTCCGAAGCGTCCTCCATAGCCACTCGAATGGTCGAACGTTCGTAAAGTTTCCTCCGAGTGTGACGTGGCAAACTTAAACATTCAAAACACAAAAAATCAACATCCAAGCCCGGGGGCTATCTTATACTAGCCCGCACAAAAATTAAGAGTCTAAAAATCGCCAGTGGCAATGCAAGATTAGCCAGGGACCTCCATTTCAAAAGAATATTAAAAGTTCTACACCAACACCTAGGCTATCCGTGCCAAAGCAAGTATTCAAATTCTACACCAACGCCTAGGCTATCCGTGCCAAATCAGGTATTCAAGTTCTACACCAATGCCTAGGTTATCCATGCCGAAGCAGGTATTCGAATTCTACAAAAACGCCTAGGCTATCCCAGGTTAAAGATTATAACTTTTTACGCTAAAATTATCATCTTTAATAAGCTTCATGACTTGAGATTGATTCTAGTTTAAAGAAAAGTTGATCCCTTTTAAACGTACATCATTAAATATTGAATATATAACTTGTATATTGAACATAGAAATTTGGATGTTCATATGTTCTAGTTTGGAAAAGGGTTTGCACTTTTACACACATCCTTGAACTTGCATAAAGTTAAAGCTTTTTGAAGATTTGAATGATGATTGTTGTAAGAATACTTTCAAGAAAATATAAAGGCACATATATCTGCATAGTACTCTGGAAGGGCATCGGTCGCCTTCCGATCTGGAGGAGAGGCCATCGGAACAGTAACCTCCACATGCTCCCCATCTGAGTACACATAGCTAAGAACCCTGTTAGCATAAGGAACATCCTCCGGGTCGATCTCCTCGTCCTACAAGCAAAACATACAAAGACCCAGTTACACAAAATTCAAGAATACAAAAATTCAAGAATGCAAGAATACAAGAATACAAAATCCAAAAACTTACTGGCGGCACAAAGCGAACAGGTGGAGCAAGTCTCAACAAGAGGTATTCATAGCGTTTCCTTTTATCTACAAAATTCTCCCACGGGAGGTAAATGGACTCGCCACCTGGCTCCGCATAGATCCGAGCTACATCAACAGTCTTCGCCAACATGGACTCCGGAGGATCCAAAGGGACAAACCTGCCTCCTGCACTATGCTGAGGAGTCACCCGCTCACCCAGGTACCACATGGGGCGATAAATCCCCGGGAACAGCACCTGCCGTCCGGACAAGTAATAGGCTCGCATGGCCGAAGCAGGTGTGGGCACAGCAGCAAAAGGGCACCAAACCACCTACAAGACAGATTGCTCTGTCAATATACAAAGTACAAAGGGGATAAGATCCCACACAATACAAAATGCACCTCTCTAGAAGGCAAAACCCGCAAAGCCTTGCAAAAGGTCGCTAAAGTCACACTCTTGCGCACCGCTCCTTCCCAAGAGGCAGCAAACGGATAAGCCGCAACCCTGGGGCAATTTGGCGCCAAGCCCGAAAAATGCTCATACGCCCTAATCTTCAAAAGAAAGCAAGACATCAGTCAGTCTCATGCATACAAGATTATACATTAAAACATGCTAGTACAAAATAAAAAATACAAGGAGTCTCAAATACCTCCAACACCTTCCACAAGGCAGCTACGCTCGCCGAGATATCCTGGGGAGTCCGGGAAGCATTCTTCATCTCATACAAGAGGTGGCCATATGCCAAGCCACCCCAGTTGAGGCCTGAAACATCCCTCAAGTCGCTTAGAGACTTCAAAAGCCCACTAGCACGTGGCTATTCCTACCAGGGGCAACTACTTGACCTACAAGAGCTAGAAGGAATAGCCGAACCCTCTGCTTCATTGTCATGCCTTGCATACGAAGCCCAGTCATAATCAACTCCACGGAAGCAGAGGTGCTATCTCAAGGCGGATCCAGTCCCTGACACCCTCCGAATTCCATCTTAGGTCGGAGTCGAAAAACACTCCCTCTCAGAAAACGGGAGACCAGTGATCATGGAGAACTGGTCCAAAGCTCCTCCCATATCGCCCGAGTCTCCTCGACGTTAAGAATGGTCGGAGAAATGGTCCAAAGCTCCTTCAGACACCAAAAAGTTCCCATCCCTTCCCTATCAGTCTACAAAAAGGGTGGATCCATACAAACCTATACAAGTTCAAATAGCAAGTCCAAAGCACAGTACAAGGCATACCAAGCCAGCGCGTGGCCGCTTAGACAAGTGAAACTCTGGGTGGAATACAAGGTCTGAGGACTACCAACCGTCCCCCTCAAAAACGGGTCTTCCCCTCGGTACCATACCAGCAGGCAGTAGATCCGCCTCAGCCGCTTCATTGTCCGAAGCGTCCTCCATAGCCACTCGAATGGTCGAACGTTCGTAAAGTTTCCTCCGAGTGTGACGTGGAAAACTTAAACATTCAAAACACAAAAAATCAACATCCAAGCCCGGGGGCTATCTTATACTAGCCCGCACAAAAATTAAGAGTCTAAAAATCGCCAGTGGCAATGCAAGATTAGCCAGGGACCTCCATTTCAAAAGAATATTAAAAGTTCTACACCAACACCTAGGCTATCCGTGCCAAAGCAAGTATTCAAATTCTACACCAACGCCTAGGCTATCCGTGCCAAATCAGGTATTCAAGTTCTACACCAATGCCTAGGTTATCCATGCCGAAGAAGGTATTCGAATTCTACAAAAACGCCTAGGCTATCCCAGGTTAAAGATTATAACTTTTTACGCTAAAATTATCATCTTTAATAAGCTTCATGACTTGAGATTGATTCTAGTTTAAAGAAAAGTTGATCCCTTTTAAACGTACATCATTAAATATTGAATATATAACTTGTATATTGAACATAGAAATTTGGATGTTCATATGTTCTAGTTTGGAAAAGGGTTTGCACTTTTACACACATCCTTGAACTTGCATAAAGTTAAAGCTTTTTGAAGATTTGAATGATGATTGTTGTAAGAATACTTTCAAGAAAATATAAAGGCACATATATCTGCATAGTACTCTGGAAGGGCATCGGTCGCCTTCCGATCTGGAGGAGAGGCCATCGGAACAGTAACCTCCACATGCTCCCCATCTGAGTACACATAGCTAAGAACCCTGTTAGCATAAGGAACATCCTCCGGGTCGATCTCCTCGTCCTACAAGCAAAACATACAAAGACCCAGTTACACAAAATTCAAGAATACAAAAATACAAGAATGCAAGAATACAAGAATACAAAATCCAAAAACTTACTGGCGGCACAAAGCGAACAGGTGGAGCAAGTCTCAACAAGAGGTATTCATAGCGTTTCCTTTTATCTACAAAATTCTCCCACGGGAGGTAAATGGACTCGCCACCTGGCTCCGCATAGATCCGAGCTACATCAACAGTCTTCGCCAACATGGACTCCGGAGGATCCAAAGGGACAAACCTGCCTCCTGCACTATGCTGAGGAGTCACCCGCTCACCCAGGTACCACATGGGGCGATAAATCCCCGGGAACAGCACCTGCCGTCCGGACAAGTAATAGGCTCGCATGGCCGAAGCAGGTGTGGGCACAGCAGCAAAAGGGCACCAAACCACCTACAAGACAGATTGCTCTGTCAATATACAAAGTACAAAGGGGATAAGATCCCACACAATACAAAATGCACCTCTCTAGAAGGCAAAACCCGCAAAGCCTTTCAAAAGGTCGCTAAAGTCACACTCTTGCGCACCGCTCCTTCCCAAGAGGCAGCAAACGGATAAGCCGCAACCCTGGGGCAATTTGGCGCCAAGCCCGAAAAATGCTCATACGCCCTAATCTTCAAAAGAAAGCAAGACATCAGTCAGTCTCATGCATACAAGATTATACATTAAAACATGCTAGTACAAAATAAAAAATACAAGGAGTCTCAAATACCTCCAACACCTTCCACAAGGCAGCTACGCTCGCCGAGATATCCTGGGGAGTCCGGGAAGCATTCTTCATCTCATACAAGAGGTGGCCATATGCCAAGCCACCCCAGTTGAGGCCTGAAACATCCCTCAAGTCGCTTAGAGACTTCAAAAGCCCACTAGCACGTGGCTATTCCTACCAGGGGCAACTACTTGACCTACAAGAGCTAGAAGGAATAGCCGAACCCTCTGCTTCATTGTCATGCCTTGCATACGAAGCCCAGTCATAATCAACTCCACGGAAGCAGAGGTGCTATCTCAAGGCGGATCCAGTCCCTGACACCCTCCGAATTCCATCTTAGGTCGGAGTCGAAAAACACTCCCTCTCAGAAAACGGGAGACCAGTGATCATGGAGAACTGGTCCAAAGCTCCTCCCATATCGCCCGAGTCTCCTCGACGTTAAGAATGGTCGGAGAAATGGTCCAAAGCTCCTTCAGACACCAAAAAGTTCCCATCCCTTCCCTATCAGTCTACAAAAAGGGTGGATCCATACAAACCTATACAAGTTCAAATAGCAAGTCCAAAGCACAGTACAAGGCATACCAAGCCAGCGCGTGGCCGCTTAGACAAGTGAAACTCTGGGTGGAATACAAGGTCTGAGGACTACCAACCGTCCCCCTCAAAAACGGGTCTTCCCCTCGGTACCATACCAGCAGGCAGTAGATCCGCCTCAGCCGCTTCATTGTCCGAAGCGTCCTCCATAGCCACTCGAATGGTCGAACGTTCGTAAAGTTTCCTCCGAGTGTGACGTGGAAAACTTAAACATTCAAAACACAAAAAATCAACATCCAAGCCCGGGGGCTATCTTATACTAGCCCGCACAAAAATTAAGAGTCTAAAAATCGCCAGTGGCAATGCAAGATTAGCCAGGGACCTCCATTTCAAAAGAATATTAAAAGTTCTACACCAACACCTAGGCTATCCGTGCCAAAGCAAGTATTCAAATTCTACACCAACGCCTAGGCTATCCGTGCCAAATCAGGTATTCAAGTTCTACACCAATGCCTAGGTTATCCATGCCGAAGCAGGTATTCGAATTCTACAAAAACGCCTAGGCTATCCCAGGTTAAAGATTATAACTTTTTACGCTAAAATTATCATCTTTAATAAGCTTCATGACTTGAGATTGATTCTAGTTTAAAGAAAAGTTGATCCCTTTTAAACGTACATCATTAAATATTGAATATATAACTTGTATATTGAACATAGAAATTTGGATGTTCATATGTTCTAGTTTGGAAAAGGGTTTGCACTTTTACACACATCCTTGAACTTGCATAAAGTTAAAGCTTTTTGAAGATTTGAATGATGATTGTTGTAAGAATACTTTCAAGAAAATATAAAGGCACATATATCTGCATAGTACTCTGGAAGGGCATCGGTCGCCTTCCGATCTGGAGGAGAGGCCATCGGAACAGTAACCTCCACATGCTCCCCATCTGAGTACACATAGCTAAGAACCCTGTTAGCATAAGGAACATCCTCCGGGTCGATCTCCTCGTCCTACAAGCAAAACATACAAAGACCCAGTTACACAAAATTCAAGAATACAAAAATACAAGAATGCAAGAATACAAGAATACAAAATCCAAAAACTTACTGGCGGCACAAAGCGAACAGGTGGAGCAAGTCTCAACAAGAGGTATTCATAGCGTTTCCTTTTATCTACAAAATTCTCCCACGGGAGGTAAATGGACTCGCCACCTGGCTCCGCATAGATCCGAGCTACATCAACAGTCTTCGCCAACATGGACTCCGGAGGATCCAAAGGGACAAACCTGCCTCCTGCACTATGCTGAGGAGTCACCCGCTCACCCAGGTACCACATGGGGCGATAAATCCCCGGGAACAGCACCTGCCGTCCGGACAAGTAATAGGCTCGCATGGCCGAAGCAGGTGTGGGCACAGCAGCAAAAGGGCACCAAACCACCTACAAGACAGATTGCTCTGTCAATATACAAAGTACAAAGGGGATAAGATCCCACACAATACAAAATGCACCTCTCTAGAAGGCAAAACCCGCAAAGCCTTTCAAAAGGTCGCTAAAGTCACACTCTTGCGCACCGCTCCTTCCCAAGAGGCAGCAAACGGATAAGCCGCAACCCTGGGGCAATTTGGCGCCAAGCCCGAAAAATGCTCATACGCCCTAATCTTCAAAAGAAAGCAAGACATCAGTCAGTCTCATGCATACAAGATTATACATTAAAACATGCTAGTACAAAATAAAAAATACAAGGAGTCTCAAATACCTCCAACACCTTCCACAAGGCAGCTACGCTCGCCGAGATATCCTGGGGAGTCCGGGAAGCATTCTTCATCTCATACAAGAGGTGGCCATATGCCAAGCCACCCCAGTTGAGGCCTGAAACATCCCTCAAGTCGCTTAGAGACTTCAAAAGCCCACTAGCACGTGGCTATTCCTACCAGGGGCAACTACTTGACCTACAAGAGCTAGAAGGAATAGCCGAACCCTCTGCTTCATTGTCATGCCTTACATACGAAGCCCAGTCATAATCAACTCCACGGAAGCAGAGGTGCTATCTCAAGGCGGATCCAGTCCCTGACACCCTCCGAATTCCATCTTAGGTCGGAGTCGAAAAACACTCCCTCTCAGAAAACGGGAGACCAGTGATCATGGAGAACTGGTTCAAAGCTCCTCCCATATCGCCCGAGTCTCCTCGACGTTAAGAATGGTCGGAGAAATGGTCCAAAGCTCCTTTAGAGACCAAAAAGTTCCCATCCCTTCCCTATCAGTCTACAAAAAGGGTGGATCCATACAAACCTATACAAGTTCAAATAGCAAGTCCAAAGCACAGTACAAGGCATACCAAGCCAGCGCGTGGCCGCTTAGACAAGTGAAACTCTGGGTGGAATACAAGGTCTGAGGACTACCAACCGTCCCCCTCAAAAACGGGTCTTCCCCTCGGTACCATACCAGCAGGAAGTAGATCCGCCTGAGCCGCTTCATTGTCCGAAGCTTCCTCCGTAGCCACTCGAATGGTCGAACGTTCGTAAAGTTTCCTCCGAGTGTGACGAGGCATACTTAAACATTCAAAACACAAAAAATCAACATCCAAGCCCGGGGGCTATCTTATACTAGCCCGCACAAAAATTAAGAGTCTAAAAATCGCCAGTGGCAATGCAAGTTTAGCCAGGGACCTCCATTTCAAACGAATATTAAAAGTTCTACACTAAAGCCTAGGCTATCCGTGCCAAAGCAAGTATTCAAATTCTACACCAACGCCTAGGATATCCGTGCCAAATCAGGTATTCAAGTTCTACACCAACGCCTAGGTTATCCATGCCGAAGCAGGTATTCGAATTCTACAAAAACGCCTAGGCTATCCCAGGTTAAAGATTATAACTTTTTACGCTAAAATTATCATCTTTAATAAGCTTCATGACTTGAGATTGATTCTAGTTTAAAGAAAAGTTGATCCCTTTTAAACGTACATCATTAAATATTGAATATATAACTTGTATATTGAACATAGAAATTTGGATGTTCATATATTCTAGTTTGGAAAAGGGTTTGCACTTTTACAAACATCCTTGAACTTGCATAAAGTTAAAGCTTTTTGAAGATTTGAATGATGATTGTTGTAAGAACACTTTCAAGAATGAAAGCCTTGACTTACTAATCATGTTTTCTGAAAAACAAAGCATAAAGATTGAAACTATAACCTTGGAAATGGAGTATGGAATACCATTTAAGAAGGATTCAACCATGAAACCCCTTAAAGGTTACTCCTTTTTGTAAGAACCTAGTTTGTACGAGTTTTTAACTCCATAAACGTCATTGGTTTATTAGAAAATATTGAAGATTAATGCATAAAGATGAGATTTTAGGGACTCGGATTACCTAGATTTTCTAGGTTGAAGCCTCCAAAATTATTTCCTAATTTCTTGAATAATAGAATTTGTAAGTGATTTTTGAAAGATTGAATTTTCGAGGATTTAGAAAGCGAGGATTGATTTTAGCATTATGACGTTAAGTGTTTTTTAAATTTTTTTTCTCCTCTTCATTTCTAGAAAAATGAGGGGTTTATATAGAAAAATGGATGGAAAAGGTGCCAAAAGAAATGCGCCTGGCACAGATGCCTTGTTGGGGCCTAGCGCACCGACTGCTTTCGAAAAGTACGAGGTGCGTGCTATTTGTACTGCAATGGGACTGTGCTTTACTTGGGGAGGTAATTTTTACGATTTTGTACGCGTCACTTTGCAATTTTGCGGGTCGGAGCGCGGGATGTCGGGTTTGTCGGTCGGCGCCCAAATTTTGATTTCTTTATGTCATTTTGATTGGAAACATGATTCGGAGACCAGTGGTGATATTCTTTCGAGAGTTTGTGTTTGGATTTCAGAATTGTATTTTGGAAATTGAATTTTTTACCAAGTTCCGGGATAGGAACGAACTTGGGAATTGGATTTTGGATATTTTGACTTGGAATAATTTTATTATATTTTAACAATTGGAACTTCTGCTCGGAGTTGCACCAACCTTAAAGCTAGGCTAATGGTTTCATAATCGGCCCTAAGGGGAGACGCAAATTATGTGTCCACAGGCGGTAAGGGAGCAAGCTTTTTGCGGAATAAATTCAGAGGGCTCCTGAAGCACGAGCGAGAAAAGGTTTCTGAAGGGAGCACTCTTGTCTATTGGAAAAAGAGTGGGACGCGAGCATCGATCGGGCATTTGTGTGCGCACAAAAATCCCAAGTGGGGACTCACAACGCAAGTATATTTTCTCGGGAGACTTTGTTGAGTCTAGAAAACTTAAAAAAGTACACGTGACATCACAATATCAGTAACGACTTACAACAAAGCTAATGATTAAGCAAAGACAACTTCTAGTGAGAGGTATTGGTTCATACCCCTTGTAGACACCTAAATCGTGTCTCCCCTAATGGGATGATGAGTATACTATTATCCTTGCTAGGTTGTTGGTGAAACTCCGTGCGGAAGTCCCAATTGCTAAAATGTATTCCAAAATCCAAAGTCCAATTCCCGAGCCCGTTCCCATTACGGAACTCGGTACAAAATTCAATTTCCAAAAATCAATTTCAAAATCCAAACATAATCTCACCCAATGGACCTCTCCATTAGTGTTAAAAGGCCTTGTCCAGTCAAAATGACATTAAGCAATCCAAAATCGGTCGTCGACCCACAAAACCGAGCATGCCAGGCCCCGAGCCATAAAACCGATTTTAAACACGAAATCAAAATTCAAAAACGGCTTGTTTTTAGACGCAGATCAAGCCTTAATCCCCAAGAAAACACTACGTGCCAAAGTCGTACAAACTGTACCAAAGTACAGCAATACAAGACAAGGGCAAGGACGGCGTCATCGTCCTTGCTTTGGCGGATTCTGGGCCACGTCACCTGCGCCAGGCGTAACTGGCTTTTGGATTTTAGCCGCTTAATCCCCTATTTAATCCCTAATTTTCTAAAGCATTTTGGGAGGCAGATTATCAACATATCGTCGTAATCTCGAAATTCTCTCTCAAAATCAAAATACAAAATCAAGTTATAATCTACAATTTCCTTCACAATTCCAAACATTTAAGAAATTGGGAGCACTAATCGTAAAGCTAACCTAGTCCTAAATACGTAATTCTAAATCCCTAATCAAATCTACAATGCTTTCTACTCTTCTATATTTCTAAATACAATTCCAAGGATGGTATCATTTGGGATCATTCCCATGATTAACTAGGAAAAGCATGTCAAAGGTGTCATCTTTTGGGAGGTTTCACTCTTGAAATCCTTCCCAAATGATTGTCTAAGCACCATTTCAATAATGACATACAAGATTCAATCATTGATTTCAAAAATGATTATTAAGTTGATGCTTTTATTCTTAAAAGTGTTACATACAACAATCACACACTTTTACAAAATTCAAACCTTTTCAAAAGTTCAATGATGTTTATGAAAAGTGAAACTCCTTTTCTAAACTAGAACCTATGAACATTCATCTTTTATGTTCAAATACAAGTCCCATTTTCAATATTCTATGATGTTTAAGGTTGTTTGTAATCACTTCCTTAAACTAGAATCAATTTCAAAGTTATGGAGCACATTAAAGTTGAGATCTTTTAACATTAAAAGGTTTTAACTATAAGAATTAAGCCTCCTAAGTTCAATATTCAAGTTCAATGTTCAAGTTCAATTTCAATATCCAAAATCTAAGATACTTTATGATGAGTAACTCATCCTAAAGTGGAGATTTTGAGACTTGAATTCGTGTCGGACGCACTTATTATTAAGTAGTCGTTTGGCGTTCGGATCTCAAATGCAATAATACAATTTCAATAACGCAATTTTAATACCGCACATTTCAATACCACATTCAATATGGCTCCTTTCAATATCGCATTTCAATAATGCACCTTTCAATATCGCACCTTTATTCTTGCAATTTCAATTCCCCAATCTTTACTCACCTTATTTCCTTATTTTTAAGGTGATGTGGTTTTGTACGCACTTTCAATATTTCCTTTACTTATTGTGATGATTCTTTACTTTTTTATTGCTTTCATTACCTCACATGCTAAATTCAACAAAATACAAAAGGTTACATCACGCTTAACAAAGATAATTCTTGGACCAATCGGCCTTAGGTTCCTTTAATTAACTTTAAAGCAAAGTGACCACATACAAGTAGCAATTTCTATGTTCTAAAATACATGTTCCAACCAACCTAGCGTCAAAATTAGGATTATCCGAAAACGATCCTTGTCATGTACACGAATATATTTTCAAAAGCTCACAAAATAAGCATTTCATTCCCTTGCCCGGATCTCACCCATCCGTTCCTAACATTCAATGCCTTATCCATGAGAGTCAACTTTGGTCTTTCCAAACCGGAACCTTAAATATTGTTTGGTGGCGATCCTTCGAAATTCAAAACCTACAAAACCTGTAGGGGAATTCAAAGTTCAAATATTCGACGGAAAAAAAACCCCTACGCCCCTTATAAAGGTTTATTTGGAATTAGCTAAAACTGCCTAGAAACTTAAAAGAAAAGTTGAAAGCTTAGATAAGGAAAATAAAAGGAAAAATAACAACAGTACAAAGCAAGGAAGGTTTGGATTCTAACATTCTCCCCCACTAAAGATGTCAACGTCCTCGACAGCTTACAAGATTACAAAAGAAACTAAAGAAAATAATAACATAGTAGATCCGCTTTAGTGTTTGGTTGAGGTGGTTGCGCGTTTTCGGAGCTTGGTGTTGGCGGGGGTGTTGATGTTGCCATTAGAATATTCTTCATGTGGATGGTAGGGTTTGATCCTGCTAACATGCAATATAGGGTGTATCTTCATCCAATTAGGAGGGTCAACCATGTAAGCAATTTTACCAATTCGTTTAGTGATGCGGATGGGGCCTTCATATTTCCTGATGAATGTGAGAAGGTCAAAAACAGGACGGGGTTTAAGAAAATGGCCCAAACTACTTTCCCCTCTACATATGGCAATCATATTAAGTAAATAGGAACAAACTGTGGGCGTTACCCTCTCTTTACTAGTCTTTAGGAGTTGCCATTGAGTTTTACAACGACATTGAAGAAAAATGACAAAACCCGGTTATCGTGATATGCCTGGAATGCAAACATATTTGACTCACAACGAGCATAGGTTCCTTTGTGATCCCTGTTGTCGACATCTCTCAACGTACATCCAATGGAGTAGATAATGAGATATCAGAGGACGTTTACTAATACTCCCCGTGCCCAATATTAGCCCATGCGGCGGTCCTTACTAGTTCAACGTGACGACGAAAGGCACATGCGTTACGCTACATTACTAATCTGAGTTGGTTTTAATGCACAATTAATTAACTTAAACAACATCAAAATAGTTACTTAGATTAATTCAAGGTGCTTAGCAATAAACAAGTTTGTCTAGACATTACCTTATTTAGGCGGGATTAATAAAATAGATTACGTGAACAGATTTATATGGTGATAAAAGCGATAAAAAGGTAGATTTCAGGTTACAGTATAGCGTAGGCTATACTGTGGTTCTCAGGAACACTAACCACTTGACTTTGTTAGCTTTCCTTTTAGCTTTTGAACTTCCTGGTAACTGACTGAGTATGGGGTGAGATTCTTTAAGAGTTTCGTGTATTTAGGCTATAGATTGGATATGAACTTCAGCATTATTTGGAATGCATCGAGCGGTCGTGCGGCCAGAGTCTACTTAACAGTATGTTAACACGGAAGACGGTCGCAAATACGGGACAGAGAGAGGCTTCGGTCAATACTTAAGCTTAGGGTATTATGTCGGGATTCTATGTTATTTTCCGGATTTCAGAGGGTCTATTTATAGGATAACAGGTCGGAAGAATATAAATATTTAAAGAGTTGGAATTTTATTGAAAAGCAACAAGCAGCGATAGAATATTTTAGCGCTCTGATCAGGAGCGCTATTATTTTCTAGCCTTTGCTATAGAAGCGTCAGATCTGTTTATTTAACAACTGTTTAAAACTTTATATTTGCGTGATTGTGTAAGAACCAAATTTTAGCGCCAGAATATTATGGCATTGTCTTTGGTGCGTTGGAACATTTGTGGCGCATGTGTGCCTAGCGCTAGAAATATCATGCGCTGGTGTTTTACTTCCACTTTTCCTGATTTTTCCGATTTTATCCAAATCTTATATCTCACTCACGGTTTTATCTCTTTTAAGAATATCGGT
Organism: Spinacia oleracea; assembly: GCF_020520425.1. NCBI lineage: Eukaryota > Viridiplantae > Streptophyta > Magnoliopsida > Caryophyllales > Amaranthaceae > Spinacia > Spinacia oleracea. Next base: position 110,109,777 of record NC_079490.1, read on the forward strand.
TGGAATGCAACTCCTATTCTCTTTCAGGATTAATTGTAATGCAACATAATCACTTAAAATTTATCTTATATGGTTACTATTCTGGGAAGTGGTTAAGCATAGAAGTTACTATAAATAGAAGTTACTAAAAAGGGAAATATGGCTTTGGAATTGTCAGTAAGTCACAAGTTGTTCGTTGCATGTTTAGGAAATCTTAGTCAAGCAGTGTTTGGTTTCATCACCGAACATACCGCTTCGGGACAAGGGACAAATGTAGGCGTCTACAATGAGTCTTCAATCTCGGCCTCCGAGGAACCTTAGTTGTTCAAGGTAACACCTTCTCTATTATAATAACTCCCACATCGAACTCGGCCGACCTTCTGCTTTAATCGGCCCATTTCATCATGCTCTTCAATGCTCGTTCCAGGTATGCACGAGAAATCTCAGTATTATGTTCCCATTCTATTGTGAACTCTCAAGCTTGACGACTTCTTCCATATTCAGTTCCAGCTACCGTGTGTTAGGGATGGGCATGAGTCTAGGACCCTACTCATACCTTGTTGGACCCGCCCCATTTTTTAGGGTCTAAGTCCAATTTTATTAGACCCATTGGATCTGGGGTGGATCTGAATCCATTTCTTAATAAACGAGTATGGGTCAAATATTATAAGAACCAGACGCGGTCAATACCCGACCCATGGACCCGTTCAATTAATAAAATAAAATAAAAAATTATTAACTTAACTTAGTTTTATGCAAATTTTTGACATTAGATTGTTTGGGAAATAATATAAAATAACTTATGAAATTTTATACACGAATGTGATGATAAATGATGGTCAGACTAATGGCCTAAAAAAACATTAGTGACAAAAATATTAAAATTAATAAAATATCAAGACCCATTTAGGATCCATTTTAGACCCAAGACCACCACAATCATTGGACCTAGGTAAGGGTCTGAACTTCTCAAACCCAATGGATCTGGGGAGGGTATGGATCCAGGTGTAAAATATGGATCTGGGTCTCACTGGACCCGCCCAAGACCTGCCCCATGCCCATCCATACCGTGCGTAGTAGAAGGGGTTGTTGGCCTGTGACCAGCTCAAAGGGACTTGTGTTTTATGCATAAATTTTCTGAGCATTAAAGTAGAGTTGTGTGCCACATCCAGGAGTCTAACCCAATCTTTCTGGTTGGCACTCACAAAGCGACACATATATTCTACTAAGAGTCTGTTGAATCTCTAAGTTTTCCCATCGGATTGGGGATAGTGACTTAACGACATGTTCAACGGTGATTCGATCATTTGGAACAACTTTGACAAACGATTCTTGTGAATCTAGGATCTCTATCGCTGAAAATGTTCTTCGGCAACCACCAATACTTCATTATGTGCTTAAACAATATAGTAGCAGTTTCTTCAGCACCACATGTCTTATGTGTCGGCACAAAGGGGGCATACCTGGAAAAGCGATCAGCTACTACCATAATAGAGTAGAACTTATGCACTTTCGGTAATCCACTGATGAAGTCCATTGAGACACTCTTTCATGGCCGAGTGGTGAGGGGGAGTGGCTCTAGTAGGCCTCCGGGTTTCTTTTTATCAATCTTGTCTTGGTGGCACACGAGACAATCTTTTATTCCAGGCCAGTAATAGCCCAAGGAGAGAAATCTTAGAGTTCTCTGCCATCTAGGGTGACCCACCCACAAGGTGTCGTGACATTCTTTCAAGAGCATCCGACGAAGGCCTCCCTATTTCGTGATAAATAGTTTGTAGCCTTTTATGTAGATGAGATCATCTGCTATCCAAAAGCGTCTGGTGTTTCCCTCTTCTGTCATCTTCTTTATGGTATCCGTCATAGAATCACCCGTTAAGTGCTGCTTGACTTGGTCTTTGATAGACGTGGCTACATTTCTTGCGGACATCGGAGCAAGTCTGTGAAAAGGAGCTAAGTCGGCACATTGACTTAGGGCGTCTGCTACCATTTTTCTCATTCTAGTTCGATATGTGAACTCTAAATTGAACTCTGCAAGTAGCTCCTGCCATCAAGCTTGCTTTCCTGTCAACTTGGATTGGGTGAGGATGTGGCTAGATGTTAGGTTATCCGTGCGGACGATGAACTTAGATCCCAACAAATAATGGCTCCACCCTCTCAAACAATGAACAATGGCTAGAAGTTATTTCTCTTGTGCAGCATACTTCCTCTCAACCCCAGTCAACTTTCAACTCTCGAAAGCAACTGAATGTCCTTCTTGGAGGAGCACTCCCCAAGAGAAAAATAGGATGCATTTGTTTCTAACACAAAAGGTTTGTTGATGTCGAGGAGAGCTAGCACTGGTTCCATCATTACTACATCTCTCAACTTTTGGAACGCCACTGGATGGGTTTCCTCCCATTGCCAAGAGTTATCTTTTCGCAATAAGTTAGTGAGGGAGCTAGCTATCTCGGAGTACCCCTTCATGAATCATCGATAGTAATTTTCTAGTCCTAAGATCTACCAAAATTCTGAGGCGTTCTTTGGAGCTTACCATTCATGTATAGCTTGAATTTTCTTCCGCTCAATTAAACCAATTTGTGCTTGCGCGAAGGCGCACTACTCTCGTTTCACAAACAAGTGATGTTCTCTCAGCTTCTCGAACCCCTTTCTTAGATGCTAAATGTTCTCTTCAAGTGTCTTGCTATAGATCACAATGTCGTCCAAGTATACCACTATGAACTTGTCGAGGTACTCATGGAAGACTTGATTCATGAGGGTGCAGAACATGTTCGGGGCGTTCGTCAGGCCGAAGGGCATGACGAGCAATTCAAATGCTCCGTACATCGTAACAAATGATGGTGTTGGTTCGTTGCATCGAGCGATCCAAACTTGATGATACCCTAATCTCAAGTTTAACTTATTGAAGTAGACTGCATCCCCGAACAGATCGAACAAGTCTGGCACTAGTGGAATTGGATAATGGTTTCTCACCGTCACCTATAATAGATGCACAAGTGGAGACTTATATCTTGTTTATTCTGGAAGAGTACTGAAGCACCAAAGGGAGCCTTACAAGGACGGACAAATCCATCTTTTAACAAATCATCTAATTGTCTTTGGCGTTCAACAAGCTGTAGAGGCGCCATTTGATACAAACCTCGTGCAGGAGGCTTGGCTCCGGGCACTAGCTCAATCTTGTGATCAATGGCCCTCCTCGCCGGGAGGATATTTTGAATTTCCTTTAAGAGTAGATTAGAAAACTCTCCAAGTAGGTCCATGAGATCCGGAAGGATACCTCCTTGTGTTTCGTCGTCTTTCATCGACAGTGTTGCGAGGATTGTAGGCTCATTCCTCTTAAGACCATTCTTCAACTGCATAACTGGTAGAAGATTCCCTTTTGTTTTCTCTTCTCATTACCTAGGGTACATGTTTTGAGAAGGCAGGGTTGTTGTCCTGCCATGAGTAAGGAACCTAGGTGAGGCATCAGGACGACTTTGCTGGCACTGAGGAAATCCATGCCTAACACAATATTGAAGTTGTCCATAGTCACCACTATGACGTTGAGGTGTCCGCTCTAATCCCCCAACTTGGTGGAGATGTTCTTTGCAATGTCGTGAATGACTTTTTCTACCAAGTTGGTTGTTTTCATTTCTCCCCTTCACGGACCAGCTTTAACCCAAGCCCTTTTGCTTCTCCGTCAGTAACAAAGTTGTGAGGGACACCTCTGTCTACCATAGCCCGGGACTCTTTTCAACTCACCTGGACTTCCACATACATCAAGTAAGTAATATGGGGTTTCTCCCCTTGGGGTTCTTTTCTCATGGCATACATCATGTTGAAGACACCCAGTGCTTAGGGTTCCTCTTCACCGTACTCCGACTCTTCTCGGTAATCCTCTTGAGTTGGATCCGAGGTAGTCATGGCGGACAACTTCTTCTGCAAACTATCAATTTATCCTCTATGTTTGCATTCAAATCATTTGTGTGGTCCACGACACAATATACAAGTGAGGATTTTTTTCCACGACCAAGATCCACAATAAGCTCCTCCTTTAATAGAATAGATGAACCACCGGTCTTCCGTGAGCCTTCTCCGCCACTTTGGTACTTGGGAACCATTTCCTTAATTTTTAGGAGTGCTCGTCGTTGAGTTGTTGCCCCCTTCTTCTAAACGGGTGTTTTACCGAACAAGTAAACCATCAGTCTTTCTACCGCTGCAATATATATCCCTTGATAGACTGTCTACCTTTAAGCACCAGATCTCACGCTGAGCCCACTCCTTCAATATCTTGATGAAGTTGAAAACCCGATCCTTCTCGGTCATATATGTCCTTAATGTCGAGCATGCACGCGGAGTACTCTTACATACTCTTGAATGGAGCCCTTATGTTTCAAGGTTGTTAGCTTCTCCCGAGCAATGAATTTCGTATTTTCAGGGTAACAGTGGGATATGAGCTTTGCTTTAAACTCTTCCATGTATCAATCACGCCACTTTCTTGGTTTGCATGTCGGCGTACTTAAAACATCACCAGAGTTCGATCCCAACTACCAACAAACGAACTTATAACCACATTCTAAACATTTTTCATAATTTATATGATTAGTTATATGATTATAAGACTCATTTCAAGTTCGTTATGCACACCTATGGGTCATTTGGGTCGATATAGGTCATTTATGGCCAAAAATGGCATTTTCGATCCCAACTAGCAACAAACGAACCTATTTCCATATTCTAAAAATGTTTCATGATCCATATGATTATTTATATGTTTATGAAACTCATTTCAAGTTCGTTATGCACGCCTATGGGTCATTTGGGTCGATATAGGTCATTTATGGCCAAATATTGCATTTTCGATCCCAACTACCAACAAACAAACTTATAACCACATTCTAAACATTTTTCATGACTTATATGATTAGTTATATGATTATAAGACTCATTTCAAGTTCGTTATGCACACCTATGGGTCATTTGGGTCGATATAGGTCATTTATGGTCAAAAATGGCATTTTCGATCTCAATTACCAACAAACGAACCTATTTCCATATTCTAAACGTTTTTCATGATTCATATGATTAGTTATATGATTATAAAACTCATTTCATGTTCTTTATGAACGTCTATAAGTCATTTGGGTCGATATAGGTCATTTTTGGCCAAAAATGGCATTTTCAATCCCAACTACCAACAAACGAACCTATTTCCATATTCTAAACATTTTTCATGATTCATATCATTAGTTATATGTTTATGAAACTCATTTCAAGTTCGTTACGCACGCCTATGGGTCATTTGGGTCGATATAGGTCATTTATGGCTAAAAATGGCATTTTCGATCCCAATTACCAACAAACGAACCTATTTCCATATTCTAAACGTTTTTCATGATTCATATGATTAGTTATATGATTATAAGACTCAATTCAAGTTCGTTATGCAAGCCTACGGGTCATTTGGGTCGATATAGGTCATTTATGGCCAAAAATGGCATTTTCGATCTTAACTACCAACAAACGAACCTATTTCCATATTCTAAAACTTTTTCATGATTCATATGATTAATTATATGATAATAAGACTCATTTAAAGTTCGTTATGCATGCCTATGGTTCATTTGGATCGATATAGGTCATTTATGGCCAAAAATGGCATTTTCGATCCCAACTATCAACAAACGAACTTATATTCAAATTCTAAACCTTTTTCATGATTTATATGATTAGTTATATGATTATGAAACTCATTTCAAGTTCTTTATGCACGCCTATGGTTCATTTGGGTCGATATAGGTCATTTATGGCCAAAAATGGCATTTTCAATTCGATCCCAACTATCAACAACTGAACTTATATTCAAATTCTAAACCTTTTTCATGATTCATATGATTAATTATATGATAATAAGACTCATTTCAAGTTCGTTATGCACGCCTATTGGTCATTTGGGTCGGTATAGATCATTTATGGCCAAAAATGGCATTTTCGATCCCAACTACCAACAAACGAACCTATTTCCACATTCTAAACCCTTTTCATGATTAATATGATTAGTTATATGATTACTAGTCTTATATTCACGCGATGCGTGCGAGATTATATAAAAACTAAAAAAAATGTGTTGTTACAACTAATCACCATAAATAATAGGCAAGAAAAATTATTTGCAATAGGCATCATTTCTACTTAATAAAATCTAATTCCAGAAATAATATAATACTTATTCCCGTACACATTGAAAAATCTTAATTGTAATACCGAAATAAATAAATTAACACTTACATAGTATAAAATAGTGTGTTTCGCAATTTATTTTTCTCACAATGTACTTGCCTAACCACATGCGCGCACTCCTTCGCCCAATTAATGTGCATCACATAACTAACATTAAGTATAAAAATCCTAGATTAAAATCTTCAAATATTGGTGGAGGTAGCCCACGAAAAAGCTTCTGAAGTTTGAGAATTCTTTTTTCATTACCCGGATTATTGTGTCCATTAAGGTGAATAAACGTTAACAATTTTCCTTTTAATTTTAAATAAAATATGAGGTAATTAAAATTATAAGTTTATGTAGTCATAGTAGATTGAAGCCTGTTGAAGGATTAATTTTATTTTCTTTAGAAGAAAAAAAAGTAATGATTTTATTTTAGTAGCTAAGTAGTCTAAAATGTGTTGTGCAAGGTCTTATAGTACCGTTACTTTCAAATTATCACTTTTATCAGATAGCATAAGTTGAAGCAATATTTGACCTATAATCAGATAAAAAAATTCCTTTAAAAAATCAGATATTAATTTAGATATTTTATATTATCACGTGAGTTCAAGAATAAAGAACTTTTCGATTCGTACTGAGTACCTTAGAATAGTTACAACATTAATCCTCTTTTCTTTCCATTATATGTTATCATGTGATTACATTTGTCGTATTTTGATATTACATACCTTGATCTTCATTTTTATACATTTGTAAAAAGACGTATCATTTTATCGATATTATTAAGTTTTTTTAATTAAATATTTATATTACCTTATCAATATTATCTCACCAAATTACACTACCACAAAAATGTCATTTAATAGCGTTATTTTAATAGCGCTTTTGCCTATTCCGCTATCAAAAGTATAAAAAATAATATTTTATAGCGCTTATTAAAAAAACGCTGTCATACAGGCACTTATCATAGTGCTTAAATTATGTGCGCTATCGTATTAACACTTTATTATAGGGCTTCTTAAAAAACCCCTATTAAAATTTTAGGAAAAAAAACCCCTATTAAAATTAAGAGGAAAACCGACTGACTTTCTTCCGTCCTTCGATTTCTTCACTCTGCAAACCTCAAACCTCAAACCTCAAACCTCAATCTTCAATACTCTCAATAGACGGTGAAACTAGCCTAACAAAGTTCTTCACACGACGGCGATGTACGGTGGTTGTGATTTTCTTCAGGGGGCGGCGTTTCCTTTGCCAGGCGGTTCTTCTCACGGCCAAATCGAATTTCAAGGTAATCCATCCATAAGATTTGCGGAATTCTGTTGATTTATGTCTGTTTTTTTTTAATTTGCGTTCTAGTGTGGGATTATTTTTAATTAAATTTCTTGAATTGGTTTTGTGGGGAAGAGGGTTTAGATTCAATTAGGATTTGTTTAATTATGGGTTTTAGGTTTTTGTTCCTCTGAATTAAAATACGTAGGCAGTGAGTATTTAGATTGTAATTAGGTTCTAATTCTTTATTTTGATAATGGGTTGTTGAATTATTTGATTTCAGAATTGCACTAGAGTATTACTTTTTTGCTGAATTATTATGAGATTAGTGCACAATAGCCTATATTAATGGAAGAAAAACTCATTTTTAGATTGATGACAAAGCACTTGTGTCAAGTTAATGAGGTTTGCTGATGGAGTAATAATTTGTTTTTTTGTTTTCTGGAGTTCTAGGAAACTACAGTAGCTCACTATTTCATTTTTACGAAAATCTTATACCAACTGGAACTGAGATACTCCGTATTTTTTAGGATGTTTATCACTTTATCATACTAGTCTCAATTCTCCTTTGACGACTCTTGATGCACAATTCTCCTTTAGGAAAGAGCTTAGAATTCAATTTCAGAAAATTTGTTCATCATGTAATTAGAGTCGATCGGGGACTTTTGGTTGGTTGTTGATGAGATTGATGCCATGACCTGTATAATATATTGTTCTCTTAAGTGTGAGTTTCGATTCTTTTCTTGTCTTACTGTAATGAAGTTGACGGGGCGGGACCATAAAGTTCTAAACTTGCTTTTTGCGGTTCTGTTTCTGTATGTGACTATGAATCAATAGTGGATACTCATCTGACCTGCTACTCTTGCCTGCTCTGAATATTGATCTACTAATCTGCTGCTAATTGATTACTTTCTGTGCATACTGGTCTACTAATATGATGCTTTAATTTGAATACCGATCTACTGATATGCTGCTTCGAATACTAATCTACTGATATGTTGCTATGAATGTTGATATGCTGTGAATACTGATCTGCTGGTCTTGCTAATTATCCTGCACATTCTGACTACTGATACAGTATGAATTGATATATTGTGATTTATCACCGTTATTTGTTCATTGAGTGAACTACTATCATACATATATACTATTACCTGTGTTACTCTGAAACGGTGGCTAGCATTCTTACAAGCAGGTAGCTACTGTCAAGACCTCAAAACTTGGGGTTTCAAGCTTGTAAGTATATCAGTAACATAGGTACACGACCTTAATTGTATTTGGAACAAGTTAAACTTCGTTATTTATGCTAAAATTTGGTATTATGTTGAAAAATATATTTTCTAGTTACCAAGTCAGAAATGAATACATTGAAGTATTGAATACATATGTTGTTTTTTCACTATCAAGTTTGTTTTGTTTACCAGTCATATTCCGTATATTTGCTTGATTTGCTTCTTGGTTCATTTTTTTAATCCTTTTCCTTCCTCTTCTTCTCCTTTGCCTTTCCCTTTGATGTACCCTTGCTATCAGCTTGAATATCCTTCATAGGAGCATTTTTAATGTCAGAATCTCTATTCTCATCAAAAATCTCTTTTTCCTTTCCTTTAACTTTGTAAGTACTCTTCTCAACTTTACTAGATAACACCGTATCATCATGCTTCTGAGAACCTTCTACTCCAGGGGTTGTTTTAGGAGCACATTTAACTAAGTTTCCACCAACACTTGCCTTGTCTTCATCTACCTTAGCATCACCTACGTTATCACTTAACTCTCCACAATTGTTCATGTTTCCATCCTGGCTCTGCATAACAGTCTTGTTCTCACTATTGGCTACTACTCCACCAGCGCCCTTCTTTTTCGGTACCGTCTTGATGATTTTCCTTTTGACTAGTCTTTTTACAGGAGCATCCTGCACCACGTTAACACCCGTTGTATCTGGTTTCACCTCCGGTTTATCTTCAGTAGAGTTCGGATTCTTATCGCTTTTGACACCAAATTCTTTGTCCAATTCTTTCACAACAACATCAGTTTCGGACAACTTCTTTGCTACTTTCTTTCTGGTAAAAAATTTGACACTAGTGACACCTGCAGGTGATGCGTCTTGCTGACCAGCAGTTTCTGAGTTTACACCCATTGGCTCAATAACCCTATCCTCCAACTTATTACTATCTTTACCTCCATTTTCACCAGTGACTATTTTATCAGCAACCTTCTTCTTGACAATTTTCGAGTTAAGCTCCTGAATTTAGCTTGATTAAGGTATAATAGTGCTTGAGTTAAGTTCGTTTCTTGACAAATCATTTACCTTTTGACCTTTAATCATATCTTAAATTCTGTATCAGCTCTTTCTAAATTTGGTCTATATCGCTCCCTTAAAATTTGGTCTAAACAGAGGGAAAGAACACAAATTTGAAAACCTATTGACTCCAGCAGGCTGCAATACTTTTTTTATTTTGATAACCTAACCTTTCTTTTGTACTTACATTAAAGTTTCACTTGTTTTTTCTCAGATCAATGACTTCGTCACAGCAGCATAACACTGAATTTGTTTCCCTCCCAAAGAAAGGAAAAGAAGAAAAAGGTTGTGGAGCCATTAGAATGAGTAAAGGTGTTCGAGCAAGGAATAAGGGGCTAAAATTTCAAGTTAATTGGAATAAGTGAAACGGAGCTTGCCACAAAGTTGAAAATGAACACAAAATGGCTAAAAATACTAGTAAGCATTTTATATATTATTTTATTAGTTTAATCTTAAAATGTATGTTTACCGACCTTTGGGTTTTTTTTTTGTAGTGTCCTTGCCAAGAATATTACATAGATTGTGGATATTATGTGATGAGATTCATGAAGGAGATAATCTCACACAAGCGACTTCAAATTCCCGAAGTTGTAAGTCTTTTTTGCTGAACTTTTTTGTTTTTGCAAATCTGAACTTAGTTTTGCGGTGTATTTTTCAGACACTTGCAAAGATTATGATAACTAGCCTTAATAGCTGAACTCAGTTGTATTTTCCATTCATTTTCTGCATATCTGTAGATTGGTGCCCCATATTTTGCATTCTGCCCAGTTCTGCATATCGGCATTCTGTATTTAGTTAGCAGATCTAGGTTCAGGGTGGTACACTAGGCTAGCATTGTTAAAATCAAGCAACCACAATCATCATCATTTTATCTATTGTAACTGATTGTAGAATTGAAAACTACCCTTGTCCTTAATAACAATATTAAATACTAGTCCCTGAAGCACGTACTTGCAAGTCAACCCATTAGGTGCAAAGCCCAATTTTAGCATCTTATTCTATAACTCCATTAATTCAGTAGTGTTGCTTTGCTCTTATCTTAAGAAGTTCATTATAAATATTGTATCGTAAAGCTGATACTTCACAGAAAGTGAAAGAAGCAAGGATTCTACTTTATCAAAATTATTTTCTGTACATTACGCAAATACCAAAGCACTGCAAATATTGTTAAGTTTAAGGTCAAATAAGTCCATTTCTTACATCAGAACTTCTGCCTCTAAGCATTTTCTCAATCTGCACAAGCAGCTTATTAGGTTTTGATAAATGGATAAACATGGTATAACCCTCCTTTCTAGCATTGTTAATTTTTTTTCCTGAGTTGTTATGGTCAGCTTATGCTATCCCTGGGCGATATCTGCATACCATGAGCTTTTAGATGAATAAAATTTACATATTTTACTTCTATCATGCACTCTTTGTTCGGTTATGGACTCGCTTCTGCTGTGAACGTATGTTGGGACTTTCATCCATCGTTAGTGCAAAGAACTCACAAATTCACTTAATGTATAGCACTTAATGTTTATGGTAATACTAATTCTTTCTGGTTTTTTTCCTTTTGTATGAATTCTTATACCCCATTGTTTTGCAGTACTTTTCAGATTGTCAGTTTCCAAGTTATGACAAAGAGCAGATTGGAGAAGTAAGAACCGAACGGGTGCCCCATGTTGTTCAACAATTGTATAATTGCTAGGTTTTGTTGAAGGAACCAACAAACCTAAGCCTCTACTGATTAATGTATTTTACGTAGTTTTATGTTTAGAGTTTTAGTTTAGATCTATGTAATTGGTTTTATTAGGGTGACAATTGCAAAAATTCTTTTAATTGAGGTTTGGAAATTAATTTTGAACTATTTACTATTCTTCAATATATGGTGTTATTTATGGCAAAAAAAATTAATATATTTTTCAGGTATATTATATATATATATATATATATATATATATATATATATATATAAACCTTTGATAGCGTTTCATATACATCCACTATAGAAAATAATTTAAAAAGGGCGCCAAATTTTAATAGTGTTTCTTTAATAGCGCTTATAATGTGCTATGAAAGAAACATTTGAATTATCCTAATCTTACATATGAAAGCGCTTTTGAAAAGCGCTATTAAAGGTACCTTTTACTTTTAATAGCGGAGCCATCAACAGCGCTTCAAGAAGCGCTGTTAAAAGCATTATTAAGCGCTATTAAAAGCATTTTCTGTCGTAGTGTTACTTCAATCAAACTTGTCTTAATAAAGACAAAAACTATACTTCACCTCATATATTCTAGAAAATGGTCGTATATAAGTCAAAAATTAAAGAGCACTAAAGGAGTAAAAAACTAAAGACCCTTAATTAAGACTCAAAAATTAGAGAGCACTAAAGGAGTGAAGAGTTGTCATCATCCACAATCGTCTAATCCCTTTCTCTCGCCTCTTCGTCACTCTCTCCTCTTTGTCGACAACAACACCACCATCAACATCAATTAAGAAGGAGATGGTGACAATAGTCCCACCAATTAATCTCTGCTCCCCGTTGTGTCCTCTCAAGAGAACTCAACTCTTAACTATGCAACGACGCAACTCTGTCATCCTCCTCTCCAATTAACTTTTCTATGCTGTTGAGATCGTGTGGAGTTCAAATCTCCAAGTCTGGAATTTGATTTAGGAAAGCCTTGATCTTCAAATAATAAAGGGTGGAAAGACAATGATTTGATCACTACCCAATTACGACATGCATAATCAGGTATGGCTTCCCACTCTTCTTATTTAGGCTAACCATTATTGGGGTTTCCTGCATCGTTCCGCCGCTGATGGTGGTTGTGATGTCTAATTTTATTTATCTGTTAAATTTGAGAATTGTACTTTATCACGATCTTCTTTTGATTTGTAGTGGAGGAATATTTATAAGGATTGTTAATTGTTTCCTAAAGGAAAATGTGAGATATTTCCGGCGTGACTTGCAACTGTAATTAAGTACTCCATTTTTTTTTTTTTTTTGATTTTTTGACTTTGTAATTTGCTTTCTTGCAGGTGTAGGGATTAATTGTTATTGACTTATTTGTGTAGGGATTAATTGTTATTGACTTATTTGCTGTAAATTTTCACAATTGATTGATTCTATACGTTAGAATTTCTTGATTGATGATTAGTATTAAATAGTCAATTTTGTAAATTAATTCAATTTGATTAAAAATTCAGTTAGCTGTATGGATTAATTGTTTTCTTTGCTGTAAATTTTCATAATTTATTGACTATGTACGTTAGAATTTCGTTATTGATGATTAGCGTTAGATACGTTTTCTAAATTAATTTAATTTGGTAAAAAAAAGTTTCAGTTATTTTAATCTGTATTTTGTAAAGAGGCATCAAAGGGTATTGCTGTCTATTCAATAGGGGACACCAAATGTTCAATTACTAAATTGACCTCAGGTGTTCCCTTATAGAATAGAGATAAGACTCATTTCAAGTTCGTTATGCACGCTTATGGGTCATTTGGGTCGATATAGGTCATTTATGACCAAAAATGGAGAATTAGGTGCTCACGTGTAGGTGGAATAAGTGTGCTTTCACTCAGCATCTGGTTCTTTCACTTAGTGTTTTTACCCCTTGTTTTTAGTTCTGTCCTTAAAAAACCAACAACAAATATTTAGAGCAGAAGTAAACAATTCTTACCGTCCTTATGCGTTGCTACCTAAGCTTTGCATTTCATGACCCCCATGCCGAAGTGTCATCATCCTATAAGATTTGATAACACCTTATACTTATGTATAGAAATGGATTACAAATTTCAAATGCCTAACACAAGATTTTCTTTAACAAAAGGCAGAATTTCAATAAAAAAATAGCAAACTAGTACAAATTTAAATAATGGAAAACATAAAGTATATGATGCTGAAAATGTCAACAACTTACGTGTTCACTCATGTCAGTCTCCTCTGCGTTTGATGTTTTTTCTACCAGAAATTCAATTAGTTGTGAGAGTTTCTTCTCCAGACCAGCTTCCTTCCAGCACAATGAGGCATTTTTTGTTCCTTTTGGTTGTTCTTATTTTGATTTGCACGCCTCTAACAAATTCTAAATCATACAAACAAGTGGACAAGTAGGAATTATGATTAGTATGCTAACAGTTTATATTAGAACTCAATGCCAGTTTATAAGTGTTCTAACAATCACAAACCTTTTTACAACACCTAATGGAATTGATTTTACAGCACCAACAACAGCTCCGACAAAGGCAGCTGATTTAGGTGATTCGGAGTTCTTAACGTGTGCAGAAGGAGCTCAGGGCTGATTTAGGTGAATAAGTGGTCTTAACCCGGCTTGAATGTAAATTACCTTGAAAAAAATGAACTTGAACATCAGTAATCAGATTGCTTTTTCACGGTTTTTGAATTGCATGTTATCTAGAGAACAACATATTTTTTCTCTATCTTTCTTTATGATCTGAACTCTGAATTGACTTTCAAGTTCTAACCTGTGGTCGTTTTATGATTCAGGAAAAGGCTTTGGCTGAGACTGAAGTAAGCTTGAAATTCATAACTATAACCCGGAGGAAGAACTAGAGAAACAAGCACATGAATTTGAAGCTGATATGGAAGCCCTTGTTCATGCTAAACTGGAAAAAGAACAAGGAGCATCAAAAGCCAAAGAAACTGTTTCCGAATTTAGTGCTACCATAAATGAGCTCGAAACCCACATCAAAAACTGGAGAAAGAACTCAAAAAGCAGTCTGAAGAGTCTTCTGATAATTTGGCTTCAGTAAAGGAACTTGAAGCTCATGTCCAAAACCTTGAGGAAGATCTGAAGTCTGAACCTTGAGCATGAGAAGGAACATGCAGTTACAAGTCTGAAGTTTAAAGGGGAAGAACTAACATTTCAGTGTGACAACTTGAAGCATTCTTTATACGAGGATGAGTTGGAGAAAGAGAAACTAAGGACACAACTGTTCCAACTCAAAGCTGATCTAAAGAAGAAGGATGAAGCGATTGTGAGTATTGAGAAGAAGTTCAAAGAGAGTAGTGGACGAGCTGTAGTTCAAGACAAACCCAAAGCTACTAGCTTCTAAAAATACAAAATCTGAACGGTGTCCGAAAGAGGTTGGTTCTAAAGAAGTAACCACGTTGAAGGAAAGAATAAAATTGCTTGAGGTAAAAACTCTTTGATGTATCTATTGTAAGTCTGTAACTATAATTTTGATATCATGATTTTCAATCTTATTTCATGTTATTGATATCTTTTTGAAATGACAGGAGCAAGTTAAGTTGAAGGAAGTTCTAACCTTTGTTCATTTTATGATTCAGGAAAAGGTTTCCGCTGAGACTTTCAAGTTCTAACAATTAGGCACAGGTGTAGGAAGTGACCTGACAGGCATGAGCGATGAAACAAGATTGGCATGCTTGCAGACTGATTTAGAACAACAAATTCTTTTGCTGGTGGCACTAATGTCTGCATTTTAGGTAGTAGAGACGGGATAGCAGCAGCTGAGGCTGCTGAAGAAGAGGATCAGGCATAGGATGTCCAAGCTACAGTTTTATCTATCAGATTGTCAATATCTATTGTGTGTTTGCTGTTGGTTTACTATGTATCTGATTATATTAAACAGTTTGACTAAATTATTACATTAATTAGATGGTAGCCACTTGGTTATTCCTTTTTTTTTCTTCAATACTACAGAACCATGAAAACCATGACCCTATTGTTTTAGCACTTCTATTGTTCTGCCTTTGTTTTTCTTTTCATTTTCTCTTAGTTCATGTCTAGAATAATAATGTTCCTGTGATGGGGGGAAAGCCCCTTCCCTTTGTGCTGTTTTACAGTGTTTACTCACAATTTTTCTATTATCTGTCATGTCACTTGTATGCCTGTTCCCCCCTCTGTCTTAATTTTTATTTTCTAACAGGATATCTACGTTAAGAAGGTTCTAACTTCACAAGGGTTTTAAACTGGTAAACTTTAACTGTTTTGTTTTTTTATGGATTGGTCTAGTGGCTTGGAGCTCTGATATCTCAGTGATGTCAACTTCTGCAGTGAAATACTGAAATGGACTGTATATCTTTACTTTTAGTTTTTAGACTGTACATCTTGACCTTCTCAAGCCATGTTGTTCATAGATGGACAACTGACACGGGATATGTTAGCTTAGCTCTGGAAACACGACAAAGACCTTGGGACAATAATGATTTCTTTTGCAAGTCTTACTTCTAAAAAGATTTTTGGAGATTCAGAGGAAACTAGGAGAATCATATTAGATTATTAGAAGAATGTGGCAATTATGCAATTTTCTATTGAGTTAGCTCGGCATAAAGATGTTTAGAAGATTATTGTGTATCCCTTCTATACTAAACTAGATATTGAAGGAAATAATGCCCTTGGTCCAAGTATGCATTCTATGTTAAGTCTAATAAATGCGGTTCAGTATTAATTAACAAGTTAATAATTCAGTGAGATCAAGTGAGCTGAATGCCTAGCTAGAGGCCGCTTCAGTTCAAGTGGAATTAATGATATTAATCCACAGCTTACTCTTGACTGAACCCGTAGGGTCACACAAATAGTACGTAAACGGATCAAGTATTTAATGGCATTAAATACTCCATCTATGAATATTCGGAACCGACGGATCTTGGTTTCAGTGGGAGCTAAGATCGTCACAGGCAAGAAATGAATACTCCGGAAACGATGATATTGCCGGAAACGGAAATATGGATCGTATCGGAAATATGAATATTATCCAAGTCGTAGATGTTACCGGAAACGGAAACATGGTACGTATCGGAAAACATTATTGGAAATGGAAATATTACCAGAATCGGAAATATTGCCGGAAACGGAAATATTGTCAGAATCGGAAATATTGCCGGAATCGGAAAATAATTCCGGAAACGGAAATATTAAATATTTGTTCGAAACGGAAATTAATTCCGGAATCGGAAATATTAAATATTGTTCGTATCGGAAATAGATTCCGGAAATGGAAATTTAATCGGAAGCGTATCGTACGAATTAGCATCGGACGAGGCCTGCCGGACGAAGGCCCAGCACGAAGCCAGGCCGTCGCCCAGCAAGCACGCACGCCACAAGCCCAGCGCGCGCCAAGGCCACGGATGCGTGGGCCTTGCTGCGTGGGCTGCAGCTCGCACGCATGGGCAGTCCTTGTGGCTGCCGTGTGTGTGTGTGAGTTTGTGCTCATGCGTGATTCCTGAATCAGCAAGAGTCAGTGTATGATTAAATGTCTATTCCTAATTGGATAAATTAATTAAATAGAATTCATGTAGGATTCTAATTCCAATTAATTCGCATCCTACTAGGATTACGATTCCTTTTCCATAACTCTATAAATAAAGGCCTAGGGGTCATAATTTATATACAAGTTTCAAAGTATTCAAAAGTGAGTTTTTTGAGAGAAAATCAAACACACATCTTGCTCAAAAGTGCCGAAATTTTCTAGTACCTTAAGGGCGATTCTAGTTGGTCAATCTTAAGGCGGATCCGGACGTGCTGTGGACTATCTACGGAGGGACGACACTTGGAGTCCTAAAAGACTTGTTCTTGTTCGGTTCGGGCGCAGCTAGGGAGGGCACGCAACAAAGAGTATGCATCTAATTATGCTATATGATTATGTGTAAATAATATGTTTCCTGGGTTAATGGTTGTTTCCGCATGATCTATGTAAATGTCATATGTATCATAACCTAACAGTGGTATCACGAGCCCCTTATTATTTTCATAATCTAAATTGCATGAACATGGTTAAATATTACAAATTTGCAAGAATTAAAAGGGGTGATTAATTTTCGTAATTGTTAATTAATTGCAAATTGCGTTTATTTAATTATATGTACGCAGTTTTTCGGCAGTTTCTTCATTACTCATCCGAATTGAGTGATTTTTGTGTCAATTCCGCATGTAAAAGGCATTCTAAAATTTTGACAAAAACAGTATTTTTCTGCCGAACCCAGAATTCTCAAATTCGAAGCCTAACTATGACTTTTCGAAGGTTTTAGTTTTTCGGATGCAAAATTTCGTAAATTTAAGATGTTAAATTAAATATTTGCGATTCCTGTTGATAAATCTTGAATTTTTGATTGACCTACTGCATATGTTTAACAAGTTTGAATGCCTAGTCTTGTTAATTATGCAATCTAATTTGTAATTATGATTAATTTGTTGAAAATTAGAATAATTTAGAATTAATTTGATTTTCATAATTAATTGTAATTTAATTAGAAACCTATGATTAAAAACCACCATAAAAATTGTAAATTTATGATAAATTTTAAATTTTTATGACCTAGACTTGAATCCATAACAATCGGAAATCAATTGGATAATAAATTTTCGATTTTTCGCCCTAAAATTATGAAATTAATAATATTTATTAATTTGTCATTAATTTTAAATATAAATTTTAAATTTTTATGCGATTCGTTCAAATAACTTGCACGCACGAAGCAATGGACGCTTCGTGTTACCCTTAAGGGGTATTGTATAATGCGGGCATGCGACGACGAGCAAGGGAGCTCGTCGCCCGTGCGGCACGAATGCAATGAGCAAGGGCGTAGTGCACGAGCGCAAGGCAGCAGCCCTGCCTTGTGTCGTGTGCCACGAGCAATGAACGGATGGGCATGGGCGAGGGGCGAGCCAAGGCAGTCGCGTGTGGGCAGCAAGCGAGCTGCGTCACAGCGCGCGCTGCCTCGCACAACAGCGCGCAGCCTCGTGCGCAGCGAGCGCAAGCTCGCGTGCCACGAGCGCTGCGCCCAGCATCACTCGCGCGCACCAGCGAGCGATCTCGCGCACCAGCGAGCGATCTCGCGCGCCAGCGCGCGATCTCGCGCGCCAGCGAGCGATGGCTCGCGCGCACCAGCGCGCGATCTCGCGCGCCAGCGAGCGATGCAGCGCCCCAGCGAGCGATGGCTCGCGCGCACCAGCGCGCGATCTCGCGCGCCAGCGAGCGATGCAGCGCCCCAGCGAGCGATGGCTCGCGCGCACCAGCGAGCGATCTCGCGCACCAGCGAGCGCGGTAACGCGCGCGCGCTGCGAGCGATAGCTCGCGTGCGGTGGGCGCTGTGCGGAGGCTTGCGTATGGGACAGCAGCAGCTATGCAACGAGCGCATGGGCTGCGCGCACATGGCCAGCAATGGCTGTGTGCGTACAGCCCATGGGCGTGCAACGCGTAGGGTGTTTGCGTTACGATTAGATCGTTTTGAATGTTTAATTTGAAAATTTCAGTTCACGTAATTTTTAATTGATTTTAAAATTAATAATTTGAATTAATTTCTTGGATTTTAATTTTGAATATTATAATTATAATAAATGGCATTTATTCTAATTATTTTACTAAAATTAAAATCATAAATTAATTTAAATGTGACTGAAATTAAAATTAAAATTTTGGATTCAATTATAAATTTATATGAGCTTTAAATTTTAATTAAATTTGTATGTTTCCGGTTAGACTAGAAATACAATTTTATGTTTAAAATTAGTAAAGCATATGAATTTATTGGTTTGAGTGGGAGTGCTTTTAGTCATAAACTCTTGATTAGGTCTACAAATCCTTAAGGTTAAAACAACTCGATTAGAATTAATAAGGACTGAATAATTGGTAGATTATTGGTGCCCTTGATTAATTGCTGCAAATGTTTACGTGATGCATAATGTGTTTAACTAACCAGCTATGTGGGCCATTCATGATAATGAATGGGTGAATGGTATATATTGTATATGTACTGTTTTGCAGGTTATGAAGTGACTAGTATGGCCCAAATAGGATAGAAAATATGGTCTGCGTACCATTAATTTGAATGTAATTGGTCTAAAGTACCAAAGTTGTTTTTCAATTCAAATATGGTCTGCGTACCATCAAATAGTTGTAATTAGTTATAACTTATCCTATTTGAAGAAAATGGTGCCTCCCACGGAGATTTTCAAGACGGACTTTGAAGTCAAAGCTTCAAGATGAAGTCGGGCCATACTAGATCACAAATATCTTATGCATGTTTTAAGTTATTTATTGCTTTAAATATGTCTTAAAATGCATGAGATCAAAAGCTTGATTATGTTGCATGATTAAGGATTTTAGTTCACTTAAAATCTAACCAACATAGTAAGAGCCTTAAGTTCCAAACTTAAAAATTGAGTTAAAAGGTGCCATGCCAAAATATACACTTGCTTGGATATCCTTTACATCAATCTAGTAATAGTTTTCGCTCAGCGAGGTGTTACTTATTGGTCCTAAAGGGGCAAGGTACACAAATAATTGTGAGTACATGTTAGTTTTGGTGAAACTCAACGATATAAGTAAGGAGTCCTTTTATGTCGTGGCAAATTCGATAGGTTTACCTAATAAGTTCTTAGACGTACCTATCAACCAAGAATAGTTTCTAGACTATTAGCAAAAGGCTTTTGCTTACCTAAGATGTTCTAGGATTAAGTCGACAAACTGTGCTTAGTTCTTCAATGATTTTAGGATCTTGGAATCATTTTATTCACACCTGCCGGAACACATAACTTGAATAAAATGCTTAATAAACATTGAATTATGCATGAATGCTAGAATTTAAGTTTATTAAGAGAAACTGTGAATGGTTATTTATTTGTTTATTCTTTTCAATTGTAGTTTTTAATATGGCAAACAACAATTCATTCAACATTCGATCAATTCTCGAAAAGGAGAAGTTGAACGGGAAAAACTTCCTTGACTGGCAAAGGAACTTGCAAATAGTTCTTATGCAGGAAGAAAAGGAGTATGTCCTAGATGAGGCGATGCCCGAAGCTCCTGGCGACGGGGTCACTCAGGCTGCCCTCAATCGTTGGATTGATGCCAACAAAGATGTGAAATGTCTAATGCTCGCCACCATGAGTGCGGATCTGCAGAAAACGTTCATCAACTCAGATGCTTTCACAATCATCAGTGAGTTGAAGAACATGTTCCAAGATCTGGCTCGAGTCGAAAGATTCGAGACTCATAGGCAAATTCTTGAGACCAAGCTTAAGAAAGGCGAGCCCGTAAGTCCACATGTTCTCAAAATGATTGGACTCATTGAGAATATGAGTCGGCTGGATCAGCAATTTTCTCAGGAAATGGCTATAGACACCATCCTCCATTCTCTTCATAGCGGGTATGATCAGTTCAAACTGAACTACAGTATGAATAGTCTGGACAAAACGCTCACTGAGCTTCACGGTATGCTGAAGACCGCTGAAAAGACGCTCAAAAGTGATAAGCAGGATGTGCTTATGGTGCGTGGGGGCAAGTTCAAGAAATCTGGAAAGAAGAGGAATGCTAAGAAAGGTGGCAACAAAGCCAGCCCAACTAAGCAAACTGGCGCCAAATCTGCAAAGAGGAAGGTCAGTCAACCCACTTCTGAATCCGAATGCTTCTACTGCAAGAAGAAGGGGCATTGGAAGAGAGATTGCTTGAAGCTAAAGGAAGATCAGAAGAACGGAACAGTCGTTCCATCTTCAGGTATTTTCGTTATAGACTGTATACTTGCTAATTCAACTTCTTGGGTATTAGATACAGGTTGTGGCTCACACTTATGTTCCAATCCACAGGGACTAAGAAGAAGTAGAAAGTTAAGCAAGGGTGAAGTCGACCTACGAGTGGGAAATGGAGCACGGATTGCTGCATTAGCTGTAGGAACATACTATTTGTCGTTGCCCTCCGGGCTAGTTTTGGAACTAGAAGAATGTTTCCATGTTCCAAGTCTTACTAAAAACATCATTTCAGTTTCTTGCTTAGATGCTAAGGGATTTTCCTTTATAATAAAAGACAATAGTTGTTCGTTTTATTTTAAAGAGATGTTTTATGGATCTGCTAGATTAGTCAATGGACTTTATTTATTAGATCACGACAAACAAGTATATAACATAAATACCAAAAAGGCCAAAAAGGATGATTCAGATCTCACCTATCTGTGGCATTGTCGATTAGGCCATATAAACTTGAAACGCTTAGAAAGACTTCAAAGGGAAGGAATTCTAGAATCATTTGACTTAGAGGATTATGGTAAATGCGAATCATGTTTACTTGGCAAAATGACAAAGCAACCTTTCTCTAAAGTTGGAGAAAGAGCAAATGAACTATTGGGTTTAATCCATACAGATGTATGTGGACCAATGAGTACAAATGCTAGAGGTGGTTTCAGCTACTTTATCACTTTCACTGATGACTTCAGTAGGTATGGTTATGTCTACCTAATGAAGCATAAGTCTGAATCCTTTGACAAATTCAAGGAATTTCAGAGTGAAGTAGAGAATCAATTAGGCAAGAAGATTAAGGCACTGCGGTCTGATAGAGGCGGTGAATATCTGAGCTATGAATTTGATGACCATCTGAAAGAATGTGGAATTCTATCAGAATTGACTCCTCCTGGAACACCACAATGGAACGGTGTGTCAGAACGGAGGAACAGAACCTTGCTAGACATGGTCAGGTCAATGATGGGTCAGGCCGAACTTCCATTAGAATTTTGGGGACATGCACTAAATACAGCTGCACTCACTATAAATAGAGCTCCGTCTAAAGCTGTCGAAAAGACTCCATACGAATTATGGTTTGGAAAGCCTCCAAATGTGTCTTTTCTTAAGATTTGGGGATGTGAAGTTTACGTCAAACGATTAATTTCAGACAAACTTCATCCAAAATCTGACAAATGTATCCTTGTGGGCTATCCAAAGGAAACAAAGGGGTATTACTTCTACAATACATCTGAGAACAAAGTGTTTGTTGCTCAAGATGGTGTCTTTTTGGAGAAGGATCACATTTCCAAAATGACAAGTGGGAGAAAAGTAGACCTCGAAGAAATTCGAGTCGAACAACAAACTCTAGAGAATGCTCAAGATGACATTCAGGATGAAACTCAGAGACCTTTAGAAGAATCTGGTGAGAATCATGGTCAATCTAGAAATGTTACCCCACGTAGATCGCAAAGATATAGATCTCAACCGGAAAGGTACTTAGGTATTTTGACGAACGAGAGCTATGACGTTCTATTACTTGAAAGTGATGAACCTGCGACTTACAAGCAAGCTATGACGAGCCCTAGCTCCAAGCAATGGCAAGAAGCCATGCAATCTGAATTAGACTCCATGTCTGAAAACCAAGTATGGGATTTGGTCGATTTGCCAGATGGCTACCAAGCCATTGGAAGCAAATGGGTTTTCAAACTGAAAAAGGACAAGGATGGGAAACTTGAAGTTTTCAAAGCTAGATTGGTTGCGAAAGGTTACAGGCAAGTCCACGGTGTGGATTACGATGAAACCTTTTCACCAGTTGCAATGCTAAAGTCTATTCGAATAATGTTAGCAATCGCTGCATATTACGATTACGAAATATGGCAGATGGATGTCAAAACTGCTTTCTTAAACGGCGTTTTAACAGAAACTGTGTTTATGACACAGCCTGAAGGTTTTGAGGATCCAAAGAATGCTAAAAAGGTATGCAAGCTAAAGAAGTCAATCTACGGATTGAAGCAGGCATCCAGGAGCTGGAATATACGTTTTGATGAAGCAGTCAGTGACTTTGGTTTCATCAAGAACGCGGACGAATCTTGTGTATACAAGAAGGTCAGTGGGAGCAAAATTGCTTTCCTAGTATTATATGTCGACGACATATTGCTTATCGGAAATGACATTCCTATGTTGAACTCTGTCAAGATTTGGCTTGGGAAATGTTTTTCGATGAAGGATCTAGGAGAAGCACAGTACATATTGGGCATCAAGATTTACAGAGATAGATCTAAAAAGATGATTGGACTTAGTCAAAGCACTTATATCAATAAGGTGCTTGATAGGTTCAAGATGGCGGACTCCAAGCGAGGCTACCTACCCATGTCTCATGGAATGACTCTAAGCAAGACTCAGTGCCCAAAAACACTTGATGAGCGTAGACGAATGAATGGGATTCCATATGCATCATTGATTGGTTCAATAATGTATGCTATGATATGTACACGCCCGGATGTTGCGTACGCACTCAGTGCTACGAGCAGATACCAGTCAGACCCAGGAGAGGCGCATTGGACTGCTGCCAAGAATATTCTGAAGTACCTGAAAAGGCACAAAGATGACTTCCTGGTCTATGGTGGAGATGATGAATTAATTGTTAAAGGCTATACGGACGCAAGTTTCCAAACCGACAAAGATGATTTCAGATCACAGTCTGGGTTTGTCTTCTGCCTCAACGGAGGAGCAGTAAGCTGGAAAAGTGCTAAGCAAAGCACCATTGCGGATTCTACAACTGAAGCGGAGTACATTGCTGCACATGAAGCAGCAAAGGAAGCTATATGGCTAAGGAAGTTCATAGGAGAACTTGGTGTAGTCCCCTCCATTAAAGGACCAATAGCCCTGTATTGTGATAATAACGGAGCTATTGCACAGGCAAAAGAGCCTAGACACCACCAGAGAGTCAAGCATGTACTTCGTAGATTTCACCTTCTACGAGAGTTCGTTGAAAGAAAAGAAGTCGAGATAAGCAAAATTGGAACTGATGACAACATATCAGATCCATTAACTAAACCTCTGCCGCAAGCGAAGCACAACTCGCACACTGCAGCTATGGGAATCAAGCATATTGGAGAATGGCTTTGATGTCTCTGTTTAATGTTTTAAAGTTTTAGAGTTTAAATCTTTGTAAAACATTATTGGTTAATCATTCACAATAAATGAAAGGAATTCATTTTTCCATTTAATTTGTGGTTTATTAAATGATGAGTCCCTTCAACTTGACGATATATTCAAGATAGACTGTCAGGACCAGTCCTGTGACTAAGAAATGTCTATCAAGTGAACTTGAATGTCAAAGGTTGAAAATGGTCCCTAATTGGAGTTTTCTATAAAATTGGACGCATAGAAAACGTTAGACGATTAGAGTGCAAGATGACTAGTAGTTCTGTTTCTTGAACTATGTGGACATGGCAATGTCATAATCATTTGCATAGATACTTACTTTGGGAAGACTAGTATCGGACAAGACCTATGAAACTTTACTGTAAGAGATGAAAGTCAGTCATAAGTAAATTTCATTAAATTATTAGACACTAAATCCTCAATACCTGAGTGATTTGAGATTACTTGTTTGAGAACTGGTTGCTTTGACGTTGACCAACCGTCGCACCGTAAAAGGAGGCTATAAAGGCAACGCTCAGGTAATCACCTATCAAACGAAGTCTAATCTCAAGATCGCAAGATTGGGATTGTCCTCCCATAAATCGGGATGAGATGCTTAAAAGTTATACAAGGCCACTCGGAGAGCTAGAAACTGTGAAATGCATGGCCGTGCTCGGATGAATCATAGGCTATGATTATCTGTTTATTTGATCAGTTGAACTCTGAAACCGAGGAACACCTCTGGACATAATAAGGATGACAACTCTTACCTTATGTTCAAGAGCAAGCATCGAGCGACAAAGGAATTAGGAAATGCACACTTGTCCCTAAGGACAAGTGGGAGACTGAAGGAAATAATGCCCTTGGTCCAAGTATGCATTCTATGTTAAGTCTAATAAATGCGGTTCAGTATTAATTAACAAGTTAATAATTCAGTGAGATCAAGTGAGCTGAATGCCTAGCTAGAGGCCGCTTCAGTTCAAGTGGAATTAATGATATTAATCCACAGCTTACTCTTGACTGAACCCGTAGGGTCACACAAATAGTACGTAAACGGATCAAGTATTTAATGGCATTAAATACTCCATCTATGAATATTCGGAACCGACGGATCTTGGTTTCAGTGGGAGCTAAGATCGTCACAGGCAAGAAATGAATACTCCGGAAACGATGATATTGCCGGAAACGGAAATATGGATCGTATCGGAAATATGAATATTATCCAAGTCGTAGATGTTACCGGAAACGGAAACATGGTACGTATCGGAAAATATTATTGGAAATGGAAATATTACCAGAATCGGAAATATTGCCGGAAACGGAAATATTGTCAGAATCGGAAATATTGCCGGAATCGGAAAATAATTCCGGAAACGGAAATATTAAATATTTGTTCGAAACGGAAATTAATTCCGGAATCGGAAATATTAAATATTGTTCGTATCGGAAATAGATTCCGGAAATGGAAATTTAATCGGAAGCGTATCGTACGAATTAGCATCGGACGAGGCCTGCCGGACGAAGGCCCAGCACGAAGCCAGGCCGTCGCCCAGCAAGCACGCACGCCACAAGCCCAGCGCGCGCCAAGGCCACGGATGCGTGGGCCTTGCTGCGTGGGCTGCAGCTCGCACGCATGGGCAGTCCTTGTGGCTGCCGTGTGTGTGTGAGTTTGTGCTCATGCGTGATTCCTGAATCAGCAAGAGTCAGTGTATGATTAAATGTCTATTCCTAATTGGATAAATTAATTAAATAGAATTCATGTAGGATTCTAATTCCAATTAATTCGCATCCTACTAGGATTACGATTCCTTTTCCATAACTCTATAAATAAAGGCCTAGGGGTCATAATTTATATACAAGTTTCAAAGTATTCAAAAGTGAGTTTTTTGAGAGAAAATCAAACACACATCTTGCTCAAAAGTGCCGAAATTTTCTAGTACCTTAAGGGCGATTCTAGTTGGTCAATCTTAAGGCGGATCCGGACGTGCTGTGGACTATCTACGGAGGGACGACACTTGGAGTCCTAAAAGACTTGTTCTTGTTCGGTTCGGGCGCAGCTAGGGAGGGCACGCAACAAAGAGTATGCATCTAATTATGCTATATGATTATGTGTAAATAATATGTTTCCTGGGTTAATGGTTGTTTCCGCATGATCTATGTAAATGTCATATGTATCATAACCTAACAGATATAATATATTGTCCTTGGTGTATCCCAATACAGGCACATTGTTGGCTGGAAAATCATCTGATTGTTGAGAAATGGAATTATGTCGTTTTTCAAATCATGCATATCTAATTCTAACTAATTTTGGGATAACTAGACTCGAAAGAAGGTTGTCATCAACCAAACTTCAATGAAAAGAAGTAATACGTAGTACAATATAAAAGGAATGAAAATAAATAAACATCTAAATGTTAAAACAACATCACTGTTACAGCTATCTTCACAACATTTTGTAATTAAAAATTTCATCTCAAAATACTTATAGAAGCATTCAAGTTTTAAACAAAGTCAGACAAGCAGGATTGTGACCAGAAAGATAACAGAAATATTCCTGTAAGTTTCAGGCTTCAGTAGATGATTAAAGAGCCAGAATGGTTAGCACTTTAGTAGAAATGAAAATAGAGGAAGCATTCACTCAGTAAAAATGGTTCATAACTAGAGAATTTAAGAGCTACAATCTGAGATGAAGAGAAAAAAACAAACTAAACAACAACAGGGTATGTGGTATGATTCACGCTTTGGGTGCGAGAGGTTCCCAAGTTCAATTCTGAAATGCCCCTTACTTTCTATTTTACTGTATTTCTATTGCAAAACAAAAAAGGTTGTATCTGATGTTGAATATGTTATCCACCAATACCGAAATATGCACACAGATAAATCTGCATAATACATCTGACAAACAGTGCCAACTTTTCGTTTGGTTTCAAGATATTGCTACTTCAGACATGCATTACAAGAGTTATACATTTCTACACTAACAGAATATCATATGGAGACTGTAAAAAAGCAAATTCGTTTTCTTTGAACAACCATAACTGAAATAATATGTACTTATCATCTAAATATCGAATAGAATTAGGAAAATTCAATAAAAATTTGAAAAGAATTAGAATATAGAAGAGTAAAATTACCTACTTCGTGAGGATGGCTAATTCGTGTTTTCTGAATACCTGAATTTGGGGAAGGAGAGAACTGATGACAAGGGAACAACCACAAACGAATTAATATGTAATTATCATCCACATAACAAAAAGAATTAGGAGAATTCAACCAAAAATTGAAAAGGATTGGGAAATTCAACCAAATTTCGAAAATAATTAGGAAAACTTAACCAAATTTCGAAAAGAATTAAAATAAAAAACAGGAAAATTACCTTCAACTTATGATGAAACAACTGCAATGGAGATTCGTGAAATTGGGTTAAGAATCCAGGATGAAAACCTGATCAACTTTTGCGCGAATTATTCACACCCTGCCCCAGAATCTCGCGCTTTGAGTTAAGCTTTTGGTATCTATGGAGGATGGAGAAAACTGATCTAAACCCTAGGTTTAGAAGACGTAAGGTATGCTAAAGAAATTGGAATATCTCTCCCTCATTTCAAAGGTATGCAACGAACTTGAAACGCATAGTCGGAGTCGGCGACAAAGTACTCGCCGAATTCATCACTGATTTGAAGAAAAACGGTGCAGAAGAAGAGTAGTGCGCGGGAGCAGCAAGAACAAAGGGGAGCATGAGCACCAGCAACAAAGGGGAAGCAGCGAGAAAACACAAAAGATGCGCTTCCAAGGAATTAGGAGGGGAGAGTTTAATTTATTTATTTTTGTTTTAATTTTTGTCACTCAAAGGATGCCCTTGTTAAATAAGGGCAACTTTTAACTAGCCACTTTTGATGTTTTTTCCCCTAGTGATTGTTGACCATCATATTATCCTTCAGTTGAAAATCCTAAAGTATTTCTCCATGTTGAAGTTGAAGTTGCCGACTTCTTTGGAGTCTCTCGCACCGCAGAGGTACGAGGCTTGGGAGGCTTGATTCGACTTGTACCGCCACCACTAGTTCCTCAGTTATCACGCATTAGCGTAGCACACTTGTCCTACGAGTCATCAACCATCCCTTGTACATAGTTGAGATGCTCTTGCAATGAGTCTCTTTATGTTTTCAATTCTTCTCCGCCAGCTTCGAGCTCGTCAATTCGCCTATCTTGCCTTATGTTTATTTCTTCGGTCTGGGTCCATAATTCTGACTTGCCCTCTAACCAGCCTAGTCCTTCTAGGATCGATTCCATCTTGATCTACTTTCAGGTCTCTCGTGGCCTATGTTTGAACCTGGCTTTGATATCAACTGTCACAATCCGAATATTTTGGGCACCGGATCATGTGGCTCGCTCCTACCTATTGGGCGGTAAGGGCGCAAGCCTTGTGCGGAACTAATTCAAAGGGCTCATGAAGCACGAGCGATCAAAGGTTTCTGAAGGGAGCGCTCTTGTCTATTGGCAACAAGAGTGCACTAGTGGAAAAACGTTTAATTGCATCGCTGTATTTGCGTCGCCATTCTGAACATGTGACGCAAAAGACAAATTTTCGCATAAAATTTAGTCATTTGCGTCGCAGCTTTGTTAAACTGCGAGGCAAATGACTCTAGGATGCTCCCAGAGTCATTTGCGTCGCAGATTAGTAAAACTGCGACGCAATTTAATCAATCAAGTGCGTCGCAGCTTTACTATTCTGCGAGGCAAATGACTCTGGGAGCATCCTAGAGTCATTTGCCACGCAGTTTAACAAAGCTGCCACGCAATGTGTATTTTTTTTCAAATTCGCGCTTCACTATTCTGACTTAGGGTATTCGACAAACGAATTGAATCATTGCTTCTACTTCCCAAACGAAACCAACACTGCTTCTACTCCCAATTCCCAAAACGAAACCAACACCAACACTGCTTCGTTCTCACCAGCGGCCGTCGTTCACTGCCGTCGCCCACTCCTTCACTGCGTTCCCCTTGCGCTGCACTCCTTCCTGCTTCCCCTGCGGTTCTGCCATTCCCCTAAACCCTGCGGTTCCCCTAAACCCTGCTTCCCCTGCGGTTCTGCCGCTCCCTGTTTAGATCCGCCGCCCACGGCAGTCGCCCACAGCACGGCCGCTGCCCACGGCAGTCTCCCACAGCACAGCCGCCGCCGCCCACTCCGCCTCCATTGTTCATTGTCCTCTCTCCTCTCTTAGGTATTGAATTTTAATTTTTATATTTATTGAATTTTAATTGTGCATTTTAATTTTAATTGTAGACATTATGATTGAATTTTAATTATGCATTATAATTGAATTATAATTGTTGATATTATTTTTGTCTCAGATTTTTTATATTGATTGATTTTGGCTTTCTGGCGTTTTATAAGTTTTTGTTAATTTTGATTGAGTTTGTTTTTTTTTTGTCTAAAGTGGGTTTTGATTTTTTTGAATTGGGTTTGTTAATTTGTTTATGCTGTAGAATAATTAGTTCTTTTTTACTTTTATTTGGTGCAAGTTTTGTGAACTTTTGGCTGGATTAGCTCTTATTTGCCCTAATTTTAGTTAATTTGATTAATTTATGGTATAAATTTAGCTTTTTTAACTAACACAATTTACATTTAGTTATTGTACTTAACTTTTTTTGCATACTGTATTCCTCCAGGATTTATTATCGCACTAGTTGTCCTATATTCCTACTACTAGTTGAGGTTGCTTCAGGGAAATAACAAGTTCAACAACTGGTTATATTGTGATTGTAAATGTCTATTATCTTATTACAATATCTAACAAATAGGAATCACAAGTTGTTGATGAATTCAAGTTCTAGCCTGGGTGCTAACTTGTTCTACAGTATGTTCAACTGGTGTATCATGCTCATCAAGGATAGATTTATGAGAACAATGTTTTGCTTGGTCTATTGTATTGTGTTGTATAGATTTAGTGTTCAACTAATCATGTAGAGGTACTTGCAAGCTTCTAGAACTTAGCTGACTGTATCATGTCCATGAAGAATGAGATACATGATGCATTCTTGCTGACTATTCTCAGAAGTTAATTTAATGGCTTGTTGTTGCTGTCTTTTTGTTAGTATAGATGAATATAAGGATCGTTTGGATTCTCTTGTCTGCAGTTGCACTGTAATGATAGAGAGTGGTGTATCAGTAACTCTATAGCCATATCCTTTCCTATTATCTCATGTCAAGTAATTGAAGAGCTTCTTTAAGTATTCTGCAAATACTTGTATAGTTGTATTAATGCTTTGATATATCGTTTTTCTGGTGCAATTCCGTTTTGTTATTTTAAGATGCTATGAATTATATCCTTTAAAATTGTCTGATTGTCAGTTAGGATTTCTTGATGGATATCTGATGACAAAGATGATCATATTTAGCTACTTCTTTTACAATGACAGGATGAGTTTGAAGATGCCGAGGGTGTATGGATCAGTTCTCTACTCCTCTCTATACTATTCCAAGATGCTAGTGTTGCTTTTGACCCTGCAGTTGTCCGTGTCATACCTTTGCTTGCACTGATGCTGAAATCTGATGAAATGATTGACAGGTTATTCGCTACTCAGGCAATGGCTACCCTTGTCAGCCATGGAAATAAGGGGATAATATTATGTCTTCCCTATTTGCTTGTGTCACTCAAATAATCTCCTTTTTGTATTTCACTTCGTATGTTATAAGTATTTACATAACTTTTTGTCAGGGTGTACAAATAAAAGTTATCCACTCTCCAAAGTCATTTTATCCATCTAAGAAAATTTTCTCTATAGACAAGAGAAATGTTAATAGTAAAGCAATGAAGATTCATGCAGTTAGTACGTAGTCCTTCCATGCATCTAAAAGATCTTCCAGAATTCTTTATTCGGGGTGGTAATACAGAATGAAGCCAATTTTTTCTTCTCGCCTCACTGAGCGCCTGGTCCGTGGCCATGAAGATGTCATGGTTTCTGCTTCTGCTGTAAATACTGTCACTATAGTTTTTAGTACACTCTAAATGAATTTTGGGTGCTACCAATTGTATGAAATCTTCTATTATAGGGTGTCTAGTTAATAATATATGTGTAAGTTCAGTTCCACTAAGCTAATCTTATATGCAAGTCACATACAACTAGTCTCGTTTACTATTTTAGAGCAGATGTTTCCTGAAAATTGTTACCTTTTCTTGGTCTGGCAAACATATATAAAATTGTAGAATCATACTCAATTTTTTTTGGTAAAAGTAGAGCATTATTCTGAACTTTTCTTCTTGAGTTAGGTGTAGAATTTGATGGCTCAATTCTACATGGTTATGATCAATTTTATTGTTTCTTCTGCCTATAATGTACACAGTGAGTTTTATTCTTGTTTCTTTGTTCATGTTTCCTCACCTTCTAGCTTTCCACCCCCCTGGATTTCTTAAGAATGGTTGTTTCTCGTTGTGTTTCTAATAAATTTATGGTCTTGCTATTTCTATGCAGCAATTCTGGAAGCAGCAATTCTGGAAGCAGCAGTTCTGGGAGCAGCAGTTCTGACAGCAGCAGGTGAGATCTGTTCATTTTAGTTGTTATTCTGTTCTGTTCTGTTTCGTTCATGTTCTGTTCTGTGTTGTTCTGTTGTTGTTCTGTGCATCCTATGCTGTTCATTCTGTTCTGTTCGTGCATTATGATACCGAGACTGATTTTCGTTAGTTTGAGCACCTAATAGATCACGGCCTGACTAATAAATTCAAAGCTACCTTACAGATGGTCTTAAATCCTGTATTTATGAAAGTACATTCGTAGAATATTGATGCAATATCTGGTGGCTAGATCACAGCAGCTGCTCATGACTTTCAATTTTGATATTAACAAAGAGTCATATAACCTTTTCCTAAAACAACTTGAGCGAGTAGTCATAGGTAGAATGAACATCTTCAAACCAAGGTGTAAGCCTAGATTTACAAATCTCGATTACGATAGCATGGATGAAACTATTTTCCTGTCATGCTTTAAATGTGAAATAATAGATTGTAAAGAGCTTAGAACGACCCAATTAGCCTTAAATGTGAAATAATAGATTGTAAAGAGCCTTAGAAAGTTGTAAATATGCATATTAAATGTGTAATAAGTTTGAAAATATTCCTTAGGTTCTTTAGTTGAAAGTTGGGTTCGAAAACGTCATTTTTGCCCAAATATGACCTAGAACGACGCAATTAGCCTTAAATGTGAAATAATAGATTGTAAAGAGCCTTAGAAAGTTGTAAATATGCATATTAAACGTGTAATAATTTTGAAAACATTCCTTAGGTTCTTTAGTTCAAAGTTGGGTTCGAAAACTTCATTTTTGCCTAAAAATGACCTAGAACGACCCAATTAGCCTTAAATGTGAAATAATAGATTGTAAAGAACCTTAGAAAGTTGTAAATATGCATATTAAACGTGTAATAAGTTTGAAAACATTCCTTAGGTTCTTTAGTTCAAAGTTGGGTACGAAAACTTCATTTTTGCCTAAAAATGACCTAGAACGACCCAATTAGCCTTAAATGTGAAATAATAGATTATAAAGAGCCTTAGAAAGTTGTAAATATGCATACTAAACGTGTAATAAGTTTGAAAACATTCCTTAGGTTCTTTAGTTCAAAGTTGGGTTCGAAAATGTCATTTTTGCCCAAATATGTCCTAGAACGACCCAATTAGCCTTAAATGTGATATAATAGATTGTAAAGAGCCTTAGAAAGTTGTAAATATGCATATTATACATGTAATAAGTTTGAAAACATTCCTTAGGTTCTTTAGTTCAAAGTTGGGTTCGAAAACTTCATTTTTGCCTAAATATGACCCAAGGAAACAAGTAAAGTAGTGATTTATAATTGCACTTACATGTAAAATATTCTTTGCATTTACATGTGTAAAAAAAGTATATATAATTACATATTTTATCAAATGTGTAGTGCTTTTCGGAGTTACAAGAGACTAAGTGGACAATCTAAGGGAACTAAATTAACATGGATTCCAGCACAGGTATAATTAGTTTATTATTTACCTAAGAATCAAGTTTTTCAAAATTATAACATACAATATGATAGAAATTTTACTTGTGTTATTTATTTTAATGCATGTAGTGTGCTCAACAACCGGGATCACTAGATTGTGGCTATTAAGTCATGCGTTTTATGTACGACATAATAATGAATCATGGTAATAGTCAAGATCTTACAAAGGTATGTTCTCATAAACTACGTACTTTATATAATAAATTGAAGTACACAAAACTATTATATTGATCGATCGTTGATAAATTGAATTATTTACACTTTTTTAGGATTTTTCAAGAACATTGCCTTATTCACCGGAGGAGATTAATGAGGTGAAAGATTTTTGGGCAGATTACTTCATGAACAATGTCGAATTTTTAGCTTAATTTGTAATATGAACTCGATCTCTACCTAGCTACCTTTGTTGTAATAATTTTATGTTTAACATGTTGGTTGATCTATGACGAATTTAATTGCCTTTTATTGGGAACGTTAATTACGTTGTAAACTTTGTGACAGGTATTATTTAATAAGTTTTGGTATTTACTACCTTAAAAATACCCCACTTTTGCATTTACTACCTTATGAAATTTTTATTTTAAATTACTACCTTAAACTTTCAATTTTTTTTATTTACTACCACTTTACAGTTTTCTCATTTTAAAATTAAGATATCTCTTTCGTTTCTTAATCGTTTAATGTGATTCAAAGTTCACTATTCTCCTTGCTTTATAGAGATTTCATTGAGAACAACATTTCAAAACAATTCGTTTGATAATTCATATATATTTTAAACTTTTACAAATAATATTTAATTATTTTTACCTTTTGCAAAATTTTAAACGCAAGATCCATATGGAATCCTTACACTTAAATGAGAAGAATTGACTTTTAATCACTTAAAATGATTAAAAAACAAAAGAGATATCTCAATTTTAAAATGAGAAATCTGTAAAGTGGTAGTAAATAAAAATAAATTGAAACTTTAAGGTAGTAATTTAAAATAAAATTTTCATAAGGTAGTAAATACAAAAGTGGTGTGTTTTCAAGGTAGTAAATACCAAAAAATCCTATTATTTATAAATGTATTCCCGGTATTGGGAAGCGTCTAATTTCAAAGACGATCATGTCGGAATTTCCAACTAAAATATTAAAAAACAAATTTTTTTTTAAAAAAAAAAGTCATTTGCCACGCACGTTAGCTTAATGTGCGAGGCAAATGACTTAATTTTTTGGCACCAAAAATGTCATTTGCGTCGCACATTAAGCTATTGTGCGAGGCAAATGACTTAATTTTTTGGCGCTCAAATTGTCATTTGCGTCGCACATTAAGCTATTATGCGTGGCAAATGACTTTTTTTTTTGGCGCCTGAAAAGTCATTTGCGTCGCACATTAAGCTAATGTGCGTGGCAAATGACTTTTCAACATGGTGCCTGAAAAGTCATTTGCCACGCACATTTGCTTAATGTGCGACGCAAATAAGGGTCATTTGCGTCGCACAAATGTGGGACGCAAATGACTTTTAGTCATTTGCATCGAGAGCTTTTGCCACGCACAATGTGCGACGCAAATGCACTTAAATGTGCGATGCAAATGACCCTTTTTCCACTAGTGGTGGGATGGGAGTGCCGATCGGACACTTTTGTGCGCACATCAGTCACAAGTGGGGATCGACGACGCGAGTGTATTTTCTCGGGAGACATTGTTTTGTATA
The DNA here is from genome assembly GCF_020520425.1 of Spinacia oleracea. Taxonomy (NCBI): domain Eukaryota; kingdom Viridiplantae; phylum Streptophyta; class Magnoliopsida; order Caryophyllales; family Amaranthaceae; genus Spinacia; species Spinacia oleracea. Next base: position 110,144,840 of record NC_079490.1, read on the forward strand.
TAGAGCTTAAAAACACGTGAAATCACAACAACAATAAAAGCTTACAACAACGCTAGTGATTAAGCAAAGGCAACTTGTAGTTAAAGGTATTGGTTCATACCCCTCATATATGTTTCTTTTTTAAAATTAGCTAAAAGTTGTTAGTTATCACTTGAATGACAGAATCATAATAATCTTATCTAAATCGTTTTTTAGCAATTCCTAGAAACATAAAAGAAAAGTCATCGAAGTCTTACATAAGGAAAATATAAGAAAATGAAGAAAAGTACAAGGCATGAAAGGTTGGATTCTAACATTTTAGGTAGAGATGTCAAAAACTGAGACGACTTGAAAATCCGACCAGAACCGACTGTATTCGTAATTAACCAAAATCTGAAATGTTGTTATAACAGGAAACCCGTAACTCGACATGTACTCGGTCCTATAAAACCGATAATCGATTTTGATCTGGTACTAAATGACCCGAACTCAATCCCGACACCCGACCAGAAGATGAATGATAACCAAATTAACCGGACTCGACACTAATCCGAACTTGATTCAACACATGACCCGATGACAACCTTAAAGCAATTTCACCTAGATGGATTTTGTTATTGATCCGACCTGTGATAACCCGATACACAATTCTACCCGACATGTTGACAACCCGAATTGTCATTGACTTAACCAAATAGTAACTTCAACCATAAGTCTATACTATTAATTTTATTAACTTGATTTGGAAAAATATAAACGTGAAGAACAACTTAACGTTATTATTAAACTAGATTAGATCCCGTGCACGCACGGATTTTGATCATTTTTTTAACAAAATATTTAACTGAATATCTCCCAAACTACTGCATAGTTATAACATTTTTAACATACTCATTTAAATTTATTCATCTAATATGCATATTTAAAATGCTAATATGGTAATTTGACCAAAATATTAAGTGATATATTTCCATTACTAATATAGCGATTTGACTAAAATATTACCAATTTAGAATAATTATTATTACGTCGTATTTATTATCGCCATGATTTTTAAACTAAATTTTGTTTCCATACATAAATAGTTTATAAAAAAAAGATAGAGAATAAAAATAAAATCAAAGAAATTTACTTTTTATTAGGAAAGTTGTTTTTGGTGGGAAAAAATCGCACCAGCAATTTACACGTGTCATTCCTGGTATCTCTTTTAATATATAGTAATAGATAAACAAAAGCTAAGTATTATCATGTGACGAAGGCAGTTCAAAGGAAAAACTTAAATTTCAAGTCCCCTAATAATTGGTGTTATGTGGATTGCGGAAGGTATAAAAAAACGAAATTGTATAGGTGTAAAAATAAAATGTTAAAAGGTAGGATAGGGAAACACAATGCTTGTATTAAATTAAATGTCGAGTACTAGTAATAAACTTAACTTTTTGTCTTTAGTAGTAAAAAGTAAGCAATTCAGGCCATTGCCCAAAAAGCTAGGGTTTTTGCATCACCCTCACCTAGTCACCTGGATAAGCTAGGGTTTTACCTTCAATTTCATTGATGGTGTGAGTTTACCCAAATTCTTATATGAGACTGTCCTCACCATCAACTTGATGGTGAGACCAATTCACACATAAGAATTTGGGCCAGCTGAATGAGGCCCGTTAACGGGAAGTTAACGGAGCCCAAATATCGCAATTTTTAACATTTTGGCGGAAGTTAACTGCTAAGTAACTGCTTCGGTTCTCTATATTAATCCTCCTTCTGTTTCAATTTCAGAAACCGCTCTTTCATCTTCCCCTTTTGTTCTCTCTTTTCGGCATTTTTTCTTCGACATTTTCTCTCTTCTCTTAATCATTTCTGTTCGAGTGTCGATTTCATTATTCTTGTTCAATTGCTTTTACTTCTTTGTTCAATTTTCATTATCATCATCTCTAATCATGGTGAGAATTGTGTTTGATGATGACGGTAATGGTACTGAAGTTCCTGTTGTTGATAATCAAACAAGTTCTATTGTGTCTCCTGCACTTAATGACGCAAAAAACTCTGGTATTACTTCAATTTCTACTTCAATTTCTGGAAATTCGACTTTATTTTATTTCAATTTTATGTTTTTAATTTGCAGTAACCCTAACTTCGTTACTTAGTAACATAGGTTCCTTTTGATTATTTGTGTCTAGATTGTGTTACGAATATGATAGTAATCATTTTATATATAATTTCTATTCATTTTGACGTTTTTTGTTCTGTTACCTTTATTTATTTGACATGTTACTTTTCGTCGTTGTTCGAATTACTTTCTTTTTATATAACATTTTTGTTGTGTTTTGTAGGTGATGATCCACTTGATGATACTCAAGTTAAAGGTGTGGATTCAAAGCTTAAAGGTAACTCGAAAATGAATCTTATATGTGATTGTCGTTTAATTTTTGTGTTACTTGATATATATATTATAAGTTACTTTGGTCTATTTGAGATGTTACTTCTCGTATATGCTAGATGTTATCTTTTTTTAATAATGTGTTACTTCATATTCATATTACAAGTTACATTTTCTGTATTGTAGATGTTACTTTGTTTTATTCTTTATGTTACTTTTGTTTATTGAATTTGTTACTTCATGTTAACTTTTTTATGAAATTGTTATTTTATATGCATGTTAGAAGTTACTTTAGCTCTATTGAACATGTTACTTTGTATACATAATAGAAGTTACTTCTGTTTGCAAATGTGATAATTCATATGCATTTTTTGCTTTGTTACCTTTATTTATTTGACATGTTACTTTTCTTCGTCGTTCTAATTACTTTCTTTTTATATAACATTTTTGTTGTGTTTTGTAGATGATGATCCAGTTGTTGATACTCGAGTTAAAGATGTGGATCCAAAGCTTAAAGGTAATTCTAAAATGAATCTTATATGTTATTGTTGTTTAATTTTTATGTTACTTGATATATATATTATAAGTTACTTTTGCTCTATTTGAGATGTTACTTTGTTTTATTGAAATTGTTACTTTATATGCATGTTAGAAGTTACCTTACCTCTATTGAAGATGTTACTTTGTGTATATAATAGAAGTTACTTTGTGATGTTTGATATGTATTTTAATCACTTTTTCTGTATTGAAGATGTTACCTCTTATATGTGATGTTTGATATGCTACATGTTACCTCTGTTGTATTGATAATATTACTTGATATGCCTGTTAGAAGTTATATTATCTGAATTGATGATGTTACCTTATATGCACTATACATGTTATCTAGCATTATTGATGATGTTACTTTTATACAGTTATCTTATATTTAAATTCACATTATATTTGTTGTATTTAAGATGATACTTCTCATTCATGCTACATGTTAATTGGTCTTATGACTGTGTTACTTAACATTCATTTCCATGTTAGTTGTTTTAGTGTTTTCAATGGTTACTTGTAAGGATTATATTAGTTACCTTTAGTGTAATGAAGATGTTACTTGTTATTGTTCTTGCAGAAATTTCTCGAAAGGAGGCTAATAGGAAAGCCCAAGAGAACATTGCAAATGTTGTATCAGATATTCTGATGGGTTTACACAAGTCCAAAGGAGATGGCAAACCCAAATCAGCTGCTGTTGCTGATGATTTTGAGATTGATAAGGTTAATAATGATGTTCCTGAGGCTAATAATGAGAATAATGATGTTCCCGAGGATAATAATGAGAATAATAATGATGGAAAGTGTCCCCGTCCTCGCCCTCTTTTGAAGTCCCTTCCAAAACAAATTCGTTCGAAGAAGGTAACCCGGGCAAATAAAAGTCCTCAGTCTGCAAATCCTGAGGAATCCAAGAAGAGACCTAGAAGTAAAAACCTTGTGAAGGAAGAGGGCACATCTGATTCACCATCTAAGGGAAGGAAGCAGTTGAGATCTACAAATCGAGTTCCTGTTGATCCTAATTCTGTGCTGATTATTCAACCGCAAAATGTTGTTGATTTAGCTTCGAAGAAAAAGGGGTCTAAGAGTATTCAAGTAGTGAAGGGAGAAAATTCTAAAGATTTAGCTGTTATCGATAAGGAAGTTCCAATTAAGAAACCGTAAGTTTTTGTACATTAAATTTTTTAAGAAGCAGTTCCAATCTTTTTATGGTGTTACTTTTTCTGCTTTTTAATAGTACTGTTCCTGCATATTTAATAAGTATTGTGTTACTTTTTATAATAATGGTATTCTTCTTTTTAAATTTATGTTTTTCCTTCTTCTGCTTTCTACTTTTATTATATTAGTCCTTAGTTTTTGTTTTAAATTGCAGGCAAGATATTGTTTTGCGTTGTAGGCCACGAGGGCTTGTTAGCTTGTTCAAAACAATGTCTGATGCTAAGAAGGCTGCTGTAAAAGAACTTGGTTTTGGTGGGTTAATGGAAATCAAAATGAATGAGATGCCACAGAATATGGTACGCTGGTTATGCAAGAGATTTGTATGCAATGCTAGGTTATTGCGTATATCTGCTGGGAAGGAATTTCAAGTGACTGAAGAAGATGTCCATGACATGTTTTTGTTACCTCTTGGACCTTTGCCTGTTCCTACTTATAATGTTAAAGAAGACAGTCATATTAAAGAAACTTGGAGAAATTACTTTGCTGTTGATAAGGAAATCACATTGGCAATGTTGGAAAGGCAACTTACAACTTTGCCAAATGCTGGTAAGACTTGTTTATTTATTTATTTATACTTTTTTAAATGTGTTACTTTTATTTACATCAATTGTTACATTATATTTGTGTGCCATGTTACTTTTTCCTGTTTTGGAGATGTTACTTTATATATATATTTTTAGTTACTTTTGCTGTATTGGAGATGTTACTTCTGATATATGTTCTTTATCTCTTTTAAATAATGTGTTACATCATATGCAAAATACATGTTACTTTATATTAACAATACATGTTACCTTATTTGTATTGATGATGTTACTTTATGCATGTTAGAATATACATAAAGCATTATTGACGATGTTACTTTATATGTACAATAAATGTTACTTTATAAATGTTACCTTTTTATATTGAAGATGTTATTTCAGATGCATGTTACATGTTACTTTTAATTATTTCTAGTGTTACTTTTCATGTTAGTTTCTGTTACTAATATTTTAACATATGTTTATTGTTGTCTCTAGAGTTACTATCATGATATTTTGTTGTCTGTAGTTTAATGTATTCACTGATATTTTTTTTTTTTTTTTGAAATCAGATGAATTGTTCAAAAGACTCTTCGTTGTACTTGCAATGGCTTCTTTCTTAGCCCCTAATCCAAGCACAACTGTGAAGTTTGCTATATTCAAGCTTGTTGAAAATGTTCAGGAGATTTCCCAATATAATTTGTGTGGGTATGTGCTAGATTGTCTGGCAAATTCTCTAGCTAACTATGATGATACTCGGTCATATGTTGGTGGATGTATACTGTTACTTCAGCTAATGTATTTTCATAGGCTGAACTTTAGAGGTGAATCGCAGCCTACATCTCTACCTCTAGTTAAGCATTGGTCTGATGAGAGAGTTCGTGAGAGGCTAGAACTTGAAGGGGGATCATATGGACTTGGGCTTTTGGAAAAGAAGGTGTATCCGATTACTAAAAAGCAAGTTCTGTTACAAGAGAGAGATGTTGTTGAAGATATCACTACTACAAAAATGGGCGAAGAGACCCTTACAGAAAGACCCATTGGTTGAGATAACGGGTCTCTTTAATATAAAAGATCTAATATTAGAGATAACGGGTCTCTAATGACTCAAATGGCCCATAATTTTGGCTGGAAAAATAATGTAAAAGAAACACGAGATCCCTTGTTTGAAATAACGGGTCTCTATTGTATCATGGGGCCCACATTTTCTAAACGAAAAATTGAGAAAAAGTAATATGAGACCTTGTATTTGAGTTAACGGGTCTCTTCTACACGGTGGGGCTACAAAGAGATGACAATAGGAGAAAAGGAGAGACCTCTTCTTTCGTTACCGGATCTGTTTCTTTTTTGTTTCATTTTAAAATAATATCACGACTCACGAGCTTTACCTTTATCCCTCTTTCTCCGCAATCTGCACTGGCTGCCCCTCTCAATCTGAGAAACACTCAGAAGCGACGACGTCGACGCCTCTGTAATTGGAAGCAGTCAGAAGAGAGCATCCACAATGGTACAATATAAGTGCAGATCTGAACCAGACGAACCTATGGCATCAACTCATTCTCGACCTCGCTTTTATCGCTCTCGCCACTTTCAAGGTCTGTAATTTTTTAGCTTGAATATTTGATTTTGTGATTTTTTTTTTGTTGATTTCATTTGAACTTCATGTTAATTTTGCTGAAATTTGTTGCGTTTTTCTTATTTGTTATGGATTTAGCGGATTTTTGGTTTTGTTTTACTTGTATGGTTATATTTTGTGAGATTAGGGTTTGGAGGATAGATCTTCGGGAGTATTTGAGCGGCATTAGGATTTGAGATTGCTTTAAATGTTTCAAGGTGTAAATTAAGGTAACAGGAACTGACCTCACCCCAGATTTCAGTATTGGTCTCATACCTTATACTAGAAGTGATGTTGCGATTTGATTGTCCTCATTGTCAAGTTTTGGATTTAATTTCATGACTTTTCTTTGAATTATGATGTTTTTTTGTAACAATACCGAAATTGTTCTAAAGAGGCTTCCTCCTTGGCTGGAAAAGGGGGTTCTTGGTCCTATACAAAATTAGTTTTAAAGCAGTTTAGTTGGCTAATCTATTATGATCCAAATGTTAAAGTGGATTGAATATCTTGCTTACATTGCCTCCATCAAATTAGATGCAAGTCTACTTATAATTGAACATTAAGCTATTAAACTATCTAGATTTTGTGGTGGTAGAACTACATCTCCGTTTGGTGTTGACTTGAATATATGATTGCCATCAATCAAGAACATTTTGAACTGGTTCATGAATCATACCCTTTATTGATTTGTTACTGCAGGCTGAAGGAGTAGTGCAGAAATTCCCATTTTTGGTAGGATATCTGTGTGGAGTGTGGTTGTGTGGTATCAAGTCAATCAGAGTTTTACGTTGGATTCCAAAGGGTTAACTTGATGCTACCATTCATATTATTTTGTTAAACAAGAGAAATACTGATTTTTTGAGCTATGAGAGGTGATCATATTCCAGTAAGTGGTGAAAACTTCTGTGTTCGACTGTGAGATTTTAAATTATCCAAAAGCTAGTTGGTAATAACATATAGTTACTATCCTGATTGATTGTTTCCTGTGTGTGTGTCGCATTCTTGAAAATTTATCTGATGCACTTTCCATTTTCATTTTCATGACTAATGAGTTTTTTCTATGCCATACTAAAATATAAAGAATACAAACTTCCCATGCTTTTAATTTACTGCATTTTCTTGTCTACATGTGATTGTTGCAGAGATGAAAAAACAACAAAGGAGGACATTAGCTGATGGAAGAAAGTTTGATGGAAGGAGCCAAGGAGGGGTTCTGGACTTCTGGTGGATAGTTGAGCATATGCTTGTGCCCACATTGATAATAAGTAATAAGTATTGTTGTCAATTTTATTGTTTAATTTTGTCAAAGTTACGTAGACTCTTTTGAGCCTTTGTTATTTTTATGTTTTTTGAGACTACAATCGATGTAAAGCAGGAAATATTTTTGTTTGTTTTGGTAATTGTAAGAATTACAGAGTATTTTGGAATTACGAAATTGGTTAAATGCAGATTTGTTAGGCCGAAATATGGTTTATGCTGAATTTTTTTTTAATAAAAATAAATGAAAAGAGACCCGTTAATTATAAAAAGGGGTCTCTCGAGTATAATAATAAATAATAGTAAAATATTCAAAGAGACCCCCTATCTAACATATGGGGTCTAAGTTTGTTGGATAAAATAATATTAATAAATTCAAAGAGACCCTCTATGTTAAATATGGGGTCTGATTTTTTTTACAAACATACCTCATTTCTCTAATAAGGGGTCTCTTCTCCTTCTATATTATTTTTGTATGGTAAACATATTCAGACCCCTTTTCTTTAATAACGGGTCTCTTGTTTTTAACAAACAGACCCCTCTTCTTGAGGGGGTCTCTTTTATAAAGAGACCCCCCCACCTAGAGACCACCTTAAATGGGGTCTCTTAGGCCATTTTGGACGGGTTTCTTTGCCCATTTTTGTAGTAGTGTATGGTTGATGCTGCTGATGTTAGGGCTGTTGAAGATGATTGTGAAGATGATGTTGAAGTCAACATTCCAATTCCTCAACAAAAAATCAACATTCCTATTCCTTCATTCAAACCGGTTGATGATAGTTTTGAACGTCGTGTTGTTTTTTATTTACCTCCTCATATCATGACAGATGATGAAATAACTGATCTGGCTAAGGATGTAAGTTTGTTATATATTACTTTTTAAACTTTTATTTAACTGAGTTTAGTTGTTACTTGTTGTTGTTGTATATATATGTTGTTACCTTTTTCCTTTTTACTAGTTACCTTATTTATAGGTTGGTGTTACTTTATATTTATTTAAATTTTCTTTATATGTATTTTACTAGTTATCTTATCATTAAATAATTTTTTTCCTAACATGTGTTCATTTCTTTTCTTTTTTACTTTCATATTTTAGGCTGTACAAGAACGATATATGTTGATGAAGAGAGATATGCAGTTGTTTTCATATCAGTTTGATAACCATGTAGATTTGATGAAATTTTCATCAAAAGAAATGAAATCTAATGCTGTGGGAGAAAAACAGGAGTCTGGTTAGTAATTATATGTTACATAATATGTTTTATTTGCAGTATTTTCTTTATTCTGAAATTCTTAATAGTTAACTTATATCTAAGTGATGATGTTAGAAGTTACCTTAGCTGTAATGATTCTGTTACTTTATATTTATTATACATGTTACCTTAGCTGTATTGATGATACAACTTTTATGCATTATATATGTTACCTTAGGAGTATTGATGGTGTTACTTCTATACATTATACATGTTACCATTTTCTAAAAATGTCATATTTCATATACATATATAAGTTACCTTTTCTTTAGTCAAAAAAATATTTCTCATTTATGATAGATGTTACCTCTTTTTCAAGTTACATGATTCTGTTGTTTATTGAAAGTGTTACTTCATATATATATTAGAAGTTTCTTTTGCTGTGTTGGGGATGTTACTTCTTATATATGCTACATGTTACCTTTTATTAAGGAATGTGTTACTTAATATGTATATTACAAGTTACCTGTTCTGTATTCGAGATATTAATTTCCTTTATTGTACATGTTACTTTTTAATATAGATTGTGTTACTTCTTATACATGTTAGTAGTTATTTAATTAATATTACTTAATATGAATATTTTTGTAGGACATGATAAATCTCCAGAACTTTCCCAATCAGATATTTTCTTTTCTGATCCTGTTGTTCAAGCTTCTGTTGATAAGGCTATTGCACAATTCTATAGAATGAAGGAGCTTACAGAAGCCATGCCTTCATTTGAAATATTTGCTAATTCCCAATTGGATGAAATTGAATTGCATGATAACATAGAGATTGGGGATCTTTTGAAATCAGAAGGTAATTGTTGTTATTATTTATTTTTCATGTTAAATTTGTATTATTATATAGGTTTAATATGTTACTATTTTGATATGTGTTTGATTACTTTTCTTATTTCCTTTATTTAGGTGTCAAGGATGTTTGTTCTGAGGAGTTAGATACCTTAGTTGGAAATGTACTAATGTCTCAAATTTTTGAAACTGATTTGGATTTGGATATTACAACCTTGAATCCTGGACCTAGTACAATGGAGTTTACTGCTGAACCTATTGTTCAAAGGGTTAATATTGGTGATGCACCTGTTCAGAAAGAACATTTTCAACGGAAGGTTATTACTTCTGAATTGTTACCTTTGTTTTATTTTAATGTTACTTCATATGGATATCAGTTGTTACCTTAATTATATTTTAATTTTACTTCATATGGATTTTACTTGTTACCTTTGTTTAATTTTAATGTTACTTCATATGGATTTTACTTGTTACTTTTGTTTTATTTTAATTTTACTTCATATGGATTTTACTTGTTACTTTTGTTATATTTTTAATGTTACTTCATATGGATTTTACTTGTTACCTTTGTTATATTTTTAATGTTACTTCATATAGATTTTACTTGTTACCTTTGTTTTATTGTAATGTTACTTCATATGGATATCACTTGTTACCTTTGTTTTATTTTAATGTTACTTCATATGGATATCACTTGTTACCTTTGATAAAATTTAGTGTTACTTGTTAAACGTTTTATTTGTATCTTTATGTTATATTATACCTTGTTTATTAAGTACTTACAACATATACATCTATTCTTTGCTGCATTAATTTGTTATATCAAAACTTATTGATATGTATTGTATCACTTGTTTAGGAGGTTGTTACTGCTGAATCTCCCGAGAAGACTATCAGTGATGAATTTCTTGAGAATATTGTTAGTGCTGAAATTCCTGAGCAGATTGATGATGAAGGTGCTGAGAAGTTTGTTACTTTTAAAGTTCCTTCAGTGGGAGAGAAATTTGTTAATGCTGCAGCACCTGCTGAAAAGAATGTTGAGGAGAACGTTGAAGTGCTTGACAAAATAGTTTCAGTTCAATGTACATCAGAAACATCAAGGAATATTCTGAAAAAGTTGCAGAGAGATATTGAAGTTACTGATGATGTTGCTGAAGTAATCCCTATTAGCTCCCAACCTTCTCCTGTGGTTATGGCTAAGCCAGCTTTCTCTACTCCTGTTCCTGTGTCTATTTCAAAGCCAACTGGTGTTACTGGAAAGGTGATTGACAAGGTTGCAACTAAGAAAAAGGGAAGAGAAAAGAGAATTCTTTGTTTGTGGTCATTCACAAGAAGAATCTGAGAAACTAATGAAATTAAAGTTTTCAACAAATGCCCCATCGCTCAACGACAGGGGTGAGCATTTGAATGACATGAACATTGAAGATTTAAACCTGGGATGCAACATTGATTGTGGAAATAATTACTGTGATGTACAGCTCGTCTCCAAATTTATACGCAGCAACAAAAAACTAACAAGTGGAATGCAGAAACTAAGGCTAGAGGTTACTGATTTTGCGATGGTGGATCTGTGTTCAAAATATGACCATTCGTAAGTTTTAATTTATACTATATTTTTTTTTTTTATTTCATGTTATTTATGTTATTCATGATGTTACTTTTTGTATTTCTGGTTAGTTTCTGTTGTTTTACTCTAGATTTACTTCATATATATTTTATATGTTATCTTTTCTGTATTTGAGATGTTACTTGATTTTCATTTTAGGAGTTACCTTATCTGTATTGATGTTGTTACTTGATATGCATGATAAATTACCTTAGCTGTATTAATGATGTTACTTGATATGAACTGTAATGTTACTTTACCTGTGTTGATGATGTTACTTGATATGCATGATAAATTACCTTAGCTGTATTGATGATGTTACTTGATATGAACTGTAATGTTACTTTACCTGTGTTGATGATGTTACTTGATATGCATGATAAATTACCTTAGCTGTATTGATGATGTTACTTGATATGAACCGTAATGTTACTTTACCTGTGTTGATGATGTTACTTCATATTCTTTCTACAAGTTACTGATGATGTTACTTCATATGTTTGTTACTTCATATGAACTATACAAGTTGGAATAATAAACTATACTTTAGTTCTGTTGATGATGTTACTTCATATGTTTTATATAATGTTACTTTTTCTCTGTTGATGATGTTACTTTATATGCACTATACATGTTACTTATAATCTTACTTCATATGTTTTTTACTTTATATGCACTATAGAAGTTAGAATAATAAATTGTTGCTAATGGAGTTACTTTTTTTTGTATTTCTGATTACTTCAGTTACACAATTGAAATTACTTTTTTTGTATTTCTGGTTATTTCACTTATATTGTATAATGTTTTTCAATATATCTAACGTCTTGTTACATTTTTGAAATAGTGAAATTCTTGTTTGGTATACTCCTGAATACTTTGTGAATAGAGAAGATATGCTGACATTGCTACCCAATAAAATGATAGCCAATCGTATTTTAGACTGTTACTTTATGCTGTTAAATAATTCTGAATACCTTGTTCTAGAAGGTATTGAAGGTAATCCCAGATTCTTCTTTGGTTTGTCTTACATGGTAATCTTTCTGCCTCATAAAAGTTTATATATCAATCTTGTGTTTTTAGTTACTAATTTATTTTATTTTTATGTAGGAAGTTGTAGTTAAACTTGTAAAAAAACAAAGTAGAAGAGACTGATGAATTAATAAAAGAAATTTTTGATTCTTGGGATTTGTGGATATCAGCACAACATCATGCCCCAAATATCAAAGATTGTGGTTTAGTAAGTTTCTATTTCAAATCTGGTTTTAATTTTTGTTTTATTTTTGGATGTTTATTTACTGATGTTATGTCTGTTTTTTTTCAGGTGTTTGTTCCAATTCTCTATGATCTTCATTTTTCATGTGTGGCAATTAATTTTCAAGCCCTTACAATTGAATACTTAGATAACCGAGTTTATCCATCATTTGATGAAAACAATGAATTCTTCGAAATAGTGTGTTACTTGGTTAGTTTCTCTTGTTTTACTGTAGATTTTCATATATATTTTATATGTTACTTTTTCTGTACGGAAAATGTTACTTGATTTTCAATTTAGAAGTTACCATATCTGTATTGATGATGTTACTTGATATGCATGATAAGTTACCTTAACTGTATTGATGATGTTACTTGATACTCATCTTAGACGTTACCTTAGCTGTATTGATGATGTTAGGTTATATGCACTGTAATGTTACTTTAGCTCTGTTGATGATGTTACTTCATATGCACTATAAATGTTACTGATGATGTTACTTTATAGTTTATTACTTCATATGCATTATACAAGTTAGAATAATAAACTGTTACTATGTTTGTTATGTGGCTGTTACCTTTCAACTATTCACATGTTACTTGATTTTCATTTTAGAAGTTACCATATCTGTATTGATGATGTTACTTGATATGCATGATAAATTACCTTAACTGTATTGATGATGTTACTTGATACTCATCTTAGACGTTACCTTAGCTGTATTGATGATGTTAGGTTATATGCACTGTAATGTTACTTTAGCTCTTTTGATGATGTTACTTCATATGCACTATACATGTTACTGATGATGTTAGTTCATAGTTTGTTACTTCATATGCATTATACAAGTTAGAATAATAAACTGTTACTATGTTTGTTATGTGGCTGTTACCTTTCAACTATTCACATGTTACTGTTTGTTGTTTTATGTGTTACCTGTTTAATACTCATTTATTGATTCCTATTCTATTTTCAGAGAAAATATATGGGAATGTATTTGAATTCAAAGGGACATTCTAAAGGATCAAAGTTGATTGAGTTTGAAATCAGAGTTATTCATTTTCCTTGGACTACTAAAGTGTACACCCATGATTGTGGTGTCTTTACTATGATTCATTGTTGCAATTATCAAGGAGAGCCATTTGAATTTAACAATTTATTAACGGTAAGTGTTATATTTTATGTTATAATATATTCATATTTTATGTTTATGTTTTATGTTGGTTACTTAATTACTAACATAGATGTTTTTTTCTATTCTGTAGCAAACAAAACGAAGGCTTTGTCGTGCTGAAATTGCTGCTGCGCTTATGCTGAGCGATTTAAATGCTAAGAGGACAGAATTGTTGGAAGAGCTTAAGAAATTTAATTCTCAAAGGGCACAAGTTATGTCGCTTGTTTTATTGGATGAGAAGATAATTGCTGCAAAGGAGAAGAAGATTGCAGAAGAAAACAAGAAGCTTTTAGCAGCTGAGAGGGTTGAAAAACGGAAGAAAAAGCTTGCCAATGATGGTGTTGAATCACAAACTTCTGATGTCTCCAATGATTTCAATGAGGAAGAATCTTCAAATGCAGAAACTTCTGAACCTAATGACAATGTTGTTACTGACAATGAAAGTACCATGTAATTCCGATTTTAGATAGGTGTTTTTAACCAAACAATTAGTTGTGTGTTTAGTTTTTAAAAGGAACAATTAGTTGTTGATTTAGATTTCAAAGTTTAAACAATTGTATGATTAGTATTAAGCAAACAATCAGTTGTGTGTTGTGTGAAATATAATTTCTTTTCTGTGTTACCATTTATATGATTTAGTGTTACTATTACTATAAGTAAAATTACTTTTTATTGTGATTACTGTTACCATTATAATTAGAGGCATCTAATTTAGTGACAGATATTAAATTAATATTTGAAAGTTGAATAAAACCTGCTACTTATAAGGTTAAGACCTGGTAGTTAAAGGTTAAGAACAGGTGCATTTCCTGTTACTTATAAGGTTAAGAGCACGTGCTTTATCTGTTACTTATAATCGGTGTTACTTCATTTACTTAGGGCTGTTACCTTTTATTCTTAGTCATGTTACTCTGTTTGTTTTACAAATCTTTACTGCTGAATCTCCTTGATACTTGCAGGTGCTTTTCCTGTTACTTATAAGTTTAAGACCAGGTACTTATAAGGTTAAGACCAAATATTTTTAAAATGACCAGGTACTTGTAAATATTTTTTTTCCAGTTACTTATAATCACTGTTACTTCATTTTCTTTGGGCTGTTACCTTTTATTCTTAGTCATGTTACTCTGTTTGGTTTACAAATTTTTACTGCTGAATGTCCTTGATACTTGCAGGTGCTTTTCATGTTACTTATAAGTTTAAGACCAGGTACTTATAAGTTTAAGACCAGGTACTTATAAGATTGAAGACCAAATGTTTTTAAAATGTTATTAGAATATTAGCTGTTACCTTATTTGCTTTGGGATGTTACTCTGTTTGGTTGACAATTTTTTATTACCTGGTAATAATTTTTCTTAATTGATGTTACTTTTTTACTTAGTGATGTTACTTTTAAACTTAAGGCCACGTGTCAGTTAATATACTTTTTTCTTTTTTACAGTTATTTGTTACGTGGCAATTTTTTTCCTTTTTAATGTTGTTTTATTTATCTTCCTGACATCACTAGTGGAAAAAACCCCTGTTGTAGCACCCTTGTTGAGGGGGGCATATATAAGTGAGCCTCAACAACCATCTAGTCAACGCGGGTCAAATAATTTACTAACAGATTGGGGCGGGCTTTTATGGAGTTCGCTTCAATAGAACCTGTTGAAGGGGGCTTTATTATGCCCGCCTCATTAGATACTAGTCTAAAGGGGCGGGCTTTGTTTTGTTCGCTTTAACAGATATGTCCTCACAAATTTTAAAACAATTAAAACACTACAGCTTCTCACCGCGGGCTAGGTATTCCAATCCCTTCAATTCTCTATTCGAACAAAGCAAGTACTCCGTACCTTCCAACGCAATCTGCCGACAAGTTCTCACCGCGCGGATCCACCACCACCACCACCTTCCTCGCCTCCTCTTCAATAGTAGTCGCCCCTGACCATCGTCTTCCCTACCTCGGTTGACTCTGTTTCTATTCTTTTGTCAAGGTTAGTTTATTATTGATTCTTGTTTTGCTTGGTCTTAAAATTCAGTTTCACTTCAATTAGTTGAGCATAATGAGTTGATTATGCAGAAAATTTAGGCTAATGTTCCAATATTGGATGAATTTACAAATTAGGGTTTGATATTTGTGGTTTTTCTAGTGCAATTGTTAGTAATAGGTTCAATTGGGATTTTTTAGTTCAATTGTTAGTAATATGTTCAATCTAGTCGATACCATCCCGATTACCAATTTTTCGGTGGCTTTGGTGGTTGGAATTTACAAAGTTTAGCACCTTGTTGGGAAGATCGTATGATAGCTTTGCTTCCCCCTTTCTTTGTCGTCCTCTTCTGAATATATACTGTTTTTAATTCTGCTTAATGTCTCAATCCAAGTTCAAATTAGAGCTTGTGGTTGTTCTGATGTTATAGGTTGCTAATTGGGCACATTTTATCGATCTGTTAATAAATTTTAATTTATTTTGATGGAATAATTCATAATGGTTAATATGGTCTTATTTTAAAATTGCCTCTCTGGAAAGAATCATTGTCTCGTTTCCAGCTGCAATATGTACATTTAGGTTCTAGAATCAGATTCTTATGTGTAACATCCTAACATGCTAGTATATATAGTACATGTTAGTATATTGGTTTTCATCAAGCTTGCTTATTTATAGGGTCTGAATTGGCATAGGAGGGAGTGTTAATTCAAAGTAGTGTTTTTGCGGTGAAAACAAAATATTGGATTGTTTTTGTGGTGAAAATAAAATATTGGATTGTTTTTGTGTTTGTCCGAGTGCATAAACTACACATTTAAGTTTGTTTGCACCCTAAGTATGCTTTGGAAACACATATTGACTTCTTGCTTTCGATGTCTTGTTTTAAGTAGAGGTATCATGAGTAGATAGTGGAGCAATGGAGAAGAAAGTTCAGAAGTAGATTACATGAATCTTCTTTTACCTGGGTACAGAGGTACGTACAATCATCTTTTTTGCTCTTGTTCCTGGTTTATTTCATTTTTAATTAACTGTTGGTGCCATGTATTGTTTCTTTTGGGTCGTGCTTGGTTGCCGAGGGGCATTATACAAAAAAATAGTTTCTCTTCCATTGTCTATTTTGTACTTGTTTGCCATTAGATTTGTTTGTCAGACTCTGCTTCAGTCAGATGCATGCAGTTATTGTCGAATTCTGATCCTGTCTTTGTAACTAGAATTGATGATAACTACTGTATCAAATTCCAGGTTTGGTGAAGTACAGTCAAGTCTTCATGCATGGAGTAGTTTACCACTACGAATGATCATGATTCATGAAGCTCGTTAAAGATACTCAAATTAGGGGACTGCTGATAGATTCTAAGTTAATTAGGAGTATTATCCTTGTGCCTTTCCATATGTAAATTTGTCAGGTTAGGCTGTTTAGTGTGATCTGTGATGGTATGAATAAACTTTAGAGTGATGTTATATGTTGTTGACCCTTTTTCCCTTTGGTTACAGTGTGGAGGATATACTCATAACGTTCATTCGAGATAGTTTTTATTAGTGCACTAAAAATGAGAGAGCGAGTGATAGTATATCAGATATAGATCAGTGTTTTTCTTCCTTTTTTTTTGTTTTTTTACCCTTTTAACATGTTGTAACGACCAAATCTAGTCGAATTTCATGTACTCATTACGTAAATTTACTTTGGTTATTTATCGTGTACTCATTACGTAAATTTACTTTGGTTATTTTGTCCTCAAATTTTGCCCGCCCCAATTTTATGGTCTCTGAACAAGCTTCATTTTCTTGTTTTATGAATTTGACTTGTTTTGTTGTCAAACTTTTAGTTCAGTTCTGTACCTTAGTTTTTCCTTTTGATTACCGAAGTCTGAACTGCAGCTTTATCTTAGTCTTGAATGGTCTTGTGCTTTTTGCTTATGTAATTGTGTTCTTAGCTTAATGTGTATAAATTGTAGGCACTATAGGTTATGTTAGGTTATGATACATATGACATTTACATAGATCATGCGGAAACAACCATTAACCCAGGAAACATATTATTTACACATAATCATATAACATAATTAGATGCATACTCTTTGTTGCGTGCCTTCCCTAGCTGCGCCCGAACCGAACAAGAACAAGTCTTTTAGGACTCCAAGTGTCGTCCCTCCGTAGAAAGTCCACAGCACGTCCGGATCCGCCTTAAGATTGACCAACTAGAATCGCCCTTAAGGTACTCAGAAAATTCGGCACTTTTGGGGCAAGATGGGTGTTTGAATTTTCTCTCAAAAACCTCATTTTTGAATACTTTGAAACTTGTGTATAAATTATGACCCCTAGGCCTTTATTTATAGAGTTATGGAAAAGGAATCGTAATCCTAGTAGGATGCGAATTAATTGGAATTAGAATTCTACATGAATTCTACTTAATCAATTTATCCAATAGGAATAGACATTTAATCATACACTGACTCTTGCAGATTCAGGAATCTCGCATGAGCTCAAACTCACACACACACGGCAGCCACAAGGGCTGCCCACGCATGCGAGCAGCAGCCCACGCAGCGCGGCCCACGCATGCGTGGCCTTGTGCGCGCTGGGCTGTGGCGTGCGTGCTTGCTGGGCGATGGCCTGGCTTCGTGCTGGGCCTTCGTCCGGCAGGCCTCGTCCGATGCTAATTCGTACGATACGCTTCCGATTAAATTTCCATTTCCGGAATCTATTTCCGATACGAACAATATTTAATATTTCCGATTCCGGAATTAATTTCCGTTTCGAACAAATATTTAATATTTCCGTTTCCGGAATTATTTTCCGATTCCGGTAATATTTCCGATTCTGACAATATTTCCGTTTCCGGCAATATTTCCGATTCTGGTAATATTTCCATTTCCAACAATATTTTCCGATACGTACCATGTTTCCGTTTCCGGCAACATCTACGACTTGGATAATATTCATATTTCCGATACGATCCATATTTCCGTTTCCGGCAATATCATCGTTTCCGGAGTATTCATTTCTTGCCTGTGACGATCTTAGCTCCCACTGAAACCAAGATCCGTCGGTTCCGAATATTCATAGATGGAGTATTTAATGCCATTAAATACTTGATCCGTTTACGTACTATTTGTGTGACCCTACGGGTTCAGTCAAGAGTAAGCTGTGGATTAATATCATTAATTCCACTTGAACTGAAGCGGCCTCTAGCTAGGCATTCAGCTCACTTGATCTCACTGAATTATTAACTTGTTAATTAATACTGAACCGCATTTATTAGACTTAACATAGAATGCATACTTGGACCAAGGGCATTTATTTCCTTCAGTCTCCCACTTGTCCTTAGGGACAAGTGTGCATTTCCTAATTCCTTTGTCGCTCGATGCTTGCTCTTGAACATAAGGTAAGAGTTGTCATCCTTATTATGTCCAGAGGTGTTCCTCGGTTTCAGAGTTCAACTGATCAAATAAACAGATAATCATAGCCTATGATTCATCCGAGCACGGCCATGCATTTCACAGTTTCTAGCTCTCCGAGTGGCCTTGTACAACTTTTAAGCATCTCATCCCGATTTATGGGAGGACAATCCCAATCTTGTGATCTTGAGATTAGACTTCGTTTGATAGGTGATTACCTGAGCGTTGCCTTTATAGCCTCCTTTTACGGTGCGACGGTTGGTCAACGTCAAAGCAACCAGTTCTCAAACAAGTAATCTCAAATCACTCAGGTATTGAGGATTTAGTGTCTAATAATTTAATGAAATTTACTTATGACAGACTTTCATCTCTTACAGTAAAGTTTCATAGGTCTTGTCCGATACTAGTCTTCCCAAAGTAAGTATCTATGCAAATGATTATGACATTGCCATGTCCACATAGTTCAAGAAACAGAACTACTAGTCATCTTGCATTCTAATCGTCTAACGTTTTCTATGCGTCCAATTTTATAGAAAACTCCGACTAGGGACCATTTTCAACCTTTGACATTCAAGTTCACTTGATAGACATTTCTTAGTCACAGGACTGGTCCTGACAGTCTATCTTGAATATATCGTCAAATTTGAAGGGACTCATCATTTAATACTAAACCAAGATTAAATGGAATATGAAAATACATTTCATATATGATAAATGTTCAACCCCAATGTTTTACAACCATGGGCCTCAAACCCATTTTCTAAAACAATTCATGGAATTCAAAGCTATGCTTAATTTCCAGTGCTACAACGTGAGTGTTGCTTCTCACTTGTTGCATAGGTTTAGTTATCATGCTTTGCCAATCTTAATATCCTTTTCATCGAATGTTCTTCGAGATATGATGATAAGATCTTTTCGAGTTTGTTTATTATGTGATCTAGTCTTTCTTACTTCGATGGTGGTATTACTCATTTTGCAATGAAGAACCATCAAGTTAGCAGACGTTTTTCTTGCTTCAAGAGTGGTTCTACGCATTTTTCAATGAAGAACCATCGAGCCAGCAGACAGGTGATCTACCCAAGTTCAGTGAAGAACTTTAAACAACCCTGTTTTATTGCTTCTTAGGCAATAATTACTTTTACTTCAACTGTTTAGGTTGCTAGTGATGCTTTGTTTGGATTTACTTATCCAAGCAGTTCACAGATATGTGGAAGACTTTTCAGCTGTATCTTAGAACATAGAAATTAATATTTTAATTTCCCACGCAACAACTCATGGTCTCCAACCCATGTTGCCATTTCAAAACACGATGCTCTATAGCTCGTCCTTATCAATGGTTAACTCCAAAGGGTCTTGCTTGATCCTTTGCCAGTGTTTATGCGTGTAGCATCAATATTTAGCATATCTTTATTTCCTTGAATCAAGAACTATTCCTATGTACCTTTTCAAGTACCATAAGTATTCTTGATCTCAATCTAGTTGATCTTCACTTAGATCAATAGAGACTGGTATATGTTCGTCATGCCTAAAGTCATACGATACGTTTTTGGCGATCCTCATATTATATCATACATGATAAATTCTTTTGCAGAATAATTCCTAATTGAATTCTATTCATGTAACTTTAGCTTATTCAATTTCAGCAGATACTGAATCCAGCTAAATTCTTTGACATATAATATAGGTTAAGAATCTCATTTAGACTCTTTGATGTTTAACTTAGTAAATGCTTATACATAGTTCAAACATCCTTTACTTAGATTTATTCACATGGGTCGAATATCTCCAAAGGAGTCTTTCGTGTTTGATTTAGTAAATGCCATTACTTAATCCAAAACAATATCATAAGATCTTTGTAAATAGATCTTAATACCCAGTATGTACTAAGTTTCGCCATGGTCCATCATTGATGAATAATTTCAAATCTAAGTCATTAGCATTTGAATGTTATTTCACAATAGAGAGATATGTGTGTGATACACATAGGACCAATTAAGTTTTATGTACTCCCACTAAACTTCTTATATATCTATAAGAATCATGTATATTTTATGAAACTAAAATACTTATTAGCTTCACTAAAATACAGTTCTAATTCCCAATTGCTTGCTTAAATCTGTACTTAGATTTTATAAGCTAGCTTTCTCTTTTTGGATCCACAAATCCTATGACATACCATGTACATAGTTTATTCCAACATTTGATTGAGGAATACGTTTTGTCATCCAATTGCTATATGTACCAATATGCAATCATTGCTTGAATTATAGACTTGACCATTACGATTATGCATGAGGTTTCAACACAATTTACGCCATGAATTTGCTTGTAACCTTTAGCAACTAATCTAGCTTTGTGTGTGAACACAATTCCATGTTTGATGGTTTTTATCCTTAAAACAAACTTGCAACCAATAGGTGTGAACCCATTCTTGCAAATTAACAAAATTTCAATTTTGTCATCAAAACATTGAGTATGTTTTATGGCCTCTAACCATTTAAAACATTTGAGTCTATATATGGCCTCTAACCATTTTAGGGAATCTGGGTTTCGTCATAGCTTTCTTACAAGTCATAAACTCATTAATCTATATGATAATAGTTTGACTGCAAGTTGTAGGTTTCTTCACTATTTAATAGAAGAATCTCATAGTTTCATTGACCTGATCTCTATGTTTCTTCACTATCTAATAGAAGAATCTCATAGTTTCAGTGACTTGAATTCTATGCCTACTTGGGTATAGAACATCAAACAATAGAATATCAATAGCCACTTGAGAGTCCTTTGAATATTCTGTTCTCCTTGAAGTACTTGTAAAGTCTTCTAAGAGATATCTATTCTTTAAAGCCACTTCTAAAGTCCTTAAAGAATAAGTTCGGATTTTCTGAAGCACTTCGAAAAGCCTCCGGAATGTCCGTTTATGTTTGTTGTTCGCCTCGAAAACTTTCGAGGTCTATTTTCTCCCACTTGTCATTTTGGAAACGAATCTCCAAAAGGACATTATTTCGAGCAAACAAACATTATGTTCTCAAAAATTCGTGGTAGAAACAATACCCTTGTGTCTCATTTGAATAAATCACAATGAAACATATATCTATGCTTGGGCCTTAGTTTGTTGAATAACAAACACTAAGCTCCCACTGAGTTTAGGAACTCTTTAGATATATTATGAAAAGATATTCTGAAATTACTTTTCAATAGCTTTGACGAATTTGGTTTAGCTTGGTGGTAGTTGAGCATTTTGTTTTAGAAATTATAGGAAAAGTCTTTATGATTCATCATTGATCGAATCAAGTACTAATTGACTTCGATCATTCCAACGTAGATATGCCATATCTTATGGACCTAGATTGTGAACACACAATCATTGATGATCATATTTGGTCTCAAGTAATCATCAACATGATCTAGCCTAGATCTTTATGATTTCTTGCCAAGTGGATTTTATACTTCTGAATCTTTGAACTAGCCAAACAGATTCAACTTATATCACATTTGAGTAAATAAACCTATATTCACTCAAATCCATGTGAAATAATAAAGTCATAAAACCTTTCTTTAGCTTTGAACTCTATCGTCTAGTTGTCTAACAATAGTTCATATTCTTTGTTACTTTCAACAAGTAAGACTAGCTTGTCTTAAGTTGATCTAGAAATCAACCAACTTTCAAAAGTCCATCAAAATAGAGCTTATGAATGTTAACTTGTTGATATGGTCTAAGCAACAATGCCAAAGATTTAATGGAACTCAAATCAAGGGTTTGATTTGAACCTAGTAAAGTTCTTTAAAGAGTTGTTTGTTTTAATCAAGCATATTGACTCAACCTGTAATTGACCATTTCATTCAAATAAACAAACAAACATTGCTTTTGTTTTTCTTGAATGTGAGTCTTTCTGTGTTTGAAGCAGAAATTTAGGTATGCTGATTATGGAACAAAATAGCCATTCAGTTCCAGCCTTTGAAAGGACTTAAAACAAACTAGATGACCCTACAACTAATGTAGCATTGCCATGCTTCATTTCTCACTTGTAGGTCATTAGTGTATCCTAGCTTCCATTGTTTGAGTTTTTACCGAAGTAAGAACCTCAAGCGGTATATGATACCAAGGAAGTTTGATTGCTAGGTCACTTCTCTTTAAACATAAATTTATAGGTAGAAACGGAATCGTAAATTCCTTTCATTTGTTCCTTGTTTCCTATTTCTTGTACCCTTTCTTATAGTCTTAAGAATTGAATTCTTTAGTGTTGACTTTTATACTTGTTAGACATGTCCAATGTCACCCCAACAAGGTTCTTAACATTTAATTTATGTTGAATATTAAGTTTCAACTAGATGATCTTACCAGAAGCTTCTAAAGTTCTCTAAGCATCGATCTATTCGAATGTCTAGGGACTAGACTCATTCGAGAATTAAATGGACAAAGATATTAGGTTGTTAACCATTGGTAAAGCTGAGCGTTTAAGCTCAATGCTTTATGATCTCAAAACTACAGTGTATTTTGAATTCACAAGCACCAATTGGTTTGCCATTCGAATTTGATATTCGAAAACAACCATAAAAGTCGATATAAGAAACGTACATTTTAAATTGCTCACTTTCTCTCTTCTCCGTGAATCGTTCTTGGATTCACTACCAATCGAGGAAATTTACTGTTACCTTTCTAAAAGGATTTATTGCAGTGCAAGATATTTAATTATAAACAATAATTAAAACATACATTGAAGCATGCAAAGTCTAAACATTTATCATGAATAATAACTTGAAATTAAAGCAACCATGCAATTCAAACAAGTTATTAGCATTTTATTCGATTTTATTGTTCCGGCAGGTGTGAATAAAATGATTCCAAGATCCTAAAATCATTGAAGAACTAAGCACAGTTTGTCGACTTAATCCTAAAACATCTTAGGTAAGCAAAAGCCTTTTGCTAATAGTCTAGAAACTACTCTTGGTTGATAGGTACGTCTAAGAACTTGTTAGGTAAACCTATCGATTTTGCCACGACATAAAAGGACTCCTTACTTATATCGTTGAGTTTCACCAAAACTAACATGTACTCACAATTATTTGTGTACCTTGCCCCTTTAGGACCAATAAGTAACACCTCGCTGAGCGAAAACTATTACTAGATTGATGTAAAGGATATCCAAGCAAGTGTATATTTTGGCATGGCACCTTTTAACTCAATTTTTAAGTTTGGAACTTAAGGCTCTTACTATGTTGGTTAGATTTTAAGTGAACTAAAATCCTTAATCATGCAACATAATCAAGCTTTTGATCTCATGCATTTTAAGACATATTTAAAGCAATAAATAACTTAAAACATGCATAAGATATTTGTGATCTAGTATGGCCCGACTTCATCTTGAAGCTTTGACTTCAAAGTCCGTCTTGAAAATCTCCGTGGGAGGCACCATTTTCTTCAAATAGGATAAGTTATAACTAATTACAACTATTTGATGGTACGCAGACCATATTTGAATTGAAAAACAACTTTGGTACTTTAGACCAATTACATTCAAATTAATGGTACGCAGACCATATTTTCTATCCTATTTGGGCCATACTAGTCACTTCATAACCTGCAAAACAGTACATATACAATATATACCATTCACCCATTCATTATCATGAATGGCCCACATAGCTGGTTAGTTAAACACATTATGCATCACGTAAACATTTGCAGCAATTAATCAAGGGCACCAATAATCTACCAATTATTCAGTCCTTATTAATTCTAATCGAGTTGTTTTAACCTTAAGGATTTGTAGACCTAATCAAGAGTTTATGACTAAAAAGTGCTCCCACTCAAACCAATAAATTCATATGCTTTACTAATTTTAAACATAAAATTGTATTTCTAGTCTAACCGGAAACATACAAATTTAATTAAAATTTAAAGCTCATATAAATTTATAATTGAATCCAAAATTTAATTTAATTTCAGTCGCATTTAAATTAATTCATGATTTTAATTTTAGTAAAATAATTAGAATAAATTCCATTTATTATAATTATAATATTCAAAATTAAAATCCAAGAAATTAATTCAAATTATTAATTTTAAAATTAATTAAAATTACGTGAACTGAAATTTTCAAATTAAACATTCAACAACGATCTAATCGAAACGCAAACATCCTACACGTTGCACGCCCATGGGCTGTACGCACACAGCCATTGCTGGCCATGTGCGCGCAGCCCATGCGCTCGTTGCATAGCTGCTGCTGTCCCATACGCAAGCCTCCGCACAGCGCCCACCGCACGCGAGCTATCGCTCGCAGCGCGCGCGCGTTACCGCGCTTGCTGGTGCGCGAGATCGCTCGCTGGTGCGCGCGAGCCATCGCTCGCTGGGGCGCTGCATCGCTCGCTGGTGCGCGCGAGCCATCGCTCGCTGGCGCGCGAGATCGCTCGCTGCGCGCGCGCGAGCCATCGCTCGCTGGTGCGCGACATCGCTCGCTGGGCGGGCGACGTCGCGCGCTGTGCGCGCGAGTGATGCTGTGCGCAGCGCTCGTGGCACGCGAGCTTGCGCTCGCTGCGCACGAGGTTGCGCGCTGTTGTGCGAGGCAGCGCGCGCTGTGGCGCAGCTCGCTTGCTGCCCACACGCGACTGCCTTGGCTCGCCCCTCGCCCATGCCCATCCGTTCATTGCTCGTGGCACACGTCACAAGGCAGGGCTGCTGCCTTGTGCTCGTGCACTACGCCCTTGCTCATTGCATTCGTGCCGCACGGGCGACGAGCTCCCTTGCTCGTCGTCGCATGCCCGCATTATACAACACCCCTTAAGGGTAACACGAAGCGTCCATTGCTTCGTGCGTGCAAGTTATTTGAACGAATCGCATAAAAATTTAAAATTTATATTTAAAATTAATGACAAATTAATAAATAATATTAATTTCATAATTTTAGGGCGAAAAATCGAAAATTTATTATCCAATTGATTTCCGATTGATATGGATTCAAGTCTAGGTCATAAAAATTTAAAATTTATCGTAAATTTACAATTTTTATGGTGGTTTTTAATCATAGGTTTCTAATTAAATTACAATTAATTATGAAAATCAAATTAATTCTAAATTATTCTAATTTTCAACAAATTAATCATAATTACAAATTAGATTGCATAATTAACAAGACTAGGCATTCAAACTTGTTAAACATATGCAGTAGGTCAATCAAAAATTCAAGATTTATCAACAAGAATCGCAAATATTTAATTTAACATCTTAAATTTACGAAATTTTGCATCCGAAAAACTAAAACCTTCGAAAAGTCATAGTTAGGCTTCGAATTTGAGAATTCTGGGTTCGGCAGAAAAATACTATTTTTGTCAAAATTTTAGAATGCCTTTTACATACGGAATTGACACAAAAATCACTCAATTCGGATGAGTAATGAAGAAACTGCCGAAAAACTGCGTACATATATTTAAATAAACGCAATTTGCAATTAATTAACAATTACGAAAATTAATCACCCCTTTTAATTCTTGCAAATTTGTAATATTTAACCATGTTCATGCAATTTAGATTATGAAAATAATAAGGGGCTCGTGATACCACTGTTAGGTTATGATACATATGACATTTACATAGATCATGCGGAAACAACCATTAACCCAGGAAACATATTATTTACACATAATCATATAGCATAATTAGATGCATACTCTTTGTTGCGTGCCTTCCCTAGCTGCGCCCGAACCGAACAAGAACAAGTCTTTTAGGACTCCAAGTGTCGTCCCTCCGTAGAAAGTCCACAGCACGTCCGGATCCGCCTTAAGATTGACCAACTAGAATCGCCCTTAAGGTACTCAGAAAATTCGGCACTTTTGGGGCAAGATGGGTGTTTGAATTTTCTCTCAAAAACCTCATTTTTGAATACTTTGAAACTTGTGTATAAATTATGACCCCTAGGCCTTTATTTATAGAGTTATGGAAAAGGAATCGTAATCCTAGTAGGATGCGAATTAATTGGAATTAGAATTCTACATGAATTCTACTTAATCAATTTATCCAATAGGAATAGACATTTAATCATACACTGACTCTTGCAGATTCAGGAATCTCGCATGAGCTCAAACTCACACACACACGGCAGCCACAAGGGCTGCCCACGCATGCGAGCAGCAGCCCACGCAGCGCGGCCCACGCATGCGTGGCCTTGTGCGCGCTGGGCTGTGGCGTGCGTGCTTGCTGGGCGATGGCCTGGCTTCGTGCTGGGCCTTCGTCCGGCAGGCCTCGTCCGATGCTAATTCGTACGATACGCTTCCGATTAAATTTCCATTTCCGGAATCTATTTCCGATACGAACAATATTTAATATTTCCGATTCCGGAATTAATTTCCGTTTCGAACAAATATTTAATATTTCCGTTTCCGGAATTATTTTCCGATTCCGGTAATATTTCCGATTCTGACAATATTTCCGTTTCCGGCAATATTTCCGATTCTGGTAATATTTCCATTTCCAACAATATTTTCCGATACGTACCATGTTTCCGTTTCCGGCAACATCTACGACTTGGATAATATTCATATTTCCGATACGATCCATATTTCCGTTTCCGGCAATATCATCGTTTCCGGAGTATTCATTTCTTGCCTGTGACGATCTTAGCTCCCACTGAAACCAAGATCCGTCGGTTCCGAATATTCATAGATGGAGTATTTAATGCCATTAAATACTTGATCCGTTTACGTACTATTTGTGTGACCCTACGGGTTCAGTCAAGAGTAAGCTGTGGATTAATATCATTAATTCCACTTGAACTGAAGCGGCCTCTAGCTAGGCATTCAGCTCACTTGATCTCACTGAATTATTAACTTGTTAATTAATACTGAACCGCATTTATTAGACTTAACATAGAATGCATACTTGGACCAAGGGCATTTATTTCCTTCAGGTTATCCGTGAGCTTCAGCAGAAATTAAAAGTTCATTTCAAAACTCTCTTTTTCCCGTAATAAACTAATTTCAGCTGATATATAGTCCTGCATATGTAACTAAATTGATACACGGGAATGGCTCAACTGTCACTGTGCTGAATGTGATATGTTGTTATGCGATTGTGTTTGACTTGATGTGATGCAAAATTGCAATGTAGTGGTTAGTGGCTACTTTAAGTCCATCTTTTTGTACTCTGAATTGAAAGTTACTTTGACACTTTTCTCATTGATTTTCTTATCTGTGTTCTTCGTTGCAAGTACTTGACCAACCAGTTGCTTGAGGCTCCTTCATTTCTTATAGAATTGTGTGGCTGTGTCACACACTAGTGGAAAAAACCCCTGTTGCAGCACCCCTATTAAGGCGGGCATATAAAACTGTACTCAACTGTTGATTTCTTATTTTGATCTTGATATATATTTAATTACTTGTTGTAGAGCCAGTTCGGGTACTCAACTGTCGGCTTTGTGCTCTCTGATGGCGGCTGTTTACAGGTAATTCCGCGTCCTTACTCTTGTGTCTTATTTCTTGCTAGTAGCCTCTTGCTCAAATATGCCCATTACCATTGATGGGTACTGTTATTACTAATACTGAATGACAAGTAAAAATGTAATGAATCCATGTATGTGTATCTACTACAATATTCTTGCGGATTTCCGTTTTGCAGATGTGTGTCTGCTTGTTCTTTGAATATTAATTCACTTCAAGATATTGACATAAGACTTAGTTCAAATCAGGCTAGGGTACTGAATGCATCACATAATGGTTATTGCCTGCTTCCCAACTTTCCAGACTCTGTCAAAACTCAAAACTATGACATAAATGGAGTTACATATTTAGAGATAGGGATGAGAAAAACAAATAATCACTATCCTAATGTATATATAGCTTCAAAATTATAATTCTCGTGTTGTATTGTCGTGGCAGTGTAGAGGTTGGTTCGTTTGACCCTTGAACATCCACAGTATCCAATTGAGTATTCATTTCCGTCATATGAGCAGGTCTATTTTTGAAATCTCCTTGTTTTGCTGTCATACGTAACAGTGATGATTCCGTTAAGGAATTAAATTTGTTGTCAACAGGACTGGATTGTTTTTAAACTAGGTAACAAGTCCAAGGTTGCAACATCAGATATATTGTTGGTTGTTGATTGCGAGATGGTTCTCTGTGAGGATGAAACGGAAGCCTTGGTTAAAATATGTCTAGAAGATCAGGACTTAGAGGTGCCACCTACTTTATTGGTTAGTTTCTCAATGTTATATGATAATATTTAGGAAGTCTCCGTATTTGGCTTATCACATAGTGTTTATCTGTCCATGTATCAGGTTAAACTCCACGAGTTTGTTAATCCTAATAAAGCAGTAGCAGATTATACTATTATAGGACACAAATAACTGGTGTTTATGCTCAAGATTTGGATGGAATCACTTGTTCCCTTGCAGATATACAGGTTAGAAATATCTTCCAAAAAATTTGTGTAAGGTATGTTATTATCTGATCTCTAAAATTTCCTTTGTTTCTATAATTGTTCAATTGTGTCTAAATTAGAAGATTTCTCTGTTTAAAACTTGGGTCTTGACAGTTTGTGCTGGGTTATGAAGTTCGCAAGAAAGATGCTCCACATAATTTCTGAACCTCATTTGTGTTTTTTCCCTATTGATTGACATGTTGTGTGCTGCAAATTTTCCACGAAGTACGGGGTATGAACCTAGTTAAGAGTGATATGTTTTGTTTAACTTTATGGGATTCTTACCGCTAACACATGCTGTATTTGGTGCACGAGGTGGAGCCACCCCCGACTGTTGACCTTTTGTATAACTCGAACGAATGTGAATAAACATGATCATGGATGCTGTTTGTACAATTTTTTCTTCTCTGGCATCTGCTGTCTCTTCTAATGGGAATATCAAAGATATATTTTCTTGTATTTGTTCGCCATCTTTGATTCTTTGGTGGGCAGGTGGGTTAATTTTTCTGAAAGATAAATATCAACCGAATAATCCTTCAACAGCAGCACCTCGTGCACCAGTCATACTATATGGTTACAGTTAAAGTTACAGACTCTCTGCATCTATTTCATTTCTGGAGTTTGATGATGACTGCTTTCTAGTAAACTTGAATCCCAACAAACCCCTCACATTAGAACTTTTGTTACATGCAACACTCTATCAATTCAGAACTTCTGAGTATGTTGTTGGAGAAACTTGTTGTAAGACCATCAGATGGTTGCGGCAATGTCTACATCTGGGCAACTTTAACGAATATGTCAGGGCAATCTGAATTTGTACCATCTGGACCATTTTGCAGGGATCGAGTCGATTGGAAGAAAGTCCACATGGCCTTAATTAAGGTTTGTAATGCATGTCTAAAGGGACCTAAGTGGCCGGATTAGAGAAATTTGTTAGACTAGCTCTCTAGCCTTTTGTATTTATTTGTTAATATTAGTTGTAATTTGTTAGACTAGCTAGGTGTTTAAAAATTTTAAACGTACGTACTATACGCTTTGCTCAGTTGGGTTAATATAAATGAAGTTAATGTAATGATTTATTTATCAAAGATAAGCAGATTCATACCTTTGCTATTTTGGTGTTGATTGGTGTACAGATTTCAATACTCAATGGAGTATATATCTAGATTTGGTTATTGCCACCTATTTTATATTTTAAAAGAATTTGGGAAAAAAAAAATTAATGTTGTTGAAGGGGGCTTTTAATGTACGCCTCAACAACATATGAATTTATGGCGCCAATGTACAGCTATTGGCGCAAAAATACAGGTCTGTTGTGGGGGGCATTTAAGAAGTGAGCCTCAACAGAGGTGTCTGTTGAGGCGGGCTTTGGTAATGCCCCCCACAACAGGTCCTTTTTTTCCCTTTGGATATGGGCTGTTGAGGCGGGCTTTTGAAAGCCCCCCACAACAGATGACCTGTTGAGGCGAACAAAGCCCGCCTCAACAGCTCAGTGAGCTGTTGAAGCCCCGTCTGTCGAAGCGGGCCATGTTCGCCTCAATAAGCCCAAAATGCCCCCCTCAACAAGTATTTTTTCTACTAGTGCATAATGCAAATCATTTCTTCTTCGTCTTCTTTTTCGTTTTTCTTCTTCTTCTGTTTTTTCATTTTACGGTTGAAATTTTCCGCACTAAATATATAATCTCTGCACACTTTGTTCGTCGACAATGGGAGTAAAGCATGTTACTGATGGTCCTTATAAGAAGAAGAGGCAATGTGTGTTCAATGAAGGTTAGTTTATTGTGTTTTCTTACCCTAATTTTTTTTGCGAAATTGTTTATCTGATGACATTGCGAATTGTTTACATTTCGAAATTGTTTATCTGATTTCATTGTGAATTGTTCACTTATTTGATTCTGATTTACATAATTGAATCCATGTGAAGTTTTGATTTATCTTACAATTTGGTCCTTTTTTTAATTCTCAAAAATTTGAAAAATTCAATTCTTGTTAATCTGTAAAATCTGTTACTTATTAATGTAATTGATTTCACTTTACAGACAACAATGAAAATTTAGAAAGCAAAACACCAGATGTTATAAATATTGAAGATGATGATGAAGATGAAGGCTATAATTCTAAGTAAGTATTTTTTTAATATTTTTTAGAGTTACTTTTATATGTTAGTCACTGTTACGTTTATTTTTTATGGTGTGTATTCTACATGTTACCTTTTCTGTATTGTAGTTGTTACTTTTAATTATTAAATGAGTTACTTTATATGCATGTTAGAAGTGAACTAAGCTATATTGATGAAGTTATATACATGTCATATTTGTTTTATTGATGTTACCTTATATGCACTATATATGTTTCCTAAATGCATTATAATATTACTGTGTATACATTATAGATGTTACCTTGTTTTATTGTACATGTTATTTCAGATGCATGCTAAATGTTACCTTTTGCTTTTTTCTGTTTTGAAAAAGTTAGTAAACATTATATTAGTAATCTGATACTTGTTACTTTTCTAGTTTATTGTTGTTACTTTCTATTTTTGTAGTTGTTACTTTCTAGTTTTTATTGTTGTTACTTTAGTGTGATTTGAGAATTACTTTCTATTTTATATTAATGTTACTTTTACTTTTTATTTTTATTTTTTTCCAGTGTAACATCTAACATGCAAGGAACTAATAATTCTACAAGAGGTAGACCAAAATTAAATTCAAATGCAAAAAAGGACTTGAAAATTCAATCAAGATCAAAAAAGCCAAAGGTTATTCTCCTAGAAGAAGGACATCATTTTGCTAAGTAAGTGATTAAAATATAAGTTGCAGTTTTTTGTTAATTGTTTTGTTACTTTTTAGTTTTGAAGTAGTTACCTTTGTTTTATAATTGCAGTTCTGCTGATATTGTTGCTCGATGTACACCCCATGGTTTGACACATTTGATTACCCTTCTGAATGATAATCAGAAGCGTGCTATTACTGAAATAGGTTTTGGGGATATTTTTCATATCAAGTTGACAAAGCTGCCTAGAGATACGCTTCGCTGGTTTTGTCATAGATTTCATTTGGATATAATGAATGGGCCAACATTTTGTATAAATGGGGAAAACGAGTTTCAACTTCAAGATTTAGATGTGCATGATGTTTTTGGGATTCCTATAGGGAATAAATCTGTTCCTGTTGTGGGAAGACACGTGGATAATGTTTTGAGAGATAAATGGAGGAATATGTTTGGGGTGAAGAAAGGTGATATTGCTGTTACTCAAGTTTATAAGCTATTTACTCATAGTCTTCTTAATGATCATAAAATGGAGGAGTTAAGAAGGAAGGTTTTGGAAGGAAAGGATGATTTTAAAAGGATTTTTGTGATGTATGTGATTGCTATATTTTTTGCTCCAACAACCAATCGAACAATAGATCTTAAACTTGTTCGTGCAATGGAGAATGTTAACTTGTTTAAGGAATACAATTGGTGTGAATATGTGCTTTTGAGCCTTGTTTCAAGTTTGAAGAATTTCAAAAACACTCAAAATTATGTTTCTGGTTGTGTTCTGTTACTTCAAATTCTGTATTTCCAGATGATGACTTTGGATGGGGATAGAACACCAATAGGGTTACCTCTCATTCAACAATGGACTGATGAAAGGTTTTATGAAAGAATTAGCAAGCAAGATGATCTTTATGAGAAAGGTTATTTGAATAAGTCTACGTATCCTATCACCCAAAGATAGGTTGCAATTGTTATTCTAAGAACCAAAAGGTAATTTTCTCTTCCATAGTTACTGTAATGCTTTGTATGTGATACTAATTATATTTATTAAATGTTACTTGTGTTGTTTTTATAATTGTTATGGTTACTAATTATATTTTTCTTTATCTTTATTTTTTCAGGCTTAAGTCAATTTTCCATCGACAAAAATCAAGTTGTACAAGCTTGTAATTAATAGTACCAGGTGAAGATGTAAATTATGAATTTAGTATTTTAGTATTATGTTTTTAAATTTGATCAAGTATATTTGGTATTTGGAATTTAAGTGTATTGTATGTTGAATTTAGTATTATGTTTTTTAAATTTGATTAAGTTTCATCCATGTTACCTGTAAGAGTAATGCCAGGTACTTTAAATTGTTAAGGCTGTTACCTTATAGGAATGTTAAATTGTAGGATGGTACCTTATAGTTTTAAGGCTGTTACTTTTCAAGTGATAAGGCTGTTACTTTTCCCTTGTTGAGGCTGTTACTTTCTTTTGTTAAGGTTGTTACCTTTTAGGAATGTTAAATTGTAGGATCTTTATAGTTTTAAGGCTATTACTTTTCAAGTGATAAGGTTGTTACTTTTTCCTTGTTAAGGCTGTTACTTTTTCTTTTTAACGCTGTTACTTTGCCCTTGTTGAGGCCGTTACTTTTCCCTTGTCTAGGCTGTTACTTTTCCCTTGTTAAGGCTGTTACTTTGAAGTGATTAGTCTGTTACTTAAACAGTTTCAGGAGGGTTACTTAACCTATAGAAATGTTACTTTGAATATAAATTTTTTTGTAAAAAACATATCCATAATTAAACCAAAAACTATTACTTTGATGATTACATAATGTTAAATTAAATTCTCACAAACTTTCAAACAAGTTCTTTTAAATAAAATAAATGAAATAATGTTTAAAATAAACGTGCCGGTGTTGTAAAAGCTGGAGTTGTAGTACCGTACTCTGTTGAATTACTCTTTGATCTCTTTCCTCTTTTCTTTTTCAAAGCATTATCAAAATGCCCTTTTGCTCTCTTATTTCTTCCCTTTGTATTAACTCTATCTGGATCAAGTACTTCAACAGTAGGAACTCTGTCTGTAATATTAGCATCTGTAGTTACTTCCATGACAGCATTTTCATTTCTGAATGTATCTACCTCCTTAGAATCTCTTTCAAAACCTTGCTCTAATATCTTCCTAGTTCCTTGTTGCCCTTGACTTCTTACTATCAAGTCATAGTACTTCCGTGCCATATTATGACGCCAAGGGATAAATTTGTTTTGTTGACTAGATAATATTGCAGTATCATCCATCTTCTTCCAGAAATCTGCCTTTGCTTGTTTTGTCAATCGTTTTGTTATATACCAATCAGGAATCCTTGGAATTGAGTGCAGATGTAACACACGTATACAGTGGTAACATAACCATCCAGCTTCCTCAAAATTTTTGCATGTACAAGCTATTCTTTGTGCAGCAGCGTCAAATGTTACTTTTTGCTTTGATTCTGTATCATTCTCTTTGTACACTTCATAATACAGCTTGTAACCATCCATAGCCACAATGTTTGAAAATGAACCAATTGCTTCACCATATTCAAATTCAAAATCCCTAAATAGAGTCAGAGTGTATACCTCAGAAGCATGTTTGAGTAATCCTGTCATTGGAAACACTGATGTAGGTGTTGAATTTGTGCAATTAAATTCACATTGCTTCTCTGTTCGTCTCCAACGGTGTACAGTTTCTTGAAAAATCTTGAAAAAATCAGTCAAACTTGTGTTTTTGTTTGCCTTAAAACAAACTGCATTGATAGTACTCTCACTTCTTTGAGAAGATAATATCCCAGCAGAGAAGAAGTCTTTGCTCAAACCAGTACACCACTTGTCTTTTATTTTGTATAATCGTTGAAACCACTTACTGTTACTTAATTTGTATGTAGTTATCATGTTTTTCCAGCATCTTTCAAACTCTTCTTCACTAACACATCCACTTAGACAGTGGTTGAAAGCATCCTTGAAAGACGTATCCCGCTTTAATGCACCAAAATGTGACACAGCATTTTGTATTAGATGCCACAGGCATAATCTGTGTCTTGTTTGAGGAAGTACCTGAAAATATGATAAAATAAATTTATTATTCTGTAATACTGAAGTTTATTATGAAGTTACTTTAAATCAGATTTAGATGTTACTTTCAAAGTCTTGTTAATGTTACCTTTTATATTGTTATTGATGTTACCTAATTTATTATAGACATGTTACTTTGTACAGAAAATAATGTTACTGAAAAGGTCAATGTCAAACATACCTTCAATATTGCATTAGACATTGCTTGATCTTGATCTGTAAATACAGAAACAGGAGCTACATGTCCCATCGATTTCAAAAAAGTTTGTAGAACCCATACAAATGATTCTGTTGTTTCATCTCCTAGGAAAAAACAACCAAACATTGATGTTTTCCAATGATTGTTAATGCCAACAAAAAACCCACAAATGAGATTGTATTTGTTGGTTCTGTAGGTTGTATCAAAAATAGTAACATCTCCAAAGGCTAAATAATCTTCTCTCATAATAGAATCTCTCCAAAATATACTCTCTAATTTTCCATTTTCTTTTAATCGAAAACGAAAAAACACATCTGGATCTTCAGATTGTAGGTTATATAAATTGTCAATGACATTTTGAGCATCCCCACCCTCAATTTCCTTCATCTTCTTCCTTGTAACAAAGTTCAAATGGTCTTTTATTGAATGTCCAACAGCTTCTTCCCCTACAATAAGAAAAATTGTTAGTTGTTTACATTTTGTAGTTACTTATACAATATTATATTTTTAAATATGTTAAATTTCTTACATCCTGCTTCATGACACATAACTTTGTATGATTGTGTAGGCTTTAATCCACTATCATTTAGTAACTCTATTGTCTTTGCCTTCTCCTCTGTGATTTTCCTTTCTGATCTGTGCATATGCTGCCATTCCTTTCTAGTCATTGGATGATTATGCACAAGAACATGCTCTTTCACTTCAAATAATCCATCTTCATTTAACTTTGCCCTTATAAGAGCTCCACATCCTGTTCTTGTAACAGGTACAAGTTTGCCTTCCTTTTTTTTCTTCTCAGTTACTGTAGGAGTGTTTGCTTTTCTTTTCAATCTGAAGCCATGCTTGTTACATACAATGTACTTTTCATACATTAATCTTGTTGTAGGATGTAGTCTATGTGTAGATAGCCTTACAGCAAACCCCCAAGCTCGTGCATGCTTTTCGTAAACTTTCAGTAAGTCTTTTATATTTGATTCAGTATGCCCCACTAAACTTCCAGAGTAATCCTCATTATCTTCTTCTGTATTTGCTGTATTTGCTGAATTAAATAAAAAAAATATGATGCTAAGCATGTTACTTATGAATATAATATCTGGTACCTTTATAGTATTAAGGTTGTTACCTTACAAATAAGATATTGCTGTAGAGCTGTTTAGGGATGTTACTTTTAAGAGTAATACTTGTTACATTTCTAATGTTAGGGATGTTACTTATTTAGTGTTAGGGCTGTTACTTATTTAGTGTTAGCGCTGTTACTTATTAGTTATTTAAAAAGTGTTGGAATGTTTCTTATACATTAATTAGATATTATTTAACTTATAAGGATGTTACTTTTATAGTTTTAATTCTGTTACTTATTAGATTAGAGTTTGGTACTTTTTTTCAGGTATTCTCGGTTGTTTAATTGTTTTAGGAATGTTACCTAAATATTAACTAGATATCACTCAACTAATAAGTATATTACTTATAAAACTTATATGTGTTACTTGTTAGTGTTAGGAATGTTACTTTCAAAATAAGTTATTTCTATACGGCTGTTACCTAGAATATAAGATATTGTTATCAGTATCAGAGATGTGACTTTGTTATCTTATAATATTAGGGATGTTATAATAATTATTATACCTTAGTATCAAGCATGTTACTTATAAATGTAATATATGGTACTTTTGTAGTATTGAGGTTGTTACCTTTACAAATAAGATATTGTTGTAGGGCTGTTTAAGGATATTACTTTTAAGAGTAATGCTTGTTACTTATAAACGTAATACCTGGTACTTTCATAGTATTGAGGATGTTACCTTACAGATATGGTATTGCTGTATAGGGATGATACTTTAGAGTAATTGTTGTTATATTTCTTATGTTACGGCTGTTACCTTTTTAGTGTTAGTGCTGTTACTTATTAGATTATAGTCCAGTACTTCTCTTCTGGTATTATAGTTATCACTTAACTTATAAGGATGTTACTTCTAAGAGTTATATATGTTACTTTATAGTGTTTGGAATGTTACTTTCAAAATAAGTTATGTCTATAGGGCTGTTACCTTAAGTATATCTGTTAATAAATATTATATTCCAGTATCAGAGATGTTACTTATAAAATTAATATGTGTTACCTTTCAAATGTTAAGGCTGTTACCTTTTATGTTAGTGCTAGTTTGATAGTTTTAGCATTCTAACCATTAACTAGATCCCTTAATCTAGATCTTAAAAAGTTAAACCAAATTAATACTATTAGTGCTGCTTTCAGATACCTTTTTAGTAATTAGATGTTACTTTTCTAAAATCATTATAAATTAATTTAAATACCTCGAACTGTCAATGGTTGTTGTTCTTGTTGTTCCACCACGATTGTTGTGTCATCGCTTTGATTTTCAATTATAGTTAGATCTTCGATTTCATCTTCTTCTCTATAATCCCCAGTATCACAAATCTGTAAATTGTCCATTGAAATTTGAAGAACTTGTTCGCACTCCATTATTTTGTGCGAAAACCTGTAAATTGCACCTTGATTTGCAGATAAGATCTTGAATTTTGGAAAAACACAGCTGTTGCGTCGCAAAAAGAGAGGCAGGAAACTAGGTGACTGCGGCGCAAAAGAGGATGATGAATTGTTTTATAACGGCGTTAGTGGTCCGTTAGTTCATCACGCGTCCTTTTTCGGTTGTTTTCCACGCGCCCGGTCTCATCATCAAGTTGATGATGTGACCAGTCTCACCAAAGACGCGCTGGTGAGTTTAATTTTCTTGGGAATTTTACACATTATCAAATCAAATGTTCATTTTCCAAATTAAAAAATAAATCATTTATATACCTTACTAACAAGGATAAGGTTGCTTAATTCTTTATAAAGAAAGTTCATTGTATTAATTCAAGGATAGCTAATAATGCATCGCTACATGAAGAGAAACTTCAACAAGATCGATCTAGTATCTTTTCACAGCTTCAAAGAGCTTCTGGCCTACTAATTAAAATTTAGGGTTTATGTATGATAAATCACATGATCAAATTCCCTCCCTCATTTGTAAAGCATTGTCGTATATTACTCATTCGCACCAAAAATAAATTAAGGAGTACAATTTTTTTTTAATAGATGTACGGAGTAATAGTTAGTATCCTTGGTATGTCTTTAATTAATTAAAAATTCTTGTAATTCGACAATAATTAGTCTGCCAGATCATATATCACGCCATCCGCTTGTTACAACCCGAATAGCAGACTACTAGATAGAAGACTAACGGTTAATCATATTTTATCTTTTTTTCCTTCAAGTAAATTTGATCTAATTAATGTGTATTATTAACGTACTTTAATTGTTCAGTGAAAAAGAGTTCCTAACTAAGCAATCAAAACACACATAACCAGATAGAGCGGCAAATTGGGTAGCTAAGTTTAGAGTTGATTCTGAGCCCAAAAAAATGACGTTTGAGGCGATTCCAAAAAATTTCTAGGCCGTTTTACTGAAGGATTTGATGATGATACTTGGTCTCGCTCGGTGCCGATTGAGAAGGATTAGCTCGAGATAGACGTGGAGTCACCGAGTGATAGTTTATTAGTTTGGTTTGTGAACATTTTCTCTTTTGATTTTGTTTGATATGTTAGGGGCTTTGCCCCTCTTCTTCACCCAAAAAGAAGTTCCACTAAAATAGAAACCCAATTACTTGTATAGATAACATGTAAAACTCTCCTAAAACAGAAAAACACATGAGGTAGAGTTTTGGGGATCACAAAATAAAAACAAATATTCCTGAAAATTTATGCTTAATAAACAAATTAAAACATGAACCCCAGAAATTTACCTATATATATAGTCTGATAGATGAAAAAAGACTAATAATATTAATGACATATATGGATTATGATGAAGAAGGGGACTGCATGGGAAACCTTGAACTTCCATCACTAGTAGTGGTAGTACTACCACTAGCAACAAGAACGGCGGCGGCGGCGGCAGCTTTTAATTGGTTTCTCTTCTTCTTCTTTTTCTTATAAGGAACACCTCTAGCCTTAGCTTGAGAATTCCTGACCTCCCTCAAATAAATCCTTATCACACCACTCGCGAAGGGGTTAGTCTCGGGTTGGCCTCCATTTTCTTCATAGGCGGCTCTCAGGCGTCCAATAAGTGCATCAAGGCTGCCCCAAGCTTGTCTAAGGGGGCAGGTGCATGGGCCAGGGGGCTCAGGCTGCCCGAAAAAAACACAACCTTGGATATGTACCTTAGTTTTACCAAACTGGTCAAGGTACCTTAGGAAATCTAACACGTGATTTGGGTTGCAGTGGGACATGATATTTATTGGAGGCCTTTGATTCTTCAAGTATTGACAAAACGTGTTCCAGTCTCGTCGTTTCTGCGACTCATACCGGCTTAAAGGTGCCGCCGTTGATTGTCGGTGCTGGTGATTTTTATCCTCGTCGTCTATGATCAGGGACCGTGATCCGTCTCCCACCGAAGATGAAGACGGTCCCTGATGATTTACTAAATCTTTCCCCCTCATCTTGTTTGATGACATGATTTAATTACTAGTGTATAATAGAGGAGTAAGGGAGAAGAATAAATTTGAACAAGTGCAAAATGAGAAATACAGAGAAAAATAATGAGATTAAATTAAGGTGACAAAGATATAGATGGGGCCAATAAAAAGTGGGTTTTAGACCCAAATTTCTACCCCTTCACATTATTTTCCTGCTTTCAAAGTGTACGATTAGGCTTAAATCATGCTTTTCTTTTTCTTCTATGTTTATCATTATGTTTCCATAACCCAAGCAATCATTCCAGAATATTATTACCATTATTTGGTCGATTATCTTAAACCTAGGCATACAATTATAATAAGGGTGATTATGTACATACTATAACACACCCGATGTGTGTAACTAGATCTAGATGCACCTGATGCGTGTTATGAATTTCAAAAACCCGTAATACGACATAAAAATTAAGGATATTTAGATAGTTAACAAGTACACCATTTCAAGTGGAGTTTCTAGAGAGCAGTGTCCCTATGCAAACTACTTCAATTTGAATTACTAATGACAAGCTAATAATTTTAAAAATCTCGTCGCGAATGCCTTTTGCGACGGAGCTAAGACTTAATAAAGACAGGAACAACCGTCGTAAATGTCTTTTATGAAGGTGTAACGACGAAATTTTTCATCAATGACCGCCCTTTTTATCACGACCTCCTTTTATGACGGATTTGTAACAGGAAATCCTGTCACTAATGCCTTTAGCGATGGAATTTTCAAAGGAACAATTATCTTGTAGTGATGATAAGACATAATATACTAGTCTTATATGCACGCGATGCGTGCGTGCATATTAAAAAAGCTTAATTATCATAGAATCGTCTGACGTTTCAATGACAGTTACAGAGCATGTAAAAAGACTCAGCTCTTCTCCCAAAACATAGACATACAAATACGCCTCGTATTTTATTTTGATACATTTTTTTTTTCATTTCTGCTAAAACGAATGTTTTACTTTAAAATAAATTAACTATTTTTTTTTGTTTCCTTTTGTTTTGCCTTTATGCTAAAACAAATATTTAATTTAAAA
Source organism: Spinacia oleracea (assembly GCF_020520425.1). NCBI lineage: Eukaryota > Viridiplantae > Streptophyta > Magnoliopsida > Caryophyllales > Amaranthaceae > Spinacia > Spinacia oleracea. The sequence goes on from NC_079490.1 coordinate 110,185,798, forward strand.
AATATTTTATTTATTTCCTTTTTTTTTCTTTTCTACTTGAACAAAAAAATTTATTTAAAATAAAATAAAATTTTATTTTGATGTTTTTTATTTTTCTTTTTCGCTAAAACGAAAGTCTATTTCATGTAATCAAATATAACTTGTCAATTTAATTTTTTTTGTTTTCGTATTAATATTGTTATCAGAACTTTAGATGATAAAATTTTATGCCTTTTGTTTTCTAAACTACGACATTAACTATATATATTAATAGTCTCTCATTTCATTTTCGTCAATATTTTTTTTAGTTTTTTTCATCATCGTACCTAACTTTTGGGACAGCCTCGAGCCGATCCCATGCTAAATTAATGCTTATGATTTTTTTGGACTATATAATATGACTCATGAATTGTTATGAAATAATTATCCGATTCTCGAGTATTTATGATTATTTATGAATTACTTATTCATTTCTTGTTAATTACAAACATTTTCGTTTTAATAATCTCTTGGTAAAAGCCCAGCTTCTCAAAGCTCATTTCTTCCACAAACCTATTTCATTTTGTTTCAAGCCGCCGCTCCTTTTCATCCTTCAACATATTTTCTTTTGTTTCTCATCCTTTCTCTCTCCTCATTTTTTGGCACTCCTTCCTCTCTCTCCCCAAAAATGGCGATCCTCCACCTCAAATCCAACTGTTTTGAAGATCCGAGCAAAAATGGCAAAAACACTAAGAAGAAATCACCTTTCCCTATCACCTCTTCTCTAACACAGAAGAAGATTTGTTCAAAAAATGGCGAGTTTTCGTCGATTGGACTTGATCTGTAATTTGAAGGTATATACCTCATCTCTTCGTCTTAAATTCTCTATGGTATTGTGGGTAGTGTTGTATTTAGAATTGATTTAGCAAATCTGGGTTTCATCGTTTGATGTTTTCGATTTTTAAATCTGAAATTACTTCATGCAAAATATTGATTTGTGGAATAGATAGGGTATTTATGGTTTAGTTTAAGGATTAATTGTTGCTTAACTAATTTTTTCTTGGGTTTGTTTGCTTAATTGTTTCATAACTATTTTTTTGGGCATTTTTGGTTTGCATGTATCACTTATAAGTTGGAGAGGAAGGCATTGAAGAGGCGTTGGGCGAGGCGCTGAAGAGGCGATGGGCGAGGCGCTGAAGAGGCGATGGGCGAGTGATTGGTCAGGTTGAATTATACACATCTAATTCCATATTCTAGTTTGTTGTACTAATAGAGATTATTTTGTGGGTCGTTTTGCACCTTCATCTTATAATATAGTTTCCTCTTGTTTTATTTTTTTATTTTTTTCATCTCATCTTTAACTATATATTTCAGAATTAAATGGTGTGATTAATTGTTGGACTATAATATGGAGAATAATAAGTTCCTTGATTTGTTCTTTTTTTTCATTTGCAATCCATGTTAGGTTTAGCCGTTTTGTGTGATTGTTGATTTCGTGTATTGTTGGATGCAAACCTAGGGTCAACTAACGGTTGGTGATAATGTAATTTGCAATTTTAAATGTTTATTTTTTGAAATCATTTTACATTTTTCCTAGGGTCGGAGTTGGGATTATTGGGTTGGAATAATTGGGTTAAACGAATTTTGGGGGACTATAGATTCACTTTGTTGTACTGTTTAACATGATGCATCACATATTAATTGTTGTACTCTCATTTATGAGAATAGTGAGGGTAATTGTTGACTAACACTATGAAATTTGACTTTTTATTGCTCTTCAATTTGACTTTTTATTTCTCTTCAATTGAAAATTCTTTTTTTTTTTTTTTTGTTTTGGGTAATGGCCTTCGAAGAAAATGCAAAAAAGTAGTCAGAACTTATTCAAGTTTTGTCGGTATGAGTGGTCAGTCTTGCATTAGATCTTGTTTCAGTTTTTTAAAAAATGTGTAATTGAAAAAAGCTAAGTGCGATGATATCAGGGATCCTACTTTAATAAAATAGAGATTTGGAATAGCATGATTTAATTCTTTCACTTTATCTCTGTGTCTTGATTTTCAGTGTGGAATTGTTGAATTTCAATGCAAAACATTTTTTTAAATTATTGTGGTAATGATATTTCGTTGAATATATGAATCAGTTTATATTGTTATTGTTTGTTGTTTGAAATGTCCTCACTTTTTTTAGTACTGTGGAATTTCAGTATTTTTTTGAGTGAGAATTCATATTAATTCAATAAACAAAGAACAATAGTAATAATCATTAAGTAATTCTTAGTAATTCTTATTGTAATATAATTTGTATAATTCTTAGTAAATCAAAAAACATATTGTAATCCTAATCAGTCAGATTTGTATAGGAATAAACTGTTTATTATTAGCTATAAAAATCAAATAAATAACATGTGTAATTAAAAGCATGAACATCAATCTGTAATAATTAATTGAAATCAATAAAATCATGCATATTACTTTTGTTTGAGAGTTTGATGAGGCACACACCTTATTCCGTTGGTTATTGTGTGCCTTGATGAACTTAAAACCCAACTTACAATCGAACCTTAAACCGAAATTATAATCTGCAAAAACCATTATGTACTTCAGATATATTTCATGGTTTATTTTCCACTTTACATTATTCATGCTTTTAATAAATAAAATCATACTTCTTTTATCAATAAAATATGAAATTAGAGAAGAAATTATTAATTAATATCATAAATTAAAATCTGAAATAATTAATTAAGATCAGTTAAAAGCATGCCGATTAAAATTTGAAATAATTAATTAAAATCGGTTTAGGAAATTGTTGGGGCACATACTGTATGTGGTTCGTTATTGTATATCGTTATGGACTTCAAACCCAACTTTAAATCTGCATAAAAACCAATTCAAGACAATTCTTTTTCAATTCATAATTCTAATAAAACATAATTATTATTATTAAATAATATTGCTTTAATTTGGAAATACAAATGTTCGAATCTGAAGAATGGCTCTGAGAATAATATTTCTTTAATACACATACCTTATATTTTTAAATCTGAAAAATAAATAAACAGGTAGGATGTTAGGTAGACATATTTAATTTACATAGCATAAAAATTCAAAAGAAGAATTTGTCTATGCATAAAGGTTTTCGAATCTGAAGAATGGCTCTGAATTAAATGGCTCTAATTCATAAATTTGTTTAAAAATTTAGATGTTTAATCTCGGTTGTTGTTATACATTAAAATTCATGAATTATTATTATTTAAAATTTGTTTAATTTCTGTTTTTATTTTCAGGTTTCGTGAGAAAAGTATAATTACGTGTGTGGGAGCGACTTAGCCTGAGAATGAATTTTCAGTGCGGTAGGGTTTTTTCGAGAATGGCGTTCTTCTGGAGAATTTTTCAGGCTTTTTGGTTTACTGGAGAAATTTTCAGAATTTTTGGTTTCCTTGTGATTTTGTTTCCTGATTTGTAATAATTTTCAATTGTAATAATGTGTAGTATTTTCCTTCCTTAATTTTCATTTTCTTTCCTGATTTGAACTCCCAATCAACCAAAATTGGGGTAATTGACATATAAAAGATTTTATTTGGGTACAACAGTGATTGTACAATGAATGGGCCATTAATCACGTTTTGGGCGTTAGTAATTGGAATCAAATTAATCACATCTGTCATACACTGTTAAACAGCAAGGGGTATTTCTGTAAATTTCCTTTGGGACACGAAAAGTCATGTTACTAAAATGACCTCAGGAGCTGGCTTATATAATAGTGATGCTTAGCTTGTTTAATTAATTAATTTTTTAAGTTAAACCATTGGATTTGAATATCGTTGGCCCAATTTACTAATTTTCTATATGTAAGTGCAATAAGGTGGCTTAATTGTTACCATTGAATTTGTTTTGGTCTATGGCATGTAATTCACTAGGTATGCATGACAAAGCTAAGCGAGTCTACATCAAAGAAAATTATATGCTCATTTCATTTTTGTAGAAGTTCTATACATAGAACTATATTTGAGAGAGGGAAAGAAGAAGATTTATTGATCACAGAAATTAGTGATTATTATTACTAAGAGTTGCATTAATATATTGGTCTTATATACTAGTGTGCTAGTTTGTAAGAAGAGAAAACACAGCAGTCTTAGTTAGTTATAACTAACTCTTGCATCCTCTAACAACGTGTGACAAGTCATCAATCTGTGTGAGCTTATGACAAATCAGCAATCCGTGTAATATGATCTTCAAGTGATAGTAAACAAGTCAGCAGTGCAGTAATCAACTGAGCTTTGTTGTTGGCTTGGTCTTGATCATGTGTGCTGCTGAGTTGGTTCTGAACTTGTACTCCAATAGCCCCCCTCAAGCTAGGTGGTGATTCAAGTGGAAGCATACCTAGCTTGGAGATTAACTCAGAATGTTGAGGGCAGGACAAGATTTTGGTGAGCACATCAGCTAACTGATCAGTAGTGGGAACATATGGTCTACGTACCATCAATTGTCAATCAAACCTTCTAACACTTTGTTTCTGGTGAAGTGACAATTCACCATAATTTTTATTTAAATATGGTCTACGTACCATCAATTGTTCTAACTAGTTTAATTATTGCAAGTCCTATTTGAAGAAAATGGCGGCCTCCCATGGTGAAATTCAAGACGGAGTTTCCAATCCATTTTCAAGACAGAGTTGAAGTTGACGTTTCAAGACGAAGTCGGGCCATACTAGATCACATTTTAATCTTATACATGTTTTAAGATATTTATTTCTTTAACTATGTCTTGATATTATGCATGAGATTATGGCTTAATTATGTTGCATGATTAAGGATTTTAGTTCACTTAAAATCTAACCAACATAGTAAGAGCCTTAAATTCCAAACTTTAAAATTGAGTCAAAAGGTGTTATTCCAAAATAACACTTGCTTAGATAACCTTTATGTCAATTTAGTAATAGGTTTCCGCCAAAGCGAGGTATTACTTTTTGATTTTAAGGGGGTAAGGTACACATTAGTTGTGAGTACATGTTGATTTTGGTTGAACTCAACGATATAAGAAAGGAGTCATTTTCTGTCGTGGGAAATGGGATAGGTTTACTTAATAAGTTCTTAGACATAACTATCAACCAAGAGTAGTTTCTAGACTATTAGCAAAGGATTTTCTTACCTAAAATATTTTAGAATTAAGACAAGCCAAAGCATGCTTAGTTCTTTAACGATTTTGAGGGTCTTGGGTTCATTTATTCACACGTGTGGGAACTAAATATTTAGAATAAAATGCGAATGACTTGTTTAAATTTCATGTTTTCTTTTCAAGTTATTACCCATGATAAATGTTTAGACTTTGCATGCTTCAATCTATGTTTTAATTATTGTTTATAATTAAAAATCTTCCACTGCAATAAAACCTATTATAAAGGTAACAGTAAATTTCCTCGATTGGTAGTGAATCCAAGAACGATTCACGGAAATGAGAGAAAATGAGCAATTTGAAATGTATGTTTCTTATAGAGACTTTTATGGTTGTTTTCGACTAACAAAGTCGAATGGAAAACCAATTGGTGCTTGTGGATTCAAAATACAATGTAGTTTTGAGGTTATAAATCATTGAGTTTAACACTCAACTTTACCAATGGTTAACAACTTAATATCTTTCTCCATTTAATTCTCGAATGATTCTAGTCCCTAGACATTCGAATAGATCGATGCTTAGAGAACTTTAGAACCTTCTGGTAAGATCATCTAGTTGAAGCAAAATATTAAACATAAAAAAAGGGTAAGAACTTTGTTGGAGTGACATTGGACATGTCTAACAAAGTATAAAAGTCAACACTAGAGAAGTCAATTCTTAAGACTATAAGAAATGGTACAAGAAATAGGAAAACAAGGAACAAGTGAAAGGAATTTACAATTCCATTTCTACCTAAAAGTTAATGTTTATAGAGAAGTGACCTAGCAATCAAACTTCCTTGGTATCATATAACGCTTGAGATTCTTACTTCAGTAATAACTCAAACAATCGAAGTTGGGCTACAATAATGACTTACAAGTGAGAAATGAAGCATGGCATTGCTACATTAGTTGTAGGGTCATCTAGTTTGTGTACGTTAAATCCTTTTAAGGCTGGAACTTAATAGCTATTTTTCTCCATGATCGGCATACCTGAATTTCTGTTACAACACATAAAGACTCACATTCAAAGAAAACAAAAACAATGGTTGTTTGTTTGTTTGAATGAAATGTTAATTTTAGGTTGAGTCATGTATGCTTGATTAAAACAAAAAAATCTTTAACAATAAAAACTTTACTAGGTTCAAATAAATCTCTTGATTTGAGTTCCACTAATCTTTGGCATTGTTACTTAGACCATGTCAACAAGTTAACATTTTAAAGCTCTATTTTTTAGACTTTTGAAAGTTGATTGATTTTTAGATCATTCTAGACAAGCTAAGAAACATGGACTTGATTAGTATTGGTATTGAATGTTACGTATCAGTACTATATAATGTTGTATTGGTATTGAGTATATGCGAAAAACATGGACTTGATTTTGTAAAATGTTACTAATGCATGGTTGTTTTTCTTATGTGTTGGTACTGAAATGTTATGTATCAGTACTATAATTTTGTATTGGTATTAATAATGCGAAAAATATGGATTTGATTTTGTAAAATGTTGTTAATGATTTCTTTTCTTATGTTTTGGTATTGAAATGGTATGTATCAGTAATATATAATGTTGTATTAGTATTGAAAAATGAATATATGCAAAAAACATGAACTTGATTTTGTAAAATATTGCTAATGATTGTTTTACAGAATTATGCAAGAGATAAGGAGTAATTATCTTCTAAGGATGAGAAATAAGGAAGATAATCATGGTTCCTTCTACTCCCTGGATGTCCATTATGACACCTCCACAAGAAATTTCGGAGTGGGACATTTTGGAGTTTAGGACGTTTATATTATTATCATGGTGTATGGTTGGATTCAATGTTTTGTGGGGAACTTATCTTGTATTTTTCTTTTGGATTCTCCCATTTGAGGCACTTTATATTGTATTCCTATTAAGTATTATGACGTTTAATATAGTAAGCCTTGAATTTAACAGTAATCAATGTCGTGTTCTCGCTTTTGGATTCTCCCTTTTATGGACTAATGAGTTCAAATAGCTATAGTAATCAAATTGTGGTGTCAATTACCTCATGAATGTGACATTAACCCATAGAAGTTCAAAAACCTATGTATATGACTCTTAACTCATTCAAGTTGGAATACTATATTGTGCTGAAACTTATTTTAAAGGAAATAATGAATTTACAGGACAAAAAGGGGATCATTAACACTCAATTAGTACCTTTGGCAATCATAACAGTACCAAACTATGTTGTATTAGTACATATTTTTAAGGGCTTGTCATAGTTTTAAATAAATATTGGTAATATTAAATTCGTGACATTAAAAAAGGTTAATATTTGTATAAGAATATAATAATGAAAAACATTAATAATTAAAAGTCATAACCGTTCCTTCTAGTTTTAAGGGCTTATCATAGTTTGAAATAAATATTGGTAATGTTAAATATGTGACTTTAGAAAAGGTTTGCATAATAATAAAATAATTAAAAACGTTAATAATTAGAAGTCATAAATGTTCCTTGTAGTTTTATTTGAAGTTAGACATCCTCCTTTTTCAATAAGATGAACTATTAATATTTTAGAATCTCGCATTATCCTAGCTTATGTTCAATTTGATTTGTCACGCAATATCTTTCTTGTATCTCTTGTGTATACTATATGATAATAACCATAGATTACGTTAAATTTACTTGTTACAGTTAAAAAGTATAAAGTATGATAACCATAGGTTACATTTAATTTACTTCTTACACGGTATCTGGTTCAATCCTATATGTGTTTTATAAAATGATTCATTTCATATACTTCGTGCTAGATAAGTATTACGATTAATCGCACTCACTACTACAATTCCCGTGATTTCACGACGCTATCCCCTCGACGCTGCACAAGTCTGCTGGTATAAATTTCTGTTCGCGAAATATCTCGACGCTGTTTGTAGTCGACATGTTTTCTCGACAACAAAGACCATCGAGAATGTTCCACGTGTGTGGCACGTGACCTCTACTTAATATTTTTCAAACCCGCGTCTTCCAATTTTAATTTTAAGCGGTGAACCGCCAATACTAAATTAAAACCCTAAAAATAAAAAACCCCTTCATTCACCTCTGTCGTCAGTTGTTCGATCTGAGAATCCTTCAACCTCCATTGAAATCGTCGTTCACTTCAACCTCCATTGAAATCGCCGTTCACTTCAACCCTCCATTGAAATCGCATCTCTCACGCCACGTTGAACCCTGGTATGTTCTACACCTTGAATCCTCGATTTTAAATGTTTGTTGTTGGTTATGTGAATCCATTAATTATTAACTGATTTATAGTTTTTTTTTAATCGATGATAATGACTCTTATAGAAATTTTAAAATAAGAACCGAAAGAAGTTATTATAATTTGATGAGAACTATTGTTAAGGTGGGTTTGATTCTAAATTTTGAGGCTGATCGAATAAGACATTAGTGTTACCAGTTGATTTTCTGACTTTCTTATTTTCAGATTCTTATGGGTTCAATTTCATGTTATATGTTGGGATTTTTTGCATAAAGTTGTGTGGTAAATTTGTGAATTTTTGGGTAAATTTGTTTTGATTGGAAATTATTGCTGGGATTTTATGTTATTTTTGTCTAGAATTGTTTAGAGTTGAGATTAAGTTATGGCAGATTGGAGCAATTTGCCAAAATCACATGTTGGCTCTGTTATTCGACATCGAGGCCGGAAAATCACCATTCTTTTATTTCTGCTGCCATTTTCATGTCTTTGCCCACTGTAGTGAGCTATATTGGCTCTGAATTGGACTGGTTGAAAATTTAGTACCACCATGAATTTGTTTATCCCCTCTAGTAAGATAGTTCTACCACTGTTTTAGCAGTGTGTTTTAGGCTTTTAACAGGGAAAATGGATTATGGGATTTTCTTGAATCGTGTGTCTGACACAAGGATGTGTGTTTTTCTCTACTGGATATGGCTTATGATTTTCTATTGAACTAGACAGGGAACAATATCATTAGCATTACACTTTTACAAACTACGGAGTAATAAGATCAGCTTTGTAATTGTGTGGCTGATAATTAGAGTGGATTTTATTTTTTAAAATGATTTCCCCCTGAAGCTTTGATTAATTATAAGAATAAATGGTGTACAATTTTAGGATTTGTTAGGTGAAAGTAGCTACTACGTATTAGAGTTTTGGTCGTGGTTAGAACTTATTGAAGTAGTTGTTTAACGAAGATGTACAATTGTTATCACTATTTTATCGATAGCTAGTATTTGGAATTAGTAATGTTTTGATCGATCAAATCACTACTGTTTCATAAGCTATTATCAAACTCGCCTTTAGATGTGAATAAATTACTACAGTGCATTCGAGCATAGGATATTGTATTCGAGCATAGGATATTGTATTCGAGCATTAGGACTTTATCGAATTTAATAAACTGAAAAGATGTATATGAATTGGTACAATAGGATTTTGTGTTTGATGCAGTGTTTATGTTTTTTATTTTTTGATTCGGTATTTTGATTCTGTATGTTTTGGTTTGGTCTGGTTGTTGATTGTGAGTCTGTTTGTTTTGGTTTGTTCTAGTTGTTGCTGTGTTATTGGGTTTCGTCAGAAAAACAAGATAGTTGTCTTCTTTGGTATTGGGTTTCATCAATTCGCGCGCGCTTCCGATTTCAGGTAATTTAATTTCTGATTTGTTGTGGGTATTTTTAATTTTTTGGGTTGTTTAATTATTGATTTTTAGAACAGTTCTGATCTGTGCAGAAAAGAACAGTTCTGAACTTCACAGAACAGTTCTGATCTATGTAGATCAGTTCTGATCTATGCGGATCAGAACTGTTCTGTAAAGTTTTGTTCTGATCTGTGATTGGTATTATTGGCTTTAAATTTCTTGATTCAGTATGTCAAGTTTATTGGTTTTGTGTTTGATGTCGTATTTCAACGCGGGATCTTTCAGAACAGTTCTGATATGTGCAGAACAGAACAGTTCTGATCTATGCAGAACAGAACAGTTATGATCTATGCAGAACAGAACAGTTATGATCTGTGCAGAACATAACAGTTCTGATCTGTGCAGAACATAACAGTTCTGAACTTCACAGAATAGTTCTGATCTGTGCAGATCAGTTCTGATCTGCACAGATCAGAACTGATCTGCACAGATCAGAACTGATCTGCACAGATCAGAACTGATCTGCACAGATCAGAACTGATATGTGCAGATCAGAACTGTTATGTGAAGTTCAGTTTTCTCTGGCATGATTTACTCAAAAAACATTTTGATTTACTTCTAAAAAGAAACTATGTGCTGGTTGAGACAAAATTCTGTTTAATAACATTTACCTTAATCTAGAGTGATAAAAAATTTCATTTTCCTAGGGACGACACTCTGGCTCTTCCAAAGGGCTCATGATATGATTAATCAGGTGGCTCTTAAGCCGTCTACATTGTTTGATTTCTCTACCTAACACAGAGTATATTTTGTTGGATTTTCTTTCATTGTCTCTGTTATACTAGTATTTTTAATGGATAACTTATTTTGAAACTTCCCTTGAATGAAACTTCCCTTATATATATAATAAACTTAAAGTTCTTGAGTTTTTGGGCTTCACTATGCTTGATGGTTTGATAGAGAGCATTCATTTTGAGCCCTGTTCCGGTGTTCCCTCATCTGAATGACATAAGATTCTCTAACATTTCCAATCTTATCCAATGAGTTGAATCTCCTTTAAAGTCTAATGCTTTTAAGGTGTATTTGTTGTATCTTTATCTTTTGCATTCAATCTTGCAATCTTAATATAGCCTTTGATTTGAAATATGAAGTTTTCCAGTCAATTACTAATTGAATTTGGCCATTTGGCACAAATTGAAGGGGATAATAAACGAACAGAAGACTCTAGCGAAGAGCAAAAGGCTTGTGTCAAGTTGATTTGCACTCTTGTAGACAAACCAGGTGATTAACATAATCTTAGATTGATATCATGTTATTAACAATGCGTGACAAAGTAGCTGGTCTTATTATTTTTCTCATGAATTTGTGTGAAGTGTCATGTTTAAATATATGTTCTGCATTTCTATCATTGTTGCATGTTCTTATTGTTGTATGTTTTTCAATAATAAGCTGCTACCCTTAGTGGAATTCTAGTTTATTGGCTGTCAAATTCTAGATTCTAGGATTTTGTGTGATAAGGTTACTTTGTGGATGTGCGTGCTGTAAGGGTTGTCTAGGCTCTTTTGTTCTTGTGTGTTCCTTACTAAAAAATCCTTGGAATAAGTAATTTTTTTTTTATATAGACATGGATACTAGTTGGATTGATTTACGCAATGGGGATCCTGCTTATTATAGTTGTTGCTTGAAATTCATGGAACTTGCGAAGGAGACTCTTGTTGAAGGAAAAACACGATGTCCGTGTAACAAGTGCAAGTCAAATAAATGGCACTTCGTAGAAGAAGTTGAAGGACATATTTTGCTTAACGGTTTTCTTAAAAAATATCGAAATTGGGTTTTTCATCGTAAAGTCAATGAAGGGAGAAATATCTTTGAAACCCCTAGTGGTCTAGGAAATGCAGTATGTCAAGATGACATAGGAGAGTTGCTAAGAGCAGCTTTTGGTGTTGACAATTCAGATTCGCATAATGAATCGCAAGATATGCCCGAAGATGAAGTTTTTTATGACATGCATGAGGAGTTTGATTTTCATTGTGAGGTAGATAATGAATTTCCATCAAGTAACTCAGGTGAAGAAGATGCTAAGTGTAAACGACTAATGGAAGCCGCTGATGAGGTTTTATATGAGGGATGCACTACTTTCTCAAAGTTATCCTTTATTTTACACTTGTTTCACCTTAAGTGTATGTTCCACTGGTCAGAAGAGTCATTTACTAAATTGCTTGAACTTCTAATAGACGCATTTCCTCAAATTAAGGAGTTTCCATCGTCTTATTATGAAAGAAAGAAGATAGTGAACGATTTGGGGTTAGGATATGAGAAAATCGATGCATGTCCAAATAATTTAATTTTATATTGTGGTGTATTTGCAGACAAAGATGAGTGTCATGTTTGCCATACATCAAGGTGGAAAACAGTGAAAGAAAAGGAGGATAATAAAAGTGAGAAAGGAAAGAAAATATGTAAGAAGGGCGAGCCAGCTAAAGTAATGCGATATTTTCCTCTTATACCTAGGCTAAAGAGACTCTATATGTCATCTAAAACAGCTAAGGATATGGGATGGCATTTTGAACATGAAGATGATAAGATCTTAAGGCACCGGTCGGATGGTGAGGCTTGGAAAAGTTTTGATAAAAGATATGTAGAATTCGCCGAAGATCCTCGTAGTGTTAGATTAGGTCTAGCGAGTGATGGTTTCAATCCATATCGTCTAATGAATACCAATTATAGTACATGGCCGGTGATTTTGATTCCTTATAATTTGCCACCATGGCTTTGTATGAAGCCATCATCATATATTTTATCCTTGCTTATTCCCGGAAAACATAGTCCTGGGATGGATATTGATGTGTATTTGCAACCATTAATCCACGAGTTAAAGTTATTGTGGGAAGGTGTTCCTGCCTTTGATGCGCATAGTGGAAATAAATTTAAGCTGCGAGCAACCTTACATTCCACTATAAACGACATTCCGGCATATGCTATGTTGTCCGGTTGGAGTACAAGAGGTTACAAAGCTTGCCCTACATATGCCCATAATACTAATTCATATTGGTTTGGCGGCAGAATGTGCTACCCAGGGCATCGAAAATGGTTGCCAATTGATCATCCTTATCGTTCTCAAGGTAATTTATTTGATGGGGAAAATGAATACGGGGTTGCTCCGGTCCCCGCAAGTGGGATAGACATTTTGAAGGAACTAGAAAAAGGTTAAGTATGTTTATGGACAATCAAAGATAGCACAACCAAAGAAAATATCTAAGAAAAGAAAGAGACTTCAAGGTGGAAATTCTCATGATGAGCCGGATGATGATGATGGTGGTGAAGAGGAAGCCAATGTTATTTGGAAAAAGAAAAGTCTACTCTTTGAGTTGGAGTATTGGAAACATAATCCTCTAAGACATAATTTAGATGTTATGCACATTGAAAAGAATGTATGTGACAATGTGATAGGAACTCTTTTAGATATGGATAAAAGTAGAGATGATAAGCAAGCAAGACAGGCTCTCAAAGACAAAAATATAAAATCTCATCTTTGGCCTCAATCAGATCCAAATCGTGTTAATGACCATTTGCCTCCCGCTGAATAAACCATGTCTACAGAAGAGAAAGAACGTTTTTTAAGGGTCATAGAAAAGCTTAAAGTTCCCGATGGATACGGGTCTAATTTGCGAAGATGCGTAAATATTAAGCAGCGTAAACTTATTAATTTGAAAAGCCATGAAAATCATGTCCTCATGCAAGATATTCTTCATGTTGCTTTAAGAGCATCGAATGCCACTAAAGTTATTGACTTGCTTGAGGAGTTGTCTGACTTTTTCAAGAATATTTGTTCGACCACTATTCATTCTGATGACTTGGATACCATTCAGTCAAAGCTTGTTTTGACTCTTTGTAAGTTGGAGAAAGCTTTTTTACCAATATTCTTCACAATCATGGTTCATCTACTAATCCATCTAGTGGATGAGGTCAAACTTGGCGGACCTGTTCAATACCGATGGATGCATCCCATTGAAAGGTCAATATCTCGAGCCTCTATCTTATTTTATTTTATCATTTCAATTAAAATATATTCACTATTCTTATTTTTTTTCTTTCACATTCACTTTCTTCATTCTATAAAAGGTACTTGGTATTTTTGAAATCTCATGTAAGCAATAATGCCCAACCTGAAGGGTCAATTGCGGAAGGGTACCTCTTATGGGAGACAATTACATTCTGCTCTAGATATTTAGAAAGTGTCGAAACCATATTCACCCGACCGAAAAGAAATGAAGATGGTGTTCTAGACAATGACACCTATTTATATCATTCGGGTTGTCGTGTGGTTGGAAAGCAAGAAAACGTTTGTCTCGATGACAAAAGTTTAAGACAAATCCATCGCTATGTTTTGCTTCATTCAGATGAGATGAAGCCGATTATTGAGTAAGTAGTGTCATGAGTTAACTTAGAGTTACTATCTATTAATTTTTCAGTAACACAATTTTTTCAATGTATAAAGTGCTTTCATATGCCAAAAACGGCAAGAGGATGAATGTGGAGGAAGTCAATCCAACGAAATTGTTGAAAATGGCCTGGTGGATAATCAATGAGTTCCCCGAGTGGTTGCGAAATCAGGTTATATATGTGCAGTAACCTTTTGACCTTTTTTGTTTTGTATGTTTTTTAATCTGTATTTAACCATTTTTTAAAAAAAAATTTAGGCCAATAACATAGATGTTAGTACAACAGAAGGAAAGTTGAGAAAAGCCTATGCCGGTGGTTTAAGTAATTACAGTAAAAAACTTAAAAGCATCATTGTCAATGGCTACAAATTTGATACTGTGGAACGCGAGCGATTTCGCAAGACACAAAATTCTGGAGTTTTTGTGGAAGCAGATGGCCAAGAGTATTATGGAAGACTCCAAGACATATTCGAATTAAATTACTATGGTTCTTTCAAGGTTATAATGTTTCGTTGTGAATGGGTTGATATACATAGGGGTTTGAAAACATACCCAAATGGTAGTGTTCGTGTAAATTTCTCGTAGTTGATGCATACTGGCCGAAATTTGCATGATGATCCATTTGTTTTCTCATCTCAAGCAAAACAATGTCTTTACATTGAGGATGAGATACAACAAGGATGGTCGCATGTTGTTAAGACTAAGCCTAGGGACTTCTTTGATATAGGCGATGATGAGCCTTAACATTATGCTCTTGCTCTAACATTATCATGTATTGATTTCAAATGAATAGATATTTTTTTTTTTAAATGTTATTTTGAGAATTCCTTTCTTTCTAGAAACATCTTTAGTGTATATATGTCACTAGTAGAAATATCTTTCTAGAAATATCTTCAGTGTATGTCTTTCTTTGGTAAGTTCTTTCTTTCTAGATATTATTTTGGTAGTTTCTTGTCTTCCGTAACCTTGTTTCTTTACACATTGAGGACTGTTGTTGCTGTATGCATCTATAGAGTTTTGTATTGTCTTTTATTTTTTGTAAGTTTTGTTAGACATTTAATTCAGTTTGCCTATAAAATTTGCAGAAGCACAAGCAATATCTGGGAACGATCATCCCCAAAAGACAGCATTGAGGCAAAAAGAAGAGGACCTTGTAAATAGAGTCTGTTGGTGTCTATCTTCTGTTGTAATCCTTTCTTTCTACTTCTGCTGGCTTATATACCCCAGGCATTACACACACTTGTTCATCTGCTAGGTAAAGAGCTTTTCAATACCAAGACTTGTTCTCTTCAACTTCTGTAAATTTGTTTGGATGCACTTTGATTAATAAGAACAAGTTTTGAGTCTTTTAACAAGTGAAAGTGAGTATTGAACATTTGATCGGCAAAAATCAGTCAAACTCAAATCAATGTCTGTTGAAGACAGGATTTTAGCCTACCTACAACATCAAATTTGGTAACTTGATGTGAAATTATTATTCTGATTAAGATACTTCTTTTGTACGTAAGAGACTCTAGGTTGCGTCGTCCCTTTGGGATCTTATATGTTTAGTTGTCTTACCTTTGCAGGAATCGTAGTTAAGGAAATGAAAATAATCTATTAGCTCAGCTTGATGAGTCATGTTTGCCGAATTATTAACCAGTGGAAAATTGGAAATAACCTGGGCTCATACACCCCGTGACCAAAACTAGCATTTAGAATTTTTAATAGGAAATGGTTCCTCTACACGCTCAATTTGACTGTGATGTGGATGCAATGTCATCGTTTGCAAAGACTTATGTTTAATCTTATTTAATGCTGGATGCAATGTCATCGTTTGCAAAGACTTATGTTTAATCTTATTTGACCGTGTAAAAGTTCAGTCTCTTTAGTTTTCCTTGATTTTTGCTTTTTTAGTGTAATTTTATTACTCTATCCATGGCGAAATTGAAGAGCCTGTTACTTTTTCCGACGGGAATTGCACTTTCCAGATTAGTTCTTTGGGATTGCAAGTTTTTTCTGTTTTACTTTCTGAATATTAGGGTTTAAATGGTTAATTTTTTGCTGAAATGTTTAGTTTGTCTTAGCCTCTTAGGTATTTCAAAAAGTTGAATTTAAGTTTGGGTTTGATGATGGTTTTTGATGAACTTGGTAGTGTTCTTTGATTCATGACTGTTTTACTGCTGATTTCCCCCACAGAGAAAATTAGGGTTCTGATGAAGGTTTTTTTTAATAATTTTAGGAAGTTCAGCTTAATTTAAGTTTTGGGTGTCGTGTGATTGTTCAAGGTGTGCTCCCGTTGAGGGTGCAAGTTATGCATATGGTGCTGTAAGATTTTTTACTTCACTGCATTTAAATGCTTATATAATAGAGATATTCAGGTTGTAGCTTACCTGAGGTGTCTTCATAGGGCTAAATTAGTTGTTTAGTGCCTTAATAGTGAGTCTGTGGCGGTGCTTCTGTTTTAATCTGCAACAGGTGTGTTGGGAGCCTGTTGGCTTGCTACTGGTTTTTTGCTGAGTACATTAGAAAGGTGATATGGTATAAATGGACATAAAATCAGGCCTTCTTATTTGTGAACAAAATAAGTATAATCAAGACAGGAACAATTTTCTCAAAATTTGGCTATTAGGAAATCATGTTCAACATTCAATTGTTTACAGAAACAACAGTGTATATAAGTTTTCACCTTCAGCATTATCAAAGCTCCAAATATATACTTTGTCATCACTATTGCAGTTCACTACAGAATTTACAAATTCTCTTGTTCTGAAACCATAAAGAGACCTGTCGAGGATGAAGTCCGAGCTGGTCATCAGCAATCTTCTTCTTTGTTTATTACTCTGGTCTTGATTCTGAGCTGAACATCAATTCCAAGGATTTAATTTGCTCGTCATGTCTTCTGTTGTTGCAGTCCTTATCTGTTTGCTTCATTGTTTTTGGTAAATACTGACTTTCATTAACCAAAATAGGAACAAGGTGAAAAGCTAAACAAACGAGAGAGTCTCAATGGCTGTCCAATAGTAAACCTTCAAGGGCCAGGGGATTATTGTGACTTAGTTCCTGGAATGTTTATGGATTAGGTTACTTAATTGTCAGCTTCTTTAATGTATTTCAGACTTGAGAAATCAATTTTACATCAGCATTTGTCTAATTTGCATTTGCTGTTTCTTGTTAAGTGGTTTTGATTGCCTCCTTTATGCCGAACTCTTAATCAGAGTCAGATTCGTTCCAGCGGCTGTGTGAATATTATATATATATATATATATATATATATATATATATATATATATATATATATATATATAAAACTTCCCTTCAATGAAACATCCCTTATATATATAATAAACTTTTATGTTTCATGTCTTTCAGGGACGAGATGAGTTATCGTAGCAAACGAACTAGGATTGCAGCTCTAAATGAGTCTTGTAATGCATCTATTCCTCCAAAAAAGGCTCAAAGGGCAGCAACATCACAGTTAGCATCACAGTCAGAACATCCACACAAAAATCAGCCCACTATCCCAGTTCCCTCGCCCTCACTCAAAAACACAAGGCCTACATCATCACAGTCAGTCCATCCACCAAAAAGTCAGCCCACTATCCCAGTTCCCTTGCCCTCACTCCAAAACATAAGTCCGGTATCATCACAGTCAGTCCATCCACCAAAAAATCACCCCACAATTCCAGTGCCCTTGCCCTCACTCCAAAATACAAGGGGAACTAACGACAGATGGGGGCCATTTAATCCTCAAATTACCACTAGCAGTCAACGTGGGCCTTCGTCTTCCACTACCACTAGCAACCCTATTTGGAAAAAAGCCACTCACTGTACCAACAACTAGTGAACCTAAGGTTGCATCGAAAGGGCCATCAAGGTACAACCTTAGTCTAGACAAGACTTTTAAGTCACCTAATATCCCAACTGAAAATCCCACAAAAGTCCCACATTCTAGGCTGTCAGAACCACCCAAGCACCCTTCCACTGTTTCTCTAACTTCTCAGCTACCATATGAACTTGCTAAACAGTCCACATATTCGAAATCTGTTGCTTTTGATGCTAGTATATTAGAAGAAAAACTTGATACTCGTATTGAGAGTTCACCAACAACACCTGAGGATGAATATGCAGACCATATAAGTGATGGAAAAGCAACAGCGAAATCCAAAGAATCATGTGATGGAAAAGAAAAAGAGATCTTTAAAGGATCTAGGTCTCGATGTCATGAGTCGCTCCCTGAATGGCTAAGTAAAGTTAAGTATGATAACAAGGAGCAGGTTTTGACCATAGGTACATTCACTTCCTCTTATTTTAATTAATCAGATTGTGTCATATTGTATAGAATAGTTGAATTAGTTGCTTGCTGCTGTACATCTGACCTGAACTTGTTTTGAGCAATTTCAGATTAGTTGAATTAGTTTCTTGTTGATGTAGCCTTCATATTGACTTGTTCATACTGAGTTGAACTTGTTGTATATCTGACCTGAACTTGCTATACTCTGTCAAATCTGACTTGTTCATACTGAGTTGAACTTGTTGTATATATGACCTGAACTTGCTGTATATCTGACCTGAACTTGTTGTATATCTGACCCAAACATGCTATATATCTGACCTGAACTTGCTTTATATCTGACCTGAACTTGCTTTATATCTGACCTAAACTTGCTGTATACTCTGTCAAATCTCAATTTCACAGCCAGAAATTAGACAGAAATTAAAATCATCGAGATTCAGGTTAAACTTTACTGAAATCAGGTTTCGCCTATGACCAGATGATTCATAAGCCTCACTGCAAACACGTTTATACATCCGTCAAGTAAAACTGAATTTTGACAGTTGGACCAAGCATGTCGAAGGATCATACAAAATTATCCTAGTGCTAGAGTTTATCAAAAACCTTTCACTAGATCAACCCACTTAATTGACAGTTAACTAGGCCAAGTAGACTAAAGGTGATAATAGTGTACGATGCAGTGCTATTTGCAGAGGCCATAGTGAATTTCTGTAAATTAAATATTTAGTAAATCAAAGAGTAAATCTAATATGTGAATTTCGAAATCGATCTTGTCTTCTTGTAAATTACTTAGATACTTCTCTCCTTTCAGCTACATGTAATCATTGACTAAGGTCTTTTATTGCAGAGATTCTAGAATTAACTTTATGCACTCCTACAGAAGAGTTGTAAGTTGTAACTCCTTAAATCTTCTAAAATAAGAGCTGTGAGTTATGAATCATTAGGCAATCAACAACTTTTCTGTAGAAAACCTATTTCTTGTGAAAATATAGAAATATAACAGGCTCTCTAAAAATACAGACACGATTATCTACTAAAATAAGAGCTGTCAACATGAATGCTAAATTACCAGTGATGCACCTCCTTCTCTTTTCTAATTCGAATGATTTTAATTACTCTTTGATGTTGCCTTTTCTAGATGCTAAGGGTAATCAACAACTAGTTAGCGGGTCTATTCAACCAATGGACGTCTGGAACAACAATGGAAGCATCAAATATGTTGTGCACTTCAATGAACTATACCAACCGATTAGGAAAGGTGGGCATATTTTAGTCAGATTCCTTGGAAGCATAGCAAAACAAGGACCTAGATCTCCAACGTGTTGATAGAGTGTGGAGGCAATATAAATATGAAATAAAAAAAAATCTTCAAACCGGATGAGTAAATAATAGAAGCCATTAAAAAGGAAGTGCCACCTGGAGTTTCCAAGCAAGACTGGTTGAACTTGGTCAACTATAGGGATTCATCCAAAGGGAAAGTAAGTTTTTAATATACTGATCTACACTTCTACGTATTTTTTACTACTTCCATTACATCACTTAGTGCCCTTGCATCATGGTGTTTAGTATTATGGGGTTTCAAGCACAAATATATGGCCCACTGGCAGGGACTTGGGGAGTCCAAGGTTCAAACAAGCTGGTCCTGGAAAGTCTGTTTCTGAATAACTTGTCAGACCGGAGTACTCTGAGTTGGAATGAAAAATATGACCTGAAACTACAATCTCACAGAAATCTCGTTTTAAGATAAAAGATGAAACATGATTAAAAAACAGTTGGAAACCTATAGCACGTCCTTTAGGATCAAGGTAGCACCACCAACCAGTGAGAATTCCCGCAAAATAAAGATTTAAAATTATGAAACAACAAACCTTCAAAGACGAAAATTCCAGGGATACTGTATTTGTCTAATCGACCCAAAAATAAAGATATGAATTGATATTATCTGTTCCCAACGTCAAGTCTATGTAACACTTGTGAGGAAAAAGGTCCTGGTGCGACTTTTCTCTGCTTCAATATTGTGGCTTTATGTTAGGTTAAGTATCCTTGTCAACAAAATCTGCTTTTTAAGATTTTATTATTTGTGTTTGGAGGAGTTTCATTGATTATTCAGATAGGTTACCAGGCTTTCTTTAATTTGTTGTTATTGCCTTTCAGTTCGAATTGTCTTTTGGGTTTAGTTTATGTGTTTTGTGACAGCATATGAACTTCATAGCATTACTGGTTACAGACCTTACTGTAGCTTCGGATTAGGCTCCAAAAACATGTGGTCTTTAAACTATTTATCATAGAGAAATGCCTTAGGCTTATAAGTTTACGGACCAGATGCTTTTGGAGTTGTAAACTTGTTATTCCATAACCTTAGAGTTGTTGATGCTGCAGCTATAAGTGTTCTTCTTCACCGGAGTTTATAATTTATGAATATAACTACTATTTGCATCACCTAGTGGCTAACTGGATGCCTTGGTTAATCCCCTAATCCTAACCTAATTCAAGAACCACTGAGAACTCTAAAATATAATTCGCCCTCAAATACACCTTAAGGGACTCTAAACCATAGTGTGCAATGAACTAATATTCAAATACCGAAAAAAGGAAAAAAAAAACAGACAGAAAACAAGCTAAATCACTTTTAGAACCTAAGCCGTATGGAACTGAAAAATGTTCCCTGATGATTCAACTACAAGAACGAAACCACATGTCTCCAGTTCCGAATTGGATTGTCCAGTTGGTGTGTTAAAATAAAATAAACAAAACCTCTGGCAGCTCTCAATAGACACCACCACCTGATTCCACTAGGACAACCTCTTGGTCTAAGATATGAAACCAACCAAAACTGTTTGAGCAAATTTACGACCTTCTGCCTGCTGCATTGGTATTACAGAGCTAGAACGGAAGAGCTTAGGCGATGAGCCTAGGTTTTTGTGTCCTCATAAACCAGTAGATAACATAACTGTTGTTGCTTTTTCAAATTTCTTTTATGGTACATTCACTTCCTCAATATGCATTATCCGCTAGTAGCTTCGTTAAATCCTGATTTTGATTTTGATTTTCACGAAATAATGATGTTTAAATACTTTGCAGCAATTGTCTGAGTACGGAAAAGAGGCACGGGCATCTCTGAGTCAATTGCATAATAATGGTGGTACAAGCTTTGCGAATACACGTGCTGATTATGTATAATACCATTAATCCAACTACACTACAACTTATAATCGTGATATGTCTCTTTATTACATGTAACTTATTTCTATGTAAATATTGCTACTTGTAGGAAGATGAACATGGAGAAGATATGAGCCTAATAGAACTTTGGCTAGCTTGTTATAAGAAGAAGGATGGAACCTTTGTCGATGGCACATTCACCGAAGACTTTTTGGTAATGTTCTGATGGTTATCCCTTAACTTGTACTTTCTTTTGTATAATTTTATTCTCCCATTTATTTTTCGTATATGTTATGCAGGATGATGTTAAGGCAAAGGCTGAAACTTTAAAGCTTCTTTATCCTCCCGGCTCCAAGTCAATTAAGGAGATCGAGAATGAGGCTTTCGAGGCTACGCTATACAATGGAGAAATTCCTGAAAAACCACAAGGTTATGGATTTGGTGTTCATAAAGGTGACATTTATGGGGTGCGTGGTGCACTCAGAAAAGCAGGGTTTGGTAAAGGAAAAAGGAGGGTAATAGAAGTGGATATCATCAATGTCGAGGTATCAAGCTTGAAGCAAGAGAATAAGGAACTTCATAAGAAAAATGAAGAGATAAAAGACAAGTGCGATGAGAATGCAAAGCTGATTAGGAGAATGACATCGCTGTTTTCTCAAGTTTTAGAATCCATTCGCATTGGAGACGCTTCAACACAACTTATAGACGCTACACAAACCGCCTTGCGTATGGCTAACCCTCCGTTATTATTGAAACCCTTTCACTTAGCATTTTCTACTGTTTTCTATGACTGGTTATGTTAATTGTGTGATAGATGGAATGACTGTATTTATTTAAGAATTGAACAAACAGAACTGAACTTTACAACACAGAACTGAACTGAACTTCTGCCTGAACAGAACATAACATAACTGAATCAGGCCACTAAGTAGTTACCGAATAGTTACGGAGTAGTTTGCTTCGTATTAGTCATATACTTGTATGTTATTCGGAGTTTAAGTTCATGCTTATCCATGTAGGGTAGTCTTTTCCTTAGTTATGTTTCCTCATGAAATAATTGCTTGTAGAATAACTGCAAAAAGAAGTTTAACTCAGACCTGGAAATCACTGTACAGTGTACAGGCTTCAGTACCAAGGCCATAAAACAGAACTGATAGAGACTTGTTCCATGTGATTTGTAATTGAACAAAAATTCTCCGAGATTGTTATATAACAGTTATCAGTGTCAATGCGAGAGATTCTTGTCCTATGAATCCCCAGATGTTTCCTACCCCACACTGTCCCACTTTGAATCCCCACACTGTCTGTTCTTATATATGTTATTGTCCAACCACCCATTTGCAGTGAGATTCTTGTCCTATGAATCCCCAGATGTTTACTTCCCCACACAGACAGGAATAACCATGATCACCAAAGAAAAGGAAAAACGCGGCTGTCCCTTTGAATCCCCAGATGTAAAAAACAGGAGAAACAATGAACAATTTGATACTCAGATGTAAAGCTAGAACAAGAAGAAAGTGATGCCACAAAAAACAGGACAACTTTTCCACAGAAAGCAGTATTTTGTTGGAATTTTTTGTAGTAATTGGTTGGAATTTTCTGTAGAATTTAATATGAATATGGTGGATGATCCACTTGAATGCACATGAAATACCTAGAAGTTTACTTGTCATTTGTTTTCTTCCTCTTCAGTACTGAACTTTTGTTGCAGTGACTTTTTGTTACTGGAAGGTTTCTTCTATTTTTGTTGATCATCAAGGAATAACAAGAGCATTTTAGGGTCAAGATGAGTGATCCTTTTCATTTCCTTCCCTCATTTCAACCACATTCTAACCCTACGTTGCTCTATATTTTAATTCCAAGTTAGTATATTAGACAGTACGATGATCATAAAATATCCTGAAATGGTAAGAAACGGTGTCCCTAACACATAGAGAATGGTAGAAAGTAGAAACTCCATTTGTATGTCGAATTTAGACTGTACGGCGAATATCTTTAGCAATGTGAAAAACACAGCTGAAATTCTTCTTTTTACTCTAGCACAACTATATACGAAAGAAGTCATGTTCATTTTAATTCGAAAGTTCCAATTACCAATGTGTTTTATTGTTTTTACCATAGACTACTCTTAGTTTATTTTTACACTGTGGGAGAAACTATTAATATACTTACCGTTTTTTTTAAGGTCAAGGATGCATTTGAAGATGATGGTGGTGGAAGAAAAGATTCAAGGGATGATGCATAACTCCTCAAACTATGAAGCTCATTTTCTTGAAGTTTTAGGCTTTAATTTGAGTGGCCTTTGTTTTGAAGATGCCATTTTAGAATAGTATGTTGGAATTTTAAAAGTAAACGTGATCTTTTGGAGATACTAGCTTGCTATAATTAAGTATATTGTTTGGATATATAATGTGTTAACTTAAATTCGATATGTTTTGGAGCGAGTACGCGTGTACTATTATACCAATTAATTAATATATAATTAGTATCGTTAATTAGTTATCATCTATCGATATTATTGTGTCTTTTCAGGTTGAAGATAGTTGTGTTTGATTTTAGCCTATATATTATGTTTCATGCAGGTTGATTTTGGTTCGTGCAATAAAATAAAAAAAAAGGAACAATTCTCGACGCTTTTGAGCGTCAACAGATATTTCCCGCAATATGTAATAGATCACCCGCAAAAATAATCCTTACGCTATATGGCGTCGAGAAAAATTATAACTACAATAAACAGCGTCGACATTCTTGATGCTGAAACGCGCCAACACATATATGAGGACACGGAAAACCGTCGAGAAATTCGATGCAATGCTGCGTCGAGAATTTCTCTACGGCCAAATTCTCGACGCTGGGAGGGAGCGTCGAGAATTTTTTTCTCGACGCTTATGAGCGTCGATAAATGGCAAAAAAAGCGTCGAGAAATGGCGCGTTTTGTAGTAGTGGCTCATATGTTTCTAATACTTCACACAACTTTACCTCTCAATGTGATTTTGACCAATTGGCCATTGAACACCAAATTGTATTGTACTTATTTTTTGTAGCAACTAATACATTTACAGAGGAAAGAGGAACCCTTTGGTACGAGAAATGTACCCTCCTTTGTTGTATTTGCATTCATTTTTTATGAAATGATCACTTCATATAATTCGTATTAGATAAATATTACGATTATTTGCAATCATATGTCATTTAATTATGTGATTTGACCCATTGGCCATTGAAGTAGGAACACCCTTTTTGTATTAGTACAAGGTTTACAAAATATAATACATTTATATTTCAAAAGGGGAACCATGCAATCTAGGTTGGTACCCTTTACTATTAGAAAGGTATCTACCTTTAATGTATTAGAACTTAGTTTTAAATTCAAAGACTTAGTTGAGTTTAAAATAAATACTGATAATGTTGAATCTCGCATTATAAAAGGGATAACAATCACTTATTTGAATTTCTTTCTTCAATACTCGTTTTGTTGATAGCAATAGATATGATTGCGATTGGTAATATTAACATTGGTAATATTAAATGTGTGACATTAGAAAAGGTTAATATTGGTATAAGAATATAATAATGAAAAACGTTAATAATTAAAATTCATAACATACGCCTCCTTCAATAAGATGATCTCGTATTGAACTACTAACATTTTTTATTCTTGTATGATCATAGGTTACATTAATTTATTAGCTTATGTTCAATTTGATTTTTCATTCAATATCTTAATTGTATCTCATGTGTATTTTATTTGATAACCATAGGTTATATTTAATTTAATTTATTTGGTACACATGGTTCAATCCTATATCTGTTTTATAAATGATTCACTTAATATAATCCGTGTTAGATAATTATTACGATTAATCGCACTCATATAGTTATATGTTTATATTTGAATTTGACCCATTGGCCATTGAACCGACCAACTTTACTTCTCTCTGTGAATTAGACCCATTGGCCATTGGACACCTATTTTATTGGTACTTGTTATTGTAGAAAGTGATACATTTACATAGGAAAAGGAACCCTTGAAAACTGAGTTGGAACCCTTTGGGACTGGAAATGTACCCTCCTTTGTTGTATTTGCATTCTTTTTTATTTATTCAAAGGCTTATCTTAGTAACAATCAAATAAATATTGATAACATTGAATATCGCATTAGAAAAGGGTAATGTGGTATAAGAATATAATAATAAAATAAAGTTAATACTTAATATTCGTAACTCATAACTGTTCCTTTTAGACATGGTTCTAGTTAACTAGTTACTCAAATCAATAAGACGAACTATTGATACTTTTGAATCTCGCATTAGCTGCTTATATATGGAACATTGTGATGTTGTTATTTGGGTTGTCAATAGTATATTCCTTAAGTCTCTTGTGTATTTTAAGAATTGCATGTGTTCTTGATGCTTAAAATAGATAAGGAATTGACTATGAACATTGTGATGATGTTAATTAACTTGATAGTTGATTCGCGTAATAATTCATTTGAATTTTCTTTTCCAATCCTCGTTACGTTGATAGCAATAAGTTATGTATAATTTATTTGAATTTCTTTGTTCAATCCTCGTATGAATTTTATGAAACGATTTACTTCACATATTTCGTATTAGATAAGTATTACGATTAATCGCAATCATTTTTCCTTTAATTATGTGATTTGACCCATTTGCCATTGAAGTTGGAACACGCTTTTTGTATTGGTACAAGGTTTACAGAATATAATACATTTTTTTCAAAAAGGGACCCTTGCACTCTAGGTTGTTACCCTTTACTATTATAAATGTATCAATCGGTAATGTATTAGAACTTAGTTTTAAATTCAAAGACTTAGCAGAATTTAATCTTGCATTTGAAAAGGATAATATTGTAGAAGAATGTAATAATAATAAAAATTTATAACCCCATTCCGTTTAGTGTTGTTTGTAGTTACACAACCTTCGTCTTCAGTAAAAATGACATTTTACTTAGTTGGGTAAGTCTCGTTCTGGAGTTCGAACTCCCTTACATATAATTAACATGAAAATATATTTATCTCGGGTAAGAATTTTACACATCCGTATTACATTAATATTTGTATAATTTTTTGACTTTTACAACTTATTATTGCATTAAAAAAAACATATGTACTACATTTATAAAATAGAGGGTTAAAAGAAACAAAATATTTGTATTATAAAAAAGAGGGAAAAGGAGAAAAGAGGGAAAAATTGAAGGGGGATTTTGGTGGGAAAATCAAAGAGGGAACTTAACCAAAAAACCTAGTCCCACCAGCAAACCGAAGAGAGAGAATCAACAAATCCATAACTCAACGCATCGTAAGAATCGTCATGAACACTCCTCACCAAATTTCTGCAGAATTCCAAGTTCTACAAGGTAATAACCCATCTCTATATTTTTATGTTCTTTCAAAATTTTCTAATTAGTGATTCAATGTAGCCAATTAAGTGTAATTCAATTTAGGTCAAGCACCATTGTCAAGGAAGCGACAAACGATATAAAAGGGAGAAAATAAAAGCAAGAATACGACATTATATCATTACTCCTATAGTTATTAGACCTCATTAGTCCATAAAAAGGGAGAATCTAAAAGCAAGAATACGACATTGATTACCGTTGAATTCAAGACTTAATATATTAAACGTCATAATAATAGGAATACAATATAAAAGTGCCTAAAAAGGGATAATCCAAAAGTGAGAATATAATATAAATGCCCAAAAAGGAGAATTCAACCATACACCATAATAATAATATAAATGTCATAAACACCAAAATGTCCAACTCCGATGTAGGACGTATTAATAAATCACCACCACAAGAAGTGTCATCATGGACATCCGGGGAGTAGAAGGAACTGTCATTCTCATCCTTAGAAGATAATTACTCATTATTTCTTGCATAATGCTGTAAAAACAATCATTAGCAATATTTTACAAAATCAAATCCATATTTTCCACACATATTCAATACCAATACAACACTATATAGTACTTGTTGTGGGATCTTTTACGGTGCTGACGTGGCACGCGTTCCTCGGAGGTATCAAGTATGACCTGGCACGAACTCCTGGCAACCTGCAAAACAAGAATACTCCCGTAGGAATATTCCCTCCGATGCTTAAGTAAGTATAAGCTAGAGAGATAAGTAATTTCTAGAGAGAAGGCAGAGCAAAGATAGTTCTTAGGTTGGTGGGAATGAATTGATTGCCTTTACCTAGGGATCTGCACTATTTATAGTGCTAGGGTTTCTCGGGAACTGGTCCTGCATGATTGGGTGTTATGCAAGATCAGGACATGTGTCCTGCTAAGTTTTGGAGGCTTGGTTTAGACCAAGTGGGCCTCTTAAGCGTTTGGGCCTTATTCCTTGGGGAATAGCAGAATGGGCTCCTTCTTGAGTAGGTGGGTCCCACGACCCACTGATGGACCTTGGCCCTGTGAGTTTGAGATTTGCCCGTTGATGGGCTTTTGGGCCTTCTTTCTGGGCTTTAATGGTACAGCCAAGTGGCGTTCTTTTAGTCCACATCATTTGCCCCTCAAGGAGGATGCCCCTTGTCCCTGTGGGGTAGGCTGCTTGATCGGAGGGAGTGCCACGTGTGAGGGCTTTTCAGAGCTTAGATTTTCCTTTAAAACCTTCAGTACTTCTTTCATTTTTCTTTTGTTACTTCAGAGCAATTTTCTTTAGAGAGAGAAAGAAAATTTCGTTCTGCCAAAGATCTGCTTGTGTTTGCGCTCGAGTGTTCATGAATTCGTTGTCCAGTGTTCTTGAAGATTTAGAGGATTTGTCAAGACTTCTCATCGGTTTGATCATTTCCTGGTAAGTTCTCTATCAAAACTTTTGTTTTTCTGCATGCTTATGGGCCCCCTCTTTTTATTGTTTATAGTGTTCTGTGGAGGCGTCCTGGGGGTTATGACACCCATCTCTTTCTTTCTTTTGCTAAAGTCAGACGTCTTGTCCCTTATGCAGGATGGCATGGCTCGAATTAGACAAACAACCAACGTGCATGCATGGGCTGCACCGCGAGAGGGGGACAATAGGGTTCCTTTTTCGAACCCGTCCCAAGGAAGTAGGAGTGGAGTCCGTTCCTCCCGTAATACAGGAGACGGGGCCATAAGAACGGCACATTCTCCTAGAAGAAGGAAGAATGTGACTTGCCGTCCCCGCGTTCCACGCGAGGATTTTGAAGATGACTCCTCTAGCTCTTCAGACGAGGAGTTTGCAAAAAACCTTCCTCCTATGGTCCGGGGGAAGGAGGACGTCAATATATTTCCTTCCGATGTCTTTCCCAGCATGAAATGGCTGAGGTACCTGAGGGAGCAGGGACGTGACTTTGAGCGTTTTCTGCTTCTGCCCCCAGGTTTTGGTCTTAGGAGCCCTCGACCCCATGATTCCGTGGACCAACTCTCCCAGGGAGAGGTAGCTGTCTATACTGCTGCCTTTAGGTTGGTTCTTAGATTTCCTTTGCGTCCCTTTGTGATGGACGTTTTGGAGGGGTATGACATTGGCCTTGCTCAATTGACGCCTAACTCTTGGGCAAACGTTTTTGGATTTATTGCCAAATGTGCTTTGACCGGCATCACCCCTTCCTTTCCTACTTTCCTTCGTCTTGTAGTCATTGCCCCTTCCTCCCGTTCTCCCCAGGGGTGGTTCACCCTTTACAGCCGTCGGGGATATAAGACGGTGGTGGGTAAGACTTCTAGTTGGGTTTGGTGGAAGAAGAAGTGGTCTTTTGTTCGAATGGAAGACCTCTCTCTTTCAAGACGTCTTTCTAGGTGGAACCATCGGCCCGCTATTTGTCTAAAGCTGACGCCTACCCTCGCCTTTCGTCCAGGGAGTGGGGACTAGTGAAGCCCCTGTTCCAGGCCGAGATGTATCGGCTGTCGTCAAAGAGCCATGCCTGGGTGCCTAATGCTTGGCTTCCCCATGTCGGTCAGTTCACCAATATAGTCTTTCTTTCGGCCATTGGTCTTTGTTCCTATTTGAGTAGAGGTAGTTTCCCATAGATTTTCACTCAACATCGTTCTTTTTTTTTTTTTTTTTTTTTTTTTACTAACCCTTGGCTTTGTAGGTTCTGCCATGGATCGCCTATCCTCCGAAGACGAGGGCGTAGTGGACGTACCCGCTTGGCTGTCCGAGGTGTACACTAAGGACATTCTCAAGGCCGTGGAGGCCAAGAAAAAGGACTCCTCCAAGAAGTCCAGCGAGGGTGCCTCTGGTGGCGTCGCCAAGGTAATTTTTATTTATTATTTTTAAGTTTTGCCTCGGTGTTCTTTTCCGGTTATGATTTGGTCGTTGACTTCCTACATCTTTAGGAACCCACTTTGCCAGCTACGAAGAAGGGTCCTGCATCTTCGACGGAGGCTCCTAAGCCAAAACGACCCTTCTTTAAGAAGATGGGTACGGCCGATGCTGCAGCGAAGCCGTCGGTACCAAAACCGTCTGCTCCCCTAGCTGAGGGAGAGGTTCTTCCTACCCAGACGTGCATTCCTCCTCCTGAGCAAAAGGAAGTCCCTCCCCAGGTGGACACCGAAAGGGATTTCGCTGTCGGAGCAGCTGCTAACGAAGTAGCAGCCGAACAGGCTGAGGCTGCTGACGCCACCACCTCGTCCAAGGAGGACAAGGGTAAAGGCAAGGAAGCTGAGGCTCCTTCTACTGATAATGCCTCCACTTCTCCTGCAGCTTCGCCAATTGGTTAGTGTTTCTATACTTTAAATCTGTTGTGTCAAGTCGGTATTTACATGATGTTTGATAATCTTGACGTTTGGTTCAGTTGAGATGTTCAAGCGGATGCGGCGGGCCGAGGTGGCGAGCATCCCCCCTTCTGACGGTTTTAGCTCAGAGGCGAAGGATAAGATCCGTGCGCAAGGAGGCTGCAAGCTCTTTCAAGTTGGGCGAGGAGTCCATTTTGGAGAGTGCCCAAAAGGCGTTGGATCAGTCTATGGACGGGAAAGACTTTTCCTGGTTCAAACGCCGTATCTCCTACCAGATAGCCGTTTCGACGGCTAGACGCATAGGCTTAGATCCCCATGAGTTCGTTAGTGACGGGGAGGAGGACATGGAGGAAGACGAGGTGAACTCCCCTGAAGGCCAAGACGTCCAGGACGGGAGCTCTATTGCCCTTCATCCTTGAGCAACTTTTCTCGCGGTTGGTTTGAATGACGCCGTAGGCGTTTGTAATAACTTTGGTACCTTTTGGCATTTATTTGATTTGGTTTTTTTGCGCCTTGAGAGCTTTGTATAAACAATTCGTGCCGTTGTGCACTTTATTTTATTTTAATTCCATCAGTTCGTTACTGATTTCTTGGGAATTCTTTTTGGGTCCATTTGTAGGACGGAAACCTCAGTGTTTTAGGTGATCAGCCTAATTTGAGGTGCTAATCTAGGCCACTTTTCAGGCCATCAAACGATTAGTCTTTTTAGACGCCATCCAAGGAGGAGGTCTTATGTCTGAATGTTTGCTCTTGTTTGAGTCTTCTTTTTTGGGCGCCTTTCGAAGAGAAGGCGTCATGTTGGATGTCTAAACCCTTTCTGTTTATTAGCACTGGGTATGTCTAAACCCTTTGTGTTTATTAGCACTGGGTATGTCTAAACCCTTTGTGTTTATTAGCACTGGGTATTGTTTATTTAGTAGATATTGACGCCACTATTTAGGGATTGTTTTCTAGTGAGTTTCTTCACCCCTTAGTGTTTCTTTTTAAAGGTTCAACTGAGACTTGTATTCGTCAGATAAGAAAGTATTCATTTACTAAATTGCTTGCTAAATTCACCGCGTCTTAGACGGGCATTTACAGGCCGTTTTGTGGGCTCTAGTACAATAGCTAGGCCGTTTTGTAGGCTCTGGGTACAATAGTTAACCTCATGATATTCTATTTTTAGCCACTTTCTTCAATCTTGACCGCTTCTATTTGGACGGGTTTAGTTTCTTTGGCGACTTGAGGTTCATCTTCATGTTTTCGTTTTCCTCTGACTTCGGCAGAATCTTGCTTCCATGCTGACGGGTTGAGGGTCATCAGATAACAGTCCCTAGCCTGTTGTTGATCTCCATGTATGGTGCCTATCACTCCATCATTGCACACAAACTTCAGAAGTATCAGATGGGTGACGACTACAGCCTTAATCTTGTTTAAGGTGGGTCATCCCAAGATGACATTGTATGCAGTCAAGTCTTTAACAATTAGGAAGTCCACCTCCATCTTTCGCCCATTTTTCCTATCCCCAATTCGAACCGGCAGAGTGATGACGCCAACAGGGTGAATGATACTCCCTTCGAAACCAATGATGGGATAGTGAATTCTTTCGATGGTTTTGGGGTCATGTGCTAGGCGATTGAGGCATTCTAGACTCATTATGTCGGACGAGCTTCCCGTGTCTATTAGTATGCGTTTAACCCTCATGTTAGATATCTTGAATTCAACCACAAGGGGATCATCATGTGGAGTGGATATCCGTCCACCATCTGACTCACATATTTCTATCCTTGGGAATGGTTCTATGGGCGCTTTTGCTGACAGCAGCACTTGTCCTAAGCGGCGAGCATAATCTTTCTGCCCTCTCATGGTGGGTCCTCCAGCGGCCGGTCCTCCAGATATGACGGCTACAAATCCTCCGTCGCTGTGTTGTCCCTTAGTAGGTGAGGCAGGTGACTTGTTCTTTTTGTATTGGTTTTTTCCAAAGCCATGAGCATTCTTCTGTAAGTAGTTCTTGAGGTTTCCTTTGGAGGCTAGGCCATATAAAGCCCTTTTCAAGCTTCTACAATTCTTAGTTTCATGTCCTATGTCTTCATGGAACTGGCAATGTAATTTAGGATCTCGACTCTCAGCAGGAGATTCCATGGGGAAAGGTCGATCAAGGTCGTACCTTGTCCCTACGTCTTTTAGTATGGTGAGAAGATCTGTGTTGTACTCAAAATATTCCCTTTCCTGCGGTCGTTCTCTCTTGTGCCCAGGAAAGTTGGTATCATGCTCTTTTGAAAGGGCCCATGTGCCATTCACTCGTGGGGCTTTTCGGTCCGCTTTATCCTTCTTCCCGGAGGAGTCTGTTGTTTCTCCAATCCTTCCCTCCTTTGACGCGCTGCATATTTCTGTTGCATGGATAAATGCTTCAGCCTCGTCCAGGACCTCGGCCATAGTTCTTACACTCTTCTTAACCAGATCAAACTTGAAGGATCCCTTCTTCAATCCTCTGATAAAATTATCAAAGGAGACGCCATCGGGCAAGTCTGGGATCTGTCCGGCCTCTAGGTTGAAATGCTTCACGTAGCTTCTTAGGGACTCGTGTTTCCCTTATTGGATCCGTCCCAAATGCATGCTTGTTTTCCTTTCTTCCTTGTGTGCCATGAACCTTGTAGAGAACAAAGTTTGTAGTTCGTTAAAAGAGGCAATTGATCCTGGGGGTAGGCGTTCAAATCATTTAGACGCTACTCCTTTGAGCGTGGCTGGGAAGTATTTGCACAAAGTGGCTTCATTGGTTCCTTGAACGTACATGTGATGGCGGTATACGACAAGGTGCATATCGGGATCGGTGGTCCCGTCATAAGCTTCAATTGTAGGAGTTTTTACCTTGGGTTCCTTCGGGGCGTTCATGATCTCATTAGAGAAAGGGGTACTCATGTGCCTTAGCGTCAGGTTGTTGAACCCTTGCTGAATATGATAAGTTGGTTCACGGCGGTTGGATAGCAGGCGGGGGCGCATGCTTACCCTATTGGGCGTCATCTGGGTCGGTCCACGTGTAGTGGGATAAAATGGCGAATCTTCTATCACAGGAGTGGACCCGGTGTCTGATAGTTCAGATTCAGCTTCATAATGTTCTTGACGCCTTGGGGCAGGCCTTAAGACGGCTGGTGGGCTTCCCCTGGACGATGGTCGTATGACCGGGTCCCTTCGAGGTAAGAAAGTGGGGGGGGGGGTCACGGCCGTTTCCCGAGTGCTCAGGCACAGGGCTGACTCCCTTGCTTGCTTGTGGACGAGAACCTTCTCCTGCCCTCCAAATTAACGTTGGATCTGAGTGGCATTCTTCTTATCCGATTGACGCCTAGACTGAGGGGTCTCTGTGGAGCCGTCCTCTCAGCGCTGTAGATTAGCATGTTTTGACGAATTTCATCTTGCAATGTAGTGCTCATCTGTTGTCGAAAGGTCTGATTCATTTGCTGTTGAAATCCTGTTAAGATCTCGCGTAGGGAGCCCACCGAGACTGGCAAATCTAGATTCTCATCTAGCACGGCGTCTCGGACGCTGGGACTTAGATGGCCGCCTGGCGGAGACGCCTCGGTTATTGGCTCTTCTTCTACAACCACCTCAGCCTCCTGCATCCGTCACGGCGTGTTTCCTGCATTTGCGATTCGATTGGATTCTTCAATGTGCTGTCTCTCTTCTTCTCCACCAGTGTACTCTCTGTCAGAGTGTAGTTCGGCCATGACACTGTACCTCCCCACAGACGGCGCCAAATGTTGTGGGATCTTTTACGGTGCTGACGTGGCACGCGTTCCTCGGAGGTATCAAGTATGACCTGGCACGAACTTCTGGCAACCTGCAAAACAAGAATACTCCCGTAGGAATATTCCCTCCGATGCTTAAGTAAGTATAAGCTAGAGAGATAAGTAATTTGTAGAGAGAAGGCAGAGCAAAGATAGTTCTTAGGTTGGTGGGAATGAATTGATTGCCTTTACCTAGGGATCTGCACTATTTATAGTGCTAGGGTTTCTCGGGAACTGGTCCTGCACGATTGGGTGTTATGCAAGATCAGGACATGTGTCCTGCTAAGTTTTGGAGGCTTGGTTTAGACCAAGTGGGCCTCTTAAGCGTTTGGGCCTTATTCCTTGGGGAATAGCAGAATGGGCTCCTTCTTGAGTAGGTGGGTCCCACGACCCACTGATGGACCTTGGCCCTGTGAGTTTGAGATTTGCCCGCTTATGGGCTTTTGGGCCTTCTTTCTGGGATTTAATGGTACACCCAAGTGGCGTTCTTTTAGGCCACATCAGTACTGATATATAACATTTCAATACCAATACATAAGCAAAGCAACCATTGACAATATTTTACAAAATCAAATCCATATAATTCACATAATTTCAATACCAATACAACATTATATAGAACTAATACATAACG
Organism: Spinacia oleracea; assembly: GCF_020520425.1. Lineage (NCBI taxonomy): Eukaryota > Viridiplantae > Streptophyta > Magnoliopsida > Caryophyllales > Amaranthaceae > Spinacia > Spinacia oleracea. The sequence goes on from NC_079490.1 coordinate 110,220,528, forward strand.
TTTCAGTACCAATACATAAGTAAATCAAAGCGTAGCAGAGCAGAGCAGAGTTAAACATGTAGAAAATTGAGTGTAAAATAATAATAAAAAATCCCCCAAATTACTGCACAAATTGATCTCTCCTTTGCCTGCTGTACTTGCAACATTCTTTATCTTAATCACACAACAAAATTAAAAAATATCCCTAAATTCACAATAATTGTAGTTCTTTTAGCCCTAAATGAACTATAATTCATAATCAACAATGAGGGATATCTTAATCACACAACCAAAATTCAAAATTACCCATAAATTCACAAATTGAAAACCCTAAACCTAAACCTAACCTTGAAAAGATCCATACCTAGAATTTTTGAGCTATCAACAATGGTTAATGTAGATGATTTATAAAGAAAAATACCTATAAACAAAACATTTAACTATTTTCATAAAAAAAAGTGGAATTAGAGTAAAATCATGAAATTGTTTACAAAATAGAGATAAACTTACAATTGTTAATGAAGATGAGTTCTTGTGCACATAATTTTGGACGGTTGAGAGGAGAAGTGTTGTGGGAGATGAGAGCTCGGTAGAGGAGTCATCAATGGCGAGGACTTGGGGAGGAGAGAGAAATGTCTGGAGTTAGATGTTTCACAAAAAGGAGAATCAATTATCTTTTGATTTTCAAAGCTTTTTTTTACATCTTGAAAATTCCGTTAATGGAGTCCAAGTCAGCAACATGAGAACAGTTAAAAAATGCGTACGAAATTACTATTTTACCCCCGCCAAGCCACTTGTAATTTAGACAACCTCTCTCTAGCAATATTTCAATGAAAAAAAAAAGACGGGAACTCTCTTTCCCTCACTCACTTCCGCGTCTCTTCTCCCTATCCCCTTCAACTCAACTCATCTCCATTCCTCTTATTCTTTGTCGTCGATCCTCGCCATGCCTTCTCTCTTCTCCTCTTTCTGTGCAGCCGCAGCTGCCGCCAATGGTGGCCTTTTACTGCCATGGTCGGCATCCAACCACCACTTGTTAGGTAACTTCATCTAATTCATTCTCATTAATTATTGAATTGGAATTTAATCAAATTCCAAATTAGGAAACCCTAACTTATTGTATGTTTTCTCTCCTCTTGTTGTGATACGCGACCCGTCCACAGTCGACGCCATCATGTTGTGGTGTTGGTGTCCTTGTTCTCGTTGTTGGTGTTGAGTGAAGTGTTGGTGATTTCGTTGTTGTTCTCGATTCCCCTACTCACTCTTGCTCTTTTCTTTCGTGTCTAAAATAGAAAAGTCAGGTATAAATTCAGATTCTTGCTTCAATAATTAGGCCTAAATCATTTTGTAGATGAAATGGGATTGAAATTGGGATTTTGTGATTTCAATTGACCATAATTTGTGATTTCTAGGCAGGAGATTAAGTAGGGATTATTTAAATTACTTCAATTGAGTAATTTGTTAATGCAAACTTATTATTTATGAGGTGATTGTTGGAGATATAGCTTGGACTTCACCTTGGAATTATGATAGTCATAGAATTTTGAAACTAACATCGTACTCTAGGGATGCTTAGTCGAGGTACACATTGTCCACCCGCTTTGATAGAACTATTAGCTTATGTTTCCTGAATTTTAAGAATTATGTGATTTACTTTTAAGAATAAGATTTTGAATTAAAGTTCAAGTATTGTATTGTGCTTTTGAACTAGAGGTTTCGCAAATAAAGTGTGATGTTAACAATTATAGCATTTCAATCAACTTATAATTTTCCAAATCTAAAATATTATGATTGATTCGAATGTGAGATATGTGAGAGTGTGATCCTGAGATTTGTGAAAGATTGATCTTCTGCTATATTTTATCCTTGATAAGAATTTTTGAATGTTACTCAGAAGACGAAGAACCTTTCAACGTGTCGAAGTGCACAAGGTGATCTAATGCTCAAAGTTGTTTCTGCTATGCCTTATGAGGACCACGACAACTTTTTTCTAGATCAATGTAGGATTGGCTTACCCGATATGGAAAAAGAAGCTTATGGTCTTAGGATTTCGGGTGGCTTAACCTACTTTCACTAAGGCAAGTCTTTTTGGCTATTGTATAGTCTAGGAATTGCAAGGGGTAGTGGAAGACCTAATTAAGAAACCTTGGAGGAAGGTGATTGAGCACGATATGAGCTTTCTTGGGATTGAGGAAAATATGGCGTTGGGTAGGACGAGTGGAGGGAGAGAATATACATTGATGACTTCATTTGACTTATACAGCTTCCATGTTTCTGTTTCTTTCTATTGTTTATTTTATTTTTTATTTTTTTTAAATTTCTTTAAAAAAAATTAATTTTAATTTTACATGCTAGTATAATCTTTTGTAGGGCGTAAGAGAGGGACATTTATGCCGTTCGAAGGGTGCTAGACCAATACAGTATGGCTTCTGGCCATGAAATAAATTTTGGAAAGTCGGAGGTATCGATGAGTGGGAATGTAAGCAATGAGAGAAAGGTGAAATTGGCAGGTCTGCTAGGATTAAAACTAATCGACAACCATGGGAAATATTTAGGAATGCCTACCGGAGTGGGACGTTCGAAAACTAGAGCTTTTAATTTTTTGAAAGAAAGAGTGTGGAAGAGGTTAAGAGGGTGAAAGCAAGAACTCCTATCGTTCGCGGGTCGGGAAATTTTGTTAAAGGCAGTAGTCCAAGCAATTCCCACCTATATTATGAGTCAGTTCCGATTACCCTCTGACCTGTGCCATGATATACAAAGTATGATGTCCCGATTCTGGTGGGGAGGGAAGGAAGACGTGCTGAAAATCTCGTGGGTTTCATGGGATAGGATGTGCAAGAAAAAAGGTGATGGGGGGATGGGCTATAGGAGACTCACGGACTTCAACGAGGCTCTTCTAGCAAAACAGGCGTGGAGAGTACTACACATGCCTGATCTTTTGTCATCCCGAATCCTCCGTGCAAGATACTTCCCGGGGACTACCTTTCTTAAAGCTTGTGTGGGCTACAGACCGAGCTATGTTTGGAGGAGTATTTGGGGCAGCAAATGGGTTCTCGAGAAAGGGTGCAAATGGGTGATAGGTGATGGCAAGTGCGTAAACATATAGGAGGACCCTTGGCTTGCCAGGCCGCCCTCACACCGGGTCATCTCCCCGAGGAATAACGGTTGTGCAAGTGTGATGGTGGCTAATTTGATCGACCAAGAAGGAGGTGGATGGAAGGAAGATACGGTGAATGAGTGCCTCCTTCCGTTCGAAGCTAAAGAGGTGCTGGCCATGCCGCTCCCATCTATTTCAGTTGGTGACGAGCTTGTTTGGAGTTACAAAATGTCGGGTGAGTACTCTGTAAAATCAGGTTACAACTTTATTAATCTCTATAAGGGCACACAGGATGTGGGTGGTCAACCATCTAATGTTTCGAAGTTATGGCATTGGATATGGGGACTAGCGGTACCCACAAAAGTGAGGGTGTTTATGTGGAGATTATGTAATGGGGCCTTACCTACCGCTGCAGGGCTACATCGAAGGATCGATAGTATTGACCCGCTTTGCCACAGATGCGGGAACATGGAGGAAACGAGTCTTCACACGGTGTGGGGATGTAGTTTTCTGTCAGGACTATGGGAATTAGAGGAGCTGAGATGTATGTGGGATTGTCCAAATATGGGGGATGTAAGAGACTGGGTAAATTGGTGGCTTTCCAGATTGAAGAGGGAGGAAGCGAGCAAGGTAGCAATGGTTTGTTGGATGGGCTGGAACGAGAGGAACAACACTCTTCACGGCAAGCAGGCACGACTCTAGAGGAGGTAGGTGCGGCAGCCCTCGCGACGTTGACAAACTTCTTGGAAGTTCAGGGGGCCAGTGAGGGGGGGGGGGAAGAGGAAAGCAGGTAGGGGTGGTGAGGAGGAGGAGAACTCAGCCTCGTGAAGGGGCTGTTTGGACACCGCCAAGGAGGGGCGAAGTAAAGGTGAACGTGGATGGAGCAGTGTTTCGAGGGGTTGGTGTGGGAATGGGGGTGGTAATAAGGGACAATGAGGGGAGTGTACTCCGCGTAGCTTGCCAGCAGACTAGGCACTAGTGGGAAGTGCCGGTAGTAGAGGCAAAAGCTGTTGCTTTAGGGCTAAAACTTGCCGCGCAAGGCAATGCGAGGGATGTGCTGATGGAGTGTGACAACAAGATGGTCGTGGACTTGATTAATGGAGCTCATAGATATGGAACGCAGCTGGGAATCATTATCCGAGAGATCGGAATGTTAGCAAGTAGGTTCAATAGCGTTAAGTTTATTCATGTTTTCAGAGAGGCCAACTTAGCGGCCCATACTATGGCTCACCTTAGCCCACTCGTGTTTTATACAAGATTTTGGGAAGGGGGTTGTCCAAGTATCTTAAATGATGTAATTGCCTCCGATTTTTGTTTAATCAATAAAGAAAACTAGCGGTGCCGTCCGTTTTCCCTCAAAAAAAGAAAAAAAATGTACTTATTTTACTTATCCATTTACTTTAAATTTTACTTATTTTTTATTATCTCTTACAATATTTATTCTACAATATATATATACATTTTTGTGTTATCTTACATTCATTAATTCCACTTTCTCTTCCCTGTTTTTTCTTCTTTACTTCCTGCTCCTTTCTGGTTTGATTGGTGACAATGACGATCTCTTACGACGATTCATGTTAGCCGACCGCAAATCATTTTGGGACTAAGGCTTTGTTGTTGTTGTTCTTGTTGTATAGTCTAGGAATTGATGTACATGGTTTGATCCATGTCTATATATTTCCCTGGCTTTTGATGTATGCTTTAGCAATTAGCACTAATCAAGTACTAGTAAATTAGTAATTACTAATCAGTAGTAGTAATTGGGCCATTCCGTGGGTAGACTTTGCTACAATTTTTGCCCTTTTGAGGCTTTGAACAAGTTCACCCACTGTAAATTTGTCTAGTATTCCATTTGTACTGATAGTTTAAGCAGTGGTGTGTTGATGTCTATTGAAATTTGTAAGATTGGATCGCCACAAATATTTTGAAAAGGAAAAACACGCGAGTTAAAATAGTTTTATTTCAAGAGTGTATGCATTCTCGGGTATATGCTCATGGAAAGAATCAATTAATAGCCTTGTACATGCTTTTGGATGTTCAGTTTTTTCAAACTCATTTTCTTCCAGTACTTCGTGCACAAGTTTAGCTGAACAAAATGCTCCTTTTCACCTCTAATCGCTCTCCCCTTCTTTCTCCCTCTCTCATTGTCTAGGGATTATTTTCTTGGCTGTCGTAGGCCGGAAATAGTCTAATTTCTTCGGAAATTAGACTCTTTCCGACCCTTTCTCTTCATTTAATTCATCTATTGTCTCTCAATTTCAATAAATTTCCACCATATGGACAGAGTACGTCCTTGTTCGTTAGTCTCCCTATGGTGGAGTTAGTTTTAGTATGTTTGGTTTGTCGTTCATTCAGAGTGGATTTATGTAAAATTGGTTCGTTGGTGAAGTTTTATGCGGGATCGCAACAGATATCAATTTTTCGAGTACATTCAGATGAATCAAGTGGAAATTATCCTCGGCTACAACAATCGTTAGACCATCTCTTTGAAAAAACTGCATCTTCCAGCGTTATATATGAGATACATTGTATGAACCTATAAGGTACATGACGCAAACATATAAAGTCCATCATTATTTGATATTTGAAATTATCTTTAACGTCAAACTATACCATAAAGTACATCGTAATTATCTATAAGGTATATTATATGAATCTATAATGTACATCAGGTTAACTAGATACATACCACAATAAATAATCTATATTCTACGTCACATTGTACCATAATGTACATCGTAAAAATCTATAAGGTACATATATCAACGTAAAGGTACCTGCCACATAAATTACATCATACTAACTTATAAGATATATTTTATGAAACTATAAGATACATCATAATAACTTATAAGATACATCATACATAGATCCACATTGCACTTCGTGTTGCTAAATCATGAAACAACCAAAATTAGTCTTGTTGTTGGTTTTATAACCTGTCACATATATTACATCATACTAACTTATAAGATATATTTTATGAACCTATAAGATACATCATAATAACTTATAAGATACATCATACATATATCTACATTGCACTTCGTGTTGCTAAATCATGAAACAACCAAAATTAGTCTTGTTGTTGGTTTCCAACTATACATAGGATGATTATCACAAACAACTATTTGTCAGCAGTTTCATCAGTATAAAGATGGGACAGTCAATCTCTCCATTCATGAGTACAAGTTGGGTTGCAGCAGATGGAAGAACAATGTCATGCCTTCCTCGATCTCCTTCCAATGTTTTCCGAAAAATTTGTCCAAATGAAATGGATTAGAAACACGTAACAAATTCACCAAGGTCTGAAAGGTAGTATTAAATTTGTATTCAGAGAAAAAGCACGCTCTAGGTTAAGAAGCATCACAATAAAACACTAAGCAGCTGTTAAATTCAAATACTTCTTTGACCAACTTAAGCATCGCATGTCTAAAAAACACCTAATTATGCATAGAATATGAGATATTATAGTGGTTAAGTGGTGTACGCCAAGGTTGTCAGGATCGGGATCCTACCTTGGATCGATGAAGGGAGGTAGGATCGGATCGGTAGCATCGGATCTTAGGATCGTAAGATCCTACTAAACATTAAAAATAATATGTATATTATTAAAATGCAATGTAAATAATGTATTCAAGTAATCTTAATGCTTAAAAGATAATTTTTTGCTCCCATAAGATTAATATTTGTGTATATTCAAGTTCAATTAATAAGACCTGCGCAAGTTTGTTGAAATTAATTAAGATTCGAGTTATGATAAACTTCAAATCTTAATAGATAAAATTATACGAAATTCCTTACTTTTTAGTAAAAAATGATACTACTTTTTTTGTAACTAATTTATTGATAGAAAAGTATGATATTTCTAATAATATGTGATTATTAACTATTTAGTAATAAAAAAATGATTTATTATCTGTATGTTGGATCGAATCGTTGGATCCGATCGTTGGATCGTAGGATCGTGTTAAGATCCTACCACTCGGAAATTTTATCGTGGTAGTATTGTAAGATCCTATACACATTAAGATCCTACCTAAGATCCGGATCGGTGGCGTGATTTTGGATCGTAGAGTCGTAGAATCGTAAGATCCGAATCGGGAGTTTAACAACCATGGTGTACGCTGATGTGCTATTAATATAGGATCTCTTTTCTGCGTAAAAAAGTGGTGAAACCACCGAAAGTATCACCACTTTCACACCACAATCTCCAATCACCCCCTTCCAACTAAAAAGTACTTCGTAATAGACAAAGCAAAATTTAAAAGAAGAGGATTATGCAACTGTATGAACCTATAAAGTACGTGGCACAAAGTACATAAAGTACATCGTAATAATCTATAAGCACTACTAGAAAAACCTTTGTTTTTGGACGCCGGGAGCTCGACGCCAGGAGCTCGGTGTTGGGGTGGAAATTCCCTCCCGCATTTTCTCGACGCTTTATGAAGTCGATGAATGTCTAGGCACCTTCAACAGTCGCCAAAACATGTGCCTTGGATGTGCACATATCAGTTTATTTGGAAAATAATAATACGGAGTAAAATAATTCTGGAACCGCTTCCACCAATACCAATACCATACACCACTTCAACATTCATTTCACAAATTCTTTCAGGTTTATTCCTCAACATCCTTCATGCGATAGAGCTAGCACGATAAACCCATATTTTTTCTTAATTGCGTACTTAATTTCTCTTCCTCGTGCTAGAATTTATGCGGTACCAATATTACAGTAGTAACTAGTAAAGAAGAGTTGTTGAACTGATTTTAGCTCCAAAATCAGTTAGAGTTTGTTTCCTATTTTAAGGAACAGTTAGTTGTTTGTTACGTGGCTAATAGCTGACATTGTACAGATCAATCACCTGTATAAATAGTTGGTCTTAGAGTTGTAATTGACATTCTGAAAATTAATACAACTATCTCCCATTCTCTCTCTTCTCTAATCTTCTCTCATTCTCTCAATCTCTCTCCTACTCTCTATATATGTTCTTAGTTAGTAGTTGAGCAAGGCTCATGCAACAGTGGTATCAGCTAGAAATCTTTCCACCATTGAAGCGAGCTTGAGCATTCAAGAAACTCATAATTTCTTGAAAAGTTCTTGTTGCATATTACGTGTTTGTTGAAATGCTTCATTGAAGTTTGTTCAGAATTAGCCAAAAAGAAAAAGAAATACCCATTTGCAAAACCGTTCCTTCTTGGAATTGTTCATTGAAATTATATTGTTTCAATCTGGCACCTACAAGGAAAACAACTGTCATGGAAGAACAAATCAAAACAATTGAGCATAAAATGGAAGCTCAGGCTCAGAGACAGGAGGCTCAAAGCAAGAAGTTCGAGGAAGATATGGCTAAAATGATGCAGGCTATTTCTGAATTGAAGGAAAACAGAAGGGACTCCAATCATTCTCCTTTCAGAGGCAATTCAAAATCTCCAAGGCATGATCCTGTAGGAGCCAATTCTACCAGGCTTCTTGGGTATGTTCCTAAATTAGCATTTCCTATTTTTGATGGTTCAAATGCCAGATTATGGATTAAGAAATGTAGCAAGTACTTTTCACTTTATAAATTTTATGATGAGCAAAAAGTGGATTTAGCATCATTGCATATGGTCGATAAAGCCGAGTGTTGGGTAACTAGTTATCTTGCTGTTAGGAAGAGTGTGGATTGGGCAGATTTTGTCATTGATCTCAATGCTAGATTTAAGGATAGCAGTAGAGATAATGTGGTAGAGAACTTCAATAAATTGCAATAGCAAGATACGTTTGAGAGATACATAGATGATTTTGAGAATCTGAAATCGTTGATGATGCAGAATAACCATGACTTACCAAATTCTTACATAGTTGACATCTTCATTGGAGGTTTGAAACCTGCTGTCAAACCCTTTGTCAAAGCCTTTAAGCCAAGAACTGTCACAGAAGCAATTGACTATGCTAGGTTCCAGGAAGAAACCTTGACCCTGACCATAAACACAGCCACGTCATCTAATTTTTCTCCATCTCCAAAACCTTTGCAATCTATCCCTTATTCTTCGAAACCACCTTTGCTGAAGGAAATAATGCCCTTGGTCCAAGTTTGCATTTAATGCTATGTCTAATAAATGCGGTTCAATACTAATTAACAAGTTAATAATTCAGTGAGAACAAGTGATCTGAATGCCTAGCTAGAGGCTCCTTCAGTTCGAGTGGAATTAATAATATTAATCCACAACTTACTCTTGGATGAACCCGTAGGGTCACACAAATAGTACGTAAACGGATCAAGTATTTAAGTGAATATAATATTTATTAAGTACTCTATTTATGGTCATTCGGAAATAATGGATCTTGGTTCAATGGGAGCTAAAATTATCACAAGGAAAATAATGGGTATTGCCGGAAATGAAGATATATCCAGAAACGGAAATATGGTTCATGACGGAAATATAAGTATTATCCAAATCAAAGATATTTCCGGAAACGAAAATATGGTTCTAATCGGAAAATATTATCGGAAATAGAAATATTGTCGAAAACGGAAATATTACCGGAATCGGAAATATTATCGGAATCGAAAATATTTCCGTAATTGGAAATATTAACGAAAACGTAAATATTGTTTGAATAGGAAATAAATTATGGAATCGGAAAACGAATCGTAAGCGCGACGAGCGACAAGCCGGCAAGCGAGTCGGCCCATCGCACAGCGCTAGGCATAAAGGCCCAGCGTCAACGCCGAGCACAAGGCCCAGTGCCAGCGCTAGGCCAAGCGCCCAACAATGGTGCTGGCATTTTCTGCGATGGGCCTGCAACGCGCAAGGCCTTGGGCCGAGCTCAGCGCGCGCACCAGCTTGGCCTGCAAGGCTGCGTTGGCGGCAAGCTGGCTTGTGCGCCAAGCCTTGTGTTTCTTAGGCCCTAAGAAATCAGTTTTCCTATTTCTACTAAGTTTACACTATTGGGATAAATCTGAAACACTTAGTGTTTAATTAATCTTAAAATTATAATGCTACTAATTAACTAGAGACCTAATAGGAATAGTTAATTAATTCCTAGTAAAATTCTAAGTCCCTATTTTCACCCTATAAATACGTGGTTCATAATCACAATTCATACATCAAGTATTATAATTACAATTGTCTATCACAAGTATTGTGAGTTTCCCGAGTGCAAATAAAACCTTAGAGAATATTCTAGTAGGTTGAATCTAAAGCGGATCCGGACGTGTTGTGGACTATCTACGGAGGGACGACACTTGGAGTCTTGTACTTGTTCTTGTTCGGTTCGGGAGCAGCTAGGGAAGGCATGCATCACATAGTATGTATCCCGAATTATGCTCATTGACTATGTGGCAATTAACTTGGATTCTTGGCTTTATGGTTTTTTCCGCATGAATTATATTGTTTATATTGTTCATAACCCTACAGTGGTATCACGAGCCTCTAATTAATTCCATAATCAATTATAGTTAACATGGATTAAATTTATAAATTTGCAATGAATTAAACGGGTGATTAATTTCGTGATTGTATTTGATTGCAAATTCGTCCGATTATTTGATTATACGTTCGCTGGATTTTCGGCAGTTTTGTCATTAATGGTCGAAATCTTATGTTTTTATAGTGAATTTCGCATGTAAACGATATTTTAAAATTTTGACAAAACTCATAGGTTTGATGCCGAACTATGACTTTTCAGAGGTTTTAGTTTTTCGAATGCAAAATTTGTAATTTTTATGATGTTAAATATAATAATTGCGAATCTTGTATGTAAATCTTGAATTTATAATTGACGTACTGTATATGTTTAACAATTTTAAGGTCTAAACTTGTTAATTATACAACCTAATTTGTAATTATAAATAATTTGTTGAATTTCAAATAATTTAGAATTTGTTTTCAATTTCATAATTAATTCATAATTTAATTAGGATCCTATGATTAAAAACTACCATAAAATTTGTTAAAGTTGAAAATTTTTAAAATTTTATGACCTAGATTTTAATCCCTAAGAAATCATGTAATCAGAAATTAATTTGACTAATAAATTTTCGATTTTTCGCCTAAGTTTAATGAAATTAATATGGATTATTAATTTTTCGTTAAATTTATTTATAAAAGTTTTGATATTTATGAATCGTTCACAATCTTGCATGCACGAAACAATGGAAGCTAAGTGTTACCCTTAAGGGGTGTTGCATTGGTGCGGGCATGCGACGACTAGCAAGGGGGCTCGTCGCCCATGCAGTACTAGGCATCGAGCCAGGCACGAGCATTCGCACGCGGGCACAATGCCTGTGTGGTGTGTGATGTGCGAGTGATCGACCAAGGCGAAAGGGGCAACACACGCACACGCTCAGCGAGCGCTGGTGTCGAGGCAGTGAGCAATGGCCCTTGAGCCATGCGCGTCTGCTAGCCCTGTGTCGGTCCCACCAAGCGATGGCGACGAGGCATCGAGCGATGCCCTCGTTCCATGCGCGCATACCAAGCAAGGAGCAGCAACGAGCGATGGTATCGAGCCAACGAGCGTTGGCGAGGGGCATGGCTGTGCGATGGCCTCGGCCATGCATGTGGTCCGCTCCTTGCGACGCTGCAGCCTTAGCGAGGCATGGGTCGTGCGCCATTGAGCCTTGCCTCGGCTCAATGACTTGTGTCGTTTTAATTTTCCGTTGTACAATGATTTTAATTAATTTAATTTCGTAATTTTAACTTTTCTCGGAATTTAACTTTGTTAATTTAATTATTATAATTTATTTTATACTAATTATTTAATAAAATTAAAACCTTTGTAAAATTATAATTAATTAATTTTATCAACTGGAAAATAATTAATGTAACAGCCCACGCTTTTGAGCTGCTATTTAGAATTAATTATTTCCCACTAATTACACTTAGAATTCAATTTATAAAATAAAACCCGAATTAACCGTTATAATCAACTAAAAATACACAAGAGATCTTAACCTGTCATAATTTTTGATGGCCTCATAACATTCCAGCAAAATTATTTCTTCCTCAAACACATCAGTGATCCACATTCAAGCTTACACAATACCTGCAAAATCACTAAAAAGAATTCTCCCCCCACCAGGACAGTTTCAAAGAACAAAGTCAGGGAAATTGAGTACACATTGCCCAACCCGAAACTCATTTTAGTGGCTTAAAACATACTTTCGTGATTTATTTATTTCAAATATAAAAGTGATTCAATACGAATCAAATCATATTCAAATTAAGCTCGATAATAATATTGCACTAATTTAAAGAACATCAAACATTGAACACGACTTTGATGTTCATAATTGATAAATAAATCAAGAAAAGGTTTGGACTCAATCACCATGTGTTTCCCAAAGATCGTAAGATTCATATTATCAGAAGTCTTTAAATCCATTTTTCAACATGAATAATCTCATATACTTTGAGAATGAATCCATCACAGATTCTCAACTCTTACCTCAGAGTCTACCTAAGCTTAAACAACTAACACAACTTAACTAAGACTAATTCTCCACTTCCCAATATAACATGAAGAAAATCTTCATGTTGAGGCGCACATCCAAATCACACATATATATTCCTTTTCGAAACAATGAATTCAAATACGGATTGCTCTCGGTAATTTATTTTGGAAATAATATCAAATAGTAATTTCAAAAATGTAATTCTTAGAAATCCTTGATAATTCAAAACTTGCACAAAATCAATGATTGAAGAGATATTTGCTTTTTCTAGCAAATCATTTACATTTCAAATCATACAATATTTGCTACTTCTAGCAAAATCAAACACATTTTATCTTTTAAACATATATACTTAACGGGAAAGAGAACACGAATAGAAACGGGTTGAAGAACCGCTGCCTTCAAGCTTTTAGGGGTCGTCACCCACCTTTTCACACATGCTTGGAAGACTTTTAAGACATGTCCCCGCACAGATGTACAAATGTACATTTACACAGATGTACAGAAGTACATTTACACAGATCACACACAAATACACAAAAGTGTTGTTTATGGCCGGTGTTACCAGCTTCTTCCCCACTAAAACTCACATTTGAAAATACATTTTATAAATTTAAGAAATATATAAACATATTTCCTCAAAGGCTTGTATCACCAATCAAATCACATCAGAATTAAACACAACTGAAAACGTTGTCACAAATAATATTTATACAAATTGGCAAATACATCGAAAAATATTTGCTTAAAGATCATAATAAAGCATCCAAAGCTTTTCATAAACTTGGCATACATGACTCTTGAAAAACAAAACAACCTCAGTATCTATATGCAATTATTCAATTCGCTAGAAATCACTCGCATATAGTTAAAATCCAATATATAACCGAAATCCTTAAGCTTTCAGGAGTCATACTCACGAATTCAAAATAATAACCTCAATATTAATCCACTGATATATTCTCGATCCTAAAACCCACATATTTAGTTTGTAGCACAAAGATCGCCCTTTCAAATTACTCCAACCAATAGTCACAAAATTATAATAAAATCTATACCTTATTATTATATGTAACCTTAATATCTTCGAGTATGATAACCCGAAATCTCACTTATAAGTAACTCCAGATGCATATAAGTTATACCCAATTAGCTTAATAGCTCAATTAAGACTAGTCAACTTGATCTTCTCTTGACCGTACGTGGTTACATACCCAAAATTGTAATTTTGATCTTAAAAATAATTCTAATTTAAGAATAAAATATAAAATGATGTATGAATACACAATCTAATCATACCAAAATATGTATCATTTATATTATTTCATCTTAGTCAAAGAATAATCTTAAACTTTTAAATTCAAACATACTCTTTACAGAAACCATGTAAAGATCTCAAATGAAATAATTTAATAAACATTGAGTTTCACAACTCGATAAAGGATAACTTGGTAAATATAGGCCATAAATCATAATTCGGAAAATTAAAATACATTATATATTGAGTAGCTCAAAACTGAATTTTTAGAAAATCAATTAGTTTATTTTTATGGTTACCAAATTCATAAAACTTATTTCAAAAAGCCATTTACGTTGTAACCAATCCTTATCGTCATATTCGAGTTAGAATTATACAATAACTAATATGTTGGTAAAACTACCGTTTAGTGATAACGTTAACTATAACATCAAGAAAATAATTATCTCATAAAAATAATTTATAGATCTTATTATAACATAATATAACTCTCAAATAATAGTTCAAGAAAAATAAAAGAATACATAGGAATATATCTATCGCTTATGATTCAACCGATAGTCCCTCCTAAACCTTATTAATCCCAACATAGGTTAATATTTATGAGTCACACTCGTAGTTCCCTAATCATGTACTCCGTACCTTATTTCAAAAAAATTCATATCTATATCTTGATTACCCATATTCAACTGTATTTTTCGAAATGCACTAAATATATTGAAGCTAACATAATTCGACTTAGAGTATGGAATTCCGATTACATTACAACCCATATCATTCTTAACAATTATATGTATATGTATAAATCTCACATGGGTCACATCCTCCAAATATGTAACCAAACCTTAATAAATCTCGCTACCAAATCTTCACAAGTCTCACAATCGAATTGGCACAAGTCTCATGTTCAAATCTATCAAAATGTCTCACAATCAAAATTTCAAGTCTCAAAAATCGAGTTTTCACAATCTTCATGTTTAAATAGATTGAGATATATAAATTAAAAACACAAATATTAAACTCGTTGAAATTCTAAAAATGTTCATATTCACATCTTATTTGGGCTTTCCAAATCAAAATAGTATAAGTAAAACTTAAATCAAAATTCATATTGTTAACCGTAAATCACATTCTTAAAATAAATATAACACAAGCAATAAATTTTCATCAAAGTGGGTGGACAATGTGTACCTCAATCATTCACACCGAAACTCTAAAAATACGAATCAATCTCATAATTCGATCACCTCCATAATTTGAAGACCGACTCATTGCTTGAGCTCCAATCGTCGCCCCAAATATCACCTTCACAATTCACTTGAGGAGAAGGTTGTAGGAGTAGCTAAAGGGAAAAGGAAGTAAAACATCGATAACACTTCAATTTCATAAAACTACGGCTACGCAGAAGCGGCAGCGGTGCGCAAAGGGGAGGAGCAGCAGCAACAAGGGAACGAAGCTGAGCAGCAGCATAGGCAGCAGCAGCTGTCAGCTTTAGAAGACCATATCTCCTAGCTCAGGGATCTGATTTTAGTAATTCTTGAGCCTAAGTTCATCAGGTCGAAGAGATATACAATTCTCGTTCAGAGAACAAAAGCTCAAATGACCAAAAGCTCAGAAGCTGGTGCTGACATCACAGCAACAGCGGCAATACTTACTATCAGAAGGACTAATCACCTAGAATAATGCCCTAAATTAAGTCATTCTTGAGCCTAGATTGATTAATTTTTGAATTGGTACAACTTTCCTGAAGAAACTATTGGCAAAATCCGAACTCATGTTGTAGGAATTGGACGAAACACAATTAGCAGCAGATAATCAAGCTAGAGGAGAGAGATTTTTGGGTTGTAATTTTTGGCACATAGAAGAAACAATTAAACAAATTTGTTTTCTACCTTACTTGCCACGCAATGGTGAAGAATTAACAAGAAAATGACACCAAAGATTTGTGTGTGCTAACTCCCATGATTGACACATAGCATTGAAGAGCAAGACACATGAGATTTTTATTTTATTTTTTTCACCAATGGTAAAATTGTAATTTTATATTTAAGCTAAAACACACGGATTTTCTCTCTTACACATTAAAAAGATAAAATATGATAATACTACTCATGTTTTATTAAAATTGTTTTAATCTGTTTTGAGATAATTAAATGTAATTAACCTTTAATTAAAAGCACCTGAGAAAAAGTTGGGCTATTACATACTACCACCCTTAAAAATAAATTTCGTCCTCGAAATTCCAGAACGCAAACTTTAGATCATTTGAACAACATATTACTTTGAAATGACATCTTGAAATCACAGTGTAGGAAATAATCTAAGATATCTCGATTCCCTTGACAGATATGATTCGTATATTAATATTGGATTTTGAGGAACAATGGATGGATTGGAGATTAACGATACTTAATCCAGTTTAGGAGGAAGGTGACTAGATGGATAGATGATGACAAAATATTGAAACTCTTGATCCAATAATAACGAATGTAACTATATATTTTTCAATGGGCCCAATGTTTACATTAGGACTCTAATTACCCATATCAAACAATCTATTCCAAACTCAAATTCTCGTAATTCAAAACAAGCAATGAAATCTAAAATCCTCAACCCATTATCTCCAAGTTCATAACCACACTAATATTTATGAATCCAATTTCAATCCTCGACACTTCTTCCCACTGAATTAAAATGAAGTTTCACTAACTCCCAAAACATATGTTTTAGCTTTCAACCTTCATCTTCCTAAGACATTTTACAAACCAAATATAATCACTTTAAATCTTTCAATTCTTTCAATTCTAGACTTCTCGGTTTAAGGCATAAAACTTTTAAGCTTTAACATCCCAAATGTAACTCACATACTTACGAACTCTTATTCAATCCAATAAACCAACTTCCAACTCATATGCTATGATATGATGATCATAGCAAACTGAAAATCAACATTGGCTCTGATACCACCTGTAACAGCCCACGCTTTTGAGCTGCTATTTAGAATTAATTATTTCCCACTAATTACACTTAGAATTCAATTTATAAAACAAAACCCGAATTAACCCTTATAATCAAATAAAAATACACAAGAGATCTTAACCTATCATAATCTTTGATGGCCTCATAACATTCCAGCAAAATTATTTCTTCCTCAATCACATCAGTAATCCACATCCGAGCTTACACAATACCTGCAAAATCACTAAAAGGAATTTTGCCCCCACCAAAACAGGTTCAAAGAACAAAGTCAGGGAAATTGAGTACACATTGCCCAACCTGAAACTCATTTTAGTGGCTTAAAACATACTTTCGTGATTTATTTATTTCAAATATAAAAGTGATTCAATACGAATCAAATCATATTAAAATTAAGCTCGATAATCAAATTTCACTAATTTAGAGAACATGAAACATTGAACACGACTTTGATGTTCATAATTGATAAATAAATCAAGCAAAGGTTTGGACTCAATCACCGGATTTTTCCCAAAGATCGTAAGATTTATATTTTCAGAAGTCTTTAAATCCATTTTTCAACATAAATAATACCATATGCTTTGAGAATGAATCCATCACAGATTCTCAACTCGTACCTCAGAGTCTACCTGAGCTTAAACAACTAACACAACTTAACTAAGACTAATTCTCCACTTCACAACATAACATGAAGAAAATCTTCATGTTGAGGCGCACATCCAAATCACACATATATATTCCTTTTGGAAACAATGAATTCAAATACGGATTGCTCTCGGTAATTTATTTTGGAAATAATATTAAATAGTAATATCAAAAATGTAATTCTTAGAAATCCTTGATAATTCAAAGCTTGCACAAAATCAATCATTTAAAAGATATTTGCTTTTTCTAACAAATCATTTACATTTCAAATCACACACATTGACAAGCTTTACAATATTTGCTACTTCTAGGAAAATCAGACACATTTTATCTTTTAAACATATATACTAATCGGGAAAGAGAACACGAATAGAAACGGGTTGAAGAACCGCTGTCTTCAAGCTATTAGGGGTCGTCACCCACCTTTTCACACATGCTTGCAAGACTTTTAAGACATGCCCCCACACAGATGTACAAATGTACATTTACACAGATGTACAGAAGTATATTTACACATATCACACACAAATACACAAGTGTTGTTCATGGCCGGTGTTACTGACTTCTACCCAGCTAAAACTCACATTTAAAATACATTTTATAAATTTAAGAAATGTATAAACATGTTTCTGTTAGGTTATGATACATATGAATAAACATAAATCATGCGGAAAAACCATAAAGCCAGGAAACATATTATTTACACATAATCATTTAGCATAATTCAGATGCATACACTTTGTAGCGTGCCCTCCCTAGCTGCGCCCGAACCGAACAAGAACAAGTCTTTAGGACTCCAAGTGT
This sequence comes from Spinacia oleracea, assembly GCF_020520425.1. Classification (NCBI taxonomy): domain Eukaryota; kingdom Viridiplantae; phylum Streptophyta; class Magnoliopsida; order Caryophyllales; family Amaranthaceae; genus Spinacia; species Spinacia oleracea. Next base: position 110,238,727 of record NC_079490.1, read on the forward strand.
CGTCCCTCCGTAGATAGTCCACAGCACGTCCGGATCCGCCTTAAGCTTGACCATCTAGAATCGCCCTTAAGGTTACTAGGATTTTCGGCTATTTGGGTTGCAAGTGTTTGGCTGATTTTTGCTTGAAAATCTTACCTATTGAATACTTCAAATCTCGATGTAAATATGTGACCCTAGGCACCTATTTATAGAGTTTATGGAAAGGAATTATAATCCTACTAGGATATGGATTTATTAATTAGAATCCTATTAGAACTTTAAATAATAAATTTAATCTTTTAGGATTAGGATTTAATCAATGCACGAATTCCAATAGGATTAGGATTCGTTACGAACACGAGTGTTGCACGACCACGAGGAACACACCCACCCGCGCAGGCCTTGCGGCCCACACGAGCAGGCGTTGCCTCGCAGCCCACGAGCATAAGCTCTCGCGCGCCTATGGCCTTGCTGGGCCTGGCCTTGCGCTGGGCCTGGCGAGGCTGTGGCAGCTCCGTGTTTGGGCGCTTGGCTTGCTGGGCGCGGGCCTGGCTTCGTGCTGGGCCTTCGTCTAGCAAGCCTCGTCCGATGCTAATTCGTACGATGCGCTTCCGATTAAATTCCCGGTTCCGGAATTCATTTCCGATACGAACAATATTTAATATTTCCGATTCCGGAATTAATTTCCGTTTCGAACAAATATTTAATATTTCCGTTTCCGGAATTATTTTCCGATTCCGATAATATTTCCGATTCTGAAAATATTTCCGTTTCCGGCAATATTTCCGATTCCAGCAATATTTCCATTTCCATTAATATTTTCCGATACGTACCATGTTTCCTCAAAGGCTTGTGTCACCAATAAAATCACATCTGAATTAAGCACAACTGAAAATGTTGTCACAAATAATATTTATACAAATTGACAAATCCATCGAAAAATATTTGCTTAAAGATCATAATAAAGCATCCAAAGATTTTCATAAACTTGGCATACATGACTCTTTAAAAACAAAACAACCTCAGTATCTTATGCAATTATTCAATTCGCTTGAAATCACTCGCATATAGTTGAAATCCAATATATAACCGAAATCCTTAAGCTTTCAGGAGTCATACTCACGAATTCAAAATAATAACCTCAATATTAATCCACTGATATATTCTCGATCCCAAAACCCACATATTTAGTTTGTAGCACAAAGATCGCCCTTTCAAATTACTCCAACCAATAGTCACAAAATTATAATAAACTCTATCCCTTATTATAATATGAAACCTTAATATCTTCGAGTATGATAACCCGAAATCTCACTTATAAGTAACTCCTAATGCATATAAGTTATACCTAGTTAGCTTAATAGCTCAATCAAGACTAGTCAACTTGATCTTCTCTTGACCGTACGTGGTTACATACCCAACACTGTAATTTTGAACTTAAAAATAATTCTAATTTAAGAATAAAATATAAAATGATGTATGAATACACAATCTAATCATATCAAAATATGTATCATTTATATTATTTCATCTTAGTCAAAGAATAATCTTAAACTTTTAAATTCAAACATACTCTTTACAGAAACCATGTAAAGATCTCAAATGAAATAATTTAATAAACATTGAGTTTCATAACACGATAAAGGATAACTTGGTAAATATAGACCATAAATCATAATTCGGAAAATTAAAATACATTATATATTGAGTAGCTCAAAACTGAAATTTTAGAAGATCAATTAGTTTATTTTTATGGTTACCAAATTCATAAAACTTATTTCAAAAAGCCAATTACGTTGTAACCAATCCTTATCATCATATTCGAGTTAGAATTATACAATAACTAATATGTTGGTAAAACTACCGTTTGGTGATAACGTTAACTATAACATCAAGAAAATAATTATCTCATAAAAATAATTTATAGATATTATTATAAAATTATCACTACTACAATTTCTATCTTGAGCGACAAATATATAACGACGAACTAAAATTTTTGTCGTAAATAGCTTTACTCTACCGCTTATAAAGACAAACTTATGACTTAGTCGTAAATAGTAAAATAAGGTTATATTATTAATATGACAACCTTCTTTATAACTCGATTAGGTAAAACTAAAAAAAATTAAAAGTTGTCGTTATTGCTAAGGGTGAAAAGAAAGACGCCGGATTAGAGGAGAAATTCCCGGTTAATCGAACCGATTAACGTGGGGCGTTAATCGGATGGCAGCGCTGGAATTAGCGAATGAAATATGGGTAGATATGTAATTCACATATAGATGGCGTTCAGTAGGTGTTTAATCGACGTTAACGTCATCTGCCTAACGGGCCGTTAACAGAGGAAATAGTGAATGAACAGTACGAAAAGAAAGTGGGCGGTTAAACCCAAATAAAGGCAGTTTCTCATTCCCTCCTCATTTCCTTCTCCTCTCTCAGAAACTGTACACAGCCAGGAATGATAGCTTCCCAGTTAATCGAGCCGAAAGCGAAATCGGAATCTGCATGCAATCTGGTAACTGATAAGTGAGTAATTCCTTAATATAGTAATAGTATATCTTACTCAAATTTTGAATCTCGAGTGTTGTTGCCCAAAAAGTTTTATTAAGTGATTAATTTGTGGTATAATGTTTTGCACCGATGTGTTGGTTCTTGTTTGTTATTTGTAATTTGTATGTGATTTTAGTTCAAATGGATGCACGCAGGTGTTCCCAAAAATTCAAAATATCGTAATTGCAGTTGAATTTCGTATTAATGTTGATTTTAATTTGTTTAGTGTCGAACAGTAGGACATTAAAATGTGACCAATTTGTTGGGGCTTAATTGAAGTTTTGTTAAATTGGTTCGATAACTGCTTGATTTGTGATATAACTTAAAGTTGGTGAATTAGTTGGTCTGAGTTGTTAATGCAAAGTTGTGGTTAATAATTGTTCCATGTTATTAGTTGAATGGGCATAAAGATGAGTAGATCTCGAAAACCTAGAATATGAATTATAATTTGAATGAACATGGTGAAAGTGAAGGTGAATAGCAGTTCAAAAAGTCAGCAAGATAACAGTGATGACGAGGATTTTAAGGCTGATGGGTATGAAAATGAAGATGATGTGGTTGTACATTCGAACAAAACATAGGAAGTTATTTCCCAGATTCAATTCCGGGAGGTCTTGAAAGTTATCCACCGTGAATATAAAGGATGAGTATGAATTTCCATTTACTAATAGTAAAATTGTTATTATAGTGTTTGTATAATGTATGATGGTTGTGATTTTGCTATTATTTGTTTAATGTTTGATTATCTCCCTTTCTTGGCTTGGGAGAGGGTGGTCAGATTAAAATCGGGTGGGTAATAGAACAATCATTCAAGGGGTTGAATACACAATGGGGATTAGTATTAAGAAATGTCATTGTATTCAATTTGTTGCCTGGTAATTTGGTACATTTGTGACACCCGTATAGGTTATGATCTATATGGATTTCTAGTTGACCTTCTATTATCGGAAAAGTATACTCGTGAAGGGGTTAGTTAGGATGAAGAAGTGGCTTTGTATTTATGTATTGGAAAAGATAAGTAGTTTCTTAAAACATGATTCTATTATTGAAATTGTGTTTTTGTATGATTAATGGGTTATATATGGTCAAATAAAGATAATATTTATGGTAAATAAGGTTTTACTTATTAATTTGAGTGTTCGTCTAGTGAAATGATGGTAGATATAGTACGAGAGATAGTACTTTTGGTTAATTAGATTTTACATAGGGAATTATTCTATTTAATTTTTTGCGTAATTAACACATTTTTTTCGATTTTGATTTTTAGGGTTTGATTTGTGCGAAAAATTGCCAGATTAGGGTTTGATTTGTGCGAAACAGCAGGTATATATTAATTTCTCTATTTGCTCGTCTTCTACTCCCTATCTACATTCTATACCTGAATCAATTAAAGCAATTTCCAGCCTGGTTTGCTATCATCGATCTATATGAACTTTGGAATATATTGCTCTTGAGTGGCAATGTTGTTTTGGGATCTCTCTGTTTGTGTAATACAAGCACTTTGTGGTTGTTTGGAAGCAATACTTTGATTTATGTAGTAGCAATACTATGATTTATGCAGTAATAATACTTTCAGTAGCCTTTCTATTTACTCTTAAAACTCGCTTCATTTACAAGAAATCTCTCCAACAACGACCCCTGTGCTGTGCTAGCTACAACAGCAACTTGGAAGTATGAACAAGCCACAGATATCTTGCCATTAATTGACTAATCATTTACCTCATCCAAATAAGACTACTTAGCTGATAGAAGCAGAATAACATGTCGATGCGAAGCACAATGACCTATCCTGGATTTGTCAATGGAAAGACGTTATTCAGCTCAGAGACAATAACAGGGTGCATATAATTAAAGTAAAAGGTCACAAGCAATACCATGTTTATCCTCACTGCCCTGCCAACTCAATTGAACAGCCCGCTCAGCGTTCCTGGGCCAGGGACACCTTTGTCACAGCTCAGCTAGAAGCTCTGAGACCAACCAAAAATGCATGTCAGCACAAATCCATTTGATGAGATGATTATAAAGGTTCAAGCATTATTGATGCTTTGTTAAAAATAGAGAGAACAAATGGTGCTTCTTCTCCGGGGCAATGGTCGTAGGCACTATAGTATAACCTTTTGGATCTGGTTCCAAAACCATTGCACTAGTAATTTGCATTTTTGCAGCATAGTGACTTTTTGTTGGTGAGAATAGTCAAGACTTTTTGTTGGTGAGAATAGTCAGACTTTTTGTTGGTGAGAATAGTCAGTCTGCTATTATTGGCTATTGTCTTTTTTGCTAGGCAGTTGTGCCCTTAGTGAAGGAAATAATGCCCTTGGTCCAAGTATACATTCTATGTTAAGTCTAATAAATGCGGTTCAGTATTAATTAACAAGTTAATAATTCAGTGAGATCAAGTGAGCTGAATGCCTAGCTAGAGGCCGCTTCAGTTCAAGTGGAATTAATGATATTAATCCACAGCTTACTCTTGACTGAACCCGTAGGGTCACACAAATAGTACGTAAACGGATCAAGTATTTAATGGCATTAAATACTCTATCTATGGATATTCGGAATCGACGGATCTTGGTTTCAGTGGGAGCTGAGATCGTCACAAGCAAGAAATGAATACTCCGGAAACGATGATATTACCGGAAACGGAAATATGGATCGTATCGGAAATATAAATATTATCCAAGTCGTAGATGTTGCCGGAAACGGAAACATGGTACGTATCGGAAAATATTATCGGAAATGGAAATATTACCAGAATCGGAAATATTGCCGGAAACGGAAATATTGTCAGAATCGGAAATATTACCGGAATCGGAAAATAATTCCGGAAACGGAAATATTAAATATTTGTTCGAAACGGAAATTAATTCCGGAATCGGAAATGTTAAATATTGTTCGTATCGGAAATGAATACCGGAATCGGAAATTTAATCGGAAGCGTATCGTACGAATAAGCATCGGACGAAGCCTGCCGGACGAGGGCCCAACACGAAGCCAGGCCATCGCCCAGCAAGCCAAGCGCGCCACACAAACAGCCACGCCAGGCCCAGCGCAAGGCCAGGCCCAGCAGGCCGTGGCAGCGCGCACAGCGCGCGCAGCGCGCGCGGGTGCTTGCGTGGGCTTGAGGCTCGCGCAGGCCTCGCTGCGTGGGCTGCTGCTCGCACGCACGCATGGGCGGCCCATCGTGGCTGCCGTGTGTGTGTGCGTAAGTGTTTGTGTTCGTGCACGTTTCCTAAAACGTGCAGAGTTCGGTTAATGATTAAATTCCTAATTCTATTTGATAAATTAATTAAATTAGAGTTCTTGTAGGATTCTAGGTTTAATTAATTTGTATCTGAATAGGATTCCAATTCCCTTTCCATAACCCTATAAATATGTGGCTTGGGTTCACAATTTAAACGAGTTTAAAAGTATTCAAAGTGAGTTTTTGAGAGAAAAATTCAGCCATACATCTTGCTCAAAAGTGCCGAAAATTCTAGTACCTTAAGGGCGATTCTAGTTGGTCAATCTTAAGGCGGATCCGGACGTGCTGTGGACTATCTACGGAGGGACGACACTTGGAGTCCTAAAGACTTGTTCTTGTTCGGTTCGGGCGCAGCTAGGGAGGGCACGCAACAAAGAGTATGCATCTAAATTATGCTATATGATTATGTGTAAATAATATGTAATCCTGGGTTAATGGTTGTTTCCGCATGATTTATGTAATATCATATGTATCATAACCTAACAGTGGTATCAGAGCCCCTTATTATTTTCATAATCTAATTTGCATGAACATGGTTAAATATTACAAATTTGCAAGAATTAAAAGGGGTGATTAATTTTCGTAATTGTTAATTAATTGCAAATTGCGTTTATTTAATTATACGTACGCAATTTTTCGGCAGTTTCTTCGTTACTCATCCAAATCGAGTGATTATTGTGTCAATTCCGCATGTAAAAGGCATTCTAAAATTTTGACAAAAATAGTATTTTTCTGCCGAACCCAGAATTCTCAAATTCGAAGCTTAACTATGACTTTTCGAAGGTTTTAGTTTTTCGAATGCAAAATTTCGTAAATTTAAGATGTTAAATTAAATGTTTGCGATTCTTGTTGATAAATCTTGAATTTTTTGATTGACCTACTGCATATGTTTAACAAGTTTGAATGCCTAGTCTTGTTAATTATGCAATCTAATTTGTAATTATGATTAATTTGTTGAAAATTAGAATAATTTAGAATTAATTTGATTTTCATAATTAATTGTAATTTAATTAGAAACCTATGATTAAAAACCACCATAAAAATTGTAAATTTATGATAAATTTTAAATTTTTATGACCTAGACGTGAATCCATGTAAATCGGAAATCAATTGGATAATAAATTTTCGATTTTTCGCCCTAAAATTATGAAATTAATAATATTTATTAATTTGTCATTAATTTTATAAATTTTAAATTTTTTATGCGATTCGTTCATATAACTTGCACGCACAAAGCAATGGACGCTTCGTGTTACCCTTAAGGGGTGTTGTATAATGCGGGCATGCGACGACGAGCAAGGGAGCTCGTCGCCCGTGCGGCACGAATGCAATGAGCAAGGGCGTAGTGCACGAGCACAAGGCAGCAGCCCTGCCTTGTGTCGTGGGCCACGAGCAATGGACGAATGGGCATGGGCGAAGGGCGAGCCAAGGCAGTCGCGTGTGGGCAGCAAGCGAGCTGCGCCACAACGCGCACTGCCTCGCGCAAGAGCGCGCAGCCTCGCGCGCAGCGAGCGCAAGCTCGCGTGCCACGAGCGCTGCGCCCAGCGTTGCTCGCGCGCACAGCGTGCAATGGCTCGCGCGCACAGCCAGCGATGGCTCGCGCGCACTGCGAGCGATGGCTCGCGTGCGACGAGCGCTGGCGCGCGCGCTGCAAGCACCACAGCGTGCGATGGCTTGCGATGGAGATGCAGCAGCTATGCGACGAGCGCATGGGCTGCGCGCACATGGCCAGCGATGGCTGTGTGCGAGCGGCCCATGGGCGTGCAATGCGTAGGGTGTTTGCGTTACGATTAGATCGTTTTGAATGTTTAATTTGAAAATTTCAGTTCACGTAATTTTAATTAATTTTAAAATTAATAATTTAAATTATTTTCTTGGATTTTAATTTTGAATATTGTAATTATAATAAATTTTATTTATTCTAATTATTTTACTAAAATTAAAATCATGAATTAATTTAAACACGACTGAAATTAAATTAAACTTTTTGGATTCAATTATAAATTTATATGAGCTTTAAATTTTAATTAAATTTGTATGTTTCCGGTTAGACTAGAAATACATTTTTATGTTTAAAATTAGTAAAGCATATAAATTTATTGGTTTGAGTGGGAGCGCTTTTAGTCATAAACTCTTGATTAGGTCTACAAATCCTTAAGGTTAAAACAACTTGATTAGAATTAATAAGGACTGAATAATTGGTAGATTATTGGTGCCCTTGATTAATTGCTGCAAATGTTTACGTGATGCATAATGTGTTTTACTAACCAGCTATGTGGGCCATTCATGATAATGAATGGGTGAATGGTATATATTGTATATGTACTGTTTTGCAGGTTATGAAGTGACTAGTATGGCCCAAATAGGATAGAAAATATGGTCTGCGTACCATTAATTTGAATGTAATTGGTCTGAAGTACCAAAGTTATTTTTCAATTCAAATATGGTCTGCGAACCATCAAATAGTTGTAATTAGTTATAGATTATCCTATTTGAAGAAAATGGTGCCTCCCACGGAGATTTTCAAGACGGACTTTGAAGTCAAAGCTTCAAGATGAAGTCGGGCCATACTAGATCACAAATATCTTATGCATATTTTAAGTTATTTATTGCTTTTAAATATGTCTTAAAATGCATGAGATCAAAAAGCTTGATTATGTTGCATGATTAAGGATTTTAGTTCACTTAAAATCTAACCAACATAGTAAGAGCCTTAAGTTCCAAACTTAAAAATTGAGTTAAAAGGTGCCATGCCAAAATATACACTTGCTTGGATATCCTTTACATCAATCTAGTAATAGTTTTTGCTCAGCGAGGTGTTACTTATTGGTCCTAAAGGGGCAAGGTACACAAATAATTGTGAGTACATGTTAGTTTTGGTGAAACTCAACGATATAAGTAAGGAGTCCTTTTATGTCGTGGCAAATTCGATAGGTTTACCTAATAAGTTCTTAGACGTACCTATCAACCAAGAATAGTTTCTAGACTATTAGCAAAAGGCTTTTGCTTACCTAAGATGTTCTAGGATTAAGTCGACAAACTGTGCTTAGTTCTTCAATGATTTTAGGATCTTGGAATCATTTTATTCACACCTGCCGGAACACATAACTTGAATAAAATGCTTAATAAACATTGAATTATGCATGTATGCTAGAATTTAAGTTTATTAAGAGAAACTGTGAATGGTTATTTATTTGTTTATTCTTTTCAATTGTAGTTTTTAATATGGCAAACAACAATTCATTCAACATTCGATCAATTCTCGAAAAGGAGAAGTTGAACGGGAAAAACTTCCTTGACTGGCAAAGGAACTTGCAAATAGTTCTTATGCAGGAAGAAAAGGAGTATGTCCTAGATGAGGCGATGCCCGAAGCTGCAGGCGACGGGGTCACTCAGGCAGCCCTCAATCGTTGGATTGATGCCAACAAGGATGTGAAATGTCTAATGCTTGCCACCATGAGTGCGGATCTGCAGAAAACGTTCATCAACTCAGATGCTTTCACAATCATCAGTGAGTTGAAGAACATGTTCCAAGATCTGGCTCGAGTCGAAAGATTCGAGACTCATAGGCAAATTCTTGAGACCAAACTTAAGAAAGGCGAGCCCGTAAGTCCACATGTTCTCAAAATGATTGGACTCATTGAGAATATGAGTCGGCTGGATCAGCAATTTTCTCAGGAAATGGCTATAGACACCATCCTCCATTCTCTTCATAGCGGGTATGATCAGTTCAAACTGAACTACAGTATGAATAGTCTGGACAAAACGCTCACTGAGCTTCACGGTATGCTGAAGACCGCTGAAAAGACGCTCAAAAGTGATAAGCAGGATGTGCTTATGGTGCGTGGGGGCAAGTTCAAGAAATCTGGAAAGAAGAGGAATGCTAAGAAAGGTGGCAACAAGGCCAGCCCAACTAAGCAAACTGGCGCCAAATCTGCAAAGAGGAAGGTCAGTCAACCCACTTCTGAATCCGAATGCTTCTACTGCAAGAAGAAGGGGCATTGGAAGAGAGATTGCTTGAAGCTAAAGGAAGATCAGAAGAACGGAACAGTCGTTCCATCTTCAGGTATTTTCGTTATAGACTGTATACTTGCTAATTCAACTTCTTGGGTATTAGATACAGGTTGTGGCTCACACTTATGTTCCAATCCACAGGGACTAAGAAGAAGTAGAAAGTTAAGCAAGGGTGAAGTCGACATACGAGTGGGAAATGGAGCACGGATTGCTGCATTAGCCGTAGGAACTTACTATTTGTCGTTGCCCTCCGGGCTAGTTTTGGAACTGGAAGAATGTTTCCATGTTCCAAGTCTTACTAAAAACATCATTTCTGTTTCTTGCTTAGATGCTAAGGGATTTTCCTTTTTAATAAAAGACAATAGTTGTTCGTTTTATTTTAAAGAGATGTTTTATGGATCTGCTAGATTAGTCAATGGACTTTATTTATTAGATCACGACAAACAAGTATATAACATAAATACCAAAAAGGCCAAAAAGGATGATTCAGATCTCACCTATCTGTGGCATTGTCGATTAGGCCATATAAACTTGAAACGCTTAGAAAGACTTCAAAAGGAAGGAATTCTAGAACCATTTGACTTAGAGGATTATGGTAAATGCGAATCATGTTTACTTGGCAAAATGACAAAGCAACCTTTCTCTAAAGTTGGAGAAAGAGCAAATGAACTATTGGGTTTAATCCATACAGATGTATGTGGACCAATGAGTACAAATGCTAGAGGTGGTTTCAGCTACTTTATCACTTTCACTGATGACTTCAGTAGGTATGGTTATGTCTACCTAATGAAGCATAAGTCTGAATCCTTTGACAAATTCAAGGAATTTCAGAGTGAAGTAGAGAATCAATTAGGCAAGAAGATTAAGGCACTGCGGTCTGATAGAGGCGGTGAATATCTGAGCTATGAATTTGATGACCATCTGAAAGAATGTGGAATTCTATCAGAGTTGACTCCTCCTGGAACACCACAATGGAACGGTGTCTCGGAACGGAGGAACAGAACCTTGCTAGACATGGTCAGGTCAATGATGGGTCAGGCCGAACTTCCATTAGAATTTTGGGGACATGCACTAAATACAGCTGCACTCACTATAAATAGAGCTCCGTCTAAAGCTGTCGAAAAGACTCCATACATATTATGGTTTGGAAAGCCTCCAAATGTGTCTTTTCTTAAGATTTGGGGATGTGAAGTATATGTCAAACGATTAATTTCAGACAAACTTCATCCAAAATCTGACAAATGTATCCTTGTGGGCTATCCAAAGGAAACAAAGGGGTATTACTTCTACAATACATCTGAGAACAAAGTGTTTGTTGCTCGAGATGGTGTCTTTTTGGAGAAAGATCACATTTCCAAAATGACAAGTGGGAGAAAAATAGACCTCGAAGAAATTCGAGTCGAACAACAAACTCTAGAGAATGCTCAAGATGACATTCAGGATGAAACTCAGAGATCTTTAGAAGAATCTGGTGAGAATCATGGTCAATCTAGAAATGTTACCCCGCGTAGATCGCAAAGATATAGATCTCAACCGGAAAGGTACTTAGGTATTTTGACGAACGAGAGCTATGACGTTCTATTACTTGAAAGTGATGAACCTGCGACTTACAAACAAGCTATGACGAGCCCTAGCTCCAAGCAATGGCAAGAAGCCATGCAATCTGAATTAGACTCCATGTCTGAAAACCAAGTATGGGATTTGGTCGATTTGCCAGATGGCTATCAAGCCATTGGAAGCAAATGGGTTTTCAAACTGAAAAAGGACAAGGATGGGAAACTTGAAGTTTTCAAAGCTAGATTGGTTGCAAAAGGTTACAGGCAAGTCCACGGTGTGGATTACGATGAAACCTTTTCACGAGTTGCAATGCTAAAGTCTATTCGAATAATGTTAGCAATCGCTGCATATTACGATTACGAAATATGGCAGATGGATGTCAAAACTGCTTTCTTAAACGGCGTTTTAACAGAAACTGTGTTTATGACACAGCCTGAAGGTTTTGAGGATCCAAAGAATGCTAAGAAGGTATGCAAGCTAAAGAAGTCAATCTACGGATTGAAGCAGGCATCCAGGAGCTGGAATATACGTTTTGATGAAGCAGTCAGTGACTTTGGTTTCATCAAGAACGCAGACGAATCTTGTGTATACAAGAAGGTCAGTGGGAGCAAAATTGCTTTCCTAGTATTATATGTCGACGACATATTGCTTATCGGAAATGACATTCCTATGTTGAACTCTGTCAAGATTTGGCTTGGGAAATGTTTTTCGATGAAGGATCTAGGAGAAGCACAGTACATATTGGGCATCAAGATTTACAGAGATATATCTAAAAAGATGATTGGACTTAGTCAAAGCACTTATATCAATAAGGTGCTTGATAGGTTCAAGATGGCGGACTCCAAGCGAGGCTACCTACCCATGTCTCATGGAATGACTCTAAGCAAGACTCAGTGCCCAAAAACACTTGATGAGCGTAGACGAATGAATGGGATTCCATATGCATCATTAATTGGTTCAATAATGTATGCTATGATATGTACACGCCCGGATGTTGCGTACGCACTCAGTGCTACGAGCATATACCAGTCAGACCCAGGAGAGGCGCATTGGACTGCTGCCAAGAACATTCTGAAGTACCTGAAAAGGCATAAAGATGACTTCCTGGTCTATGGTGGAGATGATGAATTAATTGTTAAAGGCTATACGGACGCAAGTTTCCAAACCGACAAAGTTGATTTAAGATCACAGTCTGGGTTTGTCTTCTGCCTCAACAGAGGAGCAGTAAGCTGGAAAAGTGCTAAGCAAAGCACCATTGCGGATTCTACAACTGAAGCGGAGTACATTGCTGCACATGAAGCAGCAAAGGAAGCTATATGGCTAAGGAAGTTCATAGGTGAACTTGGTGTAGTCCCCTCCATTAAAGGACCAATAGCCCTGTATTGTGATAATAACGGAGCTATTGCACAGGCAAAAGAGCCTAGACACCACCAGAGAGTCAAGCATGTACTTCGTAGATTTCACCTTCTACGAGAGTTCGTTGAAAGAAAAGAAGTCGAGATAAGCAAAATTGGAACTGATGACAACATATCAGATCCATTAACTAAACCTCTGCCGCAGGCGAAGCACAACTCGCACACTGCAGCTATGGGAATCAAGCATATTGGAGAATGGCTTTGATGTCTCTGTTTAATGTTTTAAAGTTTTAGAGTTTAAATCTTTGTAAAACATTATTGGTTAATCATTCACAATAAATGAAAAGAATTCATTTTTCCATTTAATTTGTGGTTTATTAAATGATGAGTCCCTTCAATTTGACAATATATTCAAGATAGACTGTCAGGACCAGTCCTGTGACTAAGAAATGTCTATCAAGTGAACTTGAATGTCAAAGGTTGAAAATGGTCCCTAGTCGGAGTTTTCTATAAAATTGGACGCATAGAAAACGTTAGACGATTAGAATGCAAGATGACTAGTAGTTCTGTTTCTTGAACTATGTGGACATGGCAATGTCATAATCATTTGCATAGATACTTACTTTGGGAAGACTAGTATCGGACAAGACCTATGAAACTTTACTGTAAGAGATGAAAATCTGTCATAAGTAAATTTCATTAAATTATTAGACACTAAATCCTCAATACCTGAGTGATTTGAGATTACTTGTTTGAGAACTGGTTGCTTTGACGTTGACCAACCGTCGCACCGTAAAAGGAGGCTATAAAGGCAACGCTCAGGTAATCACCTATCAAACGAAGTCTAATCTCAAGATCGCAAGATTGGGATTGTCCTCCCATAAATCGGGATGAGATGCTTAAAAGTTGTACAAGGCCACTCGGAGAGCTAGAAACTGTGAAATGCATGGCCGTGCTCGGATGAATCATAGGCTATGATTATCTGTTTATTTGATCAGTTGAACTCTGAAACCGAGGAACACCTCTGGACATAATAAGGATGACAACTCTTACCTTATGTTCAAGAGCAAGCATCGAGCGACAAAGGAATTAGGAAATGCACACTTGTCCCTAAGGACAAGTGGGAGACTGAAGGAAATAATGCCCTTGGTCCAAGTATGCATTCTATGTTAAGTCTAATAAATGCGGTTCAGTATTAATTAACAAGTTAATAATTCAGTGAGATCAAGTGAGCTGAATGCCTAGCTAGAGGCCGCTTTAGTTCAAGTGGAATTAATGATATTAATCCACAGCTTACTCTTGACTGAACCCGTAGGGTCACACAAATAGTACGTAAACGGATCAAGTATTTAATGACATTAAATACTCTATCTATGGATATTCGGAATCGACGGATCTTGGTTTCAGTGGGAGCTGAGATCGTCACAAGCAAGAAATGAATACTCCGGAAACGATGATATTACCGGAAACGGAAATATGGATCGTATCGGAAATATAAATATTATCCAAGTCGTAGATGTTGCCGGAAACGGAAACATGGTACGTATCGGAAAATATTATCGGAAATGGAAATATTACCAGAATCGGAAATATTGCCGGAAACGGAAATATTGTCAGAATCGGAAATATTACCGGAATCGGAAAATAATTCCGGAAACGGAAATATTAAATATTTGTTCGAAACGGAAATTAATTCCGGAATCGGAAATGTTAAATATTGTTCGTATCGGAAATGAATTCCGGAATCGGAAATTTAATCGGAAGCGTATCGTACGAATAAGCATCGGACGAGGCCTGCCGGACGAGGGCCCAGCACGAAGCCAGGCCATCGCCCAGCAAGCCAAGCGCGCCACACAAACAGCCACGCCAGGCCCAGCGCAAGGCCAGGCCCAGCAGGCCGTGGCAGCGCGCACAGCGCGCGCAGCGCGCGCGGGTGCATGGTGGGCTTGAGGCTCGCGCAGGCCTCGCTGCGTGGGCTGCTGCTCGCACGCACGCATGGGCGGCCCATCGTGGCTGCCGTGTGTGTGTGCGTAAGTGTTTGTGTTCGTGCACGTTTCCTAAAACGTGCAGAGTTTGGTTAATGATTAAATTCCTAATTCTATTTGATAAATTAATTAAATTAGAGTTCTTGTAGGATTCTAGGTTTAATTAATTTGTATCTGAATAGGATTCCAATTCCCTTTCCATAACCCTATAAATATGTGGCTTGGGTTCACAATTTAAAACGAGTTTAAAAGTATTCAAAGTGAGTTTTTGAGAGAAAAATTCAGCCACACATCTTGCTCAAAAGTGCCGAAAATTCTAGTACCTTAAGGGCGATTCTAGTTGGTCAATCTTAAGGCGGATCCGGACGTGCTGTGGACTATCTACGGAGGGACGACACTTGGAGTCCTAAAGACTTGTTCTTGTTCGGTTCGGGCGCAGCTAGGGAGGGCACGCAACAAAGAGTATGCATCTAAATTATGCTATATGATTATGTGTAAATAATATGTAATCTTGGGTTAATGGTTGTTTCCGCATGATTTATGTAATATCATATGTATCATAACCTAACACTTAGTTGACTAGGAAGGTTAGTTTTATAGTTTGGTTGTAGTGTTAGGATGTGTGTGATTGTTGGTTTGTTTTGTTGAGCTAGGTTGTGTTGATCTCCTGTGCAGAAGAATGGTCTGAGGTAGTGGTCTGTCTCGTTGATTGTTGTTGTAGCTGCTAGGATGTGTTTGATTGCTGCTCACCTTCTTTAATGTGGACAGGAAGTATCCCAAGCCTAATGCATGACAATTGGGAAGAGCTAGGTCTGTCTCGTCACCAAGTCTTAAGGACGGTCAAGCGGTTCGTTAATGACACAAATCATGAGTTATCGGATGATCAGAAATTATATCAGATCATATTATGTATTGACGAGTAACTTTTAAGTATTTTAGGTATATTAGATTGGATCCTATTATGTTTTATTGGATGTCATATTTGAAATTTTGTGTACTACGGAGTATATATTTTGTATTTTACAGTACAAGCGTAGATATATACATTCTAGTCTAACAATTATATTCGACTTTATATATTTTTTTATTTTACAGTACAATCGTAAACATACACAATACAGTCTAATAATTATATTCAACTTTATATAATATCTCTTTTACAGTACAATTGTAGACATATACTAGGTACAGTACAGTCTAACACCTATAAATAACTTCTATTTTTTTGAACATTTTTAAATGCTTTATAATATTATGTTTACTAACTAACACTACTTGTATTCATTTAGTATTAATTAATTATATCTGCCATGCGTGCCAAGCTTTGGAAGAACTTTATTCATTTAGTATTAATTAATTATACCCGCCATAGGCACCAAGCCACCAACGACTACCTGAAAGTAAATTTTACTAACCGCTTGGTTTTGTTATTTAGTATTATCTTACTTTGACTACTGTACTATCTGACAACTGACTTTCCTTACAATAAAAGATTTTCATTTATTGACAACCAACTAAAGGATTTTCACATATTCCGAGTCATTTATTTAATTTGAATTCAATAAAAAACAAAATAAACATTTTAACCAGCCGCTAATATGATGTTATAATCACCATTCTCATCTAATATATTATAACAAAAGTGATGTATTATGAGGAGGTTATACATACCCAGTGTGAGTACCGAGCTTCATTGAGATTTTGTTCATTATGTGCCATAGGTTTGATAACACGAGATAACAGGCTTGAGTTTATCTCTCGGACTCACTCCCAATCTTCAGACTCTGACACATCCGATTTCCATTATCTTTTTCATTATTTAGACAATTATTATTCTGTAAAAGATGCAAATAATACATATAATGTTCATTTTTCAAGATTAGGAGTAAATACAAAGTACTAAAATGCATCAAATTGTACACTAAAATATGGTATTCACTTTTCAAGTATTAAATATACACAAGAGATGTAGGGAAAAAAAACTACGCTTTACTCGGTAAAGGATTAATGTTCAATAAAAAGTACTAAAAATAGTAAATCATGTTCTGTAAAATTATATGTTAGAGATGTACTACCTCCGTTTCTGAAAGTTCTTTACGCTTGGGAAAATGTGTCTAAAGTAGAAAAACTTTGACCGTAAATTCTCACTATTATATACATTAAAACGTTACATGTAAGATCTTGTTAGATTGGTATCGATATGTATTTTCAGAATATCAATTTTTTATAATTTTTTCACATACGATATTGAATATATTAGAAGTTAAATATTGCATTGGAGTTCGTGCAAATAGTAACTGTAAAGATTTTTTTAAAACGGAGGTAGTAGTACGTTTTAGAGTTATATATTGGATGAAAACAAAGATCAAGATATGCAAGATTGAAGGTCAAAATTAATACTCCCTCCATTCCTTTATGTTGTTCCCATAAAGAATGTTGGGGGGTTTTTAAGAAAACTGAATCTTTGTTTGTATTGGGATAAGAGTAATGATTGGGTGTAAGAATAATGATTGTGTGTAAGAGATTATATATTTAAAATAAAGTAAGGAGAGAGAAAATATTAAATAAATAAGATAAATGAGAGATATTTCATTAACAAAATAATCAGATTAAAATCGAACCAGAAAAAGAACAAAATTAGAACAACTCTAAATCGAACCACTAAATTGAACCAGAAAATTCGATTTAAAATATAACCAAAAAATAAGAAAATCCAACAAAAACCCAGAAATTTAGACTTCAATCAACTCACAAATTCGTGAACAAATTCGAGCACAATTCAACCCATAAATACGAACATATTCAACCCAGAAAATCAGGAAAATTCAACCCAAATCGAACAAATTAAACCCAGAAAATCGAACAACAAATTCAACCCAGAAAATTGTACAAATTCAACCCAAATTCAACAAAAATCGAGCAAAATTCAACCTAGAAATACGAACAAATTCAACCAAAATTAAACCCAGAAATTCGAGAAAGTTCAACCAAAATCAACCCAAAATTTAGACAAGAAAATCGAGATAATTCAACCCAAATTTTGACCAAAATAAACCCCAAAAAATCGACCAAAATCAAACCAAAATTTGAGAACATTCAACCAGAAATTCGACCAAAAATTTCGACAAAAAGTTCGTCCAAAACCAACCAAAAATTCGACAAAAATTAACCCATAAAACTCGACCAAAATCAACCAAAAAAACAATCCAGAAATTCGTCATAAGTTCGCAAAAAAAAACCCTTAAAATTTGAAACGTGAATACAAAAATAAATAAATACCCAATTGATCTCAATTTCACGATTTTGAGGATTTAGAGGTCAAATTCGACCATGAAAACTCTAGATCTAGGGTTTTCATGGTCGAATTTCACCATCTAAAACCATAATACGTATTCTACAGCTTTTTCGGGTGGTGGTGGCGGTGGCGGAGTTGCGGTGGTGGTGGCGGCAATATTGAACGAGGAGAGAGAAAAGTGAGAGAGGAAGGAGGAGAGAGAGAAAAGTGAGAGGAGGAAGATGAAAATGAAGAACATCCGATGTTCTTGAGGGTATGAGAAAGAGAAACAGAGAAAGGAAGGAGGAGAGAGAGAAAAGTGAGAGGAGGAAGATGAAAATGAAGAATATCCGATGTTCTTGAGGGTATGAGATAAGAGAAACAGAGAAAGGAAGGAGGAGAGAGAGAAAAGTGAAAGGAGGTTGAAGAGAGAGGGAGAAATCAGAAATGTGAGGAGGGGGGTTGAAGTGAAAGTGACGGGTAGTGGGGTGGGGTTATGAGGATGGCAAATTAATTAAATAAGGGTGGTGGGGAAAAAGAGGGTGGAAAAAGGGTAGAATCTTAGGGTTTTTTGGTAAATAGTGGGAAATCTTAGGGTAAATTGGTAAAAAAACTATGGCCAAAAATAGTAAAGATTCAGTAGGGGAACAACAAAAAGAAATGCCAAAAAAGGAAATGGGAACAACAAAAAGGAATGGAGGGAGTACTAAGCATCTTATTTTTTAAGGGAAAATCAATATTTGATTTGGTTTTATAGGTAAATAGCCCAACCTTATAATTTAAAGAATTATAATTAATGAAAATTTGAATTTTAAGGATTTAGAAATTGTAACTAAAATAGTTTTAAAATATCATATATTTTGTCAATTTTTAACGAGTTTGTAACTAGTTATACTTAAAGATAAGCACACTTAGAAACCAACTTAAATGAGTTGTTCACGAGTAATAACGAGGCGAACATGAAGTTGTTTGAGCTAGACTCGTTTAATCAACGCTTAGAAACCAACTTAAACGAGTTGTTCAAACAACTTCATCGAGAAGCTAACCGCACGACATATTGTGATGTTTCTGTAGGTCATCATATTCCAACACACCAATATAATGATCCTTATATAGATAATAAATTTTCTTATTTCATTTCTTTAGATAAGTTAGGCTACAGTCTTGAGGGAAAACTATCTTGATTTTTGTGTACTTTTCCTTTACAAAAATAAAATAAAATCCACTCCAAACAAAAGCACTAAATTACTACGAGACTGAATCATTTCATCTAGACCTGATCAAATTGCTGGCCGGATCGGGCCAAGATTCGGGCCAAAAATTTGTGCCCAAACCCGCTATTTTCGGGCCTAAACTACCGGGCTTTTCGGGCCGGGCCAAATTTATAACTAAAAAGTGTATTTTTATGCTTCCCAAACCCGCCCAAAAAAATAAAATTTTCCGGTCGGGCCCGAAAACCGGGCCGGAAAAGTCTGCCCAAACCCTCAAAAATTTCGGGCGGGCCGGGCCGGACTTGTCTTGATCAGGTCTAATTTCAACTCACTCCACTATTGATATTATATCTGTTTATTTGTATATTATAGATAGTATACCATAAATAACATACACATTTATCGTTCAGATTGTAACATATATTGTTCAGATTGTACCATATATTGTACAGATTGTACCAGATACATTGTACCACAAATAACAAACATTTCTTGTTCAGATTGTACCATACAGTAGAACTATATCATTAACACAATATATCAATCTCCTGTTGTTCCCGTAGCTCCGATTCCCCGGCTTTTCTAATCTCCTACATATCCCATGTCGTTAGCCTTGGGAACACACCCCACTGCACGTACTGGTCTTTTATTTAGTAGATCGAGATAAAATGTCTGCATAAAAAGACAAAACACACATAAGCTCATTATCAATAACTAAATCAGATTACACTTATATAAAGAACACAACTGAACTCAAGATTGTTGGCACGTTCATCTCCCTAATCCATTGGCCCATCCAAATGTATAGAAGTCCTAGAACGCTTTAACCATTTCCATGAAGAAATCATAAACAAACTTGCACCAGTCATATTCTCGAACCTGCATACCAAGTGTGCACGCATATATCAGCCCCGCACCTTGGACGCGCTACAGTGTGCCTCATTGAAGTTATATTTAACGGTTATTTCATGAAATGCCCCCGAGTTTTGCTGTAATTCACCAAACACCCATCAAGTTTCAACAATTCATAAAATACCCCTCACAACCCTTACAAATGCCCACCATACCCTTACTGTTAACAGACGTTAACTCTCCATTAGAGGGAGTTTACCATTTTGCCCTTATTTTCCTTTTGGGCTCCATAACCCTTCCCTACCCCTGGTTACCCATTCCAAAAAAATCGCGACCACAGCTTTTCTTCTCTCTCTCCCCTGTTCTTCCTCCTTCTTCCACCATTTTCTGGGTTTTTATATGGGCTCTCTCTCCCTACTTTCTCCTCCTCAACCAGTTTAGGCAGCTAGCCTCCACCACCACCACAACCACCGCCACCGCCTCCACCAACATCTCCGCCGCAACTCCTCCTTCCTCCTCCTCCTTACCTTTTTCAACCCACTTTGAAAAACCATTTCGTTCGTTCTCCTCTTTTCTATATCTCCTCTGTTTAATCGAGGGAGACGAGTTCAACGGGAACTGGAGCTCCGGTGCACTGAGAAACAAAGCAAGGTATTTTTTTTATGGGTCTCTTGTTCTTTATAGTTTTGAACTGGGTTTTGTAATTTTTCCCATTGTTATTTAGCTCAAAGCACTAATTGGGTAGCTTGGATTTAACCTAGAAAGATGAGTGAGTTTATTGTATGATTTCAAATTATATAATTTGATTTTGGATCTTTTTTGAGCTGACTGTATGAGAATCTTGCGATAATTCAATTCAATTAAATTGCGGGTTCGTCAGAAGCGGGGGTGTTCTTTTTTTTATAGATTTGCTCATGTTTTTAATCCAGCCTCAAATTCTGGGTTATTTATTTTTAATTTTAGTGATATGAACTTATTTTTATGTGTATTACTGCCTACATCTGTGCCAAGAAAATTTATTGTTGATTAAATTTTAGCAGTTTGGAAAAAAGTTTTGGAATTGGAAATGAAATTGATTTGGTCTATTCAAAATTGGAAGGACCGTTGTTTTCATCAATGGAGCTGAACAGTGGTGAAGGATCCATTTGGTCGATTCAATGTGGCGTATACGTTGATTTGGTGGATTTGGTAGTTGATCTTTACTGATACATATAGTGGGAGACTTGGGTTGGGGTAATGACATAATTTTGTGGTACAGTTATTATCTCAACGTATATCTTCCGAAGCGCATCAGCATGATAATTCAGTCAGGATGTAAAGTGCTCGATAGTGATGATGATGAGGTTGAAGGAGCTCAAAGTGCCAAGAATTCTCTGAAAAGATCTCGACCCGATAGTGAAGATAGTACAAAACTTGCCAAGTCTCACTACTTGATGGGGAGAAGATGATGCACCAGAACTTATAAACCTGAACTAGTATTTTCAGGTTCCTTTTAAGTTCAGAGGATTCCCATTTGTTTCTGTTGCCTGTAACTGATGCACATTACAGTGCCAAAAATCGTTACTAGGAAGAGCAAAATTTAGGTCTGAATTTTGTGGTTATACGCCTTGAAGGTGATTTTCTTGCAGCCAGCTTGACTGAATGTTATGACTGTTGAGAATCTGTGTATCTAGGAAAATCTTATTGATGCGCAAATTTTGTCACACTATTCTTTCAGCTCATATAGTGCTTAAATGAGAGGGGTAATTGAAGCTTTTCATGTGTCAAATATGAAGCATAGAAAAACTATAGCCTACCGGAACCTACGGCTACTTTTCATATATAAAAACTAGTCATTGGAAGACCAAAACTAGCTAAATTTAATGTTAGGGCATTTGGTGAAATAAGTTTGAGATTAGGGGCATTTGGTGCATTAAATTTAGAAATAGGGGTATTTGGTGAATTAGAAACTTAACTAACGGCGGACTAACGGCACGTTAGTAGTAAGGGTATGGTGGGAATTTGTACGGATTGTGAGGGGTATTTTATGAATTGTTGAAACTTGATGGGCGTTTGATGAATTACAGCAAAACTCGGGGGCATTTCATGAAATTTCCGTATATTTAACTATTTTCAGACAATTTAAAGAGGTAATATTGCTTTACTAAGTCTCAATTTCCGAAATTTACAGATGAATATCCATAGATTTACAAAATCTAAATCTTTCTCGGAGAATCAAATTTATTCAACCATTAAATCATCATTATTCAACAATACATTCATCATTATAGAGACCCCTCAAATATATTTATACATTACTTATATATAAATTAAATCGGAAACACTAAAAAAATCTTCAGAAAAACAAAAATTGGGTCCCATTACTATATTCATCAGATTCTCATCCGTTTCCCAATTAATTCAACGCAGCTTTACACAATAAACAAAATACTCCCTCCGTCTCTTTTTGTTTTTTACGTTTTCTTTTTTGGGTATTTCAAAATGTTTTTTACATTTCCTTTTATATTATAACATAAATAACTTAGTATTCTATCAAAATTTGTGTCCAATCATTATTTTAACCAATCAAATTCATTGGGTCATTTAATCTCTCACACTTTTCCATTGGGACATTAAATTTTTCTCATTTCCCAATATCAGATTTTTGATAAAAGTGAAAACATTATAAATAAACGTAATTTATCTCGTTTAAATAAAAAAATTGAGGGATTTCAATGCAAATTAATTATTCGTTAAAACGCGTGAAAAATACCAAACGTAAAAAACAAAAAGAGACGGAGGGAGTATAAAATACAGATAAAAAACCACCACCCCACAGACATCACAACACCAAACACCATCCAAAAAACATAAACATCTACTTCTCCAGAAAAAATTTACCTCTTCACAGTCCAGATCTGCCATTTATAGCATGCACTGATCTTCAAAATCAGCTCCTACGCGGAGAGAATAACAAAAGCGGCGGCAACTACAGATTGGATTCAAGGTTAGGTTTTTACTACAGTGAAATTGTGAAAATATAATTGAACAATGACAAAGAATATTTTAAGTCAATTATCCAATTGAATTTTGAAAAGGAAACACTACACTTTTGAAATACATTCAAATTGGACGGTGCAATAATGTCTGACAAACGACTAATGAACAGTGACAAAACGGCCATCATTTCCATCAGTTACCGTCTACAAACGGATGTCAAACCACCCTTTTCTATTCTCCTTTTTTTTATAAATGCTTTTCCTGCTTTCTCCTTTTTTGTCCCATTTCTTTCCATTTATAACCCCCAATTAACGCACCTGGTTAATCGGCCCGATTAACTGGGGGGGCCTCCGGATTAGAGCCTGACATTGAGTTCCCAAAAAAAAATTAGAATGGAAAACCGCTTCTATTTTATTCAGAGCGGTGCTACTCGTTCATCTTCTTCTTCCTAAACCCTTGATCCAAGAGCTTGCTATTTTTCTTTTTCCACAATTCTCTTTCAATTCTTCTCCCTAATTCACTCAAATGGCCTGAGAATTTCAGTTGGTTTGTCTACCGAAATATGAAGAGAAAAGGATTGAAGCTAGTTTGATTGGGTTTGTCTACCGTAAGCTGAAGAGAAAAGGATTTTGGTTCGTTTTCAAGTGGATTTCTGTCGTCTCTCACAAGGTACAGGCGATTATTAGTGCAAGTTCTCTCATATTTCGTAATTACTTTCGATTTTGTGCGTTAAATTCGAATTTATGCTTTATTTTGTCGAATCCATGCTTTATTTTGTCGAATTTATGCTTAAAATTGTCGAATTCATGCTTTAAATTGTCGAATTTATGTTTTATATTTCGAATTTGTGCTATAATTTAGGGTTGATTTTATGCTTTATATTGCTGAAATATAGTTCTGGGAACGGTTGAAGATCTTCCAGTATTTGTTCATCCATGTTCTATTTTTTTGTCAAATTCCAGAAATTTGCTTTTTATCTTTTTTTTTGGCATGGATAAACTCAAATTGGATAAATTCCCTATATTGTTGCTCACTGCATCAGCTGAGTAGGGAATTACTCTGGTGGGTTTAATTCAAAACCTATGATTGCGGGTTTCAAGAAGCTTTTTGTTTTGCATATCAATGGATGTCCCAAAATTAGTACAGTAGCAATTGAATTGTTTAGGCTATCAAGAGGTGTTCTTATGAAAGAAGACGAACCTTTAACAATTGGCCCTAACTGGCAGTTTTGGTGGTACCAAAGAATTTTTTTGGAGTAATTATCTAGTTATGTATTTTTTAGCTTCGAACTTTCAAGAAGTTTGTATCAGTTCTGTATTTTTTTAACTTCAAAAAAAAATGCAAATTTTGAAAATTCTCTATTTTTATTTACTCCTAGTAGCAGAAGTGCAGTTTAATAGAAATAGGAATTAGATGGAGCTAGTTCAAGCCTTGATTACTCTACAAGAGATAATTAAACCAACATAGTTGGCAATTGGCATGTGCTAAAAGTATCAGAAGCTACACTTTTGAAATACCGTTAAAAAAACCGAAGAACAATAATACAACTGGCCAGGTATGGAGTATACAAGAGTAGTTCCATTATTCATAGCTGATGGTAGGACAATCTAACTTTTGAACCCGAACTGGAGGGCAACCGGCCATCGTTTATCCTATGTACCAAGAAGATTTGCTGAATAATTAACACAATCTTGTTGAAGTTGCACTTAGCTAGCTAGCCAATTTAATTTTCTTGTTGATTTGAATAGTCAGGTGAATAAATGTAGCTAGTAAGCCGAATGAAGCCAATCTTGGCACATGCTAGTAGTTATGGCTCTATTGCTGCAAGCCGAAGCACAGTTGGTTGTTAACAATTTGGTAACACCTTATACTATGAAACAAGAAAAGCAACGAGTCAGAAGACAGAACTACTACATAAGCAGTTTTCATTGCAGTAAGAACTACTGAAATTTTAGCTTAAGGTTTATGCTCAGAGACATGCATGACATGACAGACGGAAGAATAAGGAAAGGAGGAAAATGCATCTATATTTATAACCTCATTACTTCATTACTGTGCAGTTCAAGTGCCTTGTTCAGTAGATTAAAGGCAATGTCAAGCTCATTCATTGACTCATACATGGCACGAAGATTTGTCAAACCATTTGCAAATGTATTCTTCGTGTTACTAATGTAATTTCTTTTTGTTCTGCTAGGCAGTACAACAAGTTTTTAAATCAAAATCTCGAGATCGGGTTGTAAAACGTCAAACTAAATTGAATCCTGCCAACAATCAGAATGAAGTTCTTGCAAATCGCATGGATGAAGTACATGCTGAGAACAATGAAATGAAGGAACGTGTTAGCTTGGTTGAGTCTAAAATGAAAATGTTTCAAGATGCATTGGTCTCGCAACTTAATGTTACTATTCCAACTTCACAATCTGGATCAGAAATGCAAAAATGGGTCGAAGCTGCTTCACATCAGTTTTAGATATTTGGTGCAAATTTTCTTATTTTTTGTTTAAGATCAAGGAATTATTGAGATTTAACTCTTTAAATAAACCAAGTTATTTGATCTTACTAGTTTGGTTGTTTTGGCTAACATTGAAATTGTTTATTATAAATATTTTGTGATTGATTACGTTTAATGAAAATTTAGTGTATTATTCTATATACTTTTTATGATTTTGAATGAATTGCAGGTTATAATTATTTTTCATATTAATGACAAAATATATTTATTTTATATAGTTACATTAACGTCGAAATAGTTTGTTGTTGTTGGACGATAATTAAAATTATTTTTGTCAATTTGATTCTCTTTTTAGGTCAACTTTGTTGGTCGTTATTTGTTGTTTGTTCGACGTCATTGAATACATAATAGCGAGAAACAATAATTTCATCGTTAATAAATATCGACAAACAATCTTATCGTTAATAAGTAACGACAAACAATAATTTCGTCGTGTAAAATTAACGACGAACATTGACGTGAAGGAAATATGTCCTTCACCCAAGGTGAATTAAGTCTAATACCAAGGTTCAAATTAATTGCGAACAATTAATTTAGTGAGATCAAGTGATCGAAACAGCTAGCTGGAGCAATGCTTCCGATCAGTGAGTTCTAATGGATATTAAGCTCACAACTTACTCTTGACTGAACCTACAAGGTCACACCAATGACATGTAACAGATCACCGGATTAAATGAATCGGAAATTCATTTAATAGCTTTTCGGGAATTAGTTTTGGAAAACGTATTATACGATACGACCTTGCATCGGAATCGTATATCGTATCGCGAATATTCGTAAGATGGGTGATCAAGGGGAAAACTAGGTCGTTACTAGTCTCTGCTAATCAAACAAATTAGCTAAACTAACCACTAAACACAAGTAAAGCGGTAAGCAAGGGTCGGAATCCACAAGGACTAAGATGCGCTAATTTATGCTAATCGAACAACAAGCTAGGGCGAAACGGAGTTTTGAAAATCACTAATCGAATAAACTAATTAAATTAAACTAAGAAATCAAAGCTTAACGAGATTAGGGAATGGGTAAAACAACAACAAGTCATGGAATGTGTAGACACCTACTTTTGTCCCCATTCCCGAAAGGGAAGGTTCGATGATGAGAACATAAATCTCCACTTGGTAACGCATCTCCTATAAAATAACGAATCTCGATCACCCTTTTCATTTCACCCGAACCTGCTATTTATAGAAACCTGCTAAAAATAGTAACTGCCATAATAGGTAGTTGTTAAAAGTGGCAAGTCATAAAAGATAGAAACCTGTCAGAATTAGGTGTTGCACTCCAACATAAATCCTAAAAGAGATAGAATTTGCAAGAGGAATCCTATTCCTAATATGATTCAAAAATAAGAGTTACGTATTAATTAAAATCCTAACGAGCCTAGAGTTCGTAACGGGCCCAGACGCATTCCGTTATAAAGTTAAGACGCGCTAAAAGACTCGAATAAGTCTCAAACACTCCGGATTCTAAGAGTCCAAATCTGACAAAGAAAACGGCCCAGACCCTATTTTCAACGCCTGGCTCTGGGCGCCGAAATCTTCGGTGCCCAGCCCTGGGCGCTGAAATTACCTGGGACATGTTCTTTCCTAATTCTTCTTGGATTAGAGCTCTAAAATTCTATCTTTCCACGAATTCTTTTCTATAAATATAGCCCCAAATTCGGCGTGAACACAACACACAATTCATATTCTGAGTATTGACTCCAACCCTTAGGCCTAAGCCTCACGCTGCGAAATTGATCCCGCGTTCTGTCGCAATCGATCCAAAAATCGAACAGAACGTATCCTGTCCCTTGTAGCTGGAGAATTAAGCCCGTAACTTAAGATTCGTTAAATAAAAGGAGAAATAGCAAAGCCAAAGTGGTTAGTTTTCTGAGAACCGTGACGCACCTCTCAGGGGTGCGTCGTAATGTGTCCCTCCGCATGATTTAATTGCTTTCCTCGCCCTTTTATAAATTGTTAAACTATTAAATCTGATTGTTCTATCACGCCTAATAAAGATAATATTTTGGGAAATTGAACTATCATGCTAGGTCCTTAAAACAATCTAAATCAGATAATCGCGATCGATCTAGTATTATGTGTTGCATATTGTTAAAATCAACTCAGATTAGTTTAATAGTTAACGTATGTCCCTTCAATTATTTATGCTGAGCTAGTAAGGATATCCTGCCTCTGGAGTTATCGAAGAGCGAGTACTCCTCTCGGTAGTTACAGTCCCCCGAACCCTCAATCTCTACCTTGCGGGTGTATGTTGAGAGGTCCCCACACCAGGGATCACAAGGGAACCTATGGCCGTCGTGGTCAAACATAATTGCACTCCCTTTATGTCACTATAACCGGGTTTTGTCATGTTTTCTCATTGTCGTTAAAAACTGAATGGCGACTCCTATATTACTAGTCAATTGGGTGTAAACTCACAGGAAATCCAATTACACTTGATTTGACAAAAAGAAACGTCACACCCACGAGGGACGAGGTCACGCATTAGCCTCGTGCTTTTTCGACCCCCTCACAGTGGCGACTCTGCCGGGGATAGTGAAGGAAATACTCGTGCTCGTAGGTGATCAAAATAGCCGAAGGGTGAAACGATCCTACCCCGCGTTTATTTCCCCATCAAGTTGGGACGACCTGAAAATCAGCATATTAATGTGAACGGACAGAACCGCATAACGAATCTTGGCTCCCCTGGATGTTTCATCTCGGGAGTTGGGACTAAGGAAACCCATCGCCAACCGGGGGGTGCATACGCTTCGAATGTTGTCCACTCGGCACTTTCGCTAGTAGTACACCCGTCCCAAACCCAATCGCTCGCCCATTAGGTCCCTCTCATTGGTGCATGCCCCCTTGGCTTACATCGTGATTGGCCTCTTGGGCGAAATTCGTCTGTTGAAGGCACTACCTCGACCGGGGCATGTGTTGGATCTGCGATAGAAGCGGTACCAAGCCGGCGCAAATACTACCCATAGAAGCCTATCATAAACTACATGACATATTATTATTTTGCCTCATGGTGTAATGTGAGTTATGTGTAGCGAATTATGTGATTGTGTGTGACATATAATGCTAGAAAACCAACGACCTTAAAAATTGCCCAAACATTCATAAACCAATTGGCCAAAGAGTTATACCAAGATACGTGTTCCGCAACCCCGAACGATCGCCACAAAAATAAGCGAGGCTCAGGAGGTCCCGTAACGAATCCCACAACGCTGCACAACGCGTAAAGGACATTATTAGGCAAGCACGCAAAATTAAGTCGCATATACAAAAAAATATACGCGAACAGAATACGAGTACCAGTCAGGGACGCATTTTCAGCG
The DNA here is from genome assembly GCF_020520425.1 of Spinacia oleracea. Taxonomy (NCBI): domain Eukaryota; kingdom Viridiplantae; phylum Streptophyta; class Magnoliopsida; order Caryophyllales; family Amaranthaceae; genus Spinacia; species Spinacia oleracea. The sequence goes on from NC_079490.1 coordinate 110,267,555, forward strand.
CCCCTGGCTGGCCGCCAAATATTCTCACGCCCACCGCTGGGCGCTGAAGTTGCTGCCTGGCCTTTTGGTCAGGCACAGCAGCCTCGGTGCCCGCGCATAAAAAAAAATATACGTAGCAGTAAAAGAATATTCGTGAAAATTGCTGCAAGGGCGTATGAAAAGGCACTCGATTCTAAAAGCGACTTATAAAAAATAAAAAAAACTCTTTGTGTCGTCATTAGGCCTCCTATGACGACATTGTTCGGCACCAAAACCGAGCATGCTAATTAAAATAACCTTGAATGTCACATGGGCAAGGTATTAAAAAAATAATGTCCAAATAGAGTCTTCAAGGAAAAATGATGTTCGAATAAAAAATAAACCCGAGTCTAGACTAGGCTATGCCAAAGTACAATCTAAATCCTAAGTCTTAGTTGTCTTATCCATAAAATCGGTCCTAATGCTTGGTGTCGTTTTGCAAGTTAAAAGGTTAAACCATATTGAGTCTCCCTTCCTAACATTTAAATCAATAAGCACCCATATGTAATTGTCATCCCTTGCTAAGAATCTACGGCCTCAATACTCTCTCTCACCAATAAAAAGAATATATTATAGTATTTGCAAAATGAAAACAGTCACATTCTGAAAATCATTCCCCCATAGTCGCACAACCCCCAAAGTGAACCTAAGGTGTCAATACCATTAGCAAAAATTAATGGCCTCAAGGCTTATGATCACATTGGGTCACGACTATCATAGTCCTCTCGAGCCATTCGCTCCTTGAAATACTCCTAAGTACGGACTAAAAGATTTTCCATGAATGCAACATGACGAACCATGAAAATACCCAAATCGGCATGCCATAAGGCTACCATCGGGGTAAAGCAATACACACTAAGAGGGAAGCCGCACTAATGATTCTAGTCTTGCAAAAATGAAAATTCGATCTCCCCGACTAACTACCTTGCCAATATTAAGCAAAATGGCGCATGACGAACACCCAAGGGTTAAAATCAAAAGGGTCAACCAACGAAAGTTATGGTCCAATTAGCCTAACTCTGTGAAGGAAATAATGCCCTTGGTCCAAGTATGCATTCTATGTTAAGTCTAATAAGTGCGGTTCAGTATTAATTAACAAGTTAATAATTCAGTGAGATCAAGTGAGCTGAATGCCTAGCTAGATGCCGCTTCAGTTCAAGTGGAATTAATGATATTAATCCACAGCTTACTCTTGACTGAACCCGTAGGGTCACACAAGTAGTACGTAAACGGATCAAGTATTTAATGGCATTAAATACTCCATCTATGGATATTCGGAATCGACGGATCTTGGTTTCAGTGGGAACTGAGATCGTCACAGGCAAGAAATGAATGCTCCGGAAACGATGATATTGCCGGAAACGGAAATATGGATCGTGTCGGAAATATAAATATTATCCAAGTTGTAGATGTTGCCGGAAACGGAAACATGGTACGTATCGGAAAATATTATCAGAAATGGAAATATTGCCGGAATCGGAAATATTGCCGGAAACGGAAATATTGTCAGAATCGGAAATATTGCCGGAATCAGAAAATAATTCCGGAAACGGAAATATTAAATATTTGTTCGAAACGGAAATTAATTCCGGAATCGGAAATATTAAATATTGTTCGTATCGGAAATGAATTCCGGAATCGGGAAATTAATCGGAAGCGTATCGTACGAATTAGCATCGGACGAGGCCTGCCAGACGAAGGCCCAGCACGAAGCAGGGCCATCGCCCAGCAAGCCAGCGCGCCACAACGCACCAGCCAAGGCTGCGCCAGGCCCACCGCAAGGCAGGCCCAGCGCTCGCCAACGCTGCGGCAGCGTGTGGGCCTCGCAGCAATGGGCTGCGAGCTCGCGGGCTGCGCGCGCGCGCATGGCGCTCCTCGTGGGCTGCTGTGCGTGCGTGTGTGTTGGTGTGCTATACGAATCCTAAAGCTATCAGGTTTCGACTAATGATTAAATTCCTAAACCTAAAAGGATGAATTAATTAAATAAGAATTCTATTAGGATTCTACTTTAATTAATTCGTATCCTAATAGGATTACAATTCCCTTTCCATACCTCTACAAATAAAGGCCTAGGGTCATTATTTTGTATAGAGTATTCAAGTATTCAAAGTGATTTTTGAGAGCAAAAATTCAGTCATACAATTGCCTATACTAGCCGAAAATTCTAAGTACCTTAAGGGCGATCCTAGTTGGTCAAGCTTAAGGCGGATCCGGACGTGCTATGGACTATCTACGGAGGGACGACACTTGGAGTCCTAAAGACTTGTTCTTGTTCGGTTCGGGCGCAGCTAGGGAAGGCACGCAACAAAGTGTATGCATCTAAACTATGCTAAATGATTATGTGTAAATAATATGTTTTCCTGGCTTTATGGTTTTTTCCGCATGATTTATGAATTGTCATATGTATCATAACATGACAGTGGTATCAGAGCCTATTATTATTTTCATAATCAAAATTGCATGAACATGGTTAAATATTACAAATTTGCAAGAATTAAAAGGGGTGATTAATTTTCGGAATTGTTAATTAATTGCAAATTGCGTTTATTTAATTATACGTACGCAGTTTTTCGGAAGTTTCTTCGTTACTCATCCAAATTGAGTGATTTTTGTGTCAATTCCGCATGTAAAAGGCATTCTAAAATTTTGACAAAAAGAGTTTTTTTCGGCCGAACCCAGAATTCTCAAATTCGAAGCCTAACTATGACTTTTCGGAGGTTTTAGTTTTTCGAATGCAAAATTTCGTAAATTTAAGATGTTAAATTAAATATTTGCGATTCTTGTTGATAAATCTTGAATTTTTGATTGACTTACTGTATATGTTTAACAAGTTTGAATGCCTAGTCTTGTTAATTATGCAATCTAATTTGTAATTATGATTAATTTGTTGAAAATTGGAATAATTTAGAATTAATTTGATTTTCATAATTAGTTATAATTTAATTAGATAACTATGATTAAAAACCACCATAAAAATTGTAAATTTATGTTAAATTTTAAATTTTTATGACCTAGACTTGAATCCATGTTAATCGGAAATCAATTAAATAATAAATTTTCGATTTTTCGCCCTAAAATTATGAAATTAATATTATTTATTAATTTGTCATTAATTTTGAATATAAATTTTTAATTTTTATGCGACTCGCTCATATAACTTGCAGGCACAAAGCAATGGACGCTACGTGTTACCCTTAAGGGGTGTTGTATAGTGCGGGCATGCGACGACGAGCAAGGGAGCTCGTCGCCCATGCGGTACGAATGCAGCGAGCAAGGGCATGGTGCACGAGCACAAGGCAGCAGCCCTGCCTTGTGTCGTGGGCTGTGAACAATGGGCGTGTGGGCAGGGGCGAGAGCAAGGCACGAGCAGTCGCGTGTGGGCAGCAAGCGTACTACGCCACAGCGCGCACTGCCTCGCGCAAGCATGCGGAGCCTCGCGCGCAGCGAGCGCAAGCTCGCGTGCCACGAGCGCTACGCACAGCGTCGATGGCTCGCGCGCAGCGAGCGCCAGCTCGCATACTGCTGCCTCGTGCGATGAGCGCAAGCTCGCGTGCGGGAAAGGCAGGCGCGCAGCGAGCGATGGCTCGCATAAATCGAGCGCTGGGGCGCGCAGCGAGCGATGGCTCGCGTACATCGAGCGCTGGCGCGTGCAGCGAGCACCAGCTCGCGTGTTCGATTGATGCCTTGCGATGGAATGCAGCAGCAATGCGACGCAGCGCATGGGCTGCGCGCACATGGCCAGTGATGGCTGCGTGCGTGTGGCTTATGGCTATGCGTTGCGTGGGATTGTTGCGTTGCGATTAGATCGTTTTGAAATTTTAATTTGAAATTTTCAGTTTACGTAATTTTATTTAATTTTAAAATTAATAATTTAAATTAATTTCTTGGATTTTAATTTTGAATAATGTAATTATAATAAAATTTATTTATTCTAATTATTTTACTAAAATTAAAATCATGAATTAATTTAAACGAGTGAAATTAAATTAAATTTATGGATTCAATTATAAATTTATATGAGCTTTAAATTTTAATTAAATTTGTATGTTTCTGGTTAGACTAGAAATACATTTTTATGTTTAAAATTAGTAAAGCATATGAATTTATTGGTTTAAGTGGGAGCCCTTTTTTAGTCATAAACTCTTGATTAGGTCTACAAATCCTTAAGGTTAAAACAACTTGATTAGAATTAATAAGGACTGAATAATTGGTAGATTATTGGTGCCCTTGATTAATTGCTGCAAATATTTACGTGATGCATAATGTGTTTTACTAACCAGCTATGTGGGCCATTCATGTTAATGAATGGGTGAATGGTATATATTGTATATGTACTGTTTTGCAGGTTATGAAGTGACTAGTATGGCCCAAATAGGATAGAAAATATGGTCTGCGTACCATTAATTTGAATGTAATTGGTCTAAAGTACCAAAGTTGTTTTTCAATTCAAATATGGTCTGCGTACCATCAAATAGTTGTAATTAGTTTTAATTATAGCTTATCCTATTTGAAGAAAATGGTGCCTCCCACGGAGATTTTCAAGACGGACTTTGAAGTTAAAACTTCAAGATGAAGTCGGGCCATACTAGATCACATTTATCTTATGCATGTTTTAAGTTATTTATTGCTTTTAAATATGTCTTAAAATGCATGAGATCAAAGCTTAATTATGTTGCATGATTAAGGATTTTAGTTCACTTAAAATCTAACCAACATAGTAAGAGCCTTAAGTTCCAAACTTAAAAATTGAGTTAAAAGGTGCCATGCCAAAATATACACTTGCTTGGATATCCTTTACATCAATCTAGTAATAGTTTTCGCTCAGCGAGGTGTTACTTATTGGTCCTAAAGGGGCAAGGTACACAAATAATTGTGAGTACATGTTAGTTTTGGTGAAACTCAACGATATAAGTAAGGAGTCCTTTTATGTCGTGGAAAAATCGATAGGTTTACCTAATAAGTTCTTAGACGTACCTATCAACCAAGAATAGTTTCTAGACTATTAGAAAAAGGCTTTTGCTTACCTAAGATGTTTTAGAATTGAGTCGACAAACTGTGCTTAGTTCTTCAATGATTTTAGAATCTTGGAATCATTTTATTCACACCTGCCGGAACAATAAATTCGAATAAAATGCTAATAACTTGTTTGAATTGCATGATTGCTTTAATTTCAAGTTATTATTCATGATAAATGTTTAGACTTTGCATGCTTCAATATATGTTTTAATTATTGTTTATAATTAAATATCTTGCACTGCGGTAAATCCTTTTAGAAAGGTAACAGTAAATTTTCTCGATTGGTAATGAATCCAAGAACGATTCACGGAAATGAGAGAAAGTGAGCAATTTAAAATGTACGTTTCTTATATCGACTTTTATGGTTGTTTTCGAGTATCAAAGTCGAATGGCAAACCGATTGGTGCTTGTGAATTCAAAATACAATGTAGTTTTAAGATCATAAAACATTGAGTTTAACAATCAGCTTTACCAATGGTTAACAACCTAATATCTTTGTCCATTTAATTCTCGAATGAGTCTAGTTCTTAGACATTCGAATAGATCGATGCTTAGAGAACTTTAGAAGCTTCTGGTAAGATCATCTAGTTGAAACAGAATATTCAACATAAATGGTAAGAACTTTGATAAAATGACATTGGACATGTCTAACAAAGTATAAAAGTCAACACTAGAGAATTCAATTCTTAAGACTATAAGAAAGGGTACAAGAAATAGGAAAACAAAGGAACAAATGAAAGGAATTTACGATTCCGGTTCTACCTATAAGTTTATGTTTAAAGAGAAGTGACCTAGCAATCAAACTTCCTTGGTATCATATACCGCTTGAGGTTCTTACTTCGGTAATAACTCAAATAACGGAAGCTAGGCTACACTAATGGCCTATAAGTGGGAAATGAAGCATGGCAATGCTATATTAGTTGTAGGGTCATCTAGGTTGTTTTAAGTCCTTTCAAGGCTGGAACTAAATGGCTATTTTGTTCCATAATCAACATACCTAAATTTCTGCTTCAAACACAGAAAGACTCACATTCAGAAGAACAAAAACAATTCTTGTTTGTTTGTTTATTTGAATGAAATGGTCATTTACGGGTTGAGTCAATTTGCTTGATTAAAACAAACAACTCTTTAACAATAAAAACTTTACTAGGTTCAAATCAAACCCTTGATTTGAGTTCCACTAATCTTTGGCATTGTTGCTTAGACCATGTCAACAAGTTAACATTCACAAGCTCTATTTTAATGGACTTTTTAAAGTTGGTTGATTTCTAGATCAACTTAAGACAAGCTAGTCTTACTTGTTGAAAGTAACAAAGAATATGAACTATTGTTAGAACGCCTAGACGATAGAGTTCAAAGCTAAAGAAAGGTTTTATGACTTTATTATTTCACATGGATTTGAGTGAATATAGGTTTATTTACTCAAATGTGATATAAGTTGAATCTGTTTGGCTAGTTCAAAGATTCAGAAGTATAAAATCCACTTGGCAAGAAATCATAAAGATCTAGGTTAGATCATGTTGATGATTACTTGAGACCAAATATGATCATCAATGATTGTGTGTTGTAATTTCACAATCTAGGTCCATAAGATATGGCATATCTTAGTTGGAATAATCGAAGTCAATTAGTACTTGATTCGATCAATGATGGATCATAAAGACTTTTCCTATAATTTCTAAAACAAAATGCTCAACTACCACCAAACTAAACCAAATTCGTCAAAGCTATTGAAAAGTAATTTCAAAATATCTTTTCATAATATATCTAAAGAGTTCCTAAACTCAGTGGGAGCTTAGTGTTTGTTATTCAACAAACTAAGGCCCCAAGTATAGATATATGTTTCATTGTGATTTATTCAAATGAGACACAAGGGTATTGTTTCTACCACGAATTTTTGAGAACATAATGTTTGTTTGCTCGAAATAATGTCCTTTTGGAGATTCGTTTCCAAAATGACAAGTGGGAGAAAATAGACCTCGAAAGTCTTCGAGGCGAACACCAAACATAAACGGACAAGGCTTTTCGAAGTGCTTCAGAAAAACCGAACTTATTCTTTAAGGACTTTAGAAGTGGCTTTAAAGAATAGACATCTCTTAGAAGACTTTACAAGTGCTTCAAGGAGAACAGAATAAAAGTCTTCGAGGCGAACAACAAACATAAATGGACATTCTGGAGGCTTTTCGAAGTGCTTCAGAAAAACCGAACTTATTCTTTAAGGACTTTAGAAGTGGCTTTAAAGAATAGACATCTCTTAGAAGACTTTACAAGTGCTTCAAGGAGAATAGAATATTCAAAGGACTTTCAAGTGGCTATTGATATTCTATTTGTTTGATGTTCTATACCCAAAGTAGGCATAGAGTTCAAGTCACTGGAACTATGATATTCTTCTATTGGATAGTGAAGAAACATGGAGTTCAGGTCACTAAAGCTATGCGATTCTTCTATTAGATAGTGAAGAAACCTACAACTTGCAGTCAAACTATTATCATATAGATTAATGAGTTTATAACCTGTGAGAAAGCTATGACGAAACCCAGATTCCCTAAAATGGTTAGAGGCCATATATAGACTCAAATGTTTTAATGGTTAGAGGCCATAAAACATACTCAATATTTTGATGACAAAATTAAAATTTTGTTGATTTGCAAGAATAGTTTCACACCTATTGGTTGCAAGTTTGTTTTAAGGATAAAAACCATCAAACATGAAATTGTGTTCACACACAAAGCTAGATTAGTTGCTAAAGGTTACAAGCAAATTCATGACATGGATTGTGTTGAAACCTCATGCATAATCGTAATGCTCAAGTCTATAAATCAAGCAATGATTGCATATTGGTACATATGGCAATTGGATGACAAAACATATTCCTCAATCAAATGTTGGAAGAAAACTATGTACATGGCATGTCATAGGATTTGTGGATCCAAATAATGCTTGAAATGAATGCCAGCTTAGGAAATCTAAGTACAGATTTAAGCAAGCAATTGGGAATTGGAATTGTATTTTAGTGAAACTAATAAGTATTTTAGTTTCATAAAATATACATGATTCTTATAGATATATAAGAAGTTTAGTGGGAGTACGTAAAACTTAATTGGTCCTATGTGTATCACACACATATCTCTCTATTGTGAAAAAACATTCAAATGCTAATGACTTAGATTTGAAATTATTCATCAATGATGGACCATAGCGAAACTTAGTACATATTGGGTTTTAAGATCTATTTACAAAGATCTTATAATATTGTTTTGGATTAAGTAATGGCATTTACTAAATCAAACACGAAATACTCCATTGGAGATATTCGACCCATATGAATAAATCTAAGTAAAGAATGTTTGAACTATGTATAAGCATTTACTAAGTTAAACATCAAAGGATCTGAGTAAGATTCTTAACCTATATTATTTGTCAAAGAATTTAGCTGGATTCAGTATCTACTGAAATTGAATGAGCTAAAGTTACATGAATAGAATTCAATTGGGAATTATTCTGCAAAAGAATTTATCATGTATGATATAATATGAGGATCGCCAAAAACGTATCGTATGACTTTAGGCATGACGAACATATACCAATCTCTATTGATCTAAGTGAAGATCAACTAGATTGAGATCAAGAATACTTATGGTACTTGAAAAGGTACATAGGAATAGTTCTTGATTCAAGGAAATAAAGATATGCTAAATATTGATGCTACACGCATAAACACTGGCAAAGGATCAAGCAAGACCCTTTGGAGTTAACCATTGATAAGGACGAGCTATAGAGCATCGTGTTTTGAAATGGCAACATGGATTGAAGACCATGAGTTGTTGCGTGGGAAATTAAAATAATAATTTCTACGTTCTAAGATATAGTTGGAGAGTCTTCCACATATCTGTGAACTCCTTGGATAAGTAGATCCAAACAAAGCATCACTAGCAACCTATACAGTTGAAGTAAAAGTAATTATTGCCTAAGAAGCAATAAAATAGAGTTGTTTATATGAGTTCTTCATTGAACTTGGGAAGATCACATGTCTGTTGACTTAATGGTTCTTCATTGCAAAATGCGTAGAACCACTAATAAACATACTCAAAAGTTCTTATCATCATATCTCGAAGAACATTCGATGAAAAGGATGTTAAGATTGGCAAAGCGTGATAACTAAACCTATGCAACAAGTGAGAAGCAACACTCACGTTGTAGCACTGGAAATCAAGCATAGCTTTGAATTCCATGAACTGTTTTAAAGATGGGTTTGAGGCCTATGGTTGTAAAACAATGGGGTTGAACATTTATCAGATATGAAATGTATTTTCATATTCCATTTAATCTTGGTTTAGTATTAAATGATGAGTCCCTTCAATTTGACGATATATTCAAGATAGACTGTCATGACCAGTCCTGTGACTAAGAAATGTCTATCAAGTGAACTTGAATGTCAAAGGTTGAAAATGCTCCCTAGTCGGAGTTTTCTATAAAATTGGACGCATAGAAAACGTTAGACGACTAGAATGCAAGATGACTAGTAGTTCTGTTTCTTGAACTATGTGGACATGGCAATGTCATAATCATTTGCATAGATACTTACTTTGGGAAGACTAGTATCGGACAAGACCTATGAAACTTTACTGTAAGAGATGAAAATCTGTCATAAGTAAATTTCATTAAAATTATTAGACACTAAATCCTCAATACCTGAGTGATTTGAGATTACTTGTTTGAGAACTGGTTGCTTTGACGTTGACCAACCGTCGCACCGTAAAAGGAGGCTATAAAGGCAACGCTCAGGTAATCACCTATCAAACGAAGTCTAATCTCAAGATCGCAAGATTGGGATTGTCCTCCCATAAATCGGGATGAGATGCTTAAAAGTTGTACAAGGCCACTCGGAGGGCTAGAAACTGTGAAATGCATGGCCGTGCTCGGATGAATCATAGGCTATGATTATCTGTCTATTTGATCAGTTGAACTCTGAAACCGAGGAACACCTCTGGACATACTAAGGATGACAACTCTTACCTTATGTTCAAGAGCAAGCATCGAGCGACAAAGGAATTAGGAAATGCACACTTGTCCCTAAGGACAAGTGGGAGACTGAAGGAAATAATGCCCTTGGTCCAAGTATGCATTCTATGTTAAGTCTAATAAGTGCGGTTCAGTATTAATTAACAAGTTAATAATTCAGTGAGATCAAGTGAGCTGAATGCCTAGCTAGAGGCCGCTTCAGTTCAAGTGGAATTAATGATATTAATCCACAGCTTACTCTTGACTGAACCCGTAGGGTCACACAAATAGTACGTAAACGGATCAAGTATTTAATGGCATTAAATACTTCATCTATGGATATTCGGAATCAACGGATCTTGGTTTCAGTGGGAGCTGAGATCGTCACAGGCAAGAAATGAATGCTCCGGAAACGATGATATTGCCGGAAACGGAAATATGGATCGTATCGGAAATATAAATATTATCCAAGTCGTAGATGTTGCCGGAAACGGAAACATGGTACGTATCGGAAAATATTATCGGAAACGGAAATATTGCCGGAAACGGAAATATTGTCAGAATCGGAAATATTGCCGGAATCGGAAAATAATTCCGGAAACGGAAATATTAAATATTTGTTCGAAACGGAAATTAATTCCGGAATCGGAAATATTAAATATTGTTCGTATCGGAAATGAATTCCGGAATCGGGAAATTAATCGGAAGTGTATCGTACGAATTAGCATCGGACGAGGCCTGCCAGACGAAGGCCCAGCACGAAGCCGGGCCATCGCCCAGCAAGCCAGCGCGCCACAACGCACCAGCCAAGGCTGCGCCAGGCCCACCGCAAGGCAGGCCCAGCGCGCGCCAACGCTGTGGCAGCGTGTGGGCCTCGCAGCAATGGGCTGCGAGCTCGCGGGCTGCGCGCGCGCGCATGGCGCTCCTCGTGGGATGCTGTGCGTGCGTGTGTGTTGGTGTGCTATACGAATCCTAAAGCTATCAGGTTTCGACTAATGATTAAATTCCTAAACCTAAAAGGATGAATTAATTAAATAAGAATTCTATTAGGATTCTAGTTTAATTAATTCGTATCCTAATAGGATTACAATTCCCTTTCCATACCTCTATAAATAAAGGCCTAGGGTCATTATTTTGTATAGAGTATTCAAGTATTCAAAGTGATTTTTGAGAGCAAAAATTCAGTCATAAAATTGCCTATACTAGCCGAAAATTCTAAGTACCTTAAGGGCGATCCTAGTTGGTCAAGCTTAAGGCGGATCCGGACGTGCTGTGGACTATCTACGGAGGGACGACACTTGGAGTCCTAAAGTCTTGTTCTTGATCGGTTCGGGCGCAGCTAGGGAAGGCACGCAACAAAGTGTATGCATCTAAACTATGCTAAATGATTATGTGTAAATAATATGCTTTCTTGGCTTTATGGTTTTTTCCGCATTATTTATGAATTGTCATATGTATCATAACCTTACAGTCTGAGAGTTGCTTGGTCAAGTATTATAGGCTTACGCCACGTCATTATTTTGAGTCTAGGCCACCTCCTTGTATTCATACACGGGTTATAATCAGAAAGATTAATGAAAGTTCGAGTCTAAATCACAATTTCCAATTAAATCCCAGAAACTGGAGTCTGAAAAGAAACAAAAAAATTATTTTTGATGTAATTCTTTCGTTAAATTTCAATAAGGTAAAAATAACATTTTGAATCTACGCTATTTGCACATTTTATGAAACGACTAAATACGCTTGCAAAGTAAGACAATTTAAAGGTCCACCCTAGGCCTACTAAAATTAAAAGTCCACTATAGGCCTACCAAACGAGGCTCACTCAGTCTCGCCTCGTGACTCAAAGACCACAACCATCTACCTTTTAGCCCAAATAAAAAGGGGGGAATCCCAAGCAAAAAAGGAAAAAAGAGAAAGAGAAAAGGTAGAGAGAAAAGAGCGAGCCATGAAATACTTAGCCCGTACCTCCCAAAGTGCAAAGAAAGAAAAAACGAGAGAGAGTAAAGGGGGAGCGAAAAAAGCGAGCCATGAAATACTTAGCCCGTACCTTCCAAAGTGCGAAATTTACCCAAGTAAACGAAGGGAAAGAATTGAGTTAACCAATCCAAATCTTGCCACGAAAACTACATAAAATTCTACGATGTCTACCCTTTCCAATCCTTATGTTCTTGGACGCCTTCGCTCTAGGGCCCCTATTCAGCTCATTTAACCCATCCATGTTCTCATCGCCATAACCCAAGAAACCATTACCTCGACTCTTGTTCTTGGACTTGTTGTCAACTGCAAACCACGTACGACCATTGACACGTGCGTCATACCCATTATTACACCACCATTAGTATAATGACCATATAACTTATTTGGATCCATCCTTGAGCCGTCCCCATACTACTCATTGGCCTAGGTTGATGTAAACTCATGACACTAGCACGAGGCTGCAAATTGTGAGTCCTAGTAGATGTAATCCTCATGCTTGACCAATACCTATACAAATTATCCTATCTCATTCAACCCATCTTTCAAACCGTCTTGAGTCACGAATAAAAAAAGAAGACAAAAGAAAAGTACAAAAAAAAAATTAATAAAAAAGCAAACTTTGCAAAGCGCCTTTAAAAAGTTCGTCTAAAAAGAAAAAGAAGCATTTAGCGCACCAAAAAAAGATCCGCCCAGAAATCATTTTCAGCGCCCACAGCTGGGCGCCGAAATCTTTTACGCCCCAGCCTGGGCGCTGAATCTCTCTGCTTGCCGAATTTTTTCTAGAAGTGCTCGTCATTTTATCCGCACATACACGGAACAATAACGAACACTTGGAGGGGTACAGCACGTATTCAGATATGCGTACCAAAAAAAACACATGAAAAGATTTTTGTGCAAATACATGTACTTCAAAAATAAAACAAAATTTTGGCTTACGGCAAAGCAGCAGATTAAAATAATAATGAACTTCACTTATCTCATCCTATTTCAAACATTACGATTCCACCTCAGAACGTACTTGTTTAAAATCGGCATTCTAAGAAACCATTTTCTGGCTAAGAACTACGCAAGACCTGATTCCAAATTAAATCTATTTAAGCCGGATACGTAGGCAATCCATGATTCGGTCCAACCAATTTGGAAAAATGTTAAAGCCTATAGAATAACAAGAATAAAAAATAGAGTCCCTTATTGAAATTTAATTACTTGCAATCCAAGTCGAAAGAAAAATTTAAAGTCAAAGGAAGAATCCAAGTCATCAAGATGCCGAAATGAGCACACATCGAAAAATAATAAGGACACGTACCCTTGCCAGAAGGAGCACTCACACTCCTAGGCACTTAGCCAATACTCAAAAGTGAAGGAAATAATGCCCTTGGTCCAAGTATGCATTCTATGTTAAGTCTAATAAATGCGGTTTAGTATTAATTAACAAGTTAATAATTCAGTGAGATCAAGTGAGCTGAATGCCTAGCTAGAGGCCGCTTCAGTTCAAGTGGAATTAATGATATTAATCCACAGCTTACTCTTGACTGAACCCGTAGGGTCACACAAATAGTACGTAAACGGATCAAGTATTTAATGGCATTAAATACTCTACCTATGGATATTCGGAACCGACGGATCTTGGTTTCAGTGGGAGCTGAGATCGTCACAGGCAAGAAATGAATACTCCGGAAACGATGATATTACCGGAAACGGAAATATGGATCGTATCGGAAATATAAATATTATCCAAGTCGTAGATGTTGCCGGAAACGGAAACATGGCACGTATCGGAAAATATTATCGGAAATGGAAATATTACCAGAATCGGAAATATTGCCGGAAACGGAAATATTGTCAGAATCAGAAATATTACCGGAATCGGAAAATAATTCCGGAAACGGAAATATTAAATATTTGTTCGAAACGGAAATTAATTCCGGAATCGGAAATGTTAAATATTGTTCGTATCGGAAATGAATTCCGGAATCGGAAATTTAATCGGAAGCGTATCGTACGAATAAAGCATCGGACAAGGCCTGCCGGACGAGGCCCAGCACGAAGCCAGGCCATCGCCCAGCAAGCCAAGCGCGCCGCACAAACAGCCACGCCAGGCCCAGCGCAAGGCCAGGCCCAGCAGGCCGTGGCAGCGCGCACAGCGCGCGCAGCGCGCGCGGGAGCTGCGTGGGCTTGCAGCTCGCGCAGGCCTCGCTGCGTGGGCTGCTGCTCGTGCGCACGCATGGGCGGCCCATCGTGGCTGCCGTGTGTGCGTGTGTAAGTGTTTGTGTTCGTGCACGTTTCCTAAAACGTGCAGAGTTCGGTTAATGATTAAATTCCTAATTCTATTTGATAAATTAATTAAATTAGAGTTCTTGTAGGATTCTAGGTTTAATCAATTTGTATCTGAATAGGATTCCAATTCCCTTTCCATACCCCTATAAATATGTGGCCTGGGTTCACAATTTATAACGATTTAAAAGTATTCAAAGTGAGTTTTTGAGAAAAAAATTCAGCCACACATCTTGCTCAAAAGTGCCGAAAATTCTAGTACCTTAAGGGCGATTCTAGTTGGTCAATCTTAAGGCGGATCCGGACGTGCTGTGGACTATCTACGGAGGGACGACACTTGGAGTCCTAAAGACTTGTTCTTGTTCGGTTCGGGCGCAGCTAGGGAGGGCACGCAACAAAGAGTATGCATCTAAATTATGCTATATGATTATGTGTAAATAATATGTAATCCTGGGTTAATGGTTGTTTCCGCATGATTTATGTAATATCATATGTATCATAACCTAACAGTGGTATCACGAGCCCCTTATTATTTTCATAATCTAAAATTGCATGAACATGGTTAAATATTACAAATTTGCAAGAATTAAAAGGGGTGATTAATTTTCGTAATTGTTAATTAATTGCAAATTGCGTTTCTTTAATTATACGTACGCAGTTTTTCGGCAGTTTCTTCGTTACTCATCCAAATCGAGTGATTTTTGTGTCAATTCCGCATGTAAAAGGCATTCTAAAATTTTGACAAAAATAATATTTTTATGCCGAACCCAGAATTCTCAAATTCGAAGCCTAACTATGACTTTTCGAAGGTTTTAGTTTTTCGAATGCAAAATTTCGTAAATTTAAGATGTTAAATTAAATATTTGCGATTCTTGTTGATAAATCTTGAATTTTTGATTGACCTACTGTATATGTTTAACAAGTTTGAATGCCTAGCCTTGTTAATTATGCAATCTAATTTGTAATTATGATTAATTTGTTGAAAATTAGAATAATTTAGAATTAATTTGATTTTCATAATTAATTATAATTTAATTAGAAACCTATGATTAAAAACCACCATAAAAATTGTAAATTTATGATAAATTTTAAATTTTTATGACCTAGACTTGAATCCATGTAAATCGGAAATCAATTGAATAATAAATTTTCGATTTTTCGCCCTAAAATTATGAAATTAATAATATTTATTAATTTGTCATTAATTTTATAAATTTTAAATTTTTTATGCGATTCGTTCATATAACTTGCACGCACAAAGCAATGGACGCTTCGTGTTACCCTTAAGGGGTGTTGTATAATGCGGGCATGCGACGACGAGCAAGGGAGCTCGTCGCCCGTGCGGCACGAATGCAATGAGCAAGGCATGGTGCACGTGCACAAGGCAGCAGCCCTGCCTTATGTCGTGGGCCACGAGCAATGGACGAATGGGCATGGGTGAAGGGCGAGCCAAGGCAGTCGCGTGTGGGCAGCAAGCGAGCTGCGCCACAACGCGCACTGCCTCGCGCAAGAGCGCACAGCCTCGGGCGCAGCGAGCGCAAGCTCGCGTGCCACGAGCGCTGCGCCCAGCGTTGCTCGCGCGCACAGCGAGCGATGTCGCGCGCCCAGCGAGCGATGGCTGGCACGCACAGCGAGCGATGTCGCGCGCCCAGCGAGCGATGGCTCGCACGCACAGCGAGCGATGTCGCGCGCCCAGCGAGCGATGTCGCGCGCCCAGCGAGCGATGTCGCGCGCACAGCGAGCGATGGCTCGCGTGCGACGAGCGCTGGCGCGCGCGCAGCGTGCGATGGCTTGCGATGGAAATGCAGCAGCTATGCGACGAGCGCACGGGCTGCGCGCACATGGCCAGCGATGGCTGTGTGCGAGCGGCCCATGGGCGTGCAATGCGTAGGGTGTTTGCGTTACGATTAGATCGTTTTGAATGTTTAATTTGAAAATTTCAGTTCACGTAATTTTAATTAATTTTAAAATTAATAATTTAAATTATTTTCTTGGATTTTAATTTTGAATATTGTAATTATAATAAATGTTATTTATTCTAATTATTTTACTAAAATTAAAATCATGAATTAATTTAAATAACGACTGAAATTAAATTAAACTTTTTGGATTCAATTATAAATTTATATGAGCTTTAAATTTTAATTAAATTTGTATGTTTCCGGTTAGACTAGAAATACATTTTTATGTTTAAAATTAGTAAAGCATATGAATTTATTGGTTTAAGTGGGAGCGTTTTTTAGTCATAAACTCTTGATTAGGTCTACAAATCCTTAAGGTTAAAACAACTTGATTAAAATTAATAAGGACTGAATAATTGGTAGATTATTGGTGCCCTTGATTAATTACTGCAAATGTTTACGTGATGCATAATGTGTTTTACTAACCAGCTATGTGGGCCATTCATGATAATGAATGGGTGAATGGTATATATATTGTATATGTACTGTTTTGCAGGTTATGAAGTGACTAGTATGGCCCAAATAGGATAGAAAATATGGTCTGCGTACCATTAATTTGAATGTAATTGGTCTAAAGTACCAAAGTTATTTTTCAATTCAAATATGGTCTGCGAACCATCAAATAGTTGTAATTAGTTATAGCTTATCCTATTTGAAGAAAATGGTGCCTCCCACGGAGATTTTCAAGACGGACTTTGAAGTCAAAGCTTCAAGATGAAGTCGGGCCATACTAGATCACAAATATCTTATGCATGTTTTAAGTTATTTATTGCTTTTAAATATGTCTTAAAATGCATGAGATCAAAAGCTTGATTATGTTGCATGATTAAGGATTTTAGTTCACTTAAAATCTAACCAACATAGTAAGAGCCTTAAGTTCCAAACTTAAAAATTGAGTTAAAAGGTGCCATGCCAAAATATACACTTGCTTGGATATCCTTTACATCAATCTAGTAATAGTTTTCGCTCAGCGAGGTGTTACTTATTGGTCCTAAAGGGGCAAGGTACACAAATAATTGTGAGTACATGTTAGTTTTGGTGAAACTCAACGATATAAGTAAGGAGTCCTTTTATGTCGTGGCAAAATCGATAGGTTTACCTAATAAGTTCTTAGACGTACCTATCAACCAAGAATAGTTTCTAGACTATTAGCAAAAGGCTTTTGCTTACCTAAGATGTTCTAGGATTAAGTCGACAAACTGTGCTTAGTTCTTCAATGATTTTAGGATCTTGGAATCATTTTATTCACACCTGCCGGAACACATAACTTGAATAAAATGCTTAATAAACATTGAATTATGCATGTATGCTAGAATTTAAGTTTATTAAGAGAAACTGTGAATGGTTATTTATTTGTTTATTCTTTTCAATTGTAGTTTTTAATATGGCAAACAACAATTCATTCAACATTCGATCAATTCTCGAAAAGGAGAAGTTGAACGGGAAAAACTTCATTGACTGGCAAAGGAACTTGCAAATAGTTCTTATGCAGGAAGAAAAGGAGTATGTCCTAGATGAGGCGATGCCCGAAGCTGCAGGCGACGGGGTCACTCAGGCAGCCCTCAATCGTTGGATTGATGCCAACAAGGATGTGAAATGTCTAATGCTCGCCACCATGAGTGCGGATCTGCAGAAAACGTTCATCAACTCAGATGCTTTCACAATCATCAGTGAGTTGAAGAACATGTTCCAAGATCTGGCTCGAGTCGAAAGATTCGAGACTCATAGGAAAATTCTTGAGACCAAACTTAAGAAAGGCGAGCCCGTAAGTCCACATGTTCTCAAAATGATTGGACTCATTGAGAATATGAGTCGGCTGGATCAGCAATTTTCTCAGGAAATGGCTATAGACACCATCCTCCATTCTATTCATAGCGGGTATGATCAGTTCAAACTGAACTACAGTATGAATAGTCTGGACAAAACGCTCACTGAGCTTCACGGTATGCTGAAGACCGCTGAAAAGACGCTCAAAAGTGATAAGCAGGATGTGCTTATGGTGCGTGGGGGCAAGTTCAAGAAATCTGGAAAGAAGAGGAATGCTAAGAAAGGTGGCAACAAGGCCAGCCCAACTAAGCAAACTGGCGCCAAATCTGCAAAGAGGAAGGTCAGTCAACCCACTTCTGAATCCGAATGCTTCTACTGCAAGAAGAAGGGGCATTGGAAGAGAGATTGCTTGAAGCTAAAGGAAGATCAGAAGAACGGAACAGTCGTTCCATCTTCAGGTATTTTCGTTATAGACTGTATACTTGCTAATTCAACTTCTTGGGTATTAGATACAGGTTGTGGCTCACACTTATGTTCCAATCCACAGGGACTAAGAAGAAGTAGAAAGTTAAGCAAGGGTGAAGTCGACCTACGAGTGGGAAATGGAGCACGGATTGCTGCATTAGCTGTAGGAACTTACTATTTGTCGTTGCCCTCCGGGCTAGTTTTGGAACTGGAAGAATGTTTCCATGTTCCAAGTCTTACTAAAAACATCATTTCAGTTTCTTGCTTAGATGCTAAGGGATTTTCCTTTTTAATAAAAGACAATAGTTGTTCGTTTTATTTTAAAGAGATGTTTTATGGATCTGCTAGATTAGTCGATGGACTTTATTTATTAGATCACGACAAACAAGTATATAACATAAATACCAAAAAGGCCAAAAAGAATGATTCATATCTCACCTATCTGTGGCATTGTCGATTAGGCCATATAAACTTGAAACGCTTAGAAAGTCTTCAAAAGGAAGGAATTCTAGAACCATTTGACTTAGAGGATTATGGTAAATGCGAATCATGTTTACTTGGCAAAATGACAAAGCAACCTTTCTCTAAAGTTGGAGAAAGAGCAAATGAACTATTGGGTTTAATCCATACAGATGTATGTGGACCAATGAGTACAAATGCTAGAGGTGGTTTCAGCTACTTTATCACTTTCACTGATGACTTCAGTAGGTATGGTTATGTCTACCTAATGAAGCATAAGTCTGAATCCTTTGACAAATTCAAGGAATTTCAGAGTGAAGTAGAGAATCAATTAGGCAAGAAGATTAAGGCACTGCGGTCTGATAGAGGCGGTGAATATCTGAGCTATGAATTTGATGACCATCTGAAAGAATGTGGAATTCTATCAGAATTGACTCCTCCTGGAACACCACAATGGAACGGTGTGTCGGAACGGAGGAACAGAACCTTGCTAGACATGGTCAGGTCAATGATGGGTCAGGCCGAACTTCCATTAGAATTTTGGGGACATGCACTAAATACAGCTGCACTCACTATAAATAGAGCTCCGTCTAAAGCTGTCGAAAAGACTCCATACGAATTATGGTTTGGAAAGCCTCCAAATGTGTCTTTTCTTAAGATTTGGGGATGTGAAGTATACGTCAAACGATTAATTTCAGACAAACTTCATCCAAAATCTGACAAATGTATCCTTGTGGGCTATCCAAAGGAAACAAAGGGGTATTACTTCTACAATACATCTGAGAACAAAGTGTTTGTTGCTCGAGATGGTGTCTTTTTGGAGAAAGATCACATTTCCAAAATGACAAGTGGGAGAAAAATAGACCTCGAAGAAATTCGAGTCGAACAACAAACTCTAGAGAATGCTCAAGATGACATTCAGGATGAAACTCAGAGATCTTTAGAAGAATCTGGTGAGAATCATGGTCAATCTAGAAATGTTACCCCGCGTAGATCGCAAAGATATAGATCTCAACCGGAAAGGTACTTAGGTATTTTGACGAACGAGAGCTATGACGTTCTATTACTTGAAAGTGATGAACCTGCGACTTACAAACAAGCTATGACGAGCCCTAGCTCCAAGCAGTGGCAAGAAGCCATGCAATCTGAATTAGACTCCATGTCTGAAAACCAAGTATGGGATTTGGTCGATTTGCCAGATGGCTACCAAGCCATTGGAAGCAAATGGGTTTTCAAACTGAAAAAGGACAAGGATGGGAAACTTGAAGTTTTCAAAGCTAGATTGGTTGCAAAAGGTTACAGGCAAGTCCACGGTGTGGATTACGATGAAACCTTTTCACCAGTTGCAATGCTAAAGTCTATTCGAATAATGTTAGCAATCGCTGCATATTACGATTACGAAATATGGCAGATGGATGTCAAAACTGCTTTCTTAAACGGCGTTTTAACAGAAACTGTGTTTATGACACAGCCTGAAGGTTTTGAGGATCCAAAGAATGCTAAGAAGGTATGCAAGCTAAAGAAATCAATCTACGGATTGAAGCAGGCATCCAGGAGCTGGAATATACGTTTTGATGAAGCAGACAGTGACTTTGGTTTCATCAAGAACGCAGACGAATCTTGTGTATACAAGAAGGTCAGTGGGAGCAAAATTGCTTTCCTAGTATTATATGTCGACGACATATTACTTATCGGAAATGACATTCCTATGTTGAACTCTGTCAAGATTTGGCTTGGGAAATGTTTTTCGATGAAGGATCTAGGAGAAGCACAGTACATATTGGGCATCAAGATTTACAGAGATAGATCTAAAAAGATGATTGGACTTAGTCAAAGCACTTATATCAATAAGGTGCTTGATAGGTTCAAGATGGCGGACTCCAAGCGAGGCTACCTACCCATGTCTCATGGAATGACTCTAAGCAAGACTCAGTGCCCAAAAACACTTGATGAGCGTAGACGAATGAATGGGATTCCATATGCATCATTGATTGGTTCAATAATGTATGCTATGATATGTACACGCCCGGATGTTGCGTACGCACTCAGTGCTACGAGCAGATACCAGTCAGACCCAGGAGAGGCGCATTGGACTGCTGCCAAGAACATTCTGAAGTACCTGAAAAGGCACAAAGATGACTTCCTGGTCTATGGTGGAGATGATGAATTAATTGTTAAAGGCTATACGGACGCAAGTTTCCAAACCGACAAAGATGATTTTAGATCACAGTCTGGGTTTGTCTTCTGCCTCAACGGAGGAGCAGTAAGCTGGAAAAGTGCTAAGCAAAGCACCATTGCGGATTCTACAACTGAAGCGGAGTACATTGCTGCACATGAAGCAGCAAAGGAAGCTATATGGCTAAGGAAGTTCATAGGTGAACTCGGTGTAGTCCCCTCCATTAAAGGACCAATAGCCCTGTATTGTGATAATAACGGAGCTATTGCACAGGCAAAAGAGCCTAGACACCACCAGAGAGTCAAGCATGTACTTCGTAGATTTCACCTTCTACGAGAGTTCGTTGAAAGAAAAGAAGTCGAGATAAGCAAAATTGGAACTGATGACAACATATCAGATCCATTAACTAAACCTCTGCCGCAGGCGAAGCACAACTCGCACACTGCAGCTTTGGGAATCAAGCATATTGGAGAATGGCTTTGATGTCTCTGTTTAATGTTTTAAGGTTTTAGAGTTTAAATCTTTGTAAAACATTATTGGTTAATCATTCACAATAAATGAAAAGAATTCATTTTTCCATTTAATTTGTGGTTTATTAAATGATGAGTCCCTTCAATTTGACGATATATTCAAGATAGACTGTCAGGACCAGTCCTGTGACTAAGAAATGTCTATCAAGTGAACTTGAATGTCAAAGGTTGAAAATGGTCCCTAATCGAAGTTTTCTATAAAATTGGACGCATAGAAAACGTTAGACGATTAGAATGCAAGATGACTAGTAGTTCTGTTTCTTAAACTATGTGGACATGGCAATGTCATAATCATTTGCATAGATACTTACTTTGGGAAGACTAGTATCGGACAAGACCTATGAAACTTTACTGTAAGAGATGAAAGTCTGTCATAAGTAAATTTCATTAAATTATTAGACACTAAATCCTCAATACCTGAGTGATTTGAGATTACTTGTTTGAGAACTGGTTGCTTTGACGTTGACCAACCGTCGCACCGTAAAAGGAGGCTATAAAGGCAACGCTCAGGTAATCACCTATCAAACGAAGTCTAATCTCAAGATTGCAAGATTGGGATTGTCCTCCCATAAATCGGGATGAGATGCTTAAAAGTTGTACAAGGCCACTCGGAGAGCTAGAAACTGTGAAATGCATGGCCGTGCTCGGATGAATCATAGGCTATGATTATCTGTTTATTTGATCAGTTGAACTCTGAAACCGAGGAACACCTCTGGACATAACAAGGATGACAACTCTTACCTTATGTTCAAGAGCAAGCATCGAGCGACAAAGGAATTAGAAAATGCACACTTGTCCCTAAGGACAAGTGGGAGACTGAAGGAAATAATGCCCTTGGTCCAAGTATGCATTCTATGTTAAGTCTAATAAATGCGGTTCAGTATTAATTAACAAGTTAATAATTCAGTGAGATCAAGTGAGCTGAATGCCTAGCTAGAGGCCGCTTCAGTTCAAGTGGAATTAATGATATTAATCCACAGCTTACTCTTGACTGAACCCGTAGGGTCACACAAATAGTACGTAAACGGATCAAGTATTTAATGGCATTAAATACTCTATCTATGGATATTCGGAACCGAGGGATCTTGGTTTCAGTGGGAGCTGAGATCGTCACAGGCAAGAAATGAATACTCCGGAAACGATGATATTACCGGAAACGGAAATATGGATCGTATCGGAAATATAAATATTATCCAAGTCGTAGATGTTGCCGGAAACGGAAACATGGCACGTATCGGAAAATATTATCGGAAATGGAAATATTACCAGAATCGGAAATATTGCCGGAAACGGAAATATTGTCAGAATCGGAAATATTACCGGAATCGGAAAATAATTCCGGAAACGGAAATATTAAATATTTGTTCGAAACGGAAATTAATTCCGGAATCGGAAATGTTAAATATTGTTCGTATCGGAAATGAATTCCGGAATCGGAAATTTAATCGGAAGCGTATCGTACGAATAAAGCATCGGACGAGGCCTGCCGGACGAGGCCCAGCACGAAGCCAGGCCATCGCCCAGCAAGCCAAGCGCGCCGCACAAACAGCCACGCCAGGCCCAGCGCAAGGCCAGGCCCAGCAGGCCGTGGCAGCGCGCACAGCGCGCGCAGCGCGCGCGGGAGCTGCGTGGGCTTGCAGCTCGCGCAGGCCTCGCTGCGTGGGCTGCTGCTCGTGCGCACGCATGGGCGGCCCATCGTGGCTGCCGTGTGTGCGTGTGTAAGTGTTTGTGTTCGTGCACGTTTCCTAAAACGTGCAGAGTTCGGTTAATGATTAAATTCCTAATTCTATTTGATAAATTAATTAAATTAGAGTTCTTTTAGGATTCTAGGTTTAATCAATTTGTATCTGAATAGGATTCCAA
The DNA here is from genome assembly GCF_020520425.1 of Spinacia oleracea. Classification (NCBI taxonomy): domain Eukaryota; kingdom Viridiplantae; phylum Streptophyta; class Magnoliopsida; order Caryophyllales; family Amaranthaceae; genus Spinacia; species Spinacia oleracea. The sequence goes on from NC_079490.1 coordinate 110,291,065, forward strand.
TTCCCTTTCCATACCCCTATAAATATGTGGCCTGGGTTCACAATTTATAACGAGTTTAAAAGTATTCAAAGTGAGTTTTTGAGAAAAAAATTCAGCCACACATCTTGCTCAAAAGTGCCGAAAATTCTAGTACCTTAAGGGCGATTCTAGTTGGTCAATCTTAAGGCGGATCCGGACGTGCTGTGGACTATCTACGGAGGGACGACACTTGGAGTCCTAAAGACTTGTTCTTGTTCGGTTCGGGCGCAGCTAGGGAGGGCACGCAACAAAGAGTATGCATCTAAATTATGCTATATGATTATGTGTAAATAATATGTAATCCTGGGTTAATGGTTGTTTCCGCATGATTTATGTAATATCATATGTATCATAACCTAACAAAAATATCGCTTTTGCCTCAATTAAATGGGGGCTAGCGCGAGCGTCCATGACCTCTAAAGTACTCGACTTGACCCTCCCTAAAGCAAACTAACTCACTTAAAGACCTTCTTTCACCACTAGACATAGTCGTTCGCTTAAAGACCTTCTTTCACCACTATACACAGTCATAATCGCCAACAAGTAGTAAAGGCAGTAAGCTTGCAATAAAGAGGATTGTTCTACGGCATCGCCCCATCGTTCCTTCGAACTCAGGGCACCCGTTCATGGTAATTCAAATGCTTGCGAATCCCCTTTGAAAAAAAAATCAGACATTGTCAATAGGACTTGGCACTTAACCAAGGCCCACCCTACTCAGACATATGACACGGGCATCTAAAATCGAAATCAGAAAGCATCATTAATGAGAAGACATAACAACAACTGGGGGCTAAAAATTGAAATGAAAGAGCTAGGGAAAGAACTAAGTATACCTTGACCTTTTGTGCAGACATACACCAAGTAAATCTAAGTCAATTTGAAAACGGTTTATATTCCCGCAATCCTGGAAAAGATGGCCCTAAAAGCCTAAAACATGTGCCACACGGGCACAAGTAATACCTTGACGTCTGCACCCTGGCTTCCAGCAAATCCTTAGACAGCATTCCAAAAAAACGTAACAGTATTTTGATTTACTCATGTAATCCTGTACGAACCCTTCTATAAGTCAACTTACTTAGGACACCTCGGATTGTACACAGTAGGACTCGGATTTCAAATAATTTTCAAAGACTTCTTCGAACATAATAAAGTGTCGTTGGTTTAAGCTAAGTATGCGTTTATCTCGATGTTGCAAGTGAGTCAAAAAGATTTCTAAATATGATTATGGGTAAAGAAAGGCACCTAGCTTTTGGTCAAGGCACACTTCAACATGTGACTACCTTGACCATGGCAATGTCGCACAATACGACATTTACAAGAGAAGTAGCAAATCACTACTCGAACGTACCTCACGCTAAACGAGTCTGGTTCAAACTATTCATGATCCATGTCACCATGAATGCATAAAAACGTATGCCAAGCATTATAGCACCAAGCCAATCCCGTAGCTACAATTGGGGGCTTGAGAAAAACACTCTAAAAATGCTCGAAATGACGATTTTATCGCAAATTCTCGACGCTAATGCTATACATAGGTCATAGGGGCACAATCCTAAGGTTTAATCGTGTAAAACGAACCTTAGAATGATTACAACCCCTCCCAAATTCTAAGCACTACTTAGAATATATAAAGTCACCCCACTAACAAGGGAAATTGAAAATCGCGAGTCACCAAAACTCCGATGAAACTACTGCACATAACGCTCGCCCTATAAGCGCCGGTTACATAGTCTACGTCGTTCCAAAGCAAAAGCGAAAGAAAAATCAAGGATAAAAACTGTCAAGTTATACCCAGAAATCATTTTCAACGCCCAGAGCTGGGCGCCGATATCTTTAACGCCCCAGCCTGGGCGCTGAATCTCTTTGCTTGCCAAATTTTGCCCAGATATTAAAAAAACAAAAAAAAACATCTATGAATCCTCGCATCGAACGAAGTAATAAGCCGTGCACACCCACGCAGAAGGAGCTACACTTGTTCGAGCACCTGAACGAGGCGGGATGAAGTACTCCAATGCAAAAAATAATAATGATATCCCAACACCTGGAGGAATGTTCTAATACATGCTGTTAGGCCACACAAGCCTACGTCGCACCATAAGTTCAACCATCCCACGGTACAAGCCTAAAAAAAAAAAGAGTAAGGCATATTGCACTAATACGGGCACGACCAAGAGCATGTGTAAAAGAGGCAAAGACTACCTATCGCCCAAATTCAAAATGCAAGCCACACGACTTCTACATTAAGGATTAAAGGTAGCGAAATATTACCTACCACGGAAGGGATAGCTCGCAACTACACGAGCGGAACCCCAAGGCATCTTTCTCGAAAGAACCTACAAAATCGTACGCCAAAAGGAAGCATCCCAACATGCATACTTGGGGGCTTCAAGCTACGAAACGACCATAGCAAAAATAAAAAAATCTCGAAGTAAATGTTTGAACGATCGAAAGGGCACGATGCTTGAGCCCACTTCATGAATGGTCCTAAACCCTATCAAGCTTCTAAGCAAACTATTCAATAACAGTCATTGCTCAAAAAAAAAAGAGAATGATTCAAGCGAACTGATTAATGGACCGCACGCAACGGCCATTCTATGAACGCTCGTTCACACATACATCATTTTAAGTATCAAACATTCACGAACGCGTTCAAAAGGAAAAAATATATACGTTCAAAATAACAACAAGAGGCCAACTGTGTCATCAAAATACCGGCCCAAACAACATTTTCAACGCCCCACCTAGGCGTTAATTATTTCTGACGCCCAGGCCTGGGCGCCGAAAATGAGCCCAGGCCCAAAAACAGCTCTGACTTCTATAGGGCCTTGCCGTATCCGTTCGACTCGAAAGTTACCGATTTCTTTACTGAAAGTCGCACCTCACGGCTTTGTTAAAAGTAGCACACCACTACAAAGATCGCTCGCACTTACGAGCACAATCCCAAACACGATCAAGGACATTACAAAATGCGTATCCCCAAGGAACCTCTTTGACAAGAAATGACCGTCAAGCACGAGTGCTTGGGGGCTCGAAAGAAAATATATTATGCAAAGTTAAAACAATATTCCCAAACTACGCTGTACGAAGTCCCGTGTTTGGATGTCTCAAAAGATAAAATCGGTTTACGACCTCAAGACAAAGGTCGCCGTTGATACTTATACATGGTCCCCCAATCAAGGACCCAGGCAGTGGCAAAATTGAGCCGTAAGGACTAGCTCAAAACCATGAAGGAAGATGACCATAAGACAATGGTCCGTCTAAGCACGTTGTCAACCCACATTCAGGTTGTAACTAAATCCGAGCATCCCTCGAAAGAAAATAAATTCTTCAAAAAACAAAAACAGGCTCTCCCACCTTCAGCGGGCGGGGTCTGCGTCACTAACCGTGCAGGTCCTCAGTCTTCGAAAATGCAAAAGAAAATAGAATCTTCAAAACAAAGCAAAAAACAGGCTCGCCATCTTCAGTCGGCGGGGTCTACGTCACTAACCGCGTAGATCCTTATTTTCAAAACTTCAAAATAGATTCGTCCACTTCTATTGGACGGGGTGTCCACCCTTAGCGGACAGGCTCGCCATCTTTAGCCGGCGGGGTCTACGTCACAAACCGCGTAGGTCCTTATTTTCAAAAAAAAAAACAAACAAACTTCAAAACAAATTCGTCCACTTCTTTCGGACTGGGCGTCCACCCTTAGCGGACAGGCTCGCCATCTTTAGCCGGCGGGGTCTGCGCCACTAACCGCGCAAGTCCTTAGTCGCTGCAGCGATAACTTTTTCTGGTTTTCCCTTTTTCCAAAAATTAAAGGATTGGTTTTCCGTTTTTCCAAAAAAGAACGATGTGAGTAGTTTTCCTTTTTTCCATAAATTAAAGGATTGGTTTTCCGTTTTTCCAAAAAAGAACGATGTGAGTAGTTTTCCTTTTTTCAAAAAATTAAAGGATTGGTTTTCCGTTTTTCCAAAAAAGAACGATGTGAGTAGTTTTTCTTTTTTCTAAAAATTAAAGGATTGGTTTTCCGTTTTTCCAAAAAAAAGCGATGTGAGTGGTTCTCCCTTTTTTCAAAAATTAAAGGATTGGTTTTCCGTTTTTCCGAAAAAGAACGATGTGCTGGATTTTCCTTCGTTTTACGTCCCATAAAAACAAGGGGGTTTTCTCGTTTAGCTAACCCTGAAAATGAGAATCTTTAAAAACATTTTTACCTCGTGATTAGGCTTGGCCCGGCCCAATTAAACTTTATAGCTTTGATTTCGAAAACATCTGTAGCTACTCCCAATGACAAAGTGAGGGAGTTTCTACGCATCTTTAGATACTTCCAATGACAAAGTGAGGGAGTTTCTATACTATTCGTTGATAAATCCCAATGACACATGAGGGATATATCGACACTTCAAGTGATGATCCTTAAGTCAAATGTTATCACTCGGGGGCTCGTGAGACCCTCGCAAAACAAGTCACATACACTATGGCTTGTGTGACGCACTCCGTCCAGTACTTTGACCATCGTCTCATCCCGAGACTCATTCAAAGTGGGGGATAACTGTAGACACCTACTTTTGTCCCCATTCCCGAAAGGGAAGGTTCGATGATGAGAACATAAATCTCCACTTGGCAACGCATCTCCTATAAAATAACGAATCTCGATCACCCTTTTCATTTCACCCGAACCTGCTATTTATAGAAACCTGCTAAAAATAGTAACTGCCATAATAGGTAGTTGTTAAAAGTGGCAAGTCATAAAAGATAGAAACCTGTCAGAATCAGGTGTTGCACTCCAACATAAATCCTAAAAGAGATAGAATTTGCAAGAGGAATCCTATTCCTAATATGATTCAAAAATAAGAGTTACGTATTAATTAAAATCCTAACGAGCCTAGATTTCGTAACGGGCCCAGACGCATTCCGTCATAAAGTTAATACGCGCTAAAAGACTCGAATAAGTCTCAAACACTCCGGATTCTAAGAGTCCAAATCTGACAAAGAAAACGGCTCAGACCCTATTTTCAACGCCTGGCTCTGGGCGCCGAAATCTTCGGCGCCCAGCCCTGGGCGCTGAAATTACCTGGGATGTGTTCTTTCCTAATTCTTCGTGGATTAGAGCTCTAAAATTCTATCTTTCCACGAACTCTTTTCTATAAATATAGCCCCAAATTCGACGTGAACACAACACACAATTCATATTCTGAGTATTGACTCCTACCCTTAGGCCTAAGCCTCACGCTGCGAAATTGATCCCACGTTCTGTCGCAATCGATCCAAAAATCGAACAGAACGTATCCTGTCCCTTGTAGCTGAAGAATTAGGCCCGTAACTTGAGATTCGTTAAATAAAAGGAGAAATAGCAAAGCCAAAGTGGTTAGTTTTCTGAGAACCGTGACGCACCTCTCAAGGGTGCGTCGTAATGTGTCCCTCCGCATGATTTAATTGCTTTCCTCGCCCTTTTATAAATTGTTAAACTATTAAATCTGATTGTTCTATCACGCCTAATAAAGATAATATTTTGGGAAATTGAACTATCATGCTAGGTCCCTTAAAACAATCTAAATCAGATAATCGCGATCGATCTAGTATTATGTGTTGCATATTGTTAAAATCAACTCAGATTAGTTTAATAGTTAACGTATGTCCCTTCAATTATTTATGCTGAGCTAGTAAGGATATCCTGCCTCTGGAGTTATCGAAGAGCGAGTACTCCTCTCGGTAGTTACATCCCCCGAACCCTCAATCTCTACCTTGCGGGTGTATGTTGAGAGATCCCCACACCAGGGATCACAAGGGAACCTATGGCCGTCGTGGTCAAACATAATTTCACTCCCTTTATGTCACGATAACCGGGTTTTGTCAGTTTTTCTCATTGTCGTTAAAAATTGAATGGCGACTCCTATATTACTAGTCAATTGGGTGTAAACTCACAGGAAATCCAATTACACTTGATTTGACAAAAAGAAACGTCACACCCACGAGGGACGAGGTCACGCATTAGCCTCGCGCTTTTTCGGCCCCCTCGCAGAATGGACATAAGAGAATTGAAAACGGGAAAGATTCACAAGCACTACATGATAAGCGTTGAATTCACAAATAGCTCCAACCATCTCCCGACATGCGAGCAATTTCCCTAAGCTTCAAGGATGAACTCCCGTTCTACCCTATCATACCCGGGGTAAATCAAAGTCCTAATTCAACTACATAATCAAGTTTAGGTCTTTAATCCCTTTCCCACCCAACTAGACTACTCCAAGCAATCATGGAACACTTAATTGATCAAGTTAAATGCAACATGTATTGGAAATGCCTAAACATGTAATAATTTAATCACGAAAATCCCTAATTTCCAATCACAAACACCCAAACCAATCAATTTTGAGTTTTCACCAAACCCTAGTCAATAAATTACTCAATCAACATAAAAACACAAAATTTATAGAAATTAACAACTAGAAACATGGTTCTAAACAATAATAACAACTAATCTAAACACGAATCATTAAGCTAAACAAAAACAATTAAGCTAATTAAAACAATAAATGAAAACAATAAATAAGGAGAGAGAGTAAGAAATTGCTCATTGATTAATTGGTTGATCATTCCATACAAGTTGTCACCCTTGAATTTCAAAAGCCCCAAGTTTTCATTGATTTTCCCTCACTTTCTCTCACCAAAAACTAAGCTTAAACTCTAAACCCTAAGAAAAAGACTAATTATGTACATTGTTTTTTGATCCCCTTAACCTAAATTATAGGTATTTATACTCCCTCCAATTGAAAAGGGAAAGAAAAATAAAAGAAAAGAAAAGAGAAATAAAAAGGGAGTAAGAAAGGACAAAAAGGAAAAGTAAAAAATAAAAGAGAAAATAAAAAAAGGAAAGGAAAAGAGAATATAACAAAATGGAAACTCCTCCCTCAAAATCAATCAGACCCACCCAATTACTTCTTCTTCGTAACTCCTTTTCTTCGCCCCATCGATTTCGCTGCTCCCCTTTAGCATTCATCACCATCAGCGATCGTCATCGATCAACCATCCTCACCGTTGATCTTCTATCAACGCATCATCATTCAATTAATCACCATTCATCTTCATCAATCAACAATCATCACCATTAATCGCTGCCATTAATCGTAAAGCTTCAATCGCATCCCTTAATTAAACAATGTACGGCGGCGAGTCGAGCGGCCAACAACCACGAGCGCAGCCACGTGACCTCATTAATTCCGTACCAATTTGAGCGCTAAATAGGTTCGGACGAACACTTGTGAGGTTCGGGCGAAATTTTGTCAGTTTGGGCGAACTCCATTGAGGTTTGACCGAACCTCGTACAATCAGGAACTCTAAATTTTCGGTTTGGTCGAACTACGTTACGGGTTCGGTCGAACCCATTTACTCTTTTTTTCTCTGTCGATTTTGGTTGTTTGGTGCAATTTTTGGTCTTAAAATGTTGCGGTTGATGTTGTTTGTTGGCTGTGCTTGATGTTGTTGTTAGCAGGGAGGTGGTGAGAATTAGTTGTTGTGTTTACTGGTGTTGAACCGGAGCAGCGGTGGCTGCTTGCGATGTTGGAGGTGGATAATGTTGTTGGTGTTGTCATTGCTGTGATATTGGGCGAGGAAGGAGAGTGTGGTGATTGTGGTGGGTTTGAGGTGACAAGACAGCTGCAGTGCTGGTGAGGAAGGGCAGCCAGCAAGGAGGGGGTGATGTGAGGGGTGGTGTAGGATAGAGAAATAAGGTAGTGTAGGATAGGATATGGTGTGCACAGTGGGTTTGGTTTGTCACTAGAAGGCAGCAGTCAACAGCTCGAGGCCCATGTGACAAAGCCCAAACTTCATTCCTCTCGTTCCTTGACAAGGTAACACAATTTAGCCCGGCCTTAAACTTGTACTCCGATATTCCATACAACACGCACCTACACAATTAAAATAAAAGACGAGGGGAGAAACAAATAAAAGTAAAACAAAGATAAATATAAAACATAATATTAATACTAAATGATACTAATAATAAATAGAAATAACTATAAAATTAAATAGAAAATTAATAACGAAACTAAACTAAGATAAAAATATTAAAACAAAAGAAAACAAATATATTACGAAATTTAGACCTAAAAGCAAAGAAATATCACTAATTACGCTAATTAAGCTACAAAATATAAAATAAAATAAATAAAGGCTAAAATGATAAAATTAGATAAATATATAATAAAATAAGCTAGAAAAATACCTAAAAACTACCCCTAGGAGTGACAGAGTGACATAAATGTCACTCATCAAACTCCCCCAAGCTAAGTTTTTGCTTGTCCTCAAGCAAAACAAAATGAAAAACGGGGAGAGAATGAGATTTATTCAAACAAAAAGAAAATCAAGAAAATCAAGGATGAGACTATACACTAACTCACTGTCGTAGGAATCACGGTTGCATTTAAGCACATGCAACAAGCTCTTTAAACCCCTAAATCGCTCTAGAGGGCGAGTGAGATCTCGCAAGGGTTTCCCACAAGATTAACCCATAACTCTTATTTAGCACAATTAAGACATTTCACCCAAAGTCATCTCATCAAGTATGGTTCACCAAACACGGTCGATTCAAACAAGCTTTCAAAGCATAACCAACATCAAGATGCATCCACAAGTTAGGAATATAGGGGATAGACTAATCTAAGGTGCAAGAGAATCACAATCAAAGCATCGAATCATCAATTAGGTCCACTAAGGCGTCGAAAAGTAAAAAATTATTCTCAAATGGATAAATATGATCATGACCACCTAAAATGCACGTTGACTCCCCCAAACTTGACTTTTGGTAAGAGAATCTTGGATTGTAAGATTAAGGAACTTGAGTAATGGGTCTAGAGTCTCGATTCTTGAGCCGCAATGACATTCATCATCACTAGGAAAACTTTCCTTAATAAATCTTCAAGCTCCCACTCAATCATCTAAACTAACCCACTTTCTCAAGGACTTGTGGTATTTACCACTTATTAACACTTTTTTTCTTTTTGTAAATTTTAATACGCTTATTATGCCTTGTGGGCTCATTGGCGCCACTTATTGACTCGAACTTGACACTTAGGATTTCGCCTTGTGGGCTCATTGGCTCACTTATTGGACTCAAAACATAAATCACAATATTTTTGTTCTTTTTACAATCCTTTTAACTCTTAGCATAGATTATTCGAGGGAATGAAGTGCACCAAAGGGAATTAAGGTAGCAAAGAACATCCAAAAGAGAACAAAATTAACTCTTTTCAAACCAAAGCTTATCATTTAGAATCATCGAAAACTTTTTCAAGTAGAGACTCTAGCAACAAAGATTAAGCTATCCCTAATCGCCCTAACTCATACATGCAATTATCCAACGGAAATAAATCTACTCAATTATCCAAATGACAAGCAAAGAAATCCACATTAGAAATCATCAAGATTCTTTCTTTGGACAAGCAAATCATTTTTTGTGCTTTTAATCAATCACTTGAGGCTTTTTTTGGATTTTCTAAGATTTTTTTCGATGTTTTTGATTTTTTTCAAAAGTTTGAAAGAAAAAGATAAATAAAAAGAAATAAATAAAGAAAATATTTTTGGATTTTGAATTTTATAAAGAAAAAGAAAATAAAAAAACGAAAAGAATGAAGCCTCCCCCAAGCTAGCGAAAAACTATCCCCCCAAGCTAGAATCAAGCATTGTCCTCAATGCTTGAAACGAACAAAGACTCAAGGGAAAGGGGGGGGGGGGGGGGGAAGAAAACACACATTCAACAATATGCATAGTTCCGCAAATCACAATAAATTAGAGAAAGAGAAATGGAAGCAACCAAATCAACAATTTCAACCATCCAACCTCATGCCCCAACAAGCCATATGCCCAATCAACACATGGAGTAATGAAAAAAAGGGAGAGGAGAGACACTACCGGATAGTAGGTGGGTGTAAATACCCGCAAATGATCAAATGTGTCCATTTGTAGTCAACTTTCTCCAAAATCGTGTTTTGCTTTCCTTATGATATCGCAAATGTATCTTTATTCCAATTATGTACCTAAACCAAGATCAAGAAAAAAGAAAATAAGTAAAAATAAAATGAAAGCAATTAAACACGGGTTACTTCCCGAGAAAGGCTAGTTTAAGGTCCCAAGCATGACTTTTCTAGTAAATAACAATTCAAAGATCGCAATAACTTGTCAAATGCACTAGAACACATTTCACAAGATATTAAGTATGCAATGACAAGATGCAACATGTGCATAAAGTACATTGCAACTCTATGCCAATGAGGAGAAGGATGCCTAAAAGAAGAGGGATCAAAAGAAAAAATAACAAAAGAAGAAAAATAAGAATCAAAATAAGGAAATGAAAAAGGAATAGGCAAACTCTCCTCAAGAAACTCTTTTTGGTTGGCAAATGTACATTCACCCTCAATTAGAATCGAATTGAGCACTTGAAAACAAAAAGGAGGAAAGAGCTTTTCATCACCATCATCGAGGCACTCATTCAAGTAGGAATGAGTAGGAATGTAATCCCCAATACTCAATTCCTCAATGTCATGCATCATAGGTGGGAATTTAGCTTCAAATTCATCACTTCTCCATGAAGCATCCCGAATGGACTCATTTAGAATAGAGACATCTCCCATTCCTTTTACAAAAGTTCGGGATGCAACCTCAAAGTCCTTAATAAAATAATCCATTTTAAGGCCTTCTTGGCAATCCAAGTGAGCTATAAAAAGACGAAACTTGGACAATGAAATGACCGACTCGGATTGCAAAGCATTAAGAAACTCATTGTGGAGAAGCTCATGGTGGAGAGACGTGAAATCATCAAGTGTACACGATTCATCATTTTGAGGGATAGGGATAGTTGCCATTTTTTAAGGAATTTTCAAAATAAAACGAACAAAACAAATAACTATGCACAAAGACTTAGACTCATCTAACTAACACAAACTAATGCAACCGTAGTCCCCGGCAACGGCGCCATTTTGATCTAGGTATAAACTAGGTTGTTACTAGTCTCTCCTAATCAAACAAATTACCTAAACTGACCGCTAAACACAAGTAAAGCGGTAAGCAAGTGTCGAAATCCACAAGGACTAAGGTGCGCTAATTTATGCTAATCGAACAACAAGCTAGGTCGAAACGGGGTTTTGGAAAGTCAACTAACTAACTAAAACTAAATCAACTAAACTAAGAAACCAAAAGCAAACGAGATTAGGGAATGGGTCAAACACCAACAAATCATGGAATGGACATAAAAGAATTGAAAACGGGGGAGATTAACAAGCACTACATGATAAGCGTTGAATTCACAATTAGCTCCAACCATCTCCCGATGTGCGAACAATTTCCCTAAGAATCAAGGACGAACTCCCGTTCTACCCTATCATACCCGGGGTAAGTCCTAATTCAACCAAATAGTCAAGTTTAGGTCTTTAATCCCTTTCCAACCCAACTAGATTACTCCAAGCAATCATGAAACACTTAATTAATCAAGTTAAATGCAACATGTAATGGAAATGCTTAATCATATAATAATTTAATCATGAAAACCCCTAATTTCCAATCACAAACACCCAAACCAATCAATGTTGAGTTTTCACCAAACCCTAACCAATAAACTACTCCATAATCATAAAAAATAGATATTTAAAGAAATTAACAACTAAAAACATGATTCTAAACAATAATAAAAACTAATCTAAATATGAATCGTTAAAATAAACAAAAATAACTAAACGAATTAAAACGATAAATAAATCAATAAATAAATAAAGAAATAAATGAGAGAGAGATAGAAATTTGGGCGCTCAGATAACAGAAACAGTAGCTACTGAAGTTCTTATGCGCTCGGGTAACAGAATGCGCTCGCACTCGCACAAGCAAGGTTGTGCGCCCACACAGCCCCTGCTCTCGTGCTGCTGCTTTGCTGCTCGCTTCTGCTCGTGTGTAGCTTCTGTATTGGACATTCCTAGCTGCTGTTACAATGGATATGGAGCTGATGTTCTCGTGTATGGAGCTAGCTTGTGTGCAACAGCTCGTGTTGTTGCTATGGCTGCTGTTGTTGTTCGTGTTGTTGCTATGGCTGCTGTTGTTGTTCGTGTTGTTGCTATGGCTGCTGTTGCTGTTCGTGTGCAGCAACTCGTGTAATGCTGCAGGGCTGTAGCTGCTATGAATCTTCTACAAGGCTCGTGTACAACAGCTATGTGGTTTGTCTCTCCACAAAGATGTTGTGTCGCTGCACAATGCAAAGTATCATATAGCAAATCAGAAAATCGTAAAGCACGTTATTAAAAATCGAAAATCATATTATTAATTCGTCTAACATTTTTACAAATCGTAAAACATATTACTCGTCGACAAGCATAATGACACATTATTTAACACGTTAATACTCAAAACAATCCTTACGCAATGAAAATGAGCACAAAGAGCACGTTTAGAGCAAAAACGACTAAAATATACGCAAGACGAGAAAATATTATGATTAATGCAAAAATGCGATAAACGAACGTAACTAAAATCGATAAAACTAGGAAAATTTGATTCTAAAAATACAACATTTAAGTGATCTGCTTAAAAAGGGCTAACTATCTGTTTAACTAAGAATAACACAACCTTTTAGACGTGTCTTCTTTTAAAGGGCTCCCCTCAGAAATGACTTGCTACAATAGGTAATATGAAAACCAACCTCACAAATTAAACATTTTTTCTTTATATAATTAACAAGAAGATTAAAAAATATTGTAGCATATTACCTACTTTAGCAAGTTATTATAGATGTGATCCTTTTAAAAGAAGATAGGTCCAAAAGGTTGTGTTATTCTTAGATAAACATAAAGTACGTCAGCCCTTTTTAAGTAGATCGCTTAAAGGTTGTATTATTAGAATCAATTTCTCCATAAAATTAAGCAAAAATAGTAATAAAATGCTAATAAACTGAACTAAAATCCTAAGCTAAGATCGACATAAATGCCGCTCATCAGAAGCACGGAGGAAAGAGACCTAAATGTCCATGAATTGATTCAATCAATGAATGGGCTTAAGGTTGATCTTCATAACAGATGTTTCAGGCAAGAAGTCCAAGAAACACATGTTCAAGTCCTTCGCTCCAAACAAAGAGTTGGTAAACCACTTAGGGATCATGTGAACTATATGTTATCATTGTTTGAACACTTGAGTCTGTTGGGTTCGCCAATAAGCAAAAAGATGGATGTCTCCATCTTGCTCAACTCACTTCATGATGGATTTAAACGCCTCAAGCTATTCTATATGAGTGAACCAAGAAATGAAACAGTTGGTGAGTTTATTCGGCTTGTCAAAAATGCTGAAATAGTACTCGACTGTGAAGCCAAAGATTTACTCAAGTCTAAAGGGCGATCTTTCAAGAAAGGTGGAAAGTCCAAGGGCAATGCTGAGTCAGTTCCCAGAAAGAAGACAAAGCAGGAAAAATCCACATCAAGCTGTCTCTATTCTGATGGAATTGGCCATTACAAAAGAGAATGCCCCAAATATAAGAAAGATCAGAAGAACGGAACTGTCGTTCTATCTCCAGGTATTTTCGTTATAGACTGTATACTTGCTAATTAAAATTCTTGGGTATTAGATACAGGTTGTGGCTCAAACTTATGTTCCAATCCACAGGGAGTAATAAGAAGTAGAAGGTTAAGCAAGGGTGAAGTCGACCTACGAGTGGGAAATGGAGCAAGGATTGCTGCATTAGCTGTAGGAACTTATTATTTGTCGTTTCCCTCTGGGCCATTTTTGGAACTGGAAGAATCTTTCCATGTTCCAAGTCTTACTAAAAACATCATTTCTATTTCTTGATTAGATGCTAAGGGGTTTAACTTTTAAATAAAAGACAATAGTTGCTCGTTTTATTTTAAAAAGATGTTTTATGGATCTGCTAAATTAGTCAATGGACTTTATGTACTAGATCACGACAAACAAGTTTATAACATAAATACCAAAAAGGCCAAAATGGATGATTCAGATCTCCCCTATCTGGCATTGTCGATTAGGCCATATTAACATGAAACACAAAGAAAAACTTCAGAAAGAAGGAATTCTAGAACAATTTGACTTAGAGGATTTTGGTAAATGCGAATCATGCTTACTTGGAAAATGACAAAGCAACCTTTCTCCAAAGTTGGAGAAAGAGCAAATGATCTATTACGATTAATACATACAGATGAATGTGGACCAATGAGTTCAAATGCTAGAGGTGGTTTCAGCTACTTTATTACTTTCACTGATGATTTCAGTAGACTTGGTTATGTCCACCTAATAAAGCATAAGTCTGAGTCCTTTGACAAATTCAGGAATTTCATAATGAAGTAGAGAACAAACTAGGCAAGAAGATTAAAGCACTGCGGTCTGATAGAGGCGGTGAATATCTGAGCTATGAATTTGATGACCATCTAAAAGATTGTGGAATCTTATCATAATTGACTCCTCCTAGAACACCTCAATGGAACAGTGTGTAAGAACGGAGGAACAAGACCTTTTTAGACATGGTTCGATCAATGATGGGTCAGGCCGAACTTCCAATAGAATTTTGGGGGCATGCACTAAACACAGTGATGAGCGACATTTATGTCGCTCTTAGCTTAGGATTTTATGTTAGTTTTTATACTTTTTTTATAGTTTTTATAGCTTTTTGTGTGAATTTTATAAGTTTCGTTCCATCTTGTGCTTTATAGGTGATTATGATGAAAACTGATGGAAAACAAATACAATCAAGCAAAAACAGGGCTTGTGCGATCGAGTGATAGTTTGTGCGCCCGAACAGAGGAGTGCAAATGGGCACAAGGAATATCCAGTCATGTGCGATCGAACGTGCTCTGTTGTTCGGTCGCACAAGATTTATTTTTGGAGTCAGAATGTCTCTAATTTAGGATGCGACCGCAGAGCCTACTATTCGACAGCACAGGTTTTGTGCGATCGAATGTGCTCTGTTGTTCGGTCGCACAGGTTTGGTTTTTGGAGGTAGAACGTCCCTAATTTGGGATGCGATCGCACAAGGTTATCAACTCGACCGCACAAGAGTTGTGCGCCCACACAAGGCCTTCCGTTCGAGCGAATCATGCTGTAGAGGAATTATGAGCCAAAGAAACCCCATTCGACCGAACAGGGCTCTTCGTTCGATCGCACATGACGAAGGAAATGTTCTTCGCTCCCTTCGCTCGCACAGGACCCAGTGTTTGCTCGAATGACTCTTTTACGTTCGGTCGCACAAAAGGTCTGTGCGACCGAATGGCTGCGCGGGCTGCTCTTATTCGAATTTTGGCTTCTATTTGGGGAAACTTATAAATAGATTTTTCGATTATTTTGTTAAGAGTAGAATTTTAGTTGATAATTTTAGATTCTCAAAGTTAGTTTTTCAGCATTTTCTAGAGAGAGAAACTCTCCTCCATTGAAGCATCAATTTGTAATTCTCTAAACTCTTCTTCTAATTTTGTGCAATTCAATTCAATTTCTTAATTCTTGCTTTTGTTGTGATTGTTGATAGTTCTATAATTCCATCAATTCTTGAATTCTTCTTGATTTTACTTTAGTTATTTTGATGCTTAATTCTCTTGTTGATTGTTCAATAGATTGTTCAATAGATTGTTCTAGTCTTTGATTCTCTCTTCCTAATCCTTCAATTTCATGCTTGCTAGTGTAGAATTAATGGATTTCTTGATTTCTAGAATGGCTATTCAGTAGATTTAGGTTAGGCAAAGGGGAGAATCTAGGGGCCTAATTAGGGAAATTTGATGATTTGATTGATGAATGATTGATGTGATTAAATTGATTTAGTGCTAGGATTTTCCATGATCAATTGAGTAGTAGTTGCAAATGCTAGTTGATTGAATTAGATTGGAATGTATGATTTAGGTTTGGCAAGACATTGTGAGCCTAATTCATGCAAGTGAATGATAGTTCCTATTATATGCAAGCTAATCTAGCTTAGGACTATTCGAAAGCTTTTCTATAGGCTAGGTTGCTTCGCGTGCTCTATCCGAGAGGTGGCGAGTACATCATTAGTTTTCATTCCCCTATGTGCTATTTCATTACATCATTCATGATTACTAGATGGTAGTTCATTTCCCCCGATTTCCCTAGACTATCCCCAACTCCCTAACGTTTAGCTTCCTTGATTCAATCTAGTTTAATTGTTAGTATAACTTGATAGTGATAATTCAAATCAAACCTCTTGTTCGAATTAGCTTGACATTTAAACTCGAGAACCATCGTTTCTTTGGGACGATCCCTTTACTTTCCACTATAATTCATATAGTTGGTTAGTCTAGTGGTTCTATAAATTTTGTTTGATTGAGGCGTTGATCTTTCAACGACGGAAAAACGCCTCATCAAAATGGCGCCGTTGCCGGGGAACGGTTGTTGTTTTTGAGTTTAAGTTGTGACTAGTTCATCATTAGATAATACAAAAACATTGCAATTTAGTTTAGCTTTCTTTTTCCTTGGCATTGCTCACGGTTTTTCTTGAGTTTGTATGCTTGTTAATGGGCGTGCTTGTCAAAGGACCCTCCATCCTCTTGACCTCGAATTGGAGAGGACACTTAGGAGACTAAGGCGTGTACGGTCTAAGTCATCAAGCCATAACAGATTCGAATCGTTGAGTGTTAGTGAGGAACAACAAGAAAGTGAGCAAGTTTTTTAGAACATGGCGCTCCCGGTTAAGAACTTGGGAATACCGGGGGCATTCGAAGCTACATGCGGTATTCAAGCCCCAACAACGGGTGCCAACAACTTTGAGATCAAGCCTGCCTTGATCAATTTGGTCCAAAGTCACCCCTTTTGTGGGAAGAGTAATGAATCACCTCACGAACATCTCAAACAATTCGAGCACTATTGTGACACAATCAAGCACAATGGTGTCACATCGGATTACGTGAGGTTGACATTGTTTCGGTTCTCTCTACTTGGGCGAGCAAGTGATTGGCTTGACAAGGAGGTCAAGCCCAACTCACTTCGCACTTGGACCGAGGTGACAAGTGCATTCTTAAACAAGTTCTATTCGCATGGGAAGACGGCGGAGTGTCGCCACAAGATTCAATCCTTTGAGCAAAGGCGAGATGAGTCACTCTTCGAAGCTTGGGATCGTTTTAAGGAGTACCAAAGGGAATGCCCTCACCATGGGATCCCTAAATGGTTGTTGCTTCAAACATTCTACTTGGGGTTGAGTACAAGTTCGAAGACAAGTGTTGATGCGGGCGCGGGAGGCCCCATCATGAATAAAACTGAGGATCAAATAGAAGAAATCATTGAGGATGTAGTTCAAAACTACCAATCTTGGCATGTAGGCACAAGGAATTATGATGGGAATTATGGCACGTAGGAGTGAAGATGGTAAGGGTTCGTTGTACGCCATAGAGCAAGCACGGATGATAGAGAAGCTTACCTCGCGATTGGAGAAGCTCGAAAACACACCAAGCCAACCGCCATCACCGTCTACAATTCCACCTCCCTCGGCCACTCTTCTCTCTAAGGGGAAGAGCAAGGTTAGTTCTTAAGATACAATGCCTTCGGGCACCTCCTTTTGCGAAAATTGCCAAGACTATAGTCATTCCCCCAATGCATGCCCCTTAGTTCATAACTTGTCATTTATGGATTATGCCCTTCGTATGAAGGCGATTTTGATGTAGAGTTTGCTAATGCCTTAAATGAGAGGTCTAGGAATGATAACCCTAACAATCCAAATTTTGCTAGGCAACCTAGAGGGCCCTCTATGTATGGTTCCCACCAAGGCTATGGCCAAGGAAGTGGGTATGATAGCCAAAATCGAGGTGGCTATAAAGCACAAGGCTATCAAAGCCAAGCGCCCTATGGTCAATCTCAAGGTTTTGGCAATCAAGGCCAATACAACCAAGGGAGTTATAATCCCAACGATCAAGGTGGAGGGGGCTATAACTACTCTTATGGGAAATTTAGGGGTGCCTCAAGTGGGGGTTATCCTTTGAACTCGGGAGGTCCTTATGGTGCATCTCAATTGTCACCTCCCGGATTCAATGGACCGAGGACCTTTTGTGAGGGGGTCGAAAAAGCACGAGGCTAATGCATGACCTCGTCCCTCGTGGGTGTGACGATTCTTTTATTCAATCAAGTGTAATTGGATTTCCTGTGAGTTTACACCCAATTGACTAGTAATATAGGAGTCGCCATTCAGTTTTTAACGACAATGAGAAAAACTGACAAAACTCGGTTATCATGACATAAAGGGAGTGCAATTATGTTTGACCACGACGGCCGTAGGTTCCCTTGTGATCCCTGGTGGTGGGGATCGCTCAACGTACACTCGCAGGGTAGAGATTGAGGGTTCGGGGGACTGTAACTACCGAGAGGAGTACTCGCTCTTCGATAACTCCAGAGGCAGGATATCCTTACTAGCTCAGCATAAATAATTGAAGGGACATGCGTTAACTATTAAACTAATCCGAGTTGATTTTAGCAATATGCAACATATAATACTAGATCGATCGCGATTATCTGATTTAGATTGCATTAAGGGACCTAGCATGATAATCCAATTTCCCAAAAATATTATATTTATTAAGCGTGATAGAACAATCAGATTTAGTTAGTTTAACAGTTCATAAAATGGGCGAGGAATGCAATTAAACCATGGAAAAGGGACACATTACGACGCACCCTTGAGAGGTGTGTCACGGTTCTTAGAAAACTAACCACTTTGACTTTGCTATTTCTCCTTTTTATTTAACTAATCTCAAATTATGGGACAAGATACGTTCTGTTCGATTTATGGATCGATTGCGACAGAACGCGTGAACAATTTCGCAGCGTGAGGCTTAGGCTAGGGGTTGGAGTCAATACTCAGAATATGAATTGTGTGTTGTGTTCACGTCGAACTTAAGGCCCTATTTATAGAAAAGAGTTCGTGGAAAGATAGAATTGCAGAACTCTAATCCACGAGGAATTAGGAAAAAACACGTACCAGGTATTTTCAGCGCCCAGGCCTGGGCGCCGAAGATTTCGGCGCCCAGAGCCAGGCGTTGAAAATAGGATCTGGGTTGTTTTTCTTAGTCAGATTCGGATTCCTAGAATCCAGAGTATTTTGAGATTTAATTGAGTCTTTTAGTGCGTATTAACCTTGTGACGGGATGCGTCTGGGCCCGTTACGAACTCTAGGCTCGGTAGGATTTTAATTAATACGTGACTCCTATTTTCGAATCATATTAGGAATAGGATTCTCTCGCAATTTCTATCTCATTTATGATTTATGTTGGAGTGCAACACCTAATTCTGACAGGTTTCTATCTTTTATGACTTGCCACTTTTAACAATTACCGATTACGGCAGTTACTATTTTTAGCAGGTTTCCATAAATAGCAGGTTTCTATAAATAGCAGGTTTCGGGTGAAATGAAAAGGGGAATTGAGATTCGTTATTTCATAGGAGATGCGTTGTCAAGTGGAGATTTACGCTTTCATCATCGAACCTTCCCTTTCGGGAATGGGGACAAAAGTAGGTGTCTATAGTTAGCCCCCACTTTGACTGAGTCTTGGAATAAGACGATGGTCAAAGTATTAGACGGAGTACGTCGCACAAGCCATGGTGACTTGTTTTGGCGAGGGTCTCACGAGCCCCCGAGTGATAACATTTGACTTAAGGGTCATCACTTGAAGTGTCGACATATCCCTCACGTGTCATTGGGATTTGTCA
Organism: Spinacia oleracea; assembly: GCF_020520425.1. NCBI lineage: Eukaryota > Viridiplantae > Streptophyta > Magnoliopsida > Caryophyllales > Amaranthaceae > Spinacia > Spinacia oleracea. The sequence goes on from NC_079490.1 coordinate 110,310,736, forward strand.
ACGGATAGTATAGAAACTTCCTCACTTTGTCATTGGAAGGATCTAAAGAAGTGTAGAAACTCCCTCACTTTGTCATTGGAAGTAGCTACAGATGTTTTCGAAATCAAAGCTATAAAGTGTAATTGGGCCTGGCCAAGCCCAACCACGAGGTAAAAATGTTTTTAAAGATTCTCATTTTCAGGGCTAGTTAAACGAGAAAACCCCCTTGTTTTTATGGGACGTAAAACGAAGGAAAATCCAGCACATTGCTCTTTTTTGGAAAAAACGGAAAACCAATCCTTTTAATTTTTGGAAAAGGGAAAACCAGAAAAAGTTATCGCTGCAGCGACTAAGGACCTACGCGGCTTGTGACGTAGACCCCGTCGGCTAAAGATGGCGAACCTGTCCGCTAAGGGTGGACGCCCCGTCCGAAAAAGTTGACGAATCTTGTTTTTGAAATTTGAAAATAAGGACCTACGCGGCTTGTGACGTAGACCCCGCCGGCTAAAGATGGCGAACCTGGCCGCTAAGGGTGGACGCCCCGTCCGAAAAAGTGGACGAATCTTGTTTTTGAAATTTGAAAATAAGGACCTACGTGGCTTGTGACGTAGACCCCGCCGGCTAAAGATGGCGAGCCTGACCGCTAAGGGTGGACGCCCCGTCCGAAAAAGTGGACGAATCTTGTTTTTGAAATTTGAAAATAAGGACCTACGCGGCTTGTGACATAGACCCCGCCGGCTAAAGATGGCGAGCCTGTCCGCTAAGGGTGGACGCCCCGTCCGAAAAAGTGGACGAATCTTGTTTTTGAAATTTGAAAATAAGGACCTACGCGGCTAGTGACGCAGACCCCGCCCGCTGAAGGTCGGCGACCCCTGTCCGCTAAGGGTGGACGTCCCTGAATTCGTTTTTTCCTTGATTTGGAACTTGCGTGATTCACGGCGCGATCTTGCCTGATTGAGGTGAGCAAGTTTCCTATTTTTCATCGTGATTTCTTTTGTTCATTCTTGCAAGAGCGAATTCTTTCGAGGGATGCTCGAATTTAGTTGTGACCTGAACGTGGGTTGACAACGGGTTTAGACGGACCTTTGTCTTGCGACCATCTGCTTTCGTGGTTTTGAACTAGTCTTTACGGCTCAATCTTGCCACTACCTAGGTCTTTGATTAGGGGACCATGTATAAGTGTCAATGGCGACCTTTGTCTCGAGGTCGTAAACCGGTTTTTTTTTGAGACATCCAAACACGGGACTTCATACAGCGTAGTCTGGGAATATTGTTTTAACTTTGCATAATATATATTTTCTTTCGAGCCCACAAGCATTCGTGCTTGACGGTCATTTTCTTGTCAAAGAGGTTCCTACGCATTTTGTAATGTCTTTGATCGTGTTTGGGATCGTGCTTGTAAGTGCGAGCAATCTTTGTAGTGGTGTGCTACTCTTAACAAAGTCGTGAGGTGCGACTTTGAGTCGAATGGATGCGGCAGGGCCCAATAGAAGTTAGGGCCTTTTTTGAGCCTGGGTTCATTTTCGGCGCCCAGGCCTGGGCGTCGAAATAATTCACGCCCAGGTGGTGCGTTGAAAGTGTTGTTTGGGCTGGTCTTTGATGACACAGTCGGCCTCTTGTTCATTTGTTTATTTCACTTGGAAGTTCTATGTATTCTCTTCTCTTTTGTTTTTTCTTTATTTTTAGAACGTGATGATTTTCTTGAGAAGCCGTAGCCGATTGGTGGAATACGGTGCTTGTCGCTTTGGGGCGATTATTTTAAGGAACCGTTGCTCTTTAAGGCGTACAGTTATTGCAACAGTTGGGTGAGTCTATATGGCCCGAGGAACATACCTTGAGGCGTAAGACTTTGATCGCTCTTGTATATATTTTTTTTTCTTTTGAATGCGTTCGTGAATGATGACATGTATGTGCGAACGAGTGTTCATAGAATATAATGGTCGTTGTGTGCGGTCCATTAATCAGTTTGCTTGAATCAATTTTTTTTTTGAGCAATGACTGATTTTGAATAGTTTGCTTAGAAGCTTGATAGGGTTCAAGCCCATTCATGAAGTGGGCTCAAACATCGTGCCCTTTCGATTGTTCAAACATTTGCTTCGAGATTTTTTATTTTGCTATGGTTGTTTCGTAGCTTGGAGCCCCCAAGTAGGCATGTTGGGATGCTTCCTTTTGGCGTACGATTTTTATAGGTTCTTTCGAGAAAGATGCCTTGGGGTTCCGCTCGTGTAGGTGCGAGCTATCCCTTCCATGGTAGGTAATATTTTGCTACTTTTAATCCTTAATGTAGAAGTCGTGTGGCTTGTATGATAAGTAGTCTTTGCCTCTTTTACACATGCTCTTTGGTCGTGCCCGCATTAGTGCAATATGCCTTACTCTTTTTTTAGACTTGTACCGTGGGATGGTTGAACTTATGGCGCGACATAGGCTTGTGTGGCCTAACAACATGTATTAGAACATTTTTCCAGGTGTTGGGATATAACATTATTATTTTTTTGCATTGGAGTACTTCATCACGCCTCGTTCAGGTGTTCGAACAAGTGTAGCACCTTCTGTGTGGGTTTGCACGGCTTATTACTTCGTTCGATGCGAGGATTCATAGGTGTTTCTTTCTTATTTTTATATCTGGGCAAAACTTGGCTAGCAGAAAGATTCAGCGCCCAGGCTGGGGCGTTAAAGATATCGGCGCCCAGCTCTGGGCGTTGAAATTGATTTCTGGGTATATTTTGACAGTTCTTATCCTTGATTTTTTCTTTCGCTTTTGCTTTGGAACGAGGTAGACTGTGTAACGGGCGCTTGTAGGGCGAGCGTTATGTGCAGTAGTTTGATCAGAGGTTTGGTGACTCGCGATTTTCAGTTACCCTTGTTAGTGGGGTGACTTTATATATTCTAAGTGGCGCTTTAGAATTTGGGAGGGGTTGTAGCCATTCTAAGGTTCGTTTTACACGATTGACCTTAGGATTGTGCCCCTAGGACGTGTGTATAGCATTAGCGTCGAGAATTTGCGATAAAATCGTCATTTCGAGCATTTTTAGAGTGTTTTTCTCAAGCCCCCAATTGTAGCTACGGGATTGGCTTGGTGCTATAATGCTTGGCATACGTTTTTATGCATTCATGGTGACATGGATCATGAATAGTTTGAACCAGACTCGTTTAGTGCGAGATACGTTCGATTAGTGATTTTGCTACTTCTCTTGTAAATGTCGTATTGTGCGACATTGCCATGGTCAAGGTAGTCACATGTTGTAGTATGCCTTGGCCAAAAGCTAGGTGTCTTTCTTTACCCATAATCATATTTAGAAATCTTTTTGACTCACTTGCAACATCGGGATAAACGCATACTTAGACTAAACCAACGACTCTTTATTATGTTCGAAGAAGTCTTTGAAAATTATTTGAAAGTTATTTAAAATCCGAATCCTACTGTGTACAGTCCGAGGTATCCTAAGTAAGTTGACTTATAGAAGGGTTCGTACAGGATTAAATGAATGAATCAAAATACTGTTACGATTTTTGGAATGCTGTCTAAGGATTTGCTGGAAGCCAGGGTGCGGGCGTCAAGATATACTTGTGCCCGTTTGGCATATGCTTTAGGCTTTTAAGGCCATCTTTTCCAGAATTGCGGGAATATAAACCGTTTTCAAATTGACTTAGATTTACTTGGTGTATGTCTGCACAAAAGGTCAAGGTATACTTAGTTCTTTCCCTAGCTCTTCCATTTCAATTTTTTAGCCCCCAGTTGCTGTTATGTCTTCCCATTAATGATGTTTCAGATTTCGATTTAGATGCCCGTGTCATATGTCTGAGTAGAGTGAGCCTTGGTTAAGTGCCAAGTCCTATTGACAATGTCTTTTTTTTTTCAAAGGGGATTCGCAAGCATTTGAATTACCATAAACGGGTGCCCTGAGTTCGAAGGAACGATGGGGCGATGCCGTAGAACAATTCTCTTTATTGCAAGCTTACTGCCTTTACTACTTGTTGGCGATTATGACTGCGTCTTAGTGGTGAAAGGAGGTCTTTAAGTGAGTTAGTTCGCTTTAAGTCAGGTCGAGTACTTTAGAGGTCATGGACGCTTGCGCTAGCCCCCATTCAATTGAGGCAAAGCGGTCTTTTGAGTCTTGGCTAAGTGCCTAGGAGTGTGAGTTCTCCTTCTTGGCAAGAGTATGTGCCCTTATTATTTTTCGATGTGTGCTCGTTTTGGCATCTTGATGATTTGGATCCTTCCTTTGACTCAAATTTTTCTTTCGACTTGGGTTGCAAGTAATTAAATTTCAATAAGGGACTTCTATTTTTATTCTTGTTTTTCTATAGGCTTTAATATTTTTGCAAATTGGTTGGACCGAATCATGGATTGCCTACGTATCCGCCTTAAATAGATTTAATTTGGAATCAGGTCTTGCGTAGTTCTTAGCCTAGAAAATGGTTTCTTAGAATGCCGATTTTAAACAAGTACGTTCTGAGATGGAAACATATTATTTGAAACGGTAGAATAAGTGAAGTTTATTATTATTTTAATCTGCCGCTTTACCGTAAGCCAAAATTTGTTTTATTTTTTAAGTACATGTATTTTATTTTTTAAGTACATGTATTTTTTTTGGTGGTACGTATATCTGAATACGTGTTGTACCCCTCCAAGTGTTCATTATTGTTCCATGTATGTGCGGATAAAATGACGAGCACTTCTGGACAAATTTTAGCAAGCAGAGAGATTCAGCGCCCAGGCTGGGGCGCTAAAGATTTCGGCGCCCAGCGGTGGGCGCTGAAAATGTTTTCTGGGCGGATCTTTTTTTTTGGTGCGCTAAATGCTTTTTTTTTCTTTTTCGACCAACTTTAGAGGCGCTTTTGCAAAGTTTCTTTTTTATCATTCACATTTTTTTATATTTTTTGAACTTTTCATTTGTTTCCTTTTTCTTGTTTGTGACTCAAGACGGCTTGAAAGATAGGATGAATGAGATAGGATAATTTGTATAGGTGTTGGTCAAGCATGAGGATTATATCTGCTAGGGCTCACAATTTGCAGCTTCGTGCTAGTGTCACGAGTTTACATCAACCAAGGCCAATGAGTAGCATGGGGACAGCTCAAGGGTATATCAACAGGATGCATCCACACAAGTTATATGGTCATTATGCTAATGGTGGTGTAAGAGCAGGTTTGGATTTTGGAAATGATGGGCATGACGCACGTGTCAATGGCCGTGCGTGGTTTGCGGTTGATAACAAGTTCAAAAACAAGAGTTGAGGTAATGGTTTCTTGGGTTATGGCAATGAGAACATGGATGGGTTAAATGAGCTGAACAGGGACCCCAGAGCGAAGGCGTCTAAGAGCATAAGGATTGGAAAGGGTAGACATCGTAGAATTTTATGATTTGGATTGGTTGACTCAATTCTTTTCCTTCGTTTACTTGGGTAGATTTCGCACTTTGGGAGGTACGGGCTAAGTATTTCATAGCTCTTTTCGCTCTCCCTTTTCTCTTTCTCTTTTTCTCTTTTTGCTTGGGATTTCTCCCCAACATAAATCCTTCAATCAATTTTTTTTGTTTGGGCTAAAAGGTAGATGGTTGTGGTCTTTGAGTCACGAGGCGAGACTGAGTGAGCCTCGTTTGGTAGGCCTATAGTGGATCTTTAACTTTAGTAGGCCTACGGTGGACCTTTAGCTTTAGTGGGCCTAGGGTGGACCTTTTAAATTGTCTTACTTTGCAAGAGTATTTAGTCGTTTCTTAAAATGTGCAAATAGCGTTGATTCAAAATGTTGTTTTTACCTTATTGAAATTTAAGGAAAGAATTACATCGAAAATAATTTTTTGCTTCTTTTTCAGATTCCAGTTTTCGGGATTTAATTGGAAGTTGTGATTTAGACTCGAACTTTCATTAATCTTTCTGATTATAACCCGTGTATGAATACAAGGAGGTGGCCTAGACTCAAAATAATGACGTGGCGTAAGCCTATAATACTTGACCAAGCGACTCTCAGACTTAGGCTAATTGGACCATAACTTTCGTTGGTTGACACTTTAGATTTTAATCCTTGGGTGTTCATTTGTCATGTGCCATTTTGCTTAATGTTGGCAAGGTAGTTAGTTGGGGAGATCGAATTTTCATTTTTGTAAGACTAGAATCATTAGTGCGGCTTCTCTCTTAGTGTGTATTGCTTTACCCCAATGGTAGCCTTATGGCATGCCGATTTGGGTATTTTCATGGTTGGTCATGTTGCATTCATGGAAAATCTTTTAGTCCGTACTTAGGAATACTTCAAGGGGCGAGTGACTCGAGAGGACTATGATAGTCGTGACCCAATGTGATCATAAGCCTTGAGGCCATTAATTTTTTGCTAATGGTATTGACACCTTAGGTTCACTTTGGGGGTTGTGCGACTATGGGGAAATGATTTTCAGAATGTGACTGTTTTCATTTTGCAAATACTATAATATATTCTTTTTATTGGTGAGAGAGAGTATTGAGGCCGTAGACTCTTAGCAAGGGATGACAATTACATATGGGTGCTTATTGATTTAAATGTTAGGAAGGGAGACTCAATATGTTTTAACCTTTTTATTTGCAGAACGACACCAAGCATTAGGACCGATTCTATAGATAAGACAACTTAGACTTAGGATTTAGATTGTACTTTGGCATAGCCTAGTCTAGACTCGGATTTATTTATTTTTTATTCGAACATTATTTTTCCTTGAAGGCTCTATTTGAACATTATTTTTTGAATACTTTGCCCATGTGACATTCAAGGTCATTTAATTAGCATGCTCGATTTCGGAGCCGAGCATTGTCGTCGTAGGAGGCCTAACAATGACACAAAGAGTTATTTTATTTTTATGAGTCGCTTTTAGAATCGAGTGCTTTTCTTACGCCCTCGCAGCAATTTTGTTTTTACGAACGGTTTTTTTGCTACGTGTTTTCTTTTTCGCGGGCACCGAGGCTGCTGCGCCTGACCAGAAGGCCAAACAGCAACTTCAGCGCCCAGCGTCGGGCGTGAGAAATTCTGGCGCCCAGCCAGGGGCGTTGAAAATGCGTCCCTGGTTGGTTCTCGTTTTCTGTTTGCGTCTACTTTTGTTTTTGCGACTTCGATTTTGCGTGCTTGCCTAATAACGTCCTTTACGCGTTGTGCAGCGTTTGTGGGATTCGTTACAGGCCATCCCGAGCGTCGCTTATTTTTGTGGCGATCGTTCGGGTTTGCGGAACACGTATTTCGGTATAACTCTTTGGAAAATTGGTTTATGAATGTTTGGGCAATTTTTAAGGTCGTTGGTTCTTCCAGGATAGTTTGTCACACACAATCATATATTTCGCTACACATAACTAACATTCCATCATGAGGCAATAATAACATGTCATGTAGTTTATGATAGGCTTCTATGGGTAGTTATTGCGCCTGGCTTGGAACCGCTTCTATCGTAGATCCAACACATGCCCCGGTCGAGGTAGTGCCTTCAACAAACGAATTTCGCCCAAGAGGCCAACCCGCAAGTGCAAGCCAAGGGGGCATGCAGGCGAGAGGGACCTAGTGGGCGAGCTATTGGGTTTGGGACGGGTGTACTACTAGCGAAAGTGCCGAGTGGACAACATTCGAAGCGTATGCACCCCCCGGTTGGCGATGGGTATCCTTAGTCCCAACTCCCTAGATGGAACACCAAGGGAGCCAAGATTCGTTATGCGGTTCTGCCCGTTCACATTAATATGTTGATTTTCAGGTCGTCCCAACTTGATTGGGAAATAAACGCGGGGTAGGATCGTTTCACCCTTCGGCTATTTGATTACCTACAAGCACGAGTATTTCCTTCACTATCCCCAGTGGAGTCGCCACTGTGAGGGGGTCGAAAAATCACGAGGCTAATGCGTGACCTCGTCCCTCGTGGGTGTGACGATTCTTTTATTCAATCAAGTGTAATTGGATTTCCTGTGAGTTTACACCCAATTGACTAGTAATATAGGAGTCACCATTCAGTTTTTAACGACAATGAGAAAAACTGACAAAACCCGGTTATCGTGACATAAAGGGAGTGCAATTATGTTTGACCACGACGGCCATAGGTTCCCTTGTGATCCCTGGTGGTGGGATCGCTCAACGTACACCCGTAGGGTAGAGATTGAGGGTTCGGGGGACTGTAACTACCAGGAGGAGTACTCGCTCTTCGATAACTCCAGAGGCAGGATATCCTTACTAGCTCAGCATAAATAATTGAAGGGACATGCGTTAACTATTAAACTAATCTGAGTTGATTTTAGCAATATGCAACATATAATACTAGATCGATCGCGATTATCTGATTTAGATTGCATTAAGGGACCTAGCATGATAATCCAATTTCCCAAAAATATTATATTTATTAAGCATGATAGAACAATCAGATTTAGTTAGTTTAACAGTTCATAAAAAGGGCGAGGAAAGCATTAAACCATGGAAAAGGGACACATTACGACGCACCCTTGAGAGGTGCGTCACGGTTCTCAGAAAACTAACCACTTTGACTTTGCTATTTCTCCTTTTTATTTAACGAATCTCAAATTATGGGACAGGATACGTTCTGTTCGATATATGGATCGATTGCGACAGAACGCGTGAACAATTTCGCAGCGTGAGGCTTAGGCTAGGGGTTGGAGTCAATACTCAGAATATGAATTGTGTGTTGTGTTCACGTCGAACTTAAGGCCCTATTTATAGAAAAGAGTTCGTGGAAAGATAGAATTGCAGAACTCTAATCCACGAGGAATTAGGAAAAAACACGTACCAGGTATTTTCAGCGCCCAGGCCTGCGCGCCGAAGATTTCGGCGCCCAGAGCCAGGCGTTGAAAATAGGATCTGGGCTGTTTTTCTTAGTCAGATTCGGATTCCTAGAATCTGGAGTATTTTGAGATTTAATTGAGTCTTTTAGTGCGTATTAACCTTGTGACGGGATGCGTCTGGGCCCGTTACGAACTCTAGGCTCGTTAGGATTTTAATTAATACGTGACTCCTATTTTCGAATCATATTAGGAATAGGATTCTCTCGCAATTTCTATCTCATTTAGGATTTATGTTGGAGTGCAACACCTAATTCTGACAGGTTTCTATCTTTTATGACTTGCCACTTTTAACAATTACCGATTACGGCAGTTACTGTTTTTAGCAGGTTTCCATAAATAGCAGGTTTCTATAAATAGCAGGTTTCGGGTGAAATGAAAAGGGGAATTGAGATTCGTTATTTCATAGGAGATGCGTTGTCAAGTGGAGATTTACGCTTTCATCATCGAACCTTCCCTTTCGGGAATGGGGACAAAAGTAGGTGTCTACACCTTTGGCAACCAATATCAATCAAACCTTAGTGGTTATGGCATTGCACCTCCACCACTCCCGCCTCTTAAGTCTAATCTTGAGGCTTTCATGGAGTCGTTTGTGGGGGCGCAAGCCAAAAAGAATGTTGAGTTTGAGGATGGATTTAAGCAATCCAATACTCATTTGAGAATGATTGAGACCCAATTAGCTCAACTCGCTAATACCATAAAGGAACAACAAGTGCATACTAGTCTCCCACCCCAAGGTCATCCTCCTAAGCAAATGTATGCAATCATGACAAGGAGTGGGAAGATTTTAGATGATGTTCCTAGAGCTAATGAGGTTTCTAAGTCCAATGGGAAGGATCAAGAGGGAGTCTCCCATTGATGATATGGTAGAAGAGGAGCCTCCCATTGATGATGTGGGTGATACTCCTATACCAAAAGAGGCAACTCTTCTACCTCTCCCCACTCCTAAACTCCCCTATCCTAAAAGATTTTTAGGCAAAAAATTGGATGATCAGTTTTCTAAGTTTCTTGATGTGATTAGCAAGTTGCATGTCTCATTGTCTCTCACCGAGGCACTTAAACAAATGCCCTGCTATTCTAGATTCATGAGTGATGTTCTTAATGGCAGAGAAGTTGTGAACCGAAAGAGACCGTGCAACTCACGGAGAGTTGTAGCGCTCTAATTCAACACTCCTTTCCCCCAAAACTCAATGATCCCGGGAGTTTTTCAATCCCTTGTAGCATTCAAAAGCTCAAATTTGATAATGCTCTTTGTGATTTGGGGGCAAGTGTGAGCATCTTTCCATATAAGACTTATGAGAAGCTCAATCTAAGTGATCTCTCTCCTACCTCTATGTCATTACAACTAGCCGATCGATCGGTTATGTTGCCATTGGGTAGGATTGAGGATGTTCCCCTCGTTGTTAGCAAGCTTACTTTTCTTGTTGACTTCGTAGTCTTGGACATCGATGAGGATACCCATACCCCCATTATCTTGGGGAGGCCATTTTTGGCCACCGCGGGTGCTCTTATTGATGTGCAAGGGGGACTAATCACCTTGAAAGTGGGAGATTCAAAAGCTAGCTTCAAGCTTCCCCTTGGTGAAGGGTGTTTTGCGAAGACGAAAACTTGTATGAAGGTAGAAACTATTGCTTGTATTGAGAGCTATTGCTCACATGCTAACCCTTCTAACAACTTTCGTGTTTCTAAGTGTGATAATGAGTTTTCTAGGTCCTCTCCCGATGACAAGGAAGTCCATGTGATCCCAAGGGTGTTTGATGATAAGTTTGATGATGTCATAACCATCCCCGAGATATTTGGGATGCATGTTGATGGTAATGTTGGGCCTACAACCTCCAAAGTAATTCATGAATCGGCAAACAAAGCCAAGAGACCCAAGAAAGCCAAGAAGCCCAAGAAAGCCAAGGAAAAGCTTGGTGGCGGATTGTTTGGTTGGCACCTTATGAATGGGGATGTCGGTAAATTTTTTGTGCCCATGGGGGAAAAAGAAACTTTTTGACTAATGATGACCCCAAGTTAGTTGCATTTGACCCCCCATGAGTTGTGGGGGGGATTCGTCAAGCTAATGACGTTAAACGAGCGCTACCCGGGAGGCAACCCGGTTGTCTAACTCTTAGATTTCATTTGCTTTCGTTTCGTAACTATTATCCTATTTGTGCATGTTTTTGTGTGTTTCTTTGTTTTGGGCTCATGCTTTCCACCATGTACCTTGTTCGTCGATTTTTCGGTGAGTTTGGTTCGGTTTTTACCGGTTCTTTGCGGGACTTTCTCCCACGACATTTCCGGTAATATCCTTCTAACTCTATTGCATTCTTTGGGACGGGCATACATCATGTGGGGCATTTGGTTGGATGGGTAGTTGTGCCCCTCCTTTCTTGGTTTTAGGCCTTGAGGACATGGCCTAATTCTAGCTTGGGGGGAATTTTGTTGTGTGGTTGCCGACTTGTGATGCTCATTGCTATGAAATCATACCATTATGTGCACTTGTTTCTTTGTTTTTAGTTTGATTTAGTTTGATTTTAGTTTCTTTTCTTTTTTTTTTCATTTACTTCTTTTTGGTGTGTTTTCTTATTTTCTTCCTTTTTCTTTGTTTTGATTTCCTTTTCGTCAAGACAAGTTTTTCTAGGTTTTCTTAGGCAATATTCTTGATTGGGGCAAATAAAATTGGAACTTGTAGATTAGAATGCTTTTATTCCTAATTGGTAGATTTTTACACGGTTCTAAATGTCTTGGGTCGAGTCTAGGATTTGGTGTCAAGGAAGTTGGTTAGAACTATGGGTAGCATGCGTCATGAACTCTTGGCTTGTGGTAAGATGGTGTCGATTTCTCTAGTGATTTGAAACCGGAGAGAATGGTATTTGCTCCCTTGTGAGGTTCATGTTCAAATAATCCCAAACACATATTCATATATTGAGTGGCATGGATCCTTAGCATTGACTTTCTTATCTCCTGAGTTTGACCATTTCCTTCCCGAGACCGCGACCGAACTACTTTAGGGGACGATAGAGGCATTTCTTTCGGTGACTATTTTTCTTTTTAGTTTAGGACTTTATGTTCTATTTTTCTCATATGTTTTTGTTTGCATTAGCCCCTTTGCTAGCCATTTGAGCCTTGACCCTTCATTTCTTATGAGCACATTACAAGCCTAATAGCCTTTGTTTTGTTTTCACCCTTAGAAGTGATAGTAAAGCTTAGAGTTATGATGCTTGTTGGTTTTGAATGAATATGCAAAGTTGAGGAATGATTGTTATTGGTATGAATGGAAAAGTTTTGGAAGAATGTTGTATATAGTGAATAATTGATGCAAAAGCAAAAAGAGAGTAAAGTTTTGAAAAAGCCAAAAATAGAGAAAAACAAGGCATGAAAAGTTTCATTTGAAACACAAAAAAAGAGAAAAATCAAATCAAGAAAAAATGCAAAAAAGGTTGTAGTTTAGAGTTGTTGTTGAATACGCTTGGGGGTACCCCAAATAAGTGGTACGAGTTTGTGTTTGGTTCAAAATGCTTGAGTTTAGTTCTATCATTGCGCTTCACTTTAGGTATGAGCACCAAATTGCCAAATTTGTTCCGCACCTTACCCCTAGCCTACGTTACGCCCTAAAAGCCCTCTTGACCATTTAGAGTTGAGTCATTGTCGGTGGAGGGAGGATTTGGTCAAGCTTAAGGAACAAGGTTGTCATGCTAAGATGTTGGGTAGCCTAATCTTGATTTCTGGCGCCTTCGCGGTGTCTCGAGACGCTATTCTCTAGGGTGAATAAGATCTAGAGATGTGACGTGGTATGCTCAGTTGTAGGGGGATTGACTAGTGCTTGCCCTTAGTTCGCTTTGCTTGATGCTTGAATCTTTCACTCGATTTAGGACATTAGTTAGCGTGTACTCATTTATTTGATTAGTAATATTAGTGTTCTTCTATACTTGTTACATAATAAAGGCCCCTATCTTGGATTTTGTAGTTTAATTTCTTTTCTTCTCTTTTCTTTTCTTCTTCTTTTCTTTCTTTCTTTTCTTGGTTTGTGTTTTTCATTTTAGTCTTGCCTTGATTAGATTTGTTGGTTTTATTTTGTTTTTGGTAGGTTTTTAGAATTCGATAGTTGCTCATTCTTTCCTAGTTGAGTTTAGTTTGCTAGAGACTAGCAAACTCTTAGCTTGGGGGAGTTTGATGAGCGACATTTATGTCGCTCTTAGCTTAGGATTTTATGTTAGTTTTTATACTTTTTTATAGTTTTTATAGCTTTTTGTGTGAATTTTATAAGTTTCGTTCCATCTTGTGCTTTATAGGTGATTATGATGAAAAGTGATGGAAAACAAGTAGAATCAAGCCAAAACCAGGCTTGTGCGATCGAGTGTTAGTTTGTGCGCCCGAATAGAGGAGTGCGAATGGGCACAAGGAATATCCAGTCCTGTGCGATCGAACGTGCTCTGTTGTTCGGTCGCACAGGATTGAATTTTGGAGTTAGAATGTCTCTAATTTGGGATGCGACCGTAGAGCCTACTATTCGACAGGACAGGTTTTGTGCGATCGAACGTGCTCTGTTGTTCGGTCGCACAGGTTTGGTTTTTGGAGGCAGAATGTCCCTAATTTGGGATGCGACCGCACAAGGTTATCAACTCGACCGCACAAGATTTGTGCGCCCACACAAGGCCTTTCGTTCGAGCGAATCATGCTGCAGAGGAATTATGAGCCAAAGAAACCCCATTCGACCGAACAGGGCTCTTCGTTCGGTCGCACATGACGAAGGAAATGTTCTTCGCTCCCTTTGCTCGCACAGGACCCAGTGTTTGCTCGAATGACTCTTTTACGTTCGGTCGCACAAAAGGTCTGTACGACCGAATGGCTACGCGGGCTGCTCTTATTCGAATTTTGGCTTCTATTTGGGGAAACTTATAAATAGATTTTTTCGATTATTTTGTTACGAGTACAATTTTAGTTGATAATTTTAGATTCTTAAAGTTAGTTTTTCAGCATTTTCTAGAGAGATAAACTCTCCTCCATTGAAGCATCAATTTGTAATTCTCTAAACTCTTCTTCTAATTTGTGCAATTCAATTCAATTTCTTAATTCGTGCTTTTGTTGTGATTGTTGATAGTTCTATAATTCCTTCAATTCTTGAATTCTTCTTGATTTTACTTTAGTTACTTTGATCCTTAATTCTCTTGTTGATTGTTCAATAGATTGTTCTAGTCTTTGATTCTCTCTTCCTAATCCTTCAATTTCATGCTTGCTAGTGTAGAATTAATGGATTTCTTGATTTCTAGAATGGCTAGTGAGTAGATTTAGGTTAGGGAAAGGGGAGAATCTAGGGGCCTAATTAGGGGAATTTGATGATTTGATTGATGAATGAATGATGTGATTAAATTGATTTAGTGCTAGGATTTTCCATGATCAATTGAGTAGTAGTTGCAAATGCTAGTTGATTGAATTAGATTGGAATTAGACCTATCAAAAATCGACTTGACCGGAAAACTGACCCGAACCCGACCCGAAAATACTGGGTCCTGAACAAGATTTTGTGACCCGTAACCCGATTTTGTCCGAACCTGAGCAACCCGAAAAGTAATGGGTCAAAACCCGACCGAACCCGTTTTGGACCCGACTGATTGAAAATCATTGTATTTATAGTAATAAATGACATTATGAATAAATTTAAGTATAATAAACACGTTTTTTGTTACTATTGTTGTGTGTAATATGATTTTAATTTGAATTATACACCATTTTATGGTTGAATTTGACTAAATATATACTTGTGCAGGAAAATTTGTTAAATTGTGCCAATATTTTGTATATTTATCACCTAAATTAGAGAAAATATAATGCGCGTTTTAAAATCTCTCAACTCGTTGGGTCGACCCGAACCCGAAAGTTCTGGGTCTTGAACAAGCTTTTGTAAACCCGAACCCGAAAGTGACCGACCCGATTCAACCCGAACCCGAAAATAATTTTTTACAACCCGACCCGGCCGACCCGTTTGACAGGTCTAATTGGAATGTATGATTTAGGTTTGGCAAGACATTGTGAGCCTAATTCATGCAAGTGAATGATAGTTCCTATTATATGCAAGCTAATCTAGATTAGGACTATGCGAAAGCTTTTCTATAGGCTAGGTTGCTTCGCGTGCTCTATCCGAGAGGTGGCGAGTACGTCATTAGTTTTCATTCCCCTATGTGCTATTTCATTACATCATTCATGATTACTATATGGTAGTTCATTTCCACCGATTTCCCTAGACTATCCCCAACTCCCTAACGTTTAGCTTCCTTGATTCAATCTAGTTTAATTGTTAGTATAGCTTGATAGTGATAATTCAAATCAAACCTCTTGTTCGAATTAGCTTGACATTTAAACTCGAGAACCATCGTTTCTTTGGGACGATCCCTTTACTTGCCACTATAATTCATATAGTTGGTTAGTCTAGTGGTTCTATAAATTTTGTTTGATTGAGGCGTTGATCTTTCAACGACGGAAAATCGCCTTATACTAAATTATTTAATTGTGATATGTGGGGGTATTGTCGTCTATTCCAAAGGGGACCAAAAGTGATTTTACTAAAAGAACACCAGATCTTCACTTATATAATAGAGATTAGTCTCTTATGAAACATTGTACAATTCACTAAAGAATACCTTGCATATGAATCTCTAAAGAATCTCACCCATGTGGGTAAGAGATAGCAAAAATTAAGTGATTTGAAAAATTAAATGTGTGTATGTGGACTATTTAGTGTAGGTAATTCATAAAATAAGGAGGCCACTTACATATTTATTTGGGACAAAAATGTAACTACAATAGTGATATAAGGGTGAAAGGGGGGAGATGCTACAGTTACCCTGAGGGTAACTGGGACCCTGGTACCTTGGTCCATTAGTGGTCCACATAAGCAAAAAAAAAAATCAGAATTGGGGGGAAAGCAGGAAAAATGGGGGGAAATTATTTCAGCATTTGCGTCGTTTAGGGTTAGGTGAGCGGGAGGAAAACCGCCATTCTTCCCTAAAATTATATCCCGCCCAAACACAGTGAAATTATTAAAAAAAAAAAAAAAAAAAAGAGAGAGATAAAATTGGGGCATTTAAAAAACCAGCAGTAACATTTCCTTTCCCACTGTATATAATCTTGTAATCAAGCTGAAAAATGTTTGTTAATAATGCAAATTTGAGAAATGTTTGTCACTAATGCAAATTGTTACGAATGTTTGAGAACGGTGGTAATGAGAACATCATTAATTTATTACTAATGCTAATTTCATATGTTTTTTTTTTTTTATTATCGAATGCATTAAATTTCATGACACTGTTTAATCTTTTTCTGTTTGTCGACAATGGAGATCTGATAGGCGGACGAACCTATGCTTATTATAGCTAATATGATTTGTTATAGTTATGTAGTATTAAGTCATTATATTAGTTGTATGCTCTTCCTATATTTTTAAACACTGCACTACTATTTTAGTTTAAAGTTCTGTATATATTTGTTTCGTATGTTGTATAATATAAATGTTGTGTATTATATTTCAATATATGGCAAAATTGAATAAAACCCTAACGGTGTTCGTATTAACATTACAGTGATATTCGAGTTTCTTACTTCGACCCTCTTGAATCAATTAGATTGGGCAAAGCTAAAGAACTTTTTGGATTTATGTACGGTATTATTATGATATTAAAACAAAATATGACTAAGAGCATCTCCAATGGTTACATATAAGGACTAGCTTGCAATTTTCATAAAATTTCTAGCTACTAGCTAACCATTGGAGTACATATGAACAATTAGCCAATTTAAGCAAATTAGCTCTACAAAGCTAATTAGCTTGGGAAAAAAAAGAACGGAAAAATTTGTTTATTTGATAAACATGTGAATTGAATAATAAAAATAAATTTTAAAAAATTGTTAAAAAATTTCAAGCAACTTGCTAACCATTGGAGCAAAATACACATGAAAAAATAGTAGCTTGAAAATCTGATGTGGCATATGAAAGCAACTTATCAATTTGCTTACCATTGGAGATGCTCTAAGGCATTATAATTACTTCTTGATTTCTTTATTACATTTTAAATTATTCTCTCCATGTACGACTATAATTGTTTTGACTATTTTTTTTTGAAAAAAATTATATAATTTGAACGCGATTATTTGACGAAAACAAATAAAACAACCTAGAAATGTATACAACTAGTATTGAAGCCTATGCTATGCACGGGTTTGTAATGAAAAATACATATTTTTCTTATTATATCATTGTATACAGATAGGTGTTTTATAAATTATAGCCGTAATAGAAAGTTGAAATATGTCCCTTTTCAAGTTGGAGTATAAATGTGTTTTTAACGATTTAAATGTTTATGCATAAGGCACTGATAGAAAAACTGAGTTTTAAAATGGTTAGTTCAATAATGGTAAAACTCAAGTTAGTTATTCATGTGATCTCAACAAATCCATCCTTATAGACTTCCTTTGTCCTCATTTTCTCGCCCCATATTCTATTTAGTCCATCCTTAGAGATTGTTTCATTTTCGTATATCGTATTTTATTTACCCCAATGTCCCCTTTTATTTTGCTTTCAGTTTCCTTCAATATAAAAGGAACTACTAATGTGGGCCTATGCGGTTTTAAGGCTATTAAAAAGTTAAAGCGGTTTATTTTTAATACTCGAGTCAAACATTAACGATTTACAACATTAATTGATGACATTTTTAGTAGTTGAGTCCATCATTATTTTTAATAGTTGAGTCCAACATTAACAATTAACAACACTAATTGATGACGATTAACAACATTATTTAGGCTACACTTTGGACTCAACTATATTTCTAAACAACTCTCACATTTGATCGATTTGAAAGAAGTATTACATTTAGCAGGGGAACCGGAGAAATTGGTTAATCGTCATCGATCATTGAGTCTGATATTAAATAGACTTATATTTAAAGATATTAATAAAGAAAAAATCAAATAAAAATAGATAAACAAACACCCGAAAAGGGATTAAGTTCCAATGTACAAAAAATAACAGAGGAGAATAAAGAGTGAATAGAATCCTTATTATTAAGGTAATTAAAATTACAATCACCATTTATTATCAATAACTACAATAGCCTTGCTTAAAAAAAACATCTAATGATATCTAACTATCCAAGTAAAATTCTTTTTAAAAATCTTGATGCACTTTTGATATTGGGACGATCTTCCGTCTGTTGCCCTTTTACTTCTGTGCATCTCGGGTTTGCGGTGAATGTTATGGACACATGTGGGCTTGCAAGTTGCAACCTCGGTTGTGTCAACGTTTATCATTGTATATTCTATGTTGGTGTAAGTTTCAGACCTAAATTTTAGTTCGTTGTGCCGGATAAAAGACAACATTTTGTCTTCAATTGCACAGTAGCAGTCTACTATAATTTGTTGCATCAATCGCCCCCCCTAGAATTAAAGTTTGTGCTTCACTTTTTTTGTGTGCAACCTATACGTGTAATACTCCACCATCGACTTCTGCGTTAAAACAAAGTAAAGAATTAATGTACGTGAGTTATTTAAGCAAGATGAAATCAAACACAACAAAAACTTAAATACAAACACGAATCCAATATAATTCAGTTTCAAGCTGGCTGAAGTATGCTTACATCACGAATACTTCGGTTGATTTTAATTTTATCTATAGAACTTGTTGAATGAAAGTTTATCGGGCAAATAATTCACAACATATGTAAATCCATCAACGGGTAGAATCATACTCTAAAGTTAAGATATAAATGTAGATATATAAATTCTTCCCTGCTATTTTGATGTCAAGACAATAGCTTTTGGGTTGATTAAAATCAAAGGATTTATCAACGTTTTCAGAGATCGGATCTGCAGTCCTCATATTATTATGTTTATAATTTCCATGCATGACATACTGAGTAGTATTAAATGATCACACAAAACCGAATTGCAAGTTCGTAAGCCGATGGAGCATGGAGCATGGAGCATAAACAATTATGTTGTGTACACTTTTTTTTTCTATTGTAGATTTTTTTTGCGGATTTTATACGTGAGTCGTGAGTTTTTTTGAATTCCCAACAGAACTTTATATGTATATATATGTATACAAAAAGTAGAAGAGAAGTAGAATAAATTTTAATTGAAATCTTTTTTTTATCATATTAAATGGTCAATCATGGCAAGACTTTAATATTATTTATTTAATTAATTAACTAGTTTTTGGGCCCGGGCGATGCCCCGGGTTACTACATTAATAACATTCACTTTTAGTTATATGTGTTTTTTTTTTTAATAATAACATGAAACATGTACTAGCTTAGTGGTAAAAGCTTTGTTGTTTAAACTCTAGGTCAAGGGTTCAAACCTTAGCAAACTATATTTGATTTTATTTTTAATGTATACGAAGATTACATGGAGCGAACTACGTACCCATAAGCAAAGCGCCACGTGTCACGTATACTTTCTCATAGACGCCTTTTAATATAATTTATAGATAGATAACTTAATTATATGTGATGACATGGAAATCCTACGTGGACGCTCTAAATGATCTTGAAAAAACTCCCCTTTATATATACCCATAAGCAAAGCGCCACGTGTCACGTATACTTTCTCATAGACGCCTTTTAATATAATTTATAGATAGATAACTTAATTATATGTGATGACATGAAAATCCTACGTGGACGCTCTAAATGCTCTTGAAAAAACTCCCCTTTATATATATATATATATATATATATATATATATATATATATATATATATATATATATATATATATATATATATATATATATATATATATATATAAAAGATTATATCGTCTACATCTTAATTTTGATTTTTTTAGTAACCACACCTCTATACAACATAATTGTTCTAAAAAAATATTGAGAAACAACATAAAAGTAACTCATAATTCCTTTGAGGTCCCAGGTTCGACCCTACGCAAAAGCTTTTTTTTTTTCCCATTTTCTACCCAAATGTCTCAACATTGGAATCTCCGCGTTCTTCTTCTCCGACTTCTTCTTCAACAACCGCCGTCTTCTGCAACCAATTTTTTACTATTGTATATCACAAAAAAAAATCGATATTATTTATAGGTACATATTCAGGTGTCAACTGTTGTTAAAACGACCAACAATTTTTCGACTTTCATTGAATTAACTTAGAAGACACCATGTATCCTGTTTCATTTTTTTAAGAATTAAGTTATTAAATGTCGAAAACAATCGTTATGCAGACCAACCTGAATCATCTGTTCAGTTTCATTGAAACAAATTAAGGAGAAGATCAAATCTGACATTGGTATCATCGACAGAAATAAATAATAAAAAAAATTTATTTAAGTTTGAATTTCAAATTCAAAAGGAACTGGAATTTGGTTTTGAAATTTTGGGATGACGTGTGCAAGCTGACGTGGATCTGTCCAATAAAAGGGCAGGGTATCAAGGGACCATTTACCTTTAAGGTAACCAAAGCCTTTGCGGTGAAAAGGGGATAGTTGTTAAACACTTAAACATATATGGAAAGAATCCAAAAGTGACTAATATAAAAAGTATCGCAAAATAAAAAAAGAGGGTAATAAACAAGAGCGGAGAGTTACTTTTTGGACAATTTTATAAAAATTATCGCAACAATTGGTGTCGGTGCCCCTCCGTGTGAAGATATTAAAAACTATGTACACTTTTACTTTCCAATAGTTGTGCCAAAACTAATTTTAATTGGCCAATTAATAGCCGCTGTATGTCTATCGTTCGGGTTGGGAATTAGTTTCTATGAATATTTCTGCCACAAATTTAGCTTATTACGTTCTCATTCTCTCTGCCTTGTTTCAATGTTTCTTTACAAAGTGTAATATTCCGTCGTTTTTTGTTTACACCGGTTGCTTCATATTTGATATTTCTGGATGTTTTCTTTTTTATTGAGGGTGATATTAATGCCCGTAGAAGATATTTGTATTAATGAATTATGTCAAACAACTATTGGATAATTTCCATAAAATTTATTCTTGCCACATTATAGGAAAGTCAATCGCGTAGCGGATTATGTTGTCGGCATAGGTGATCGCATGCAAACGCACCAAAAAATTGACTCATACATAAATAGTAATATTTTTAATTTTATATCTTTAGATACGTTAGAATATAGTTTTGAGAGAAAACTATCCTACCTATTATTGTATATATCTTTTTTAAAAAATCATTAAAATAATATAGTTAGAAGACAAATTTAACATTATATTTCCTCCCATAAGTTACTGTACAAGTGCGATAATTATTTTAAAACATAGTCTCTCCGTCTCGGAATACTTGACCTGTTTTTCTTATCGGACCGTCCCTTAATACTTGACCTGTTTCTAAAAATGGAAATATTCTAACAATATTATATTATTTCTCACTCCATCCCTATTAACCCACCTACCCCCTACTCCATACAAAAAATAATTAAAAATTCAACTCCTACTCTACCCCAACCCCACCTCTTAACCCACCTCCCACTAACTACATTAAAATAATACTCCACTATCAACTACTGCCTATTAAATTTAATAAGTCAATTCAAGTTTTTTAAATTTTGTGCCGATCAAATCGGGTCGAGTATTGCGGGACGAATGGGAGCATACACTAGGGAGTAACGAATATACTCTTGTTCTGAT
Organism: Spinacia oleracea; assembly: GCF_020520425.1. Classification (NCBI taxonomy): domain Eukaryota; kingdom Viridiplantae; phylum Streptophyta; class Magnoliopsida; order Caryophyllales; family Amaranthaceae; genus Spinacia; species Spinacia oleracea. The sequence continues at coordinate 110,332,141 of NC_079490.1, forward strand.
TTACATCGACAAAATGACATGACCACGATTGTGATAATTAAAGTCTAAATTATAAAGGGAGTTGGTCAACATTGGATGGCAAATTGGCAACCCCCAACCGGTTCGCAGGATACAGCTTACACCACATTACCACTTGCACATAAGAACCCAATAATTGAATAAGGTTTGGATCACATTTTGAGCATATCCATATCCTAATAGGAAAATCTAGAAATAATGTTTAATGGGTCAAAATAAAGAAACTAATAGGTTATCGCAAGTTCTTATTTATAAGTGGTGTAGAATAAATATTGTATATCGGAGTAAAAATTAACTTAAAATGTTTAAAAGTTATTTTTATATATATGTAAAAGCTATTTGTATTTTATTGATAAAATTTTTCATTTTAATAAAAATTATATTTCCGAAATCACTAATAATGTATAAAATTTATTATTTAACCCTTTAAAATGTTTATTAATAATTTTTTTATACTATAAAAGTTAATCAAAATATATTAAAAGTTATAATGAAATGGGTAAAAGTTATAAAAACTGGAAAAAAATTATCGTGATATGTGATAAATTTGTTGTACATCTTGTAAATACAGGACCTTTTGATATTTTATTATCTTATTATGTTGATTTTGTAAGAAGTTTTTATAATAAAAATTGGCTCACTAAATCCACTTTTTCAGTCAATTTTACTAGGTATATCAAACTTTACTTCTGAAGCAACTTGTATCGTAACGATTTTTTTTTTTTTTGTTTTTTTTTTTTTGAGAAAAGTATCGTAACGATGTTTACTCCTAACTTACTTTAGTATTGTGTATTTTCAAAATTTTAACGAATATTTTACAATTAGACAAATCACGTAATTTATGTGTGCCAGTATAGTACCAAGTTACCAACAGAATATATCTATATTATTAAAGTAGAATGGTGAATAATGAGGATTGAGCAATAGGTCATCCAAGCCATCTCATGCATTAGACACTACAGACCATTGATTTCGCTTGATGGAATTTCATCCGTCAGATTTTCTTAATAAATATCATAAAATTCACTAAAAACACATTAAATATGCAATTAAATCTTTCATTCAAAACTTAATATAACTACATTACTAAAATATTTTCTTAATTATAGTCTTTATATTAATTTCCTAATTAATCACTCAATATTATGACAATTTTTTTTCTCTATGATTTAATCTTTTAAATGCTACTCCGTAATTATTTTTCTTACCTAATTACCCCTTTTAATAATTAATCTTTTTTTTGAAGGTCTCCTAATAATTAATCTAGCTATAATGGTTGTACATGTTTTTTATACTGGCGATAGTTGGGTTGGTTGATAGATTTTCGTCGGTGGTAGAAACTAGGAAGAATTTTCTGGTGGTTGGGTAGAGTTTCTTGGTGGTTAAGTGCATGCGGCATGTGGTTTTGGATGGAAGATTCTAAAGTTGGTAGTTTTGATGGTCGACGTGGTTAAGTCGAGTGGTGGTGGACGGTTAAAGTTTTGGTCAATGATGGTCAAAGTGGTCATGAAATAGAGGAAGCAAGGAAAAGTGAAGTCTTCTTAGGGTAAGAGAGGGGAAAGGGAGTAAATCTAGACTAACTTATTAATCACTCAAAATATAATTATGAAAATTAATATTTTTAACAATCAATTGACACATAAATATACGATGACACGTAGTATCAAGTTAATTCTGCATTTTGTATCTTAAAGGTGTACAACTAAGTTGGGTTAGAGGTTCATATTGCATAAAAAATGTAAAGGTTTACAAATTACATTATGCAAGGAAACCTAAAAAACACTAGGTCTTTGACCATTATACATATTACAAAACAAACTAAAAAAATAGGCCTGATAGATGAAAATGTAATTGGCTCTTTCCATGACTTCACTTGATTCTTAAAATTGCCTTTTGAGATCGAATAACAATTTTGTTGTCAGAACATCGAAAAAAACATCAACAAACACACGATGGAGATTATCTAGCCAAACAAAGTCCAGTGAGGATATCCACAATGCTACAATTTCTATTACTATTTAGACATGATGTTGAAATTAATTACCAACTCGATCTCTAGTTAAGTATAAAGACTTTGCATCAAACATGTACGTTTACTGTACACGGTTGAATTTGATAGTTTTTTTATCACAAAAATGTAGTAATCATAATATTTTATGCACAGTTAGACACATACATTTTGAAGTAATATTTAACTTAGTGTCTAATTAGGTCATTTTCTAAAACCACATATGCAGATAATGGAGAAATAAGACGAGATGAAATGTTTTACTTAAACAAGACGTGGGTAGATTTAGACATCCAGTCATTTTTAATACATTGATTTGTTGATCATCGTGATATTTATTGAATATTACTTTACTGATTAGTTCTATATTATGGGTACTAAATATACTAAACGTTTTTATTGTCTAACATCGTTTAAAATGTTATTTATTATCTACCACACATTTTTACTAGATGTCTAATTTTGTATAAATCCCGTGCATTAGCACGGGCATATACTAGTTGATAATAAAATATTTAATGTGGAGGTAACGGCTCTTAATGAGAGAAAGATAGATTAGGTGTGTCCACATGACAATGTCTTATAAATAAAGACTCCAAGCTTTTGTTTTCCTAAAAATAATTCCAAATATGTGTTTTCTTTCCACATCATCTTTGTTATCAATTCTATGTATTATCCTACTAATATCTCTATCCCAAGCCCAAGTTCCTCCCTCTTCCACATTTAAGCATGTCAACCAAGGTGATTTTGGTGATTATATTGTCGAGTATGATGGAAATTATCGTGCACTAGACATATTTTCTAGCCCTTTTCAACTATGCTTCTATAACACTACTCCAAATGCTTACACCCTTTCTCTACGTATGGGTTTGGTTCGGTCTGAATCAGTTTTCCGATGGGTTTGGGAGGCGAATCGGGGAAACCCGGTGGGCGAGAACGCGACTTTCTCTCTCGGGAAAGATGGCAACCTTGTATTGGCCGATGCCGATGGGCGGATGGCTTGGCAAAGCAACACAACCAACAAGGGTGTAGTAGGATTCAAGTTGCTCCCTAATGGTAACATGGTACTCCATGATGATAAAGGTAAATTTATTTGGCAAAGTTTTGATTATCCTACTGATACCCTCTTAGTGGGTCAGTCTCTACGATTTGGTGGGCCTACTAAGCTCGTGAGTCGGGTTTCTGATCAAGTTAACACTAATGGGCCTTACACTTTTGTTATGGAACCAAGAGTACTAACAATGTACTATAAAAGCCCAAATAGCCCAAAACCATTATTGTACTTTAGTATGCTAGATCTTGCCAAGAGCTCCCTCAAAGAAGTAACTTTTAGTTGCCTCCCTGAAAATGATGATAAGTATGCTTATGACATAACATTTGCATACAAAACCATAGATGGATCAATCGAGAATACCGCTGAAATCGCTAGGCCGAAATACAATAGCACTTTGTCCATCTTAAGGCTAGGAATCGATGGTAATCTAAGGGTGTATACTTACTCAGACAAGGTAGATTGGGCTGCTTGGGAAGTAACATTTACATTGTTTGCTAGAAGCTCTCCTTACGGGCTATGGGAAACCGAGTGTCAATTACCCGAAAAATGTGGGAAATTCGGGTTATGCGACGAGGATAGCCAATGTGTTGCATGTCCTACACCTAAAGGGCTACTAGGATGGAGCAACAAGTGTGATCAACCAAAGGCAAGTTGTAGTAGTAAATACTTTAATAAGCTTGAAGGAGTTGATCATTTCTTAAGCAAGTTTAATAAAGGTGATGGTCCTATTACAATTCATGTTTGTGGGATGAAATGTAGTAGAGATTGCAAGTGTTTGGGATATTTCTACCATCAAGAAACTTCAAGGTGTTGGATTGCTTATGATATTAAGACAATTACTAAAGTTTCTAATATGAAGCATGTGGGGTACATCAAAGTTTCAAATTAGCTCACAGGATGACTTCTACAACAATTAACAAGCTTTCCCATAAAAATAATTTGGGGTTTTAGGGTCGGTTGAGATGAATTGTTACAGGAAATCGTATATGAAATATGAATTAAAGAGGTTTTTTTTTTTATAAGACTTAAAAGTAGTATGTTTTATATAAATAATGGTTGTATATCCATTATAAAATTTCGGTTTGAGTTATAAACATGAAAAAAATAAAATATGGATGCGTGATTCATGTTATTAGTACCTCTATATTGTAATGTATTTTTCTTTGGTGTACGTTTGAGTTTTGACCAACCTTCTTTGTGCTATTTTTACATAATCCCTATTCTAGTAAGAGAGATGATACATCGTTGGTGATCAGCGGCTTTTTCGCTCATATTTAGGGTACAATGTTATTTTCGCGTAATATTTTGAAAAGTCAAACAAACTACTAAAGTATCATCAATAATGAAAATATTTTAATATAAAAATGACAATATTTATATAAATGATGAAAATATTTTACTACTTTAAAACAGTATGTAACTTCCTAAAACATAAGTGAAACTTGCGTAATCTAATATAATCTATCTACTCTTGCAATTTCTCAATATTCACACATCTTTCTACTTTTTATTTATGTTTTTTGGTGATTATTAGTACTTTATGATGTACATAGTAATGTACTCCATAGCATTATGTTGCATTTGTCTAAATACTTACTAACTTCGTTTCAAAATGATATTTACGCTTTCCGTTTTAGTCCGTTTCATAATTTTCTTTACATTGTATTTTATACTCCATACTATTTCTGGACATGAAATTTTACTCCATACTATTTTTGGACATGAAATTTTACTATCTTAGCACATAAAGTCATAAATTAGACTACATTCACAAATTTTAACTCACTTTAGTCATTTTTTTTTTCTTACACCCACCCACCTTTTTACATATCTATCTTACTTTATCCATATTTTATTATTATTTCCTACCTTTTTGCACACTCTTCCTCTTTTTTCTTAATATTTGTACAAGTGGTTTATCCACAAAAAAATGGAAGAAGTACTCTATCCGTCCCTTTTTTTCTTTACGTTTGGACGTTTGATATTATGCATGCAATTTAACAAATAATTAATATGGATAAGTATTCTCTTTTAGTTTTACTTAAACAATGCAAATTACGTGTATTAATAATATTTTTACTTTTATCAAAAAATTGACATTGGAAAAATGACACTAGTGGAAAAAAGGTCATTTGCATCCCCGCATTTGCCACGCCATTCTGAACATGTGATGCAAATAACAAATTTTAGCATAAAATTTACTCATTTGCGTCGCAGCTTTGTTAAACTGCGAGGCAAATGACTCTAGGATGCCCCCCAGAGTCATTTGCATCGCAGATTAACAAAGCTGCGAGGCAAATGACTCAATCAAGTGCATCGCAGATTTACAAATTTGCGATGCACTGCGTGTCCACCTAGGAATGTACGATAATACCCTCAACTCTAATCTAACCCCCCCCCCCCAAAAAAAACTAATTACCGTACTCCTACCCTAAGACTTCGATATCACCAAGGAGAGTCTCTTCATTCCTCCTCCCATCTCTTTCTCTCTCATCTTCTTTCCAGAACTCCACTGCTGAGATATCAACAACTCTGAATCTTTCCTTCATTTGAAATATCCTCTAACCATCATACCTATTGTTCCATTTACTCGGAAAAATCAAGCTTGCGAAAACACGGCTCGAAGGGGAAAAATCTTATATTCTGCCGCGAAGAAGGAGATACTTCGTATCACAAAGCAGCGCAGCTCGATTTCTAGTGGGTCACCAAATCTGCGACTTAGTTCGTCAGCGTCGTCGAATCGTTTCTTTGTATATAGCGGCAGGTACAATGCAATTTTTTTTAATTAGGGTTATTGTTTATCAGCCTACAGTGTATTCTGATTTCTAGGGTTCTTGTTTGTCAGCCTATTTCTGGGGTTTTTTAAGGTTGGGTAAAACGCCAAAGAGTTGGTGCTGAGCTCCGGTTAACGTCGCCGCCATCGTTAATGACCTTATTTCTTAGGTATTTCCCCTCTCTTTACCGTGAATCCAACTTCAAGTAATTTTTACTTTTTTTATATTGTTCTGATGAATATAAGGTTTGATTGTGTTAGTTAGTTTGTAAATTCGAATATTTTTAGCGATTGTTTGAACTTTAAATTGAGGATTATTACAAAGTTTCCTTCCATTGTTGATTTTTTGGTTTCTTTGAACTTTCTATTTTGGTAAATGGGTTAGTACTGATTTTGTGACCGTTTCTAATAATGGGTTGTTTTTTTGGAACAATTGAGCAGTGATAGTGATGGAAACTGCGAAAAAGGCATTACAGTTTCCGGGTTTGGATGAAGAGAACAGTGCAGGTGGGTGTTCTAATGTATGTGGAATTGCAGCTCCATTTTTCTTTTTCTTTCTCCATTAATTAGTTTCTTTTCATAATTTTTTTGATGATTGTTACAATGTATTAGGGGTTAAAGGTGAATTTTTTTTCTCTGACTATTCCATGCCTGAAGTTATTGGATATGATCGGCTGAAAAAGATTAAGGTTATTTTTCTCCATTTTAGGTGATTTCCCCTTGCAGTTATTTGTTTGTTTGTAGCATAATAAACTCAATAATATTTCTGTTTTGTGTTACTCGGGTACTCGTGTTCAAGTATCCGATTAGGTTATTTTATGAAAATTTCCCATGATTTTCGCCCAAATTTAGTGTTCCAGTAACAGAATTCTGTTTGCTGAAAGAAAAGATTAAGAGTATCTTTGGTTCTGTGAATCTTTCTTTCGATTTCCGCGATTTCCCCTTGCAGTTATCTGTTTATTTGTGGCGTATTACAACAGGACTACTGATTCCGGACGATAGAAGTATAATATATGGAGTCACTTATGCTCTTACCATTTAGAACCAAGATATGGTTCAATAATTAGAAAACCCCTAGACCCAAGAAAAAGATTACATAGTAAAGTTCTTGTCATTAATTCACTATATGAATATATTGTCCTGTTTTTTGGTCTTGGTAATGTTGGTGGGGTTTATTTTAAAGCCTACTTGACCTGTTTTTATAATCTTTTAATCAACATTGTATATAAGCAATCAAGTTCCAATGTTTTATTTGTACTTGATGCAACAGAATCAAGCAAGAATATGGCTCGGAGAAGTTTTGCAGATAAGATTTGATGAGCAGATAGACATCTCAGACTTACTTACAGACGGGGAGTTGCTGTAAGAACTTCTCTTGCACTCATTTCCCAAATAATTTCTCTCTCTTAACACTACTCAATTACTTGATGGAAAATCTTTCCAGCTATTGATGTGGACTAGCTAGTAGCCAAAATGTACATTTGCACTGTATCAACAGAACTGAGAAATTGTGGTGGTAGTGGTAGTCTGTGTGTGTGTAAGTGTGTGGGGGGTTCTTTTGGTCACCTACTATTGCAAGTAAAGACTGGAACGGTGTATCTTACCTTAAGCTCCCAAAATAATTTGAGTTGCCTTGTGCTTGTGAAAATTTGAGGTGGGATAAACTTAGCTGCTCGAAACATGTTCTATTTGTTTCCTTTAGGATATTTTTATTTCCGCCTTGGGGGATTACTTTTCTAATTGTGAGTTGTCTTAAATCTTAATGACTAGTGGTTATGAACTTTAGTTCTAAGGTCAGTTACACAACTTCAATGCATGGATCTCATGTTATTGCACATTAGTGGCTGCATGTACTATGCAACTTGAGTGCAATTGTATGATTGAAAAAAGAATTAGCACTTAGTTAAGATGCAAAATTATAGATGATTCTACATGTATATTCGTGTGCTCTTTTTTGGCTTTTGCCTCAGTGTTCTCAATAGGCCACAAACTTAAGACCCTTAAAGATCTGTATGATTGTTTAGATAACTTAATTGTCCTCCCATGAAACCAACAAAAATTAATGCAACTGTCCAGATTGCTGCTTCTACTTTTAGTATTCCTCTTAGCTTTGTATTCATATCAGAGACTAGTACAGATAAGGTAACGAACCAGCAGAAAAATGTTAAATTCTCACTCATTAATATTTTAGAGCAACAAAACTCACTTGTATTTTCCTGTTTCTTTATTCTGCCAAACAGGTTCCAAATTCATCACTAACTGCAGCATCAGCAAGTTCTGATATTTACGGTGTTGCAGTTCTAGATGCTTTGTTGGTTGATCTCTAGCTAGATACCTTTGTTGTAGTAATTTTATGTTTGTTGTAACATGTTGGTTGATCTATGACGAATTTAATTGCCTTTTATTGGGAACGTTAATTACGTTGTAAACTATTGTGACAGGTATTATTTATAAATGTATTCCCGGTATTGTGAAGCATCTACTTTCAAAGACGATCATGTTGGAATTTCCAATAAAATATTAAAAAACCAATTTAAAAAAAAATAAAAAATAAGTCATTTGCCACGCACGTTAGCTTAATGTGCGAGGCAAATGACTTAATTTTTTGGCGCCAAAAATGTCATTTGCGTCGCACATTAAGCTATTGTGCGAGGCAAATGACTTAATTTTTTGGCGCTCAAATTGTCATTTGCGTCGCACATTAAGCTATTGTGCGTGGCAAATGACTTTTTTTTTTGGCGCCTGAAAGTCATTTGCCACGCACTTTAAGCTAATGTGCGTGGCAAATGACTTTTCAACATGGTGCCTGAAAAGTCATTTGCCACGCACATTTGCTTAATGTGCGACGCAAATAAGGGTCATTTGCATCGCACTTTAGTCATTTGCATCGAGACCTTTTGCCACGCACAACGTGCGACGCAAATGTGCTTAAAAGTGCGATGCAAATGACCCTTTTTCCACTAGTGTGAGAAATATTTAATGTTCCAATGAGAAAGTGTGAGACATTTAATGGTAAAAATGACCTAATAATTTTAATTGGTTTGAAATAATTATTTGACACGCTTTTTGACAGAATATTTGGAACTTTTATGCTACAATATAAAATAAATATCCTAAGTGTAAAGATTAAAATGGAACACTAGAACAGGAAAGCGTAAAGAATAGATTGGGACGGAGGTAGTAAATAAGAAAATTAATGTTCTACTAACACGTTGTCCGTTCTATTTAAAAGAACTCCTCCAAATATTTTAGGCTAAACAATTGAATTATATTTTAGTCAATTTTTAACAACTACTCTGTATCCGAATCACCTATTTTCATAACATATTAGATGAATAATATAGCTCAATATGGCAAGATATGATTCAATTCAATATATACTACTCCGCATCTATCAACCAAACAAAGCCCCGGTTTAAAAGGAAAAAACATGTAAATGAACAATTTAATTGAAACTTAAACATATGTAAGGATAACAAATTATGAGATTCGGATGTTTAGCTATGTTATAACGATATTTTTCTTCTTTACCTCCTCTGAAGTTGTGTATTGCGAGACTATGTTGCAAGTTAAAAAAGGAAATATAAGAAATTATGTATTGGATTTACAATTTTTTGTTGTATAACATCAATTCGCATAAAAAAAAAAGGACATCGAATAGGTCAGAATATGACTTATTCATATCCTAAAATATATTTAAATCCCCTGTTTTGAAAAATAATTCAATAAATTTAAAATAGAATAAAAAAAGGGGAAAAGATTGTATTGATTTGTTGTTGGACATTCAAAAAATAAGTAAATAGTAGTGTTAAAGAGAATTTCAAAATCCATATACATATTTGCAATTTTATTAATCCATTAATATATACATGTCCATTATTACTCAGTAAAATAGATTGATTATAATTAGTATATAAGGATGCATCGATGTGGAGCTGTAAAGTGTCACTCTCTAATTGTATTGCTTTGTTGTTGAACATTAAAAAAAGAAAAAAATAGGAGTGTTAAAAAGAATCTCATAGTCCATATTTATATTTGTAGTTTATTAATCTAAAATATAAACTTCTCCACTATTACTCAGTAAGTAGATTGATTTCAAATTAGTGTACAATTTGATATTAAAATTTTATAAATCGTGAATCATACAAGTGATATACTATCTTTTGCAATAATGAACTATTTGATATATATGTAACTTAGTTACCTGACGCGGGGATGGAGGAAAGTTTTTGACCCTCAACATGGTTGACCCCATCATCGATCTCAGGTGCTGGGGATGGAGATAAGTTTTGTGGGTTATGGGAATGAATAATGTATCTGATGCGGGTGGTGGGGTTATCCACTGTGGGTAGGACATGACCGTCTCAGTTATCCTTTATCTAATTGATTATGAGTATATCACTATTTTTTTAATACTAATGTACATATTATAATTTTGTATATTTACTCAATCACCGTAATAAGACAACAAAGTACGTTGTCAAACAGTCTAGAAAATAGTTTTAAAATTCAAAACTCTAATACCAAAAAGAAATTGTCGGACCAGGGTTGATCTTGAGTCGGGTGTCAATTTTGGGGTGGGTGATGAAGCGGGGATGAGTTTTATTTTGTACCCAGCGCGGGTGGGATCGGGATTGTGTTTGAGATGAGGATGAGTATCATACTTATCGTGTGTGGTGAGGATAGGAACAAGATAAACAAGTACCGTTATGGAGGGACCAATCTTCCGCACTCGCCCCACGTCAAAGTCATCTGTAAATAAATAAAATAGATTGTATGAGTGGGTGTTAAGTGATCGGGTATAAAGGTACATGGTGTGTCGAGTATAAGGTGGATATGATTATCGAAGTAAATGATGGATGCAAATGACTTTACTTTTTGACACGGGTGATGAACAGGGTGAAAATAATTTTATATTTGTACCCTGGTCGTTTTAAGTTTTTTTTAAAATAAAATAACAGACTGAACGGGGTCATAACATATCTATCATGTATTAATTTTAATTAGAATAATATCTATAAGCATTATTGATGATAATTGTCAATAACTTTAATTCTAGCATATTAGCTCCTTATTACTAGCCTAATTATAGCCTAAAGTGAAGCTGCATAGTTGTATAATACTCAAGAAAATCAAAGAAGTTATTCACGGGAAATAATTATTTCATGGTATTAGACGTACTTCTAGGGTTTTTTTCTTCTGCTGCCCTATTCTCTCTATCCTCTCCCTCTTTTCCATCAGCCTTCTTCCCCCAATCTTCAGCCATGCTTGATGATACTCCTCCCCTATGTGAAGCCATCTCCCTTGTTCCATCTAGCTCTAACCATGTCAAACATTGAGAATCATGTCTTTATGGTTCTTGAGATGCATGGAAAACTAGCAATATGAAATGTTCCGGTGTTGTAAAGGTGGAAACAATGGGCTTCGAATGAAGGCCCTTTCGTGTGTGTCGAAGATCTTGCTTGCTTGAATGATTCGAGTCCGAATTCACTTGCACAAGAGTAAAATCACTAGCCTCGGCGGTGTTTCCGAGGAAAGCCCCTCCGATGCCTAAGTAAGAACGATGCTCGGATTCTAGAGAGAAGTTCTCTAGAAGAGTAGTCTTAAGGCGATAAATTGGACGTACCTTGAGGTGTGAGCCTTGGCGGCCTATTTATAGTGTTTGCATAATAAATGCCCATATGTCATTTATTGCTATTGGGCCTTGGGCCTTAGTGGATGGCTGAACAGCCATGTTGGTTTGCGGTAGGTTTGATGTTGCTATTTTGAGCCATTGGGCTTTGGACTTAATGGCCCAATTGAATACCAATTTGGATCCCAAACAACATGCTCCCTAGACCCGGTCCATTTAGAATTAAATGGGTGGGTTTCCAGCTGTCAGAAGTCCAAAAGTTCCCTCTCTTTTTTGAAAAGAGGCGACTTACATTGATGACAAGTGTTGGGACTTGTTTTGAGTCGTGGAGATCGTGGGTTTGAAAGAAGTTAGTGCGCCCTTTTTTCTCTATAAATACTGGGCGCAAGATTTCCTTCAAACCTTTACTTTCTCTCTCTTTCACACAAACTTCCTCTCTTTTTCCGGCGATCGCAGCTTTCGCGTTTCTTCAGATCTACGGATTTCAGTCAGCTTTTATCTTCGGGAACTTGTCTCGTTCACTTTGTCGGCGAATTCCGCTTCGGAAAAAGGTAACTTGTTTGTGAATTTCCCTTATTTTTTCGCTCTTTCTTCTACTCCTCAATCTAAACCCTGGACCGATGGTTTGCAACCATGGCGAAGAACAAGGGAAAGAGTAAGTTCGTCGTTGGTTCTTCCAGTGAGAGGGAGGAGGTGCCCTCGGGAAGGGTACAGAAATCTTCGAAGGGCTGGCCTTTGGATAAGGTAGTGGAGAAACGTTCGACTGGTTGGGATGCCTCCAAAGATGGCGCTGTTGGAGGATCTGGTGGGTCTGAACACGCTGCTTCTGGTAAGAAGGCTGGTTCTTCGGGTCTCCGTCGGCCTTACCCTGAGTTTCCAGTTCATTGGACTGGAGCTGATCCGAAGGGTAAGTATGCTCCGATTTTGCATGAGACCACCAAGATTGATGGTCCGTTGGAAAAATCAGTTAGTGGTGACTGGTTAGTGGAGGCGAAGCTGGGGGCCTATCATCGGAAGGCCGAAGAACTATATGGAATCCAGCATGCTTTGGGGTACTGGTGCGAACTTCCCGATCAGGAGCGTCCTCGGGTGACTCATCCGCCGAAGGGGTTCATCTCTGTGTACACTCATCACTTGGAGAATGGTCTCCGTTTTCCCTTGAATCCGTTCATTTCCGAGCTCCTGGTGTCGTACAACATCAGTTTGGCCCAACTTACTCCCAAGTCTATGAGGCACATCATCGGATTTCGATGGGTGTGCGATTTTGTTAACTTTCCCTGCTCCGTCTCCGTTTTTAGGGATCTCCACGATCTGTCCTTCAACCATGCTTCCAAGGGTGATGGGTATGGCTGGTGGACCATCATCAACAAAAAGTCCCGAAGAAGGGGCGAGTCGAACTATATTACGGCTTACCCTTACCTCAGCTCCGACCATAAATGGAAGACAGAGTGGTTGCTCGTTCGTGTGTCGACGGATCCGAATCACCCCAATTCCTATCGTCCTCCCAAGTGGTTCGTGAGGCCTGATCCTTATATGGTGGGGCTGGCTGCTCCGGATCGGAATCATCAGCATTACGTGGATCTCCTCCAGTGGTTTCTGGCTCGGGAGGATAACTACAGACTGCCGTCTAGCTGGCTCCCGAATCTTAACTACATCTTGCGGGAGGACATTCTTGCTGTCGCCGGTCTCAGCAGGATTTTTGACAGGGGTAGGTGTCTTTCGGCTGGGACCGTGTTTCAGTGAGTTTGGCCTCCTCTGTTTTCCTTCGATTTATTGATTTGTTTCGTAATTCGTTTTTACAGAATACGGCTTCAGTTGTCTTGATCCTGAGATTCTGGGCATTTCTTTGGATCCGCAAACTATTCACGACTCGACTCCTGAGTACAAGTTCGGGAAAGAGAATCCTCGCAATCCTCGTCTGAAGGACTACGTGTTGTCTCCTTCGAGTGTTGCTCGGATATTTGAAGTTCGAGCCGATCCGTTTGATTCTGCTTCTTCTCCTGAAGTTGTTCCAGTGACGGTCGTGCTTCCTCTTTTAAGGACAACTTCGGATCCGGTGAGTGTTTCTATCTCTTCGTTTTTTATTCGTCTTTACTTCTTTTTTATTGGCCGCCGGCTAACGTCTTGGTCCTGGACCATCTTCTAAGGGTCCTGGGACTGACGCTGTGCCGCGCGCCGTTCCTTCGGTTTCATCCCCGGCTCGGATAGATATCTCTTTATCTAGGAACCGGGTACTTCACCTTTTTCTTTATTCCTTCTTTTGTCTTCTTCTGATTTATTGACCCTCGGTCTCCTTTCTTAGGATCAGAAGAAGAGGAAGGGTAGCACTCTTCTGAGGTCCTCTGCGCATCCAAAGAAGGCGAAGGTTTCTCAGACTTCGGAAAAGGTATTGCTCTGATCCAGGAGCTTTCTTGTAGTCCGTCTTTTTCTCTTCCGAAGTTGACCTTTGAATGCTTGCTTTTGTAGGAAACGGCTTTGGAAGACATGTCTCCTCCTAAGAACCTTCTTCACTTCATGCCCTTGCCAGGGTAGAAGTTAAAGAGTGTGGTGGTTTCGGAGCCGCCGCCCGTTGATCAACCGTTGGCTGAGGAAAATACCATCCCCTCTCCGCTGAAGCCGTCTACTCCTTCAGGGATCGTGATCCAGGATATCACCAAGGCGGTGGAGGCGCTCGAGACCGACTCTGTTCCTGGCTCGGATGTCCCCATCGTGGCCGAGGAAAAAGAGGAATCTGCTGACGTCCCTCTCGAAAGGGAGAGAAGTCCAGATAAGGAGATGGTAGATCTTACGGGTCCTGACGTTGAGATTCCCGAGGCTGAGAAGACTGTCCCTTCTGCTGAGGAGGAGCAGCCCGAACAGGGCCTGACGAAGAAGAGGCGCCATGAAACTTTGGGCTCTACCTCGACTTCGGCCCTGGATAGGCTGATCCATGCTGACCCTTGCTCGGATGTTCCACCGAAGCGAATTCCCGAGGAAGTGAGGGAAGCGATGACTCAGTATGCTAGGCCTTCGGTCTTGGGGGAGGATCCCTTGGCTCATGATGGTTCGCTGGTGGGTCCCGAAGCTGCTAGGGAGAACCTACTTCGGGCCAATCCGCAGTGGAGGGTTCCTGGAGTCGAAGAGAGGAATCCAGCTATGATGGCCCAGTACTACTTGAATGAGGTAAATGTTGGGTTTCTCTTTGAGTTGTCCCTTTGTTTTTTGCTTCTCCTATTTTTGCTTATCCTTCCCTCTTTCCCAGGCTGTCTTCTGGTCTTCGTTTGCTTCCGAGTGCAGCTCGGTTGAGGAGAGAAAACTGAAGAAATATCAGGAGGCTTATGCTCGTGATATTCCTATTTTGGACCAGAAGGCTGGGCAGCTATTCTCCGAGCTTGTGGAAGTCAAGCAACTGTATCTTAAGTACAGTCGCGAGGCTAGAGATATTGCTGGGAAGATCGGGGCCGAAGTTGGCAAGCTCACCTTCCGAGTCGAAGAGGATGCTGAGAAGATAGCTTCTTTCGACAAGGAGAAGAAAGATATGGCCGCCAAGTTCGTGAGCGAACTTAAAGAAAAGGATAGACTTTTCCAGGAGATGAAGTCTAAATTTGAGGCGGCTGATCGGGAGAGCAAGGATGCGGAGGCGAGGCTCCAGCAGTTTGTCAAGAATCGGGAGATGATTCAGAATCAAGCTGACAAGGTGCCCGTTCTTCAGCTGAAGATCCGAGAGAAAGCTGAGTACATTCGGAGGCTGGAGCAAGACCGAGCTGACCTCTATACTGCTGATCAGTGTAGAGAACAGTATTGGAATGGTATCCTGGGTGCTCGGCGCATGTTTGCAAAGCACATGCCTCATTTCCCTTCGAATGAGAAGGTTCCTCTCTGGATGCGGGCCCAGGACCACTTGGAGGAATGCCAGGCTGACCGAGATGAAGCCGAAGCTGAATGCCAAGCTGCTCTTGCAGAGGCTCGGGCTTAGAAGGTGATTTCTGAAGGTGACACCACTGCTGGAGGTTCTTCGAAAGATGCTCCCCTAGGGGCTGTTTCTGAGACTCCCAAGAGTTAGGGATTCGGGCAGTCGTCTTCCTCAGAGTCGGTCGGTTCCAGTTGAGGACTTCCGAATGTGTGCTTGCCTTTCCCCTTTTTTCCTCGGCGCTGCGTTGTACTTATTTCTTTTTGCCTTTTTAGTACTTCGGTAGGCCGGTATTGTCTGTTGATGGCTGCCGAATTTAACTGTTTCATTTTGTTTTCAATTTTTGAGGGTCCTCGGGTATGCCCCGAGCTGTTTGATGTATTTGTACTTCCCCCGAATATTGAATGAAAAATGAATGTTTGTTACTTGGCTGCCTCTTTTCAATTTTTTGCACTTCCGAAGTTTTAACTCTTTGCCTTTGAATCCGTAATTTTCGAGCTCTTCTTTTCTTTGTAGACTTGCTAAGAAACCCTTTGATTTTGTGAGTTCTTCAAATCCGTAGATCTGCTAAGAGACTTTTTAATTTGCGAGTTCTTTAAATCCGTAGATCTGCTAAGAGACTCTTTAATTTTGCGAGTTCTTCAAATCCGTAGATTTGCTAAGAGACTCTTTAATTTTGCGAGTTCTTCAAATCCGTAGATCTTCTAAGAGACTCTTTAATTTTGGGAGTTCTTCAAATCCGTAGATCTGCTAAGAGACTCTTTAATTTTCAGACTCTTCAAATCCGTCGATCTGCTAAGAGGTCTGAATTGTTCTTCCGATCTCTTGTGGTTCGGAAACCTGGGCAAGAGATCGCTAGTCTGCCTCTCAGTTATGACTTTGGCGATCCATGGACCTGAGCCGAAGTTTTATAACTTGATTTGAGCGACTGTTTGTTGCGAACAAGGTTTATCGAGGTATCGCGAATCCAAGGATTCTGGACGATTCCCCGAAGTGTGTGATTTGGTCATTTCTTGCATTTTATCAAGGAATGGGCAAAGTCAACCTGTTTTTAGTCTCGGATTGATCAGATCCGAGGCTGCATGTATATAGAAGGACAATGAATTTTAAAATATAGAGATAGGTTTAATGAAACACATGGTGCCAAAAGGCTTTCCTCTTCTCATTAAACAACTTACTTGGTTTACAGACAGAGATCATACAAAATATTTCTTCAGAACATCGGTATTCCAATGGTTCTTCAAGATTGTTCCATCTAACTGTTTCAGCATAAAAGTGCCTGGCCTTTTTTCGGAATGGATGATGTATGGTCCTTCCCAGGTGGCTGAGAGTTTGCTATGGATCCGTCCTTTCTGAAAGGAGGTGGCGTTTCTGAGTACTAGATCGCCGACCTTTAGAGGTCTGGCGTTGACTCTTCGATTGTAATGCTTGTTGACCCTCTGCAAGTAGGCTGCGTTGAGTGTTCTTGCATCGTTCCGAGCTTCATCTAGTAGGTCAAGAGCTTCAGACAGAAGTTGGTCGTTGCTTTATCCTTGGAGTCCATCATACTTGTTGTATGCCTGGATCCTCAAACTTTCTGTTCTGATTTCCACAGGGATGACAGCCTCGGATCCGTACACTAGATGGAATGGTGTTTGCCCAGTAGCTCCTTTCTCGGTGGTCCGAAGGGACCATAACGTTCCAGGTAGCTCTTATAGCCACTTGTTTTTGTCATCCTCGACTCTTTTCTTGAGTGCGTTGAGAATGAGTTTGTTTGCAGCTTCGGCTTGCCCGTTGCTTTGTGGGTGGCAAACTGCCGAGTAAGCTAGGTGGATGCCGAATTGTTTGCACCATTTTTGCAGCGGGGTGTTGTCGAACTGTTTCCCGTGGTCGAAGACCATTAGTCTTGGTATGCCGGACCTTGTGATGATGTTCTTCCATATGAACTTGCGGACCTGCGGTTCGGTGATGGAGGAAACAGCTTCGGCTTCGATCCATTTGCTGAAATAGTCGACTCCTACAATCAGCCACTTCTTCTGGTTCGCAGCTGAGGGGAAGGGACCAATGATGTCTAACCCCCACTGTGCGAATGGTAAGGGATATAGTGTTGATTGTAGAGTTTGAGCTGGTTGATGGATAGCTGGTGCGAATTTTTGGCACTTCTCGCATTTCCTTGCCATCTGCTTTGCTTCGGAAACCATAGTGGGCCACCAGTATCCGGCCCGAAGGGCTTTGTGTGCCAATGTCCTGCCTCCGATGTGGTTTCTGCATATTCCGAGGTGGATTTCCCTTAGGATGTAGTCAGCGTCGGTTGGACCCACACACTTCAGCAATGGAGCAGAGAATGATTTCCTCATGAGCTCTCCTTTGGCGTCGATGATGAACCACTTGTTGAATCTTTTCAGCTTTCTCGCCTGTAGCTTGTCCTCGGGAAGTTCTCCCCTTTCTTTGTATGCAATTACTGCGTCCATCCAGCTAGGCTCGGTACGTAAACTGCATACTGTGGGGGGTGGCAAATCAATGCTTCTCTCTTGGTGGACCTCCACGTGGACCGACCTGTTTAGGTCGATGAGTGTTGAGCTAGCGAGTTTTGACAGTGCGTCAGCTTGCGTGTTTTGTCCTCGGGGAATGAGGATGACTTCAAAGGATCTTAACTTTGACGTTAAGGATTTAATTTTGCTAGGTAAGCTGTCATGCTGGGCCACTTGGCCTCATACTCCCCTCGGATCTGGTTGGCTACAAGCTGGGAATCAGTTTTGAGGCAAACATGTTCGGCCTCCAGGGATAAGCAAAGCTCTATCCCTGCGATCGCGGCCTCGTATTCGGCCTCGTTGTTAGTTGCTTTGAAGCCGAACTTCAATACAACTCCTGCTCCCGAGCCGTTTACTGTGGAAGATCCGTCAGTGAAGACCTCCCAAGTGCTTTTCGTATCATCCAACATCTCTTCGTATGAGCACTCGGCCAAGAAGTCTGCTAGCGCCTGTGCCTTGATGGCTGTCCTCGGCTGATATTTGATGCCGAATTCTGATAGCTCGAAGGCCCAGGCAGCCAATCTTCCCGACCTCTCTATCTTGTCAAGTACATTCTCGAGTGGTTGGTCGGTCAGTACTGTGATCTGATGGAGTCGAAGTATGCCTCAGTTTCCGTGCAGCTACCACCACTGCATATGCAACTTTCTCGATGAGTGGGTACCGAGTTTCGGCCCCTGTGAGTGTTCGGCTGGTGAAGTAAATCGGCTGTTGCTTTTTCCCTTCTTCCCGAAGAAGTACTGCACTGACGGTTCCGGGGCTAACTGCGACATATAGATATAGGGTTTCCCCTTCCTTTGGTCTGGCCAGTGTCGGCAGTTGGGCTAGGTGGGCTCTGAGCTGTTGGAAAGCCTCTTTTTGCTCCTATTCCCATATCAGCTCGGGGTCCACTTTCCTCGGGACACCCTTTTTCTTGATTGGCTCTGCTTCTCCTCTGGGGAGATTTTTTGGTTTTAGCGCTTTGAAGAAAGGGGCTCCCTTGTCCGAGGCCTTTGATATGAACCTTGTTAGTGCGGCTAACCTTCCGGTTAGCCTCTGCACGTCTCTCTTGGTCCTTGGCTCGGGTAGATCCAATGCTGCTTGGACTTTGTCCGGGTTTGCATCGATTCCTCTTTCGCTTACCATGAATCCGAGGAACTTTCCTGACTTCACTCCGAAGACACATTTTTTCGGGTTCAGCTTCATGTTGTATTTCCTCAGGTTTCCGAAGGTCTCGGCCAAGTCCTTGACATGGTCTTCCTCCTTGATGCTTTTTACGATGGAGTCATCCACATAGACCTCGACGTTCCTCCCTTTCTGGTCGGCGAAGACGTGATCAACTAGCCTTTGGTAGGTAGCGCCGGCATTTTTCAAGCCGAAGGGCATCATTTTGTAGTTGAACACTCCTGCACTCGTGATGAATGCTGTCTTCGCCCTATCATCGGGGTGCATGAACACTTGATGGTACCCTGAGAAGGCGTCCATGAAGCTGAGCAGTGCATGGCCGCTGGTAGAGTCGACCAATTGGTCTATCCTCGGCAGGGGATAGCAGTCTTTGGGGCAGGCTCGGTTTAGATATGTGAAATCCACGCACATTTTCCAAGAGCCGTTTTCTTTCTTGACCATCACCACGTTGGCCAACCATTTTGGGTACATGCATGGCTCGATGAATCCAGCCTCTTGCAACTTTTTCACCTCTTCGGCGATGGCTTTGTTTTTTTCGAGGAGTATTTCCTCTTTTTCTGTTGGATTGGCCGAGCTTCAGCGTTGACGTCCAGCTTGTGACAAATCAGCTTCGGATCTATCCCTGGCATGTCTTCTGCTGACCATGCAAAAATGTCTTTGTGATCCCTGAGCAGTTGGATCAAATCGATTCGGAGCCCCGAGCTTAGGCCCTTGCCTATTCGGACGCTCCTGTCTGAATCCTTTTCGAGGAAGACATCCTCCATTTCTTGATCTGGCTCGGGAGATAGGGTTTCGGGGCGTGCATCAACCTCCGCGGGAGATAAGCTGCTCGTGCCTGATTTTCTCCTCTTTGCCTCTTTCTCCTCTCCTGGAGCATCTTTCTTTTCTTCCTCAGCCTCGGAACCGTCTCCTAATTTAGGCTTTCGGATGGCGGTGTGGCAGGTTCTTCTTGCAACATCTTGATGACCTCTAATTCGCTCGGCAAATCCTGCGTCCGAGACGTATGTCATCAGCTTATGGTATGTGGATGGGATTGCTTGCATCTTGTGAATCATGGTTCTTCCCATGATGACGTTGTATACTGAGTCGCAATCCATCACTAAGAATTCGTCTCGAAGAGTTTTTGCTGCTAGACCTTCGCCCACTGTAACTGGTAGGGTGATCTTTCCACGAGGGATAGCTGCGGATCCGTTGAATCCGATCAGGGGGTAGCTGACTTTCGTCAGCGATTCTTCTGAATCCTCGAGGATCAGTTGCTCGAAGCAATTTCTGAAGATGATGTTGACGGCACTTCCTCCGTCGACCAACACTCGGTGTACGTTGTGGTTATTGAGATCCATGGAAATGACCAAAGGATCATCATGTTTGTATTGGACCCCGAAGCAATCATCAGCGGTGAAGGTCATGTTCGGGGGGTGTGGTTGGCTGTCTCCCACGGCGCTGAAGTTGACTCGATGGGAGAGAGCTCTTAGGTGTTTCTTGCTGGCCTAGCCAGACTTCTGCCCCCCGAACACCACTAGGATGTCATTCTTCTTCTGCCCTGTTGCTTCGTAAACCCTTTTCTGGGATTGCTCGTGCGGTTTGCCGCTTGCGGCCTTTTCCTTTTCCTCCCTTCGGTCTAACAAGTATTGTTTCAGGTAACCTCGGCGAACGAGGTCCTCAATGTTATCTTTCAGCGAGTTGCATTCTTCGTTGTGGTGACCGAAGTCATCGTGAAACTCGCACCATTTATTCTTGTTTCTTCGAGCTGGGTTGGATTTGAGCTTCCCTGGTAGCTTCCACTTCTCACCATTTCTGTTGAGGCTAAAAATTTCCTTTCGGGGCAGAGCTAGTGGAGTGTAGTTAGCGTATTTGGGTTGAAGTTCACCCCTTCTCCCGTCTTTCTTCGGGCTCATATCTCTAACTCCCACTTTCTCTTTCCCTTTTCTTGAGCTGCCCTCGGGCTTGCTCTGGACATTTTTCGTATCTCTCGGATCCGACGATCCTTTCAACCTTGCAGCAGCTTTGTTGAACTCTTCGGTTCTGATGAATGCATCAGCCATTTGGAGCACGTCGGCTATTTTGGAGGGGTTTTTCATTGAAAGTTTGTCACGGAATTTCCCCTCCTGGAGCGCGTGCTTCAAAGCGAAAATGGCCACGTCTGGCTGCAAGTTTGGTATGTTTGTTGATTCCTTCATGAATCTGGCCATGAATTCTCTTAGACTTTCGTCTCTTTCTTGTTGGATTGAGGTTAATTCTGCGGTGGTTCGTTCGGGGCGATTGTTGCTCACGAACTGCGTGCATAATCTCTTCTTCAACTTCTTCCAGCTTTTGATCGATCCCTTCGGCAGCGATCTGAACCACTCTCCCGCCACTCCGGTTAGCGTGGTTGGGAAATATTTTCACCAACATGCTTCGGAGTAGGGGCTCAAGAACATTTGTTGCTCGTAGGAGATGATGTGATCCCTCGGATCTGTGGTTCCGCTATATGTCAGGTGTGCTGGCAGACTCACCTTGGGGATTTCTTCCATGATCAGCTCGTCCGAGAAAGGGGATGACGTGGGAGTCATGATTCTTTTCCCGAGTCTAGCCCTGATGCCTTCGTTTGCCGAGGTTCTGTGATTAGAACGCTCGGGCGTACGACGGGGGCTAGGGGTTCGATCATGCCTCCTGTCTCTTCTTCTTTCTCGGCTACTGACCTCGGGCCGTTCGCTGGATCTACTTGATTCGCCTACCCCGAGCCTTGAATGGATCGAAGGTCTTAACCTTGAATGGACCGAGGGCCTCAACCTGCTGAGTACCGAGCTTCGGATCCGAGTGTTACGAGTAGTCGATTCGCTTTGGAGAGTTGTTGGAGTAGGCGTTTGTCTTGCAAACCAATCTGGTTGTTGTTGTGCTCTTTTTTGGGTGTCCCACGTGCTTTCCATCCATCTCGACGTCAGGTGTGTTCCTGTCAAGGGAGGGAGCTCTCGTTCGGGTCTGGACACCTCTACACTGAGCGGCTCGTTCAGCCGTCGCTTGGTCCTCCTCTCCTCTCTGCGGTCTTTTGCCAATCCTTGCTGTTTCTCGTTAAAGAGGAAGTTTTGCATGTTGGTCATGGCCGCAATGAGCTCTTCCCTAGTTGGGATCGGAGGTCCTGCGTTTGTGGCGGTCGTAGCTCTGCTTGGCTGTGACCTCGCCACTGATTGAGGGTGCCCTTCTTCGTCAGATTCTGAATCTGACCGCACTATCATATCGTCATCAATGTCGTTGACAACATCATTAACCATTTTGCAGAAAGGGGTGGTTAATGTCTTTCAAGGCTTTGAAGTGTTCTTCCCCACAGACGGCGCCAAATTGTTCCGGTGTTGTAAAGGTGGAAACAATGGGCTTCGAATGAAGGCCCTTTCGTGTGTGTCGAAGATCTTGCTTGCTTGAATGAGTCGAGTCCGAATTCACTTGCACAAGAGTAAAATCACTAGCCTCGGGGGTGTTTCCGAGGAAAGCCCCTCCGATGCCTAAGTAAGAACGATGCTCGGATTCTAGAGAGAAGTTCTCTAGAAGAGTAGTCTTAAGGCGATAAATTGGACGTACCTTGAGGTGTGAGCCTTGGCGGCCTATTTATAGTGTTTGCATAATAAATGCCCATAGGTCATTTATTGCTATTGGGCCTTGGGCCTTAGTGGATGGCTGAACAGCCATGTTGGTTTGCGGTAGGTTTGATGTTGCTGTTTTGAGCCATTGGGCTTTGGACTTAATGGCCCAATTGAATACCAATTGGGAGCCCAAACATGAAACATGGGCTGAGCTTTTCAAAATTCATGCTCATTGCTCGATATCACAAAGTTCTACATCACATTATCCCTCTTCCTGCAGGGACAGAGAAGCCGACTCCAACCACTGATGAAGAACTCGAGCTATGGACTAGATACCACTATGCTTCAATGGATTTATTCGACTATTTCGAATGATCTCTGAAACATCATTATTGAACCAGATGCAACGACAATGAAATCTTGGGTTCGTTTGTGTGAGATATTTCAAGATCATCAAACTCTCGTGCGTTGACTCTTGAACAATAATTCACAACGACCCGTATGGAGGATTCTCCTAATGCTTTGGCTTATTGTAAACGATTGAAGAGTCTGGCAGATCAACTAAAAAATGTCGGGGCTCCGGTGAGAAAAGTCGGCTGGTTCTACAACTGGTTTCCGGGGTGACCGAGGCATACGAGGGTGTGGGAAACCAAATACGCCACGCCAAACCTCTACCTGCTTTCACTGAAGTCAGGTCTTCCCTTGTGTTAGAAGAACGTGAACTCGCAACCATGGCTTCTCGTGGGTCTGGCTCGGCTATGGTGGTTGCGGTTGATGAGGATGCTCTTCCATATGAGAGAGAATTCGAACAATCACAGAGGTAAGAATAAGAATTTTGGTCGTCATTCTGGTCGCAAAGGGGGTTCTGGTCGCGGCTCCGGCGGCGACAACCGTGGTGGTGGTGGACGTGACGGTGCCCAGACCACAGCTCAAGTCTAGCAGCCATGGCAAATGGGTCATTGACAGTGGGTTCTTGTTGCCCCTCCTCCTCCCTGTCCATTCCTTACGACGAGTTGGGCTCGCTCAACTACTTCTGCATCAGGCCTATCAAGGCAGCATGGGGTTTTAGGCCCACAACCAGCCCAACAGTTGTACACAACAGATGCACCTCTCGTTTCTTATGTTCTCCTCGATATTGAATCCGCTATGCACACCGTGCACCCCCCTGATCAAAATTTCTACTTGAACACCGGAGCCAAATATCAGATGACATCGACGAATGGTAATCTCTCGTCTTATTTTAATTTGAGCAATCAAAATAGTTTTATTGTTGTTGGTAGCGGTTCAATTCCAACTCGTTGTTGTGGTTATACTCGTTTGCCTCACCTAAACCCCCCCGTAATCATTACGGAATGTCTTACATGCTCCTAAACTCGGTTCTCAAATTTATCACCGATAATCTGTGATTGTTGAATTTGATCCTTATGGGTTTTCTGTGAAGGATTCTGGATGGGGGTGGAAATAATGAGATGTGATAGTCGGGGAGACCTTTGTCCACTCATGAATCTAAAATTTCACACAACTACTCCATCAACCTTTGCGGCTTTGTCCCCCTACTCTTTGGCATGATCGTTTGGGACACCCGAGAGCTTCTACTTTGAATTTTCTTAGGCTTAATAAAAGCATTGAATGTAATAAATCTAGTTTTTCTAGTATTTGTCATTCTTGCCTTCTTGGTAAACATGTGAACTTACCTTTTGAATCTTCTATTTCTGAAATTTGATGTCGTTTGATGTTATTCATAGTGAATCGTGGACCTATCCCGTATTAAGCTCTACGAGTCGTCGATATTATGTATCTTTTTGGATGATTTTTCAAAGTTTTTGTGGAATTCCTTTGGCTAAGAAATCCGATGTCTATGCAAAATTCTTAGCTTTACAAGCCCACATTACACCCAATTTGAACGTAATATTAAAAATATCCATTGTGATAATGGGAGGGAGTTTGATAATGGACAATTCGGGAAATTTTGTGAGTCTCATGGGATGTCATTCCATATTTCTTTCCCACATACGTCCTCACAAAATGGAAAAGCTGAAAGGAAGATCCGTTCCATTAATAATATCATTAGAACTCTTTTTTCTCATGCATCTCTTCCAACTTCTTCTTGGCATCACGCCGTTCAAATAACCACTTACCTTCTAAATATCTTACAAAGCAAGTTATTGGGTCATAGCTCCCCTCTTCAAGTTCTCTTCCAAAGAATGTTATCTTACTCTCATCTACGGGTTTTTGGGTGTTTGTGCCATCCCCTCTTTCCGTCTACAAAATAAACAAATTACAAGCCAAGCCTACACCTTTTGTATTTTTGGGATACCCTCCTAATCATGACGGCCACAAATGTTATGATTTATCATTCAATAAAATAATTATTTGTTGTCATGTGATTTTTAATGAAAATGTTTTCCCATTTTCGAAAATACACACTCCCTCTCCAAATTTTTATTATGATTTCTTTGATGAGGCCATGGGGATTGTTAGGTTATGAATAATACAACAATATAATTCATACTGAAAAACGATAAAGCCAGAATCCAAATTAATTTCCACATAGTCAATTAGCAAAATTTAGGTGATATACAATGTGATGCGTGACTTCCCTAGCTGCTCCCGAGCCGAACAAGAACAAGTATTTAGAGCCCCAAGTGTTGCCCCTCCATAGAAAGTCCACAGCACGTTCTGATCCGCCTTAGGTTCAACCAACTAGGATTTTACTTAAGGTTTTATGTATTCGGGTAGGCTTGCATTATGTTCTCCCTTGAACACAATGGGAATAAAGAATATGTTTTCAATTCAATTGATGTATATAATTATGAGGCCCTAGCCATATAATTACAGTGTAGGAAATAATGAATTTGAGTTTTACTAGGAATAGAATTACCAAATCTAATAGGATTAAAATTCTTAATCATTTAGAATTGCAACTATAGATAAACTCTTAATTATTTGAATTCTAGTAAAACTAGGAATACATAATCCAAGGTTACTTGGGAATTAAGCAATCGGATATTTCATGGAGCCCAAGACGAACAACCCACGCAGCCACGAGGGGCCACATGGGTGTGCGTGCTGCCTCGGCCCATGCCTCGGCAGGCCTTGCACACGATTCTCGTAGGCTGGGCGCAGCCCATGCGCTGCTGCCTTGCCTTAGGCTTGGCGCGGCCCTTGAGCTGCTGCCTTGCCGCAGGCTTGGCGCAACCCATGAGTTGTTGCCTTGCCTTGCAGCTTGGCGCGGCCCATGAGGCTGCTGCCTTGCTTGTAGCTTGGCGCAGCCCATGGCTGCGACCTTGCTCGCAGGGCGCGGCCCCATGGCTGCTGCCTTGCTCGCCGAACGATGGGACGGCTCGCTTGCGGCTTGTTGCTCGTCGAGCTTCCGATTAGTTTTCCGATTCCAGAATTCATTTTCGTTTCGAACAAATATTTACGTTTTCGTTAATATTTCCGATTCCGGAAATAATTTCCTTTTCCGACAATATTTCCGATTCCGGTAATATTTCCGTTTCCGACAGTATTTCCGATTCCGGAAATATTTCTATTTCCGATAATATTTTCCGATACGAAACATGTTTCCGTTTCCGGCAACATCTACGACTTGGATAATATTTATATTATTGTCATGAACCATATATCCGTTTCCTGCAATATCATTTTTTCCGGAGTACTCTTTATTTTGCCTTTTGACGATTTCAGCTCCCACTGGAACCGAGATCCGTCGTTTCCGAATGTTCATAAATGAGGTACTTCATGAATAATATATTCACTTAGATACTTGATTCGTTCACGTGCTATTTGTGTGGCCCTACGGGTTCAGTCAAGAGTAAGTTGTGGATTAATATTATTAATTTTCCACTTGAACTGAAGTGGCCTCTAGCTAGGCATTCAGTTCACTTGATCTCACTGAATTATTAACTTGTTAATTAATACTGAACCGCATTTATTAGACATAGAATTAAATGCATACTTGGACCAAGGGCATTATTCCTTCAGTCTCCCACTTGTCCTTAGGAACAAGTGTGCATTTCCTAATTCCTTTGTCGCTTGGTGCCTGCTCATGAACATAAGGTATAAGAGAAGTCATCCTTATTATGTCCAGAGGTACTTCTCGTTTTCAGAGTTCAACTGATCAAATAAACAGATAATCATAGCCTATGATTCATCTGAGCACGGCCATGCATTTTTCAGTTTCTAGCTCTCCGAGTGGCCTTGTACAACTTTCAGCATCTCATCCCGATTTATGGGAGGACAATCCTAATCTTTTGATCTTGAGGTTAGAACGCGTTTGATAGGTGATTACTTGAGCGTTGCCGTTATAGTCTCCTTTTACGGTGCGACGCTTGACAACGTCAAAGTAACCAGTTCTCAAACAAGTAATCTCAAATCACTCAGGTATTGAGGATTAGTGTCTAATAATGTAATGAAATTTACTTATGACATATTTTCATCTCTTATAGTAAAGTTTCATAAGTCTGTCCGATACTAATCTTATCAAGTAAGTATATATGCAAATGATTGCGACATTTCCATGTCCACATAGTTCAAGAAACAGAACTACTAGTCATCTTGCTCTCTAGTTGTCTAGTGTCTTCTATGCTCCCACCTTTATAGAAAACTTTCGACCAGGAACCATTTTCAACTTTTGACATTCAAGTTCACTTGATAGACATTTCTTAGTCACATGACTGGTCCTGATAGTCTATCTTGAATATATCGTCAAATTGAAAGGACTCATCATTTAATAAAGCCGTTGCTAATGAAGTCATCTTGAATTAAAATTTAAGAGATTGAGTCTGAGCACCTAGTTAGCACATGACTTGAATTTAGAACTTGGACTTCCAGACACATGGTATGATATGCATGCAATGAATGAGACCTAGACTTGACTCTAAGTGCCACTCCGAAGATTCAGAATTTTAGATTTTGTACTTGTATCCGGGGTTTGCGACCCGTTGGAAATATTTCGAAGGAGTTTCAACCTATTGTGATTGGTACAAGTATCGGGACTTACAACCTGTTGGAAATATTTTTGAATGGAGATTCATTCTTTTGTGGAGGTTTCCTCCTTGTACTATTTCATTAGGACTTGGAATATTGAAAGGGAATTTCGACCCGTTGAATTTTGTATATTTGTCCCGGGATTTGCAACCCGTTGGAACTGTTTAGGGGGAATTTCAACCCAAAGTCGAGTTTTGAATATTTTAGGGGAACTTCAACCCGATAGAATGTAGAGATTGGACTTGTACATTTTCAAGGGAATTTCAACCCGGAAATAGAGTTCGGACTTGTATTATTTCTGGGGAGTTTCAACCCATGAGAAGGAAAATTGAATCTTGCACTATTTCAAGGGGATTTCAACCCGATGGAATTTGTGGGTTTGGATTATTTCGAGGGATTTTCTACCCGATGGAAATGTTTTATAAGGTCAAATTTGTGTTATTTCTAGGGATTTTCTACCCGTTGGAATTGTTTTTGGAAATCAAATTTTTATTATTTCTAGGGATTTTCAACCCGTTGAAATTGTTTTTGGAAATCGAATTTGTATTATTTCTAGGGATTTTCAACCCGTTGTTTGGAATTTGGAAATATTTTAGGGGGATTTCAACCCATGATTGAATATGGAAATTGAACTTGTATTATTTCAGGGAATTTTCAACCCATGATAGAATTTGGAATATTTTAGGGGGATTTCAACCCATTTGGACTTGGAGTATTTCAAGGGAATTTCAACTCGGGAGAAAGGAAATTGGACTTTGTACTATTTTGGGGGATTTTTAACCCATTTGGATTTGGAGTATTTCAAAGGAATTTCAACCCGGGAGAAAGGAAATTGGATTTTGTACTATTTCGGTGGACCTTCAACCCATTGGAAGTGCCTTTTGAATTTTGTATTTGGGAGAAATGGAAAGCAAGGGTTTTTGTAGTTTGAAAGAGAACTTGAAATTCGAATTTGATTTGGAAATTGAACTTGGAATGTGAAAACAGGAGCTTTGTATAGAATATGAGGCTTTATATTTGGAATTTTGAAGGATTAGAATTTTCGGACTTGAAAATCCGGCATAACTCCGCCATCGGTTTTAGGCATTTGAAATTGGACTTCAAATTTTTGATTCTTGAAAAGGGATAGGAATTTGAAACTTGAAAGTCCGGCATTATGCCGCCGTCAACTTGGAAATTTGAAGTGTTGAACATAGAATCTTGAGATTGAATTGAAAATCTGGCATTATGTCATCATGGATTTGAGACTTGAGGTTTGGAACATTGAACTTGAAATTTGAAAGATTGAATTGAAGAACATGG
Organism: Spinacia oleracea; assembly: GCF_020520425.1. NCBI lineage: Eukaryota > Viridiplantae > Streptophyta > Magnoliopsida > Caryophyllales > Amaranthaceae > Spinacia > Spinacia oleracea. The sequence continues at coordinate 110,361,034 of NC_079490.1, forward strand.
ACTTGGAAATTCGAACTTGAGGTTTGAATGGTTAAATTAAAAAATCCGGCATTACGCCATCATGAGTTTGGACATTTAAACTTGAGGTTTTGAGGTTTGAATGATTAAATGGGAAATTATGGATTTAGGAATTTAAACTTGAGGTTTTGAAGTTTGAAGTGGAGGTTTAGAAATTCGGCATTACAACGCCGTTGGATTGAATTTGAGTTTTGAACTTGAAATTTGGACTAGAACCCAGCAATATGACGCTGTTCAATTGAATTTTGGAATTGAAAATTGGAATTTGGACTAGAAAACCCGACATTATGACGCCGTTGGATTGAAACTTGAATTTGGAATTGGAAATTGGATTTAGAAAATCTGGCATTGTGACGCCGTTGGATTGAAACTTGAATTTGGAACATGAAATTTGGACTAGAAAATCCGGCATTATGACGTCGTTAGATCGAAACTTGAATTTTGGAATTGGAAGTAGGACTAGAAAATCCGGCATTATGACGCCGTTGGATTGAATTTTGAATTTGGAATTGGAAGTAGGACTAGAAAATTAGGCATTATGATGCCGTTGGATTGAATTTTGAATTTTGAATTGGAAAATGGATTTAGAAAATCCGGCATTATGACGTCGTTGGATTGGAATTTTGGATTTGGCATTTGCGCGTGAGGAGTGTTTGAGGGTTTTGAATCAAATGGTGTGGCACTCCTGAAAGACCCTCAATCGGCGATTTTTAGATGCATGAGGTTTTAATGATGCTCCTAGGGGTTAGGTTTCCTAGTTGGAGGCTAATGGTTTTGGCAAAGCTAGTATTCGAGGTTAGCCATTCACGCGTGCAAAGACGCCCACACATTGCACAAATAGCACGTTGTCACACTAGCATGGATATGAATGTGACATGCAAAGTTCTCAACCTAAGGTCGGTCTAAGTTTTGTATGATGCAAGTGGTCGACTTTGGGTTTCAAAAAGGCGGAACCGGCAACAACTAGTTCACCTCCTCAAAGTGGAGGTATTGGTTGGCGGACGACCTCCATACTTGACATCAGGAATGTCAAGCAAATGTCAAGTTTCGGTAGGCGCGGAAATGGTCACACACTTTGGTCAGGAACCGTATGGAGAGTCACCCTTTCGTTGCCCCCGGGGCTAACCCGGATGTAGAACACATCCGTATTGGGCAAGGTAGAAATTCATTTTGCATAAATATGATTTCCGAAAACATGTATGTCATGCCTAGAAATTGAAAAAATTGTACTCGAATATTGTATTTGAAAAGCTCATTTTTCGGCTTTCGTTCTCAAGGTTTGGGAGCGTCCTTCGAAATTCAAAATCAGAACTGAACTCCCACTCAAAAACTTGGGCAGCATGGGCAACCAGCCACTGGAAGCCACTGTGCTGAAAGCAGGCATCAGCGTCTGGCGCAGGGGCCTGCGCCCAGCGCTGGCATCCAGAACTTGAGCGTGGCAGTGGCAAGTTGCTCAAAGCTTGCTCGTATAATCGAATTTGAAATTAGTAAAGGAAATAATGCCCTTGGTCCAAGTATGCATTCAATGTTAAGTCTAATAAATGCGGTTCAGTATTAATTAACAAGTTAATAATTCAGTGAGATCAAGTGAGCTGAATGCCTGGCTAGAGGCCGCTTCAGTTCAAGTGGAATTAATGATATTAATCCACAGCTTACTCTTGACTGAACCCGTAGGGTCACACAAATAGTACGTAAACGGATCAAGTATTTAATGGCATTAAATACTCCATCTATGGATATTCGGAATCGACGGGTCTTGGTTCCAGTGGGAGCTGAGATCGTCAAAGGCAAGCAAATGAATACTCCGGAAACGATGATATTGCCGGAAACGGAAATATGGATCGTATCGGAAATATAAATATTAACCAAGTCGTAGATGTTGCCGGAAACGGAAACATGGTACGTATCGGAAAATATTATCGGAAATAGAAATATTGCCGGAATCGGAAATATTGCCGGAAACGGAAATATTGTCTGAATCGGAAATATTATCGGAATCGGAAAATAATTCCGGAAACGGAAATATTAAATATTTGTTCGAAACGGAAATTAATTCCGGAATCGGAAATGTTAAATATTGTTCGTATCGGAAATGAATTTCGGAATCGGAAAATTAATCGGAAGCGCGTCGTACGAATTAGCATCGGACGAGCTTGCTAGACGAAGGCCCAGCACGAAGCCAGGCCCACGTCCAGCAAGGGAAACGCGCGCCACAACACGCCAGCCCAAGGCTGCGCCAGGCCCACCGCAAGGCAGGCCCAGCGCGCGCCCAAGGCTGCGGCAGTCGTGGGCTGCGTTGCTCGGGCTGTGCGCGCGCGCGCATGGCGCCCCTCGTGGGCTGCTGTGCGTGCGTGTGTGTTTGTGTTCACATACGAAACCTAAAACGTACAGGATTCGTTTAATGATTAAATTCCTAATCCTAAAAGATAAATTAATTAAATAAGAGTTTCACTAGGATTCTAATTTAATTAATTCGTATCCTAGTAGGATTCCAATTCTCTTTCCATACCCCTATAAATATGTGGCCTGGGTTCACAATTTATAACGAGTTTTTCAAGTATTTAAAGTGAGTTTTTGAGAGAAAAATTCAGTCACATACCTTGCCTAAAAGTGCCGAAATTATTAGTACCTTAAGGGCGATTCTAGTTGGTCAATCTTAAGGCGGATCCGGACGTGCTGTGGACTATCTACGGAGGGACGACACTTGGAGTCCTAAAGACTTGTTCTTGTTCGGTTCGGGCGCAGCTAGGGAAGGCACGCAACAAAGAGTATGCTTCTATACTATGCTATATGATTATGTGTAAATAATATGTATTCTTGGCTTAATGGTTGTTTCCGCATGATTTATGAATTGTCATATGTATCATAACCTAACAGTGGTATCACGAGCCTCTTATTATTTTCATAATCTAAATTGCATAAACATGATTAAATATTAAAAATTTGCAAGAATTAAAAGGGGTGATTAATTTTCGTAATTGTTAATTAATTGCAAATTGCGTTTATTTAATTATACGTACGCAGTTTTTCGGCAGTTTCTTCGTTACTCATCCAAAATGAGTGATTTTTGTGTCAATTCCGCATGTAAAAGGCATTCTAAAATTTTGACAAAAATAGTAATTTTCGGCCGAACCCAGAATTCTCAAATTCGAAGCCTAACTATGACTTTTCGAAGGTTTTAGTTTTTCGAATGCAAAATTTCGTAAATTTAAGATGTTAAATTAAATATTTGCAATTCTTGTTGGTAAATCTTGAATTTTTGATTGACCTACTGTATATGTTTAACAAGTTTGAATGCCTAGCCTTGTTAATTATGCAATCTAATTTGTAATTATGATTAATTTGTTGAAAATTAGAATAATTTAGAATTAATTTGATTTTCATAATTAATTATAATTTAATTAGATACCTATGATTAAAAACCACCATAAAAATTGTAAATTTATGATAAATTATAAATTTTTATGACCTAGACTTGAATCCATGTTAATCGGAAATCAATTGAATAATAAATTTTCGATTTTTCGCCCTAAAATTATGAAATTAATATTATTTATTAATTTGTCATTAATTTTAAATATAAATTTTTAAATTTTATGCGATTCGTTCATATAACTTGCACGCACAAAGCAATGGACGCTACGTGTTACCCTTAAGGGGTGTTGTATAGTGCGGGCATGTGACGACGAGCAAGGGAGCTCGTCGCCCATGCGGCACGAATGCAATGAGCAAGGGCATGGTGCACGAGCACAAGGCAGCAGCCCTGCCTTGTGTCGTGGGCTATGAGCAATGGACGAATGGGCATGGGCGAAGGCCAGGCACGGCAGTCGCGTGTGGGCAGCAACCGAGCTGCGCCACAACGCGCACTGCCTCGCGCAAGCGCGCGCAGCCTCGCGCGCAGCGAGCGCAAGCTCGCGTGCCACGAGTGCTGCGCCCAGCGTCGATGCCGCGCGCAGCGAGCGCTAGCGAGCGCGCACAGCATGCGCTGACGAGTGCACGAAGCGAGCGCTGGCCCGCGTGCAGCGAGCGCTAGCGAGCGAACGCAGCGAGCGATGGCTCGCGTGCATCGAGCGCTGGCGCGCGCGCAGCGAGCACATGCTCGCGTGCATCGAGCGCTGGCGCGCGCGCAGCGAGCACCAGCTCGCGCGATGGCTTGCGAAGGGTAGAAGCAGCAGCTATGCGACGCAGCGCTTGGGCTGCGCGCACATGGCCAGGGATGGCTGTGTGCGTGTGGCCCATGGGCGTGTGATGCGTGAGGTGTTTGCGTTGCGATTAGATCGTTTTGAAATTTTAATTTGAAATTTTCAGTTTACGTAATTTTAATTAATTTTAAAATTAATAATTTAAATTATTTTCTTGGATTTTAATTTTGAATATTATAATTATAATAAATTTTATTTATTCTAATTATTTTACTAAAATTTAAATCATGAATTAATTCAAATACGACTGAAATTAAATTAAATTTTTGGATTCAATTATAAATTTATATGAGCTTTAAATTTTAATTAAATTTGTATGTTTCCGGTTAGACTAGAAATACATTTTTATGTTTAAAATTAGTAAAGCATATGAATTTATTGGTTTAAGTGGGAGCGCTTTTAGTCATAAACTCTTGATTAGGTCTACAAAACCTTAAGGTTAAAACAACTTGATTAGAATTAATAAGGACTGAATAATTGGTAGATTATTGGTGCCCTTGATTAATTGCTGCAAATGTTTACGTGATGCATAATGTGCTTTACTAACCAGCTATGTGGGCCATTCATGATAATGAATGGGTGAATGGTATATATTGTATATGTACTGTTTTGCAGGTTATGAAGTGACTAGTATGGCCCAAATAGGATAGAAAATATGGTCTGCGTACCATTAATTTGAATGTAATTGGTCTAAAGTACCAAAGTCGTTTTTCAATTCAAATATGGTCTGCGTACCATCAAATAGTTGTAATTAGTTTTAATTATAGCTTATCCTATTTGAAGAAAATGGTGCCTCCCACGGAGATTTTCGAGACGGACTTTGAAGTTAAAGCTTCAAGATGAAGTCGGGCCATACTAGATCACATTTATCTTATGCATGCTTTAAGTTATTTATTGCTTTAAATATGTCTTAATTATGCATGAGATTGTGGCTTGATTATGTTGCATGATTAAGGATTTTAGTTCACTTAAAATCTAACCAACATAGTAAGAGCCTTAAGTTCCAAACTTAAAAATTGAGTTAAAAGGTGCCATGCCAAAATATACACTTTCTTGGATATCCTTTACATCAATCTAGTAATAGTTTTCGCTCAGCGAGGTGTTACTTATTGGTCCTAAAGGGGCAAGGTACACAAATAATTGTGAGTACATGTTAGTTTTGGTGAAACTCAACGATATAAGTAAGGAGTCCTTTTATGTCGTGGCAAAATCGATAGGTTTACCTAATAAGTTCTTAGACGTACCTATCAACCAAGAATAGTTTCTATACTATTAGCAAAAGGCTTTTGCTTACCTAAGATGTTTTAGGATTAAGTCGACAAACTGTGCTTAGTTCTTCAATGATTTTAGGATCTTGGAATCATTTTATTCACACCTGCCGGAACACATAACTTGAATAAAATGCTTAATAAACATTGAATTATGCATGTATGCTAGAATTTAAGTTTATTAAGAGAAACTGTGAATGGTTATTTATTTGTTTATTCTTTTCAATTGTAGTTTTTAATATGGCAAACAACAATTCATTCAACATTCGATCAATTCTCGAAAAGGAGAAGTTGAACGGGAAAAACTTCCTTGACTGGCAAAGGAACTTGCAAATAGTTCTTATGCAGGAAGAAAAGGAGTATGTCCTAGAAGAGGCGATGCCCGAAGCCGCAGGCGACGGGGTCACTCAGGCAGCCCTCAATCGTTGGATTGATGCCAACAAGGATGTGAAATGTCTAATGCTCGCCACCATGAGTGCGGATCTGCAGAAAACGTTCATCAACTCAGATGCTTTCACAATCATCAGTGAGTTGAAGAACATGTTCCAAGATCTGGCTCGAGTCGAAAGATTCGAGACTCATAGGCAAATTCTTGAGACCAAGCTTAAGAAAGGCGAGCCCGTAAGTCCACATGTTCTCAAAATGATTGGACTCATTGAGAATATGAGTCGGCTGGATCAACGATTTTCTTAGGAAATGGCTATAGACACCATCCTCCATTCTCTTCATAGCGGGTATGATCAGTTCAAACTGAACTACAGTATGAATAGTCTGGACAAAACGCTCACTGAGCTTCACGGTATGCTGAAGACCGCTGAAAACACGCTCAAAAGTGATAAGCAGGATGTGTTTATGGTGCGTGGGGGCAAGTTCAAGAAATCTGGAAAGAAGAGGAATGCTAAGAAAGGTGGCAACAAGGCCAGCCCAACTAAGCAAACTGGCGCCAAATCTGTAAAGAGGAAGGTCAGTCAACCCACTTCTAAATCCGAATGCTTCTACTGCAAGAAGAAGGGGCATTGGAAGAGAGATTGCTTGAAGCTAAAGGAAGATCAGAAGAACGGAACAGTCGTTCCATCTTCAGGTATTTTCGTTATAGACTGTATACTTGCGAATTCAACTTCTTGGGTATTAGATACAGGTTGTGGCTCACACTTATGTTCCAATCCACAGGGACTAAGAAGAAGTAGAAAGTTAAGCAAGGGTGAAGTCGACCTACGAGTGGGAAATGGAGCACGGATTGCTGCATTAGCTGTAGGAACTTACTATTTGTCGTTGCCCTCCGGGTTGGTTTTGGAACTGGAAGAATGTTTCCATGTTCCAAGTCTTACTAAAAACATCATTTCAGTTTCTTGCTTAGATGCTAAGGGATTTTCCTTTTTAATAAAAGACAATAGTTGTTCGTTTTATTTTAAAGAGATGTTTTATGGATCTGCTAGATTAGTCAATGGACTTTATTTATTAGATCACGACAAACAAGTATATAACATAAATACCAAAAAGGCCAAAAAGGATGATTCAGATCTCACCTATCTGTGGCATTGTCGATTAGGCCATATAAACTTGAAACGCTTAGAAAGACTTCAAAAGGAAGGAATTCTAGAACCATTTGACTTAGAGGATTATGGTAAATGCGAATCATGTTTACTTGGCAAAATGACAAAGCAACCTTTCTCTAAAGTTGGAGAAAGAGCAAATGAACTATTGGGTTTAATCCATACAGATGTATGTGGACCAATGAGTACAAATGCTAGAGGTGGTTTCAGCTACTTTATCACTTTCACTGATGACTTCAGTAAGTATGGTTATGTCTACCTAATGAAGCATAAGTCTGAATCCTTTGAAAAATTCAAGGAATTTCAGAGTGAAGTAGAGAATCAATTAGGCAAGAAGATTAAGGCACTGCGGTCTGATAGAGGCGGTGAATATCTGAGCTATGAATTTGATGACCATCTGAAAGAATGTGGAATTCTATCAGAATTAACTCCTCCTGGAACACCACAATGGAATGGTGTGTCGGAACGGAGGAACAGAACCTTGCTAGACATGGTCAGGTCAATGATGGGTCAGGCCAAACTTCCATTAGAATTTTGGGGACATGCACTAAATACAGCTGCACTCACTATAAATAGAGCTCCGTCTAAAGCTGTCGAAAAGACTCCATACGAATTATGGTTTGGAAAGCCTCCAAATGTGTCTTTTCTTAAGATTTGGGGATGTGAAGTATACGTCAAACGATTAATTTCAGACAAACTTCATCCAAAATCTGACAAATGTATCCTTGTGGGCTATCCAAAGGAAACAAAGGGGTATTACTTCTACAATACATCTGAGAACAAAGTGTTTGTTGCTCGAGATGGTGTCTTTTTGGAGAAAGATCACATTTCCAAAATGACAAGTGGGAGAAAAGTAGACCTCGAAGAAATTCGAGTCGAACAACAAACTCTAGAGAATGCTCAAGATGACATTCAGGATGAAACTCAGAGATCTTTAGAAGAATCTGGTGAGAATCATGGTCAATCTAGAAATGTTACCCCGCGTAGATCGCAAAGATATAGATCTCAACCGGAAAGGTACTTAGGTATTTTGACGAACGAGAGCTATGACGTTCTATTACTTGAAAGTGATGAACCTGCGACTTACAAACAAGCTATGACGAGCCCTAGCTCCAAGCAATGGCAAGAAGCCATGCAATCTGAATTAGACTCCATGTCTGAAAACCAAGTATGGGATTTGGTCGATTTGCTAGATGGCTACCAAGCCATTGGAAGCAAATGGGTTTTCAAACTGAAAAAGGACAAGGATGGGAAACTTGAAGTTTTCAAAGCTAGATTGGTTGCAAAAGGTTACAGGCAAGTCCACGGTGTGGATTACGATGAAACCTTTTCACCAGTTGCAATGCTAAAGTCTATTCGGATAATGTTAGCAATCGCTGCATATTACGATTACGAAATATGGCAGATGGATGTCAAAACTGCTTTCTTAAATGGCGTTTTAACAGAAACTGTGTTTATGAAACAGCCTGAAGGTTTTGAGGATCCAAAGAATGCTAAAAAGGTTTGCAAGCTAAAGAAGTCAATCTACGGATTGAAGCAGGCATCCAGGAGCTGGAATATACGTTTTGATGAAGCAGTCAGTGACTTTGGTTTCATTAAGAACGCAGACGAATCTTGTGTATACAAGAAGGTCAGTGGGAGCAAAATTTCTTTCCTAGTATTATATGTCGACGACATATTACTTATCGGAAATGACATTCCTATGTTGAACTCTGTCAAGATTTGGCTTGGGAAATGTTTTTCGATGAAAGATCTAGGAGAAGCACAGTACATATTGGGCATCAAGATTTACAGAGATAGATCTAAAAGGATGATTGGACTTAGTCAAAGCACTTATATCAATAAGGTGCTTGATAGGTTCAAGATGGCGGACTCCAAGCGAGGCTACCTACCCATGTCTCATGGAATGACTCTAAGCAAGACTCAGTGCCCAAAAACACTTGATGAGCGTAGACGAATGAATGGGATTCCATATGCATCATTGATTGGTTCAATAATGTATGCTATGATGTGTACACGCCCGGATGTTGCGTACGCACTCAGTGCTACGAGCAGATACCAGTCAGACCCAGGAGAGGCGCATTGGACTGCTGCCAAGAATATTCTGAAGTACCTGAAAAGGCACAAAGATGACTTCCTGGTCTATGGTGGAGATGATGAATTAATTGTTAAAGGCTATACGGACGCAAGTTTCCAAACCGACAAAGATGATTTCAGATCATAGTCTGGGTTTGTCTTCTGCCTCAACGGAGGAGCAGTAAGCTGGAAAAGTGCTAAGCAAAGCACCATTGCGGATTCTACAACTGAAGCGGAGTACATTGCTGCACATGAAGCAGCAAAGGAAGCTATATGGCTAAGGAAGTTCATAGGTGAACTTGGTGTAGTCCCCTCCATTAAAGGACCAATAGCCCTGTATTGTGATAATAACGGAGCTATTGCACAGGCAAAGGAGCCTAGACACCACCAGAGAGTCAAGCATGTACTTCGTAGATTTCACCTTCTACGAGAGTTCGTTGAAAGAAAAGAAGTCGAGATAAGCAAAATTGGAACTGATGACAACATATCAGATCCATTGACTAAACCTCTGCCGCAGGCGAAGCACAACTCGCACACTGCAGCAATGGGAATCAAGCATATTGGAGAATGGCTTTGATGTCTCTGTTTAATGTTTTAAAGTTTTAGAGTTTAAATCTTTGTAAAACATTATTGGTTAATCATTCACAATAAATGAAAGGAATTCATTTTTCCATTTGATTTGTGGTTTATTAAATGATGAGTCCCTTCAATTTGACAATATATTCAAGATAGACTGTCAGGACCAGTCCTGTGACTAAGAAATGTCTATCAAGTGAACTTGAATGTCAAAGGTTGAAAATGGTCCCTAGTCGGAGTTTTCTATAAAATTGGACGCATAGAAAACGTTAGACGATTAGAATGCAAGATGACTAGTAGTTCTGTTTCTTGAACTATGTGGACATGGCAATGTCATAATCATTTGCATAGATACTTACTTTGGGAAGACTAGTATCGGACAAGACCTATGAAACTTTACTGTAAGAGATGAAAATCTGTCATAAGTAAATTTCATTAAAATTATTAGACACTAAATCCTCAATACCTGAGTGATTTGAGATTACTTGTTTGAGAACTGGTTGCTTTGACGTTGACCAACCGTCGCACCGTAAAAGGAGGCTATAAAGGCAACGCTCAGGTAATCACCTATCAAACGAAGTCTAATCTCAAGATCGCAAGATTGGGATTGTCCTCCCATATATCGGGATGAGATGCTTAAAAGTTGTACAAGGCCACTCGGAGAGCTAGAAACTGTGAAATGCATGGCCGTGCTCGGATGAATCATAGGCTATGATTATCTGTTTATTTGATCAGTTGAACTCTGAAACCGAGGAACACCTCTGGACATAATAAGGATGACAACTCTTACCTTATGTTCAAGAGCAAGCATCGAGCGACAAAGGAATTAGGAAATGCACACTTGTCCCTAAGGACAAGTGGGAGACTGAAGGAAATAATGCCCTTGGTCCAAGTATGCATTCAATGTTAAGTCTAATAAATGCGGTTCAGTATTAATTAACAAGTTAATAATTCAGTGAGATCAAGTGAGCTGAATGCCTGGCTAGAGGCCGCTTCAGTTCAAGTGGAATTAATGATATTAATCCACAACTTACTCTTGACTGAACCCGTAGGGTCACACAAATAGTACGTAAACGGATCAAGTATTTAATGGCATTAAATACTCCATCTATGGATATTCGGAATCGACGGGTCTTGGTTCCAGTGGGAGCTGAGATCGTCAAAGGCAAGCAAATGAATACTCCGGAAACGATGATATTGCCGGAAACGGAAATATGGATCGTATCGGAAATATAAATATTAACCAAGTCCTAGATGTTGCCGGAAACGGAAACATGGTACGTATCGGAAAATATTATCGGAAATAGAAATATTGCCGGAATCGGAAATATTGCCGGAAACGGAAATATTGTCTGAATCGGAAATATTATCGGAATCGGAAAATAATTCCGGAAACGGAAATATTAAATATTTGTTCGAAACGGAAATTAATTCTGGAATCGGAAATGTTAAATATTGTTCGTATCGGAAATGAATTCCGGAATCGGAAAATTAATCGGAAGCGCGTCGTACGAATTAGCATCGGACGAGCTTGCTAGACGAAGGCCCAGCACGAAGCCAGGCCCACGTCCAGCAAGGGAAACGCGCGCCACAACACGCCAGCCCAAGGCTGCGCCAGGCCCACCGCAAGGCAGGCCCAGCGCGCGCCCAAGGCTGCGGCAGTCGTGGGCTGCGTTGCTTGGGCTGTGCGCGCGCGCGCATGGCGCCCCTCGTGGGCTGCTTTGCGTGCGTGTGTGTTTGTGTTCACATACGAAACCTAAAACGTACAGGATTCGTTTAATGATTAAATTCCTAATCCTAAAAGATAAATTAATTAAATAAGAGTTTCACTAGGATTCTAATTTAATTAATTCGTATCCTAGTAGGATTCCAATTCTCTTTCCATACCCCTATAAATATGTGGCCTGGGTTCACAATTTATAACGAGTTTTTCAAGTATTTAAAGTGAGTTTTTGAGAGAAAAATTCAGTCACATACCTTGCCTAAAAGTGCCGAAATTATTAGTACCTTAAGGGCGATTCTAGTTGGTCAATCTTAAGGCGGATCCGGACGTGCTGTGGACTATCTACGGAGGGACGACACTTGGAGTCCTAAAGACTTGTTCTTGTTCGGTTCGGGCGCAGCTAGGGAAGGCACGCAACAAAGAGTATGCTTCTAAACTATGCTATATGATTATGTGTAAATAATATGTATTCCTGGCTTAATGGTTGTTTCCGCATGATTTATGAATTGTCATATGTATCATAACCTAACAATTAGAACTCCCCAGTTGAGTCGCTAAAATTGTAGGGGTGTTTTTTTGTACTTCCTACGAGGCTTTGTAAGTTTTTGAATTTCGAAGGAGTCGCCACCAAACAATGTTTAAGGGTCCGGTTTGGAAAGACCAAGGTTGACTCTTTGTGGATAAGGCATTGAATCTTAGAAACGAATGGGTGAGATCCGGGCAAGGAAACGAGATGCTTATTTAGCGAGCTTTTAAAATTGTATTCGAGTACATGACAAGAATCATTTTCGGATAACCCTAGTCATGACACTATGTTGGTTTGAACATGCATTTAGAACATGAATATTGGTACTTGTATGTGATCACTTGCTTTAAAGTTAATTAAAGGAACCTAAGGCCGGTTTGTCCAAGAATTATCTTTGTTAAGCGTGATGTGACCTTTTGTATATTTGTTGAATTTAGCATGTGAGGTGATGAAAGAAATAAACAAGTAAAGCGTCATCACAATAAGTAAAGGAATTATTGAAAGTGTGTACAAAACCACATTACCTTAAAATAAGGTGAGTAAAGAGTGCCGAATTGAAATAGCAAGAACAAAAGGTGCAATATTGAAATACGATATTGAAAGGTGCGATATTGAAATGCGGTATTGAAATGACGATATTGAAATGCGTTATTGAAACGTGCAATATTGAAATGCGGTATTGAAATGACGATATTGAAATGCGGTATTGAAACGACGATAGTGAAATTGTACTATTGTATTTGAGATCCGAACGCCAAACAACTACTTAATAATAAGTGCGTCCGACACGGATTCTGTTAGGTCATGATACATATGACAAAACATAAATCATGCGGAAAACCTTAATGCCAGGAAACATATTATTTACACATAATCATTTAGTATAATTCAGATGCATACACTTTGTAGCGTGCCCTCCCTAGCTGCGCCCGAACCGAACAAGAACAAGTCTTTAGGACTCCAAGTGTCGTCCCTCCGTAGATAGTCCACAGCACGTCCGGATCCGCCTTAAGCTTGACCAACTAGAATCGCCCTTAAGGTTCTAAGAATTTTCGGCTAATAGGCTACAAGTGTTTGGCTGATTTTGTTCCAAAATCTTACCTTTTGAATGCTTCAATTCTCGATCTAAATATGTGACCCTAGGGACCTATTTATAGAGTTTATGGAAAGGAATTATAATCCTATTAGAATACAAATCTATTTAATTATAATCCTACTAGGACTCTAATTAAATAAAATTTATCTTTTAGGATTAGATTTAATTACATTACGAATCCCGGTAGCCTTAGGATTTCGAGTAACACACATGAGTGGCACAATGCACCGCACGTAGGCCTTACGGCCCACGCACAGCGCACGGCCCAGCTCGCCGCTGCCGTTGATGCGCGCGCGCCCAAGGCCTTGGCTGGGTCTGGCCTTTGCGCTGGGCCTGGTCTTGGCTTTGGCGTGTGTTTGCGTTTTGGCTTGCTGGGCGATGGCCCGGCTTCGTGCTGGGCCTTCGTCTGGCAGGCCTCGTCCGATGCTAATTCGTACGATACGCTTCCGATTAAATCCTCGATTCCGGAATTCATTTCCGATACGAACAATATTTAATATTTCCGATTCCGGAATTAATTTCCGTTTCGAACAAATATTTAATATTTCCGTTTCCGGAATTATTTTCCGATTTCGATAATATTTCCGATTCTGACAATATTTTCGTTTCCGGCAATATTTCCGATTCCGGCAATATTTCCATTTCCAATAATATTTTCCGATACGTACCATGTTTCCGTTTCCGGTAACATCTACGACTTGGATAATATTTATATTTCCGATACGATCCATATTTCCGTTTCCAGCCATATCATCGTTTCCGGAGTATTCACTTGCTTGCCTTTGACGATCTCAGCTCCCACTGAAACCAAGATCCGTCGATTCCGAATATCCATAGATGGATTATTTAATGCCATTAAATACTTGATCCGTTTACGTACTATTTGTGTGACCCTACGGGTTCAGTCAAGAGTAAGCTGTGGATTAATATCATTAATTCCACTTGAACTGAAGCGGCCTCTAGCTAGGCATTCAGCTCACTTGATCTCACTGAATTTATTAACTTGTCAATTAATACTGAACCGCATTTATTAGACTTATCATTAAATTTATACTTGGACCAAGGGCATTATTTCCTTTAGTCTCCCACTTGTCCTTAGGGACAAGTGTGCATTTCCTAATTCCTTTGTCGCTTGATGCTTGCTCTTGTACATAAGGTAAGAGTTGTCATCCTTATTACGTCCAGAGGTGTTTCTCGATTTCAGAGTTCAACTGATCAAATAAACAGATAATCATAGCCTATGATTCATCTGAGCACGGCCATGCATTTTACAGTTTCTAGCTCTCCGAGTGGCCTTGTACAACTTTCAGCATCACATCCCGATTTATGGGAGGACAATCCCAATCTTGCGATCTTGAGATTAGACTTCGTTTGATAGGTGATTACCTGAGCGTTGCCTTTATAGCCTCCTTTTACGGTGCGACGGTTGGTCAACGTCAAAGTAAGCAGTTCTCAAACAAGTAATCTCAAATCACTCAGGTATTGAGTATTTAGTGTCTAATAATTTTAAATGAAATTTACTTATGACAGATTTTCATCTCTTACAATAAAGTCTCATAGGTCTGTCCGATACTATTCTTCCCAAAGTAAGTATTTATGCAAATGATTACGCCATTGCCATGTCCACATAGTTCAAGAAACAGAACTACTAGTCATCTTGCATTCTAGTCGTCTAACGTTTTCTATGCGTCCATCTTTATAGAAAACTCCGACCAGGGACCATTTTCAACTTTTGACATTCAAGTTCACTTGATAGACATTTCTTAGTCACAAGACTGGTCCTGACAGTCTATCTTGAATATATCGTCAAATTGAAGGGACTCATCATTTAATACTAAACCAAGATTAACTGGAATATGAAAATACATTTCATATATGATAAATGTTCAACCCCATTGTTTTACAACCATGGGCCTCGAACCCATCTTTAAAACAACTAGTGGAATTCAAAACTATGTTTTGATTTCCAATGCCACATTGTGAGTGTTGTTTCTCACTTGTTGCATAGGTTTAGTTATCATGCTTTGCCAATCTTAATATCCTTTTCATCGAATGTTCTTCGAGATAGATGATAAGATTTTTGAGTATGTTTATTTTGTGATCTAGTCTTTTCTTGCTTCAAGAGTGGTTCTACGCATTTTTCAATGAAGAACCATCAAGCCAGTAGACATGTGATCTACCCAAGTTCAGTGAAGAACTCTTTAGCATAAACAACCCTGTTTTATTGCTTCTTAGGCAATAAGTACTTTTACTTCAACTTTATAGGTTGCTAGTGATGCTTTGTTTAGAATTACTTATCCAAGCAGTTCACAGATATGTGGAATACTTTCCTGCTGTATCTTAGAACATAGAAATTAATATTTTAATTTCCCACGCAACAACTCATGGTCTTCAATCCATGTTGCCATTTCAAAAAACGATGCTCTATAGCTCGTCCTTGCCAATGGATAACTCCAAAGGGATCTTGCTTGATCCTTTACCAGTGTTTATGCGTGTAGCATCAATATTTAGCATATCTTTATTTCCTTGAATCAAGAACTATTCCTATGTACTTTTTCAAGTACCATAAGTATTCTTGATCTCAATCTAGTTGATCTTCACTTAGATCAATAGAGATTGGTATATGTTCGTCATGCCTAAAGTCATACAATACATTTTTGGCGATCCTCATATTATATCATACATGATAAATTCTTTTGCAGAATAATTCCCAATTGAATTCTATTCATGTAACTTTAGCTCATTCTAGTTTCAGTAGATACTAAATCCAGCTAAATTCTTTGACATATAATATAGGTTAAGAATCTCACTTAGATCTTTTGATGTTTAACTTAGTAAATGCTTATACATAGTTCAAACATTCATTACTTAGATTTATTCATATGGATCGAATGTCTCCAATGGAGTCTTTCGTGTTTGATTTAGTAAATGCCATTACTTAATCCAAAACAATATCATAAGATCTTTGTAAATAGATCTTAATACCCAGTATGTACTAAGTTTCGCCTTGGTCCATCATTGATGAATAATTTCAAACCTAACTTATTAGCATTTGAATGTTATTTCACAATAGAGAGATATGTGTGTGATACACATAGAACCAATTAAGTTTTATGTACTCCCACTAAACTTCTTATATATCTATAAGAATCATGTACATTTTATGAAACTAAAATACTTATTAGCTTCCCTAAATTACAATTCCAATTCCTAATTGCTTGCTTAAATTTGTACTTAGATTTCATAAGCTAGCATTCATTTCAAGCATTATTTGGATCCACAAATCCTATGACATGCTATGTACATAGTTTTCTTCCAACATTTGATTGAGTAATACATTTTGTCATCCAATTTCCATATGTACCAATATGCAATCATTACTTGAATTATAGACTTAAGCATTACGATTATGCATGAGGTTTCAACACAATCCACACCGTGAATTTTCTTGTAAACATTAGCAACTAATCTAGCTTTGTGTGTGAACAAAATTCCATGTTTGATGGTTTTTATCCTTAAAACAAACTTGCAACCAATAGGTGTGAAACTATTCTTGCAAATCAACAAAATTTCAATTTTGTCATCAAAACATTTTGTATGTTTTATGGCCTCTAACCATTTAAAACATTTGAGTCTATATATGGCCTCTAACCATTTTAGGGAATCTGGGTTTCGTCATAGCTTTCTTACAAGTCACAAACTCATTAATCTTTATGATAATAGTTTGACTGCAAGTTGTAGGTTTCTTCACTATCTAATAGAAGAATCTCATTGCTTCAGTGATTTGAACTCTATGCCTACTTGTGTATAGAACATCAAACAAATAGAATATCAACAGACACTTTGAAAGTCCCTTGAATATTCTGTTCTCCTTGAAGCACTTGTAAAGTCTTCTAAGAGATGTCTATTCTTTAAAGCCACTTCTAAAGTCCTTAAGAATATGTGTTTGGATTTTCTGAAGAACTTCGAAAAGCCTCCGGAATGTCCTTTTATGTTTGTTGTTCGCCTCGAAGACTTTTGAGGTCTATTTTCTCCCACTTGTCATTTTGGAAATGAATCTCCAAAAGGACATTATTTCGAGCAAACAAACATTATGTTCTCAAAAATTCGTGGTAGAAACAATACCCTTGTGTTTCATTTGAATAAATCATAATGAAACATATATCTAGACATGGGCCTTAGTTTGTCGAATAACAAACACTAAGCTCCCACTGAGTTTAGCAACTTTTTAGATATATATTATTGAAAAGATATTCTAAAATTACTTTTCAATGGCTTTGACGAATTTGGTTTAGTTTGGTGGTAGTTGAGCATTTTGTTTTTAGAAATTATAGGAAAATTCTTTATTGTTCATCATTGATCGAATCAAGTACTAATTGACTTCTATCATTCCAACGTAGATATTTCCATATCT
This sequence comes from Spinacia oleracea, assembly GCF_020520425.1. Taxonomy (NCBI): domain Eukaryota; kingdom Viridiplantae; phylum Streptophyta; class Magnoliopsida; order Caryophyllales; family Amaranthaceae; genus Spinacia; species Spinacia oleracea. The sequence goes on from NC_079490.1 coordinate 110,378,486, forward strand.
TATGGAGCTAGATCGTGAAATTACAACACACAATCATTGATGATCATTCTTGGTATAAGTAATCATCAACATGATCTAACCTAGATCTTTATGATTTCTTGCCAAGTGGATTTTGTACTTCTGAATCTTTGAACTAGCCAAACTGATTCAAACTTATATCACTTTCAGTAAATAAACCAATATTCACTCAAGTCCATGTGAAATAATAAAGTCATAAAATCTTTCTTTAGTTTTGAACTCTATTGTCTAGGCGTTCTAACAATAGTTCATGTCCTTTGTTACTTTCAACAAGTAAGACTAGCTTGTCTTGAATTGATCTAGAAATCAACCAACTTTCAAAAGTCCATAAAAATAGAGCTCTTTGAATGTTAATTTGTTGATATGGTCTAAGCAACAATGCCAAAGATTAGTGGAACTCATATCAAAAGATTGATTTGAACCTAGTAAAGTTTTTATCGTTAAAGAGTTGTTTGTTTTAATCAAGCATATTGACTCAACCCGTAAATGACTATTTCAATAAAATAAACAAACAAACATTGTTTTTGTTTTTCTTGAATGTGAGTCTTTCTGTGTTGAAGCAGAAATTCAGGTATGTTGATTATGGAACGAAATAGCCATTAAGTTCCAGCCTTTGAAAGGACTTAAAACAAACCAAATGACCCTACAACTAATGTAGCATTTCCATGCTTCATTTCCCACTTGTAGGCCATTAGTGTAGCCTAGCTTCCATTGTTTGAGTTATTACTGAAGTAAGAACCTCAAGCGGTACATGATACCATGCCAAGGAAGTTTGATTGCTAGGTCACTTCTCTTAAACATAAACTTATAGGTAGAAACAGAATTGTAAATTCCTTTCATTTGTTCCTTTGTATTCCTATTTCTTGTACCTTTTCTAATAGCCCTAAGAATTGAATTCTCTAGTGTTGACTTTTATACTTTGTTTAGACATGTCCAATGTCATTCCAACAAAGTTCTTACCATTTATGTTGAATATTTTTGTTTCAACTAGATGATCTTACCAGAAGCTTCTAAAGTTCTCTAAGCATCGATCTATTCGAATGTCTAGGGTCTAGACTCATTCGAGAATTAAATGGATAAAAGATATTAGGTTGTTAACCATTGGTAAAGCTGAGCGTTTAAACTCAATGCTTTATGATCTCAAAACTACATTGTATTTTGAATTCACAAGCACCAATCGGTTCACCATTCGACTTTGATACTCGAAAACAACCATAAAAGTCGCTAAAAGAAACTTACATTTTAAATTGCTCATTTTCTCTTATTTCCGTAAATCGTTCTTGGATTCACTACCAATCGAGGAAATTTACTGTTACCTTTCTAAAAGGATTTACTGCAGTGCAAGATATTTAATTATAAACAATATTTAAAACATACATTGAAGCATGCAAAGTCTAAACATTTATCATGAGTAATAACTTGAAAATTAAAGTAATCATGCAATTTAAACAAGTTATTGGCATTTTATTCGAATTTATTGTTCTGGCAGGTGTGAATAAAATGATTCCAAGACCCTAAAAACCATTGAAGAATTAAGCACATTATGTATTTTGACTCAATTCTAAAATATTTTAGGTAAGCAAAAGCCTTTTGCTAATAGTCTAGAAACTACTCTTGGTTGATAGGTACGTCTAAGAACTTATTAGGTAAACCTATCGATTTTGCCACGACATAAAAGGACTCCTTACTTATATCGTTGAGTTTCACCAAAACTAACATGTACTCACAATTATTTGTGTACCTTACCCCTTTAGGATCAATAAGTAACACCTCGCTGAGCGTAAAACTATTACTAGATTGATGTAAAGGTTATCCAAGTAAGTGTTATTTTGGCATGGCACCTTTTAACTCAATTTTTTTTGGCATAGGATCAGCTATAATTAAACTAATTACAACTATTTGATGGTACGCATACGTACTTTGGTGCATTAGACCAATTACATTCAAATTAATGGTACGCAGACCATATTTTCTATCCTATTTGGGCCATACTAGTGACTACATAGCCTGCAAAACAGTACATATACAATATATACCATTCACCCATTCATTATCATGAATGGCCCACATAGCTGGTTAGTCAAACACATTGTATGCATCACATAAATATTTGCAGCAATTAATCAAGGGCACCAATATTCTACCAATTATCCAGTCCTTATTAATTCTAATCATGTTGTTTAACCTTAAAGGATTTGTAGACCTAATCAAGAGTTTATGACTAAAAATACTCCCACTTAAACCAATAACTTTATATGCTTTAATAATTTTAAACATAAAAATGTATTTCTAGTCTAACTGGAAACATACAAATTTAACAAAAATTTAAAGCTCATATAAAATTATAATTGAATCCATTTATTTAATTTATTTTTCAGTTGAATTAAATGAATTTAAATTAATTCAAGGTTTAATTTTAGGAAAATAATTAGTATAAATAAAAATTTATAATAATTATAATATTCAAAATTAAAATCCGAGAAAATAAATTAAATTATTAATTTTAAATTAATTAAAATTATTTCCGAACTGAAAATCTCAAATTAAAATTCAAAACGATTCAATCGTAACACGACGAGCACTTGGGCTTGCGCCCAAGTCCCATCATGTGCACGACTGATCGCTGCACCAGGCACACATTGCTCCACGCAACACGCAGCCAAAGGCCACACGCACACGCAGCCATCGCTGGCCACGCTGCGCGCAGCCTCTGTGTTGTGTCGCGTCTGCTGCTGCTTTCCCTCGCGAGGCACTGCTCGCTGCACGCGAGCTCGCTGCACGAGCCAGCGCTCGCTGGCGCAAGGCAGTGCGCGCTGTGGCGCAGCTCGCTAGCTGCCTACACGCGACTGCTCGCTTTGCCCTGCCCCTCGCCCACGCCCATCGCATAGCACACACGGCCAGCACCTTTGCTTCGCGCGCGCGCCATGCTATGCTGCTCGCTGCATTCGTACCGTACGGGCGACGAGCTCCCTTGCTCGTCGTCACGTGCCCGCACTATACAACACGTAGCTTCCTTTGCTTTGTGCGTGCAACATTTATGAGCGTTTTCATAAAAATTTAAAATTTTTAATTTAAAATTAACGACAAATTAATAAATCATATTAATTTCATAATTTTAGGGCGAAAAATCGAAAATTTATTAATCAATTAATTTCCGATTATCATGGATTCAAATCTAGGTCATAAAAATTTAAAATTTAACATAAATTAACAATTTTTATGGTGGTTTTTAATCATGGATACCTAATTAAATTATTAATTAATTATAAAAAACAAATCAATTCTAAATTATTCGAATTTCAACAAATTAATCATAATTACAAATTAGGTTGTATAATTAACAAGTCTAGCCATTCATATTTGTTAAACATATACTGTAGGTCAATCAAAAACTCAAGATTTATCAACAAGAATCGCAAATATTCAATTTAACATCTTAAATTCACAAACTTTTGCGTTCGAAAAACTTAAACCTCTGAAAAGTCATAGTTAGGCGTCGAATTTGGAAATTCTGGGTTTCGGCGAAAAATACTAATTTTGTCAAAATTTAAGAATGCCTTTTACATGCGAAATTGACACAAAAATCATTCGATTTGGTTGAGTAATGAATATTATGCCGAAAAACTGCGTACATATAATTAAATAAACGCAATTTGCAATTAATTACGAAAACTAATCACCCCTTTAATTCCTTGCAAATTTGTAAAATTTAACCATGTTCATGCAATTTAGATTATGAAAATAATAAGAGGCTCGTGATACCACTATTAGATTATGATACATATGACAAAACATAAATCATGCGGAAAACCTTAATGCCAGGAAACATATTATTTACACATAATCATTTAGTATAATTCAGATGCATACACTTTGTAGCGTGCCCTCCCTAGCTGCGCCCGAACCGAACAAGAACAAGTCTTTAGGACTCCAAGTGTCGTCCCTCCGTAGATAGTCCACAGCACGTCCAGATCCGCCTTAAGCTTGACCAACTAGAATCGCCCTTAAGGTTCTAAGAATTTTCGGCTAATAGGCTACAAGTGTTTGGCTGATTTTGTTCCAAAATCTTACCTTTTGAATACTTCAATTCTCGATCTAAATATGTGACCCTAGGGACCTATTTATAGAGTTTATGGAAAGGAATTATAATCCTATTAGAATACAAATCTATTTAATTATAATCCTACTAGGACTCTAATTAAATAAAATTTATCTTTTAGGATTAGATTTAATCACATTACGAATCCCGGTAGCCTTAGGATTCCGAGTAACACAAACGAGTGGCACAATGCACCGCACGAAGGCCATACGACCCACGCACAGCGCACGGCCCAGCTCGCCGCTGCTTTTGATGCGCGCGCCCAAGGCCTTGGCTGGGCCTGGCCTTTGAGCTGGGCCTTGTCTTGGCTTTGGCGTGTATTTGCGTTTTGGCTTGCTGGGCGATGGCCCGGCTTCGTGTTGGGCCTTCGTCTGGCAGGCCTCGTCCGATGCTAATTCGTACGATACGCTTCCGATTAAATCCTCGATTCCGGAATTCATTTCCGCTACGAACAATAGTTAATATTTCCGATTCCGGAATTAATTTCCGTTTCGAACAAATATTTAATATTTCCGTTTCCGGAATTATTTTCCGATTTCGATAATATTTCCGATTCTGACAATATTTCCGTTTCCGGCAATATTTCCGATTCCGGCAATATTTCCATTTTTAATAATATTTTCCGATACGTACCGTGTTTCTGTTTCCGGTAACATCTACGACTTGGATAATATTTATATTTCCGATACGATCCATATTTCCGTTTCCAGCAATATCATCGTTTCCGGAGTATTCACTTGCTTGCCTTTGACGATCTCAGCTCCCACTGAAACCAAGATCCGTCGATTCCGAATATCCATAGATGGAGTATTTAATGCCATTAAATACTTGATCCGTTTACGTAATATGTGTGTGACCCTACGGGTTCAGTCAAGAGTAAGTTTTGGATTAATATCATTAATTCCACTTGAACTGAAGCGGCCTCTAGCTAGGCATTCAACTCACTTGATCTCACTGAATTTATTAACTTGTCAATTAATACTGAACCGCATTTATTAGACTTATCATTAAATGCATACTTGGACCAAGGGCATTATTTCCTTCAGATTCAATTCTAAAAATCTCAACTTTAGGATAAGTTGCTTATCCCAAAGTGTCTTAGATTTTGATTATTGAAATGGAACTTTGAATATTGAACTTTGAATATTGAAACTTAAACTTAGGAGGCTAAATGTTTAAAGTCCAAATCTTTTAATGTGAAAAAGATCTCAAATTTAATGTGCTCCATAACTTTGACATTGATTCTAGTTTAAGGAAGTGATTACAAACAACCTTAAACATCATAGAATCCATAACTTGCATTTGAATCATAAAAGGGTTTTGATTTTGTAAAATGTGTGATTGTTGTAAGTAGCACTTTTAAGAGTAAAAGTATCAACTTTACTAATCATTTTTGAAATAAAGATTGAATCTTGTATGGCATAGTGGAAGTGTTGTTTTGGACAGTCATTTGGAGAGGGTTTTAAGAGTGAAACCTCCCAAAGATGACACCTTTGGCATTGTTTTTCCTAGTTAATCAAGGGTATGAACCCTAATGATAACATCATAGGATTTTGGATTTAGAAAGGTAGAAGAGTAGAAAACATTGTAGATTTAAGTAGGGATTTGGAATTACCTAGTTAGAATTAGGTTGGATTTCTGATTAGTGCTCCCAATTGCTTAAATGCTTGAAATTGTATAGAAATTTGTAGTTTAGAATTGGGTTTTGTATTTTGATTTTGAGAGCAGATTTTGAAATTACGACGTTGTGTTTTTGCTTCCCCAAATGCTTAGGAAATGAGGGCTTAAATAGAGAATTAACCGGCTAAAATCCAAAAGCCACCTGCGCCTGGCACAGGTGACGTGCCTCAGAATCCGCCTGGCACAGGCTTAAATGAGGGCTTATGGTTGTACCTTTGTACGTATTTTACGAAGTTGGCACGTAGTGAATGCTTAAGGATTAAGGCTTTATTTGCGTCTAAAAACAAGCCGTTTTGAATTTCGAAATTGTGTTTGGACTCGGTTTTACGGGACGGGGCCCGACATGCTCGATTTTGTGGGTCGGCGCCCGAATTTGGATTGCTTAGTGTCATTGTGATAGGAAAAGGCCTTGAAAAGCCAATGTAGAGGTCCATTAGGTGAGATTGTCTTTGGATTTTGAAATTGATTTTTGGAAATTGAATTTTATATCGAGTTCCGTAATGGGAACGGGGTCGGGGATTGGACTTTGGATTTTGGATTTTGGAATACATTTTAGCAATTGGGACTTCCGCACGGAGTTGCACCAACCACCTAGCAAGGATAATAGTATCGTCATCATCCCATTAGGGAAGACACGATTTAGGTGTCTACATCTATTAAACGAAGTCTAACTTTGAGATCACAAGATTGGAATTTTCCTCCCATAAATCGGGATGAGATGCCGAAAGTTGTTCAAGGCCACTCGGAGAGCTAGAAATTGTAAAATTCATGGCCGTGCTCAGATGAATCATAGGCTATGATTATCTTTTTATTTGATCAGTTGAACTCTGAAACCGAGAAACACCTCTGGACATGATAAGGATGACTACTCTTACCTTATGTTCATGAGCAGGCATCAAACGACAAAGGAATTAGGAAATTCACACTTGTCCCTAAGGACAAGTGGGAGACTGAAGGAATAACTCCCTAGGTCCAAGTATGCATTTAATGCTAAGTCTAATAAATGCGGTTCAGTATTAATTAACAAGTTAATAATTCAGTCAGATCAAGTGAACTGAATGCCTAGCTAGAGGCCGCTTCAGTTCAAGTGGAATTAATAATATTAATCCACAACATACTCTTGACTGAACCCGTAGGGTCACACAAATAGTACGTTAACGGATCAAGTATTTAAGTGAATATATTATTCATTAAGTACTTTATTTATGATCATTCGGAAACGAAGGATCTCGGTTCCAGTGGGAGCTGAAATCGTCAAAAGGCAAAATAAAGAATACTCCGAAAATGATTATATTGGCGGGAACGGAAATATGGTTCATAATGTAAATATAAATATTATCCAAGTCGTAGATGTTTCCGGAAACTGAAACATGGTTCGTATTGTAAAATATTATCGGAAATAGAAATATTCCCGGAATCGGAAATATTGCCGGAAACGGAAATATTACTGGAATCGAAAATATTGTCGGAAAAGGAAATTATTTCCGGAATCGGAAATATTAACGGAAACGTAAATATTTGTTCGAAGCAAAAATGGATTCCGGAATCGGAAAACGAATCAGAAGCTCGACGAGCGACAAGCCGGCAAGCGAGCCAGCCCATCGCTCGACAAGCAAAGGTCGAGCACATAAGCCGATGGGCCTGGAAGCACAGTGGGTTGTGCCAAGCAAGCAAGGCAGCAGCAGCATAGCAGCCCGCCAAGCAAGCAAGGCAGCAGCAACGATGCAACCCGCCAAGCAAGTAGCAACCCCGCCAAGGCAAGGCTGCTGCACACTAGGCCTCTGGCCAGCTGCGGCTGCGGTCGGGCCTAGGCAGGCACGCGCACCAGCGTGGCCCATTGTGGCTACGTTGGTTGCTTCGTCTTGGTCTCCAAGAAAAGTTTGATTACTTAGTTGCCAAGTAACTTTGGGATTAAGTATTCCCAGTCCAACTATAATTGGTTTGATTAAGAGTTTAATTAATGTTACAATTCTAATTGGATAAGAATTTCAATCCTAGTAGGATTGGTAATTTATTTCCTAGTAAACCTCAAATTCCTTATTTCCTACCCTATAAATATGAGGCTAGGCCCTCATAATTTTATACATTTAAAATCATATTCTTTACTTACATTGTGTTCAAGGGAGAACATAATATAGCCTGACCCTAATACATAAAACCTTAAGTAAAATCCTAGTTGGTTAAACCTAAGGCGCATCCGAACGTGTTGTGGACTTTCTACGGAGGGGCAATGTTTGGGGCTCTAAAGACTTGTTCTTGTTCGGTCCGGGAGCATCTAGGGAAGGCACGAATCACATTGTAGGTAACCTAAATTATGCTAATTGACTATGTGCCAATTAATTTGAATTCTAGCTTTATGGTTTTTCCGCATGAATTATAATTATTGTATTATTCATAACCTAACAATACCGTCATACTAATGAAATAATTTTAATGTTCACAAAGCCAAAAAGAAATAAAGGAAAAGAGTTTGTTTTCGAAAATCAGTTAAAAAATGAATTTACACCAAATTACTCGTTATAATCGCTTAACAGTATTCGAGGCAAAGGACAAGTCAAGTTGAGCAAAAAAATCTTAGCCGAGTCTGTCACCCTTTATGTGAGTCATCACTGTAGTCCATCATGTCCTAAGTCACCTAGCCTAAATCCACCTAGGGTCTTAGACAAATTATTTCCTAAGAATCTAAACCAAGTTAAAGTCTACCAATCAAGTCATCATTCACCTACAATTACCTTCCTGACAGTCTTCACACACTTAGGGTGTGTTCTCTTCAACTTATAAGGCCTGAAATTATTTAAACTTAGAGGAACTTATCTGAACTTATCTGAACTTATAAGACCTTATTTAACTTATAGGAACTTACAGGACGTTATTGGAACTTATAGGATTTTATAGGAACGTATAGGTATGTCTACGGCCTTATTGGACCTTATAGGAACTTATAGAAACTTATTAGACCTTATAAGACCTTATAAGATATTATAAAACCTTATTAGACTTTACTTAAAGTTTATTAGATTATTATTAAATATTTAACCATTAGAATATTGAAAATAATCATCCAAAATTAATACTCCGGTGATTGAAGCAATCAATTGATAAGATATATAAGTATCATTATTATTAAGAAACAAAACATGTTACCTCTAACTATTTACATGCGGTGTTGCAGAACTTTGTGATTACTATTACGTATATGTCATTTATTGTATGTCTCGCAAAAAAGATCGTCAATTGATTTGTAATGTGCACGTAATATTTAAAATTAAGTTTTTCCCTTAAAGTTATATTGATAATAATTAATATTAACATATTAATTAATACTTACAAATAATTGATAACTAGAATTAATCCCGTACGATGCACGGATCAATACATTAAAATTACAGAGGAAATGCATGATTTGTTACTTTTTTATGGGGTAAAAGTATTAATGACAAGATTTCCCGTCGTAAAAGAACAATTACAATGTGATTCGGTCACAAGCCTGTCGTGAAAGGGGGTTGGGTCGTCATAATTGACTACCTCAGCATATATATCGATCATTTCAGTAATTAAATACCCTGTCGTAGAATATTTCACTTAAAACACGGGATTTGAGCCCGTCATAAATAGCCCATCGTTAATGAGATTTTTTGTGTGTGTGTAACGTAGTTGTATTATTATATAGAACATGGTGGTTGACTCCAAATAAAATTTATCAATTATTATCTTTTACTAAATATTTATTTATAATTTAGACTCCTAGCAAATTTTATCTCTTATTGTCTTTTATCAATATTTGACTCCTATTATCTTCAATTTTATCTCATTATTTATCATTTAAAAAAAAAAAATATTAGATTATGTGACTGGACAATCCTATGTGGACGCTCGAAATGCTTTTGAAAAAACTCCCCTTTAAATATATATTACATTACATTATTAACTTCAATTAGTAATCACAAAGAAATCAATACCTAGTATTTAAAAAACATAACCATCATCATTTCAATGACACATAAGCCACTCCATCTTGAATACATATGTCCAAACCTTATTAATCTTTATATTTACTTTTTGTTAAAAAAATAATGGACATTCATTATTCCACTTTATTGTCATTAGTTTTCACGTAGTATACTACTAATCCCTAATTTATTAGAATTGTACTCCCTCCGTCCCATATTTATATCCCCGTTGACAAAAAACACGGGTTTTAAGAAAAATTGAATATAGTACACGGAAAATTGGAATATAGTACATTTATATGAGAAAGTGGAATATAGTACATAGAAAATGGAATATATTACATGAAGAATCTATACCTAGTATTTAAAAAGCAAAACCAGATTTGATTAGATAACACATGTCAAGTTGTCAACACATTTAATTAGTTGATACATGTCATCCATTCTTTCCTCCATCAATTTGGTTTTTTATTTTATTTTTTCTTTGTTGTTTGATATATTATACAACTCCAATCGACTCTTTCGCTCCATCTTCCAATTTAATTTATGCATTCTTTTAACTTTCAAAATTTACCTCTAATTAAGTCATATATTCAATCTAAAATCACAAGCTCAATAAAATTAGAACTTAAAAAGATAGACTAAATAATCACTATACAACCGTTCGTTCTTTGAACGGGCTCAAAAGCTAGTTGAAATATAGTACATGGGAATGTTTTATTGGGTTTTCAATGCAATTTATATTAATATAGGACATGGAAAAGTGGAAAACTTAATGGCCAAAAATAGAAACATGACTATAATTTTTGGACGCTCAAAATAAAAACAGAACTATAAAAATGAGACGGATGGAGTACCAAAAATTAGGATCAACACTAAACTTTATTATGCCTAAACAACCGTCCCCTACTTCATCTTCCTCATTCTTCAACTTCCCATTAACTCTCCAGCCTTAATTACTTTCAATGTCAATTTAATTCAATCCCCAAATCTTCTACCCCTCTCCTGTACCATTCATTCAAAATTTAACCTCCCACTAATAAAATTTTTTACTGGTCCGTTTTAAAACGGTAGGAGATATATGGTGTTTTAATTTAACATTTTGATTGTTTATTTTCATGCATGCAATTCAAGTTGTAGTACCACCTCCCCCCCCCCCCCCCTTCTCTCTAAGAACATTGGTCTTGAATTTTTCTTAATTTTGGGGCGCTCAAAATAAAAACAGGACTATAAAAACCAGACGGCGGGAGTACCAAAAATTAGAATCAATACTCATCTCGATTATGCCTAAACAACCTTCCCCGTTCTTCATTTTCTTATTAACTCTCCAACCATAATTATTTTCAATGTCATTTTAATTCAATCCCCAAATCTTCTCTCATTCTTATGTGGCGTTCATTCAAAATTGGACCTCCTACTAATAGAATTTTTACTGATCATTTTTTAAACAGTAGGAGGTTATAGGGTGTTTTAATTTAACATTTCGATTTTTTATTTTCATACATGCAATTCAAGTTGTAGTACCACCTCCCCCCATATCTCTCTCTCTCTAAGCACGTTATTCTTGATTTTTCTTAAGCATATTGGAAGTGTAAGGGAATACAGTTAAACATAATAACATGTGCAGAAACAATCCCCAAAGCCAGGAAACATGTATAAAGCACATATTAAGAATACTTATATTTGAAGCATGTTTTCCACAATAATCTGTCAACGAACACGAACTTAGAACTCCACTTGTCGTTCCTCTACTTGGTTCACCGACACGATCAGATCCTTCTTGATAATCGTAGCTTAGACAATCGATCAAGATAGTTAGCTTTTGGGAAGAACTCACTTTGGAGGCACAAAGAGAATTAGGGTTCTCTGAGTCTCTAGGGTTTGAGTATCACTGAATTGTGTTATTGGAAAATTTGGGTTAGAAGGTTATTCGAATAACCTTGCTAACCGGCCAAGCCACAAGGGCCACGACCTGCCAACAAGCCCACGCAACACATGAGCACGCAGCGTGCTGGGCCGTGGGCCGCGCGCAGCTGCTGGTGTGTTGTTGCTTTGGCGCGCGCGCACATAAGCGCAGTTGCTTGGCCATGGGCCAGCGCTGCCGTGTTTGCTTTGCTTGCGTTCCGAGCGCCCATGGGCCTTGAGTGCCTCGCGCACTCGGTTCGTGGGCTGCTCTTCGTATTCGCGACTTAATATCGTTCCGGATATTATTTACCATTTCGTATACGACGAATTACCGTCGTACGATACGATTTATTCGTTTCGCCTAGCTTACGAATATTCGCGATACGATATACGATTCCGATGCAAGGTCGTATCGTATAATACGTTTTCCAACTAATTCCCAAAAAGATATTAAATGAATTTCCGATTCATTTAATCCGGGGATCTGTTACATGTCATTGGTGTGACCTTGTAGGTTCAGTCAAGAGTAAGCTGTGAGCTTAATATTCATTAGAACTCACTGATCAGAAGCATTGCTCCAGCTAGCTGTTCCGATCACTTGATCTCACTGAATTAATTGTTCGCAATTAATCTGAACCTTGGTATTAGCCTTCTACTTCTCCTTAGTCCCTGCGAGTTGGAACGTAAGTGTGAGCCACAACCAGTATCTAATACCCAAGAAGTAGAATTAGCCAGATTACAATGTATAACATATATACCTGAAGTAGAAGCAACGTTCCCGTTCTTCTCATCTTCCTTTTTCTTCAAGCAATCCCTCTTCCAATGCCCCTTCTTCTTGCAGTAGAAGCATTCAGAGTCGGCAGGAGAACGAGTCACCCTCTTCTGTTTACCAGAACTGGTGCCGGTTGGACTTGGATGAGGGCGTAGCCTTGCCTTTACCCTTCTTGCCCTTATTCTTGCCTGATTTCTTGAAGTTCTTTCCCTTACGCATCATAAGCACTTCGTGCTTATTCTCTTGCTTGAGCGTCTTTTCAGCGGTTTTCAGCATACCGTGAAGCTCAGTAAAAGTTTTCTCCATGCTGTTCATGTTGTAATTCAACTTGAACTGATCATATCCACTATGAAGCGAATGGAGAATGATGTCAATAGCCATTTCATTTGAGACGTCTGAATCTAGAGCTCTCATATTCTCAAAGAGTCCAATTATTTTAAGAACATGTGGGCTCACTGGTTTTCCTTTCTTGAGCTTAGTCTCAAGGATCAACCTCTGAGTCTTGAATCTTTCGATTCTGGCTTGGTCCTGAAACATGTTCTTCAACTCCGAAATGATTTGGTAAGCATCCGAGTTAATAAACGTTTTCTGAAGTTCATGACTCATGGATACAAGCATCACACATTTGATATCCCTGTTCGCCTGGATCCAACGGTTAAGGGCAGCTTGAGTTAAGTCCGGCCCAGCGGCCTCCGGTAACTCTTCCTCAAGGACATATTCCTTTTCTTCATGCATAAGAACTAGTTGCAAGTTCCTTTTCCAGTCGAGGAAATTGTTGCCATTCAACTTCTCCTTGTTGAGAATTGAACGCAGGTTGAAGTATTGTTATTGTTTGCGGCCATTTGATTACTATAATCGAAAAGAATTTGCAATAAATAACCATTCATAAGTTTTAATAACTTTGAAATAAAAGCTAACATACAATCATTAAAGCTATTAAACATTTCATTCATGCAAAAAGCAAAACATGGTCCAAAATGAATGAAACGATTCCAAGACCCCAAAAGTCCTAAATCCTTAAGCAGCTTTGGCATGTCTTAAGTAGTTTAATATTCTAGGTAAGCAAAACCTATTGCTAGTAATCTCCAAATTACTCTTGGTTAATAAATTAATACCATAATTTATCCCATTGCCACAACATAATGCCATTGTTGTTTGAGTTGAAACCACAATCAACGTGCTCCTTTTGGACGCCTTACCACCTAAGTCTACTAAAATAACACCTCGCTTTGGCGGAAACCTACTATCTTAGATCCCTAGATTTTTGTAAGTGCTTGTTTGCAAGGAAATTTTTAAACTCAATATTACTTTGGACCTAGTTGTTTCTATGTTGGTTCGATTATTTAGTCACTAGTAGAAAAAACCTTTGTTGCAGCCCCTTTATTGAAGGGGGCATAAAGAAGTACGCTTCAACAACCAATCGGTCAACGCGGGTCAAACATTATAAACTGTTGTTGAAGCGAACATTTTTGTTGTTCGCTTCAATAGCAGTTGTTGAAGGGGGGATTAAATGTTCGCTTCAACAAATAACAGTTGCATATACTCCAACTTTTGATTCTCTCTCCTCCTCATTTCTTCTGTTAACTTGAAAGATTCATTTCTCTCTCTTCTCTCCCCTCTCCTCTCTCCCGGTTCAAAACTCCTCAAACCATCCGCCCCTTTCCATGGAAGGTCTATCTTCTCTCCCTCTCCCCCATTCTCTATAATTTCAAAGAAGGTGTCTTCATAAACGACCTCGATTTCGTTTTCTTTCTCTCTCCTCTTTCAAAAAAAAATTCGTGTTAGATCTAGATATTTCAAGCGAAAACGAGGGAGTGCATCGATCAAGCTGGTAGCTTTACTGTGTTGAGCATGGTATTTAGGTATAACCTCTCTTCTTCTCTCAAGATCTATCGTTTCTGCTTTCTTTTTTCTTAATTTTATGCTGATATTGCCAAAAATTGATGTTATGGGTGTTGAATTCGTTCAGTTTGATCAGTTGATTGTTCCTGATGAATATCGTTGCCCCATTTCTAAAGAAATTGTGAAGGACCCTGTTATTTCATCTACTGGAAGGTTTGATTCCTATCTGGATTTTTCTTTAAATTTCATGGGTTTTTGTTTAACTTTTCTGGGTTTCGACTGAATTTTTCTGTTAATTTTTAATTATTTTTCTTGGGAATAGAGATTGGTTATTTTATTTAATTAATTTTCCGGATAATATCAATTTATGAATTTTTGTGGGATCGTTTTCAATTTTTCGCTGGAGTGTCGATTTGGCATTTTCTTGAATGCTACATGAACTTTTCGTGTTTGGTGAACTGAAATTTTCTATCAGTCGGTGGATTTTCCAGAAATTCTGGGAATGAAAACTTTATAGTATAATTTAAATGTATGGATATCATGTTATTCTACTTAATTGTTTTTGTAAATGATGAAATATTTGACAGTAGACACTGAATAGCTTAGCAATGAGAGCTGTTTTGTATGAACTGTACAGTGGGAAAATGCAAGAAGTCTATTGCCTCCAAATGTTAGGGTTGTGGAAATGAGTATGAATGATTCCTGGTTTCGTGATTCAAGACCTACTGTGAGTCTTATCCTTTCTCCTTACAGCTTGATTACTTTTTATCAAGGAGTTTTCTTTTCCTTCCATTTATAATTATTCCTAGATTTTAAGCAATGATTTTTAAGTAACATCTCTTTTGAACTAGTTTCTCGTAAGGAAGAACAACATGAAGAGTGTAGCTGGAATCGATTGGACTTTCAACAGTTAGGGTGGTAAGCCCTCCATGTTGATTCTTAAGAAGTATTTTTGATGATATAAGCTTTTCTAAGTTAAGTTTAGCCTAATGTTACAGTGCCAGTGTATGCTTCAGCATGTTCCAGCTTCAGTGATGTTCAATTATTGTTCTTATGTGTCTTATATAACATTGAAGAGCTGTGGTCTTGTAGATTGTTTTCCTAGGGTCTGAATTGGCATAGGAGGGAGTGTTAATTCAAAGTTGTATTTTTGTGGTGAAAACAAAATATTGGATTGTTTTTGTGTTTATCCGAGTGCATAAACTACACATTTAAGTTTGTTTACACCCTTATTGACTTCTTGTTTTAGATGTTTAAGTACGCTTTCGAAACACATATTGACTTCTTGTTTTAGATGTCTTGTTTTAAGTAGAGGTATCCTGAGTTTGGTTGTTGTTATATCTCTTAGGCGTTGATGATGGATGCTATAAGGATTGGAGTCATGACATTCTTGTTTCAAGGAAGGTTAGTTTGTAAGTCAGGATCCCTAATGATGTTCAAAGTTGTGCATACGTTGACCATTTAATATCTACATGTCTCTCACTGTTTGCTAGATTGATTTACCCTTCTTGTGGTTGTTTGTATAATCTTTTGTTTATGGTTTTCCACTTTCCAATTTGATGTTCTATTTTCCATCTTTTTGCCTGGATTCTCATTTGTTTTACAATCCAATTTGAATATATAGGGTATGGTTTTCGATGTCCTTTAAAGGCGGTCACACAATCGGAGGTCAATCAAGAATTGGAAAGACAAGAGGTTGAAGAAATGTTAGATGATTGTATTAAAATGTATGCCCTTAAACAGGTACTATCTCTTTCTTCCCCGTCTGTAACAACACCAGTTTATTTCCCAGATCATAATAGTACCAAGTACAAATTGAGTTATCATAGGTATGTAAACTAGAATAAAGATTGAGCTCCTTCTTGCAGGTTCCCTCTGAGATAATATGCATTGAGAAAGAGTCTATAACTGATGGAATTTTGGAACTCATATCTGAATTGGGGATACAGAAATTGGTAATGGGTGCAGGATCTAACAGCAGATTTTTGAGGTGGAGATACAAATTTTGAAATGCACTTCCACATTTTTTGTTCTGTTCCGGTTTCTATAATTCTACAGTAATTGATTTTATTATAACTACTTCTGATTTTAGTGACCATGTTCTAGGCATTATTATATTGAGCAACGACAAATATCATATCGTACATGTTCTGATAAAAACGCACCTCAATCTATAGGATGACATGTCCTGTTTTGTTGCCTTGATATTGCAGGATAAAACCAAAACCCACCTCAGAACAGTCTAATGAAGTCCTTAATAAAGCTCCTGATTTCTGTCATATCTGGTTTGTATACAAGGGTCGTCTAATATATACAAGGTATATTTTGCTTGCTAAAGTTAATCAATACATGTTCATTCTCTTGGTGACTTGGTGTTACTTCAAATTGATAATTATTGTGTCTACTAGCTTCATATCTCTTAAATTGATTAATTTGTGTGGTATCAGAAATTACTAGACACAAGTTTCGTATCAAGGAGGGTAATAAGTATTCTTTTGCAGAAAGGTTTTTAATTATTTTCCTGTATCTCAAAGAAGCATTACATTGTTTTCCCTCTGACTAGAATCAGTTGTCGCATTATTCTAACTTGTCAAAACTTGGAACAAATATGACATGATTTTAAAAGATAATTATTCCTAGATTTTAAGCAATGATTTTTAGGTAACATCTCTTTTGAACTAGTTTCTCGTAAGGAAGAACAACATGAAGAGTGTAGCTGGAATCGATTGGACTTTCAACAGTTAGGGTGGTAAGCCCTCCATGTTGATTCTTAAGAAGTATTTTTGATGATATAAGCTTTTCTAAGTTAAGTTTAGCCTAATATTACAGTGCCAGTGTATGCTTCAGCATGTTCCAGCTTCAGTGATGTTCAATTATTGTTCTTATGTGTCTTATATAACATTGAAGAGCTGTGGTCTTGTAGATTGTTTTCCTAGGGTCTGAATTGGCATAGGAGGGAGTGTTAATTCAAAGTTGTATTTTTGTGGTGAAAACAAAATATTGGATTGTTTTTGTGTTTATCCGAGTGCATAAACTACACATTTAAGTTTGTTTACACCCTTATTGACTTCTTGTTTTAGATGTTTAAGTACGCTTTCGAAACACATATTGACTTCTTGTTTTAGATGTCTTGTTTTAAGTAGAGGTATCCTGAGTTTGGTTGTTGTTATATCTCTTAGGCGTTGATGATGGATGCTATAAGGATTGGAGTCATGACATTCTTGTTTCAAGGAAGGTTAGTTTGTAAGTCAGGATCCCTAATGATGTTCAAAGTTGTGCATACGTTGACCATTTAATATCTACATGTCTCTCACTGTTTGCTAGATTGATTTACCCTTCTTGTGGTTGTTTGTATAATCTTTTGTTTATGGTTTTCCACTTTCCAATTTGATGTTCTATTTTCCATCTTTTTGCCTGGATTCTCATTTGTTTTACAATCCAATTTGAATATATAGGGTATGGTTTTCGATGTCCTTTAAAGGCGGTCACACAATCGGAGGTCAATCAAGAATTGGAAAGACAAGAGGTTGAAGAAATGTTAGATGATTGTATTAAAATGTATGCCCTTAAACAGGTACTATCTCTTTCTTCCCCGTCTGTAACAACACCAGTTTATTTCCCAGATCATAATAGTACCAAGTACAAATTGAGTTATCATAGGTATGTAAACTAGAATAAAGATTGAGCTCCTTCTTGCAGGTTCCCTCTGAGATAATATGCATTGAGAAAGAGTCTATAACTGATGGAATTTTGGAACTCATATCTGAATTGGGGATACAGAAATTGGTAATGGGTGCAGGATCTAACAGCAGATTTTTGAGGTGGAGATACAAATTTTGAAATGCACTTCCACATTTTTTGTTCTGTTCCGGTTTCTATAATTTTACAGTAATTGATTTTATTATAACTACTTCTGATTTTAGTGACCATGTTCTAGGCATTATTATATTGAGCAACGACAAATATCATATCGTACATGTTCTGATAAAAACGCACCTCAATCTATAGGATGACATGTCTTGTTTTGTTGCCTTGATATTGCAGGATAAAACCAAAACCCACCTCAGAACAGTCTAATGAAGTCCTTAATAAAGCTCCTGATTTCTGTCATATCTGGTTTGTATACAAGGGTCGTCTAATATATACAAGGTATATTTTGCTTGCTAAAGTTAATCAATACATGTTCATTCTCTTGGTGACTTGGTGTTACTTCAAATTGATAATTATTGTGTCTACTAGCTTCATATCTCTTAAATTGATTAATTTGTGTGGTATCAGAAATTACTAGACACAAGTTTCGTATCAAGGAGGGTAATAAGTATTCTTTTGCAGAAAGGTTTTTAATTATTTTCCTGTATCTCAAAGAAGCATTACATTGTTTTCCCTCTGACTAGAATCAGTTGTCGCATTATTCTAACTTGTCAAAACTTGGAACAAATATGACATGATTTTAAAAGATAATTATTCCTAGATTTTAAACAATGATTTTTAGGTAACATCTCTTTTGAACTAGTTTCTCGTAAGGAAGAACAACATGAAGAGTGTAGCTGGAATCGATTGGACTTTCAACAGTTAGGGTGGTAAGCCCTCCATGTTGATTCTTAAGAAGTATTTTTGATGATATAAGCTTTTCTAAGTTAAGTTTAGCCTAATATTACAGTGCCAGTGTATGCTTCAGCATGTTCCAGCTTCAGTGATGTTCAATTATTGTTCTTATGTGTCTTATATAACATTGAAGAGCTGTGGTCTTGTAGATTGTTTTCCTAGGGTCTGAATTGGCATAGGAGGGAGTGTTAATTCAAAGTTGTATTTTTGTGGTGAAAACAAAATATTGGATTGTTTTTGTGTTTATCCGAGTGCATAAACTATCCTAGATGGCTATACTAGTCACTTGGAGTACCTGCATTACATAAAATATACATTCTATGCATTCACCCATTCGTATGCTAAAACGAATGGCACATATAATTATGCAAGTATTTACGTGAATTAATTAAAATTCACGTTCACATAAACGCGTCCTAAAAGATTAATCAATTTCCAAATTATTAATCCTTAGACATTACTCTAATTAAAATTGAATTTAATTCAAATAATGCGACCTACGAAAATAATTAAAAAATAATTATTTCATTTTAATTTCATTTGGTGGCTCCCACTCAAACCAATAATTATTCCGGATAATTAATTATAAAATATTATATTAAAACTCGCGGCCCGACCCAAGTAAATAAAATATTAAATTAAATATCCCGTTAGCCCAAATTAATGCAAGCATGAGAAACCCAACGAATTAAACAATTTCAATGAAAAAGTCCAAGTGCATGGTTGGGCTAGGCTTGCGCCCAGCCCATTGCGCTTGTATGTGGCCTACGAGGCGCACGAGCAAGCTCGCACACCCCGCAGCCTGGCGCGCGCGCGTGCCCACAGCTCGTCGCTGCCCTGCGCGCTCGTCGTGCTCATCGCAGGCTACGTGCCTTGCTTCATCGCAGCACTGCAAGCCAAGGCACTGCCTTGCTTTCCCCTTCCTCGTCCAGCGCGCGCGCGGCACACAGCTCGCTTGCTGCTGCCCGCGTCGCTGCGGCTCGACACTCGCATAGCAGCCCGCATGGCTCGTCGAGCCACACGTCCACCATACTCTTGTTTTCGTGCCTTTGGTTCATGCCTAAGGACCAACTTAGTGAAAAAAAAATTAATTTCACGAAATTTGCATTAATGTCATTTTTCATAAAAAGTTACGATTTTTATTTTCGAAAAACAACGATTTTTACGATTTAATAAAATTTAACGACAATCCAATTTCGTAAAATATTAAATCAGGGCTAACATTATTCAAATTTTTAAGAGAGAACGAATCAACTATAAATTTTGAACTTTTAAATAATAAAATCCAAAACTTTAAATCGTTCTTTAACATTTAAATTTCAGATTTTAATAATTAGGTTTAAGTGCGATTAAAATTAACGAAACCATTCAAAATTTTAATCCAATAATTTTAAAAAGTAGCCACTGACCCATGAAATTTTATCCTCTTTCCCAATTAACCGAATTATTAGACCTAAATTATTAAAAAATCAATTAAGGATCTAAATTTTACGAATTGGGGAAAAGAAAAATTAGGGTTTATACTTATCGGAAAAATCTGAAAATTTTACCATAGATCAAGAATATACCGAGTGACATTGTGTCAAAATATCAAGAAATTCCAAGTAGTTTAGGTCGACCTTTTAATTGAATTAGTTTCCGACACTTTTAATTTTTATTAAAAAATTAACAAAAACGCCCATAAAACGACACTTCGAGGCCTGTTTTTGCAATTCCGTTCTCATGAGTTGATCTTAGAAAATCGTTTTCAATCAGATTAACGTTTGAAAAGTTGAAAAACCGAATCTTTTTGAAATCAGACCGTATTACGCAATTCATCCAATAATTCATAATAAATCCGAAAATTCAACAAAAATTCCCAAAATTTCGACAACAGCAAAAACAAATAAAACATGCTAAAATATGCTTTGAATACATAAGGCTCATGATACCACTGTAGGGTAATTTAGTTAAACATAATAACATGTGCGGAAACAATCCCAAAGCCAAGAAGCATGTATAAAGCACAGATTAAGCATACTTACGTTTGAAGCGTGTTCTCCGCAATAATATGTCAACGAACACGAACTTAGAACTCCACTTGTCGTTCCTCTACTTGGTTCACCGACACGATCAAGATAATCGTAGCTTAGACAATCGATCAAGATAGTTTGCTTTTGGAAAGAACTCACTTTGGAGGCACATAGAGAATTAGGGTTCTCTGAGTCTCTAGGGTTTGAGTATGACTGAATTGTGTTATTGGAAAACTTGGGTTAGAAGATTATTAGAATAACCTTGCTAACCGGCCAAGCCACAAGGGCCACGACCGGCCAGCAAGACCACACAACACACGAGCACGCAGCGTGCTGGGCCGTGGGCCGCGCGCAGCTGCTGTTGTGTTGTTGCTTAAGCCTGCGCGCACACACGCGCATTTGGTCGGCCATGGGCCATCGCTTCCGTGTTTGCTTTGCTTGCGTACCGAGCGCCCATGGGCCTTGAGTGCCTCGCGCACTCGGCTCGTGGGCCGCTCTTCGTATTCGCGACGTAATATCATTTCAGATATTATTTATCGTTTCGTATACGACGAATCACCGTCGAACGATAGACACCTACTTTTGTCCCCATTCCCGAAAGGGAAGGTTCGATGATGAGAATATAAATCTCCACTTGGCAACGCATCTCCTATAAAATAACGGATCTCAACCACCTTTTCATTTCAGCCAAAGCTGCTATTTATAGAAACCTGCTAAGAATAGTAACTGCCGTAAAAGGAAGTTGTTAAAAGTGGCAAAGTCATAAAAGATAGAAACATGTCAGAATTAGGTGTTGCACTCCAACATAAATCCTAAAAGAGACAGAATTTGCATTCTTGGTATAATTCGAAAATAAGAGTTACGTATTAATTAAATTCCTAACGAACCTAGAGTTCGTAATGGGCCCAGACGCATTCCGTCATAAATTAATACGCACTAAAAGACTCGGATAAATCTCAAAAGATCCGTGTTCTAAGAGTCCAAATCTGACAAAGAACTCGGCCTAGATCCCATTTTCAACGCCTGGATATGGGCGCCGAAATCTTCGGCGCCCAACCCTGGGCGCTGAAAATGCCTAGGGCCGTTTTATCTCCGGATTCTTTTTGGATTCGTATCTTAAAATCTATCTTTCCACACACTCTTTTCCTATAAATACAGCCTAAAACCGACGTGAAAAAAGAATACAATTCCATAATCTGAGTATTGACTCTAGCCTTAAGCCTAAGCCTCACGCTGCGAAATTGATCCAGCGTTCTGTCGCAATCAACCCAAAAGTCGAACAGAACGCATCCTGCCCCTTGTAGCTTGATGAATTAAGCCTAAATACTGGAACATTGCTTGGAAACCCGAGATTCGTTAAATAAAAGGAGAAATAGCAAAGCCAAGTGGTTAGTTTTCTGAGAACCACAACGCACCTCTCAAGGGTGCGTTGTAATGTGTCCCTCATATAATTTAATCGCTTTTATCACCCTTTTATAAAATTGTCAAACTATTAATTTGATTGATCTATCACGCCTAATAAGATAATACCTTGGATAATTGAATTATCATGCTAGGTACCTTAAATCAATCTAAATAAGATAATCATGATCGATTTAGTATTATGTGTTGCATATTGCTAAAATCAATTCAGAATAGTTTAATAGTTTAACGCATGTCCCTTCAATTATTTATGCTGAGCTAGTAAGGATAACCTGCCTCTGGAGTATTATCGATGAGCACTCCTCTCGGTTGCTACAGTCCCCCGAACTCTCAATCTCTGCCCTGCGGGTGTACGTTGAGCGATCCCCACACCAGGGATCACAAGGGAACCTATGGCCGTCGTGGTCGAACATAATTGCACTCCCTTTATGTGACGATAACCGGGTTTTGTCAGTTTTTCTCATTGTCGTTAAAAACTGAATAACGACTCCTCTATTACTAGTCGATTGGGTGTAAACTCACAGGAAATCCAATTACACTTGATCTGACAACGTCATGCCCACGAGGGACGAGGTCACGCATTAGCCTCGTGCTTTTTCGACCCCCTCACAGTGGCGACTCCGCTGGGGATGTTAATGAAATACTCGTGCTGGTAGGTAGTCAAAATAGCCGAAGGGTGAAACGATCCTACCCCGCGTTTATTTCCCTATCAAGTTGGGACGACCTGAAAATCAGCATATTAATGTGAACGGACAGAACCGCATAACGAATCTTGGCTCCCTTGGCATGTTTCATCTCGGGAGTTGGGAATAAGGATACCCATCGCCACCCGGGGGGTGCATACGCTTCGAATGTTGTCCACTCGGCACTTTCGCTAGTAGTACACCTATCCCAAACCCAATCGCTCGCCCACTAGGTCCCTCTCATTGGTGCATGCCCCCTTGGCTTACACCGTGATTGGCCTCTTGGGACGAAATTCGCTCGTGAATGCACTACCCCGACCGGGGCATGTGTTGGATCGACGATAGAAGAGGTACCAAGCCGGCGCAAATATTACCCATAGAAGCCTATCATAAACTACGTGACATATTATTTTGCTTCATGTTGTAATGTTAGTTGTGTGTAGCGAATTATGTGATTGTGTGTGACAAATAATACTAGAAAACCAACGACCCTAAAAATCGCCCAAACATTCATTAATACCAATTGGCCAAAGAGTTATACCAAAATACGTGTTCCGTAGCCCCGAGCGATCGCCACGAAAATAAGCGACGCCCAGGACAGCCTGTAACGGATCCCACAACGCTGCGCAACGCGTAAAGGACGTTATTAGGCAAGCACGCAAAATCTAGTTGTATATACGAAAAAAGGATACGCTAACAGAATACGAGTACCAGTCAGGGACGCATTTTCAACGCTCCTTGCTGGACGCCAATCATTTTCCACACCCAGCCTGGGCGCCGAAGTTGCTGCCTGGCCTTTTGGTCAGGCACAGCAGCCTCGGTACCCGCGCATAAAGTATACGTAGCAATAAAAAAAAATTCGTAACAAATTTGCTACGAGGACGTATGAAAAAAGGCACTCGATTTTAAGAACGACTTGTAAACTAAACAACTCATTGTGTCGTCACTAGGCCTCCTATGACGACTATGTTCGGCACTAAACCGAGCACGCTGATTAAATGACCTTGAATGTCACATGGGCAAAGTATTCAAAAAATGATGTTCAAATAAAGTTTTCAAGGAAAAATAATGTTCGAATAAAAAATAAATAAATCCGAGTCTAGACTAGGCTATGCCAAAGTACAATCTAAATCCTAAGTCTTAGTTGTCTTAAACATAGAATCGGTCCTAATGCTTGGTGTCGTTCTGCAAGTTAAAAGGTTAAACCATATTGAGTCTCCCTTCCTAACATTTAAAAGAAATAAATAAGCACCCATATGTAATTGTCATCTCTTGCTAAGAATCTACGGCCTCAATACTCTCTCTCACCAATAAAAAGAATATATTATGTAATTCAAATATTCGCAAAATGGAAACAGTCACATTCTGAAAATCATTCCTCCATAGTCGCACAACCCACAAAGTGAGCCTAAGGTGTCAATACCATTGGCAAAAAAAATTAATGGCTGCAAGGCTTATGATCACATTGGGTCACGACTATCATAGTCCTCTCGAGCCACTCTCTCCTTGAAGTACTCCTAAGTACGGACTAAAAGATTTTCCATGAATGCAACCTAACGAACCATGAAAATATGCCATAAGGCTACCGTTGGGGTAAAGCAATACACACTAAGAGGGAAGCCGCACTAATGATTCTAGGCTTGGAAAAATGAAAATTCGATCTCCCCAACTAACTACCTTGCCAACATTAAGAAAAATGGCGCATGACAAATGAACACCCAAGGGTTAAAATCTAAAGTGTCAACCAACGAAAGTTATGGTCCAATTAGCCCAAGTCTGAAAGTTGCTTGGTCAAGTATTATAGGCTTACGCCACGTCATTATTTTGAGTCCAGGCCACCTCCTTGTATTCATACACGGGTTATAATCAGAAAAATTAATGAAAGTTCGAGTCTAAATAACAACTTCCAATTAAATCCCGGAAACTAGAATCTGAAAAGAAGCAAAAAAAAATTATTTTCTATGTAATTCTTTCGTAAAATTTCAATGAAGTAAAAACAACATTTTGAATCTACGCTATTTGCACATTTTAAGAAACAACTAAATACGCTTGCAAAGTAAGACAATTTAAAGGTCTACCCTAGGCCTACTAAAATTAAAGGTCTACTATAGGCCTACCAAACGAGGCTCACTCAGTCTCGCCTGGTGACTCAAAGACCACAGCCATCTACCCTTTTGCCCAAATAAAAAGGGGGAGAAATCCCAAGCAAAAAAGAAAAAAGAGAAAGAGAAAAGGGAGAGCGAAAAGAGTGAGCCATGAAATACTTAGCCCCTACCTCCTAAAGTGCGAAATTTACCCAAGTAAACAAAGGAAAAGAATTGAGTCGACCAATCCAAATCATACCACAAAAAGCTACATAAAGTTCTACGATCTTCTACCCTTTCCAATCCTCATGCTTGACTAATACCTATACAAATTATCCTATCTCATTCAACCCATCTTTCAAGCCGTCTTGAGTCACGAATAAAAAAAAGACAAATGAAAAGTACATTCTACAACGTAAAAAAAAAAAACAAAACTTTACAAAGCGCCTTTAAAGTTCGTCTAAAAAAAGAAAAAGAAGCATTTAGCGCACAAAAAAATTCGCAAATATTTGGCACAAAACGAAAAGGAGCAGCACAAAAAGGCAGCCCAGAACACGTTTTCAACGACCAGACCTGGGCGCCAAAAATAGTAACGCCCAGCCCTGGGCGCCGTTCTTGCTTATCACTTTTCAACTCCCAATTCCTAAAAGTGTTCGTATATTTTCCTATATGCATGCAGAAGAATAACGAACACTTGGGGGGTAGAAGATCATATAAAATACGCAAAATACGCGCGCTCCAAAATTTTCGTACACTTATTTCACCCTCTTTCAAACATTACGATTCCACTCGAACGTACTTGTTTAAAATCGTCATTCTAAGAAACCATTTTCTGGCTAAGAACTACGCAAGACCTGATTCCAAATTAAATCTATTTAAAGCGGATACGTAGGCAATCCATGATTCGGTCCAACCAATTTGCAAAAATGTTAAAGCCTATAGAATAACAAGAATAAAAAATAGAGTCCCTTATTGAAATCTAATTACTTGCAATCCAAGTCGAAAGAAAAATTTAAAGTCAAAGGAAGAATCCAAGTCATCAAGATGCCAAAATGAGCATACATGGAAAAATAATAAGGGCACGTACCCTTGCCAGAAGGAGAACTCACACTCCTAGGCACTTAGCCAATACTCAAAAGATCGCTTTGCCTCAATTGAATGGGGGCTAGCGCAAGCATCCATGACCTCTAAAGTACTCGACTTGACCCTCCCTAAAGCAAAGTAACTCACTTAAAGACCTTCTTTCACCACTAGACACAGTCATAATTGCCAACAAGTAGTAAAGGCAGTAAGCTTGCAATAAAGAGGATGGTTCTACGGCATCGCCCCATCGTTCCTTCGAACTCAGGGCACCCGTTCATGGTAATTCAAATGCTTGCGAATCCCCTTTGAAAAGATTATACATTGTCAATAGGACTTGGCACTTAACCAAGGCTCACCCTACTCAGACATATGACACGGGCATCTAAAATCGAAATCTGAAAGCATCACTAATGAGGAGACATAATAGCAACTGGGGGCTAAAAATTGAAATGAAAGAGCTAGGGAAAGAACTAAGTATACCTTGACCTTTTGTGCAGACATACACCAAGTAAATCTAAGTCAATTTGAAAGCAGTTTATATTCCCGCAATTCTGGAAAAGATGGCCCTAAAAGCCTAAAGCATGTGCCACACGGGCACAAGTAATATCTTGACGCCTGCACCCTGGCTTCCAGCAAATCCTTAGACAGCATTCCGAAAATCGTAACAGTATCTTGATTCACTCATGCAATCCTCTACGAACCCATCTATAAGTCAACTTACTTAGGACACCTCGGATTGTACACAGTAGGACTCGGATTACAAATAACTTTCAAAGACTTCTTCGAACATAATAAAGTGTCGTTGGTTTAAGCTAAGTATGCGTTTATCTCGATGTTGCAAGTGAGTCAAAAAGATTTCTAAATATGATTGTGGGTAAAGAAAGGCACCTAGCTTTTGGTCAAGGAACACTTCAACATGTGATTACCTTGACCATGGAAATGTCGCACAATACGACATTTACAAGGGAAGTAGAAAATCACTACTCGAACGTACCTAGCTCGCACTAAACGAGTCTGGTTCAAACTATTCATGTTCCATGTCACCATGAATGCATAAAAACGTATGCCAAGCATTATACCACCAAGCCAATCCCGTAGCTACAATTGGGGGCTTGCGAAAAACACTCTAAAGATGCTCGAAATGAGGATTTTATCGCAAATTCTCGACGCTAATGCTATACACACGTCATAGGGGCACAATCCTAGGGTTTGATCGTGTAAAACGAACCTTAGAATGGCTACAACCCCTCCCAAATTCTAAGCGCTACTTAGAATATATAAAGTCACCCCACTAACAAGGGTAACTGAAAATCGCGAGTCACCAAAACTCCGATCAAACTACTGCACATAACGCTCGCCCTACAAGAGCCCGTTACACAGTCTACGTCGTTCCAAAGCAAAAGCGAAAGAAAAATCAAGGATAAAAACAAGAAAGAAACATCTATGAATCCTCGCATCGAACGAAGTAATAAGTCGTGCACACCCACGCAGAAGGTGCTACACTTGTTCGAGCACCTGAACGAGGCGTGATGAAGTACTCCAATGCAAAAAATAATAATGATATCCCAACACCTGGAGGAATGTTCTAAGACACGCTGTTAGACAACACAAGCCTACGTCACACCATAAGTTCAACCATCCCACGGTACAAGTCTAAAAAAGAGTAAGGCATATTGCACTAATGCGGGCACGACCAAGAGCATGAGGCAAAAACTACTTATCGCCCAAATTCAAAATGCAAGCCACAGGACTTCTACATTAAGGATTAAAGGTAGCAAAATATTACCTACCACGGAAGGGATAGCTCGCACCTACATGAGCAGAACCCCAAGGCATCTTTCTCGAAAGAACCTACAAAAATCGTACGCCAAAAGGAAGCATCCCAACATGCATACTTGGGGGCTCCAAGCTACGAAACGACCGTAGCAAAATAAAAAAAATCTCAAAGCAAATGTTTGAACGATCGAAAAGGGAACGATGCTTGAGCCCACTTCATGAATGGGCCTGAACCCTATCAAGCTTCTAAGCAAACTATTCAACATCAGTCATTGCTCAAAAAAAAATGATTCAAGCGAACTGATTAATGGACCTCACACAACGGCCATTCTATGAACGCTCGTTCGCACATACATATCATCATTCTATGTATCGAACATTCACGAACGCGTTCAAAAGAAAAAAAATATACGTTCAAAATAACAACAAGAGCGATCAAAGTCTTACGCCTCAAGGTGTTCCTCGGGCCATATAGACTCGCCCAACTATTGCAATAACGGTACGCCTTAAGAGCGACAGTTCCTTTTAATAATTTCCCCAAAGCGACAAACACCGTAGTCCACCAATCGGCTACGGCTTCTCGAGAAATCATCACGATCACTCAACTCATTGTGATCTCTAATAAAATTCTACGTTCCAAAAATAAAGAAAAACAAAAGAGAAGAGAATACGTAAAATTTCAAAGTGAAATAAACGAACGAACAAGAGGCCAACTGTGTCATCAAAAGACCAGCCCAAAAAATATTTTCAACGCCCCACTTAGGCTTGAATTATTTCTAACGCCCAGGCCTGGGCTCCGAAAATGAGCCCAGGCCCAAAAGAAGCCCTGACTCCTATAGGGCCCTGTTGTATCCATTTGACTCGAAAATTGCCGATTTCTTTACTGAAAGTCGCACCTCACGGCTTTGTTAAGAGTAGCACACCACTACAAAGATCGCTCGCACTTACGAGCACGATCCCAAACACGATCAAGGACATTACAAAATGCGTATCCCCAAGGAACCACTTTGACAAGAAATGACCGTTAAGCTCGAGTGCTTGGGGGCTCGAAAGAAAATATATATTTCAAAAGAGAGTATGCAAAGTTAAAAAAATATTCCCAGACTACGCTGTACGAAGTCCCGTGTTTGGATGATCTCAAAAGATAAAACCGTATTACGACCTCAAGACAAAGGTCGCCGTTGATACTTATACATAGTCCCCTAATCAAGGACCCAGGTAGTGGCAAAATTGAGCCGTAAAGACTAGCTCAAAACCATGAAAGATGATGACCACGAGACAATGGTCCGTCTAAGCACGTTGTCAACCCACAATCAGGTTGCAACTAAATCCGAGCGTCCCTCGAAAGAATTCGCTCTTACAAGAATGAATAAAAAGAAATTCTCAAAAAAATCACAAGAACAAAAAGGGACATGCCCACCTCAATCGGGCAAGATCGCGGCACGTACCACGCGATCCCAAATCGAAAAGACGAATTCAGGTTCGCTGTCCTTCAGCGGGCGGGGTCTGCGTCACCAACCGTGCAGGTCCTTAGTTTTCGGAAATGAAAAGAAAATAAAATCTTCAAAACAAAAACAGGCTCGCCCACCTTCAGCGGGCGGGGTCTACGTCACAAACCGCGCAGGTCCTTATTTTCCAAACATCAAAACAGATTCGTCCACTTCTATCGGACGGGGTGTCCACCCTCACCAGATAGGCTCGCCCACCTTCAGCGGGCGGGGTCTACGTCACAAACCGCGTAGGTCCTTATTTTCAAAACATCAAAACAGATTCGTCCACTTCTATCGGACGGGGCGTCCACCCTCAGCGGACAGGCTCGTCCACCTTCAGCGGGCGGGGTCTGCGCCACTAACCGCGCATGTCCTTAGTCGCTGCAGTGATAACTTTTCTGGTTTCCCTTTTCCAAAATTCAAAGGATGGTTTCCCTTTTCCAAAAATCAAAGGATGGTTTCCCTTTTCCAAAAATCAAAGGATCGGTTTTTCGTTTTTTCCAAAAAAGAGCGATGTGCTGGATTTTCCTTTGTTTTACGTCCTATAAAAACAAGAGGGTTTTCTCGTTTAGCTAACCCTGAAAATGATAATCTTTAAAATATTTTACCCCGTGATTAGGCTTGGCAAGGCCTAGTTACACTTTATAACTTTGATTTCGAAAATATCTTTAGAAACTTCCAATCACAAGGTGAGGGAGTTTCTATACTATCAGTTAACAAATTCCAATGACACGTGAGGAATGTGTTAACACTTCAAGTGATGACCCTTAAGTCAAATGTTATCACTCGGGGGCTCGTGAGACCCTCGCAAAACAGGTCACATACACCATGGCTTGTAGGACGCACTCCGTCTAGTACTTTGACCATCGTCTCATCTCGAGACTCAGTCAAAGTGGGGGCTCACTGTAGAAACCTACTTTTGTCCCCATTCCCGAAAGGGAAGGTTCGATGATGAGAACATAAATCTCCACTTGGCAACGCATCTCCTATAAAATAACGGATCTCAATCACCTTTTCATTTCAGCCAAAGCTGCTATTTATAGAAACCTGCTAAGAATAGTAACTGCCGTAAAAGGTAGTTGTTAAAAGTGGCAAAGTCATAAAAGATAGAAACCTGTCAGAATTAGGTGTTGCACTCCAACATAAATCCTAAAAGAGATAAAATTTGCATTCTTGGTATAATTCGAAAATAAGAGTTAAGTATTAATTAAATTCCTAACGAACCTAGAGTTCGTAATGGGCCCAGACGCATTCCGTCATAAGTTAATACGCAATAAAAGACTCGGATAAATCTCAAAAGCTCCGTGTTCTAAGGGTCCAAATCTGACAAAGAACTCGGCCCATATCCCATTTTCAACGCCTGGATCTGGGCGCCGAAATCTTCAGCGCCCAGCCCTGGGCGCTGAAAATGCCTAGGGCCGTTTTATCTCCGGATTCTTTTTGGATTCGTATCTTAAAATCTATCTTTCCACACATTCTTTTCCTATAAATACAGCCTAAAACCGACGTGAAAAAAGAACACAATTCCATAATCTGAGTATTGACTCTAGCCTTAAGCCTAAGCCTCACGCTGAGAAATTGATCAAGCGTTCTGTCGCAATCGACCCAAAAGTCGAACATAACGCATCCTGCCCCTTGTAGCTTGATGAATTAAGCCTAAATACTGGAACATTGCTTGGAAACCCGAGATTCGTTAAATAAAAGGAGAAATAGCAAACCCAAGTAGTTAGTTTTCTGAGAACCACAACGCACCTCTCAAGGGTGCGTTGTAATGTGTCCCTCATATAATTTAATCGCTTTTATCACCCTTTTATAAAATTGTCAAACTATTAATTTGATTGATCTATCACGCCTAATAAGATAATACCTTGGACAATTGAATTATCATGCTAGGTACCTTAAATCAATCTAAATAAGATAATCACGATCGATTTAGTATTATGTGTTGCATATTGCTAAAATCAATTCAGAATAGTTTAATAGTTTAACGCATGTCCCTTCAATTATTTATGCTGAGCTAGTAAGGATAACCTGCCTCTGGAGTATTATCGATGAGCACTCCTCTCGGTAGCTATAGTCCCCCGAACTCTCAATCTCTGCCCTGCGGGTGTACGTTGAGCGATCCCCACACCAGGGATCACAAGGGAACCTATGGCCGTCGTGGTCGAACATAATTGCACTCCCTTTATGTCACGATAACCGGGTTTTGTCAGTTTTTCTCATTGTCATTAAAAACTTAATGGCGACTCCTCTATTACTAGTCGATTGGGTGTAAACTCACAGGAAATCCAATTACCCTTGATCTGACAACGTCACGCCCATGAGGGACGAGGTCATGCATTAGCCTCGTGCTTTTTCGACCCCCTCACAGGGCCGGGCTCGGGCGTCGGGTCGTGGGCCTTGGGCCTTGGTACTTGGGCACCCTATTCTTTTTGGTAACTGGACTGTTTTGGTTAAGTCATTGTTATGGGAATCTGTATGGATTACGTAACTGTTGGATTAATTACCATTAATTACGTCCGTTACAACATTGATTATTTCTGACCGTTTTTTGCTGTTGCAATCTTCATTGATTCGTCCGTTTCTGTCTGTTTGTTTGCTTTCCTTCTGATTACTTAGATCAAAATTTCGGATTATTTCAATACACAGAAAATCATTCAAACACTCTTCCAGAAAATCGAAAACACATTCTTTTCTCTCGCACAAATTGATCTCGATTTTGGGCATATGTTCTGTCTCCATCCGATTTCGTGAGTGCACACAAAGTCGGAGTTGCGTTAATCCTGGAGGGCAACCACTTCTATTCTACAGCACCGGGAGGTAGCACGGAATCGCCTTTTAGGACAGTGGGTGTCCACGACGCAATAATTGTTCTTCATTCAGTTCATTAAATCAGATAAGTTTGTTCTAATTTTTGGTTTAATCGCAACATATTTTTCTTGATTAATTAGTTGCAATTCATTTTGCAAAGAAGGAGAATCTTATAATGTAAGGTTTCCATGCAAATGATTAAAGGTAGGTAAATCATCATCAAAATTTTGAGACTTTTAGTTGGGTTTTATTTAGGGGACTTACAATTAGT
Source organism: Spinacia oleracea (assembly GCF_020520425.1). Classification (NCBI taxonomy): domain Eukaryota; kingdom Viridiplantae; phylum Streptophyta; class Magnoliopsida; order Caryophyllales; family Amaranthaceae; genus Spinacia; species Spinacia oleracea. Next base: position 110,410,989 of record NC_079490.1, read on the forward strand.
TTTAGTTCTCCTATGAGTAAAATTTTGTCAATATATATAGTTCAATAGTTAGAATTTGTTAAGCGTTTCCCATAATTGAATATCATGAGTATAGTCGTACATATAACAGTTTTGTTTGTTTTTTGTACAAATGATATGTTATTGGTGGTAATAGGTGATTTAAAGTTGATCTATTTTTTCAGGGGAGATGAATATAAGTAGAAAATTTTAATGATTAAAAAGACAAGACTTTATAGGTCGTGAAGTTTTATTACTGTAATTTGTTTTAAACACCTTAACACCTGCTTAAAAACAACATAACTTCTATACTCCATTATTACACTACCAACATTTTACCAACCCATTCATCGAACGGGCCCAAAAATTAGTTTAATCATTCGTAAGTTTTTTAATCAAAGAATTTTAATAAATCATCATTCGGCATTCGGTTACACAATGGTAAAACTAAAATCAAATCACATACCTCATGAGAGAAATTCTCATTGATTGTAATGCGATCCCACTCACTAATTAATCCATTAATTAGTGAGTGGGATCACATTACAATTAATATTCCAGCTATTTCCCACACGCCATAACAGTCCATCACGTAGCATAACCTTCGCTCCCCACATACTCCTCCAAGAAAAGCATACAAGCCTCCAGTACTCCAGAATTTTTAAAGTACCGAGCATGAGAATGGTATAGACTATAGAGTAAAGACTCTCCCCTCTTCATTAGGCGCCATCTTTGCTTGGCCAATAATACATGATTACATCATTTGAGATCACGAAATCCAAGACCACCTTTTGCCTTTGGTAAACACAATTCTCCAAATTTTGCTAATGAAGCTTACGGTTATCATCACTTGAACCCCACCAAAAACGATTCAATAATGAGTGTATTTCATCAATTAAGCCTTCCGGAAATTTGAAGATGCTCATCATATAAGTCGAGATTGACTGCGCCACTGCCTTAAAAAGTACATCCTTTCCCGGCCTTGATAATAAATGTTCCTTCACTGATTGAGTTTTTTTACCAAAATCTCTCATTCAAACATGTAAAAATAGCTTTTTTTAACCTCCCTCTAATTGTTGGGGTCCTAAATACTTCTCATGTTTCTCTACCTCTCGCGGCCCAAGAGTATCAATAATCGTCTTCCTTCTTTCAACGGTAACACGTTTGGTAAAAGCAACCTCTGTCTTGCTATGATTGACTTTCTGACTAGACGGTTTTTCATATTTACTGATGATATCAACAATCGTCGAGCATTCCTATAAGTTTGCTTTTGCAAAAAGTATACTGTCATCGACAAATAATAAATGTGACACCCGAGGGACAATGTTGCATATTTTTGCCCCATGAATTTTTTTAGCAGCAGAAGCACTAGATAACATGGAAGAGAAAGCATCAGCATACAAGAGAAATAGATAAGATGATATAGGATCACCTTGGCGAAGACCCCAGGATGGGGTTACATGCATCACCGGTAATAGCTCTGTTCACGTTAAAAGAGAATTATACAATAGCCAGGCAATCCATCACTCTACGAACCCGATCACAACTGAACCCTATTTTATACATGACTCTCTCCAAAAAAAAAACGCCATTCCACTTTGTCGTACACTTTTGTCATATCAAGCTTAAGAGCAACTGAACCATCCCGCCCCTCCCCCTATCTTTTCTTAGCATGGAAAATCTCAAAAGTGGCCGAATCATTATCTGTAATCAACCTCGCAGGAACAAAAGCACTTTGGTTGACGGAGATAATTTTATGTTAGGTTATGATACATATGAAAATTCATAAATCATGCGGAAAACCATAAAGCCAGGAAAGCATATTATTTACACATAATCATTTAGCATAGTTTAGATGCATACACTTTGTTGCGTGCCTTCCCTAGCTGCGCCCGAACCGAACAAGAACAAGTCTTTAGGACTTCAAGTGTCGTCCCTCCGTAGATAGTCCACAGCACGTCCGGATCCGCCTTAAGCTTGACCAACTAGGATCGCCCTTAAGGTACTTAGAATTTTCGGCTAGTATAGGCAATTGTATGACTGAATTTTTGCTCTCAAAAATCACTTTGAATACTTGAATACTCTATGTAAAATAATGACCCTAGGCCTTTATTTTTAGAGGTATGGAAATGGAATCGTAATCCTATTAGGATACGAATTAATTAAACTAGAATCCTAATAGAATTCTTATTTAATTAATTCATCCTTTTAGGTTTAGGAATTTAATCATTAGTCGAAACCTGATAGCTTTAGGATTCGTATAGCACACCAACACACACATACGCACGCACACCAGCCCACGAGGGGCGCCATGCGCGCGCGCGCAGCCCGCGAGCTCGCAGCCCATTGCCACGAGGCCCACACGCTGCCGCAGCATTGGCGCGCGCTGGGCCTGCCTTGCGGTGGGCCTGGCGCAGCCTTGGCTGGTGCGTTGTGGCGCGCTGGCTTGCTGGGCGATGGCCCCGGCTTCGTGCTGGGCCTTCGTCTGGCAGGCCTCGTCCGATGCTAATTCGTACGATACGCTTCCGATTAATTTCCCGATTCCGGAATTCATTTTCGATACGAACAATATTTAATATTTCCGATTCCGGAATTAATTTCCGTTTCGAACAAATATTTAATATTTCCGTTTCCGGAATTATTTTCCGATTCCGATAATATTTCCGATTCTGACAATATTTCCGTTTCCGGCAATATTTCCGATTCCGGCAATATTTCCATTTCCGATAATATTTTCCGATACGTACCATGTTTCCGTTTCCGGCAATATCATCGTTTTCGGAGTATTCATTTCTTGCCTGTGACGATCTCAGCTCCCACTGAAACCAAGATCCGTCGATTCCGAATATCCATAGATGGAGTATTTAATTCCATTAAATACTTGATCCGTTTACGTAGTATTTGTGTGACCCTACGGGTTCAGTCAAGAGTAAGCTGTGGATTAATATCATTAATTCCACTTGAACTGAAGCGGCCTCTAGCTAGGCATTCAGCTCACTTGATCTCACTGAATTATTAACTTGTTAATTAATACTGAACCGCATTTATTAGACTTAACATAGAATGCATACTTGGACCAAGGGCATTATTTCCTTCAGTCTCCCACTTGTCCTTAGGGACAAGTGTGCATTTCCTAATTCCTTTGTCGCTCGATGCTTGCTCTTGAACATAAGGTAAGAGTTGTCATCCTTATTATGTCCAGAGGTGTTCCTCGGTTTCAGAGTTCAACTGATCAAATAAACAGATAATCATAGCCTATGATTCATCCGAGCACGACCATGCATTTCACAGTTTCTAGCTCTCCGAGTGGCCTTGTACAACTTTTAAGCATCTCATCCCGATTTATGGGAGGACAATCCAAATCTTGCGATCTTGAGATTAGACTTCGTTTGATAGGTGATTACCTGAGCGTTGCCTTTATAGCCTCCTTTTACGGTGCGACGGTTGGTCAACGTCAAAGCAACCAGTTCTCAAACAAGTAATCTCAAATCACTCAGGTATTGAGGATTTAGTGTCTAATAATTTTAATGAAATTTACTTATGACAGATTTTCATCTCTTACAGTAAAGTTTCATAGGTCTTGTCCGATACTAGTCTTCCCAAAGTAAGTATCTATGCAAATGATTATGACATTGCCATGTCCACATAGTTCAAGAAACAGAACTACTAGTCATCTTGCATTCTAATCGTCTAACGTTTTCTATGCGTCCAATTTTATAGAAAACTCCGACTAGGGACCATTTTCAACCTTTGACATTCAAGTTCACTTGATAGACATTTCTTAGTCACAGGACTGGTCCTGACAGTCTATCTTGAATATATCGTCAAATTGAAGGGACTCATCATTTAATACTAAACCAAGATTAAATGAAATATGAAAATACATTTCATATATGATTAATGTTCAACCCCAATGTTTTACAACCATGGGCCTCTAACCCATTTTTAAAACATTTCATGGAATTCAAAGCTATGCTTGATTTCCAGTGCTACAATGTGAGTGTTGCTTCTCACTTGTTGCATAGGTTTAGTTATCATGCTTTGCCAATCTTAATATCCTTTTCATCGAATGTTTTTCGAGATATGATGATAAGATCTTTTGAGTTTGTTTATTATGTGATCTAGTCTTTCTTACTTCGATAGTGGTTCTACGCATTTTGCAATGAAGAACCATCACGTTAGCAGACATGTGATCCACCCAAGTTCAGTGAAGAACTTTTAATGTAAACAACTCAGTTTTATTGCTTCTTAGGCAATAAGTACTTCTACTTCAACTGTATAGGTTGCTAGTGATGCTTTGGTTTGGATTTACTTATCCAAGCAGTTCACGGATATGTGGAAGACTTTCCAGCTGTATCTTAGAACATAGAAATTAATATTTAATTTCCCACGCAACAACTCATGGTCTCCAATCCATGTTGCCATTTCAAAACACGATGCTCTATAGCTCGTCTTTGTCAATGGTTAACTCCATAGGGTCTTGCTTGATCCTTTGCCAGTGTTTATGCGTGTAGCATCAATATTTAGCACATCTTTATTTCCTTGAATCAAGAACTATTCCTATGTACCTTTTTAAGTACCATAAGTATTCTTGATCTCAATCTAGTTGATCTTCACTTAGATCAATAGAGATTGGTATATGTTCGTCATGCCTAAAGTCATACGATACTTTTTTTTGGCGATCCTCATATTATATCATACATGATAAATTCTTTTGCAGAATAATTCCCAATTGAATTCTATTCATGTAACTTTAGCTCATTCTAGTTTCAGTAGATACTAAATCCAGCTAAATTCTTTGACATATAATATAGGTTAAGAATCTTACTTAGATCCTTTGATGTTTAACTTAGTAAATGCTTATACATAGTTCAAACATTCTTTATTTAGATTTATTCATATGGGTCGAATGTCTCCAATGGAGTATTTCGTGTTTGATTTAGTAAATGCCATTACTTAATCCAAAACAATATTATAAGATCTTTATACCCAATATGCACTAAGTTTCGCCATGGTCCATCATTGATGAATAATTTCAAATCTAAGTCATTAGCATTTGAATGTTATTTCACAATAGAGAGATATGTGTATGATACACATAGAACCAATTAAGTTTTTATTTACTCCCACTAAACTTCTTATATATCTATAAGAATCACGTACATTTTATGAAACTAAAATACTTATTAGTTTCACTAAAATACATTTCTAATTCCCAATTGCTTGCTTAAATCTGTACTTAGATTTCATAAGCTAGCTTTCCTTTTCAAGCATTTATTTGGATCCACAAATCCTATGACATACCATGTACATAGTTTATTCCAACATTTTATTGAGGAATTGTTTTGTCATCCAATTGCCATATGTACCAATATGCAATCATTGCTTGATTTATAGACTTGAGCATTACGATTATGCATGAGGTTTCAACACAATCCACGCCGTGAATTTGCTTGTAACCTTTAGCAACTAATCTAGCTTTGTGTGTGAACACAATTTCATGTTTGATGGTTTTTATCCTTAAAAAAAACTTGCAACCAATAGGTGTGAAACTATTCTTGCAAATCAACAAAATTTCAATTTTGTCATCAAAACATTGAGTATGTTTTATGGCCTCTAACCATTTAAAACATTTGAGTCTATATATGGCCTCTAACCATTTTAGGGAATTTTGGTTTCGTCATAGCTTTCTTACAGGTCACAAACTCATTAACCTCCATAATAATAGTTTGACTGCAAGTTGTAGGTTTCTTCACTATCTAATAGAAGAATCGCATAGATTCAGTGACCTGAACTCTATGCCTATTTGGGTATAGAACATCAAACAATAGAATATCAATAGCCACTTGAAAGTCCTTTGAATATTCTGTTCTCCTTGAAGCACTTGTAAAGTCTTCTAAGAGATGTCTATTCTTTAAAGCCACTTCTAAAGTCCTTAAAGAATACGTGTTCGGATTTTCTAAAGAACTTCGAAAAGCCTCCGGAATGTCCGTTTATGTTTGTTGTTCGCCTCGAAGACTTTCGAGGTCTATTTTCTCCCACTTGTCATTTTGGAAACGAATCTCCAAAAGGACATTATTTCGAGCAAACAAACATTATGTTCTCAAAAATTCGTGGTAGAAACAATACCCTTGTGTTTCATTTGAATAAATCACAATGAAACATATATCTATACTTGGGCCTTAGTTTGTTGAATAACAAACACTAAGCTCCCACTGAGTTTAGGAACTCTCTAGATGTATTTTACGAAAAGTTATTCTAAAATTACTTTTCAATAGCTTTGACGAATTTGGTTTAGTTTGGTGGTAGTTGAGCATTTTGTTTTAGAAATTATAGGAAAAGTCTTTATGATTCATCATTAATCGAATCAAGTACTAATTGACTTCGATTATTCCAACTAAGATATGCCATATCTTATGGACCTAGATTGTGAAATTACAACACACAATCATTGATGATCATATTTGGTCTCAAGTAATCATCAACATGATCTAACCTAGATCTTTATGATTTCTTGCCAAGTGGATTTTATACTTCTGAATCTTTGAACTAGTCAAACAGATTCAAACTTATATCACTTTGAGTAAATAAACCTATATTCACTCAAATCCATGTGAAATAATAAAGTCATAAAATCTTTCTTTAGCTTTGAACTCTATTGTCTAGGCGTTCTAACAATAGTTCATATCTTTTGTTACTTTCAACATGTAAGACTAGTCGTCTTAAATTGATCTAGAAATCAATGAACTTTCAAAAGTCCATCAAAATAGAGCTTTTGAATGTTAACTTGTTGATATGGTCTAAGCAACAATGCCAAAGATTAGTGGAACTCAAATCAAGGGGTTGATTTGAACCTAGTAAAGTTTTTATTGTTAAAGAGTTGTTTGTTTTAATCAAGCATATTGACTCAACCCGTAATTGACCATTTCACTCAAATAAACAAACAAACATTGTTTTTGTTTTTCTTGAATGTGAGTCTTTCTGTGTTTGAAAAACAGAAATTTAGGTATGCTGATTATGGAACAAAATAGCCATTAAGTTCCAGCCTTTGAAAGGACTTAAAACAAACTAGATGACCCTACAACTAATGTAGCATTGCCATGCTTCATTTCCCACTTGTAGGCCATTAGTGTAGCCTAGCTTCCATTGTTTGAGTTATTACCGAAGTAAGAACCTCAAGCGGTATATGATACCAAGGAAGTTTGATTGCTAGGTCACTTTTCTTTAAACATAAACTTATAGGTAGAAACGGAATCGTAAACTCCTTTCATTTGTTCCTTGTTTTCCTATTTCTTGTACCCTTTCTTATAGTCTTAAGAATTGAATTCTTTAGTGTTGACTTTTATACTTTGTTAGACATGTCCAATGTCACCAACAAGGTTCTTTACCATTTTAATTTATGTTGAATATTTTGTTTCAACTAGATGATCTTACCAGAAGCTTCTAAAGTTCTCTAAGCATCGATCTATTCGAATGTCTAGGGACTAGACTCATTCGAGAATTAAATGGAAAAAAGATTTTAGGTTGTAAACCATTGGTAAAGCTGAGCGTTTAAACTCAATGCTTTATGATCTCAAAACTACATTGTATTTTGAATTCACAAGCACCAATTGGTTTGCCATTCGATTTTGATATTCGAAAACAACCATAAAAGTCGCAAAAAGAAACGTACATTTTAAATTGCTCATTTTCTCTCATTTCCGTGAACCGTTCTTGGATTCACTACCAATCGAGGAAATTTACTGTTACCTTTCTAACAGGATTTACTGCAATGCAAGATATTTAATTATAAACAATAATTAAAACATACATTGAAGCATGCAAAGTCTAAACATTTATCATGAGTAATAACTTGAAAAGCAATCATGCAATTTAAACAAGTTATTAGCATTTTATTCGAATTTATTGTTCCGGCAGTTGTGAATAAAATGATTCCAAGATCCTAAAACCATTGAAGAATTAAGCTCAGTTTGTCGACTTAATCCTAAAACATTTTAGGTAAGCAAAAGCCTTTTGCTAATAGTCTAGAAACTATTCTTGGTTGATAGGCACGTCTAAGAACTTATTAGGTAAACCTATCGATTTTGCCACGGCATAAAAGGACTCCTTACTTATATCGTTGAGTTTCACCAAAACTAACATGTACTCACAATTATTTGTGTACCTTGCCCCTTTAGGACCAATAAGTAACACCTCGCTAAGCGAAAACTATTACTAGATTGATGTAAAGGATATCCAAGCAAGTGTATATTTTGGCATGGCACCTTTTAACTCAATTTTTAAGTTTGGAACTTAAGGCTCTTACTATGTTGGTTAGATTTTAAGTGAACTAAAATCCTTAATCATGCAACATAATCAAGCCGTAATCTCATGCATTTTTAAGACATATTTAAAAGCAATAAATAACTTAAAACATGCATAAGATAAATGTGATCTAGTATGGCCCGACTTCATCTTGAAGCTTTAACTTCAAAGTCCGTCTTGAAAATCTCCGTGGGAGGCACCATTTTCTTCAAATAGGATAAGCTATAATTAAAACTAATTACAACTATTTGATGGTACGCAGACCATATTTGAATTGAAAAACAACTTTGGTACTTTAGACCAATTACATTCAAATTAATGGTACGCAGACCATATTTTCTATCCTATTTGGGCCATACTTGTCACTTCATAACCTGCAAAACAGTACATATACAATATATACCATTCACCCATTCATTATCATGAATGGCCCACATAGCTGGTTAGTAAAACACATTATGCATCACATAAACATTTGCAGCAATTAATCAAGGGCACCAATAATCTACAAATTATTTAGTCCTTATTAATTCTAATCAAGTTGTTTTAACCTTAAGGATTTGTAGACCTAATCAAGAGTATATGACTAAAAGGGCTCCCACTTAAACCAATAAATTCATATGCTTTACTAACTTTAAACATAAAAATGTATTTCTAGTCTAACCGGAAACATACAAATTTAATTAAAATTTAAAGCTCATATAAATTTATAATTGAATCCATAAATTTAATTTAATTTTAGTCGTATTTAAATTAATTCATGATTTTAATTTTAGTAAAATAATTAGAATAAATAAAATTTATCATAATTACAATATTCAAAATTAAAATCCAAGAAAATAATTTAAATTATTAATTTTAAAATTAATTAAAATTACGTAAACTGAAAATTTCAAATTAAAATTTCAAAACGATTTAATCGCAACGCAACAATCCCACGCAACGCACGCCCATGGGCCACACGCACACAGCCATCGCTGGCCATGTGCGCGCAGCCCATGCGCTGCGTCGCATCGCTGCTGCTCACCATCGCAAGGCATCAATCGAACACGCGAGCTGGTGCTCGCTGCGTGCACCAGCGCTCGATGCACGCGAGCCATCGCTCGCTGCGCTCGCTTGCCAGCGCTCGATCCATGCGAGCCATCGCTCGCTGCGCGCCTGCCTTTCCCGCACGCGAGCTTGCGCTTATCGCACGAGGCAGCAGTATGCGAGCTGGCGCTCGCTGCGCGCGAGCCATCGACGCTGTGCGTAGCGCTCGTGGCACGCGAGCTTGCGCTCGCTGCGCGTGAGGCTCCGCATGCTTGCGCGAGGCAGTGCGCGCTGTGGCGCAGCTCGCTTGCTGCCCACACGCGACTGCACGTGCCTTGCTCTCGCCCTCGCCCACTCGCCCATTGCACACAGCCCACGACACAAGGCACGGCTGCTGCCTTGTGCTCGTGCACCATGGCCTTGCTCATTGCATTCGTACCGCATGGGCGACGAGCTCCCTTGCTCGTCGTCACATGCTCGCACTATACAACACCCCTTAAGGGTAACACGTAACGTCCATTGCTTTGTGCGTGCAAGTTATACGAGCGAATCGCATAAAAAATTAAAAATTTATATTCAAAATTAATGACAAATTAATAACTAATATTAATTTCATAATTTTAGGGCAAATAATCGAAAATTTATTATTTAATTGATTTCCGATTAACATGGATTCAAGTCTAGGTCATAAAAATTTAAAATTTAACATAAATTTACAATTTTTATGGTGGTTTTTAATCATAGGTATCTAATTAAATTATAACTAATTATGAAAATCAAATTAATTCTAAATTATTCCAATTTTCAACAAATTAATCATAATTACAAATTAGATTGCATAATTAACAAGGCTAGGCATTCAAACTTGTTAAACATATACAGTAGATCAATCAAAAATTCAAGATTTATCAACAAGAATCGCAAATATTTAATTTAACATCTTAAATTTACGAAATTTTGCATTCGAAAAACTAAAACCTCCGAAAAGTCATAGTTAGGCTTCAAAATTTTAGAATGCCTTTTACATGCGGAATTGACACAAAAATCACTCGATTTGGATGAGTAACGAAGAAACTGCCGAAAAACTGCGTACGTATAATTAAATAAACGCAATTTGCAATTAATTAACAGTTACGAAAATTAATCACCCCTTTTTAATTCTTGCAAATTTGTAATATTTAACCATGTTTATGCAATTTAGATTATGAAAATAATAAGAGGCTCGTGATACCACTGTTAGGTTATGATACATATGACAATTCATAAATCATGTGGAAAAACCATAAAGCCAGGAAAGCATATTATTTACACATAATCATTTAGCATATTTTAGATGCATACACTTTGTTGCGTGCCTTCCCTAGCTGCGCCCGAACCGAACAAGAACAAGTTTTTAGGACTTCAAGTGTCGTCCCTCCGTAGATAGTCCACAGCACTTCCGGATCCGCCTTAAGCTTGACCAACTAGGATCGCCCTTAAGGTACTTAGAATTTTCGGCTAGTATAGGCAATTGTATGACTGAATTTTCGCTCTCAAAAATCACTTTGAATACTTGAATACTCTATGTAAAATAATGACCCCAGGCCTTTATTTATAGAGGTATGGAAAGGGAATCGTAATCCTATTAGGATACGAATTAATTAAACTAGAATCCTAATAGAATTCTTATTTAATTAATTCATCCTTTTAGGTTTAGGAATTTAATCATTAGTCGAAACCTGATAGCTTTAGGATTCGTATAGCACACCAACACACACATACGCACGCAGAGCAGCCCACAAGGGGCGCCATGCGCGCGCGCGCAGCCCGCGAGCTCGCAGCCCATTGCCACGAGGCCCACACGCTGCCGCAGCGTTGGCGTGCGCTGGGCCTGCCTTGCGGTGGGCCTGGCGCAGCCTTGGCTGGTGCGTTGTGGCACGCTGGCTTGCTGGGCGATGGCCCCGGCTTCGTGTTGGGCCTTCGTCTGGAAGGCCTCGTCCGATGCTAATTCGTACAATACACTTCCGATTAATTTCCCGATTCCGGAATTCATTTCCGATACAACCGATATTTTAATATTTCCGATTCCGGAATTAATTTCCGTTTCGAACAAATATTTAATATTTCCGTTTCCGGAATTATTTTCCGATTCCGATAATATTTCCGATTCTGACAATATTTCCGTTTCCGGCAATATTTCCGATTCCGGCAATATTTCCATTTCCGATAATATTTTCCGATACGTACCATGTTTCCGTTTCCGGCAACATCTACGACTTGGATAATATTTATATTTCCGATACGATCCATATTTCCGTTTCCGGCAATATCATCGTTTCCGGAGTATTCATTTCTTGCCTGTGACGATCTCAGCTCCCACTGAAACCAAGATCCGTCGATTCCGAATATCCATAGATGGAGTATTTAATGCCATTAAATACTTGATCCGTTTACGTACTATTTGTGTGACCCTACGGGTTCAGTCAAGAGTAAGCTGTGGATTAATATCATTAATTCCACTTGAACTGAAGCGGCCTCTAGCTAGGCATTCAGCTCACCTGATCTCACTGAATTATTAACTAGTTAATTAATACTGAACCGCATTTATTAGACTTAACACAGAATGCATACTTGGACCAAGGACATTATTTCCTTCATTTTAACGTTATGATACATATAAATCATACATATTTCATGCGGAAAAACCATAAAGCCAGGAATCCAAATTAATTGCCACATAACAATTAGCATAATTCAGGATACATACATGTGAAGCGTGCCTTCCCTAGCTACTCCCGAACCGAACAAGAACAAGTTTATGACTCCAAGTGTCGTCCCTCCGTAGATAGTCCACAACACGTTCGGATCTGCCATAGATTTAATTAACTAGAATTGCACCTAAGGTTTTATGTTATTCGAATAATTTGAGGCAAAATTAACGTTAGTTTTAATCCTTAAAACTATGTGAATACTTGAAATTATGTGTTCATAAATTGTGAATGCCATCACATATTTATAGGTTTGGAATAATGGAATTAGAAGTCTACTAGGTGAATACTTGAAATTATGTGTTCATAAATTGTGAATGCCATCACATATTTATAGGTTTGGAATAATGGAATTAGAAGTCTACTAGGTTTAAATTAATCTAATCCTATTAGAATTAAACATTAATTAAAACTCCAGCAACCTTAGGAAATTAATCTTTTAATCTAACCCTAATTACTTAAGGATTCGATGCATGCACGAACTTCAACACACACACGCACGGCCCACAAGGGGCGCTGGCCATGCGCGCCCACAGAGAAGCCCACAGAGCTGCAGCCTATGAGCTTTAGGCGCGACTGTTGCCATGCGCGCTGGGCCTGGCCTTGCGTGCTGCTTGGCGGGGCCTGCGTGCCTTGGTTGCTGCTACGTTGCCTTTGCGCGCTGGGCTTGCTAGGCGCGGGCCTGGCCTTGTGTTGGGCCTTGCGTCTAGCAAGCTCGTCTGATGTTTATTTCGTACGACGCGCTTCCGATTAATTTTTCGATTCCAGAATTCATTTCCGATTCGAACAATATTTAACATTTCCGATTCCGGAATTAATTTCCGTTTCGAACAAATATTTAATATTTCCGATTCTGGAATTATTTTCCGATTCCGATAATATTTCCGATTCTGACAATATTTCCGTTTCCGGCAATATTTCCGATTCCGGCAATATTTCCATTTCCAATAATATTTTCCGATACGTACCATGTTTCCGTTTCCGGCAACATCTACGACTTGGATAATATTTATATTTTCGATACGATCCATATTTCCGATTCCGGCAATATCATCGTTTCCGGAGTATTCATAATTTTCCTTTTGGCGATTTTCAGCTCCCACTGGAACCGAGATCCGTCGATTCCGAATATCCATAAATGGAGTATTTAATTCCTTTAAATACTTGATCCGTTCACATACTATTTGTGTGACCCCACGGGTTCAGTCAAGAGTAAGCTGTGGATTAATATTATTAATTCTACTTGAACTGAAGCGGCCTCTAGCTAGGCATACAGTTCACTTGATCTCACTGAATTATTAACTTGTATAATTAATACTGAACCGCATTTATTAGACTTAGCATTAAATGCATACTTGGACCAAGGGAATTATTTCCTTCAGTCTCCCACTTGTCCTTAGGGACAAGTGTGCATTTCCTAATTCCTTTGTCGCTTGATGCTTGCTCATGAACATAAGGTAAGAGTTGTCATCCTTATTATGTCCAGAGGTGTTTCTAGGTTTTAGAGTTCAACTGATCAAATAAACGGATAATCATAGCCTATGATTCATCTGAGCACGGCCATGCATTTTACAGTTGCTAGCTCTCCGAGTGGCCTTGTACAACTTTCAGCATCTCCTCCCGATTTATGGGAGGACAATCCCAATCTTGTGATCTTGAGATTAGACTTCGTTTGATAGGTGATTACCCGAGCGATGCCTTTATAGCCTCCTTTTACGGTGAGACGGTTGACAACGTCAAAGTAACCAGTTCTCAAACAAGTAATCTCAAATCACTCAGGTATTGAGGATTAGTGTCTAATAATTTTAATGAAATTTACTTATGACAGATTTTCATCTCTTACAGTAAAGTTTCATAGGTCTGTCTGATACTAGTCTTCCCAAAGTAAGTATCTATGCAAATGATTGCGACATTGCCATGTCCATATAGTTCAAGAAACAGAACTACTAGTCATCTTGCATTCTAGTCGTCTAACGTTTTCTATGCGTCCATCTTTATAGAAAACTCCGACCAGGGAGCATTTTTAACTTTTGACCTTCAAGTTCACTTGATAGCCATTTCTTAGTCACAGGACTGGTCCTGACAGTCTATCTTGAATTTATCGTCAAATTGAAGGGACTAATTATTTAATAAACCACAAATTAAATGGAAAAAATGAATTTTCATTTATATGAATGGTTAACCAATGACGTTTTACAAAGTATTAAACTCTAAAACATTAAAAGATTAAATAAGGACATCAAAGCCAATCTCCAATATGTTTGATTCCCATAGTTGCAGTGTGCGAGTTGTGCTTCGCCTGCGGCAGAGGTTTAGTTAATGGATCTAAGATATTGTCGTCAGTTCCAATCTTGCTTATCTCGACTTCTTTTCTTTCAACGAACTCTCGTAGAAGGTGAAATCTCCGAAGTACATGCTTGACTCTCTGGTGGTGTTTAGGCTCCTTTGCCTGTGCAATAGCTCCATTATTATCACAATACAGAGCTATTGGTCCTTTAATGGAGGGGACTACACCAATTTCACCTATGAACATCCTTAGCCAAATAGCTTCCTTTGATGCTTCATGTGAAGCAATGTATTCCGCTTCAGTTGTAGAATCCGCAATGGTGCTTTGCTTAGCACTTTTCCATCTTACTGCACCTTTGTTGAGGCAGAAGACAAACCCAGACTGTGATCTGAAATCATCTTTGTTGGTTTAGAAACTTGCGTCCGTATAGCCTTTAACAATTCATTCATAATCTCCACCATAGACCAGGAAATCATCTTTGTGCCTTTTCAAGTACTTCAGAATATTCTTGGCTGCAGTCCAATGTGCCTCTCCTGGGTCTGACTGGTATCTACCCGTAGCACTAAGTGCGTACGCAACATCCGGGCGTGTACATATCATAGCATACATTATTGAACCAATCAATGATGCATATGGAATCCCACTCATTCGTCTACTCTCATCTAGTGTTTTTGGGCACTGAGTCTCGCTTAGAGTCATTCCATGAGACATGGGTAGGTAGCCTCGCTTGGAGTCTGCCATATTGAACCTTTCAAGCACCTTATTAAAATAAGTGCTTTGACTGAGTCCAATCATCTTCTTAGACCTATCTCTGTAAATCTTGATGCACAGTATGTACTGTGCTTCTCCTAGATCCTTCATCGAAAAACATTTCCCAAGCCAAATCTTGACAGAATTCAACATAGGAATGTCATTTCTGATAAGTAATATGTCGTCGACATATAATACTAGAAAAGCAATTTTGCTCCCACTGACCTTCTTGTATACACAAGATTCGTCTGCGTTCTTGATAAAACCAAAGTCACTGACTGCTTCATCAAAACGAATATACCAGCTCCTTGATGCTTGCTTCAATCCGTTGATTGATTTCTTAAACTTGCATACCTTTTTAGCATTCTTTGGAACCTCAAAACCCTCAGGCTGTGTCATGAACACAGTTTCTGTTAAAACGCCATTGAAGAAAGCGGTTTTGACATCCGTCTGCCATATTTCGTAATCGTAATATGCAGTGATTTCTAACATTATCCGAATAGACATTAGCATTTATGAGGGGGTCGAAAAAGCACCCGGCTAATGCGTGACCTCGTCCCTCGTGGGCGTGACTTCGTCAGATCAAGTGTAATTGGATTTCCTGTGAGTTTCCACCCAATTGACTAGTAATATAGGAGTCGTAATTCAGTTTTTAACGACAATGAGAAAAACTGACAAAACCCGGTTATCGTGACATAAAGGGAGTTCAATTATGTTCGACCACGACGGCCATAGGTTCCCTTGTGAACCCTGGTGTGGGGATCGCTCAACGTACACCCGCAGGGCAGAGATTGAGAGTTCGGGGGACTGTAACTACCGAGAGGAGTGCTCATCGATAATACTCCAAAGGCAGGTTTCCTTACTAGCTCAACATAAATAATTGAAGGGACATGCGTTAAAGTTATTAAACTATTCTGAATTGATTTTCGCAATATGCAACACATAATACTAAATGGATCGTGATTATCTTATTTAGATTGATTTAAGGTACCTAGCATGATAATTCAATTGTCCAAGGTATTATCTTATTAGGCGTGATAGATCAATCAAATTAATAGTTTGACAATTTTATAAAAGGGTGATGAAAGCGATTAAATCATATGAGGGACACATTACAACGCACCCTTGAGAGGTGCGTTGTGGTTCTCAGAAAACTAACCACTTGGCTTGGCTATTTCTCCTTTTATTTAACGAATCTCGGGTTTCTAAGCAATGTTCCAGTATTTAGGCTTAATTCATCAAGCTACAAGGCGCAGGATGCGTTCTGTTCGACTTTTGGGTCGATTGCGACAGAACGCTGGATCAATTTCGCAGCGTGAGGCTTAGGCTTAAGGCTAGAGTCAATACTCAGGTTATGCAATTGTGTGTTCTTTTCACGTCGGTTTTGAGGCTGTATTTATAGGAAAAGGCTGTGTGGAAAGATAGATTTTTAAGATATGAATCCAAAAAGAATCCGGAGATAAAACGGCCCCACGCATTTTCAGCGCCCAGGGCTGGGCGCCAAAGATTTCGGCGCCCAGATCCAGGCGTTGAAAATGGGATCTGGGCCGAGTTTTTTGTCAGATTTGGACTCTTAGAATACGGAGCTTTTGAAATTTATCCGAGTCTTTTAGTGCGTATTAACTTTATGACGGAATGCGTCTGGGCCCGTTACGAACTCTAGGTTCGTTAGGAATTTAAATAATACGTAACTCTTATTTTCGAATTATACCAGGAATGCAAATTCTATCTCTTTTAGGATTTATGTTGGAGTGCAACACCTAATTCTGACAGGTTTCTATCTTTTATGACTTTGCCACTTTTAACAACTACCTTTTACGGATGTTACTATTCTTAGCATGTTTCTATAAATAGTAGCTTTGACTGAAATGAAAGGGTGATTGAGATTTGTTATTTTATAGGAGATGCGTTGCCAAGTGGAGATTTATGTTCTCATCGTCGAACCTTCCCTTACGGGAATGGGGACAAAAGTAGGTGTCTACAGTTAGCCCCCACTTTCACTGAGTCTCGAGATGAGACGATGGTCAAAGTATTAGACGGAGTGCTTCATAGAAGCCATGGTGTATGTGACCTGTTTTGCGAGGGCATCACTTGAAGTGCTAACACATTCCTCACGTGTCATTGGAATTTGTTAACTGATAGTATAGAAACTCCCTCACTTTGTCATTGGAAGTGTCTAAAGATGTTTTCGAAATCAAAGCTATAAAGTGTAACTAGGCCTGGCCAAGCCTAATCATGAGGTAAAATGTTTTAAAGATTCTCATTTTCAGGGTTAGCTAAACGAGAAAACCCCCTTGTTTTAATAGGACGTAAAACGAAGGAAAATCCAGCACATCGCTCTTTTTTGGAATAACGAAAAACCAATCCTTTGATTTTTGGAAAAGGAAAACCATCCTTTGATTTTTGGAAAAGGGAAACAATCCTTTGATTTTTGGAAAAGGGAAACCATCTTTTGATTTTTGGAAAAAGATAAACCATCTTTTCATTTTTGGAAAAAGATAAACCAGGAAAAGTTATCGCTGCAGCGACTAAGGACCTGCGCGGTTAGTGGCGCAGACCCCGCCCGCTGAAGGTGGGCGAGCCTGTCCGCTGAGGGTGGATGCCCCTGTTAGGTTATGATACATATGACATTTACATAGATCATGCGGAAACAACCATTAACCCAGGAAACATATTATTTACACATAATCATATAGCATAATTAGATGCATACTCTTTGTTGCGTGCCTTCCCTAGCTGCGCCCGAACCGAACAAGAACAAGTCTTTTAGGACTCCAAGTGTCGTCCCTCCGTAGATAGTCCACAGCACGTCCGGATCCGCCTTAAGATTGACCAACTAGAATCGCCCTTAAGGTACTAGAAAATTCGGCACTTTTATGAGCAAGATGTGTTTTAATTTTCTCTCAAAAAACTCACTTTTGAATACTTTGAAACTTGTGTATAAATTATGACCCCTAGGCCTTTATTTATAGAGTTATGGAAAAGGAATCGTAATCCTAGTAGGATGCGAATTAATTGGAATTAGAATCCTACATGAATTCTATTTAATTAATTTATCCAATTAGGAATAGACATTTAATCATACACTGACTCTTGCAGATTCAGGAATCACGCATGAGCACAAACTCACACACACACGGCAGCCACAAGGGCCGCCCATGCGCGTGCGAGCAGCAGCCCGCGTAGCACGGCCCACGCAGCCGCGGCCTCTTGGCGCGCGCTGGGCCTGCCTTGCGGTAGGCCTGGCCGCTGCCTTGGCTGGGCTTTGTGGCGCGCATGCTTGCTGGGCGATGGCCCCGGCTTCGTGCTGGGCCTTCGTCCGGCAAGCCTCGTCCGATGCTAATTCGTACGATACGCTTCCGATTAAATTTCCATTTCCGGAATCTATTTCCGATACGAACAATATTTAACATTTCCGATTCCGGAATTAATTTCCGTTTCGAACAAATATTTAATATTTCCGTTTCCGGAATTATTTTCCGATTCCGGCAATATTTCCGATTCTGACAATATTTCCGTTTCCGGTAATATTTCCGATTCTGGTAATATTTCCATTTCCAATAATATTTTCCGATACGTACCATGTTTCCGTTTCCGGCAACATCTACGACTTGGATAATATTCATATTTCCGATACGATCCATATTTCCGTTTCCGGCAATATCATCGTTTCCGGAGTATTCATTTCTTGCCTGTGACGATCTTAGCTCCCACTGAAACCAAGATCCGTCGGTTCCGAATATTCATAGATGGAGTATTTAATGCCATTAAATACTTGATCCGTTTACGTACTATTTGTGTGACCCTACGGGTTCAGTCAAGAGTAAGCTGTGGATTAATATCATTAATTCCACTTGAACTGAAGCGGCCTCTAGCTAGGCATTCAGCTCACTTGATCTCACTGAATTATTAACTTGTTAATTAATACTGAACCGCATTTATTAGACTTAACATAGAATGCATACTTGGACCAAGGGCATTATTTCCTTCAGTCTCCCACTTGTCCTTAGGGACAAGTGTGCATTTCCTAATTCCTTTGTCGCTCGATGCTTGCTCTTGAACATAAGGTAAGAGTTGTCATCCTTATTATGTCCAGAGGTGTTCCTCGGTTTCAGAGTTCAACTGATCAAATAAACAGATAATCATAGCCTATGATTCATCCGAGCACGGCCATGCATTTCACAGTTTCTAGCTCTCCGAGTGGCCTTGTACAACTTTTAAGCATCTCATCCCGATTTATGGGAGGACAATCCCAATCTTGCGATCTTGAGATTAGACTTCGTTTGATAGGTGATTACCTGAGCGTTGCCTTTATAGCCTCCTTTTACGGTGCGACGGTTGGTCAACGTCAAAGCAACCAGTTCTCAAACAAGTAATCTCAAATCACTCAGGTATTGAGGATTTAGTGTCTAATAATTTAATGAAATTTACTTATGACAGACTTTCATCTCTTACAGTAAAGTTTCATAGGTCTTGTCCGATACTAGTCTTCCCAAAGTAAGTATCTATGCAAATGATTATGACATTGCCATGTCCACATAGTTCAAGAAACAGAACTACTAGTCATCTTGCACTCTAATCGTCTAACGTTTTCTATGCGTCCAATTTTATAGAAAACTCCGATTAGGGACCATTTTCAACCTTTGACATTCAAGTTCACTTGATAGACATTTCTTAGTCACAGGACTGGTCCTGACAGTCTATCTTGAATATATCGTCAAGTTGAAGGGACTCATCATTTAATAAACCACAAATTAAATGGAAAAATGAATTTCTTTCATTTATTGTGAATGATTAACCAATAATGTTTTACAAAGATTTAAACTCTAAAACTTTAAAACATTAAACAGAGACATCAAAGCCATTCTTCAATATGCTTGATTCCCATAGCTGCAGTGTGCGAGTTGTGCTTCGCTTGCGGCAGAGGTTTAGTTAATGGATCTGATATGTTGTCATCAGTTCCAATTTTGCTTATCTCGACTTCTTTTCTTTCAACGAACTCTCGTAGAAGGTGAAATCTACGAAGTACATGCTTGACTCTCTGGTGGTGTCTAGGCTCTTTTGCCTGTGCAATAGCTCCGTTATTATCACAATACAGGGCTATTGGTCCTTTAATGGAGGGGACTACACCAAGTTCTCCTATGAACTTCCTTAGCCATATAGCTTCCTTTGCTGCTTCATGTGCAGCAATGTACTCCGCTTCAGTTGTAGAATCCGCAATGGTGCTTTGCTTAGCACTTTTCCAGCTTACTGCTCCTCCGTTGAGGCAGAAGACAAACCCAGACTGTGATCTGAAATCATCTTTGTCGGTTTGGAAACTTGCGTCCGTATAGCCTTTAACAATTAATTCATCATCTCCACCATAGACCAGGAAGTCATCTTTGTGCCTTTTCAGGTACTTCAGAATGTTTTTGGCAGCAGTCCAATGCGCCTCTCCTGGGTCTGACTGGTATCTGCTCGTAGCACTAAGTGCGTACGCAACATCCGGGCGTGTACATATCATAGCATACATTATTGAACCAATCAATGATGCATATGGAATCCCATTCATTCGTCTACGCTCATCAAGTGTTTTTGGGCACTGAGTCTTGCTTAGAGTCATTCCATGAGACATGGGTAGGTAGCCTCGCTTGGAGTCCGCCATCTTGAACCTATCAAGCACCTTATTGATATAAGTGCTTTGACTAAGTCCAATCATCTTTTTAGATCTATCTCTGTAAATCTTGATGCCCAATATGTACTGTGCTTCTCCTAGATCCTTCATCGAAAAACATTTCCCAAGCCAAATCTTGACAGAGTTCAACATAGGAATGTCATTTCCGATAAGCAATATGTCGTCGACATATAATACTAGGAAAGCAATTTTGCTCCCACTGACCTTCTTGTATACACAAGATTCGTCTGCGTTCTTGATGAAACCAAAGTCACTGACTGCTTCATCAAAACGTATATTCCAGCTCCTGGATGCCTGCTTCAATCCGTAGATTGACTTCTTTAGCTTGCATACCTTTTTAGCATTCTTTGGATCCTCAAAACCTTCAGGCTGTGTCATAAACACAGTTTCTGTTAAAACGCCGTTTAAGAAAGCAGTTTTGACATCCATCTGCCATATTTCGTAATCGTAATATGCAGCGATTGCTAACATTATTCGAATAGACTTTAGCATTGCAACTGGTGAAAAGGTTTCATCGTAATCCACACCGTGGACTTGCCTGTAACCTTTTGCAACCAATCTAGCTTTGAAAACTTCAAGTTTCCCATCCTTGTCCTTTTTCAGTTTGAAAACCCATTTGCTTCCAATGGCTTGGTAGCCATCTGGCAAATCGACCAAATCCCATACTTGGTTTTCAGACATGGAGTCTAATTCAGATTGCATGGCTTCTTGCCATTGCTTGGAGCTAGGGCTCGTCATAGCTTGCTTGTAAGTCGCAGGTTCATCACTTTCAAGTAATAGAACGTCATAGCTCTCGTTCGTCAAAATACCTAAGTACCTTTCCGGTTGAGATCTATATCTTTGCGATCTACGCGGGGTAACATTTCTAGATTGACCATGATTCTCACCAGATTCTTCTAAAGATCTCTGAGTTTCATCCTGAATGTCATCTTGAGCATTCTCTAGAGTTTGTTGTTCGACTCGAATTTCTTCGAGGTCTACTTTTCTCCCACTTGTCATTTTGGAAATGTGATCTTTCTCCAAAAAGACACCATCTCGAGCAACAAACACTTTGTTCTCAGATGTATTGTAGAAGTAATACCCCTTTGTTTCCTTTGGATAGCCCACAAGGATACATTTGTCAGATTTTGGATGAAGTTTGTCTGAAATTAATCGTTTGACGTATACTTCACATCCCCAAATCTTAAGAAAAGACACATTTGGAGGTTTTCCAAACCATAATTCGTGTGGAGTCTTTTCGACAGCTTTAGACGGAGCTCTATTTATAGTGAGTGCAGCTGTATTTAGTGCATGTCCCCAAAATTCTAATGGAAGTTCGGCCTGACCCATCATTGACCTGACCATGTCTAGCAAGGTTCTGTTCCTCCGTTCTGACACACCGTTCCATTGTGGTGTTCCAGGAGGAGTCAATTCTGATAGAATTCCACATTCTTTCAGATGGTCATCAAATTCATAGCTCAGATATTCACCGCCTCTATCAGACCGCAGTGCCTTAATCTTCTTGCCTAATTGATTCTCTACTTCACTCTGAAATTCCTTGAATTTGTCAAAGGATTCAGACTTATGCTTCATTAGGTAGACATAACCATACCTACTGAAGTCATCAGTGAAAGTGATAAAGTAGCTGAAACCACCTCTAGCATTTGTACTCATTGGTCCACATACATCTGTATGGATTAAACCCAATAGTTCATTTGCTCTTTCTCCAACTTTAGAGAAAGGTTGCTTCGTCATTTTGCCAAGTAAACATGATTCGCATTTACCATAATCCTCTAAGTCAAATGGTTCTAGAATTCCTTCCCTTTGAAGTCTTTCTAAGCGTTTCAAGTTTATATGGCCTAATCGACAATGCCACAGATAGGTGAGATCTGAATCATCCTTTTTGGCCCTTTTGGTATTTATGTTATATACTTGTTTGTCGTGATCTAATAAATAAAGTCCATTGACTAATCTAGCAGATCCATAAAACATCTCTTTAAAATAAAACGAACAACTATTGTCTTTTATTAAAAAGGAAAATCCCTTAGCATCTAAGCAAGAAACTGAAATGATGTTTTTAGTAAGACTTGGAACATGGAAACATTCTTCCAGTTCCAAAACTAGCCCGGAGGGCAACGACAAATAGTAAGTTCCTACAGCTAATGCAGCAATTCGTGCTCCATTTCCCACTCGTAGGTCGACTTCACCCTTGCTTAACTTTCTACTTCTTCTTAGTCCCTGTGGATTGGAACATAAGTGTGAGCCACAACCTGTATCTAATACCCAAGAAGTTGAATTAGCAAGTATACAGTCTATAACGAAAATACCTGAAGATGGAACGACTGTTCCGTTCTTCTGATCTTCCTTTAGCTTCAAGCAATCTCTCTTCCAATGCCCCTTCTTCTTGCAGTAGAAGCATTCGGATTCAGAAGTGGGTTGACTGACCTTCCTCTTTGCAGATTTGGCGCCAGTTTGCTTAGTTGGGCTGGCCTTGTTGCCACCTTTCTTAGCATTCCTCTTCTTTCCAGATTTCTTGAACTTGCCCCCACGCACCATAAGCACATCCTGCTTATCACTTTTGAGCGTCTTTTCAGCGGTCTTCAGCATACCGTGAAGCTCAGTGAGCGTTTTGTCCAGACTATTCATACTGTAGTTCAGTTTAAACTGATCATACCCGCTATGAAGAGAATGGAGGATGGTGTCTATAGCCATTTCCTGAGAAAATTGCTGATCCAGCCGACTCATATTCTCAATGAGTCCAATCATTTTGAGAACATGTGGACTTACGGGCTCGCCTTTCTTAAGCTTGGTCTCAAGAATTTGCCTATGAGTCTCGAATCTTTCGACTCGAGCCAGATCTTGGAACATGTTCTTCAACTCACTGATGATTGTGAAAGCATCTGAGTTGATGAACGTTTTCTGCAGATCCGCACTCATAGTGGCGAGCATTAGACATTTCACATCCTTGTTGGCATCAATCCAACGATTGAGGGCAGCCTGAGTGACCCCGTCGCCTGGAGCTTCGGGCATCGCCTCATCTAGGACATACTCCTTTTCTTCCTGCATAAGAACTATTTGCAAGTTCCTTTGCCAGTCAAGGAAGTTTTTCCCGTTCAACTTCTCCTTTTCGAGAATTGATCGAATGTTGAATGAATTGTTGTTTGCCATATTAAAACTACAATTGAAAAGAATAAACAAATAAATAACCATTCACAGTTTCTCTTAATAAACTTAAATTCTAGCATACATGCATAATTCAATGTTTATTAAGCATTTTATTCAAGTTATGTGTTCCGGCAGGTGTGAATAAAATGATTCCAAGATCCTAAAATCATTGAAGAACTAAGCACAGTTTGTCGACTTAATCCTAGAACATCTTAGGTAAGCAAAAGCCTTTTGCTAATAGTCTAGAAACTATTCTTGGTTGATAGGTACGTCTAACAACTTATTAGGTAAACCTATCGAATTTGCCACGACATAAAAGGACTCCTTACTTATATCGTTGAGTTTCACCAAAACTAACATGTACTCACAATTATTTGTGTACCTTGCCCCTTTAGGACCAATAAGTAACACCTCGCTGAGCGAAAACTATTACTAGATTGATGTAAAGGATATCCAAGCAAGTGTATATTTTGGCATGGCACCTTTTAACTCAATTTTTAAGTTTGGAACTTAAGGCTCTTACTATGTTGGTTAGATTTTAAGTGAACTAAAATCCTTAATCATGCAACATAATCAAGCTTTTGATCTCATGCATTTTAAGACATATTTAAAGCAATAAGTAACTTAAAACATGCATAAGATATTTGTGATCTAGTATGGCCCGACTTCATCTTGAAGCTTTGACTTCAAAGTCCGTCTTGAAAATCTCCGTGGGAGGCACCATTTTCTTCAAATAGGATAAGCTATAACTAATTACAACTATTTGATGGTTCGCAGACCATATTTGAATTGAAAAATAACTTTGGTACTTTAGACCAATTACATTCAAATTAATGGTACGCAGACCATATTTTCTATCCTATTTGGGCCATACTAGTCACTTCATAACCTGCAAAACAGTACATATACAATATATACCATTCACCCATTCATTATCATGAATGGCCCACATAGCTGGTTAGTAAAACACATTATGCATCACGTAAACATTTGCAGCAATTAATCAAGGGCACCAATAATCTACCAATTATTCAGTCCTTATTAATTCTAATCAAGTTGTTTTAACCTTAAGGATTTGTAGACCTAATCAAGAGTTTATGACTAAAAAGCGCTCCCACTCAAACCAATAAATTCATATGCTTTACTAATTTTAAACATAAAATTGTATTTCTAGTCTAACCGGAAACATACAAATTTAATTAAAATTTAAAGCTCATATAAATTTATAATTGAATCCAAAAATTTAATTTAATTTCAGTCGCATTTAAATTAATTCATGATTTTAATTTTAGTAAAATAATTAGAATAAATTCCATTTATTATAATTATAATATTCAAAATTAAAATCCAAGAAATTAATTCAAATTATTAATTTTAAAATTAATTAAAATTACGTGAACTGAAATTTTCAAATTAAACATTCAAAACGATCTAATCGTAACGCAAACACCCTACGCGTTGCACGCCCATGGGCCGTACGCACACAGCCATTGCTGGCCATGTGCGCGCAGCCCATGCGCTCGTCGCATAGCTGCTGCTGTCTCATCGCAAGCCTCCGCACAGCGCCCCATCGCACGCGAGCTATCGCTCGCAGTGCGCGCGCGCGAGATCGCTCGCTGGGCGCGCTGGCTCGCTCGCTGTGCGCGCGAGCCATCGCTCGCTGGGGCGCGACATCGCTCGCTGGGCGAGCGACATCGCGCGCTGCGCGCGCGAGCCATCGCTCGCTGGCGCGAGCCATCGCTCGCTGGTGCGCGACATCGCTCGCTGGGCGAGCGACATCGCGCGCTGCGCGCGCGAGCAGTGCTGGGCGCAGCGCTCGTGGCACGCGAGCTTGCGCTCGCTGCGCGCGAGGCTGCGCGCACTTGTGCGAGGCAGCGCGCGTTGTGGCGCAGCTCGCTTGCTGCCCACACGCGACTGCCTTGGCTCGCCCTTCGCCCATGCCCATTCGTTCATTGCTCGTGGCGCACGACACAAGGCAGGGCTGCTGCCTTGTGCTCGTGCACTACGCCCTTGCTCATTGCATTCGTGCCGCACGGGCGACGAGCTCCCTTGCTCGTCGTCGCATGCCCGCATTATGCAACACCCCTTAAGGGTAACACGAAGCGTCCATTGCTTCGTGCGTGCAAGTTATTTGAACGAATCGCATAAAAATTTAAAATTTATATTTAAAATTAATGACAAATTAATAAATATTATTAATTTCATAATTTTAGGGCGAAAAAATCGAAAATTTATTATCCAATTGATTTCCGATTGATATGGATTCAAGTCTAGGTCATAAAAATTTAAAATTTATCGTAAATTTACAATTTTTATGGTGGTTTTTAATCATAGGTTTCTAATTAAATTACAATTAATTATGAAAATCAAATTAATTCTAAATTATTCTAATTTTCAACAAATTAATCATAATTACAAATTAGATTGCATAATTAACAAGACTAGGCATTCAAACTTGTTAAACATATGCAGTAGGTCAATCAAAAATTCAAGATTTATCAACAGGAATCGCAAATATTTAATTTAACATCTTAAATTTACGAAATTTTGCATTCGAAAAACTAAAACCTTCGAAAAGTCATAGTTAGGCTTCGAATTTGAGAATTCTGGGTTCGGCAGAAAAATAATATTTTTGTCAAAATTTTAGAATGCCTTTTACATACGGAATTGACACAAAAATCACTCAATTCGGATGAGTAATGAAGAAACTGCCGAAAAACTGCGTACATATAATTAAATAAACGCAATTTGCAATTAATTAACAATTACGAAAATTAATCACCCCTTTTAATTCTTGCAAATTTGTAATATTTAACCATGTTCATGCAATTTAGATTATGAAAATAATAAGGGGCTCGTGATACCACTGTTAGGTTATGATACATATGACATTTACATAGATCATGCGGAAACAACCATTAACCCAGGAAACATATTATTTACACATAATCATATAGCATAATTAGATGCATACTCTTTGTTGCGTGCCTTCCCTAGCTGCGCCCGAACCGAACAAGAACAAGTCTTTTAGGACTCCAAGTGTCGTCCCTCCGTAGATAGTCCACAGCACGTCCGGATCCGCCTTAAGATTGACCAACTAGAATCGCCCTTAAGGTACTAGAAAATTCGGCACTTTTATGAGCAAGATGTGTTTTAATTTTCTCTCAAAAAACTCACTTTTGAATACTTTGAAACTTGTGTATAAATTATGACCCCTAGGCCTTTATTTATAGAGTTATGGAAAAGGAATCGTAATCCTAGTAGGATGCGAATTAATTGGAATTAGAATCCTACATGAATTCTATTTAATTAATTTATCCAATTAGGAATAGACATTTAATCATACACTGACTCTTGCAGATTCAGGAATCACGCATGAGCACAAACTCACACACACACGGCAGCCACAAGGGCCGCCCATGCGCGTGCGAGCAGCAGCCCGCGTAGCACGGCCCACGCAGCCGCGGCCTCTTGGCGCGCGCTGGGCCTGCCTTGCGGTAGGCCTGGCCGCTGCCTTGGCTGGGCTTTGTGGCGCGCATGCTTGCTGGGCGATGGCCCCGGCTTCGTGCTGGGCCTTCGTCCGGCAAGCCTCGTCCGATGCTAATTCGTACGATACGCTTCCGATTAAATTTCCATTTCCGGAATCTATTTCCGATACGAACAATATTTAACATTTCCGATTCCGGAATTAATTTCCGTTTCGAACAAATATTTAATATTTCCGTTTCCGGAATTATTTTCCGATTCCGGCAATATTTCCGATTCTGACAATATTTCCGTTTCCGGTAATATTTCCGATTCTGGTAATATTTCCATTTCCAATAATATTTTCCGATACGTACCATGTTTCCGTTTCCGGCAACATCTACGACTTGGATAATATTCATATTTCCGATACGATCCATATTTCCGTTTCCGGCAATATCATCGTTTCCGGAGTATTCATTTCTTGCCTGTGACGATCTTAGCTCCCACTGAAACCAAGATCCGTCGGTTCCGAATATTCATAGATGGAGTATTTAATGCCATTAAATACTTGATCCGTTTACGTACTATTTGTGTGACCCTACGGGTTCAGTCAAGAGTAAGCTGTGGATTAATATCATTAATTCCACTTGAACTGAAGCGGCCTCTAGCTAGGCATTCAGCTCACTTGATCTCACTGAATTATTAACTTGTTAATTAATACTGAACCGCATTTATTAGACTTAACATAGAATGCATACTTGGACCAAGGGCATTATTTCCTTCAGCCCCGTCCGGTGGAAGTGGACGAATCTGTTTTGATGTTTTGAAAATAAGGACCTACGCGGTTTGTGACGTAGACCCCGCCGGCTGAAGATGGCCAGCCTGTTTTTGTTTTGAAGATTTTATTTTCTTTTAATTTTCGAAAACGAGGACATGCGCGGTTAGTGACGCAGACCCCGCCCGCTGAAGGTGGGCGAGCCCTATCCGCTAAGGGTGGACACCCCGCCCGCTGAAGGTGGGCGAGCCCTGTCCGCTAAGGGTGGACACCCCGCCCGCTGGAGGTGAGCGAACCTGAATTCGTCTTTTCAATTTGGGACTCGCGTGGTACGTGCCGCGATCTTGTCCGATTGAGGTGGGAAAGCCCATATTTCATTTGTTCTTGGGATTTTTTGAGAATTTCTTTTTATTCATTCTTGTAAGAGCGAATTCTTTCGAGGGATGCTCGGATTTAGTTGCAACCTGAATGTGGGTTTACAACGTGCTTAGACGGACCATTGTCTCGTGGTCATCATCTTTTATGGTTTTGAGCAAGTCTTTACGGCTCAATTTTGCCACTACCTGGGTCCTGTATTAGGGGACTATGTATAAGTATCAACGGCGATCTTTATCTTGAGGTCGTAATCTGGTTTTATTTTTTGAGATTATCCAAACACGGGACTTCGTACAGCGTAGTCTGGGAATATTGTTTTAACTTTGCATACTCTCTTTTGAAATATATATTTTCTTTTGAGCCCCCAAGCACTCGTGCTTGACGGTCATTTCTTGTCAAAGAGGTTCCTTGGGGATGCGCATTTTGTAATGTCCTTGATCGTGTTTTGGGATCGTGCTTGTAAGTGCGAGCGATCTTTGTAGTGGTGTGCTACTCTTAACAAAGCGGTGAGGTGCGACTTTTAATAAAGAAATCGGCCATTTTCGAGTTGAATGGATACGGCAGGACCCTATAGAAGTCAGGGCTTCTTTTGGGCCTGGGCTCATTTTCGACGCCCAGGCCTGGGCGTTGAAATAATTCACGCCCAAGTGGGGCGTTGAAAATATTGTTTGGGCTGGTTTTTTGATGACACAGTTGGTATCTTGTTCGTTCGTTTATTTCACTTGGAAATTCTACGCATTCTCTTCTCTTTTGTTTTTCTTTATTTTTGGAACGTAGAATTTAGAGATCACAATGAGTTGAGTGATCGTGATGATTTCTCGAGAAGCCATAGCCGATTGGTGGACTACGGTGTTTGTCGCTTTGGGGCGATTATTTAAAGGAACTGTTGCTCTTAAGGCATATTGTTATTGCAGTAGTTGGGCGAGTCTATATGGCCCGAGGAACATACCTTGAGGCGTAAGACTTTGATCGCGTATATATTTTTTATTTTGCTACGGTCGTTTCGTAGCTTGGAGCCCCCAAGTATGCATGTTGGGATGCTTCCTTTTGGCGTACGATTTTTGTAGGTTCTTTCGAGAAAGATGCCTTGGGGTCCCGCTCGTGTAGGTGCGAGCTATCCCTTTCGTGGTAGGTAATATTTTGCTACCTTTAATCCTTAATGTAGAAGTCGTGTGGCCTGCATTTTGAATTTGGGCGATAATTAGTCTTTGCCTCTTTTACACATGCTCTTGGTCGTGCCCGCATTAGTGCAATATGTCTTACTCTTTTTTTTTTAGACTTGTACCGTGGGATGGTTGAACTTATGGTGCGATGTAGGCTTGTGTGGCCTAACAGCGTGTCTTAGAACATTCCTCCGGGTGTTGGGATATCATTATTATTTTTTGTGTTGGAGTACTTCATCACGCCTCGTTTAGGTGCTCGAACAAGTGTAGCACCTTCTGCGTGGGTGTGCATGGCTTATTAGTTCGTTCGATGCGAGGATTCATAGATGTTTCTTTCTTTTTATTTTCTTATCCTTGATTTTTCTTTCGCTTTTGCTTTGGAACGACGTAGACTGTGTAACGGGCGCTTGTAGGGCGAGCATTATGTGCAGTAGTTTGATCGGAGTTTTGGTGACTCGCGATTTTCAGTTACCCTTGTTAGTGGGGTGACTTTATATATTCTAAGTAGCTTAGAATTTGGGAGGGGTTGTAGCCATTCTAAGGTTCGTTTTACACGATCAAACCTTAGGATTGTGCCCGTATGACGTGTGTATAGCATTAGCGTCGAGAGTTTGCGATAAAATCGTCATTTGGAGCATTTTTAGAGTGTTTTTCTCAAGCCTCCAATTGTAGCTACGGGATTGGCTCATTCTTGGCATACGTTTTTATGCATTCATGGTGACATGGACCATGAATAGTTTGAACCAGACTCGTTTAGTGCGAGGTACGTTCGAGTAGTGATTTGCTACTTCTCTTGTAAATGTCTTATTGTGCGACATTGCCATGGTCAAGGTAGTCACATGTTGAAGTGTGCCTTGACCAAAAGCTAGGTGCCTTTCTTTACCTATAATCATATTTAGAAATCTTTTTGACTCACTTGCAACATCGAGATAAACGCATACTTAGCTTAAACCAACGACACTTTATTATGTTCGAAGAAGTCTTTGAAAATTATTTGAAATCCGAGTCCTACTGTGTACAATCCGAGGTGTCCTAAGTAAGTTGACTTATAGAAGGGTTCGTACAGGATTACATGAGTGAATCAAAATACTGTTACGATTTTCGGAATGCTGTCTAAGGATTTGCTGGAAGCCAGGGTGCAGGCGTCAAGATATTACTTGTGCCCGTGTGGCACATGTTTTAGGCTTTTAGGGCCATCTTTCCCAGAATTGCGGGAATATAAACCGTTTTCAAATTGACTTAGATTTACTTGGTGTATGTCTGCACAAAAGGTCAAGGTATACTTAGTTCTTTCCCTAGCTCTATCATTTCAATTTTTAGCCCCCAGTTGCTATTATGTCTTCTCTTTAACGATGCTTTCAGATTTCGATTTTAGATGCCCGTGTCATATGTCTGAGTAGGGTGAGCCTTGGTTAAGTGCCAAGTCCTATTGACAATGTCTGATTTTTTTCAAAGGGGATTCGCAGGCATTTGAATTACCATGAACGGGTGCCCTGAGTTCGAAGGAACGATGGGGCGATGCCGTAGAACAATCCTCTTTATTGCAAGCTTACTGCCTTTACTAGTTGTTGGCTATTATGACTGTGTCTAGTGGAGAAAGAAGGTCTTTAAGTGAGTTACTTTGCCTTAGGGAGGGTCAAGTCGGGTACTTTAGAGGTCATGGACGCTCGCGCTAGCCCCCATTCAATTGAGGCAAAGCGATCTTTTGAGTATTGGCTAAGTGCCTAGGAGTGTGAGTGCTCCTTCTGGCAAGGGTACGTGCCCTTATTATTTTTCGATGTGTGCTCATTTTGGCATCTTGATGACTTGGATTCTTCCTTTGACATAAATTTTTCTTTCGATTTGGATTGCAAGTAATTAAATTTCAATAAGGGACTCTATATTTTATTCTTGTTATTCTATAGGCTTTTACATTTTTGAAAATCGGTTGGACCGAATCATGGATTGCCTACGTATCCGCCTTAAATAGATTTAATTTGGAATTAGGTCTTGCTTAGTTCTTAGCCAGAAAATGGTTTCTTAGAAAGCCGATTTTAAACAAGTACGTTCGAGTGGAATCATAATGTTTGAAATATGGTGAGATAAGTGTACGAATTTTTTTTTTTTGGTGCGCGCGTATTTTGCGTATTTTATATGATCTTCTACCCCCAAGTGTTTGTTATTCTTCCGCATGTATATAGGAAAATATACGAACACTTTTAGGAATTGGGAGTTGAAAAGTGATAAGCAAGAACGGCGCCCAGGGCTGTGCGTTACTATTTTTGGCGTCCAGGCCTGGGCGTTGAAAACGTGTTTTGGGCTGCCTTTTTGCGCTGCTCCTTTTCGTTTTGTGCTAAATATTTGCGAATCTTTTTTGTGCGCTAAATGCTTCTTTTTCTTTTTAGACGAAATTTAAAGGCGCTTTGCAAAGTTTCCTTTTTTATTATTATTTTTTGGATTTTTTGGTATTTACTACCTTAAAAATACACCACTTTTGTATTTACTACCTTATGAAAAATTTATTTTAAATTACTACCTTAAAGTTCCATTTTTTTTGTATTCACTACCATTTTACAGTTTTCTCATTTTAAAATTGAGATATCTCTTTCGTTTCTTAATCATTTTAAGTGATTCAAAACCCATTCTTGTCATTTATTTATAAGGATTCCATCGGGATCTTACTTTTTAACATTTCGTAAAAGTTTAAACAAAATAAATATTATTTGTAAAATTTTAAAATATTTATGAATTATCAAACGAATTTTTTTGAAATGACATTCTCAATGAAATCCCTATATAAAAAGGAAAATAATGAACTTTGAATCACTTTAAACGATTAAGAAATGAAAGAGATATCTTAATTTTAAAATGAGAAAACTGTAAAGTGGTAGTAAAAAAAAATTTGGAAGTTTAAGGTAGTAATTTAAAATAAAAATTTCATAAGGTAGTAAATACAAAAGTGGTGTATTTTAAAGGTAGTAAATACCAAAATTTCCTTATTTATTTTTTTACGTTAAGCGTAGAATGTACTTTTCATTTGTCTTTTTTTTATTCGTGACTCAAAACGGCTTGAAAGATGGGTTGAATGAGATAGGATAATTTGTATAGGTATTAGTCAAGCATGAGGATTGGAAAGGATAGAAGATCGTAGAACTTTATGTAGTTTTTGTGGTATGATTTGGATTGGTTGACTCAATTCTTTTCCTTCGTTTACTTGGGTAAATTTCGCACTTTGGGAGGTACGGGCTAAGTATTTCATGGCTCGCTCTTTTCGCTCTCCCTTTTCTCTTTCTCTTTTTTCTTTTTTGCTTGGGGTTTCTCCCCCTTTTTGTTTGGGCTAAAAGGTATATGGTTGTGGTTTTTGAGTCACAAGGCGAGACTGAGTGAGCCTCGTTTGGTAGGCCTATAGTGGACCTTTAATTTTAGTAGGCCTAGGGTAGACCTTTAAATTGTCTTACTTTGCAAGCGTATTTAATCGTTTCTTAATATGTGCAAATAGCGTAGATTTAAAATGTTGTTTTTACTTTATTGAAATTTAACGAAAGAATTACATCGGAAATAATTTTTGCTTCTTTTCAGATTCCAGTTTCCGGGATTTTTTTGGAAGTTGTGATTTAGATTCGAACTTTCATTAATTTTTCTGATTATAACCCGTGTATAAGGAGGTGGCCTAGACTCAAAATAATGACGTGGCGTAAGCCTATAATACTTGACCAAGCGACTTTCAAACTCAGGCTAATTGGACCATAACTTTCGTTGGTTGACACTTTAGATTTTAACCCTTGGGTGTTCGTTTGTCATGCGCTATTTTGCTTAGTGTTGGCAAGGTAGTTAGTTGGGGAGATCGAATTTTCATTTTTGCAAGACTAGAATCATTAGTGCGACTTCCCTCTTAGTGTGTATTGCTTTACCCCAATGGTAGCCTTATGGTATGCCGATTTGGGTATTTTCATGGTTCGTCATGTTGCATTCATGGAAAATCTTTTAGTCCGTACCTAGGAGTACTTCAAGGAGCGAGTGGCTCGAGGGGACTATGATAGTCGTGACCCAATGTGACCATAAGCCTTGAGGCCATTAATTTTTTTGTTGCCAATGGTATTGACACCTTAGGCTCACTTTGGGGGTTGTGCGACTATGGAGGAATGATTTTCAGAATGTGACTGCTTCCATTTTGCAAATGCTTGAATTACATAATATATTCTTTTTATTGATGAGAGAGAGTATTGAGGCCGTAGATTCTTAGCAAGGGATGACAATTACATATGGGTGCTTATTGATTTCTTTTAAATGTTAGGAAGGGAGACTCAATATGGTTTAACCTTTTAACTTGCAGGACGACACCAAGCATTAGGACCGATTCTATGTATAAGACAACTAAGACTTAGGATTTAGATTGTACTTTGGCATAGCCTAGTCTAGACTCGGATTTATTTATTTTTTATTCGAACATTATTTTTCCTTGAAAACTTTATTTGAACATCATTTTTTGAATACTTTGCCCATGTGACATTCAAGGTCATTAGCATGCTCGGTTTTGGTGCCGAACATTGTCGGTATAGGAGGCCTAACGACGACACAAGGAGTTATTTATTTTATAAGTCGTTCTTAGAATCGAGTGCCTTTTTTCATACGTCCTCGTAGCAAATTTACGATTTTTTTTTATTGCTACGTATACTTTATGCGTGGGAACCGAAGCTGCTGTGCCTGACCAAAAGGCCAGGCAGCAACTTCAGCGCCCAGCTCTGGGCGTGGAAAATGATTGGCGCCTAGCCAGGGGCGCTGAAAATGCGTCTCTGACTTGTACTTGTATTCTGTTCGCGTATCCTTTTTTTGTATATACGACTTAATTTTGCGTGCTTGCCTAAAAACGTCCTTTACGCGTTTGTACCGCGTTGTGGAATCCGTTACAGGCTGTCCTGGGCGTCGTTTATTTTTGTGGCGATCGCCCGGGGCTTGCGGAACACGTATTTTGGTATAACTCTTTGGCCAATTGGTGTTCATGAATGTTTGGGCAATTTTTAGGGTCGTTGGTTTTCTAGTATTATTTGTCACACACAATCACATAATTCGCTACACACAACTAACATTACAACATGAAGCAAAATAATAATATGTCACGTAGTTTATGATAGGCTTCTATGGGTAATATTTGCGCCGGCTTGGTACCGCTTCTATCGTCGATCCAACACATGCCCCGGTCGAGGTAGTGCATTCACGAGCGAATTTCATCCCAAGAGGCCAATCACGATGTAAGCCAAGGGGGCATGCACCAATGAGAGGGACCTAGTGGGCGAGCGATTGGGTTTGGGACAGGTGTATTACTAGCGAAAGTGCCGAGTGGACAACATTCGAAGCGTATGCACCCCCCGTATGGCGATGGGTATCCTTATTCCCAACTCCCGAGATGAAACATGACAAGGGAGCCAAGATTCGTTATGCAGTTCTGTCCGTTCACATTAATATGCTGATTTTCAGGTCGTCCCAACTTGATAGGGAAATAAACGCGGGGTAAGATCGTTTCACCCTTCGGCTATTTTGATTACCTACGAGCACGAGTATTTCATTAACATCCCCAGTGGAGTCGCCATTGTGAGGGGGTCGAAAAAACACGAGGCTAATGCGTGGGCGTGACGTCGTCAGATCAAGTGTAATTGGATTTCCTGTGAGTTTACACCCAATCGACTAGTAATATAGGAGTCGCCATTCAGTTTTTAACGACAATGAGAAAAACTGACAAAACCCGGTTATCGTGACATAAAGGGAGTGCAATTATGTTCGACCACGACGGCCATAGGTTCCCTTGTGATCCCTGGTGTGGGGATCGCTCAACGTACACCCGCAAGGCAGAGATTGAGAGTTCGGGGGACTGTAGCTACCGAGAGGAGTGCTCATCGATAATACTCCAGAGGCAGGTTATCCTCACTAGTTCAGCATAAATAATTGAAGGGACATGCGTTAAACTTATTAAACTATTCTGAATTGATTTTAGCAATATGCAACACATAATACTAAATCGATCGTGATTATCTTATTTAGATTGATTTAAGGTACCTAGCATGATAATTCAATTGTCCAAGGTATTATCTTATTAGGCGTGATAGATCAATCAAATTAATAGTTTGAAAATTTTATAAAAGGGTGATGAAAGCGATTAAATCATATGAGGGACACATTACAACGCACCCTTGAGAGGTGCGTTGTGGTTCTCAAAAAACTAACCACTTGGCTTTGCTTTTTCTCCTTTTATTTAACAAATCTCGGGTTTCTAAGCAATGTTACAGTATTTAGGCTTAATTCATCAAGCTACAAGGGGCAGGATGCGTTCTGTTCGACTTTTAGGTCGATAGCGACAGAACGCTGGATCAATTTCGCAGCGTGAGGCTTAGGGTTAAGGCTAGAGTCAATACTCAGGTTATGCAATTGTGTGTTCTTTTCACGTCGGTTTTGAGGCTGTATTTATAGGAAAAGGGTGTGTGGAAAGATAGATTTTTAAGATACGAATCCAAAAAGAATCCGGAGATAAAACGGCCCCAGGCATTTTCAGCGCCCAGGGTTGGGCGCCAAAGATTTCGGCGCCCAGATCCAGGCGTTAAAAATGGGATTTGGGCCGAGTTTTTTGTCATATTTGGACTCTTAGAATACGGAGCTTTTGAGATTTATCCGAGTCTTTTAGTGCGTATTAACTTTATGACGGAATGCGTCTGGGCCCGTTACGAACTCTAGGTTCGTTAGGAATTTAATTAATACGTAACTCTTATTTTCGAATTATACCAGGAATGCAAATTCTATCTCTTTTAGGATTTATGTTGGAGTGCAACACCTAATTCTAACAGGTTTCTATCTTTTATGACTTTGCCACTTTTAACAACTACCTTTTACGGCAGTTACTATTCTTAGCAGGTTTCTATAAATAGTAGCTTTGGCTGAAATGAAAGGGTGATTGAGATTCGTTTTTTGATAGGAGATGCGTTGCCAAGTGGAGATTTATGTTCTCATCATCGAACCTTCCCTTTCGGGAATGGGACAAAAGTAGGTGTCTACAGCATTGCACCTGGTGAAAAAGTTTCATCGTAATCCACACCGTGGACTTGCCTGTAACCTTTTGCAACCAATCTAGCTTTGAAAACTTCCAGTTTCCCATCCTTGTCCTTTTTCAGTTTAAAAACCCATTAGCTTCCTATGGCTTGGTAGCCATCTGGCAAATCGACCAAATCCCAAACTTGGTTTTCAGACATGGAGTCTAATTCTGATTGCATGGCTTCTTTCCATTGCTTGGAGCTAGGGCTCGTCATAGCTTGTTTGTAAGTCGCAGGTTAATCACTTTCAAGTAATAGAACTTCATAGCTCTCGTTCTTCAAAATACCTAAGTACCTTTCCAGTTGAGATCTACTCCCGACGTCCCTTAATACTTGCACCGCTTTCCTTTTCGGGCCGTCCCTTAATACTTGCACCGCTTCTATAAATGGAAATCTTTACCAATATTATATTATTTCTCACACTTACCTACTACCCCACCTACACCCCTACTCCCTACAAAAAATCATTTAAAAATCCACACTCCCCACTCACCACTCTCCACCCCTTACACATTTCCCACTAACTATATTAAAAAAATACCCCACTATCAACTAACCCCCATTAATTTAATAAGTCAATTCAAATGTATTAAACTCTGCACCGGTCAAACCGGTGTGAGTATTAAGGGACGGAGGGAGTATATCTCTGCGATCTACGCAGGGTTACATTTCTAGATGGTCCTTGATTTTCACCAGATTCTTCTAAAGATCTCTGAGTTTCAACCTGAATGTCATCTTGAGCATTCTCTAGAGTTTGTTGTTCGACTCGAATTTCTTCGAGGTCTACTTTTCTCCCACTTGTCATTTTGGAAATGTGATCTCTTTCCAAAAAGATACCATCTCGAGCAACAAACCCCTTGTTCTCAAATGTATTGTAGAAGTAATACCCCTTTGTTTGCTTTGGATAGCCCACAAGGATACATTTGTCAGATTTTGGTTGAAGTTTGTCTGAAATTAATCGTTTGACGTATAATTCACAACCCAAAATCTTAAGAAAAGACACTTTTGGAGGCTTTCCAAATCATAACTCATATAGAGTGTTTTCAACAGCTTTAGACAGAGCTCTATTTATAGTGAGTGTAGCTGTGTTTAGTGCATGTCCCCAAAATTCTATTGGAAGTTCAGCCTGACCCATCATTGATCTAACCATGTCTAGCAAGGTTCAATTCCTCCGTTCTGACACATCGTTCCATTGAGGTGTTCCAGGAGGAGTCAATTCTAATAGAATTCCACATTCTTTCAGATGGTCATCAAATTCATAGCTCAGATATTCATCGCCTCTATCAGACCGCAGTGCCTTAATATTCTTGCCTAATTGATTCTCTACTTCACTCTGAAATTCCTTGAATTTGTCAAAGGATTCAGACTTATGCTTCATTAGGTAGACATAACCATATCTACTGAAGTCATTAGTGAAAGTGATAAAGTAGCTGAAACCACCTCTAGCATTTGAACTCATTGGTCCACATACATCTGTATGGATTAAACCCAATAGTTCAGATGCTCTTTCTCCAACTTTAGAGAAAAGTTGCTTTGTCATTTTGCCAAGTCAACATGATTCGCACTTACCATAATCCTCTAAGTCAAATAGTTCTAGAATTCCTTCATGTTGAAGTGTTTCTATGCGCTTTATGTTTATATGGCCTAATCGACAATGCCACAGATAGGTGAGATCTGAATCATTCTTTTTGGCCTTTTTGGTATTTATGTTATAAACTTGTTTGTCGTGATCTAATAAATAAAGTCCATTGACTAATCTAGCAGATCCATAAAACATCTCTTTAAAATAAAACGAGCAACTATTGTCTTTTATTAAAAAGGAAAATCCCTTAGCATCTAAGCAAGAAATAGAAATGATGTTTTTAGTAAGACTTGGAACATGGAAACAATCTTCCAGTTCCAAAACTAGCCCAGAGGGCAACGACAAAAAATAAGTTCCTACAGCTAATGCAGCAATCCGTGCTCCATTTCCCACTCGTAGGTCGACTTCACCCTTGCTTAACCTTCTACTTCTTCTTAGTCTCTGCGCATTGGAACATAAGTGTGAGCCACAACTTGTATCTAAAACCCAAGAAGTTGAATTAGCAAGTATACAATCTATAACGAAAATACCTGAAGATGGAACGACTTTTCCGTTCTTCTTACCTTCCTTAAGCTTCAAGCAATCTCTCTTCCAATGCCCCTTCTTCTTGCAGTAGAAGCATTCAGATTCAGAAGTGGGTTGGCTCACCTTCTTCTTTTCAGACTTGGTGCCGCCAGATTGCTTAGTCGGGCTGGGCTTCTTGCCACCTTTCTTAGAATTCCTCTTCTTACCAGATTTCTTGAACTTCCCACCACGCACCATAAGCACATCTTGCTTATCATTTTTTAGCGTCTTTTCAGCAGTCTTCAGCGTATTGTGAAGCTCAGTGAGCATTTTGTCCAGACTATTCATACTGTAGTTCAGCTTGAACTGATCATACCCGCTATGAAGAGAATGGAGGATGGTGTCTACAGCCATTTCCTGAGAGAATTGCTGATCCAGCCGACTAATATTCTCAATGAGTCCAATCATTTTGAGAACATGTGGACTTACGGGCTCGCCTTTCTTAAGGTTGGTCTCAAGAATTTGCCTATGAGTCTCGAATCTTTCGACTCGAGCCAGATCTTGGAACATGTTCTTTAACTCAATGATGATTGTGAAAGCATCTGAGTTGATGAACGTTTTCTCTAGATCTGCACTCATGGTTGCAAGCATTAGACATTTTACATCCTTGTTGGCATCAATCCAACGGTTGAGGGCTGCCTGAGTGACCCCGTCGCCTGCGGCTACGGGCATCGCCTCTTCCAGGACATACTCCTTTTCTTCCTGCATAAGAACTATTTGCAAGTTCCTTTGCCAGTGAAGGAAGTTTTTCCCGTTCAACTTCTCCTTTTCGTGAATTGATCGGATGTTGAATGAATTGTTGTTTGCCATAGTAAAAACTACAATTGAAAAAGAATAAACAAATAAATAACCATTCACAGTTTCTCTTAATAACCTTAAATTCTAGCATACATGCATAATTTATCATTTATTAAGCATTTTATTCAAGTTATGTGTTCCGGAAGGTGTGAATAAAATGATTCCAAGATCCTTAAATCATTGAAGAAATAAGCACATTATGTATTTAGACTCAATTCTAAAATATGTTAGGTAAGCAAAGCCTTTGCTAATAGTCTAGAAACTACTCTTGGTTGATAGGTACGTCTAAGAACTTATTAGGTAAACCTATCTCATTTGCCATGACATATAAAGACTCCTTACTTATATCGTTGAGTTTCACCAAACTAACATGTACTCACAATTATTTGTGTACCTTACCCCTTTAGGATAAATAAGTAACACCTCGCTTAGGCGGAAAACTATTACTAAGATTGATGTAAAGGTTATCCAAGTAAGTGTTATTTTGGCATGGCACCTTTTAACTCAATTTTTAAAGTTTGGAACTTAAGGCTCTTACTATGTTGGTTAGATTTTAAGTGAACTAAAATCCTTAATCATGCAACATAATCAAGCCACAATCTCATGCATATTTAAGACATATTTAAAAGCAATAAATAACTTAAAGCATGCATAAGATATAAATGTGATCTAGTATGGCCCGACTTCATCTTGAAGCTTCAACTTCAAACTCCGTCTTGAAAATGGATTGGAAACTCCGTCTTGAATTTCACCATGGGAGACGCCATTTTCTTCAAATAGGATGAGCTATAATTTAAACTAATTACAACTATTTGATGGTACGCAGACCATATTTAAAGCAATAAAATTTGGTACTTTAGACCAATATTACATTCAAATTAATGGTACGCATACCATATTTACTATCCTATTTGGGCCATACTAGTCACTTTCCATAACCTGCAAAAGAGTACATTTACAATATACCATTCACCCACTCATTTATCAATGAATGGCCCACAAAGCTGGTCAGTAGAACATATTATGCATCACATAAATATTTGCAGCAATTAATCAAGGCTTCCAATAATCTACCAATTATTCAATCCTTATTAATTCTAATCAAGTTGTTTTAACCTTAAAGGAATGAAGACCTAATCAAGAGTTTATGACTAAAACGCTCCCACTTAAACCAAGAAATTTACATGCTTTACTAATTTTAAACATAAAATTGTATTTCCTAGTCTAACCGGAAACATACAAATTTAATTAAAATTTAAAGCTCATATAAATTATTATTTGAATCCTTTAATTTATTTTCAGTTTATTAATTTAATTAATTTAAATTTAATCAAGGTTTTAATTTTAGTAAAATAATTAGTATAAATAAAATTTATAATAATTAAATTATTCAAAATTAAATTCCAAGAAAAAATTAAATTACGAATTTTAAATTTAATTAAAATCGTTTTCCAATCTCAAAATTAAAATCAAATTCAAAGCGTATCAATCGGGTCAAGACGAGGCCATGGGCTTGCGCCCATGCCCCGTCGAGTCCACGAGGCAGCATCGCCCCTCACGAGTGATCGCACAGCAAGGCACGAGCAGCAGCCACGCGCAAACGCAGCAAGCCAAGCCACGCTTGCGCGCAACATTGCTCGCTGGCTTCGTAGCGCAGCAGCTGCTTGGCGAGGCAGCACTCGCTGTGCGCGTGCTATCGCTCGCTGGGCGAGGCAGCGCTCGCTGCAGCGAGGCATCCCTCGCTGCCCGCGCGCGCGCCTGCCTTGCTCGCTTACCTTGCCTCTTCGCCCATCCACCCTTGCCATCGCAACACTCGACGCAAGGAAGGGCTACTGCCTTGTGCTCGCGTGCCACTCGCCTTGCTCGATGC
This sequence comes from Spinacia oleracea, assembly GCF_020520425.1. NCBI lineage: Eukaryota > Viridiplantae > Streptophyta > Magnoliopsida > Caryophyllales > Amaranthaceae > Spinacia > Spinacia oleracea. The sequence continues at coordinate 110,452,571 of NC_079490.1, forward strand.
ATTCGTACCGCATGGGCGACGAGCTCCCTTGCTCGTCGTCGCATGCCCGCACTATACTACACCCCTTAAGGGTAACACGTTGCGTCCATTGCTTTGTGTGTGCAAGATTCATGAGCGGATTATATAAAAATCAAAACTTTTTAATTTAAATTTATAGACAAATTAATAAATCGTATTGATTTCATAAATTTAGGGCGAAAAATCGAAAATTTATTATCAAATTAATTCCCGATTATCATGGATTCAAATCTAGGTCATAAAATTTAAAAATTTATCAAATTTAACAAATTTTATGTTTGTTTTTAATCATGGATACCTAATTAAATTGTCAATTAATTATGAAAAACAAATCAAATTCTAAATTATTCGAATTTCAACAAATTAATTACAATTACAAATTAGGTTGTATAATTAGCAAGCTTAGGCATTTAAATTTGTTAAACATATACAGTAGGTCAATCAAAAGTTCAAGATTTACAAACAAGAATCGCAAATATTTAATTTAACATCTTAAAAATTACAAATTTTGCGTTCGAAAAACTAAAACCTCCGAAAAGTCATAGTTAGGCTTCGAATTTGGGAATTCTGGGTTCGACATCAAATCCATAATTTTAGTCAAAATTTTAAAACGCTGTTTGCATGCGAAATACACTATAAAATTATACGATTCCGACCATTATTGACTAAACTGCCGAAAATTCTGCGAACATATAATTAAATAATCGCACGAATTTGCAATTAATTACAAAAAATTGAAATTAATCACCCCTTTAATTCATTGCAAATATATAAAATTTAACCATGTTAACTAATTTTTATGGAATTAATTAGAGGCTCGTGATACCACTGTTAGGTTATGATACATATAAATCATATATATTTCATGCGGAAAAACCTTAAAGCCAGGAATCCAAATTAATTGCCACATAACAATTAGCATAATTTAGGATACGTACATGTGAAGCGTGCCTTCCCTAGCTGCTCCCGAACCGAACAAGAACAAGTTTAGGACTCCAAGTGTCGTCCCTCCTTAAATAGTCCACAGCACGTTCGGATCCGCCTTAGATTTAATTAAATAGAATTGCACCTAAGGTTTTATGTTATTCGAATAATTTGAGACAAAACTAACGTTAGTTTTAACCCTTAAAACTATGTGAATACTTGAAATTATGTGTTCATAAATTGTGCCATCACATATTTATAGGGTTGGAATAATGGAATTAGAAGTCTACTAGGTTTCAATTAATCTAATCCTATTAGAATTAGACATTAATTAAAACTCTAGTAACCTTAGGAAATTAATCTTTTTATCTAATCCTAATTGCTTAAGGATTCGATGCATGCAAGAACTTCAACACACACACGCACGACCCACAAGGGGCGCTGGCCATGCGGGCGCGCGGAGAAGCCCACAGCGCTGCAGCCCATGACACTACAAGAAAACGCTTGATTACCGACTAATTTTACCGACCGCCAGAAAAGTAGTTGATTAAAACTAAATTTACCGACCAAAAATAAAGCAGTCAGTAATTTACCGACCGATATATAAGCGGTCGCTATTTTTTAATTTTACCGACCGCTTATAAAGCAGTCGATAAATTAACGACTGCTTTTCCTTGCGTTCCGTCTAAATAATAGTCTGTAAAAAATCAGATTATTTCGAAAATAAATTTAAAATGTTACCAACCGCTTATTTAATATATCCGACTATTAAGCGGTCGTTATTTATTTCAAAAAAAGTTGGAGCGAATTGGGTTTAGTCGACCAATTAACTTCCTGATTGTACAATCCCCAAAAGAAAAAGAGCGGAGCATTGAAATGGGGGTTTACTCGACCAGCTGATTGGGAGAAGCGAACAACCCTCGCCAACGACGCCAGCCCCACCCCCACCCCCAGCGCCGCCAGCCCCACACCCAGCGCCGCTGTTACTCTTTCTCGCGAGTCGAGGACACATGTGTTTGTTCAATTGACCAGGTAATCTTTGTTCCTTTTGCTTTATTGATTATGGTTCAATTTTTTCAAACCCTAACTTTATGATTGTGGTTCAATTTTTTCAACCCTAACCGCCAGCCCCACCCCCACCGCCGTCTGCGACTCAGCTCTACCCGTTTGTGCGTGGCTCTCTCACCCAACCAAGGTAACCTTGTTCCTTTTACTTTTAGAATTTGGTCTATTTGTAGATTTGTGGCTTTGGGTTTGTTTGTATAATTTGATTATTTGTAGAAAGGCAGTCTAAAAAGCTTAGAATGAAAATTGAAGTTAACCTTGTTTTGGTGAAAGATAGATAGGTATAAGAAGGTTAGAATGAAAAATGGTAAGGTTCACAAGTTCAGCAGTAGCAGAAAATAAAAGAGTTTTTATGAGTCTTTCACGCAACACACATTTTACCCACAAATTTTTATTTTTATTTTTATTTTGGTGCTGTTGTTAGTGCGTTCTGCGATAGCATGGCAGATACACAACAATAATGCTGGAATAATGTGTTAGGTTATGATACATATGACAATTCATAAATCATGCGGAAAAACCATAAAGCCAGGAAACCATATTATTTACACATAATCATTTAGCATAGTTTAGATGCATACTCTTTGTTGCGTGCCTTCCCTAGCTGCGCCCGAACCGAACAAGAACAAGTCTTTAGGACTCCAAGTGTCGTCCCTCCGTAGATAGTCCACAGCACGTCTGGATCCGCCTTAAGATTGACCAACTAGAATCGCCCTTAAGGTACTACTTATTTTCGGCTAAATAGGCAAGAGATATGGCTGATTTTTCTGCTTAAAAAAATCCTAGTTTTGAATACTTGAAAACTTGTATATAAATTTATGACCCTAGGCATATATTTATAGAACCTTGGAAAAGGATTTCGAATCCTGTTAGAATACTAATTAATTAATTAGAATCCTATTAGAACTCTAAATAATTAATTTAATCTTTTAGGATTAGGATTTAATCTATGCACGAATTACAATAGCTTTAGGATTCGTATAGCACGTACACACGCACCCCACGAGCATCGCACGCCCATGCGCAAGCCTTGCTGCCCACGCTGTGCGCACGGCGCACAGGCCCACTGCCCGCAGCCCATTTGTGCGCGCGCGCCAGCCTTGGCTGGGACTGGCCTTGCGCTGGGCCTGGTTGAGGCATTGGCGTGTTGTTGGATGCGTGTGGCTTGCTGGGCGATGGCCTGGCTTCGTGCTGGGCCCTCGTCCGGTAGGCCTCGTCCGATGCTTATTCGTACGATACGCTTCCGATTAAATTCCCGGTTCCGGAATTCATTTCCGATACGAACAATATTTAACATTTCCGATTCCGGAATCAATTTCCGCTTCAAACAAATATTTAATATTTCCGTTTCCGGAATTATTTTCCGATTCCGATAATATTTCCGATTCTGACAATATTTCCGTTTCCGGCAACATTTCCGATTCCGGCAATATTTCCATTTCCGATAACATTTTCCGATACGTACCATGTTTCCGTTTCCGGCAACATCTACGACTTGGATAATATTTATATTTCCGATACGATCCATATTTCCGTTTCCGGCAATATCATCGTTTCCGGAGTATTCATTTCTTGTCTGTGACGATCTCAGCTCCCACTGAAACCAAGATCCGTCGATTCTGAATATCCATAGATGGAGTATTTAATGCCATTAAATACTTGATCCGTTTACGTACTATTTGTGTGACCCTACGGGTTCAGTCAAGAGTAAGCTGTGGATTAATATCATTAATTCCACTTGAACTGAAGCGGCCTCTAGCTAGGCATTCAGCTCACTTGATCTCACTGAATTATTAACTTGTTAATTAATACTGAACCGCATTTATTAGACTTAACATAGAATGCATACTTGGACCAAGGGCATTATTTCCTTCAGTCTCCCACTTTCTCCTTAGGGACAAGTGTGCATTTCCTAATTCCTTTGTCGCTCGATGCTTGCTCTTGAATATAAGGTAAGAGTTGTCATCCTTATTATGTTTCAGAGTTCAACTGATCAAATAAACAGATAATCATAGCCTATGATTCATCCGAGCACGGCCATGCATTTCACAGTTTCTAGCTCTCCGAGTGGCCTTGTACAACTTTTAAGCATCTCATCCCGATTTATGGGAGGACAATCCCAATCTTGCGATCTTGAGATTAGACTTCGTTTGATAGGTGATTACCTGAGCGTTGCCTTTATAGCCTCCTTTTACGGTGCGACGGTTGGTCAACGTCAAAGTAACCAGTTCTCAAACAAGTAATCTCAAATCACTCAGGTATTGAGGATTTAGTGTCTAATAATTTTAATGAAATTTACTTATGACAGATTTTCATCTCTTACAGTAAAGTTGTCATCAGTTCCAATCTTGTTTATCTCGACTTCTTTTCTTTCAACGAACTCTCGTAGAAGGTGAAATCTACGAAGTACATGCTTGACTCTCTGGTGGTGTCTAGGCTCCTTTGCCTGTGCAATAGCTCCGTTATTATCACAATACAGGGCTATTGGTCCTTTAATGGAGGGGACTACACCAAGTTCACCTATGAACTTCCTTAGCCATATAGCTTCCTTTGCTGCTTCATGTGCAGCAATGTACTCCGCTTCAGTTGTAGAATCCGCAATGGTGCTTTGCTTAGCACTTTTCCAGCTTACTGCACCCCCGTTGAGGAAGAAGACAAACCCAGACTGTGATCTGAAATCATCTTTGTCGGTTTGGAAACTTGCGTCCGTATAGCCTTTAACAATTAATTCATCATCTCCACCATAGACCAGGAAGTCATCTTTGTGCCTTTTCAGGTACTTCAGAATATTCTTGGCAGCAGTCCAATGCGCCTCTCCTGGGTCTGACTGGTATCTGCTCGTAGCACTGAGTGCGTACGCAACATCCGGGCGTGTACATATCATAGCATACATTATTGAACCAATCAATGATGCATATGGAATCCCATTCATTCGTCTACGCTCATCAAGTGTTTTTGGGCACTAAGTCTTGCTTAGAGTCATTCCATGAGACATGGGTAGGTAGCCTCGCTTGGAGTCCGCCATCTTGAACCTATCAAGCACCTTATTGATATAAGTGCTTTGACTAAGTCCAATCATCCTTTTAGATCTATCTCTGTAAATCTTGATGCCCAATATGTACTGTGCTTCTCCTAGATCTTTCATCGAAAAACATTTCCCAAGCCAAATCTTGACAGAGTTCAACATAGGAATGTCATTTCCGATAAGTAATATGTCGTCGACATATAATACTAGGAAAGCAATTTTGCTCCCACTGACCTTCTTGTATACACAAGATTCGTCTGCGTTCTTGATGAAACCAAAGTCACTGACTGCTTCATCAAAACGTATATTCCAGCTCCTGGATGCCTGCTTCAATCCGTAGATTGACTTCTTTAGCTTGCATACCTTTTTAGCATTCTTTGGATCCTCAAAACCTTCAGGTTGTGTCATAAACACAGTTTCTGTTAAAACGTCGTTTAAAAAAGCAGTTTTGACATCCATCTGCCATATTTCGTAATCGTAATATGCAGCGATTGCTAACATTATCCGAATAGACTTTAGCATTGCAACTGGTGAAAAGGTTTCATCATAATCCCCACCGTGGACTTGCCTGTAACCTTTTGCAACCAATCTAGCTTTGAAAACTTCAAGTTTCCCATCCTTGTCCTTTTTCAGTTTGAAAACCCATTTGCTTCCAATGGCTTGGTAGTCATCTGGCAAATCGACCAAATCCCATACTTGGTTTTCAGACATGGAGTCTAATTCAGATTGCATGGCTTCTTGCCATTGCTTGGAGCTAGGGCTCGTCATAGCTTGTTTGTAAGTCGCAGGTTCATCACTTTCAAGTAATAGAACGTCATAGCTCTCGTTCGTCAAAATACCTAAGTACCTTTCCGGTTGAGATCTATATCTTTGCGATCTACGCGGGGTAACATGTCTAGATTGACCATGATTCTCACCAGATTCTTCTAAAGATCTCTGAGTTTCATCCTGAATGTCATCTTGAGCATTCTCTAGAGTTTGTTGTTCGACTCGAATTTCTTCGAGGTCTATTTTTCTCCCACTTGTCATTTTGGAATTGTGATCTTTCTCCAAAAAGACACCATCTCGAGCAACAAACACCTTGTTCTCAGATGTATTGTAGAAGTAATACCCCTTTGTTTCCTTTGGATAGCCAACAAGGATACATTTGTCAGATTTTGGATGAAGTTTGTCTGAAATTAATCGTTTGACGTATACTTCACATCCCCAAATCTTAAGAAAAGACACATTTGGAGGCTTTCCAAACCATAATTCGTATGGAGTCTTTTCGACAGCTTTAGACGGAGCTCTATTTATAGTGAGTGCAGCTGTATTTAGTGCATGTCCCCAAAATTCTAATGGAAGTTTGGCCTGACCCATCATTGACCTGACCATGTCTAGCAAGGTTCTGTTCCTCCGTTCCGACACACCGTTCCATTGTGGTGTTCCAGGAGGAGTCAATTCTGATAGAATTCCACATTCTTTCAGATGATAGCTCAGATATTCACCGCCTCTATCAGACCGCAGTGCCTTAATCTTCTTGCCTAATTGATTCTCTACTTCACTCTGAAATTCCTTGAATTTGTCAAAGGATTCAGACTTATGCTTCATTAGGTAGACATAACCATATCTACTGAAGTCATCAGTGAAAGTGATAAAGTAGCTGAAACCACCTCTAGCATTTGTACTCATTGGTCCACATACATCTGTATGGATTAAACCCAATAGTTCATTTGCTCTTTCTCCAACTTTAGAGAAAGGTTGCTTTGTCATTTTGCCAAGTAAACATGATTCGCATTTACCATAATCCTCTAAGTCAAATGGTTCTAGAATTCCTTCCTTTTGAAGTCTTTCTAAGCGTTTCAAGTTTATATGGCCTAATCGATAATGCCACAGATAGGTGAGATCTGAATCATCCTTTTTGGCCTTTTTGGTATTTATGTTATATACTTGTTTGTCGTGATCTGATAAATAAAGTCCATTGACTAATCTAGCAGATCCATAAAACATCTCTTTAAAATAAAAAGAACAACTATTGTCTTTTATTAAAAAGGAAAATCCCTTAGCATCTAAGCAAGAAACTGAAATGATGTTTTTAGTAAGACTTGGAACATGGAAACATTCTTCCAGGTCCAAAACTAGCCCGGAGGGCAACGACAAATAATAAGTTCCTACAGCTAATGCAGCAATCCGTGCTCCATTTCCCACTCGTAGGTCGACTTCACCCTTGCTTAACTTTCTACTTCTTCTTAGTCCCTGTGGATTGGAACATAAGTGTGAGCCACAACCTGTATCTAATACCCAAGAAGTTGAATTAGCAAGTATACAGTCTATAACGAAAATACCTGAAGATGGAACGACTGTTCCGTTCTTCTGATCTTCCTTTAGCTTCAAGCAATCTCTCTTCCAATGCCTCTTCTTCTTGCAGTAGAAGCATTCGGATTCAGAAGTGGGTTGACTGACCTTCCTCTTTACAGATTTGGCGCCAGTTTGCTTAGTTGGGCTGGCCTTGTTGCCACCTTTCTTGGCATTCCTCTTCTTTCCAGATTTCTTGAACTTGCCCCCACGCACCATAAGCACATCCTGCTTATCACTTTTGAGCGTCTTTTCAGCGGTCTTCAGCATACCGTGAAGCTCAGTGAGCGTTTTGTCCAGACTATTCATACTGTAGTTCAGTTTGAACTGATCATACCCGCTATGAAGAGAATGGAGGATGGTGTCTATAGCCATTTCCTAAGAAAATTGCTGATCCAGCCGACTCATATTCTCAATGAGTCCAATCATTTTGAGAACATGTGGACTTACGGGCTCGCCTTTCTTAAGCTTGGTCTCAAGAATTTGCCTATGAGTCTCGAATCTAGCGTTTTGTCCAGACTATTCATACTGTAGTTCAGTTTGAACTGATCATACCCGCTATGAAGAGAATGGAGGATGGTGTCTATAGCCATTTCCTGAGAAAATTGCTGATCCAGCCGACTCATATTCTCAATGAGTCCAATCATTTTGAGAACATGTGGACTTACGGGCTCTCCTTTCTTAATCTTGGTCTCAAGAATTTGCCTATGAGTCTCGAATCTTTCGACTCGAGCCAGATCTTGGAACATGTTCTTCAACTCACTGATGATTGTGAAAGCATCTGAGTTGATGAACGTTTTCTGCAGATCTGCACTCATGGTGGCGAGCATTAGACATTTCACATCCTTGTTGGCATCAATCCAACGATTGAGGGCTGCCTGAGTGACCCCGTCGCCTGGGGCTTCGGGCATCGCCTCTTCTAGGACATACTCCTTTCCTTCCTGCATTAGAACTATTTGCAAGTTCCTTTGCCAGTCAAGGAAGTTTTTCCCGTTCAACTTCTCCTTTTCGAGAATTGATCGAATGTTGAATGAATTGTTGTTTGCCATATTTAAAACTACAATTGAAAAGAATAAACAAATAAATAACCATTCACAGTTTCTCTTAATAAACTTAAATTCTAGCATACATGCATAATTCAATGTTCATTAAGCATTTTATTCAAGTTATGTGTTCCGGCAGGTGTGAATAAAATGATTCCAAGATCCTAAAATCATTGAAGAACTAAGCACAGTTTGTCGACTTAATCCTAAAACATCTTAGGTAAGCAAAAGCCTTTTGCTAATAGTCTAGGAACTATTCTTGGTTGATAGGTACGTCTAAGAACTTATTAGGTAAACCTATCGATTTTGCCACGACCTAAAAAGACTCCTTACTTATATCGTTGAGTTTCACCAAAACTAACATGTACTCACAATTATTTGTGTACCTTGCCCCTTTAGGACCAATAAGTAACACCTCGCTGAGCGAAAACTATTACTAGATTGATGTAAAGGATATCCAAGCAAGTGTATATTTTGGCATGGCACCTTTTAACTCAATTTTTAAGTTTGGAACTTAAGGCTCTTACTATGTTGGTTAGATTTTAAGTGAACTAAAATCCTTAATCATGCAACATAATCAAGCTTTTGATCTCATGCATTTTAAGACATATTTAAAAGCAATAAATAACTTAAAACATGCATAAGATAAATGTGATCTAGTATGGCCCGACTTCATCTTGATGCTTTAACTTCAAAGTCCGTCTTGAAAATCTCCTTGGGAGGCACCATTTTCTTCAAATAGGATAAGCTATAATTAAAACTAATTACAACTATTTGATGGTACGCAGACCATATTTGAATTGAAAAACAACTTTGGTACTTTAGACCAATTACATTCAAATTAATGGTACGCAGACCATATTTTCTATCCTATTTGGGCCATACTAGTCACTTCATAACCTGCAAAACAGTACATATACAATATATACCATTCACCCATTCATTATCATGAATGGCCCACATAGCTGGTTAGTAAAACACATTATGCATCACATAAACATTTGCAGCAATTAATCAAGGGCACCAATAATCTACAAATTATTCAGTCCTTATTAATTCTAATCAAATTGTTTTAACCTTAAGGATTTGTAGACCTAATCAAGAGTATATGACTAAAAAGGGCTCCCACTTAAACCAATAAATTCATATGCTTTACTAATTTTAAACATAAAAATGTATTTCTAGTCTAACCGGAAACATACAAATTTAATTAAAATTTAAAGCTCATATAAATTTATAATTGAATCCACAAAGTTTAATTTAATTTCAGTCGTATTTAAATTAATTCATGATTTTAATTTTAGTAAAATAATTAGAATAAATAAAATTTATTATAATTACAATATTCAAAATTAAAATCCAAGAAAATAATTTAAATTATTAATTTTAAAATTAATTAAAATTACGTAAACTGAAAATTTCAAATTAAAACTTCAAAACGATCTAATCGTAACGCAACAACCCCACGCAACGCACGCCCATGGGCCACACGCACACAGCCATCGCTGGCCATGTGTGCGCAGCCCATGCGCTGTGTCGCATTGCTGCTGCTCAATATCGCAAGGCATCACGCATGGTGCTCGCTGCGCGCGCCAGCGCTCGACGCACGAGCATGCTGCCGCAGCCCATCGCTGGGCGCAGCGCTCGTCGCACGTCGCAACACGCACCCGCACGCCATCGCTGGGCGCAGCGCTCGTCGCACGCACAACAAGCACTCGCACGCCATCGCTGGGCGCAGCGCTAGTCGCACGCGCAACAAGCACTCGCACGCCATCGCTGGGCGCAGCGCTCGTCGCACACACAACCGCGCTCGCTGCGCGCGAGCGATCGATGCTTGGCGCAGCACTCGTGGCACGCGAGCTTACGCTCGCTGCGCGCGAGGCTCCGCACGCTTGCGCGAGGCAGTGCGCGCTGTGGCGCAGCTCGCTTGCTGCCCACACGCGACTGCTCGTGCCTTGCTCTCGCCCTCGCCCATTCGCCTATTGCACACAATCCACGACACAAGGCAGGGCTGCTGCCTTGTGCTCGTGCACCATGGCCTTGCTCATTGCTTTCGTGCCGCATGGGCGACGAGCTCCCTTACTCGTCGTCACATGCCCGCACTATACAACACCCCTTAAGGGTAACACGTAACGTCCATTGCTTTGTGCGTGCAAGTTATATGAGCGAATCGCATAAAAAATTTAAAATTTATATTAAAAATTAATGACAAATTAATAAATAATATTAATTTCATAATTTTAGGGCGAAAAATCGAAAATTTATTATTCAATTGATTTCCGATTAACATGGATTCAAGGCTAGGTCATAAAAATTTAAAATTTAACATAAATTTACAATTTTTTATGGTGGTTTTTAATCATATGTATCTAATTAAATTATAACTAATTATGAAAATCAAATTAATTCTAAATTATTCCAATTTTCAACAAATTAATCATAATTACAAATTAGATTGCATAATTAACAAGGCTAGGCATTCAAACTTGTTAAACATATACAGTAGGTCAATCAAAAATTCAAGATTTATCAACAAGAATCGCAAATATTTAATTTAACATCTTAAATTTACAAAATTTTGCATTCGAAAAACTAAAACCTCCGAAAAGTCATAGTTAGGCTTCAAAATTTTAGAATGCCTTTTACATGCGGAATTGACACAAAAATCACTCGATTTGGATGAGTAACGAAGAAACTGCCGAAAAACTGCGTACGTATAATTAAATAAACGCAATTTGCAATTAATTAACAATTACGAAAATTAATCACCCCTTTTAATTCTTGCAAATTTGTAATATTTAACCATGCTCATGCAATTTAGATTATGAAAATAATAACAGGCTCGTGATACCACTGTTAGGTTATGATACATATGACAATTCATAAATCATGCGGAAAAACCATAAAGGCAGGAAACCATATTATTTAAACATAATCATTTAGCATAGTTTAGATGCATACTCTTTGTTGCGTGCCTTCCCTAGCTGCGCCCGAACCGAACAAGAACAAGTCTTTAGGACTCCAAGTGTCGTCCCTCCGTAGATAGTCCACAGCACGTCCGGATCCGCCTTAAGATTAACCAACTAGAATCGCCCTTAAGGTACTACTTATTTTCGGCTAAATAGGCAAGAGATATGGCTGATTTTTCTGCTTAAAAAAATCCTAGTTTTGAATACTTGAAAACTTGTATATAAATTTATGACCCTAGGCATATATTTATAGAACCTTGGAAAAGGATTTCGAATCCTGTTAGAATACTAATTAATTAATTAGAATCCTATTAGAACTCTAAATAATTAATTTAATCTTTTAGGATTAGGATTTAATCTATGCACGAATTCCAATAGCTTTAGGATTCGTATAGCACGTACACACGCACCGCACGAGCATCGCACGCCCATGCGCAAGCCTTGCGGCCCACGCTGTGCGCACGGCGCACAGGCCCACTGCCCGCAGCCCATTTGTGCGCGCGCGCCAGCCTTGGCTGGGACTGGCCTTGCGCTGGGCCTGGTCGAGGCATTGGCGTGTTGTTGGATGCGTGTGGCTTGCTGGGCGATGGCCTGGCTTCGTGCTGGGCCCTCGTCCGGCAGGCCTCGTCCGATGCTTATTCGTACGATACGCTTCCGATTAAATTCCCGGTTCCGGAATTCATTTCCGATACGAACAATATTTAACATTTTCGATTCCGGAATCAATTTCCGTTTCGAACAAATATTTAATATTTCCGTTTCCGGAATTATTTTCCGATTCCGATAATATTTCCGATTCTGACAATATTTCCGTTTCCGGCAACATTTCCGATTCCGGCAATATTTCCATTTCCGATAACATTTTCCGATACGTACCATGTTTCCGTTTCCGGCAACATCTACGACTTGGATAATATTTATATTTCCGATACGATCCATATTTCCGTTTCCGGCAATATCATCGTTTCCGGAGTATTCATTTCTTGCCTGTGACGATCTCAGCTCCCACTGAAACCAAGATCCGTCGATTCCGAATATCCATAGATGGAGTATTTAATGCCATTAAATACTTGATCCGTTTACGTACTATTTGTGTGACCCTACGGGTTCAGTCAAGAGTAAGCTGTGGATTAATATCATTAATTCCACTTGAACTGAAGCGGCCTCTAGCTAGGCATTCAGCTCACTTGATCTCACTGAATTATTAACTTGTTAATTAATACTGAACCGCATTTATTAGACTTAACATAGAATGCATACTTGGACCAAGGGCATTATTTCCTTCATAATGAAGCCAAAAACCCACTCGATATGCTCGTACATGACACCCTTTAAAACAAAAGGGAGGAGAACTACATAAAAGTTTTAAGAAAAAGGAACAACTTGATCCATAAGTCCATAACTAGAATTTACTCTCGTGTTGTGATTTTTAATTGCTTAAAAACGGATATGGATACGAGTAGACGAGAGGAAATGACATTTAAAAAGGTAAACAATGGACCACACAATTAAGGCCCGTAAAACAATATCACCTTTTAGGTATATGTAATATTTTGTTACATAATAATGAACAATTTATATGTTGGTATATTCACATAAATGAATGGGAGCGAAAACGCCTTGGTTTAGCCTATATATGACCTATATCGACCAAATAAGACTTAAATGTTCTTAAATAGATTAGAATCAGTCTTAGAGTCCTTGAATGTACCACATAAAACATGTAAACGGTTAGAAATGATAAGTTAGGTTCCTTAGCTCAAAGTTGGGCGATAAAATGACATTTTAGGCAAAATATGACCTATAGCGACCAAATAAGCCTTAAAATGTGAGTAAATACTTTTGAATGTCTCTTAGGAAGTTAAAACTAAGCTTATAAAACATGTTGTAAGATTAAAATAAGGCCTTAGGTCCTTTAGTTCAAATATGGGAGCGAAAAATGAGCTTTGGGCGCGCCTGTTGCCATGCGCGCTGGGCCTGACCTTGCATGCTGCTGCGTTGCCTTTGCGCGCTGGGCTTGCTAGGCGCGGGCCTGGCCTTGTGCTGGGCCTTGCGTCTAGCAAGCTCGTCCGATGTTTATTTCGTACTACGCGCTTCCGATTAATTTTCCGATTCCGGAATTCATTTCCGATTCGAACAATATTTAACATTTCCGATTCCGGAATTAATTTCCGTTTCCAACAAATATTTAATATTTTCGATTCCGGAATTATTTTCCGGTTCCGATAATATTTCCGATTTGACAATATTTCCGTTTCCGTCAATATTTCTGATTCCGGCAATATTTCCATTTACAATAATATTTTCCGATACGTACCATGTTTCCGTTTCAAGCAACATCTACGACTTGGATAATATTTATATTTCCGATACGATCCATATTTCCGTTTCCGGCAATATCATCGTTTCCGGAGTATTCATAATTTGTCTTTTGACGATTTCAGCTCCCACTGGAACCGAGATCCGTCGATTCCGAATATCCATAAATGGAGTATTTAATTCCTTTAAATACTTGATCCGTTCACGTACTATTTGTGTGACCCTATGGGTTCAGTCAAGAGTAAGCTGTGGATTAATATTATTAATTCTACTTGAACTGAAGCGGCCTCTAGCTAGGCATACAGTTCAGTTGATCTCACTGAATTATTAACTTGTATAATTAATACTGAACCGCATTTATTAGACTCAGCATTAAATGCATACTTGGACCAAGGGCATTATTTCCTTCAATAATATCATTCAAGAATGGCTGAATTTTATTTGCCATAGTCTTTGATATTATTTTATAAAGCACATTGCAACCACTTATCGGACGAAACTCCGTCATTGTCTTCGGATCATTACATTTGGGTATCAACACAATGCATGTTTTTATTTGCTTCAGACAAATCAATTAAACCCTTCCACCAATTTTTAACAAAAGAAATTATATCAGGACCAACAATATTCCAGAATTTTTGGAAAAGAGCATGCATACCATCAGGTTCGGGAACTTTGTTCAGATGCATTTGGAACAAAGCCAGTTTAATCTTCTCCCTGCTCGGCTCCATATCAAGTTCCTCATTCATGTCACCAGTCACCAAAGAAGTCAACCCCACTAGCGCCTCATTGAAATTAGACGGAACATGAATGAGGTTCAAACAATATGGGTCATGTGCTCCTGCTTATCGTGTCAAACATGGTGTTTATCAAACAAGCCTTTAATGTGATTTTTCCTCTTTCTTTGGGTTGCTTTACGGTGGAAGTAAGACTTGTCTTTATCCCCGTCTTTCATTTCATTTGCGCTTGATCTAGCAAACCAATAAGATTCTTCAAGTCTGTGTAGTTCATCTAATTCTCGGGCCAATTGTTCGCAATTATGCAACATTTGCGTGTCAAATCTACCACTTTGTGAATCTTTTAACTCCTCCACTTTCTTAATATTCTTTTTAATGCTCCCAAAATTGTCAGATGCCCATTTTGTTAACTCATTGGCACATGTAGCAAAACGTACGTGCCGCTCAAAGTTAATACCATCCTTCCAGGCCCTAGAAACAACCTCAGCACAATCATCACGAGAAAGCCACATTGACTCGAATCGAAATAATTTTTCCCTGCGCCCCCTTTCAAAATAATTAACAGTTTCAAGCAGAATGGGCATGATCCGAACAATATATTAGAAAGTGCCTCACATTGTAGTTAGGGAGTAGAGAACACCAATTGTCATCTACAAGAAATCGATCCAGTCTCTCCCTCGATGCCATGTAAAAACACTCCCTTTGAAGCCCAAATCTCTCAACCCACACGAATCAATAGTCTCTCAAAAAGCATCCATAAGACATTCCCGTCGAACAACACCCCCCATCTTTTTCCGTCATACCAAGAATCTCATTAAAGTCACCGAACATAATACACGAAGTAGAATTTTTCAATGAAGACATCATCTCCCATGTTTTGTGTTTATTTTCAGTTTCTGGCCACCCATAAATTCCAATAACCCATATAGGAGTACCATTACTATCAATAATATCTGCTGCATAATGGTGGACAGAATAGGAAACAGTAGTTATATCAATGGCCCTCCACCAAAACCCCACACCTGCTGATCTACCCGAACTACTAAAACACAAGGCATTTACAAAACCACATCGCGCTTTTATTTTCTCTAAAACACTACTATCTATCATTGTCTCCATCAAGAAAATAATATTTGGCCTCTATCTCCAACACCAATCACAGAGAGATCTAACCGTAAGTCCATAAACGTTCTAGCTCAATATTTTCATTGTTTTCGAAAGTTTGGTTATTACCAATACCCTCTACTTGATTTTGGCCGTCTCCGGTACACAAAGAAAAAGAAAAACCATCTCTCCTAAATTTCGTCTCTACATCACCCATCTCAACATCTGAATTATCACCACATAAGACATCAACATTACGTTTATTACTATTTTTGGGCTCCATATTTTTTCCTTTCCATCTATTTTAATAGACTGGGCCTTAGCTTATACTCGTGTACAGCCAACTTGGCTGTACCACCCGTCAAAAACGACGCGCATCTGAATTTTATATTAAAAAAACAAAAAGCTATATCACGTGCTTTCTTATTAACAAAAACATTGCATATAAATTTTTCAAATATCAGAAAGCTCTTTTTTTTTTCTCTCCCCAAAAGTTTCTCTCTCCTCATTTTTGGTTTCTCTCTCCCAAAAGTTTCTCTCTCCTCATTTGTATGTGATTTTTTTTCTAATCTCGAGTAACAATGTCACTCTGAGAATCCGCTTGTGTTTGCGCCGCCCTTATCCTTCACGAGAATGATGACGTTGTCACTAGTTGTAAACTTCTTCTCTCTTTTCTCCTTTTTTTGCTTTTAATTTTCTTATGTTTTTTGGTTTTTTATTGAATTTATATGTTGATTAGAAGAATGCCTTTGATAACTCAGTATATTTTTCCTTTTATGTTCTACGTTTGTGCGCACATCAATTTTTTATGTGATTTATAAAATTACTAGTTGTATCTCCATTTTCTCTCTCCATTTCCTCGTACATCAATTTTTATGTGATTTAGAGCGTCTTTATTGTTTGTTCTTTCTCGTTGTATTGTTCGTTCTTTAATTTTGGTTTTTTAAATTCATTATAAAATTATTCATAATTGTTTTACTGTTTGTTCTTTGTTCTGGAATTTTATGTTCTTTTTTATATTGTTTGTTCTTTTTTGTTGAATTGTTTGTTCTTTCTTATTTATTTGTTTGTTCATAATAATGATTTGGTTAATGTTCATAATGAAATCAAGCTCTTCATTGATCTTTTATGTTTTTACAAGTGCATGTATTGTTTGTTCTTTTTTGTATTATTTGTTCTTTCTCGTTGTAATGTTTGTTCTTTCATGTTGCTTTTTTAAATTCATCATAAAATTGTTCATAATTGTTTTAATGTTTGTTCTTTCTTCTGGAATTTTATATTGTTTGTTCTTTTTTTTGAATTGTTTGTTCTTTCTTAATTATTTGTTTGTTCATAATAATCATCTGCTTAATGTTGATAATGAAATCAAGCTCTTCATTGATCTTTTATGTTTTTACAAGTGCATGTATTATTTGATCTTTCTTTTAGTATTATTTGTTCTTTCTCGTTGTACTGTTTGTTCTTTCATGTTGCTTTTTTAAATTTATCATAAAATTGTTCATAATTGTTTTACTGTTTTTTCTTTCTTCTGGAATTTTCTGTTCTTTTTTATATTGTTTGTTCTTTTTTGTTGAATTGTTTGTTCTTTCTTATTTATTTGTTTGTTCATAATAATCGCCTGGTTAATGTTCATAATGAAATTAAGCTCTTCATTAATCTTTTATGTTTTTACAAGCGCATGTATTGTTTGTTCTTTCTTTTTGTATTGTTTGTTCTTTCTCGTTGTACTGTTCGTTCTTTCATGTTGCTTTTTTTAAATTCATCATAAATTGTTCATATTTTTTTTACTGTTTGTTCTTTCTTCTGGAATTTATGTTATTTTTTATATTGTTTGTTCTTTTTGTTGAATTGTTTGTTCTTTCTTATTTATTTATTTGTTCATAATTATAATCATCTGGTTAATGTTCATAATGAAATCAAGCTCTTCATCGATCTTTTATGTTTTTACAAGCGCATGTATTGTTTGTTCTTTCTTTTTGTATTGTTTGTTCTTTCTCGTTGTACTGTTCGTTCTTTCATGTTGCTTTTTTTAAATTCATCATAAAATTGTTCATAATTGTTTTACTATTTGTTTTTTCTTCTGTAATTTTATGTTCTTTTTTATATTATATTTTTCATTTTTGTTGAATTGTTTGTTCATAATAATCATCTAGTTAATGTTCACAATGAAATTGATCATACTTTTTGTTTTATTTGTTCATACCTTTTGTATTCTTTGTTCTTTCTAGTTCTATTACTGAGCATCTTTTAAACCCTTGTTCTTTTTTTAACCTATTTGTTTTCTTAGCATGCTCATCATTTTCAAATCGGTAAATGTTCATTTTTAAATTAGTTGTGATCATCATATCAAATTACTTACTATTTTCATTTTCAGCCTCCAACAATGAGGAAATCGAAATCGTGAAAGTCAAATATTGTGTTCAAATCACACTTCATACACAATTCAAAAGTATAAGAATCCGGGACTACATCAAAAGCTAGATTCAAGATTGAAGATATAGAAAAATAAGTGGAAGGTTTCTACCAATATCTTGTAATTCAAGTACAATTTTCAAAGGCAATGCCTAAAATATTCAATTTTTTGGTAAAATATGTCATTTGACATGTTTTAATTGCTCAATATGTGTAAATATATGTTCAAAGTAATAATATAATAATGCAATAACTATGTTCATCAAAAAATTAATAAATACGTACTTGTTTCACAATCTGTAGATAAATGTTCATTTCGAAATTGGTTGAATAAATGAGGATTGCCAAATAATTAGATAAACGTTCATATTCGAATGAGTAGATAAATGTTTATTTGCAAATAAATAAATGTTCATTTCCAAAATAGTAAATGTTTATTTCAAAATAAATAGATAAATGATCATTTCCGAAAAAGTAAATGTTCATTTCCATACCAGTATATTAATGTTCATCTTAAACAACACAAAACGACGTCGTTTTGGATGGGGGAACAGCCAGCGTGTCACGGTCCGGATGTTTTGGGCACCTGATCGTGCGGCGCGCTAGTACCTAGTGGGCGGTAGGGGTGCAATCCTTGTGCGGAACGAATTCAAAGGGCTCGTAAAGCACGAGAAAACAAAGTTTCTGAGAATGAGCGCTTAGGACGCGGGCGCCGATCGGGCACTTGTGTGCGCACAGCAGTCACAAGTAGGGCCGATGACGCGAGTGTATCTATTTGTGGGACTTTGTTGAGGCAAGAAAGCTTAAAAACTAGCGACAGCAAAATATCTATAAAGGCATACAACAACGCTATTGATTAAGCAAAGGCAACTTCTGGTGAGAGGTATTGAGTCATACCTCTCATAGAGGTTTATTTTGAATTAGCTAAGAACTGTCAGTGAACACTTAAATGACAGTAACATAATAATCTTATCTAAAGCCTAGAAACTTCAAAGAAAAGTCCTAGAAAGTTTAGATAAGATTGGATTCTAAGTAAAAGGCAAGGAAGGTTGGATTCTAACATCCTTCCCCACTAAAGATGTCGACGTCCTCGACGACTTACAAAATTACAAAAGAAACTAAGGAAAGCAATAAAATAGTGAAGTTGCTTCAGTCTTCAGTTGAGGTGGTTGCGCGCTGGAGGAGCCTGATGTTGGCGCGGATGCTGATGTTGTGGTTAGAATCTTCTTCATCTGGATGGTAGGGTTTGAGCCTGCTAACATGGAACACTGGGTGTATCTTCATCCATGTAGGAGGGTCAACCTTGTAAGCACTCTTCCCAATCCGTTTAGTGATGCGGATGGGGCCTTCATATTTTCTGATGAGTCTACGATCTCTGCCTCAAAGGAACCTTAGTTGTTCCGGTAACACCTTCACCATTACCGTATCTCCCACATCAAACTCAACTGGCCTTCTGTTTTGATCAGCCCATTTCTTCATGCGCTTCGATGCTCATTCTAGGTATGCCCGAACAATCTCAGTATTCTGTTCCCATTCTTTTGTGAACTCTCGAGCTTGACGGCTTCTTCCATCTTCAGTTCCCGCTACCGTGTGCGGTAGAAGGGGTTGTTGGCCTGTCACTAGCTCAAAGGGGCTTGTGTTGGACGCAGAACTTTTTTGAGCATTGAAGCAGAGTTGTGCCACATCGAGGAGCCTGACCCAATCTTTCTGGTTGGCACTCACAAAATGACGTAGATATTCCACCAATAATCCGTTGAATCTCTCAGTTTTCCCATCCGATTGGGGATGGTGACTTTATGACATATTCAGCGCCGACCCCATCATTTGGAACAACTTTGACCAGAAGATACTTGTGAATCTAGGATCTCTGTCACTGATAATGTTTTTCGGCAACCCCCAATACTTCACTATGTTCTTGAAGAATAGAGCAACAATTTCTTCAGCACCACATGTCTTATGTATCGGCACAAAGGTGGAATACTTGGAAAATCGATCAACCACTACCATTGCAGAGCAAAACTGGTCCACTTTCGGTAATCTACCGATAAAGTCCCTTGAGACACTCTCCCATGGCCGAGTGGGGACGGGGAGTGGCTCCAGTAGGCCTCTAGGTTTCTGTTTATCAATCTTCACTAGAGGAAAAAAGCTCAAGTGCGGGCTCATTATAAGGGGTTAAGTGCGGGCTTTTACATGTGCAGCACATGGCGTGCCCGCACTTGATGTTTCTCAAGTGCTGCCAAAATATTGGTAGCACTTGAAACATCAAGTGCTGCCAATTTGGAAAATAAACCCGCACTTGACTATTTGGTGCTGCCAATTTTAGAATATGAGCCCGCACTTGACAAACTTGGTGCTGCCAACTTTGAAATGAGCCCGCACTTATATTTGGTGCTGCCAAATTTGAAAATGAGCCCGCACTTGACATAGAAATGGGCAGCACAAGCATAAAAATGAGCCGCACTTAATATATAAATGAGCCGCACTTGGCTTATAAATGAGCCGCACTTGGCCTATAAATGAGCCGCACTTGATCTAGATTTGTTATATAACCGATTTCCCTACTACATATTACAATTGGACCACGCCACTGATTAACCTCCATACATCACATTAGAAGTATCCAATTATATAGATAATTAAATTAAATAGTATATAGTTGTATATATAAAAGTCGATTACATTAGAATCATATGAAAAACTAGCATCCATAATCTAAGATTTAATACAAGAAAATATCAAAGACAATCATTGGTAATGAAGTTTGCCAACTTTTCTCGAACTTCATTTATCTCCTCAATGGTGAAAGCTTGCTCCCTCAGATTATTGAAAAAAGATCGACCATCAAAAAATATATATATACTTTAGTTATATTATAAATATTGAATAAAACGATAAATTAAGACTTAATTTGTTCATAACAATGAAATAATGAACCGTATAATAATAAAAATGGTTTGTTTCGGTCCCCACTTTGAACTAATGAACCTAAATGAGTATTTTAAACTCTTTACATGTTTAATACACTTAGCCTTATATTTCAAAGACTCATTATCACCCACTTTGGTCAATTTATGCACATATACGACTCATTTGATAATTATAGGTCACATTTTGACTAAAATGGGTTATTTCGGTCCCACCTTTCAACTAATGAACCTAAATGAGTATTTTAAACCCTTTACATGTTCAATATACTTATTTTAATGTTTTATTGACTAATTCTCACCTAATTTGGTCAAGTTATGTACATATAAGAGTCGTTTGATCATTATCAGTCATATTTTAACTACAATGACTTACTTCGTTCCCAACTTTCAATTAATGAACCTAAATGAGTATTTTAAACCCTATACATGTTTAATATACTTATTTTAATATTTCAAAGACTTATTCTCACTACTTAGGTCAAGTTATATACATATAAGACTCGTTTGATCATTATCGGTCACATTTTGACTAAAATGGCTTATTTCGGTCCCAACTTTCAACTAATGAAGTTAAATAAGTATTTTAAAGCCTTTCCATGTCTAATTAACTTAAATTTATGTTTCAAAGCCTCATTATCACCCATTTTGTTCAAGTTATGCACATATAAGGATTGTTTGATCATTATAGGTCACATTTCCACAAAAATGGCTTATTTCGGTCTCAACTTTCAACTAAAGAACTTAAATAAGTATTTTAAAGCCTGTCCATGTTAAACACACTTAGTTTTATGTTTCAAAGACTCATTATCACCAATTTTGGTCAAATTATGCACATATAAGGATTGTTTGATCATTATAGGTCTTTTCGACAAAAATGGCTTATTTCGCTCCCAACTTTCACCTAATGAACCTAAATGAGTATTTTAAACCCTTTACATATTTAATACACTTAGTTTTACGTTTCACAGATCATTCTCAACTATTTTGGTGATGATATGCATATTTAAGCCTCGTTAATTCATTATAGTCCATATTTTGACTAAAATGGCTTATTTCGCTCCTAACTTTCAACTAATGAACTTAAATAAATATTTTAAACACTTTCCAAGTTTAGTACACTTAACTTTATGTTTTAAAGACTCATTCTCACCCACTTTTGTGAACTTATGCACATATAAGACTCGTTTGATCATTATAGGTCACATTTTCACTAAAATGACTTATTTTGATCCCAACTTTCAACTAATGGACCTAAATGAGTATTTTAAACCATTTACATGTTTAATATACTTATTTTAATGTTTTATGTACTCATTTTCACCTACTTTGGTCAAGTTATGTACATATAAGACTCGTTTGATCACTATTAGTAGCATTTTGACTAAAATGACTTACTTCGGTCCCAACTTTCAATTAATGAACCTAAATGAGTATTTTGAACCCTTTACATGTTTAATATACTTGTTTTAATGTCTCAAAATCCCATTATCACTACTTAGGTCAAGTTATGTACATATAAGACTAGTTTGATCATCACCAGTCACATTTTGACTAAAATGGCTTATTTCGGTCCCAACTTTCAACTAATGAACTTAAATAAGTATTTTAAAGACTTTCCAAGTTTAATAAACTTATTTTAATGTTTCAAAGACCCATTATCACTCATTTTGGTCAAGGTTTGCACGTATAAGGATTGTTTGATCATTATAGGTCACATTTCGACAAAAATGGCTTATTTCGCTCCCAACTTTCAACTAATGAACCTAAATGAGTACTTTAAACCTTTTAAGTGTTTAATACACTTTTTTTTATGTTTCAAAGACTCATTCTCACCCATTTTGGTGAAATTATGCACATTTAAGCCTCGTTAGTTCATTATAGTATATATGTTGACTAAAATGGCTTATTTCGCTCCTCTTTTACCTAATGAAGCTTAAATAAATATTTTAAACCCTTTAAATGTTTAATACACTTAGTTTTATGTTTAAAATACTCATTATTGCCTACTTTGGTCAAGTTATGCACATTTAAGGCTCGTTTGTTCATTATAGTTCGTATTTTGACTAAAATGGCTTATTTTGCTCCTAACTTTCAACTAATGAACTTAAATAAGTATTTTAAACCCCTTACATGTTCATTATACTTATTATAATGTTTCAAAGACTTATTCTCACCTACTTTGATCATGTTATGCACATTTAAGGCTCGTTTGATCATTACATGTCACATTTAGATCAAGATGACTTATTTCAGTCCTAATTTCAACTAATGAACTTAAATAAGTATTTTTAACCATTTATATGTTTCTTATACTTATTTTAATGTTCCTAAGACTTATTGTCACCTACTTTGGTCAAGTTATGCACATTTAAGGCTAGTTTGTTCATTATAATTCATATTTTGACTAAAATGGCTTATTTCGCTCCTAACTTTTAAATAATGAACTTAAATAAGTACATTAATCCCTTTACATGTTTAATATACTTAGTTTTATGTTTCAAAGGCTCACTCTAACCTACTTTAGTAAACGTATGCATATTTAAGACTCGTTTGATCATTATAGGTCACATTTCGACTAAAATGGCTTACTTCGGTCCCAACTTTAAACTAATGAACTTACATAAGTATTTAAAACACTTTACATGTTTAATACACTTAGTTTATGTTTCAAAGACTCATTATCTACTTTGGTCAAGTTATGACATTTAAGGCTCGTTCGTTCATTATAGTTCATATTTTGACTAAAATGGCTTATTTCGCTCCTAACATTCAACTAAGGAACTTAAATAAGTACTCCCTCCGTCCCAGAATAGTTGTTACACTTACATTTGCACAAAGTTTTAGGTGATAAGTGGTTGTTTGGTTATCAATTGTTATTTTATTGAAAAAGTAGATATGATAGGAGTTAGTGGGGTATTTTTTTAATTAAATGAGAGAGGGTGTGGGGACAAAAAAAAATTTAGTGGGAAGAGAGAGACAATATAATAATTTTGGGGTCATTCCTAATTTAGAAGTGTAACAACTAATCTGGGACGGACGAAAAAGGAAAGTGTAACGACTAATCTGGGACGGAGGGAGTATTTTAAACCATTTACATATTTATTAGACTTATTTTAATGTTTCTTGGACTCATTCTCGCCTACATTGGTCAACTTATGCACATTTAAGGCTAGTTTGTCCATTGTAGGTCATATTTTGACTAAAATGACTTATTTCGCTCTCAACTTTCAACTAATGAACCTAAATAAGTATTTTAAACCTTTTACATTGAGGGTACATCTCTCCATTAGTTTCTCATGTAGCTGTAATAGTTTTAATACTTAGTAGCCACCCAAAACTAATTAAAGTGAGGGGTCATCTCTCTAACTAGTTTCTCAGGTAGATGTTAGTCGTTTAAGCAACCGTCCACAAAAAAATTAAGTAACTTCGCTGACTATGATTTTAGTAGCCAGTCACGGACTGACAATAATGGGATTTCCATTTCAGAAAAATCATCACCAATAGTCCAAAGCAAAAGATCTTAATAGTGGTAAAGACTACTGCAATTACTTACCCGCTTTTGGTCACTATGCATTTCATGCGTGCTGCATTCGCGGCTGCAAGACCAATGGCACTGTCCTCTACCACAACACAACTATCAACATTGAAAAAATATAGCATAACTAGCATGTCAAATTATTCCTTGCCGAACCTAACAACATAAAATGATTGAAAAGGAAAACATCATTTTCCATGAAAATGTTTTACACCCTACCAAACAGAGCATAAAATATAATTTTCAGCAGAAGCATGATGTTGCAAGGAGAAGAGTAAACAGATACTTACTGGAAAAGCAGCTCACAGTCAACTATGTTTTCAGGTCCATGGCGATGTGCCCAACCACTTGACTGGAACTGGTAGAAGGATTTTGGATTTAGCCCAGCAACATGAGGAGCAGCATCAACAAGCTTTCTCTGCAGCGATTCAAGCCTCCGAAATGATAACTCGTCTAGTGGTGCAATATGAAGGAAATAATGCCCTTGGTCCAAGTATGCATTCAATGATAAGTCTAATAAATGCGGTTCAGTATTAATTAACAAGTTAATAATTCAGTGAGATCAAGTGAGCTGAATGCCTAGCTAGAGGCCGCTTCAGTTCAAGTGGAATTAATGATATTAATCCACAGCTTACTCTTGACTGAACCTGTAGGGTCACACAAATAGTACGTAAACGGATCAAGTATTTAATAGCATTAAATACTCCATCTATGGATATTCGGAATCGACGGATCTTGGTTTCAGTGGGAGCTGAGATCGTCTCAGGCAAGAAATGAATACTCCGGAAACGATGATATTGCCGGAAACGAAAATATGGATCGTATCGGAAATATAAATATTATCCAAGTCGTAGATGTTACCGGAAACGGAAACATGGTACGTATCGGAAAATATTATCGGAAATGGAAATATTGCCGGAATCGGAAATATTACCGGAAACGGAAATATTGTCTGAATCGGAAATATTATCGGAATCGGAAAATAATTCCGGAAACGGAAATATTAAATATTTGTTCGAAACGGAAATTAATTCCGGAATCGGAAATGTTAA
The DNA here is from genome assembly GCF_020520425.1 of Spinacia oleracea. Classification (NCBI taxonomy): domain Eukaryota; kingdom Viridiplantae; phylum Streptophyta; class Magnoliopsida; order Caryophyllales; family Amaranthaceae; genus Spinacia; species Spinacia oleracea. Next base: position 110,478,035 of record NC_079490.1, read on the forward strand.
ATATTGTTCGTATCGGAAATGAATTCCGGAATCGGAAAATTAATCGGAAGCGCGTCGTACGAATTAGCATCGGACGAGCTTGCTAGACGAAGGCCCAGCACAAAGCCAGGCCCACGTCCAGCAAGGGAAACGCGCGCCACAACACGCCAGCCCAAGGCTGCGCCAGGCCCACCGCAAGGCAGGCCCAGCGCGCGCCCAAGGCTGCGGCAGTCGTGGGCTGCGATGCTCGGGCTGTGCGCGCGCGCGCATGGCGCCCCTCGTGGGCTGCTGTGCGTGCGTGGGTGTTTGTGTTCACATACGAAACCTAAAACGTACAGGATTCGTTTAATGATTAAAATTCCTAATTCTATTTGATTAATTAATTAAATAAGAGTTTCATTATGATTCTAATTTAATTAATTCGTATCCTAATAGGATTCCAATTCTCTTTCCATACCCCTATAAATATGTGGCCTGGGTTCACAATTTATAACAAGTTTTCTATTATTCAAAAGTGAGTTTTGAGAGAAAAAATTCAGTCACATTCCTTGCTCAAAAGTGCCGAAATTTTTAGTACCTTAAGGGCGATTCTAGTTGGTCAATCTTAAGGCGGATCCGGACGTGCTGTGGACTATCTACGGAGGGACGACACTTGGAGTCCTAAAGACTTGTTCTTGTTCGGTTCGGGCGCAGCTAGGGAAGGCACGCAACAAAGAGTATGCATCTAAATTATGCTATATGATTATGTGTAAATAATATGTATTCCTGGCTAAATGGTTTTTCCGCATGATTTATGAATTGTCATATGTATCATATGTATTTATTTTAAAGAGATGTTTTATGGATCTGCTAGATTAGTCAATGGACTTTATTTATTAGATCACGACAAACAAGTATATAACATAAATACCAAAAAGGCCAAAAAGGATGATTCAGATCTCACCTATCTGTGGCATTGTCAATTAGGCCATATAAACTTGAAACGCTTAGAAAGACTTCAAAAGGAAGGAATTCTAGAACCATTTGACTTAGAGGATTATGGTAAATGCGAATCATGTTTACTTGGCAAAATGACAAAGCAATCTTTCTCTAAAGTTGGAGAAAGAGCAAATGAACTATTGGGTTTAATCCATACAGATGTATGTGGACCAATGAGTATAAATGCTAGAGGTGGTTTCAGCTACTTTATCACTTTCACTGATGACTTCAGTAGATATGGTTATGTCTACCTAATGAAGCATAAGTCTGAATCCTTTGACAAATTCAACGAATTTCAGAGTGAAGTAGAGAATCAATTAGGCAAGAAGATTAAGGCACTACGGTCTGATAGAGGCGGTGAATATCTGAGCTATGAATTTGATGACCATCTGAAAGAATGTGGAATTCTATCAGAATTGACTCCTCCTGGAACACCACAATGGAACGGTGTGTCAGAACGGAGGAACAGAACCTTGCTAGACATGGTCAGGTCAATGATGGGTCAGGCCAAACTTCCATTAGAATTTTGGGGACATGCACTAAATACAGCTGCACTCACTATAAATAGAGCTCCGTCTAAAGCTGTCGAAAAGACTCCATACGAATTATGGTTTGGAAAGCCTCCAAATGTGTCTTTTCTTAAGATTGGGGATGTGAAGTATACGTCAAACGATTAATTTCAGACAAACTTCATCCAAAATCTGACAAATGTATCCTTGTGGGCTATCCAAAGGAAACAAAGGGGTATTACTTCTACAATACACCTGAGAACAAGGTGTTTGTTGCTCGAGATGGTGTCTTTTTGGAGAAAGATCACATTTCCAAAATGACAAGTGGGAGAAAAGTAGACCTCGAAGAAATTCGAGTCGAACAACAAACTCTAGAGAATGCTCAAGATGACATTCAGGATGAAACTCAGAGATCTTTAGAAGAATCTGGTGAGAATCATGGTCAAACTAGAAATGTTACCCCGCGTAGATCGCAAAGATATAGATCTCAACCGGAAAGGTACTTAGGTATTTTGACGAACAAGAGCTATGACGTTCTATTACTTGAAAGTGATGAACCTCCGACTTACAAACAAGCTATGACGAGCCCTAGCTCCAAGCAATGGCAAGAAGCCATGCAATCTGAATTAGACTCCATGTCTGAAAACCAAGTATGGGATTTGGTCGATTTGCCAGTTGGCTACCAAGCTATTGGAAGCAAATGGGTTTTCAAACTGAAAAAGGACAAGGATGGGAAACTTGAAGTTTTCAAAGCTAGATTGGTTGCAAAAGGTTACAGGCAAGTCCACGGTGTGGATTACGATGAAACCTTTTCACCAGTTGCAATGCTAAAGTCTATTCGGATAATGTTAGCAATCGCTGCATATTTCGATTACGAAATATGGCAGATGGATGTCAAAACTGCTTTCTTAAACGGCGTTTTAACAGAAACTGTGTTTATGACACAGCCTGAAGGTTTTGAGGATCCAAAGAATGCTAAAAAGGTATGCAAGCTAAAGAAGTCAATCTACGGATTGAAGCAGGCATCCAGGAGCTGGAATATACGTTTTGATGAAGCATTCAGTGACTTTGGTTTCATCAAGAACGCAGACGAATCTTGTGTATACAAGAAGGTCAATGGGAGCAAAATTTCTTTCCTAGTATTATATGTCGACGACATATTACTTATCGGAAATGACATTCCTATGTTGAACTCTGTCAAGATTTGGCTTGGGAAATGTTTTTCGATGAAAGATCTAGGAGAAGCACAGTACATATTGGGCATCAAGATTTACAGAGATAGATCTAAAAGGATGATTGGACTTAGTCAAAGCACTTATATAAATAAGGTGCTTGATAGGTTCAAGATGGCGGACTGCAAGCGAGGCTACCTACCCATGTCTCATGGAATGACTCTAAGCAAGACTCAGTGCCCAAAAACACTTGATGAGCGTAGACGAATGAATGGGATTCCATATGCATCATTGATTGGTTCAATAATGTATGCTATGATATGTACACGCCCGGATGTTGCGTATGCACTCAGTGCTACGAGCAGATACCAGTCAGACCCAAGGGAGGCGCATTGGACTGCTGCCAAGAATATTCTGAAGTACCTGAAAAGGCACAAAGATGACTTCCTGGTCTATGGTGGAGATGATGAATTAATTGTTAAAGGCTATACGGACGCAAGTTTCCAAACCGACAAAGATGATTTCAGATCACAGTCTGGGTTTGTCTTCTGCCTCAACGGAGGAGCAGTAAGCTGGAAAAGTGCTAAGCAAAGCACCATTGCGGATTCTACAACTGAAGCGGAGTACATTGCTGCACATGAAGCAGCAAAGGAAGCTATATGGCTAAGGAAGTTCATAGGTGAACTTGGTGTAGTCCCCTCCATTAAAGGACCAATAGCCTTGTATTGTGATAATAACGGAGCTATTACACAGGCAAAGGAGCCTAGACACCACCAGAGTGTCAAGCATGTACTTCGTAGATTTCACCTTGAAAGAAAAGAAGTCGAGATAAGCAAAATTGGAACTGATGACAACATATCAGATCCATTGACTAAACCTCTGCCGCAGGCGAAGCACAACTCGCACACTGCAGCTATGGGAATCAAGCATATTGGAGAATGGCTTTGATGTCTCTGTTTAATGTTTTAAAGTTTTAGAGTTTAAATCTTTGTAAAACATTATTGGTTAATCATTCACAATAAATGAAAAGAATTCATTTTTCCATTTAATTTGTGGTTTATTAAATGATGAGTCCCTTCAATTTGACGATATATTCAAGATAGACTGTCAGGACCAGTCCTGTGACTAAGAAATGTCTATCAAGTGAACTTGAATGTCAAAGGTTGAAAATGGTCCCTAGTCGGAGTTTTCTATAAAATTGGACGCATAGAAAACGTTAGACGATTAGAATGCAATATGACTAGTAGTTCTGTTTCTTGAACTATGTGGACATGGCAATGTCATAATCATTTGCATAGATACTTACTTTGTGAAGACTAGTATCGGACAAGACCTATGAAACTTTACTGTAAGAGTTGAAAATCTGTCATAAGTAAATTTCATTAAAATTATTAGACACTAAATCCTCAATACCTGAGTGATTTGAGATTACTTGTTTGAGAACTGGTTGCTTTGACGTTGACCAACCGTCGCACCGTAAAAGGAGGCTATAAAGGCAACGCTCAGGTAATCACCTATCAAACGAAGTCTAATCTCAAGATCGCAAGATTGGGATTGTCCTCCCATAAATCGGGATGAGATGCTTAAAAGTTGTACAAGGCCACTCGGAGAGCTAGAAACTGTGAAATGCATGGCCGTGCTCGGATGAATCATAGGCTATGATTATCTGTTTATTTGATCAGTTGAACTCTGAAACCGAGGAACACCTCTGGACATAATAAGGATGACAACTCTTACCTTATGTTCAAGAGCAAGCATCGAGCGACAAAAGAATTAGGAAATGCACACTTGTCCCTAAGGACAAGTGGGAGACTGAAGGAAATAATGCCCTTGGTCCAAGTATGCATTCAATGATAAGTCTAATAAATGCGGTTCAGTATTAATTAACAAGTTAATAATTCAGTGAGATCAAGTGAGCTGAATGCCTAGCTAGAGGCCGCTTCAGTTCAAGTGGAATTAATGATATTAATCCACAGCTTACTCTTGACTGAACCCGTTGGGTCACACAAATAGTACGTAAATGGATCAAGTATTTATTGTCATTAAATACTCCATCTATGGATATTCGGAATCGACGGATCTTGGTTTCAGTGGGAGCTGAGATCGTATCAGGCAAGAAATGAATACTCCGGAAACGATGATATTGCCGGAAACGGAAATATGGATCGTATCGGAAATATAAATATTATCCAAGTCGTAGATGTTACCGGAAACGGAAACATGGTACGTATCGGAAAATATTATCGGAAATGGAAATATTGCCGGAATCGGAAATATTACCGGAAACGGAAATATTGTCTGAATCGGAAATATTATCGGAATCGGAAAATAATTCCAGAAACGGAAATATTAAATATTTGTTCGAAACGGAAATTAATTCCGGAATCGGAAATGTTAAATATTGTTCGTATCGGAAATGAATTCCGGAATCGGAAAATTAATCGGAAGCGCGTCGTACGAATTAGCATCGGACGAGCTTGCTAGACGAAGGCCCAGCACGAAGCCAGGCCCACGTCCAGCAAGGGAAACGCGCGCCACAACACGCCAGCCCAAGGCTGCGCCAGGCCCACCGCAAGGCAGGCCCAGCGCGCGCCCAAGGCTGCGGCAGTCGTGGGCTGCGATGCTCGGGCTGTGCGCGCGCGCATGGCGCCCCTCGTGGGCTGCTGTGCGTGCGTGGGTGTTTGTGTTCACATACGAAACCTAAAACGTACAGGATTCGTTTAATGATTAAAATTCCTAATTCTATTTGATAAATTAATTAAATAAGAGTTTCATTATGATTCTAATTTAATTAATTCGTATCCTAATAGGATTCCAATTCTCTTTCCATACCCCTATAAATATGTGGCCTGGGTTCACAATTTATAACAAGTTTTCAAGTATTCAAAAGTGAGTTTTGAGAGAAAAAATTCAGTCACATTCCTTGCTCAAAAGTGCCGAAATTTTTAGTACCTTAAGGGCGATTCTAGTTGGTCAATCTTAAGGCGGATCCGGACGTGCTGTGGACTATCTACGGAGGGACGACACTTGGAGTCCTAAAGACTTGTTCTTGTTCGGTTCGGGCGCAGCTCGGGAAGGCACGCAACAAAGAGTATGCATCTAAATTATGCTATATGATTATGTGTAAATAATATGTATTCCTGGCTAAATGGTTTTTCCGCATGATTTATGAATTGTCATATGTATCATAACCTAACACAATACAACCAATGCTTCCATCAAGAGTACCCGAATAATATAGCGTATCTGTTAGTTTTATCATGGCTTGGGTAGCATTGGGTTTATCGGATGAAGCAGGAAGCATTTGCAATCGCAGGAATTTCGTCACATGGGCATCGATATGAAATTCAGCTCTTGAAAGAAGCTTCTGTCCTTTCCAACTCTCAAACAGGTTTGGCGCATAGTAAAATACCTATTGGTGGAAAAATATTAACAAATGAGGGAAAACAGGTGTCACGATTAGATGAAGACGGTCTTATATAAGTTGCATGACAAAATAAGAAAGGCAACAATATCAGGTAAAAGAAAAACCATAGCCGTGTAGAACATATGAACAGCAATTCACTGCTCAAGCAGGAACTACTCGTGCAAACAATTGCTTTGAATGTTCCAAATAAAAATTAAATAAACAAATGCTTCATCACATGGAGCATGATTAAGAATCAACACAGTCGAGTATTGCTCAGGTGTATTCTACTCCATTTCAACAAAACATTACCTACAGTCGCCTGGAATCAGAAAAGAGCTATAAAAATACTCGTGTCAGATGAAGAAAACAAGAAATAATAGTTCTAGCTATCATGATTCATGCCCACCCCTTCAGCTATATGAAAGCAGGCCGAGCTCTATACACGAGCTCTTTTGTGCCTAAAAAGGAAGTTGTAAATGACAGCTAATGTCTGAAATTGACAGTGCCGAACAGAAATTGAAACACCAGTATCATCATGCAACACATTATCTCCCCAGAACATTCTTTCCAAACTCTTCGAGCATCCATCTATGAGTTGTTTTGAACAAAAAAATACAGTGTCGAAAAATAAAAGTTTGAGTTCCAATAAAAAAATATAGCATAACTAGCATGTCAATGTATTTATTTCTCTCTATTTCAATGGTGAATCAAGAAATTATCACCAGACAATATTTTCAAATGACCGAGACATGCTCTTTACAGATCTTTTCTTCACTCTCTCCAAATGATTCACCTCAAATCATCTATTAAAAATATTCATGAACACCAAAGTTTCAAATACTAATGCAGGCTATCAAGCATTGACTGAATATAGCTCAAATATCCTATAATTAACACATACTAATAACTTAAAAAACTTAATCTAAGAAAAACCATAAAACTCAAACACAAACACTAACTGAAGAAAAAATCAATAACAAATAGACACATAGAGAACAAAAAATATTCAAGAATTGGAGTACCCTTTGGTGTAATCAGCTACAAGAAGGTCAAGGTAAGTGTCCCATTTGTTTCATATTTTCGCAAAGTAATCAAAACGTTGAAGCCCAAAACCAATGCAGAAAAAACTTGAAAATTGAATAACTACAAAACCAATGCACAAAACTTGAAAATTGAATAACATATAAAAAGTGTAATTACATGGGAAACTTGAATTAAGAAGAATCGTTGAACGATTTCTTCAAATTAGAGCAAAACAAAGCTTCTGGTTGTGTGGGTGGATGGGGGGCGAATCAATATGGAATAACCTTGAGACTACATTCTTCATCTTAGAATCAGCGATGGAAGAAGCAGCGGCGGCAATGGCGATGGAGATGGCAGAAGCAGCGGCGACGATGGTATTGGTTGAAGCAGAACATAAGCAGAGAAGGGGAAGGGGAAACTGGAAAAAAATCACCGCTTTTTTTTGGGAAACTATTTTGTGTTCTTTATGTTTAGAGAAATTTTGTGTGGGTCATTTGTAAAATGAGCCCGCACTTGAACTCAAGTGCTGCCAATTTCCTAAAATGAGCCCGCACTTGTGAAAATGTTTTTTTTTTAGGTGTTCTCAAGTGCTGCCAATTTACTAAATGAGCCGCACTTGAAGGGAAGCACATGGCGATTTTTCTACTAGTGCTTGTCTTGTTGGCACACGAGACAAGTCTTCGTATAGCCCATCACATCTTCTTTTATTCAGGGCCAGTAATAGCCCAACGAGAGCAAGCTGAGAGTTCTCTGCCAACCGGGGTGACCTGCCCACAAGGTATCGTGACATTCTTTCAAGAGAATTCGGCGAAGGCCTCCATATTTCGGGATGAACAGTTTGTAGTCTTTGGTGTATATGAGATCATCTTCTATCCAAAAGCGTCTGGTCTTCCCCTCTTCTATCATCTTCTTTATGGTGTCCGTCATAGGATCCCCCGCAAGATGCTACTTGACTTAATCTTTGACAGATGTGGCCACGTTGCTTTCGGACAACGGGGCAAGTCTGCGCAGAGGAGCTAAGTCGGCACGCCGACTTAGGGAATCTGCAACCTTGTAGCTCACTCCAGTTCGATATGTAAATTCTACATCGAACTCTGCAAGTAACTCCTGCCATCGAGCTGAAAGAAATAATGCCCTTGGTCCAAATATGCATTTAATGGTAAATCTAATAAATGCGGTTCAGTGTTAATTATACAAGTTAATAATTCAGTGCGATCAAGTGAACTATATGCCTAGCTAGAGGCCGCTTCAGTTCAAGTGGATTAATGATATTAATCCACAGCTTACTCTTGACTGAACCCGTAGGGTCACACAAATAGTACGTAAACAGATCAAGTATTTAATGGCATTAAATACTCCATCTATGAATATTCAGAAACGACGGATCTTGGTTTCAGTGGGAGCTGAGATCGTCAAAGGCAAATAAATGAATACTCCGGAAACGATGATATTGCCAGAAACGGAAATATGGATCGTATCGGAAATATAAATATTATCCAAATCGTAGATGTTGCCGGAAACGGAAACATGGTACGTATCGGAAAATATTATCGGAAATGGAAATATTGCCGGAATCTGAAATATTGCCGGAAACGGAAATATTGTCGGAATCGGAAATATTATCGGAATCGGAAAATAATTCCGGAAACGGAAATATTAAATATTTGTTCGAAACGGAAATTAATTTCGGAATCGGAAATATTAAATATTGTTCGTATCGGAAATGAATTCCGGAATCGGGAAATTAATCGGAAGCGCGTCGTACGAATTAGAATCGAACGAGCTTGCTAGACGAAGGCCCAACACGAAGCCAGGCCTGCGTCCAGCAAACCCGCGCACCACACAAACAGCCAAGCCCACACCAGGCCCAGCGCAAGGCCAGGCCCAGCAGGCCGTGGCTGCGAGCAGTGGGCTGTGAGGCTCGCGTGGGCTTCGTAGCTCGCGTGGGCTGAGCGGCCGCGTGGGCTGTGCGCGGGCATGGCCTGCGCCTTGCGGGTCATGCTCGTGAAGTGTTTGTGCTTTCGTACGAAACCTAAAACGTATTGGAGTCGTTTAATGATTAAATTCCTAATACTAATGGATAAATTAATTAATAAGAGTTCTAATAAGATTCTAGGTAATTAATTCGTATCCTAGTACGATTCGATCACTTTTTCCATAGCCTATAAATATGAGATTAATGCTCACAATTCTTAACGAGTTTTAAGTATTCTAAAAGTGAGAATTTTGAGCAAAAAATTCAGTCATCTACTTTGCCCATATAGCCGAAAATAATAGTACCTTAAGGGCGATTCTAGTTAGTCAATCTTAAGGCGGATCCGGACGTGTTGTGGACTTTCTACGGAGGGACGACATTTGGAGTCCTAAAGACTTGTTCTTGTTCGGTTCGGGCGCAGCAAGGGAGGGCACGCTACAAAGAGTATGCATCCTAATTATGCTAATTGTTATGTGGCAATTAATTTGGAATCCCGGCTTTTATGGTTTTTCAGCATGATTTATATTCAATTATATGTATCATAACCTAACAGTGGTATCACGAGCCTCTACTTTATTCCATAATAATTTCTTAACATGGTTAAATTTTATAAGTTTGCAAAGAATTAAAGGGGTGATTAATTTTCGTAATTGTAATTAATTGCAAATTTGCGTTTATTTAATTATATGTACGCAATTTTTCGGCAGTTTCTTCGTTACTCAACGAAATCGAGTGATATTTGTGTCAATTCCGCATGTAAAAGGCATTTTAAAATTTTGAAAAAAGTAAAAAAACTCGGCCGAACCCAGAATTCCCAAATTCGAAGCTTAACTATGACTTTTCGAAGGTTTTAGTTTTTCGAATGCAAAGTTTGTAATTTTAAGATGTTAAATTTAAATATTTGCGATTCTTGTTGTTAAATCATAAATTTTTGATTGACCTACTGTATATGTTTAACAATTATGAATGCCTAAGCTTGTTAAATATACAACCTAATTTGTAATTGTAGTTAATTTGTTGAAATTCGAATAATTTAGAATTGATTTGATTTTCATAATTAATTAACAATTTAATTAGGTACCTATGATTAAAACCACCATAAAAATTGTTATTTTATGATAAATTTTAAAATTTTTATGACCTAGATTTGAATCCATGATAATCGGAAATTAATTGATTAATAAATTTTCGATTTTTCGCCCTAAAATTATGAAATTAATATGATTTATTATTTTTGATTAATTTTGAATTAAAAAGTTTTAATTTTTATAAAATTGCTCATAAAATCTTGCACGCACAAAGCAATGGATGCTACGTGTTACCCTTAAGGGGTGTTGTATAGTGCGGGCATGCGACGACGAGCAAGGGAGCTCGTCGCCAATGCGGTACAATGCAGCGAGCAAGGACCATGGCACACAAGCACAAGGCAGCACGCTGCCTTATGTCGAGTGTTGTGTGCAGCGTGGGCGAGTGGGCGAAGGGCAAGGCAGTGCAGCGAGCAAGGCAAGCACCCGTGGGCAGCGATGGATGTTGCGCCACAACGTGCGTTGCCTCGCCAAGCAAGCACGCCAAGGCAGCGCCAAGGCAACGACGTGAACGGCAGCGTGCCAATGCGATGGGCGAGTGGGATGCGCGCAAGCGTGGCTCGCTGGGCCTGCTGCATTGGTGCGTTGGTGTTTGGGCTTTGTCTTGACACAATTGGTTCGTTTTAATTTTAATTTTGAATTTTCAGTTCAAAAACGATTTTAATTAATTTTAAAATTCATAATTTAAATTGTTTTCTCGGAATTTAATTTTGAATAATCTAATTATTATAAATTCTAATTTATACTAATTATTTTACTAAAATTAAAACCTTTAATTAATTTAAATTTATTCAATTAATTCAACTGAAAATAAGTTAAAAGGATTCAATTATAAATTTATATGAGCTTTAAATTTTAATTAAATTTGTATGTTTCCGGTTAGACTAGGAAATACATTTTTATGTTTACAATTAGTAAAGCATGTAAATTTATTGGTTTAAGTGGGAGCGTTTTAGTCATAAACTCTTGATTAGGTCTACATTCGTTTAAGGTTAAAACAACTTGATTAGAATTAATAAGGATTGAATAATTGGTAGATTATTGGAAGCCTTGATTAATTGCTGCAAATATTTATGTGATGCATAACATGTTCTACTATCCAGCTATGTGGGCCATTCGTGATAATGAATGGGTGAATGGTATATATTGTATATGTACTGTTTTGCAGGTTATTGAAAAGTGACTAGTATGGCCCAAATAGGATAGAAAATATGGTCTGCGTACCATTAATTTGAATGTAATATTGGTATAAAGTACCAAAATTTATTGCTTTTAAATATGGTCTGCGTACCATCAAATAGTTGTAATTAGTTTAATTATAGCTCATCCTATTTGAAGAAAATGGCGCCTCCCATGGAGAATTCAAGACGAAGTTTCCAATCCATTGTCAAGACGGACTTTGAAGTTGAAGCTTCAAGATGAAGTCGGGCCATACTAGATCACATTTATATCTTATGCATGTTTTCAGTTATTTTTTGCTTTAAATATGTCTTAATTATGCATGAGATTATGGCTTGATTATGTTGCATGATTAAGGATTTTAGTTCACTTAAAATCTAACCAACATAGTAAGAGCCTTAAGTTCCAAACATAAAAATTGAGTTAAAAGGTGCCATGCCAAAATAACACTTACTTAGTTAACCTTTACATCAATCATAGTAATAGTTTTCCGCCATAGCGAGGTGTCACTTGTTGATTCTAAAGGGGTAAGGTACACAAATAATTGTGAGTACATGTTAGTTTTGGTGAAACTCAACGATATAAGAAAGGAGTCCTTTTATGTCGTGGCAAATGCGATAGGTTTACCTAATAAGTTCTTAGACGTACCTATCAACCAAGAGTAGTTTCTAGACTATTAGCAAAGGCTTTTCTTACCTAAAATATTTTAGAATTGAGTCTAAATACATATTGTGCTTAGTTCTTCAATGATTTAAGGATCTTGGAATCATTTTATTCACACCTGCCGGAACACATAACTTGAATAAAATGCTTAATAAATGATAAATTATGCGTGTATGCTAGAATTTAAAGTTTATTAAAAGAAACTGTGAATGCTTATTTATTTGTTTATTCCTTTTCAATTGTAGTTTTAACTATGGCAAACAACAATTCATTCAACATCCGATCAATTCTCGAAAAGGAGAAGTTGAACGGGAAAAACTTCCTTGACTGGCAAAGGAACTTGCAAATAGTTCTTATTCATGAAGAAAAGGAGTATGTCCTGGAAGAGGCGATGCCCGAAGCCGCAGGCGACGGGGTCACTCAGGCAGCCCTCAATCGTTGGATTGATGCCAACAAGGATGTGAAATGTCTAATGCTTGCAACCATGAGTGCAGATCTACAGAAAACGTTCATCAACTCAGATGCTTTCACGATCATCAGTGAGTTAAAGAACATGTTCCAAGATCTTGCTCGAGTCGAAAGATTCGAAACTCATAGGAAAATTCTTGAGACTAAGCTTAAGAAAGGCGAGCTCGTAAGTCCACATGTTCTCAAAATGATTGGACTCATTGAGAATATGAGTCTGCTGGATCAGCAATTCTCTCAGGAAATTACTGTAGACACCGTCCTCCATTCTCTTCATAGCGGGTATGATCAGTTCAAGCTGAACTACAGTATGAATAGTCTGGACAAAACGCTCACTGAGCTTCACGGTATGCTGAAGACCGCTGAAAAGACGCTCAAAAGTGATAAGCAAGATGTGCTTATGGTGCGTGGGAGAAAGTTCAAGAAATCTGGCAAGAAGAGGAATGCTAAGAAAGGTGGCAACAAGGCCAGCCAGACTAAGCAACATGGCGGCACCAAATCTGAAAAGAAGAAGGTGAGTCAACCCACTTCTGAATCTGAATGCTTCTACTGCAAGAAGAAGGGGCCTTGGAAGAGAGATTGCGTGAAGCTTAAGGAAGATCAGAAGAACGGAACAGTCATTCAATCTTCAGGTACTTTCGTTATAGACGGTGTACTTGCTATTTTAACTTCTTGGGTATTAGATACAGGTTGTGGCTCACACTTATGTTCCAATTCGCAGGGACTAAGAAGAAGTAGAAGGTTAAGCAAGGGTGAAGTCGACCTACGAGTGGGAAATGGAGCACGGATTGTTGCATTAGCTGTAGGAACTTATTATTTGTCGTTGCCCTCTAGGATAGTTTTGGAACTGGAAGACTGTTTCCATGTTCCAAGTCTTACTAAAAACCATCATTTCTGTTTCTTCCTTAGATGCTAAGGGATTTTCCTTTTCAATAAAAGACAATAGTTGTTTGTTTTATTTTAAAGAGATGTTTTATGGATCTGCTAGATTAGTCAATGGACTTTATTTATTAGATCGCGACAAACAAGTTTATGACATAAATACCAAAAAGGCCAAAAAGGATAATTCAGATCTCACCTATCTGTGGCATTGTCAATCAGGCCTTATTAACTTGAAACGCATAGAAAGACTTCAAAAGGAAGGAATTCTAGAACCATTTGACTTAGAGGATTATGGTAAGTGCGAATCATGTTCACTTGGCAAAATGACAAAGCAACCTTTCTCTAAAGTTGGAGAAAGAGGAAATGAACTATTGGGTTTAATCCATACAGATGTATGTGGAGCAATGAGTACAAGTACTAGAGGTGGTTTCAGCCACTTTATCACTTTCACTGATGACTTCAGTAGATATGGTTATGTCTACCTAATGAAGCATAAATTCAAGGAATTTCAGAGTAAAGTAGAGAATCAATTAGGCAAGAAGATTAAAGCACTGCTGTCTGACAGAGGCGGTGAATATTTGAGCTATGAATTTGATGACCATCTGAAAGAATGTGGAATTCTATCAGAATTGACTCCTCCTGGAACACCTCAATGGAACGGTGTGTCGGAACGGAGGAATAGAACCTTGCTAGACATGGTTAGATTAATGATGGGTCAGGCCGAACTTCCAATAGAATTTTGGGGAAATGCACTAAATACAGCTGCACTCACTATAAATAGAGCTCCGTCTAAAGCTGTTGAAAAGACTCCATATACGTTATGGTTTGGAAAGCCTCCAAAAGTGTATTTTCTTAAGATTTGGGGATGTGAAGTATACGTCAAACGATTAACTTCAGACAAACTTCATCCAAAATCTGACAAATGCATGTATCCTTGTGGGCTATCTAAAGGAAAGAAAGGGATATTTCTTCTAAAATACATCTGAGAACAAGGTGTTTGTTGCTCGAGATGGTATCTTTTTGGAAAGAGATCACATTTCCAAAATGACAAGTGGGAGAAAAGTAGACCTCGAAGAAATTCGAGTCGAACAACAAACTCTAGAGAATTCTCAAGATGACATTCAAGATCAAACTCAGAGATCTTTAGAAGTATCTTGTGAAAATCAAGGACCATCTAGAAATGTAACCCCGCGTAGATCGCAGAGATATAGATCTCAACCGGAAAGGTACTTAGGTATTTTGACGAACGAGAGCTATGAAGTTCTATTACTTGAAAATGATGAACCTGCGACTTACAAACAAGCTATGACGAGCCCTAGCTCCAAGCAATGGCAAGAAGCCATGCAATCTGAATTAGACTCCATGTCTGAAAACCAAGTTTGGGATTTGGTCGATTTGCCAGATGGCTACCAAGCCATAGGAAGCAAATGGGATTCAAACTGAAAAAGGACAAGGATGGGAAACTTGAAGTTTTCAAAGCTAGATTGGTTGCTAAAGGTTACAGGCAAGTCCACGGTGTGGATTACGATGAAACCTTTTCACCAGTTGCAATGCTAAAGTCTATTCGGATAATGTTAGCAATCCCTTCATAATACGATTACGAAATATGGCAGATGGATGTCAAAACCGCTTTCTTAAACGACATTTTAACAGAAACTGTGTTTATGACACAGCCTGAGGGTTTTGAGGATCCAAAGAATGCTAAAAAGGTATGCAAGCTTAAGAAATCAATCTACGGATTGAAGCAAGCATCAAGGAGCTGGAATATACGTTTTGATGAAGCAGTCAGTGACTTTGGTTTTATCAAGAACGCAGACGAATCTTGTGTATACAAGAAGTTCAGTGGGAGCAAAATTGCTTTTCTAGTATTATATATCGACGACATATTACTTATCGGAAATGACATTCCTATGTTGAACTCTGTCAAGATTTTGCTTGGGAAATGTTTTTCGATGAAGGATCTAGGAGAAGAAGAGTACATACTGGGCATCAAGATTTACAGAGATAGATCTAAAAGGATGATTGGACTCAGTCAAAGCACTTATATCAATAAGGCGCTTGAAAGGTTCAATACGGCAGACTCCAAGTGAGGCTACCTACCCATGTCTCATGGAATGACTCTAAGCAAGACTCAGTGCCCAAAAACACTTGATGAGCGTAGATGAATGAGTGGGATTCCATATGCATCATTGATTGGTTCAATAATGTATGCTATGATATGTACACGCCTGGATGTTGCGTATGCACTCAGTGCTACGAGCAGATACCAGTCAGACCCAGGAGAGGCACATTGGACTACTGCCAAGAACATTCTAAAGTACCTAAAAAGGCACAAAGATGACTTCCTGGTCTATGGTGGAGATGATGAATTAATTGTTAAAGGCTATACGGACGCAAGTTTCCAAACTGACAAAGATGATTTCAGATCACAGTCTGGGTTTGTCTTCTGCCTCAATGGAGGAGCAGTAAGCTGGAAAAGTGCTAAGCAAAGCACCATTGCGGAAAGGAAGCTATATGGCTAAGGAAGTTCATAGGTGAACTTGGTGTAGTCCCCTCCATTAAAGGACCAATAGCTCTGTATTGTGATAATAATGGAGCTATTGCACAAGCAAAGGAGCCTAGACACCACCAGAGAGTCAAGCATGTACTTCGTAGATTTCACCTACTAAGAAAGTTCGTTGAAAGAAAAGAAGTCGAGATAAGCAAGATTGGAACTGATGGCAACATCTCAGATCCATTGACTAAACCTCTGCCGCAAGCGAAGCACAACTCGCACACTGCAGCTATGGGAATCAAGCATGTTGGAGAATGGCTTTGATCTCATTATTTAATGTTTTAAAGTTTTAGAGTTTAATACTTGTAAAACATTATTGGTTAATCATTCACATTAATGAATAGAATTCATTTTTCCATTTAATTTGTGGTTTATTAAATGATGAGTCCCTTCAATTTGACGATATATTCAAGATAGACTGTCTGGACCAGTCCTATGACTAAGAAATGTCTATCAAGTGAACTTGAATGTCAAAAGTTGAAAATGGTCCCTAGTCGGAGTTTTCTATAAAGATGGACGCGCAGAAAACGTTAGACGACTAGAATGCAAGATGACTAGTAGTTATGTTTCTTGAACTATGTGGACAAGGAAATGTCGCAATCATTTACATAGATACTTACTTTGGGAAGACTAGTATCGGACAGACCTATGAAACTTTACTGTAAGAGATGAAAATATGTCATAAGTAAATTTCATTAAAATTGTTAGACACTAATCCTCAATACCTGAGTGATTTTAGATTACTTGTTTGAGAACTGCTTACTTTGACGTTGTCAACCGTCACACCGTAAAAGGAGGCTATAAAGGCAACGCTCGGGTAATCACCTATCAACCGAAGTCTAATCTCAAGATCGTAAGATTGGGATTGTCCTCCCATAAATCGGGATGAGATGCTAAAAGTTGTACAAGGCCACTCGGAGAGCTAGAAACTATAAAATGCATGGTCGTGCTCAGATGAATCATAGGCTATGATTATCTGTTTATTTGATCTGTTGAACTCTGAAACCGAGAAACACCTCTGGTCATAATAAGGATGACAACTCTTACCTTATGTTCAAGAGCAAGCATCAAGTGACAAAGGAATTAGGAAATGCACACTTGTCCCTAAGGACAAGTGGGAGACTGAAGGAAATAATGCCCTTGGTCCAAGTATACATTTAATGGTAAGTCTAATAAATGCGGTTCAGTGTTAATTATACAAGTTAATAATTCAGTGAGATCAAGTGAACTGTATGCCTAGCTAGAGGCCGCTTCAGTTCAAGTGGATTAATGATATTAATCCACAGCTTACTCTTGACTAAACCCGTAGGGTCACACAAATAGTACGTAACCGGATCAAGTATTTAATGGCATTAAATACTCCATCTATGAATATTCGGAATCGACGGATCTTGGTTTCAGTGGGAGCTGAGATCGTCAAAGGCAAATAAATGAATACTCCGGAAACGATGATATTGCCGGAAACGAAAATATAGATCGTATCGGAAATATAAATATTATCCAAATTGTAGATGTTGCCCGAAACGGAAACATGGTACGTATCGGAAAATATTATCGGAAATGGAAATATTGCCGGAATCTGAAATATTGCCGAAAACGGAAATATTGTCGGAATCGGAAATATTATCGGAATCGGAAAATAATTCCGGAAACGGAAATATTAAATATTTGTTCGAAACGGAAATTAATTCCGGAATCGGAAATATTAAATATTGTTCGTATCGGAAATGAATTCCGGAATCGGGAAATTAATCGGAAGCGCGTCGTACGAATTAGAGTCAGACGAGCTTGCTAGACGAAGGCCGAGCACAAAGCCAGGCCCGCGTCCAGCAAGCCCGCGCACCACACAAATGAAGGAAATATATCCTTCAACCAAGGGTCCAAGGTGCATTAAGTCTAATACCAAGGTTCAGATTAATTGCGAACAATTAATTCAGTGAGATCAAGTGATCGGAACAGCTAGCTGGAGCAATATGCTTCCGATCAGTGAGTTCTAATGAATATTAAGCTCACAACTTACTCTTGACTGAACCTACAAGGTCACACCAATGGCATGTAACAGATCACCGGATTAAATGAATCGGAAATTCATTTAATAGCTTTTCGGGAAATTAGTTCGGAAAACATAATTATACGATTTATACGATTTAACATTGGATCGTGAAATCGTATATCGTGATTGCGTATATTCGTAAGCTAGGCGAAACGAATAATCTTATCGTACGACAATGGATCGTCAAGTACGAAACGATAAATAAATTATCGGATGATAATTAAATGAAGCAAACACGGAAGCAATCCCACGAGCAAAGCACAAGGAGCAAGGGCCCATGGCCTTGCTGCCTCGGCTATGCCCGCGCACAAGGAAGCCACAGCAGCAACAGCAACGTCGGCCCAAGCCCAAGCGCTGCAGTGCTGTGCGCTTATGCGTGTCAGCGTGCTTTTGGGCCTTCCTGGCCGGTTGAGCCTTGTGCTTGGCCGGTTGGCTTGGCTTACTAGTTAGGTTATTATAATAACCTAATCTACATGTTTTCCTTAACCTAATGCAAAAATCAGATTCTAACCTAAGGCAAGAGAAACCCTAAACTCTGTGCCTCCATTAGAATTGTTCTTCCCAAAAGCACAAACTCTTGAATGATTGTCTAAGCTACGGTTGTCAAGACAGATCTGAGCATGTCGGTGAACCAAGTAGAGAAACGACAAGTGGAGTTCTTTGTTCGTGTTCGTTGAGAGATTACTCGGGAAAACACGCTTTGAATGTAAGTTTGCTTAATCTGTGCTTTATACATGCTTCCTGGCTTTGGGGATTGTTTCCGCACATGTTATTATGTTTAACTGTATTCCCCTACAGTAGTATCATGAGCCTTATGTATTCAAAGCATGTTTTAGCATGATTTATTTGTTTTTGCATCTGTCGAAATTTTAGAATTTTTTGTTGAATTTTCGGAATTTTTATGGATTATTGGATGAATTGCGTAATAATCTGTTCCGAAATCAAAAAGATTCTTTTTTTCGATTTTTAAAACCCTAATCTGATTGAAAACGATTTTCTAAGATCAATTAATGGGAACGGAATTGCAAAAACAGGCCTCGAAGTGTCATTTTTTGGGCGTTTTTGTTAATTTTTTAATAAAATTAAAAGTGTCAGACAGTAATTCAATTAAAAGGTCGACCTAAACTACTCGGAATTACTTGAAGTTTTGACACAGTGTTGCTGGATATATTCTTGATCTATGGTAAAACTTTCAAATTTTTCCGATAAGTATAAACCCTAATTTTTCCTTTCCCCAATTCGTAGAATTTGGAACCCTAATTGAATTTTAATTAATTTTGGTTTAATAATTCGGTTAATTGGGAAAGGGGATATAATTTCATGGGCCAGTGGCTAATTTTAAAAATTATTGGATTAAAATTTTGAATGGTTTCGTTAATTTTAATCGCACTTAAACCTAATTATTAAAATCTGAAATTTAAATGTTAATGAACGATTTAAAGTTTTGGATTTTATTATTTAAAAGTTCAAATTTTAATGTTCATTCATTCGTTCTTAAAAATTTGAATAATGTTAGCCTTTGATTTAATATTTTACGAAATTGGATTGTCGTTGAAGTTTATTAAATCGTTAAAAATCGTTGTTTTTCGAAAACAAAAATCGTAACTTTTTCAAAAATAATATTAATGCAAGTTCGTGCGAGCTACCATGCGCGACCGAGTGGCAGCGACGCGGGCAGCAGCATGCACGCTGCGTGTCGCGCGCGCTGGGCGAGAGGTAAGGGGCATGTGCTGCACGCAAAGCAAGGCGCAAGGCCTTGCGATGGTGCAGCGATGCGCTGCGACGAGTCGAGCAAGGCACGCAGGGGCAGCACTAGCGATGCTGCGGGTACGTGTGTACTGGCTGCGATGGCTGCGGGCTATGCTCGTATGCCTTGTAGGCCATGGGATGGCTGCGATGGCTGCGATGGATGCGGGCTATGCTCGTGTGCCTCGTAGGCCACGCAATGCTAACAGGCTGGGCGCAAGCCTAGCCCAAGTAAGCACATGACATTTTTTTTGTTGGGCTTGACTTATTTAAATTAATTTGGGCTAACGGGATATATAATTTAATATTTTATTTGCTTGGGTCGGGCCGTGAGTTTTACTTTAATATTTCATAATTAATTATCCGGAATAATTATTGGTTTGAGTGGGAGCCACTAAATGAAATTAAAATGAAATAATTATTTTTAATTATTTTCGTAGGTCGCATTATTTTAATTAAATTCAATTTTATTTAGAATAAAGTCTAATGATTAATAATTTGGAAATTGATTAATCTTTTAGGACGCGTTTATGTGAACGTGAATTTTAATTAATTCACGTAAATACTTGCATATTTATATGGGCCATTCGTTTTAGCGTACGAATGGATGAATGCATAGAATATATATATTTTATGTAATGCAGGTACTCCAAGTGACTAGTATGGCCATTTAGGATAGTTAAATACGGTGTGCGTACCTTTCTATCTTTGAATGTAAAGTTTTAAATATGGTCTGCGTATCATGGAAATTTTGATGTAATTTATTATTTTCACGAATTTCTAAGTTTAGAACTTTAAGTTAGCAATTGAACGAAGATTCAAGACGATGCCAAGCTAACAAGGAGGTGATAAAGATTGGATGCTTCAAGAAAAGATGTTTTGGGTCATACTAGATCACCATTTATTTATGCAATTTGATATATATGTATATTATGCGTGAATGTATGAATGTATGTATGCTTTGCATGAATAGGTTGTTTCATATGACTCGATTAGATTAAGTTCACTAAATAATCGAACCAACATAGAAACAACTAGGTCCTAAGTAATATTGAGTTTAAAATTGCCTTCCAAATCAAGCACTTACAAAAATCTAAGGATCTAAGGTAGTAGGTTTACGCTAAAGCGAGGTGCTATTTTAGTTGACTTAGGTGGTAAGGCGTCCTAAAGGAGCACGTTGATTGTGGTTTCAACTCAAACAACAATGGCATTATGTTGTGGCAATGGGATAAATTATGGTATTAATTTATTAACCAAGAGTAATTTGGAGATTACTAGCAATAGGTTTTGCTTACCTAAAATCTTAAACTACTTAAGACATGCTAAAGGTGCTTAAGGATTTAAGACTTTTGGGGTCTTGGAATCGTTTCATTCATTTTTGGACCATGTTTTTGCTTTTGCATGAATGAAATGTTTTAATAGCTTTGATGATTGCGTGAATGCTTTTATTTCAAGTTATTAAAGTATGATGAATGTTTTCTTTGCTAGTTCATTGTGTAGAATTGTAAATCTTCAACTCTATTGCGTTCGAATGATAGAACTGCGATATTTCCTCGATCGATTGGTAACAAATTTTGAGAGCGATTCTCAAAGAAAAGGAAATGAGAGCGTATCTTGAATGCTATTTTCTTATAGTGATCTTCATGGTTGTTTTCAAACTAAAATTTGAATGGTAGACCAATTGGACCTCATATATTCAGAATACTGGGTAGTTTTGAAATAATGAAGTATTGAGTTAAAGACTCATGTATAACCAATGGTTAACAACCAATTTTCTTTTGATTCGAAAATGAACTAGACTCATTGGATGCGGTCATTCAAAGTGAATAAAAGAAAGGGACTTTTTACGCATAACAAAATAAGAAGATCAAGCAAAGAGTAAAATCTTTAGGACTATAAGAAAACGTGCTAGAAAGGATAGGAAAGGGGAACAAAAGAAATGAATTCAATAATTCAATTTCTACCTAAAAGTTTGTGTTAAAGAGAAACGACTTAGCAAATAAACTCCTATGGTATTAGATTACCGCTTGAGGTTCTAAACTCTTGTTAAGAACTCAAATTCCGGGAGCTAAGTCTGGTTATTGACCTACAAGTGCGTAATGAAGCAAAGTTGTGCTACATTAATTGTAGGGTCATCATGTTTGTTTTAAAGTCCTTCTAAAGGCTGGAACTTAATGGTATTATGTTCCATTAATCATCATAATCAATTTCTGTTTGGACAACGGAAAGACTCACATTCAAAGTAAACAAAAACATTCGTTGAGTGTTTATTTGAATGAAATGGTCAATTAAGGGTTGAGTCATATGATTGATTAATAAACAAACGAATCTCTTCACACTCAAACTTCAGAAGGTTCAAATCAAACATTTTGATTTGTGTTCCACATATCTTTGGCAATGTCATACGACCATATCAACAAGACAACATTCTAAGATTCCATGGCATGGATTTCTGAAAGTTGGTTAATTTAAGACACGTGGGTCTTGCTTGTTGAACATGACATAGAAATGGACTATTGTTAGAAGTTTCTAGACAATGAAGTTCATGGGCCAAAGATGGATTTTATGACCTACCTATTTCACAAGAATTTGAGAAAATATGGCTATATTTACTCAAAGTGAAATATGTGAAATACTTCAATGTAATTCACAAAAGGGTATAAAATCAACTTGGCAAGAATTTTGGAACATCTAGGCTGGGTCAGGGTGATGTTTGCATGAGCCAAGAAAGATTATCTAGATTGTTTATATGGCATTATGACAATCGAAGCTCCATAAGAATATGGTATGTCCAAATGGAGAAATCGGAATCTATTCGATTAACGATAATCATGACTATTTTCCTATATAGTTTCTAAATGATACTCTCAAGTGACTATCACACTAAACAAAGTTTTCAAAGCTAAGGATAAGATGTCATAAGGATTGAACTTCGGTTCAGTACATCTTTTCAGTACATATATATCTAGGGTTGTCGAACCCAGTGGGAGTTAGTGTTTACATCAAACAAACTCAAGAATAGATATATGTTTCTTTATGAGCGACTCATAGAAACAAAAGGTATTGATTCTACCACAAATCTGAGAACATATGGTTGTTGCTTAAGATAATGTCTTTTAGGAAACCATCATATTTCCAAAAAGGCAAGTGGGAGAAAAATGACCTCGAATGGACTTCGAGTCAAGCAACAAACAAATGTAGGATACTTAGGAGTCTTTGGAAAAGCTCCTTACTTAGAAGCCTTTGGAAGAGCTTCAGGAAGACTTTAGAAGTGCTTCAAGAGAATCCTAATACTCAAAGGACTTGAGTAATGTCTTTATAGACACTAACGTTTGATGTTCAATACCTAGGTAAATCGTATAAGGAATAGAATTCAACCAAGATAGATACGTAGTTATCTTGAGGAATGAAAACTATGAAGACTTTGGAAAGTGCTTCAAGAACTTACGACTTACAGTTTAGCTACGACGAATTAAAAATTCCCAAGTATGGTTTGAGGCCATCAAAAACATAAGTATGGTTCGAGGCCATACAAAATGGTTTGAGGCCATTTCATCCAAAGTACATTCATCATAAAGAATCAAATCTATGATTTGGTTGATTTTCATAAAGGGTTCACTCCCATTAGTTGCAAACATGTTTTCTAAACGTAGAACGTTGATTTGCATAAAGGGTTCACTCCCATTGGTTGCAAACATGTTTTCTAAACATAGAGCGTTGATTTGCATAAAGGGTTTACTCCCATTGGTTGCAAACATGTTTTCAAAACATACAGAGATGATATTGTATACTCATACAAAAGAGATGCTAGATTGGTGGTTAAAGATTGTAAACAACTTCACGGCGTTGATAATGTTGAAATCTTTTTCACCAAGTCGGAATGCTTGAACTATTTTGGATAAATCTAGCAATCATTGCATATGGCAATATGGCAATTGGAAAACGAAACACCTTCCTCAATTGGACTTGTAGAAAGGAATTGTGTACATCACACAATGTAAAAGTTTTGGATGCTAGATAAAAGAGCAAGCTTAAGAAATCTATTCGTAGATTAAAGCATGCAAGTGGGAATTGGACCATATTTTTCTAAAAGGCTATTGAGCAATCATAGCTTTATGAAAATATGGATCATCTTATAGATGAGGAGTTTAGTGGGAGCTAAGTCATGTTTATTGGTTCTATATATATGAGATACATATCTCTGTATTGAAAATGACATTCAAATTCTAAATGGTTAGATTTGAAAGTATTTGTCAATATTAGAACCATGGCGAAACTTAGAACATACTGGGTTAAAGATCTATTGGATAGGATCTAAAGCGTTGTTTGGATTCTGTAAAAGTAATTACTAAATCAAACACAATGGAGAGACTCAAAAGAGACTCTCAACCCATATGAGTAAGTCTAAGTTATGAATTCTTTAACTAAGTATAAAGCTAGGCTGTTATCACTAGAGTTAAGCATGAAGAACCTTGAAGAGGTGCCTTCACCTTATATCACATGGCAATGCCAAAATTTTAGCAAGATTCAGTGTCTCTTGAAACAGAATGAAGCTAAAAGTTACATGGATGGATTTTAAAATGCGAATGGTTTTTGTATTACAATCAATCATGTATAATGTGATATATAGATCGCCAAGATAACTCGTGAACATTGGATCGTGACGAGTTTATACCAATCTCCATTGATCTGGATCAAAAATCATTGGAACAGTATCAAGAACATCCAATACATTTGGATATGTAGGATAAGCACTTGATAAGAGGAAGTGAAGATAACTAAAGTTTTGATGCTACATGCATTTGCCTAAGAAAAAGTTGAATCTTGTTGTTAGGCAAACCACAAACAAACACGGGCAATTAGGCGTCGTGATTAAAAGGTGGTTACATAGGTTCTAAACCATATGTGATGCATGGGAAACTGAATCAATGATTAGTTTCCAAGTTCTCAGTTGAAAGATGTATCTCCCACATCTATGTGAACTGGTTGGAGCATTCCAAAAGGAAAGCATCATTTGAAATTCTACATAATTGAAATGAATTCATTGTTGCCTAAGAAGAAATAATAGGGAATTGTTTTTAGTGGGAGTTCTTCAATGAACTCAGGTTGATCACAAGTCTGCTACCTGGATGATTTTCTATTTTAGATATGATTATCATTCTAAACAGAAACGAAAGACTAGATCATTCTAGAAACATATTCAAAGATCTTTTCATCTTACATCGAAAGGCTTTCGATAGAAAAGATACTAAGGATAGCAAAGTATGATAAACTAAACCTCTGCATTGAATGATACACAACATTCATATGCAGATATGGAATCAAGTTTGAGTTCCATGAATGTTTTAAGTATTGGGTGAAAGGCCTATATCTGTAAAACATTAAATGCTTGATTTGGGTTAGAGGCCCACAAATTGGTAAGCATTTGGTTTAAACATTTATCATTTATGAAATCATATTTCATAGATCATTTAATCTTGGTTTAGTATTAAATGATAAGTCCATGTGATTCAAATCATTCAAATGGGATGTCTATTGAAGTCATTAAGGATCCCTAATCCAGGTCATTGAAAGGTGGACGACCAATGACTAATAAAGATTAGATTGCAAGTAGATTTCTTAGTTCTGTTTATTGAACTAGAGTGACTGGATGTCAGAATCTTTTGCATAGATACTTATTGGATCTTGTATCGGATTGACCATGAGAACACTTTAAGAGATTAAAGCCATGTCATAAGTAGTTCTCATTAATGGTGATTAGAACCATTCCTCAGAACATGAGCGATTATGTTTGCTCGTTTGAGAATTAGTTCGCTTTGATACTAGCTAAACGTCGCGCCGTAAAAGGAGGCTATAAAAGCAATTATTGGGCGTACTATGATTCAAAGTGAGTGTTCATAGATTGCAAGAATGAATTGTCCTCCTATCTTTGATAGGATATGGTGTTGTTGTGTAACAAGGCCTCTCGGAGAGTTAGATACTGTAAAATGCATGGCCGTGCTCAGAATGGTTAAGGCTTAACCTTCTGCAAAAGTTTAACAGTTGAGCTCTGTACGAGAAACACTTCTGGACCTAATAAGGATGGCTTGGATCTTACCTTATGTAAGTAAGTAACACTGAGTGACAAAGGAATGTGAATGCACACTTGTCTGAATGACAAGTGGAAGACTGAAGGAAATATGTCCTTCAACCAAGGTGCATTAAGTCTAATACCAAGGTTCAGATTAATTGTGAACAATTAATTCAGTGAGATCAAGTGATTGGAACAGCTAGCTGGAGCAATATGCTTCCGATCAGTGAGTTCTAATGAATATTAAGCTCACAGCTTACTCTTGACTGAACCTACAAGGTCACACCAATGGCATGTAACAGATCACCGGATTAAATGAATCAGAAATTCATTTAATAGCTTTTCGGGAAATTAGTTCGGAAAACATAATTATACGATTTAACATTGGATCGTGAAATCGTATATCATGATTGCGTATATTCGTAAGCTAGGCGAAACGAATAATCGTATCGTACGACAATGGATCGTCAAGTACGAAACGATAAATAAATTATCGGATGATAATTAAATGAAGCAAACACGGAAGCAAGCCCACGAGAAAAGCACAAAGAGCAAGGGCCCATGGTCTTGCTGCCTCGGCTATGCCCGCGCGCAAGGAAGCCATAGCAGCAGCAGCAACGTCGTGTTAGGTTATGATACATATGACAATTCATAAATCATGCGGAAACAACCATTTAGCCAGGAATACATATTATTTACACATAATCATATAGCATAATTTAGATGCATACTCTTTGTTGCGTGCCTTCCCTAGCTGCGCCCGAACCGAACAAGAACAAGTCTTTAGGACTCCAAGTGTCGTCCCTCCGTAGATAGTCCACAGCACGTCCGGATCCGCCTTAAGATTGACCAACTAGACTCGCCCTTAAGGTACTAGAATTTTCGGCACTCTTAGGTAAGAAATATGACTGAATTTTTCTCTCAAAACTCACTTTGAATACTTGAATTAATCTCTGAAAATATGTGACCCTAGGCACGTATTTATAGA
Source organism: Spinacia oleracea (assembly GCF_020520425.1). Classification (NCBI taxonomy): domain Eukaryota; kingdom Viridiplantae; phylum Streptophyta; class Magnoliopsida; order Caryophyllales; family Amaranthaceae; genus Spinacia; species Spinacia oleracea. The sequence continues at coordinate 110,504,765 of NC_079490.1, forward strand.
GTTATGGAAAGGGAATTGGAATCCTAGTAGGATACGAATTAATTAAACTTAGAATCCTATAAGAACTCTAATTAATTAATTTATCCTTTTAGGAATAGGAATTTAATCATATACTAATTCTAATAGTTTTAGGAATCGTGCATGAACACAAACTCACACACACACGCGGCAGCCACGATGGGCCGCCCATGCGTGTGCGTGCGAGCAGCAGCCCACGCAGCGAGGCCATGGCCTTGGCGCGCGCTGGGCCTGCCTTGCGGTGGGCCTGGGCGCTGCCTTGGCTGGGCGCGCGTTTGGCTTGCTGGGCGATGGCCCGACTTCGTGCTGGGCCTTCGTCCGGCAGGCCTCGTCCGATGCTAATTCGTACGATACGATTCCGATTAAATTCCCGGTTCCGGAATTCATTTCCGATACGAACAATATTTAATATTTCCGATTCCGGAATCAATTTCCGTTTCGAACAAATATTTAATATTTCCGTTTTCAGAATTATTTTCCGATTCCGATAATATTTCCGATTCTGACAATATTTCCGTTTCCGGCAATATTTCCGATTCTGGCAATATTTCCATTTCAGATAATATTTTCCGATACGTACCATGTTTCCGTTTCCGGCAACATCTACGACTTGGATAATATTTATATTTCCGATACGATCCATATTTCCGTTTCCGGCAATATCATCGTTTCCGGAGTATTCATTTCTTGCCTGTGACGATCTCAGCTCCCACTGAAACCAAGATCCGTCGATTCCGAATATCCATAGATGGAGTATCTAATGCCATTAAATACTTGATCCGTTTACGTACTATTTGTGTGACCCTACGGGTTCAGTCAAGAGTAAGCTGTGGATTAATATCATTAATTCCACTTGAACTGAAACGGCCTCTAGCTAGGCATTCAGTTCACTTGATCTCACTGAATTATTAACTTGTTAATTAATACTGAACCGCATTTATTAGACTTAACATAGAATGCATACTTGGACCAAGGGCATTATTTCCTTCAGTCTCCCACTTGTCCTTAGGGACAAGTGTGCATTTCCTAATTCCTTTGTCGCTCGATGCTTGCTCTTGAACATAAGGTAAGAGTTGTCATCCTTATTATGTCCAGAGGTGTTCCTCGGTTTCAGAGTTCAACTGATCAAATAAACAGATAATCATAGCCTATGATTCATCCGAGCACGGCCATGCATTTCACAGTTTCTAGCTCTCCGAGTGGCCTTGTACAACTTTTAAGCATCTCATCCCGATTTATGGGAGGACAATCCCAATCTTGCGATCTTGAGATTAGACTTCGTTTGATAGGTGATTACCTGAGCGTTGCCTTTATAGCCTCCTTTTACGGTGCGACGGTTGGTCAACGTCAAAGCAACCAGTTCTCAAACAAGTAATCTCAAATCACTCAGGTATTGAGGATTTAGTGTCTAATAATTTTAATGAAATTTACTTATGACAGATTTTCAACTCTTACAGTAAAGTTTCATAGGTCTTGTCCGATACTAGTCTTCACAAAGTAAGTATCTATGCAAATGATTATGACATTGCCATGTCCACATAGTTCAAGAAACAGAACTACTAGTCATCTTGCATTCTAATCGTCTAACGTTTTCTATGCGTCCAATTTTATAGAAAACTCCGACTAGGGACCATTTTCAACCTTTGACATTCAAGTTCACTTGATAGACATTTCTTAGTCACAGGACTGGTCCTGACAGTCTATCTTGAATATATCGTCAAATTGAAGGGACTCATCATTTAATAAACCACAAATTAAATGGAAAAATGAATTCTTTTCATTTATTGTGAATGATTAACCAATAATGTTTTACAAAGATTTAAACTCTAAAACTTTAAAACATTAAACAGAGACATCAAAGCCATTCTCCAATATGCTTGATTCCCATAGCTGCAGTGTGCGAGTTGTGCTTCGCCTGCGGCAGAGGTTTAGTCAATGGATCTGATATGTTGTCATCAGTTCCAATTTTGCTTATCTCGACTTCTTTTCTTTCAACGAACTCTCGTAGAAGGTGAAATCTACGAAGTACATGCTTGACTCTCTGGTGGTGTCTAGGCTCCTTTGCCTGTGTAATAGCTCCGTTATTATCACAATACAGGGCTATTGGTCCTTTAATGGAGGGGACTACACCAAGTTCACCTATGAACTTCCTTAGCCATATAGCTTCCTTTGCTGCTTCATGTGCAGCAATGTACTCCGCTTCAGTTGTAGAATCCGCAATGGTGCTTTGCTTAGCACTTTTCCAGCTTACTGCTCCTCCGTTGAGGCAGAAGACAAACCCAGACTGTGATCTGAAATCATCTTTGTCGGTTTGGAAACTTGCGTCCGTATAGCCTTTAACAATTAATTCATCATCTCCACCATAGACCAGGAAGTCATCTTTGTGCCTTTTCAGGTACTTCAGAATGTTCTTGGCAGCAGTCCAATGCGCCTCCCCTGGGTCTGACTGGTATCTGCTCGTAGCACTGAGTGCGTACGCAACATCCGGGCGTGTACATATCATAGCATACATTATTGAACCAATCAATGATGCATATGGAATCCCATTCATTCGTCTACGCTCATCAAGTGTTTTTGGGCACTGAGTCTTGCTTAGAGTCATTCCATGAGACATGGGTAGGTAGCCTCGCTTGTAGTCCGCCATCTTGAACCTATCAAGCACCTTATTGATATAAGTGCTTTGACTAAGTCCAATCATCCTTTTAGATCTATCTCTGTAAATCTTGATGCCCAATATGTACTGTGCTTCTCCTAGATCCTTCATCGAAAAACATTTCCCAAGCCAAATCTTCACAGAATTCAACATAGGAATGTCATTTCCGATAAGCAATATGTCGTCGACATATAATACTAGGAAAGCAATTTTGCTCCCACTGACCTTCTTGTATACACAAGATTCATCCGCGTTCTTGATGAAACCAAAGTCCTTGACTGCTTCATCAAAACGTATATTCCAGCTCCTGGATGCCTGCTTCAATCCGTAGATTGATTTCTTTAGCTTGCATACCTTTTTAGCATTCTTTGGATCCTCAAAACCTTCAGGCTGTGTCATAAACACAGTTTCTGTTAAAACGCCGTTTAAGAAAGCAGTTTTGACATCCATCTGCCATATTTCGTAATCGTAATATGCAGCGATTGCTAACATTATCCGAATAGACTTTAGCATTGCAACTGGTGAAAAGGTTTCATCGTAGTCCACACCGTGGACTTGCCTGTAACCTTTTGCAACCAATCTAGCTTTGAAAACTTCAAGTTTCCCATCCTTGTCCTTTTTCAGTTTGAAAACCCATTTGCTTCCAATGGCTTGGTAGCCATCTGGCAAATCGACCAAATCCCATACTTGGTTTTCAGACATGGAGTCCAATTCAGATTGCATGGCTTCTTGCCATTGCTTGGAGCTAGGGCTCGTCATAGCTTGTTTGTAAGTCGCAGGTTCATCACTTTCAAGTAATAGAACGTCATAGCTCACGTTCGTCAAAATACCTAAGTACCTTTCCGGTTGAGATCTATATCTTTGCGATCTACGCGGGGTAACATTTCTAGATTGACCATGATTCTCACCAGATTCTTCTAAAGATCTCTGAGTTTCATCCTGAATGTCATCTTGAGTATTCTCTAGAGTTTGTTGTTCGACTCGAATTTCTTCGAGGTCTACTTTTCTCCCACTTGTCATTTTGGAAATGTGATCTTTCTCTAAAAAGACACCATCTCGAGCAACAAACACCTTGTTCTCAGATGTATTGTAGAAGTAATACCCCTTTGTTTCCTTTGGATAGCCCACAAGGATACATTTGTCAGATTTTGGATGAAGTTTGTCTGAAATTAATCGTTTGACGTATACTTCACATCCCCAAATCTTAAGAAAAGACACATTTGGAGGCTTTCCAAACCATAATTCTTATGGAGTCTTTTCGACAGCTTTAGACGGAGCTCTATTTATAGTGAGTGCAGCTGTATTTAGTGCATGTCCCCAAAATTCTAATGGAAGTTCGGCCTGACACATCATTGACCTGACCATGTCTAGCAAGGTTCTGTTCCTCCGTTCCGACACACCGTTCCATTGTGGTGTTCCAGGAGGAGTCAATTCTGATAGAATACCACATTCTTTCAGATGGTCATCAAATTCATAGCTCAGATATTCACCACCTCTATCAGACCGCAGTGCCTTAATCTTCTTGCCTAATTGATTCTCTACTTCACTCTGAAATTCCTTGAATTTGTCAAAGGATTCGGACTTATGCTTCATTAGGTAGACATAACCATACCTACTGAAGTCATCAGTGAAAGTGATAAAGTAGCTGAAACCACCTCTAGCATTTGTACTCATTGGTCCACATACATCTGTATGGATTAAACCCAATAGTTCATTTGCTCTTTCTCCAACTTTAGAGAAAGGTTGCTTTGTCATTTTGCCAAGTAAACATGATTCGCATTTACCATAATCCTCTAAGTCAAATGGTTCTAGAATTCCTTCCTTTTGAAGTCTTTCTAAGCGTTTCAAGTTTATATGGCCTAATCGACAATGCCACAGATAGGTGAGATCTGAATCATCCTTTTTGGCCTTTTTGGTAATTATGTTATATACTTGTTTGTCGTGATCTAATAAATAAAGTCCATTGACTAATCTAGCAGATCCATAAAACATCTCTTTAAAATAAAACGAACAACTATTGTCTTTTATTAAAAAGGAAAATCCCTTAGCATCTAAGCAAGAAACTGAAATGATGTTTTTAGTAAGACTTGGAACATGGAAACAATCTTCCAGTTCCAAAACTAGCCCGGAGGGCAACGACAAATAGTAAGTTCCTACAGCTAATGCAGCAATCCGTGCTCCATTTCCCACTCGTAGGTCGACTTCACCCTTGCTTAACTTTCTACTTCTTCTTAGTCCCTGTGGATTGGAACATAAGTGTGAGCCACAACCTGTATCTAATACCCAAGAAGTTGAATTAGCAAGTATACAGTCTATAACGAAAATACCTGAAGATGGAACGACTGTTCCGTTCTTCTGATCTTCCTTTAGCTTCAAGCAATCTCTCTTCCAATGCCCCTTCTTCTTGCAGTAGAAGCATTCGGATTCAGAAGTGGGTTGACTGACCTTCCTCTTTACAGATTTGGCGCCAGTTTGCTTAGTTGGGCTGGCCTTGTTGCCACCTTTCTTAGCATTCCTCTTCTTTCCAGATTTCTTGAACTTGCCCTCACGCACCATAAGCACATCCTGCTTATCACTTTTGAGCGTCTTTTCAGCGGTCTTCAGCATACCGTGAAGCTCAGTGAGCGTTTTGTCCAGACTATTCATACTGTAGTTCAGTTTGAACTGATCATACCCGCTATGAAGAGAATGGAGGATGGTGTCTATAGCCATTTCCTGAGAAAATTGCTGATCCAGCCGACTCATATTCTCAATGAGTCCAATCATTTTGAGAACATGTGGACTTACGGGCTCGCCTTTCTTAAGCTTGGTCTCAAGAATTTGCCTATGAGTCTCGAATCTTTCGACTCGAGCCAGATCTTGGAACATGTTCTTCAACTCACTGATGATTGTGAAAGCATCTGAGTTGATGAACGTTTTCTGCAGATCCGCACTCATGGTGGCGAGCATTAGACATTTCACATCCTTGTTGGCATCAATCCAACGATTGAGGGCTGCCTGAGTGACCCCGTCGCCTGCGGCTTCGGGCATCGCCTCATCTAGGACATACTCCTTTTCTTCCTGCATAAGAACTATTTGCAAGTTCCTTTGCCAGTCAAGGAAGTTTTTCCCGTTCAACTTCTCCTTTTCGAGAATTGATCGAATGTTGAATGAATTGTTGTTTGCCATATTAAAAACTACAATTGAAAAGAATAAACAAATAAATAACCATTCACAGTTTCTCTTAATAAACTTAAATTCTAGCATACATGCATAATTCAATGTTTATTAAGCATTTTATTCAAGTTATGTGTTCCGGCAGGTGTGAATAAAATGATTCCAAGATCCTAAAATCATTGAAGAACTAAGCACAGTTTGTCGACTTAATCCTAGAACATCTTAGGTAAGCAAAAGCCTTTTGCTAATAGTCTAGAAACTATTCTTGGTTGATAGGTACGTCTAAGAACTTATTAGGTAAACCTATCGATTTTGCCACGACATAAAAGGACTCCTTACTTATATCGTTGAGTTTCACCAAAACTAACATGTACTCACAATTATTTGTGTACCTTGCCCCTTTAGGACCAATAAGTAACACCTCGCTGAGCGAAAACTATTACTAGATTGATGTAAAGGATATCCAAGCAAGTGTATATTTTGGCATGGCACCTTTTAACTCAATTTTTAAGTTTGGAACTTAAGGCTCTTACTATGTTGGTTAGATTTTAAGTGAACTAAAATCCTTAATCATGCAACATAATCAAGCTTTTGATCTCATGCATTTTAAGACATATTTAAAAGCAATAAATAACTTAAAACATGCATAAGATAAATGTGATCTAGTATGGCCCGACTTCATCTTGAAGCTTTGACTTCAAAGTCCGTCTTGAAAATCTCCGTGGGAGGCACCATTTTCTTCAAATAGGATAAGCTATAACTAATTACAACTATTTGATGGTACGCAGACCATATTTGAATTGAAAAATAACTTTGGTACTTTAGACCAATTACATTCAAATTAATGGTACGCAGACCATATTTTCTATCCTATTTGGGCCATACTAGTCACTTCATAACCTGCAAAACAGTACATATACAATATATACCATTCACCCATTCATTATCATGAATGGCCCACATAGCTGGTTAGTAAAACACATTATGCATCACGTAAACATTTGCAGCAATTAATCAAGAGCACTAATAATCTACCAATTATTCAGTCCTTATTAATTCTAATCAAGTTGTTTTAACCTTAAGGATTTGTAGACCTAATCAAGAGTTTTATGACTAAAAGGGCTCCCACTTAAACCAATAAATTCATATGCTTTACTAATTTTAAACATAAAAATGTATTTCAAGTCTAACCGGAAACATACAAATTTAATTAAAATTTAAAGCTCATATAAATTTATAATTGAATCCAAAAAGTTTAATTTAATTTCAGTCGTATTTAAATTAATTCATGATTTTAATTTTAGTAAAATAATTAGAATAAATAAAATTTATTATAATTACAATATTCAAAATTAAAATCCAAGAAAATAATTTAAATTATTAATTTTAAAATTAATTAAAATTACGTAAACTGAAAAATTTCAAATTAAACATTCAAAACGATCTAATCGCAACGCAAACACCCTACGCATTGCACGCCCATGGGCCGCACGCACACAGCCATCGCTGGCCATGTGCGCGCAGCCTATGCGCTCGTCGCATAGCTGCTGCATCTTCCATCGCAAGCCATCGCACGCTATGGTGATCGCTGCGCGCGCGCCAGCGCTCGACACACGCGAGCCATCGCTCGCTGTGCGCGCTCGCCAGCGCTCGCTGCGCGCGAGCCATCGCTCGCTGTGCGTGCGAGCCATTGCTCGCTGTGCGCGCGAGCCATCGCTCGCTGTGCGCGCGAGCCATCGCTCGCTGTGCGCGCGAGCAATTGCGCGCGATCAATCGCTGGGCGCAGCGCTCGTGGCACGCGAGCTTGCGCTCGCTGCGCGCGAGGCTGCGCGCGCTTGCGCGAGGCAGTGCGCGTCGTGGCGCAGCTCGCTTGCTGCCCACACGCGACTGCCTTGGCTTGCCTTTCGCCCATGCCCATTTGTTCATAGCTCGTGGCCCACGACACAAGGCAGGGCTGCTGCCTTGTGCTCGTGCACCATGCCTTGCTCATTGCATTCGTGCCGCACGGGCGACGAGCTCCCTTGCTCGTCGTCGCATGCCTGCACTATACAACACCCCTTAAGGGTAACACGAAGCGTCCATTGCTTTGTGCGTGCAAGTTATATGAACGAATCGCTTAAAAATTAAAATTTATATTTAAAATTAATGACAAATTAATAAATAATATTAATTTCATAATTTTAGGGCGAAAAAATCGAAAATTTATTATCCAATTGATTTCCGATTATTATAGATTCAAGTCTAGGTCATAAAAATTTAAAATTTATCATAAATTTACAATTTTTATGGTGGTTTTTAATCATAGGTTTCTAATTAAATTATAATTAATTATGAAAATCAAATTAATTCTAAATTATTCTAATTTTCAACAAATTAATCATAATTACAAATTAGATTGCATAATTAACAAGGCTAGGCATTCAAACTTGTTAAACATATACAGTAGGTCAATCAAAAATTCAAGATTTATCAACAAGAATCGCAAATATTTAATTTAACATCTTAAATTTACGAAATTTTGCATTCGAAAAACTAAAACCTTCGAAAAGTCATAGTTAGGCTTCGAATTTGAGAATTCTGGGTTCGGCAGAAAAATACTAATTTTGTCAAAATTTTAGAATGCCTTTTACATGCGGAATTGACACAAAAATCACTCGATTTGGATGAGTAACGAAGAAACTGCCGAAAAACTGCGTACGTATAATTAAATAAACGCAATTTGCAATTAATTAACAATTACGAAAATTAATCACCCCTTTTAATTCTTGCAAATTTGTAATATTTAACCATGTTCATGCAATTTAGATTATGAAAATAATAAGGGGCTCGTGATACCATCTGTTAGGTTATGATACATATGACAATTCATAAATCATGCGGAAACAACCATTTAGCCAGGAATACATATTATTTACACATAATCATATAGCATAATTTAGATGCATACTCTTTGTTGCGTGCCTTCCCTAGCTGCGCCCGAACCGAACAAGAACAAGTCTTTAGGACTCCAAGTGTCGTCCCTCCGTAGATAGTCCACAGCACGTCCGGATCCGCCTTAAGATTGACCAACTAGAATCGCCCTTAAGGTACTAGAATTTTCGGCACTCTTAGGTAAGAAATATGACTGAATTTTTCTCTCAAAACTCACTTTGAATACTTGAATTAATCTCTGAAAATATGTGACCCTAGGCACGTATTTATAGAGTTATGGAAAGGGAATTGGAATCCTAGTAGGATACGAATTAATTAAACTTAGAATCCTATAAGAACTCTAATTAATTAATTTATCCTTTTAGGAATAGGAATTTAATCATATACTAATTCTAATAGTTTTAGGAATCGTGCATGAACACAAACTCACACACACACACGGCAGCCACGATGGGCCGCCCATGCGTGTGCGTGCGAGCAGCAGCCCACGCAGCGAGGCCATGGCCTTGGCGCGCGCTGGGCCTGCCTTGCGGTGGGCCTGGGCGCTGCCTTGGCTGGGCGCGCGTTTGGCTTGCTGGGCGATGGCCCGACTTCGTGCTGGGCCTTCGTCCGGCAGGCCTCGTCCGATGCTAATTCGTACGATACGATTCCGATTAAATTCCCGGTTCCGGAATTCATTTCCGATACGAACAATATTTAATATTTCCGATTCCGGAATCAATTTCCGTTTCGAACAAATATTTAATATTTCCGTTTCCGGAATTATTTTCCGATTCCGATAATATTTCCGATTCTGACAATATTTCCGTTTCCGGCAATATTTCCGATTCTGGCAATATTTCCATTTCCGATAACATTTTCCGATACATACCATGTTTCCGTTTCCGGCAACATCTACGACTTGGATAATATTTATATTTCCGATACGATCCATATTTCCGTTTCCGGCAATATCATCGTTTCCGGAGTATTCATTTCTTGCCTGTGACGATCTCAGCTCCCACTGAAACCAAGATCCGTCGATTCCGAATATCCATAGATGGAGTATCTAATGCCATTAAATACTTGATCCGTTTACGTACTATTTGTGTGACCCTACGGGTTCAGTCAAGAGTAAGCTGTGGATTAATATCATTAATTCCACTTGAACTGAAGCGGCCTCTAGCTAGGCATTCAGTTCACTTGATCTCACTGAATTATTAACTTGTTAATTAATACTGAACCGCATTTATTAGACTTAACATAGAATGCATACTTGGACCAAGGGCATTATTTCCTTCACGTCGGCCCAAGCCCAAGCGCTGCAGTGTTGTGCGCTTATGCGTGTCAGCGTGCTTTTGGGCCTTGCTGGCCGGTTAAGCCTTGTGCTTGGCCGGTTGGCTTGGTTTACTAGTTAGGTTATTATAATAACCTAATCTACATGTTTTCCTTAACCTAATGCAAAAATCATATTCTAACCTAAGGCAAGAGAAATTCTAAACTCTCTGTGCCTCCATTAGAATTGTTCTTCCCAAAAGCACAAACTCTTGAATGATTGTCTAAGCTACGGTTGTCAAGACGGATCTGAGCATGTCGGTGAACCAAGTAGAGGAACGACAAGTGGAGTTCTTTGTGCGTGTTCGTTGACAGATTACTCGGGAAAACACGCTTCGAATGTACGTTTGCTTAATCTGTGCTTTATACTTGCTTCCTGGCTTTGGGGATTGTTTCCACGCATGTTATTATGTTTAACTGTATTCCCCTACAACAAACAGCCAAGGCCACGCCAGGCCCAGCGCAATGCCAGGCCCAGCAGGCCGTGGCTGCGAGCATGGCTGCGAGCAGTGGGCTGCAAAGCTCGCGTGGGCTTCGTAGCTCGCGTGGGCTGAGTGGCTGCATGGGCTGTGCGCGGGCATGGCCTGCGCCTTGCGGGTCATGCTCGTGAAGTGTTTTTGCTTCCGTACGAAACCTAAAACGTATAGGATTCGTTTAATGATTAAATTCCTAATCCTAATGGATAAATTAATTAATAAGAGTTCTAATAAGATTCTAGTTAATTAATTCATATCCTAGTAGGATTCGATTACTTTTTCCATAGCTTATAAATATGAGATTAATGCTCACAATTTATAACGAGTTTTAAGTATTCTAAAAGTGAGAATTTTGAGCAAAAAATTCAGTCATCTACTTTGTCCATATAGCCGAAAATAATAGTACCTTAAGGGCGATTCTAGTTAGTCAATCTTAAGGCGGATCCGGACGTGCTGCGGACTTTCTACAGAGGGACGACGCTTGGAGTCCTAAAGAGTTGTTCTTGTTCGGTTCGGGCGCAGCAAGGGAGGGCACGCTACAAAGAGTATGCATCCTAATTATGCTAATTGTTATGTGGCAATTAATTTGGAATCCTGACTTTTATGGTTTTTCCGCATGATTTATATTCAATTATATGTATCATAACCTAACACGAGCCTGCCTACCTGTCAACTTGGCTGGGTGAGGAAGTGGATGGCTGCTGTGTTGTCCGTGCGGACGATGAACTTCGAGCCCAACAAGTAATGTCTCCATCCTCTCAAACAATGAACAATGGCTAGAAGTTCCTTCTCTTGTGCAGCATACTTTCTCTCAGCCCCATTCAGCTTTCGACTCCTGAAGGCAACTGGATGCCCTTCTTACAAGAGCACTCCCCCTAGAGAAAAATTGGATGCATCTGTTTCTACCACGAAGGGTTTGTTGATGTCGGGGAGAGCGAGTACTGGTTCCTTCATCACTGCTTCTTTCAACTTGCGAAATGCTACTTGATGGGTCTCTGCCCATTTCCAGGAGTTATCTTTTCGCAACAAGTCCGTGAGAGAGCTAGCTATCTCTGAGTACCCCCTTTATGAATCTTCGATAATAATTTGTTAGTCCCAGGTGAAGGAAATAATGCCCTTGGTCCAAGTATGCATTCTATGTTAAGTCTAATAAGTGCGGTTCAGTATTAATTAACAAGTTAATAATTCAGTGAGATCAAGTGAGCTGAATGCCTAGCTAGAGGCCGCTTCAGTTCAAGTGGAATTAATGATATTAATCCACAACTTACTCTTGACTGAACCCGTAGGGTCACACAAATAGTACGTAAACGGATCAAGTATTTAATGGCATTAAATACTCCATCTATGGATATTCGGAATCGACGGATCTTGGTTTCAGTGGGAGCTGAGATCGTCACAGGCAAGAAATGAATGCTCCGGAAACGATGATATTGCCGGAAACGAAAATATGGATCATATCGGAAATATAAATATTATCCAAGTCGTAGATGTTGCCGGAAACGAAAACATGGTACGTATCGGAAAATATTATCGGAAATGGAAATATAGCCGGAATCGAAAATATTGCCGGAAACGGAAACATTGTCAAAATCGGAAATATTGCCGGAATCGAAAAATAATTCCGGAAACGGAAATATTAAATATTTGTTCGAAACGGAAATTAATTCCGGAATCGGAAATATTAAATATTGTTCGTATCAGAAATGAATTCCGGAATCGGGAAATTAATCGGAAGCGTATCGTACGAATTAGCATCGGACGAGGCCTGCCAGACGAAGGCCCAGCACGAAGCCGGGCCATCACCCAGCAAGCCAGCGCGCCACAACGCACCAGCCAAGGCTGCGCCAGGCCCACCGCAAGGAAGGCCCAGCGCGCGCCAACGCTGCGGCAGCGTGTGGGCCTCGCAGCAATGGGCTGCGAGCTCGCGGGCTGCGCGCGCGCGCATGGCGCCCCTCGTGAGCTGCTGTGCGTGCGTGTGTGTTGGTGTGCTATACGAATCCTAAAGCTATCAGGTTTCGACTAATGATTAAATTCCTAAACCTAAAAGGATGAATTAATTAAATAAGAATTCTATTAGGATTCTAATTTAATTAATTCGTATCCTAATAGGATTACGATTCCCTTTCCATGCCTCTATAAATAAAGGCCTAGGGTCATTATTTTGTATAGAGATTTCAAGTATTCAAAGTGATTTTTGAGAGCAAAAATTCAGTCATACAATTGCCTATATGTGCCGAAAATTCTAAGTACCTTAAGGGCGATCCTAGTTGGTCAAGCTTAAGGCGGATCCGGACGTGCTGTGGACTATCTACGGAGGGACGACACTTGGAGTCCTAAAGACTTGTTCTTGTTCGGTTCGGGCGCATCTAGGGAAGGCACGCAACAAAGTGTATGCATCTAAACTATACTAAATGATTATGTGTAAATAATATTCTTTCCTGGCTTTATGGTTTTTCCGCATGATTTATGAATTGTCATATGTATCATAACCTAACACCAGGAACGACCGTAGTTCAGAGGCGTTCTTTGGGGCTTGCCAATCAGGTATAGCTTGAATTTTCTTTGGATCCATTCTAATACGGCCAGCTCCTACAAAGTGACCAAGGAAACTAATCTCTACCTGCGCGAACGCACACTTTTCTCGCTTCACAAACAAGTGATGTTCCCTCAGTTTCTCGAACACCTTTCTCAGATGATCAATGTGTTCTTCAAGTGTCTCGCTATAGATCACAATGTCGTCCAAGTAAACCACTACAAACTTGTCGAGGTATTCATGGAAGACTTGATTCATGAGTGTGCAGAACGTAGCTGGAGCATTAGTTAGCCCGAAGGGCATGACGAGCCATTCAAACGCTCTATATCTCGTAAAACATGTTTTCTTTGGTTCGTCGCCTTGGGCGATCCGAACTTGATGGTATCCCGATCTCAAGTCTAACTTGGTGAAGTGGACTGCATCCCCCAACTGGTCGAACAAGTCTGCCACTAGTGGAATTGGATAGTGGTTTCTCACAGTCACCTTGTTTAGCGCCCTATAATCGATGCACAAGCGGAGACTACCGTCTTGTTTCTTCTTGAAGAGTACCGGAGCACCGTAGGGATCCTTAGAAGGGCGGACAAATCCACCTTTCAATAAATCATCTAACTGTCTCCGCAGTTCAGCAAGCTCTGGGGGAGCCATTCAATACGGACCTCGTGCCGGAGGCTTGGCTCCGTGCACTAGCTCAATCTCGTGATCAATGGCCCTCCTCGCCTGGAGAACTTTCGGAAGTTCCTCTGGAAGGATATCAGCAAACTCTCTAAGTAGGTCCATGAGATCCGGTGGGGTATCTCCTTGTGTTTCATCGTCTTTCATCGACAGAGTGGCGAGGAATGTAGGCTCATTCATCTTAAGACCTTTCTTCAACTTCATAGCTGATACCCCTTTTGTTTCTTCATCTCTTTTCCTGAGGCACATGTCTTGAGAAGGCAGGGTTGCTGCCCTGCCACCAGTAAGGAACCCAGGTGTGGCATCGGGACGGCCTTGCTGGCACGGAGAAAGTCCATGCCCAACACCAGATTGAAGTCGTCCATAGTCGCCACTGTGAAGTTGAGATGTCCACTCCAGTCTCCCAGCTTGGTGGGAACATTCTTTGCAATGCCGTGAATGGGCCTCGCTGCCGAGTTGACAGTTTTCATTTTTTCCCCTTCACGCATCAACTTTAACCAGAGCCTTTTTGCTTCGCTTTCAGTAACGAAGTTGTGAGTGGCACCTCTATCTACTATAGCTCGGGCTCCCTTCCCATTCACCTGGGCTTCTACGTACATCAAGTCAGTACTTTGGGGTTTTTCTCCTTGGGATTCTTTTCCCATGGCATACATCATGTGGACGGCGCCCAGTTTTGAGGGTTCCTCTCCACCGTACTCTAACTCTTCTCTATCATCTTCTTGAGTCGGCTCTAAAGTGGTCATGGTGAACAACTTCTTCTGAAAACTATCAATTTCTCCTTTGTGCTTGCATTCAAACCATTTGTGTGGTCCACGACACAATATTCAAGTGAGGTTTTTGTTCCACGACGAAGATCCGGAATGATCTCCCCCTTTATTAGAAGAGGAGGAACCACCGTTTCTCCGTGAGTCTTCTCCCCCACTTCGGTACTTGTTCCCCACACTGTTGAAACTAGCTTGGGAGCCATTCCCTGAATTCTTAGGAGTGCTCGCCGTAGAGTTGTTGTTCCCCTTCTTCTGAACGGGTGCTTTATCGGACGAGTAATCCATCAATCTTTCTGCCGCCGCAATGGCCCCTAGTAATGTGTCGACTTTTGAACGCCAGATCTCACGCTGAGCCCACTCCTTCAATCCCTTAACGAAGTTGAACAACCGATCCTTCTCGGTCATGTCTTTAATGTCGAGTACACGCGGAGTACTCCTTCACGTACTCACGAATGGAGCCCTTATGTTGCAAGGTTGTTAGCTTCGTCCGAGCGATGAATTCAGTGTTTTTAGTATAAAATTGGGATATGAGCTCTGATTTGAACTCTTCCCATGTGTCTATCACCACCTTCTTGGCTTGGATGTCGGCATACTTACAACGCCACCAGAGTATAGCATCATCCGCCAAATACATTGTTGCAGTGTCCACCATCAGGTTGTCCTTCAATTGGCAAATCCTGAAGTATTGCTCCATGTCGAAGATGAAGTTGTCGACCTCTTTGGAGTCCCTCGCACCACAGAAGGTATGAGGCTAGGCGGCTTGATTCGGCTTGTACCGCCACCATCATTGTCTCTATTAGCACGCATCAGAGTAGCGCAATTGTCCTGTGAGTCATCAACCATTCCTTGTACATAGTTGAGATGCTCGCGCAATGAGTCTCTTTCAGCTTTTGGTTCTTCGACGTCGGCCTCAAGATCGTCTAACCGCTTATCTTGCCTGATGACGATCTCTTCGGTCTGGGTCCATGATTCAGACTTGCCCTCCAGCCAGGCTAGTCTTTCCAGTATTGCTTCCATCTTGAGGTGCTCCCTCAGGTCACTCGGGTCTAGGTTTGAGCCTTGGCTCTGATACCAACTGTCACGGTCCGGATGTTTTGGGCACCGGATCGTGCGGCGCGCTCCTACCTAGTGGGCGATAGGGGCGCAAGCCTTGTGCTGAACGAATTCAAAGGCCTCGTAAAGCACGAGCAAACAAAGTTTCTAAGAATGAGCGCTCTAGTCTTTTGGCGACAAGAAAGGGACGCGGGCGCCGATTGGGCACTTGTCTGCGCACAGCAGTCACAAGTGGGGCCGACGACGTGAGTGTATCTGTTTGTCGGACTTTGTTGAGGCAAGAAAGTTTAAAAACGAGCGACAGCAAAATATCTATAAAGGCATACAACAACGCTAGTGATTAAGCAAAAGCAACTTTTGGTGAGAGGTATTGAGTCATACCTCTCATAGAGGTTTATTTTGAATTAGCTAAAAACTGCCAGTGAACACTTAAATGACAGTAACATAATAATCTTATCTAAAGCCTAGAAACTTCAAAAAAAAAAGTCCTAGAAAGTTTGATAAGATCAATACAAGGAGAAATAAGAAAAAGTACAAGGCAAGGAAGGTTGGATTCTAACACAGCAGATACAGCAAAAAATTTGCGCCCTAGCTTGTCTCTTGGAAGATTTTACATGTTTCCCGATTCCCATTATTACGTACCTGAGAAACATCATTAGCATGGAAAGGTGCAACAACCTTAGTTGATTCCACGATGTTAGGTAATGGAGTCTGGACCACCGTGTTGGGCTCCCTTCCATCAGTACAAATAGTCTGCCCACCACCCATATATTGTTAAGGTCGGAATCACCAATTCTTTCATATCGGACATCTATCCACTTGGATAAATCTTATGGTAATACCTCTGCCGTAGAGGTTTATCAATCTCCAACAATACCTTGATGCGAATCTCCTCCTACCAACCTAGCGGATCAGAGTCACCATAGTCCAAAAATCCTCCAAAGTCTTCTCCGACATCATAGGCTACTACGCTAGGTCGCTAGCATTACTTTTAAGTAATAGCACTTGATCGTTAAAAGGTCCAATGGCATCCTGTAACCAACTTGATATTTGCGTCCTCGAATCTTCATCATCCACCCCTTCAAACTCTCCTCCTACAACTCTGCTCTCCTCCTCTGTATTCTGTAAGATGAAATTATTCCCATTCATCCAACAAAGCATCCGCCATAACTTCAAAATCGTTCACTGACTATTAACACAAGAAAGAGAACAAATGTTTCCCCAATACACGAATCACAACCTAGAACCCGAATTGAGGCTCAACAAACCCAAAAATGGGCACTTTTCGCACTTTCAAAACCCTACTATTACTACTTTGTAGTATCATGTGCATCATGTCCTCAGAAATACATTAAATAATTTGCGAAACAAGTACGTAGTACGTTTTTTTTAGTGACTTTGGTTGGTGTGTTCATTTTGGAGCATGCTTTGCTCCCCCTTTTTCTTTTTCTTTTTCTTTTTCTTTTTCTTTTTCTTTTTCTTTTTCTTTTTTCATTAAAAGAAAAAGCACTTTGCCTTGCAAAAAATGTAGCAACCTTATTAAATGATCTATATTAATTGTCTATTGTGAAAATTTCTTTAATAAAAGATCATATCAAAGATCATATAGCAACCTTATTCTCAATTCTCAATTCTCAAATGTGTTTTTCATGAAATTTTCTTACAGATCATTTCTATTAAGAGAAACACAAACTTGAAGACGGAATTGTATAACCATCATTTCTAACCATAATTATTTATTATACACAAACTAATTACAGTAACCGTCATTTATCATATCAACCAAACGGGTCATACGGGGAACGGTTCATCTATGGAGAATTACGGTTAAAAGACTACATGCGTGCAGTTGTTCCCCTGTAAACTTCCAATGCAGACATGTTCAATGAAAACATCATATTTTAGAGTCATGCAATTTATATTGCAATAAAAACCAAACAATTTACACGACGATCATCTAAATAATAAAAAATCTTTTTTAAAAAAAAATGAAAGTTTGTAGGATATGTTTATAACGAAAATACAATGTTGAGGTTGGTGGATGAATATGAATATGCTTAGCCTATAGTTTTTCGCCACATCACGTGATATCCACTGGCCCATCATAGTACAAAAAGTGCAAAAAGCCACCCTATCCAATTCAAATTCTGACTAACAACATGTGTGGTTAACATTGCATTGTTTTCCAATAAAACTTGGCATTTCTTGCTGCCAATAGCACTTCAAATTTGATCTTCCATTTTAAGTTAAAAGTACATCAAACCAAAATCATTCATTTGCAGGAAGAAGGGAGAAAGAGATGGAAGCTTACCAAGACGACCGAACTTATTCCACTGACGAAATCCAAGCTCTTTACCATTCCCAAAAAGAGTTCTTTGCTCCACAGTAACAAGCATGGCACTTCACCTTCCATCAAATGTAAGTATCTCCCTGGATCATCATTTTCCGAACTACGTATAAAATCTGCATCAGTTCTATATATCGTTTAGCAGCAGGCATATCAACAACTTTCTGCACTAAATTGTCTGTGATTTAAGGTTATGCACACATATATGAATGATATGATAGGATGCAAGAGTTTTCACAACTGACAAGTAATATTGCATTAATATTCTAACAGAATAGACAAACAATTCCACAAAAGTAAAGTAATGAAGTAGGATATACGGGATGTTTCAGGGTTTTTATTCAAGTTCCTGCCAAAATTATAACACCAGTACGACAGTACATGAAAGCATGAAGCTATCCATCCCCTCATCTACCACGATTATAAGGTGGACACCCTATAAGCCTCCTCCCACAAGTCGGTAACTTACCTAAGCTACCCCTCTTCCCCCAGTATCCTTAGTGACAAGCTGACAACTTAAACAGAGAAGAACTGAAGACCCTGAGTCCCAAAGTTTCACCTGGTCAGTCTGTTGCTATAAATAATTGAGCAGTACTTGATCATTGTCTGTGGTGTGAAAGCACAACAAGAACAAAAATAGCTAAATTTCTTTCACATATCTAATGTAGGTTGCCAATTGGGATCCTCGTCATCTAGAGATGAGGACATAAATCCCACCCTCAGTGGGGATTGGAGATCATTCAGAGCAAAGCTTGTTGCAGCAGAGAAAATATCGATGCCTGAAGATCTCACCACATCATCATCAGCATCAACTGAAGTTGATCCACCAAAGCTGACTGTAGGTGCGAATTGGGCTCACAAAATTCATGAGCCCGAGAAAGGTTGCCTACTCATAGCAACAGAGAAGCTTGACGGGGTACACATTTTCGAGAGGACGGTGGTCCTCATCATAGCAACTGGGCCTATAGGGCCAACTGGAATCATACTAAACCGCCCGTCACTGATGTCCATAAAGGAAACCAAATCGACAGTGTTGGATGCATCAGGCACATTCTTGGACAGACCCTTGTACTTTGGAGGTCCCTTAGAAGAGGGACTGTTCCTAGTTAATGGCCCAAAAGAGGAGGACGATGGTGTCGGTAAAAGTGGGGTGTTTGATGAGGTGATGAAAGGTTTGTATTATGGGACCAAGGAGAGTGTGGGATGTGCTGCTGAGATGGTGAAGAGAAATGTGATTGGGTTGGATGACATTAAGTTCTTTGATGGATATTGTGGGTGGGAAAAGGAGCAGTTGCAAGACGAAATTCGGGCCGGGTACTGGACTGTAGCTGCATGCAGTCCAGGTGTCATTGGGCTGGAAAATATGAACAGTGGAGGTATGTGGGAGGACATTCTCGGGCTAATGACTCAAAAAAAAGTATGGTAACTGCTGTAAAGCTTGACTATATTAATTATATAACTGATGCTCAGCAGGCTGCAGGATCTGCAATTCTGTTGATGTTGCTGGATCCAACGCATTTTAGTTCTAGTTTAAGTTCAACTTGGGAGAAAAAACTGATGTAAAAATGGTGTATTATATAATACAGTACTTACTAAATTAGCAACATGTCATGAAATGTTCAACAAGATCTGTGATTTATCAATTTTTATGGGAAGATAAATTCTCACTATCTCTACCACATCAACCATATTTCTCCCCTTATTCATACTATTTTCTAACTACTTAGACTCTATCTATCTAGTTTTTTTTTTACACATTTAGAGTGTGTTCTCTTTAACTTATAAGGTCTGAACTTATCTCAAACTTATCTGATCTTATAGGACCTTATTTAACTTATAGAACCTTATAAGACATTAGAGGACCTTATAGGAACTTGTAAGACCTTATATGATCTATTAGACTTATTTAAAGTTTATTAGATTATTACTAAACTTTTAACCATTAGAATATTGATAAAAATTATCCAAAATTTATCAAATCCAAATAGAGATTTGACCGATTTGTAAAAAATTATTTGTGATTAACTCTATAGTAAACCTCTTTATACTCTGTAATGGAACTTTATCACGGCCGAAAAACAATTATTTGATACTCCCTGCGAGTATCTCACAACTCGTAAGTATAGGAAAATAAAGTATTATTCGAGGGAAAGACCGGGCGGCCAAGGAATTAATTAAATCAAGTTCCACCAAAATTTGAATACTTTAGGGGAAGGAGTTCATACGTACTCTTAGGGATTGTCCATTGATTTGTGATGTACACGTAATTTTAAAAGTGTTCATTAACCTTTTCCCTTATACTCCCTCCGTCCCTTAATACTCGCACCGCTTTCCTTTTCGGGACGTCCCTTAATACTTGCACCACTTCTATAAATGGAAATCTTTACCAATATTATATTATTTCTCACACTTACCTACTACCCCACCTACACCCCTACTCCCACAAAAAATTATTTAAAAATCCACATCCCTCACTCACCACTCCCCACCCCTTACACATTTCCCACTAATTATATTAAAAAATACCCCACTATCAACTACCACCCATTAAATTAATAAGTCAATTCAAATGTCATAAACTCCGCACCGGTGCGAGTATTAAGGGACGGAGGGAGTAGTTATATAGATAATTAATAGTAACATATTAATTAATACTTAATTACATACCATTGATAATTATCAACTTCAATTAGTAATCACAAATTATTTTAATATAATAACATAAATATGATTATTTAATATAACAACGCAAATAATCATAATATTACATATTTTATTTAAGATCTTATTGGAACTTATACGACCTTATTAGGGTGTATTCTATTCACCTGATTTTTACTTATTTTTCCTAAACTTATCTTATCTGAACTTATTATAATTTATCAAAACTTATTTTAGTTATAAATTGTACTTGGGTCAACCCTTATTTTTCCTTATTTTTCCTTATCTTTTCTGAAATAAGTGGAAATAAGGTGAACCGAACAAAGCCTTAGAACTTATAGAGCCTTATTAGAACTTATAGGACCTTATTAGAACTTATAGAACTTTATTTAACTTATAGGAACTTTAGGAACTTATCTGAACTTATCCGAACTTATATTAAGATCTTATAAGTCGAAGAGAACAAGGCCTTAACCACCTTTTGACCCATCACCAAGTAGTTTTCTTAACCCCTCAAAAAAACGTAGTTTTCTTAACCCCTCAAAAAAACGTAGTTTTCTTAAAATGTATCTCAAAACCTAAGTGAAAGATAAGCTTCGGACAGAGGGAAGATACCATCTCAAAAGACAATCACTGTTCAGCAAAAAATATAAAGTGCTAGGTTTGATATAAATAAACATAAAACACAGAATGTTGTGCACAAATTGCTTAAAAAAAAGGCGGGAAAAAAAGAGAGTACAGGACAGAATGCTGAGAACAAATGTTAAGATCATGTACCTGTAATATATGAAAAATGCAAAACCTCGTTCATACACATTAAACCATGTTCAGGTTTAGTCAAAAGTACCTATGCTCTGGGTTAGAAGCCTTAGAACATATCAGGCGCTTCCCGCAGTGTAACTCATCATGATATTCTTCTAAGAAGCTTATACAAGCCGAAAACATTTCTTTCCTGCCAAAAGTATGGTATGAAGAATGACCGATGCAAGGGTGGTGAGAACTCTCTATCCAAGTAAGGCACTGCCGCAACAACCTGCTTATGTGTTCAACTTCAGCATAAAAAGAGAGAGCACTCAAAGATAAGATTTAAAGAGTGAAATACTAGAGCAGAATCCAACCTCCCATGTTGACAAGTCACTACCACGATAAGCAAACGGACGTTTCAAGTGAAGCTCAACAAGCAAGGTACAGGTTTCAAGATCCTGGAGCTGCACATTGACGGCAAGGGTAACTGAGAGTATGAGACATAAGATTTAACATTCACTCTTGGGGCATTCTCAGATTGGAGGAAATGAATTAAAGAACAATAAAAGATAAAATAAAAAGAATAGGTTGGCAGAGATGATGGTAGTTAAGAGAGGAAGAAGAGGAACTAGTACTCCTCGACTAAGGGTAATAATTCCCCACTCCCCGCCTTAAGACTAGTATATGACTCCCAAAAGGGCCAAAACGAGGGTTATAATTCCCAAATCCCTCCTCTTCCAACCCCACTATTTCATCCCAGCTACGGGGGGGGGGGGGGGGGGGGGGGGGGGGGGGGGGGGGGTGATTTTGAAGTTCATTACATATTGTTTGTCGGATGCTTTGTTTTTGTTATTAAAATAAGAAGGTGCTGCTGAGGTTCCACCGAGCGTTGCATTGAATGGGAAAGGAAGAAGACCCCGGAATCCATCATCAATCCAGCGCACTTGAGCTACATAGTCAGGGATAAAAAATGAAGAAGGAAATCTGTGCCATTCACTTCCAACACAGAGCGTAGAACCTGCAATGACAATAAATCGAAGTTAAAAGAGAAAATCTAAAAGATCGTAAGGTTCAAGTACCTTCCAAACCAAAAACAAACTGTGAGACCTAAAACATTCCTCAGAACTTCTACTTTAGTTTGTTCATTGTCCTACTTAACTAATAAATGCATACTTTCGAAATCAGCTTTCTCTATCCGCAATTCCCCACTACACTAACATGTTACTCCGTATTAGTTAATGGCTGTCAGTGTGTCTAAACATTTAGGATGAAGATAATATGTTTTAAGTCAATAGAGAAGTCAATGATTGCCCAACCAAAAATTAGAACTGTGCAATTTGGCAAAGCATAAGCCAACTTCTAGAGCTCACCATATCCAGCATCTTCATGATACTGCAAATGCTTATAGATCTCAAGAGGAGCTGAGTAGCCATGAGTCAAGGAGAAAGATCGTGAATGGGAGACGCATAATATAAAGCCAAGGATCAGTGGCCTGATAAATTTTGCTATCTGTTAAGCAAAACAGAACTTATATATTAGAGACCATCACAAACAATGGCAAACCCAATGCCGGGCGTTTATGAGGAATTGCCAAATTCTCACCAACACAAGCGCAGAATTATCATTAGGGTTGAACCTATCACGGAAAAAATCAGGCATACTTTCAATAAACGCTGATGCAGCTACACAAATTAGTGGATAGATTGGATAAAGAAACCTGCAAGAACACAAATTGTCAGGGTAAATATTTCTAGAAAGGCAACATAGCCAACAAAGATATCTACAATCGGCTTAACCAAACAAAAACTCTTACATGAATGATAAACATAATAATTGATTAACAATGATTGACCAGAACTCAAAGTTCTGAATCACCAATTAGACAAGCAACACAGCAAAGAAACCTGCTATCAATAAAACTATACTACGGATTGACTGGCACTGCTAGAAATCTTGGCTGACCAGAAAAACAAGAAAAGGAAATCTCGGCATCTCATCTGCATACTGCAATGCAATCCACTAAGCACTAGATGGACATTCATAAGCATCCATCTCAGCTTATAAAAACACTACTCCGTATATTGCTTTTACGTAACCACTTGTATAAAAAGAAATGTTCTCTTCCCTCCTTTTTTCTCATTAAAGAATCTTCTCTCCTTCACTCTCTCTATTTTACTTTCCTTCCCCCTCAAAGCCTTAATTTCTCCTCTAGAATCTTTAAACACATCCTAACTCCAGGCATTTTCCGACTAATGTAACAAGTTAAGAACAGAGATTCTAGTTTGATCAGGAAATCGAGGACCATCACATGTTGACAAATTGCCTTCTACAGTTCATATTTAAAATCAGCTCATTCACCTACAGAAAAGTGATGTATTGGCCTAAGAAAGATTATCACTCAGTATCACTGGAATGAATAAATGGCAAGCTCACCCAAAAGAGAACTTGAAAGCCTCCTAAACCCCACGTCCGAGCATGATAAGGAAGACCTCAAGTCCAACTTTGTAGGGTTCAGCATTAGACATGAAAACCAGGTCAAGCAGACAAGGTCCATCCAGATTGATTGCTCGCCTCCAATATGACCTACTTCATCTTTGACACCATACAACAAAAATCTCTCTCTCTATCTATCTTCACGTGTCTCTCTATCTCAGGCACGCATGCAATTCGACAGCTGGTACAAAAGGATGACTTCGGAAAAAGGAGGGAGTATTCTCTATCAAACACGCACAAAAAACACACATTGTCACTTTGTCCAAAGGGATAGCTTAGGCTTTAACCGAAGGGAGATGGTATCCTGAACTATCCTTAAGGTCAGATGTGATCATCTTGAAGGTACAAGTAGGAAGAGAAACAAAAGACCACTCAGCTCATCCTCTGCCACCTTACTACACTACCAAATCCTGACGACCATTACAGGAATACTGGTCAGTGACTTCGCACTTCACATAAACAAAAAGCAACCATGAATTATCAAAAATGTCAACACAATATATATTCCCTACCTGTTCAATTACCACATTGAGTTTTAATTTCAATAATCTAACTCATCCAAACTCACACTTCAGGGATTCATGATTCATGAATGATTCAAAAAAAAAAAAAGATAAATCAAGGATTGTAAGTTTGGAACTTTATAAGTATCTCATGAAGGGGAAAGAAGAGCAGGCCAAATAATGATAAACTCGTAAATCCATGCCAAAAAACTAAGATTCCAGAAAACATAGGGGGTAACTACCAGACCTTTCTTCCTTGTGTGGCTGCAAGGACATGAATACAAGCCAAATATATACAGGTGAGATGATAATTAACAACTCCGGGACATACTTCCTCCGTAAAGTACGCACTAACAGTGTCACAGGAAACAGCAAAGCAAGGACAAAGCAGAAGTTGAAATTATTGAATCCATTCCGTAGATAAAACAGTGGGCCTTCAACCCCATACAAGTGGCTTTCACCACCTCCCAGCACATTATACAATAGCAGATTTAACACGGACGATGTCCACCTTTTGTAGTAGTAGTGGTCAACAACAGCTGAAAGAGTCTGGGACAAGCACACATTGGCAAGATGTATTTAGTATGCATGTATTTAGTATGTATGATATAATAAAAACTCACATTGAAACCACAAATGAACTCACTAGTGGTCAGAGATAGAATATAAAAATAAGCTTAACTTACCAGAAGCGCAACAGTAATGACCGTTCCCGACACAAATGCTCGTTTCAAGCTCTTACGCAAAGAGAAAAATGTAACAGGCAGAAAAGCTAACACTGAGAAGGGCCATCCAAGAATAACCCCACCAGCTGAAACAGCAACTGCCATAGCTGGTTTCTCCAAAAGAGCCAATGCGGTTGCAAGGGACATAGCATACATAGAGAATGAGCTTGGCAAGAAACCTGGAATTGTGGTCTCAAAATCATAAATCAGACACTTCAAAGACAAAATGACTGTAAGAGTTATTTCAGTCCTCCAGATGGAATTTAACAGCATCATTTCCTCTTAGTTGATACTCGAGTGGAGTAAATTGGATGATGAAGAAAAGCAGAGAACCAAAAGAAACAGAAAAGGACAAAATAACATCCTAGAAACAAAGAATACTGGGAGTGTACATACTTGTACTAGCAAAGAAGCATCCACTGGTTAAGCATAGCATTGCTAGGGTGTAACAGCCAAGACGTTTCCCGTACTTCCTGGAAAGAGCTACAACAAGAAATGCATCTGTGACCACAGAGATAAGCCCTAAAAAGAGCCTCACGGCATAAAATACTTTCACCTGAAAGGGGAAGGTTTAGACATATCAACAAGCCAACAACGTTCAATTTAAGACACCTGCCAACAATCACCGAAGGCACAGAACTTACCTTGTCCTCAAACAAAAAAGAAGCTGGTCCACCCACAATAGCATGGAATATGATGTACAAGTACGATCTCAGAGCATACTGAGAGCTGCAAATTGCATAGAGAATGACAATCAGTTTGAAAGCAGAACTATTCGCTAATCTTTCATTGTTTCCCAACTCAAGCCCCGACTGACACAAGTAATCATCAAAGATACTACTTCCTGGCAAGTGCCAAATCAAATATTAAGAAAAAGTAGCCTTTCTTTACCACACTGTCCCAGAAATATTTTTATCCTCCATCATTCCAACAACAAGCATTTAGTCGCCTTTAGAAATGGTCATCGAAAACCACAAATTTATGCTTCTAACATGAATTAACATATGAACGAATAATTAGCATCAATTCAGTAATCAAATATATTAGCTGGTAAACCTTGACACTAAGCATTCACTAAAACACCCCAATATAATAGTTGGATGATTCCTAATCAACAACTGTTATTTATGAATAGTACAAATCACATTACATAAACCTTAAATAAATTGACTTTCAGATATTCATTTAATCTCAATTTTTATTCATTCAATTCGCTATTTTCGTTTCTTTTTTTACTTCCACCTCCTTTTTTGTTTGTTACCGATTTAATTACGAAAAATGCCATGTGATTTGCACTATTTACATTTCAAGTTCCCATAAAAGTTCGATTGCATTAACTCGAAAACAATGTTCCTAATTCCACCAAAACATCAATAGCTACAATCACTTAACCATAAATTTATCGAAAATACATCAATACTAGCTTTCAGACCCTTGCAACGCACGAACTAGAAAATAAAGGATAAAAGTTAACAATGTCACATTAGTTCGTCAACTTAAACATTCTGCCCAATCAGTGTCAAAACATAGAAACAAATACAAACAGATATTTCGAACTACAATTTCTACAAATTTGACGAAATTGAAACTAAATTAATGCAAAATGAAGAGGAGAGAGAAAATGGAGATAACCTGTACTCCCAAGTCTGGAAACCAGACTTGTAGAGGAGAAAATGCAACGGTTCCCAGTAATTGAAGACTTCATCGCAATCGTGAACGATATTGGAGGTGGCGCTCATGTATCTTAGCATCCCTAGGGCAAAAATTGGCAATCCCCATCCTAAAGCTCCGTCTGAGCCGCCGATACTACCGCCTCCGCCGCCGCCGGTATTAGATGGCTTTGAATGTTTAGAGTATGCAGACGGAGACAGTTGATCTGATGGTTGCTGACGCCTTTGCCGCGTCGTCGTCGCCATTTTTGTCTGTCGAGCAGTGAGAGTGTCGCTTTTGGGTTTTGCTTCAGGTTTACTTCTCCGATAGAGCACCAAAGATGCGCAAGGGCAAAAGGGAAAAGCCGAAAGTGTCACTTCCGCACTGATGTGAGCATCTTGAAAATTTGATTTTTTCTGTTTTTTTTTTTTCCTTAATTTCAGTTTCAGTACCTATTTTGCAGTTCTGTTTAAAATTCAGGCCCTGTTCTTCTGAGCTTTATTTGGCTGAACTGAACTGAACTTAATGGAGCTGAACTGAACTGAACTAAATTTAACTTAACTTAACTTAACTTAACTGAATGGAGCTGAACTGAACTGAACTGAATCGAACTGAATGGAACTGAATGAATAGTAAATAATATAAATAATAAATAATAAATAATAACTACTCCAAAAAAATAATAAATAATATAATGGGAAAAAAAATATAACTAAAAAAAAAATAACTCTTGATAGATTACTACCACCCATCATAATCATAATAACCAAAGGCCAAAAACTCATAAAACCAAACCCCAAACCTCTACCTCTCTGTCACTCACCTTCCCATCTCTATTCATGGGTAACAGCTACTTCTCCTTACAATTTCAACTTCATTTATTACTACTACTACTCTGCTGTAATTTGATACAATTAGGTGAGTTATTACTACAATACTACTACAACTCTGCTGTAATCTCGACTTCATTTATTACTACTACTACAATTGCATTATGATCAAACTAATACTCTTCAAGTCTCCCCAACGTTTATGTATCTCTCATCTCTCATCTCCTTCATAATTCAAATACCCATCTCTCTCCTAAAGGTGCCCCTACTGATCAGCACCGTCCACATCGTTCGTCTGACGTCCCAAGGTAAACTTATTCTTTTTTGATTAAAATCTTGCAATTATAATTTATATTTCTTCAATTGGTTATTAATTTGTGGTGATTTATGTATATGTCTTGTTATCATGGGGATATAATCACTTAAATTTAGTTATTTTGGTATTTTGGTCGAATTTGTGGTGATTTATGTATATGGAGTTGGGTGGTTTTAAAGAAAAATGGTATGCTTGGGTTATTGTAATTCTCTGTTACAAGTGGTGATTTATGTGAAATGTTGGTTATTATGGGATATAATCACTTAAATTTAGTTATTTTTTGTTGAATTTGTGGTGATTTATGTATATGGTGTCGGGACATAAGATGATATTATTGTTTTACTCCGTATGTGACTATGTGAGTGATGAATTTATTTTTATGGAAATTCGCTTGTATGGTTAATATATAGATGACGTTTTTCATCTAAACTGAAATTAAGAGAGATGGGATAATAGATAAAATAAAGAGGAATCATATAGAGATATAATGTGATGAAAGAAGATGGTGGAGACTTCTACGTGGGTGGGTGGGTGGGTGGGTTGCAAAATAAAAGTTATTTCAATTAGTGATATCTAGAGACCATATAGAGACCATATTTACACGTTATTTAAGTTTTAGTGATATCTAGAGACCATATCTAGAGACCATATTTACACGTTATTCAAGTTTTATTTTCCGAAAATATGAAAATCACATTTTAAAAAAAAAACATGGTTTCTTTGCTTTATTTCAAATTAGTGATATCTAGAGACCATATTTCTTTTGCAATTGGTATCTTATGCATTTTCTAAGAAACCACATTTCTTAATTATGTGGCATCTTTAAATAAGAAACATTTTTAATGACTTAAAGGGTTTCTTATTTGTGGTTCCGTATCCTATTTTTGTAGTAGTGTGAATTGTGGCATTATTGGTTTAGCCGATTTAGCATTTAGGATAGGGGAATGGAAGTAGCTCAAAGTAGGGGGTCATGTTGGTTGGTACTCACATCAGACGACATTCTTTCAGGTGTGATAATGGGAAGGGTAAATTGGACAGATGATTTATCAAAAATCTTGCTCACAATGTTAACGGATGAGAAGGACAAAGGAGTTAGCAAGTTTAATTGGTCAAACATCACAAAGTCCTTTAATGCACGATCTCAGTTAGATGTTCAAGGAAAACAAGTGCAAAATCATCATGGTGATTTGAGGAGTCAATTCAAATGTTGGGAGGAATTGCAAGGTTTAAGTGGATTATCCTTCAACCATAGGACTAATAAGGTGGATGTTAAAGAAAAGCATTTGGACAGGTGGAGAGCTTTCTTGCAGGTATGAGTTAGTGGACTAGTAACTTTAAATATTAAACTTTACATTTGTTATATAATTATATTCTAATATGAAGTAGGAACTTTTGTGTTACAGAAGCATAAAAGGTATGGTTTGGCAATGGCGAAGAAGAACTTGCCAAATCAGGAGTTGTTGATTAAACTCTTTGATGGTACAACTGCTCATGGAGTTGGTGGTTGTTTTTCTCCGGGAATGGCGCTAGGAAATTCATACTTGAGTAACGATATTGAGGACTTCACCCTTGATGAAGATGATGATACATTGGAAGGGTCTGGGGATAATGAAAATATCAATGAGGGTGGTGGAGATACTATTATTCTCCCTGTAGCTGAAGAAAGTAGGTCCCCTCCAAGGTCTGTTGTGCGGAAAACTTATAAAACTAAAAAGAGAAAAAGTCAAAATTCCGTTGATTCTGATGAACTTAAACGTAGAAATGCTAGTTTTGATAGTGTCATTAACATGTTGAATGGAGCTGGTTTTAGTCAAAATGCACCACCAATTGTTCTTACAAAGGCTCAGATGGTTCATGAATCTCTCAAAAAAATGGGAGTTGTTGAAGAAAATGGTGATATATAATTTGTGGCTGCTATTAGGTACTTGAGTTATGAAAAACTTGCTGATAGTTTTTTATCCCTTGAAAGTGATATCCATAAATGGATATATTTGAAGGGTGGGCTTGAAGGATGATGCTTTTAGTAGTTTGATGTAGTAGTTGTTTGAACTCTCTTATGACACTAATTCTATTTGCAAGTTGTATTTTAATTGAAAGTCATTTTGCTTGTTGTGAAGACACTTTGAACCTTCTAAGTTGTTATATTATTTGTTATAATATGTCGATCCTTTATTTGCATTTATTTATTTTAATTCTTTATTTGCATTTATTTATTTTAATTCTTTATTTGGGGTCCAACATGTACCACATAGATGGATGATACCATCAGACGTGCATCTGTAATTATTGCACTAGAAGAATTAAGGAGATCATTTCAACCACCAAGTGAACCATCGACACAGCAGCCTGCGAGAGTAAGGGGTGAAACTGGTGCTGAATTTATACACAGATTGTTAAATGATAATCCTGCAGAGTGCAAAGTGCAGTTAAGACTTGACCGAGATATGTTTCTACAACTAGTTCGCTTGATGGTTGACAGAAATTTGTTACAAGATGGCAAATATATAACCGTAGCTGAACAAGTAGGAATATGTTTATACATATTGGCTAAGGGGGCTTCTTACCGTGATGTTCATGATAAATTTATGCATTCCATATCTACCATAAGCCATTATTTCAAGCAAGTATTGGATGCATTGACTAGATTGTCCATTGATATCATACGACCGCATCAAGATTTATCAGAGGTGTCTCCAGAAGTAGCGAACAACTCACTGTATTTTCCTTATTTCAAGGTAACGTTCTAAATTATTACCTTGCATTTGAATCTTTATTGAATGCATGTGCGTATATTTAGTTAATTTCTTGGACCATTGAGATCATAGGGAGGTTGCTTTCGAAAGGAAAGATGTATGTTGGAAGGCGCTTGTATATTGAATTAAATTGCTTATGTTTCTCAAATTATTTATTAGGATGTTATTGGGGCTATAGATGGAACTCACATACAAGCAAGTATAAGTGATATGAATGGTGTGCCATTTCGAAATCGTAAAGGGACGAAAAGTTGGAATGTTTTGGCTTGTTGCTCATTTGATAAACTTTTCACATTTATTAATGTGGGATGGCAAGGAAGTGCACATGATATTACAGTGTGGAGAGATTCTTTAACTAATTCAAAATACGTATTTCCTCATCCACCCGAAGGTAAATAATATATTTTTCTGATACATTTATCTTGCTCGTTATAACTCAATGGGATTTATGCAGAAATATTAAATATGTCATACTTTATAGGAAAATATTATTTGGTGGATACTGGATATCCGAATACAGTTGGATACTTTGCACCGGTTAGCGATCAAGGAGTTAGATGCCATGTTTCGGAATATAAGCATGTACCACCAAATGGAATGTTTGAACATTACAACTACAGACATTCATCTTTGAGAATGTCGGTTGAAATGTCGTTTGGTCATTTAAAAAAAAGGTGGAAGGTTTTATATAATATGCCTCAGATGTCAAAAAAATATCAAATGGCTATTATTGTTTCCACTTTCACACTTCATAATTTTATAAAAATGCACACATTAGGGATACCAATTGTACAACATGAGATGGTTCAAGGCGAAGTAGATTTTGGTATGCTTGATGATGATCGAAAAAATGAAATGTTATTGGTTCGAGATGAAATAGTGAGACAACTATGGGAAGATAATCAACCGGTTAATGAAATTGAAGATGAGGTTGAATTTGAAGATCCAGTGGGAGATAATGCTGAGTTTGTACATCAAATGGAAGAAGATGATCAATGGATAGATGAAATGCTACAAGATTATTGAAGATCCAGTGGGAGATAATGCTGGGTTGGTAGATCAAATGAGAAACAATTAATAGAAAAATATGATGATGAAATATCATGCAATTTATTTATCTATAAATTTGTGTTGTACTTATGATGTTTATATAGAAACATTTACATCGCTATTTTGCAATTTTACTCGCGCATATGCCGTTATTATAGTAGTGATAATATTAGAAATATCAATAATAATTAAAAGATTAAAAGTAATAATTATAATGTTAATATTTATAACGATACTCATAATAATAAATAATAACTACAATAATCATAATTATTTGTTAATAAAAATAACATATAATATTAATATAATAATAGTAATATTTAAGTAATAATATATATATATATATATATATATATATATATATATATATATATATATATATATATATATATATATATATATATATATATATATATATATATATATATATAAGTATATATATAAGTAATAATTGTCAATTTTAATTGCAATAAAAATAACTACAAAGAATGATGAATCCGTTCTTTTGAACTGAACTAAATGGAGCTGAATGCAGCTGAACTGAACTGAACTGAACTGAACTGAATGGAACTGCAAAAAAGTCCAAAAGAACAGGGCCTCAGCTCAAGAGCATTCAATTCAGTTTAAATCTATTCATGAGCATTCAGTTCAGTTCACGAGCATTCAGTTCAGTTCAGTTCATGAGCATTCAGTTCAGTTCAGGAGTATCCAGTTCAGTTCAGTTCAATGCAGTTCGGTTCAGTTCAGTTCGGTTAAGTTCTGTTCAATTCAATTCAACTTAATAATAATAATAATAATAATAATAATAAAAATAATAATAATAATAATAATAATAATAATAAAAACACTCTCAAAATGGGCGATTAGGGCGCTTATGAATGCGATTATGGCATATTAGGGCACGTTCTTCTTCCGGCGGAGGCTACGGTGGTTTGGTCCGACGAAGGCTTCGGCAAAGGGTAGGCGGTTCTCAGGCGAGATATACGGGCGGTCCTCATGCAAGATTTAGGCGGTGTTGGGTCAGTTTTATCTATGTTTTCTACCGTAATTAGGGGCGGTTTTCGGCAGTTTCGTGGAAGTTTTCAGGCGGCTTTTGGTGCAGTTATTGATCAGTCTCCGGTAACACATTACCGGCTTACGAAGGTGTCTTTCCAGGTGGCTTTTTCCGGTATCTCCTGGCGGTTCCCGGTTCTGTTGTGGTTCTGTTTGGTTGCGGTGCGGTTGTGCTGTTGTTTCGTGTTTGTTGCGCTTCTGTTTTGGTGCGGTTGTAGTGCCTCGACGGCGGAGTTCTGCTGCGGAGTTGTTGGTGCGATGGGTGGGCTGCAGTGGGTGTTGCTGCGTGGTGTTTGTTGCTGCGTGGTGTGGGTTGCATTGGGTGTTTCTTGGCGGTGTGGCGATGTGGGTAGCATTGATTGCATTTGATGTTGCTTGCTTGGTGGCATTGCGTAGAGTTCTTGTTAACTTGGTGATTTGTATTTGCTTTGAAGTGTTTGGGGATCAGTGTGTCGTGTGGGTTTTATTGCATAGAGTTCAAGTTTTTGCTCTATAATGTGTTAGGTTATGACAAATATAAATCATATATTTCATGCGGAAAAACCATAAAGTCAGGAATCCAAATTAATTTCCACATAGTCAATTAGCATAATTTAGGATACATACATGTGATTCGTGCCTTCCCTAGTTTCTCCCGAACCGAACAAGAACAAGTTTAGGACTCCAAATGTCGCCCATCCATAAATAGTCCACAGGACGTTCGGATCCGCCTTAGATTCAACCAAATAGGATATTCTCTAAGGTATTACGTTTATTCGTAAAGCTTAATTATATATTTAGGCAATTTATTAAATTCGTACTTGAACTTAATCTATGTGAATACTTATTGAATTGTTGTGTATAAATTGTGATTATGAACCACGTATTTATAGGGAGGAAATAACGGACTTAGATTTCTACTAGGATTCAAATAACTAAATCCATTAGGATTCTAGTTAAATTAATCCATTAGAATTTAATGTTTAATCAAACACAAAAACATTCAATTCGAGTAGAATTAGGAAAACGATATTAAGCAAGCAATCCTAAACGACCAAGGACTCGGTCGTACGTAGCCTTGCAGCCACGCGGCCCACAAGGGGCGCTGGTGCGCGCCTCGGCCCAAGGCTGGGCGCTGGCAGCACGCGACCCGTTGATGGGCGCTGCTGCTGGGCCTGCCTTGCCGCTTGCGCTCTGGGCCTGCTGCTTTCTTGTGCGCGCGGGCTTCGCTAGGCGCGGGCCTGACTTCGTGCTGGGCCTTGCGTCTAGCAAGCTCGTTCGACGGTCGTTTCGTACGTCGCGCTTCCGATTCGTTTTCTGATTCCGGAATTCATTTCCGATTCGAACAATATTTAATATTTTCGATTCCGGAATTTATTTCCGATTCGAATAAATATTTAATATTTTCGATTCCGGAAATTTATTTTCGATTCGAACAAATGTTTATTATTTCCGATTCCGACAATATTTCCGATTCCGGTAATATTTTCGTTTCCGGCAATATTTCCGATTCCGGCAATATTTCTATTTCCGATAATATTTTCCGATACGTACCATGTTTCCGTTTCCGGCAACATCTACGACTTGGATAATATTTATATTTCCGTTATGATCCATATTTCCGTTTCCGGCAATATCATCATTTCCGGAGTATTCATATTTTGCCTTTTGACGATTTCAGCTCCCACTGGAACCGAGATCAGTCGATTCCGAATATTCATAAATAGAGTATTTAATTCACTTAAATACTTGATCCGTTCACGTACTATTTGTGTGATTTCACAGTGCAAATACTGAACCGCATTTATTAGACTTAGCATTGAATGCATACTTGGACCAAGGGCATTATTTCCTTCATTCTAATGTGGTGCGGTTTCATTGCCCATTTGTGGGTCTTAATGGGTGTCAAGATGGCGGGGGAAATGGCCTTACTAGGAGCTCTTTGATCACTCATCTTTATGATCGTCATTGTAGGGATGGTGCTCAAGAAGTCACGTGGCACTCACTAACCACCGACTTGGATAATTTTACCAAGGCCGAGTTGACCTTCCGACGTATGGGGATTTGGCTTTGCGGGGAATGTTTTAAGACGCATGCTATTCGTTCTAAATGTCGTCACGGTGATGGTTCTAACTTTGTGGCCCCACCTGATAATGGGGATGGTGTTGTTCGGTTTGTGCTCTATGGTCTTTCTAAACCGCAACTTAATTCTGATGTACCTAGTCATGTGGATACTACGGTGCAAGAATTTGATTGTGGTTTTACCGTCACTCTTCTTGACAGATTTCTTTCTGCACGTCTTTGCACTGTGAAATCCATCCCTCCTAAATGTCGTTTGGGTTTTTCCCGGGTATTGAAAGGCGCGCTTGATAAGGTGATTTGCATGCCTGACGACATCTCTTGTTGGGTTAGTCTTCTCGTGTTTCCTCTGTGTATCCTTAGGACCTTTAGTCCGAGGAGTTATCGCGAGTGTTCTTCTGCCGTTAATCGGCAACGACAGGAAGAGAGCATTGGTAATTCTATTCGCACTTGGAGTGAATCGGGTGGTAGTATGCTGCTTTTGCGGGAAGCTTTGGCAGCTGGATCCCCTACTTTGATTGATGTTGATGAGGGTCTTGATTTGGCAGAGCGTAATATCAAGCAGTGTCGTAGGAAGATTTGTGATGGTCATTACACTGCTGCAGTCCGTGTTCTTTCCTTTGCTGGCGTTGCGCCTTATAATGAGGCCACTCTTGCGGATTTGCAGGCGAAACACCCTTCGTTTCCAACTCCGTCCTTGCCTGATATTCATGTTGATGACCATCATCTCATGGCTACTTCTGCTGTTGTTTTGGATCGGATTAGGAGTTTTCCACGTGGCACATCTTGTGGGAGGGACGGTTTACGAGCTCAGCACCTTATGGATTGCTTGGGTGGGGCTGCTGTGGCTGTTTCTGATGAGTTAGTTGACTCCATTTCTGGGGTGGTTAATCTCTTTTTATCTGGGAAGTGTCCTATGGGTTTGGGCGAGTATCTTGCTAGTGCTCCCCTCAC
The DNA here is from genome assembly GCF_020520425.1 of Spinacia oleracea. Lineage (NCBI taxonomy): Eukaryota > Viridiplantae > Streptophyta > Magnoliopsida > Caryophyllales > Amaranthaceae > Spinacia > Spinacia oleracea. Next base: position 110,540,472 of record NC_079490.1, read on the forward strand.
ACCTCTTGTCAAGCCCGGTGGTGGTATTCGTCCTATTGCCGTGGGTACTGTTTGGCGACGTCTGGTTTCGAAGGTTGGTGCTGTTATGGTTGGTCCGTCTTTGGGAAGTTATTTTAATGGTCTTCAATTTGGTGTCGAGGTTTCTGCGGGTGGTGAGGCAATTCTTCATGCTGTGAACCGGTTGATTGAGGATCGGGGTTCTGATGTGGGTCTTTCGATGTTGTTGGTGGATTTTCAAAATGCCTTCAATTTAGTTGATCGACCGGCCATGTTACGTGAAGTTCGACTTCGTTGTCCGGGTATTTCGCGATGGGTTGAATTCTGTTACTCTACTCCAGCCAGATTTTATTATGCAGAGCACACGTTATGGTCGTCTCAGGGGGTGCAGCAGGGTGATCCCCTGGGTCCTCTGCTCTTTGCTTTGGTTTTACAACCGCTGGTTTGTAAAATCAGGGACGCTTTTGATGTATGTCTCCAGGGATGGTATTTGGATGACGACACTATTATTGGTGACACTTTGGTGGTTGGGAAGGTTCTGCAGCTGATTATGGAGGACGGGCCTTGTCTCGGGTTACATCTTAACGTGGAGAAGACCGAGGTTTTCTGGCTTACAAAGGACCCTCAAAGCAGGCTTGTGGGAGTCTTTCCTCCTGATATTGCTTGTCCTTTGCATGGTGTTAAGTTGCTAGGTGGTCCCGCTAGTTCCAATCCAGTTTTTAGTGATGAGCTTGTGATGGAGAGGGTGACCAAGACCATTGGGCTTATGGATAAGGTTGCTCAGCTTGATGATCCTCAGTGTGAGCTATTGTTACTTAGGGTATATACCGGAGTTTCTAAACTCTACTTTGATTTGTGTACATGTCCTCCTGGTATTTTTGAGGCGGCTCAGCGCACTTTTGATGAGGCTCTTCAATCTTCCTTGGAGCGCATTATAACTGCTTCGGGGCCTGGCTTTGGCGATTGACAGTGGCGTCTTGCTACCTTACCTTTTTCTTTTGGCGGACTTGGTGTTTATTCCGCAGGTGATGTTCGTCATTATGCTTTTGTTGCTTCTCGATTGCAGTCTTTTGGTTTGCAAACAAATCTTCTACGGCATGCTGGTATTGTTGGTCCTGGTCGAGTATTTGAGGATGCGTTGAGTCAATTTAGTAGAACGGTGGAGTATGACATTCTGAGTAACCCTAGTGAGGTCGCTGCCCCTAAACTCATGAAGAAATTGGCAGATATATACTTCACAAAGGTTACTGCATCTGCAGAATCCACTTTCTCTTTATCTTCTCGACAGTCGGCGTTGTTGAAATCGTAGCAGGGAGATCACACCTCTGCTTGGCTTCGTGCGGTCCCCATATCAGGTTTGGGACAGACGATGCATGCTAAGGCTTACCGATGTGTGTTGTGTTACCGGTTGGGGGTTCCTTTGTTCTCTGTTACGGCGCCATGTTCTGCTTGTTCCAGGGTCTTTGCGGGAGACATCTTTGGTGATCATGGGGTGTCATGTGCTGGCATCGTGGGTATTAAACATCGACATAATGTGGTTCGGGATACCCTTGTTGATGTTTGTTATCGCTCTGGGATTTCGGCGCGGAAAGAGGTTGATATTGGTCTATCTGGAGCGAACGATGGAGCTCTCCGACCAGTAGACGTGTTGCTCTACTCTTGGGACTGGGGCTGTGATGTGTGCGTTGACTTGACGGGATCATCTCCTTTGACATAGTCTGGGTTGTCTGGCTTTGCTCCGAGCCGGGTTATGACTGATGCGGCTATTCGGAAACGGGTCAAGTACGAAGCACGTTGCAGGGCCATCGGTTATGGATTTCTTCCGTTCGCTTTCTCTTCTTTGGGGGAGCTGGATAAGGATGCTGTTGCGTTGCTGAAGCGGATTCAGAAGTTTTCTAGGACACAGGACATTGGGGCTCGTGCTGCTGCTCATATTTTCACTAGGATAGGCTTTGCTATAGCCAGGGGAGTGGGGTCCCAGATTGTATCTCGGCTGCCCACTAACTATTTGTAAAATATTTGACTTTGTTAGCATTTGATTTATAATAATAATAATAATAATAATAATAATAATAATAATAATAATATTATTATTATTATTTTTATTATTATTGTTGTTTATTATTATATTACTTATTATTTCTATTTATATTTATATTATTATTAAATATAACTAATTATTTATTTTTAATTACTATAATTTATTTAATTATTTAAATATTTATTATTTATTATTTAGTTATTAATTAACAATTTTTATTATTATTTTGCAATTAACTAGAGATTACTAATTATTAATATTTAATTATTTATTAATTATTATTTATTATTTATTTCAGTAATATTCTGTTAATTTAAGTTAAGTTAAGTTCAGTTCAGTGCAGTCCAGTTCAGGAGCATTTAGTTCAGTTCAGTTCAGTTCTAAAGAACAGGGCCTAAGTAATTTCAAGAGAAGAGTTGAATATTTAAGGCCTTGTTCGGCATTGTTTTAGTTTATTAGTTTTTTGTGTTTACAAATCCAGAAACTGATTATCGTTTTGGTTTTTAGATTTATTAAAACGAATATTAAAACTCACTAGTCACAACTGTTATGGAGTATGTTAGCCCCGCATAGGATTTAATGGGAGTTTACAGAGTATTCCGTATCTAGCCTAAAAAAAGGCTGAACAAAATATTACTCTGTATCAATTTATACTTCTAGTCTATCACCATCTCACACCATAGTTCTCTCACCTTTCTCCATCTTTAATTTCAATCCCAACTCCATTTTCAATAAGCCATTATTCCCAGAAGCATAAAATTAATTACCATAAAATTATATAAAATCTATGAATTTCAGGCCTAAATATTACAATTAATTTCTATTTCGCTGGAAAGCTTGATTAATCACACTTCAATGGTTTATTAGAAAAGAAAAGCACCATGTTCACCATTACTATCTTCTTTTTCTCTTTCTTTTAGATGGAAACGGGAAATCTCTATATTTCAAACATCTGGAATTGGTTACCTTCAAATAACTTCTTTTTCATAAACAAGATATGGAACCTTTCGCGATGAAATATGCCGATAAGAGTAGTTGGAGGGCCATCGGGTTACCGGGGATTTGGGGTTGCTGGTAGGGCTGGCGGTGGAGTGAGAAAGCAGTAGAAGTTATGTAGTTGGGGATATAGGGATACTGGAGTTGTTTTATAAAACGACAAAATCACAAAATGTGGTTTGCACTTTTCCATTTCAGTTTCGGTGACTAATGGTGAAAATTGTTTTTTTAAACGAAAATAACGAACAGTTTTGTTTTTTTTTAAAAAAACGAAAATCGGGGAAAATAATCAATGTTGAACAACACCTAAGAAAATGAATAAATTCAGTTGGTGAGTGGAGATATTTTTTTTCGTTTCACAAAGATAGTGAGTCCTTTAATTTTGTGGTACGAGGGAGATGATTGGGATTATCATTTATTTATTATTGTTGCACAATTTATAAAATATCGGTAGTGACCAACGGGAAGGGAGAAATAATAAAATAAATGTGGTCTCTCACCAATAAGTGTTGATCGAAAAGGCTAGTGTTACGAGTATTTTGAAACAGAGGGAGTAATACGGATTATTGAGTATATAATTTCTCTGTCCATGAAATATTGTCCTGCTTTTTGACATCTATCCAAGATCCATTTTTGTCAATTGTCAATAGGATATCCACCATATTTGTTTACTTTATTAACTACCCTAGATGTTAAATGAGAAATCTACAAAACTTCTCAATACAACTCTTCACAAAGTAAAAAGGAAATTAGGGAGATGGAGCAATTTTTAAGGGAGTGAGCTAGTAAACGTTTGGAATATCGAAATTACAAGCAAACATATAAAAAGGTTGATGTTATCAAAAATAAGTATATGTTAGTTAAAAACCCGTTTATCAATGTTGTAATCTAAGATCACATGTGATGAGTTAAAAAGTGATACCGCAAGTGCACGGTGTTTGTTGTTAGCGGATACTTAACAAATGTGGGTCGATCCCACATGAAGACAAGTTCTATTAGTTTTTGCCAATTATTATAAACTATTTCAATAAACGATGTGTAAATTTTGATTTATAAACTAATGAAACTAAAACAATAATATAAATGTATAATGATCATTGAATTAAAAGTCTAGGGCATCTGTTCGGTCCACCAAGCTTATACCAATCCAAGAACGCAAATCAATCCGATAATGAATAAACTAGGTCGAGTAATCAAAGTATATGTTAATCCTACGGTCGGGTCTTAACACTTTCAATCCAACATATGCAGTATGGTCCAATACATAATCAGAATTGCCAATTGTACCAAGCTTATAAGAATATGATCTTTCAATTCTAATTCTTATTAGCTAGATAATCAATCCATGATATTGGCCAATTACATGAATCAACAATTAATAACAAATCAATTAGAATTACTCAAATATAATCTATAAATTTACAAACTTTAATACATAACAATCATGGTATAAACAGGCTTCTCTTACTTAGCCCTACAAAACGATTACTCACTCATAATTGAATTAACAAGCATGAAAGAAATTACAAATACGAATTTCATAATCAAAGGACAAATTAATCTAAAGAACAAAAATAATAGGAATGAATTAAAGCAAAAACAATTATAAAAATGCCTCTAGATTGATGGATTGAAGAAAGGAAAAATCTAGGTTCAACAGAAGAAAGAAAATAGAATTTGAGCGTGAAAAAGAATTATAGGAAATAAAGCATAAGGGAAATAAATTAATTCCCTTGGAGTATTTACATGCTTCCTATATTCTAATCAAAATAAAATTAGGAAAAGAAAAATAATAATTACATAAGTTACGATTTAAAAGGACGATAGACGATCACTAGACGAAGGGCATCGACGACGAGTATGCACGCGAAATCCAGCGGGCCCGCTGGAAGGGCGCTGGTTTTCGCGCCAGCGACTGGGTAGGTGGAAAATCTAGCGTGGGCACTGGATTTCCAGCGGGCACGATAGAGGCTACAATAATTGAGGTCGACGAGCCAACGGGCTCGCTGGGAGGGCGCTGGTTTTCGCGCAAAAGTAGAGGAGTTGGGCCTGCGCGCAAGGGAAAGAGCGTGGGCCATCTTGCAAGGAAGAGAGCTATTGGGCCAGCATGCCATCAATTTCAAGGCATTGTCGTTGCATTCCTATGGCTCATCGCCGCAAATCATTCCCGAAAAACTCCATTCTTCGATCAAACACATCGTCTTCAACACGAAGTATCCGATAACCATTCACATCACCTCTAGACACTCTAAAAACCTCCAAATGATCGTAGAATCACCTAAAATATTATAGAGAACACAAACGGAGCGTAATAGAATACGATAACGACAACTTATTCAATGTGACCCTAAATGCAACTAAATGAGACGAATGCCTAGAAATGCAACCTAAATGCGCCTAAAACACCCTATATAAATATGATTCATGAAATTCCCCAGGCTAGATTGTTGCTTGTCCCCTAGAAACACTAAACCAAAGATAAAGAAACGAGACGCACATGACTTCCATTAAACCATGGTAAGATAAACCCTACTCTCGAGCAAACAATCAAACATCATTAGTGAGAAAGAAATCTAGATAGGATACAAATAGAGGAGAAATAAAGGATTGAGAGTAGAGGAGACCGAAAATGGTAGGGGGTGTTGGGGTTTTTGATTTCGTGGAGAAAGAAAGAGTAGAGAGGAAATGAGTAAACTCGGGGGTGGCCAACAGAAATATTCGGCGTAAGTTTTGGTGCGGGCGCACCCCTTCTGGTGCGAGCGCACATACCCTGTTCATGTGCGGGCGTACCACCTTTTGGTGCGGGCGCACCGGAGCAAAAACATCATTTTTGCAGAGATCATAATGTTTTTGAGTTTCATTTCTGTGCAGGGGAGGGCACACCTCTCTAAAAACTGTCTTTTTGAGCCGCTACTTAAAATGTCCAAAAAGTTGCATTTCAAGTCCTGTGCGGGCGCACCTTAGCCAATTCTTGAATTTTCCTGCAGTTCCACCCATCATACACAAGCTAAAAAAAAGAATTAGTAGTACAATGAAATAATAAAATCAAAAGAAAGAAAAAGTTAGAAATTACGGTTTGCCTCCCGAGTAACGCTTTTTTAACGTCACTAGCTTGACGACTCTCCCCAAATGCATGGGGGGAGGAGAGAAATAACACCAATACATGGGTTTCCTCCCGGAAGAGCTCTTTTACGTCACTAGTTTGATGGTGCCCCCCAAATTCACGGGGGGTCCATTAGATCAACAACGGCAAATGTGCCGTGAGAGTCTCCTTCAAAATAATGCTTGAGTCGGTGTCTGTTGACTTTAAAATTTCCGAAGTCATCAAATATTTCAACGGCACCTTGAGGAAAAACCTTCAAGATTTCAAATGGACCACTCCAACGGGACTTGAGTTTGCCCGGAAACAACTTGAGCCTAGAGTTGTAAAGGAGAACATTATCCCCTTCCTTGAATTCCCGCTTCTCAAGCTGGACATCATGGTATTGCTTGGAACGAGCTTTGTAAATTCTAGCTGGATCATAGGCGTTCTTACGAAGCTCTTCAAGCTCGTGGAGGTTAAGAAGACGTTGCTCAACCGCACAAGTGAGCTCGAAATTCAAGGTCTTGATGGCCCACATGGCCCTATGCTCAAGCTCAACCGGCAAGTGGAAATTCTTGTCATAGACTAACTTGTATGGGGTCATTCTGATTGGTGTTTTAAATGCCGTCCTATACGCCCATAAAGAATAATCTAGCTTGATTGCCCAATCCTTCCGGTTCTTAGCAAACGTCTTTTCAAGAATCGATTTGATCTCCCTATTGGTGACTTCCACTTGGCCACTTGTTTGAGGATGGTAGCCTAAACCCACCTTGTGGTGCACACCATATTTTTGCATAAGGGCCTTGAATTTCCCATTAGAAAAGTGTGATCCTCCATCACTACGGCTCTAGGGACTCCGAATTTAGGGAAGATGATTTTCTTGAAAAGAGAAAGAACCACCTTGTGATCGTTGGTAGGAGAGGCTATTGCTTCCGCCCACTTGGAGACACAAGGATATAAAGATTGCTAAAATAATAAGGAAAGGGTCCCATGAAGTCGATTCCTCAAACATCGAATACCTCCAACTCCAAGATAGGAGTTCGAGGCATTTCATGCCGCTTAGAGACATTTCATGTTCGTTGACTTGATCACAAGATTTGACAAAGGCCCATGCATCCCGGAAGAGAGTAGACCACCATAGCATACTTTGCAATACTTTTGAGGCGGGATTATCCCCCCCCCCCCCATGTGCCCTCCACAAGAAGAGGAGTGACACATATGAAGGACACTACCGACCTCATCATTAGGCACACATTTTCTCAAGAGACCATCGGGACCCCTCCTGTACAATATGGGCTCATCCCAAATATATTTCTTGGCATTATGCTTCAACTTTCGCCGTTATTGAGTGGAGAAATCATAGGGGATCTCCCCAGAAGCCATGTAATTCACAATATCGGCATACCAAGGCAAATATGAGCTTTCAACCTGTAACACCCCGACCTCTAATTCACTTATTAAAGCATACTTAGCAGCGGAACTAACCTAATTCGGTCGGGACATTACCTGCCGTAACTCCCTCTTGGGAATTACAGGGCAATCATCGATCATAAGCTATTAAAACTCCAAGTTAATATAATAATCCTTTATATTCCCAAAATAAAAGTACATAACTTACTAAAAGTCTTTAATTAAACTATTATAACTTTAAGCATAAACTAGGTGAAAATTATTAAAGTGAAATTCCTCGCCTCTACTCGTTTCCATCGTTCCCCGCAGTACCTAAAATGGAAAACAAAACGGTGAGCCGAAGACTCAGTAACGACGACCCTAGCAACGTAAATTCATTTCAATTCATTTTATTTAATAACACAGGGAGAACAGAATAAGTAAAACATTTAATAAAACATCATATTTAATTCATTCATAAACTTTTAATGAAAACGTTATTCATAAGCTCTTTATTAACATGCTAGTTGTCGGCAAGTACGAACCATGAAGGAATTCTCCACTGGGCCTGGGCCCATAAGAGCCCGGGCTCATCATCGTAACATGGGCCTGGGCCCTGAGCCTGGGCTCATAAACCATGGGAGCCTGGGCTCGTAATCCATGGGTGGACAGGTGTCCGTGGTGCATGCATGACCGATAGATAGGAAGATAGTAGTTTATATACTGCCAGACAAACTAGGTCTTTTACTTTCATTTATCATGTTTTCATGTAATTTTACTAAGCCTTGGCTTTTGTATTTCAGTTGAAATAACATAAATCTTTATATCATAAATCATCATTTTGATCCTGGGATCAATAAAATATCAATTCTTTCATAGCATTGCATAAACATCATTTTATGAGAAAACATAATCAAATCATATTATAGGAAACAATTTCAATCAAATCATATTTCATCCCACAATCCATAAAACACATCAAAACATTTAATTTATACATTCAATCATAACGTCATAATTTCATAAATCATATTTCTAAGGGGATTGCGGGTACTAGCAATAGCCGTTACCTCAACCGTAGTTTTATACTTCCCGTCTGATGGATCGTTCTTCCTGAGCTCCAAGTCCGATTTCTTTCAGAATGTTAAATTAGTGAATTAGTACTACAACGATAAATAAGCTAACATTAATATTTTATAAATAATAAATTTTATAAGTAAAGAATTTATGATTAACGAATTGTAAGAAAAAGTTTAATTTCGAATTTTAATGAAAATATTATTATTAAACGAAAATTTAAATCGAAATATATTTTATATTTCATAAGCCGATTTTCATGAAAATAAAACTTAAGTTCCATTTTTTTGTAAATTACAGCTAGTAATTTATTTTAGTAAAATCAGTAATTAAACCTGAAAAATAATAACGATTTATTAGTGAATAATTATATCGAAAACAAAATTTATAAATATGGATTAATTGAAAATCTGAAAATTCATATGTCTTACCCAAAGCCCAAGGATCTAGAGTTGGGCCAGCTTGTGATTTGGGTTTACTAAAGCAATAAAAGAAGGTCACGTAATTGGGTTTTTGGTTTCCTGGGATTCGACCAAAAGAGAGAGGGGGTGCGAAACAGGGGAGGGACGAAGGGGAACAGGGGTGGCTGGGCTCGGCTGGGCGGCGGTCTGAGTGTCGCAGAAGCACGAGACCGCGCCGGAGCGTGACGATAGGGAGACAGAGGTGGTGGTGGCCGTAGGGTGGCGCGTCGCGAAGGAGAGGGAGGACGAAAAGGGGCAGAAAAAGCAGGGGAGTTTGGGAGAGCTGGGAGGTTACGGGAGGAGGTAGGGGCGGTTCGCTGGTGAATATGGAGGCGGATATGTGTCTAGGAGGGGTGGTGAGGTGGCCGAGAAGTGGTGGCGCGTCATCGCCGGTGCAACAGGGGAAAACGAAAGAGGAAGCAGGGGAGTTCGGGGCTTCGAGGAGAGGAGAAAAAAAATATGGAGGTGTCGGGCCGGGTTTTTGCCGGTGATGATGATGGAGGTGAGGTGGAGTATTTTGGTGGTGACGGTGGGCGGTGATGAAGGTGGCTGGGGGTGGTGGGGGTTGGTGTGCAGCGGGGAAAAGAGAAGGAGAAGCAGGGGAGTTCGAAGAGGAAAGGGAACAGGGGAGGGATACGGTGGGTGTGCGGTGGTGGAAAGTGGCAGTCAGGTGATGCTGGGCGGTTGGTGGTGGTCGATAGTATGGTTTATGGTGGTGAAAGATGGTGGTCGTTGGTGGTGGTGGTTTGAATTATAGATTGAGCTAAGAGAGTGGAATTGAATTTTGTGTTTTGTTGGTTTATTGAAATTGGGTTGAAAAATCTGATTTTGTAAATAGGTAGAGTGTAGGAGAAGGAGAAGTCCTTGCTCCCCAAGGCATGAATTTAGACTCATTTTTAGGTAAGGGAGTGAAGAAATACGTGGAGAGATGCAAGAAGAAGAAAAATGGATCTTTTTGCTCTTTCAATGGCATTTTAGTAATTTTCACTAGTTAGGCAAATTTCTGAATTTTAATTGCTATTTTAGGAAACTACTAAAAATAGAAATGTTTAGCTAAAATAATCCTTTATAAAAATATCGTTAACGAAAAATAAATTTTGTTTTCGTATAAAATAAGAACGTTCCGAGATTATTAAAATCCGAAATAATTACGAAATAATTAAGATTTAAAGAGTAGCTTAAGCTCGTAAATATGAAATTAAATTATAAAATCTGAAAAAATAAATCATGTAACAATATTAAAATTCCAACCAAAATAAAGCTTCGTTAAATTTTTTTTAAAAAAAAGTTTGAAATTAGGATTTAAAACGATTTAAGCTAAATAAAAATAATTAAGCATAATTAATCGAGTTTTAAAAACTCGGGTATTACATTCTTAACCCCTTAGAAAAAGTTTCGTCCTCGAAACTTGAAAATTAGATTTATAAAAATGATTGATGAAATTGAAAATACTCGAATGAAAGTATGATGTTTTATTTTAAAAACCAAGATCTCTTTTAAATTCTGACAATGTCTAGCCTTCATTCCGCCGTCATCTTTTAGGACTCCGCTTCAACTCGAGACCTAGAATCGGAGAGTAAAGAATACAAAAGGGGCAAAATTATATATTAATCCTTAATCGTCATTAATGTCAATTACATTCCCCACCGTCTTTCGTATCTCTACTTTACTTCATAAAATAGGATCGAGGAGCAAAGAACATAAAAGGGGCAAACTTGTTAGCATAGACTAGGTTCCCGTTTTACTTTGTGAGATCCTGTTTGAAAATATTTTCTACCAAAATAGTAACATTTGATGCAAAATTATAACTCTGAAAATATATGTATAAGGAAAATAAATATTTATCTATCAATTGCATTACTCAAATAATTGTAAAAGTTATTTATTATCACAATCTCGTACTCTGAGCTCAGGAGAACTTTCATCGGAGACGGCATCCATGTATAACAATTAGATTACCAGTACAATCATGTCAGCAGAAACATAGTCCATATCATAGAGACATAATTCATAAATTGAAATTTTCAATTTCAATATAAGCATAACATTCATATTCATTTGATCTAACACACGAGCATGGTTGACCATAACATAATCATTTATAGAAAACATAGCCATTCATACATCATATCGTTTATGGGAGAATAATTGGAGACATTTCACTTTCATTTTCTATTGGCTCCTTTGCTGCAGAAATCTTTGTCGTTGATTTTCATTATTCGATTCGTTTTGATTTCGATCTCCGATCTTTCTTCTATGTTGAGTGACTTCGTTAATTGCGTTCGTTCTAGGGGTTCGAATCCAATCACGTGACTAGAAATATATCGTTAGACATACGACTTCGTTACTTATTCTTGGGTCGAAAAACCTCGTATTTTGCGGATAATGCTTAGCCATAAGCATGCATTTATCATAAACAATCTAGCTTCTAGAAAACTTAGTTCAGACTACCTGGTTCTATAGACATGTCATTTTGTTGATTTCCTATTCTCAACTCCATTACATTCCTATATCATTCATAATTCTTTTCGAATTTCAAAGCATTCAATGATATCATCAACCTGATAGACAAACTAATTCTCAGTAACTTACCTTGGTAAGATCCTTAAAGCTTTATGCCAACTCGGTTTCATGTTTCCACCATAAATCATAGATATCATCTTTGTAATTCTCTAGTTCCACTTCCTTTATGGAGATTATCAAGCATCCTTTTACATAAATACACAAAAATAATCCCTATCAAAGATGCGGAAAGGTAAACCAAGAATACCATCAACCTAACTAACAGACTAATTCCCGATAACTTCTTTTGGTATAATCCTTAGAATTTCATGTGTAAATTCAATTTCATCTTTCCAACATAAATCATATTCTTGCATAACTTTTAAAAGTTCTAGCTTAGCTTCCTTAACATATCTGATGCACACTTAGGTACCTACAATCACAAAATAATCATTATGAAGGGTGCGGGAAAGTAACCCATAAATCAATGTTAACTTGAATGCTCTAAACCTTGAATAACCTTAATTTAATTGGTGATTCGCCACTTATAAAATACAAACTCATGCTCTTTCGGTACTCTATCCTTTAACCTTATCGACAGACTAATTCTTGATAGCTTATTTTGGTAAAATCCTCAAGATCTTATTCATGTGTCAACTCAATTTGGTCCTTTATCATATCTCTTGTTGGGTCCATGACTTTTCTGTATAACTTCTTAGCTTCCTTAATAGAGGCATAAGGCATACCAATCATCTCCTAGATAATAGACTTTAGTACTTATAAACATTAATACATTCACCATGGGGAGGTAACCCTAGAATCACTTTTATTCATAACTTTAACTCTTTAAACTTCGAATAATCTTAACTTAATTAGTGATCAACCACAACCTTATGCTCGTTTGGTACTCCTAACGTTTATATTATCCTTAAAGATTTCACAACCATCAAAAATTCCTCAAAACCATTCATATCCACAAAATCTTTGAGTTCGCACCGTGCTTAACTTAACTTCTTCTAAAATGTAATGCTTAAACTTTTCCTAGTCTATCTAAGGTAGAAAACTGATAACATGACATGTGACGATAAACATAAAATCAAGGGAAGTTCGATTCTAAAGCAAGAGAGAGCTAAATCAAAATAATATCAGCGTTGGCGTCGTCTTCGCCTTTTATTATATAAGCACTTACATATGTTAGTGGGGGTGATGGATTATGATTATCCTTAGCATTGTTGTTTCATTCATGATTGGTCGAGGTTGATGTTCCGGCATTCGTTGGAGGTGGTTGAGGACAATCTTTAACGAAATGATCTTTTCTTCGACATCGATAACAAGTATTCGTTTTAGCACGATATCCGCTTCCATTCGTTAGAGAATTTCGAAAGTCTTGAGTAGTTGATCCATATGATTAATCTAGTCTTCAAATTCCATCGAATCGGCTTACGGTCATAGATTGGTGGATTCGGAGGTGAAAACTTCTTACATAGTGACGCATTTTCGTTTGCATTAGTGACTTTCGTTTTCCGAGAATCTTTGACCACTTCAGTTGACAACGTACCTGCAGTTCTTAATCGTTCCATCATCTCCTTGTGGTCTACTATAGATTGCTCGTCATAGAAATCATCATAGGAAATCATTGTGAGCGACGTTATCATGAATGTTGCGCTTTGTTGTGAGCTTCGTCCGTGGCACCGTTGGTAAGTTCGATAATCCCTATTTCGCATAACATATTCAATCAGAAAAACATACATAACAGGAGAAATGAATCCCTTTTATCCCGTGCGTTCCTACGCTCATACTCATTTCATTTTAACTTAACATGATTTTAACATATTCTTTTTAACTTTATTCCTTAAAACTCTTTGCTTAAAGCCTAATGAATTCTATTACGTGCAAAACCCGTAAGGTTTAGCACTTATGGTCGCAGAACCTTGGCTCTGATACCAAACTGTAACACCCCGACCTCTAATTCACTTATTAAAGCATACTTAGCAGCGGAATTAACCTAATTCGGTCGGGACATTACCTGCCGTAACTCCCTCTTGGGAATTACAGGGCAATCATCGATCATAAGCTATTAAAACTCCAAATTAATATAATAATCCTTTATATTCCCAAAATAAAAGTACATAACTTACTAAAAGTCTTTAATTAAACTATTATAACTTTAAGCATAAACTAGGTGAATATTATTAAAGTGAAATTCCTCGCCTCTACTCGTTTCCATCATTCCCCGCAGTACCTAAAATGGAAAACAAAACGGTGAGCCGAAGACTCAGTAACGACTACCCTAGCAACGTAAATTCATTTCAATTCAATTTATTTAATAACACAGGGAGAGCAGAATAAGTAAAATATTTAATAAAACATCATATTTAAGTCATTCATAAACTTTTAATGAAAACGTTTTCATAAGCTCTTAATTAACATGCTAGTTGTCGGCAAATACGAACCGTGAAGGAATTCTCCACTGGGCCTGGGCCCTGAGCCTGGGCTCATAAACCATGGGAACCTGGGCTTGTAATCCATTGGTGGACAGGTGTCCGTGGTGCATGCATGACCGATAGATAGGAAGATAGTAGTTTATATACTGCCAGACAAACCAGGTCTTTTACTTTCATTTATCATGTTTTCATGTAATTTTACTAAGCCTTGTCTTTTGTATTTCAGTTGAAATAACATAACTCTTTATATCATAAATCATCATTTTGATCCTGGGATCAATAAAATATCAATTCTTTTATAGCATTGCATAAACATCATTTTATGAGAAAACATAATCAAATCATATTATAGGAAACAATTTCAATCAAATCATATTTCATCCCACAATCCATAAAACACATCAAAACATTTAATTTATACATTCAATCATAACGTCATAATTTCATAAATCATATTTCTAAGGGGATTGCGGGTACTAGCAATAGCCGTTACCTCAACCATAGTTTTATACTTCCCGTCTAATGGATCGTTCTTCCTAAGCTCCAAGTCCGATTTCTTTCAGAATATTAAATTAGTGAATTAGTACTACAACGATAAATAAGCTAACATTAATATTTTATAAATAATAAATTTTATAAGTAAAGAATTTATGATTAACGAATTTTAACAAAAAGTGTAATTTCGAATTTTAATGAAAATATTATTATTAAACGAAAATTTAAATCGAAATATATTTTATATTTCATAAGCCGATTTTCATGAAAATAAAACTTAAGTTCCATTTTTTTGTAAATTCCAGCTAGTAATTTATTTTAGTAAAACCAGTAATTAAACCTGAAAAATAATAACGATTTATTAGTGAATAATTATATCGAAAACAAAATTCATAAATATGGATTAATTGAAAATCTGAAAATTCATATGTCTTACCCAAAGCCCAAAGATCTAGAGTTGGGCCAGCTTGTGATTTGGGTTTACTAAAGCAATAAAAGAAGGTCACGTAATTAGGTTTTTGGTTTCCTGGGATTCGACCAAAAGAGAGAGGGGGTGCGAAACAGGGGAGGGACGAAGGGGAACAGGGGTGGCTGGGCTCGGCTGGGCGGCGGTCTGAGTGTCGCAGAAGCACGAGACCGCGCCGGAGCGTGACGATAGGGAGACAGAGGTGGTGGTGGCCGTAGGGTGGCGCGTCACGAAGGAGAGGGAGGACGAAAAAGGGTAGAAAAAGCAGGGGAGTTTGGGAGAGCTGGGAGGTTCCGAGAGGAGGTAGGGGCGGTTCGCTGGTGAATGTGGAGGCGGATATGTGTCTAGGAGGGGTGGTGAGGTGGCCGAGAAGTGGTGGCACGTCACCGCCGGTGCAACAGGGGAAAACGAAAGAGGAAGCAGGGGAGTTCGGGGCTTCGAGGAGAGGAGAAAAAAAAATGGAGGTGTCGGGCCGGGTTTTTGCCGGTGATGATGATGGAGGTAAGGTGGAGTATTTTGGTGGTGACGGTGGGCGGTGATGAAGGTAGCTGGGGGTGGTGGGGGTTGGTGTGCAGCGGGGCAAAGAGAAGGAGAAGCAGGGTAGTTCGAAGAGGAAAGGGAGCAGGGGAGGGATACGGTGGGTGTGCGGTGGTGGAAAGTGGTAGTCAGGTGATGCTGGGCGGTTGGTGGTGGTCGACAGTATGGTTTATGGTGGTGAAAGATGGTGGTCGTTGGTGGTGGTGGTTTGAATTATAGATTGAGCTAAGAGAGTGGAATTGAATTTTGTGTTTTGTTGGTTTATTGAAATTGGGTTGAAAAATCTGATTTTGTAAATAGGTAGAGTGTAGGAAAAAGGAGAAGTCCTTGCTCCCCGAGGCATGAATTTAGACTCATTTTTAGGTAAGGGAGTGAAGAAATACGTGGAGAGATGCAAGAAGAAGAAAAATGGAACTTTTTGCTCTTTCAATGGCATTTTAGTAATTTTCACTAGTTAGGCAAATTTCTGAATTTTAATTGCTATTTTAGGAAACTACTAAAAATAGAAATGTTTAGCTAAAATAATCCTTAATAAAAATACCGTTAACGAAAAATAAATTTTGTTTTCGTATAAAATAAGAACGTTCCGAGATTATTAAAATCGGAAATAATTACGAAATAATTAAGATTTAAAGAGTAGCTTAAGCTCGTAAATATGAAATTAAATTATAAAATCTGAAAAAATAAATCGTGTAACAATATTAAAATTCCAAGCGAAATAAAGCTTCGTTAAATTTTTTAAAAAAAAGTTTGAAATTAGGATTTAAAACGATTTAAGCTAAAAAAAAATAATTAAGCATAATTAATCGAGTTTTAAAAACTCGGGTATTACACAACCATATACAAAGTATCATCATGCAAGGTGTTAGAATCCAACCTTCATTTACTTGTATTTCACTTTTCTATTGCTTTCTAGGATCTTTCTAATAGTTTTCTAGGCTTTAGAGAGAATTATTATGTTACTGTAATTCTAGTGCTCACTGACAGTTTTTAGCTAATTCAAAATAAACCTCTATGAGGGGTATGAACCAATACCTCTCATCAGAAGTTGTCTTTGCTTAATTACTTGCCTTGTTTCTAGCCTTTATAGATATTATGCTGTCGCATGTTTTTAAGCTTTCTAAGACCCAACAAAGTCTCCCTCAAAACAGATACAAGCGCCCCGTTCGACCCTCGACCCTCGCTCTTATCGCCAATAGGCAAGAGTGCCCATTCTGAAACAAACACCCGCTCGTGCCCCGAGCCTTGAGAGTCACTTTTCGCACAAGGCTTGCTCCCTTGCCGCCCCATAGGCAAGAACGCGCCGCACGATCCTGTGTCAAAACACTCGGGTCGTGACAGTTGGTATCAGAGCCAAAGTTCAAATGTAGGCGCCGAGAGATCCAAGCAAGAAATTTGAGATGGAATCAATTGAAGAAAGACTAGCCTGGCTAGAGGGCAAGTCAAAAACCTGGACCAGACTCGAGGAAATTGTGATTGGCCAAGCCAAAGAAGAGATACTCGAGAATGCAGTCGACGAGCTCATGCAAGAAAGAGAAGGACTGCATGAGCAGCTGAGTTTTGTAAAAGGGCAAGTTGAATATGCCCAAGACAAGTGCGCGACCCTGATGCGCGCTGCAAGGATTGACTCGAGTGGAGGTGGTGCGATGAAGATCAAACCTCCGAAGCCTCGAAAATACAGTGGTGCTAAAGGACTGAAAGGAAGTTGATAACTTCCTCTTCGACATGCAGCAGTATTTCAGAATTTGCCAGTTGAGTGACAACCTAAAGGTGGATACCGCAACCATGCATTTGTCGGATGATGTGAAGCTTTGGTGGCGCACAAAGCACGCCAACAATGAAGAGGGGTAAATAAAGATAGACACATAGGAAGAGTTCAAGAAGGAACTCAAAGATCAGTTCTATCACGAGAACACATATTTTGTTGCAAGAATGAAGCTATAGGAGATCCGCCACAAGGGCTCCAAACGTGAATATATGAAAGAATAATCGGCTTGCATGTTGGATATCCAAGACATGAATGAAAAGGAACAGTTGTTGTAGGGGGTTTTTTTCGTACTCCTTTTTTCGATTTCCCCTACGGGGTTTTGAAAGATTGAATTTCGAAGTAGTCGCCACCAAACAATTTTAAGGGTCCCGTTTAGAAAGACCAAAGTTGACTCTTTGTGGATAAGGCATTGAATCTTAGAAACGGATGGGTGAGATCCGGGCAAGGGAACAAAGTGCTTATTCGGCGAGCTTTAAAAATTGCATTCGAGTATACATGACAAGAAGAATTTTCGGAAAACCCTAGTCATGGCACTATGTTGGTTTGAACTTGCATTTAGGACATATAATTGCTACTTGTATTGTGATCACTTCACTTTAAAGTTAATTAAAGGAACCTAAGGCCGGTTGTCCAAGAATTATCTTTGTTAAGCGTGATGTAACTTTGCATTTTGTTGGATTTAGCATGTGA
The DNA here is from genome assembly GCF_020520425.1 of Spinacia oleracea. Taxonomy (NCBI): domain Eukaryota; kingdom Viridiplantae; phylum Streptophyta; class Magnoliopsida; order Caryophyllales; family Amaranthaceae; genus Spinacia; species Spinacia oleracea. Next base: position 110,558,417 of record NC_079490.1, read on the forward strand.
GGTAATGAAAGCAATAAACAAGTAAAGCAACATCACAATGAATAAAGGAATTATTGAAAGTGCGTACAAAACCACATCACCTTAAAATAAGGTGAGTAAAGAGTGTGGTATTGAAATAGAAATAATAAAGGTGCGAAATTGAATGCGTTATTGGAAGGTGCGGCATTGAAATGTACGATATTAAAATGCGTTATTGAAAGGTGCGATATTGAAATGCATTATTGAAAGGTGCAATATTGAAATGAAATTATTGTATTTGAGATCCGAAATCCAAACGACTACTTAATAATAAGTGCGTCCGACACGGATTCAATTCTAAAAATCTCAACTTTAGGTTAAGTTGCTCATCCCAAAGTGTCTTAGATTTTGATTGTTGAACTTGAACTTTGAACATTGAATATTGAATCTTGAATCTTGAACTTAGGAGGCTAAATTCTTAAAGTCCAAATCTTTTAATATGAAAAGATCTCAACTTTGACATTGATTCTAGTTTAAGGAAGTGATTACAAACAACCTTAAACATCATAGAATCCATACTTCTACTTGAATCATAAAAAGGGTTTGATTATGTAAAAATGTGTGATTGTTGTAAGTAACACTTTTAAGAGTAAAAGTGTCAACTTTAGTATTAATTTTTGGAATAAAAATTGAATTTTGTATGGCATAATGGAAATGGTATTTTGGACAATCATTTGGAGAGGGTTTCAAGAGTGAAACCTCCCAAAGATGACACCTTTGGCATAATTCTTCCTAGTTAATCAAGGGCATGAACCCTAATGATAACATCATAGGATTTTGTATTTGGAAAGGTAGAAGCATAGAATGCATTGTAGATTTGAGTAGGGATTCGGAATTACCTAGTTAGGGTTAGGTTGGATTTCCGATTAGTGCTCCCAATTGCTTAAATATTGGAAATTGTATAAGAATTTGTAGTTTAGAGTTTGATTTTTGTATTTTGATTTTGAGGACTGATTTTGAAATTACGACGTTCTGTTTTCGATTTGCTGCCCTAAAATGCTTGGAAATGAGGGCTTAAATAGAGAATTAATCGGCTAAAATCCAAAAGCCAGCTGCGCCAGGCGCAGGTGATGTGGCTCAGGAAATGCCAAAGCAAGGACGATGACGCCGTCCTTGCATTTTTCTCTTATGGATGTACCTTTGTACGAATTTACGAAGTTGGCACGTAGTGAATGCTTAATGATTAAGGCTTTGATTTTAAGACTAAAAACAAGCCGTTTTCGGGTTTGAGCTCGATTTATACGGGACGGGGCCCGACATGCTCGATTATGTGGGTCGGCGCCCGAATTTGGATTGCTTAATGTCATTTTGACTGGAAAAGGCTTTGTAAAACCAATGGAGAGGTCCATTGGGTGAGATTGTGTTTGGATTTTGAAATTGATTTTCGAAAATTGAATTTGTACCGAAATCCGTAATGGGAACGAGCTCGGGGATTGGACTTTGGATTTTGGACTTTGGAATACATTTAGCAATTGGGACTTCCACACAGAGTTGCACCAACCACCTAGAAAGGATAATAGTATCGTCATCATCCCATTAGGGGAGACACGATTTAGGTGTCTACAGAAGCCCCCACTTTGACTGAGCGTTCGGTTAGGAAAGCAATAGTCAAAGTTGTCGAATAGGGACGGAGAACGGTCAAGATGTTCTGCAATCAAGACCTTTCATTGTACGCCGATACCTACACAAGACAAGTGTTAGGAAAAAGGATAGAGTCTACCTCGTTGCGGTTGTGACGACTCTGATTTGTATTTGTATTGCTTGCCCGCCTTTGGTTTAGAACGGAGCTTGGTATTGAGAATTTTGGATCTTGAATTTTTGAATTTTTGAATACCTGGAGTTGATTCGCTGGGATATGTCCACTATGGAAAGAGTTTTTTTATTGACTTTTAAAATCCTGAAAATTTGGCCGACTTTTCTAGAGCTTGGGTCTGTTGGGAGTCGAACACCTGAATCCTTGTATTTTTCGGAATTTGCATTCTTGAGATATTTATCTGCTTTGGCATTGATAACCTAGGCGTTGGTGTAGAACTTGAATACCTGCTTCAGCGTGGATAGCCTAGGCGTTGGTGTAGAATACTCTTTTGAAGTAGAGGTCCATGGCTAAACTTGTACAACCACTGGGGATTATTAGGATCTTGATTTTTGTACGGACTAGTATAAGATAGCCCCCAGGTTTTGATGTTGAACTTTGTATGCATAAGACTGATTGATGCCTTGCTTGCTTTTGAAGATTTGGGCGTATAAGCACTTTCCGAGCTTGGCGCCGAATCGTCACAGGGTTGCGGCTTACCCGTTTGCTGCCTCTTGGGAAGGAGCGGAGCGCAAGGATATGTCTTTAGCGACTTTCCGCAGAGCTTTGGGGGTCTTGCCTGTTAGAAAATTATGCCTTTGTACTGTTCAGGATCTTTTTCTCTGTTATATTTGTATATTTGTCTGAGCTATCTGACTTGTAGGTGGTATGGCGCCCTTTTGACAATGCGCCTACACCTGCTTCGGTCATGCGGGCCTATCGCTTGTCTGGACGGCGGGTGTTGTTCCCAGGGGTGTACCATCCCATGTGGTATCTGGGTGAGCGGGTGACTCCTCAGCACGATGTGAGAGGCAGGTTCGTCCCTATGGATCCTCCGGAGTCCATGATGGGAAAGATTGTTGACGTTGCCTGGCTTTACTCTGATATCATGGAGGCTGGGAGTGAGTCTATTAATCTCCCATGGGAGAATTTTGTGGATAAGAGGAGCTGCTATGATGACCTCTTGGCGAGGCTCGCTCCACCTGTTCGTTTTGTGCTGCCGGTGAGTTCTTAAATCTTGTATTATTGTATTCTTGTATTCTTTTATTCTTGTATGATAAGATCTTTGTATGCGTGCTTGTAGGAGGAGGAGATCGACCCTGAGGATGTTCCCTATGCTGATAGGGTTCTCCGCTATGTGGACTCGGATGAAGAGCAGGTGGAGTTTACTGTTCCGATGGCCTCTCCTCCACATAGGATGGCGACTGATGCCCTTCCTGCGTATTATACAGCTGTAAGTGCCTTTGTATTTTTCTTAACTTGCTTGTATTTTTGTATCTGGAAATTGATCTTGACTTTGTATGCAGGCGCCTCGAACGAGAGTGCGCCGCTGGATGCTTGTGATCGATTCTTTGAAGAGGCATTGTGTCAATCTGACCAAGAAGCTTGCTGGTCGGGACAGAGAGGTGTGTTGATTGACTATGAAGTGTTTGTACTCTTGGAACTTGTATATGGGTATTTGATGCTTGAATTTTAAATCTTGTATAAGGGCGTCGTCGAGGTCGCAGGGATTCCGTGGACAGGGGTCCCCCGGTGGATACTTCGAGAGAGAATATCGGGCGGAGCTTAGGTCAAGGCCCGAGTCCTAGTGCTGGTGTCCGTCAGAGGCATTCGGATGTCAGTGGGGGAGATTTCCCTTGTACTTATGCTGAGCCTACCGAGCATTCGTACTCTGTTGGAGGTATGGGCAGCCAGATGCTTTTCACGCCTCCCCCTGGTGCTTATTTCGGAGCGAGTAGCTCCTAGCCTTGGAGTGCAGAATCTTGGGCTTATTGGCATGAGATGGAGCTGAGGCGCCAGGCCTATGACTTCGAGGTGCAGCACTGGTTTATGACGACCTTGCAGGCTTATCAGTATCCTCCCTATCAGCAGGGAACTCAGTGGCCTTCCGGTACTCTTCGTATTTCGGAGTAGGAGCCAGCTACCCTTGGGACTGAGTTAGACCAGGATGTGGAGCGGTACATGAGCCGGAGCAGGAACAAGGAGCCTGTGATTAACACTGTGGCTGATGATGACTCGGACTGATCCTGCATGGTAGCGAGTTCCAGCTTTGCCTTGGTTGGGTTTTTTTATAGGGATGTTCGTATAGATATTTGTGGCTTGTATTTTTATTTGGAATTGTATGGCTTGAATTTTGGATTTTGTATGGTTTTTTTTATTTGAATCTTGGATTTTGTACTTTGAACTTGTATGATTGATTTTGGTATGATTTGAATTGGTATGGTTTGTATTTGTATGTGTTTTTGCAGGGTTTGAATTGAAATTCGTATGCGTTGTGTGTGCATTTTGAAATTTGTGGCTACATGTATGCATGCAAAATGCAAAAAATTTGCCCATTTTTTCCCACTCTAAGCCCCCACTTTGATTGAGGTTTTTTGGTAAGAAAAAGCGCAAGTCAAAGTATATTCAACTTTTGCTAGCTCATGCATATGCTGACTCGACTTAGGACGCCGATCTAAGACTAGAATGCTTTTGAATTTTGAAGAGATTGACCCGAATTTGACCCGGGTGCTGATTCGGGCTGCTTGAAATTGCGCGGCTTGCAGCTTTTGGAATCTTCAGCATGAATTATTGGGGCTGATCTAGCTGCCCAAAGCTATAAAGAGCACGTATTTAGGGTCATAAAGTGGACGTTGAGCTCGTTGTTCTTGCAAGCCGTGCGCCTGGCGCGGGCTACGGCGCCCAGCGCAGGTGGTCCTTTCGAGTACCAACATAAGTGTTGGTTTTTGCATAAATATGGAGCTTTCCGGATCACATTTCTTGCACCAATCCTTCCCTGCTCTTCTTTACCTTCTTCGTCTTTACAAAACAAAGAACGCAAATGCCTATATCGTTTGAAAATGCGTTGAACTCTTGGCTTGGTTCACTAGGCAAACTAGAGAAAATGGAGCTTGATGGCATGCATCTTGGGATGCTCGTCTCTTTCCGATTCGTAAAGTTTGACATGCATTTCATTCAAGATGCTTTGGAGGCTTGGGATCCGATTCACCACGTTTTTCGCTTCGATAACAACGAGGTATGTCCCCTCCCTGAAGAGTTCAGTGCCATATTGGGGTGGCCCCTTATGATAGAGTCTTGCATTCCTAGTGTTGAGGAACACTTTTTCTTGGCTTTTGAGAGATATTTTGGCTTGAAGCCCCCACTTTTGAGTGCTGTTGTATATGGCCGAGAGGTGGATTTGTCCCTCCTTGTTGCCTATTTTGCTGGTCCTGACGTTCCCAAGGTTTTCCGCTTGAGGGCCTTGAGTTTTTGCATATTTGCTCGCTTCCTCTTTTGGAAGCAGGGGTTTGGCAATGGTGATCCCTCCCTAATAGAGATTGTGGAGCAGTTTGCTTATGGTAGGGGCCCAATGCCGCATGTGATTGGCGAGACATTGATGGGTCTTGATATGCTGAAGTCGGACCCCTCTTCCATGCTGTCGGGAAGCCCGGTGCTGCTCCAAGTAAGGATCTGGAGCTCTCTTGTATATCGAAATTTGTACTTGTATTTTGAACATTGAATTTTGAAATGCTTTCTTGTATTTTCCCCAAGGTCTGGCATATGGAGAGACTTATGTTGGTGGCACCACCAGAGAACATGGAAAGCTAAAATAGGAAGGGATTCACTGTGCGGCCCATGATGTATGGCCGGCTTTCATTGGATGAGTGGCGCTGCGCACTCTTGGAGATGGATCTTGTATCAGGTGGGTAGTTCCTTGGTGGAGAATTGCTGCTATGAGACATGCATATGGCTCTACTGCTTTGAGGGTGCCTAGCCTTACAATGCTAGTCTTCTACTCTCCTGCTCGAGTGATGAGACAATATGGCTTAAAGCAAGAAATTCCGGATTGTGCTGAGGAGCATCTGAAACCTGTTGTACTGAATGCTGGTCGTCTTGAAGTTTGGAGGCGGTATTGGGTTGCCAAACCATTCTTGAATATTCGATTCCCACCTGAGCCTGTTACTCTGTCTGCGGGGTACATTGTATGGATGAAAGGTCCAAGCCAAAGGGACATTTCTCTCTCCGGGCCAGCGGGAGCCCGAGGTTCTAGAGCTAGACGTCCTGCATCAACTAATTGTGAAGAAAGTGACAGGAGTGTGGCCCGTCCAGTGCTTGACCGTTCTGGGTCCAAAGGAGGTTCGTCATCCTCCCGTCTTGGAAGCCTAGCAAGTTCCTTCTCCCGCCGCTTAGGCAAGCGGAAGATTGATGAATTATTGCGGGAAGAGCCAGGGATAGTACTCAAGGTGCCAAGACACAAGAGCATAGTCGCCCGACTCCAGATCTTTGTAGGCTTAATATGTTTGAAATTGTATTAGTAGGAGATGTGTTTAAGAGTGTGTTTAGAAAATGTGTTTAGGAAGTGTGTTTAGTGGAAGTGAAAAGGCTTTGAACTTTGCTTCACTTGATTCCAAGCTTGTAATCGAATTAGACATGATTTGCACATTTGGAATAAAAACAACAACAACAATTGAATTTTGAATTTTGATTTGATTTTTAGGATGCCCTTAATTGAGGAAACTTTGAATTTTTTTTGTTTTTTTTTGTATTAAGGTGGCCGGGCCTCAGAATGAGGTTGCCTACGTGTCGTGTTAAGGAATCAGGCCGAATGTAGTTCTAACATACAAAACTTTTTGAATTTGAATTTGAATTTTGAAATTTGAATTTTGAATTTAGGACTTAAACATAGAACTTCTTGAGCTGATCGAGGTTCGTCAGAGAACGGAACTCAGTCCCATCGACATCTGTTAATTCAACTGCTCCCCCGGAGAGGATTTTCTTGACAATGTATGGTCCGACCCAAGTAGGTCTGAATTTTCCCCTTGGGTCCATGACGCTCTTGCGAAGGGCTTTTAGGACAAGCTCGCCTTCTTTGATGTTTCGGGTTCTGGTCCTCCCTTGTTGAAATTTCTGGCCACTCGACGCTGATAGACTTGTACATGGTGAGCGGCTTGAAGCCGACGCTCATCGAGCATGACTAGCTCGTCATATCTTGCTTGTACCCATGCAGCTTCTGGGATTTTTCTTTCGAGGACTGTCCTTAGAGAAGGTATTTCTAGCTCAATAGATTGTACCGCTTCCATTCCGTAGACCAATGAAAAAAGAGTTACGCTATTTGAAGTGCGGATTAAAGTTCGATACCCCCACCACTAGAGGAAAAATCCTTATAGGTGGCTCATCAAAGGTTTCCCTTATACAACAAGAGCAACTTTTGATGGTTAAAAAAAAAATCGTTAAAACTTTCCCTCCTTTTGAAATAAGCGCAACTGTAACCTACTCCATACTCACGCAGCCAGCTTCTTCTCTTCTCTCAGCTCAAAGTCACATAGTCCATACTCACGTACTCCATAAGACTCCTACTTCTCTCGTTAAAGTCAGCCCCTCCGGCCACCATCACCGCCCACCATCACCACCGGCTCCTCTCCTCCAAAGTCCGGCCGTTCTTCTCCTCCAAAATTCGCAGTGCTGGCCTCCAGACTCCTGCCTTTCTTCTTCACCGGCCTAGCTGCGTCCTCCTCTGCGTCATCTTCACCGGCGACGAGGCACTGCGCCTCCTCTTCACCGGCCTCCTCTGAGGCACTACCTCAACTTCACCGGCGACGAGGCACTGTTGCACCTCCTCTGCTCCTTCTTCACGTACCGGCGATGAAATTCTCTTCACACACCACGCAATTCTCTCCATATTCGGTGGTTGATGTTCCTAGGTATGGTGTAATTGCATAATTTAGTTAAATTACACCCTTATTTAATATGAAATTGCTTTGTCGATCGGGTTTGTTCTTGTGGTGGTAGTGCGTTGGTTGATTCGGTGGTGGTGGGAGTGGGGGAGGGGGACGTGGTCAGTGGTGGGGGGAGGTGGTGGTGGTCAGTGTTGAAGATGCACTGAAGGATGGTTCTCCTCTTCAATTTTATGGGCTTTGCTAAATTTGTTGTTTTTGGGTCAATTTGCAATGACTTTATTTTGTTAATTTGATGTGGGTGTGTTTGATTTATGTCTGGTGTTAATTGGGGCTTTAGAAAATTCAGCAGTTATTTGATTGATTGCTGAAATTCTTCCATTTGATTTTGTATTTTGGGTGTCATTTTTATGTTTCCTGTTGATCAAGTGTTTGTGAATTTTGCTTTGAGAGCTTGTTGAGTTGTTTGCAGGTGTTTAAAAGGATGTAGTAGTATGAGTTTAACTGCCAACGGTTGTTATTCTTGTTGTTAATTTCAGCCAGTAAAGTTGTAAACAATTAACAAATTATGAAACTCAGACCAATTTGTTTAGATGAAATTATAAATCAGTATGGTTTGAGGCCATTTTATCCGACGTATCTTCATCTAAAAGAATCAAATCTATGATTTGGTTGATTTGCATAAAGGGTTCACTCCCATTAGTTGCAAACATATTTTCTAAACATACAAGGTTGATTTGTATAAAGGGTTCACTCCCATTAGTTGCAAACATGTTTTTTAAACATACAACGTCGATTTGCATAAAGGGTTCACTCCCATTGGTTGCAAACATGTTCTCAAAACATACAAAGATGATATTTCATACACATACAAAAGAAAAGCTAGATTGGTGGTTAAAGATTTATAAACAACTTCACGACGTTGATAATGTGTAATTCTTTTTCACCATGTCGGAATGCTTGAACTATTTTGGATAAATCTAGAAATCATTGCATATGGAAATATGGCAATTGGAAAACGAAACACCTTCCTCAATTGGACTTGTAGAAAGGAATTGTGTACATCACACAATGTAAAAGTTTTGGATGCTAGATAAAAGAGCAAGCTTAAGAAATCTATTCGTAGATTAAAGCATGCAAGTGGGAATTGGACCATATCTTTCAAAAAGGCTATTGAGCAATCATAGCTTTATAAAAATATGGATCATCTTATAGATGAGGAGTTTAGTGGGAGCTAAGTCGATCAAGTTAATTGGTTCTATATATATGAGATATATATCTCTCTGACATTCAAATTCTAAATGGTTAGATTTAAAAGTATTTGTCAATATTAGAACCATGGTTAGAACATACTAGGTTAAAGATCTATTGGATAGGATCTAAAGCGTTGTTTGGATTCTGTAAAAGTAATTACTAATCAAACACAAAAGAGAGACTCAAAAGAGACTCTCAACCCATATGAGTAAGTCTAAGTAATGAATGCTTTTAACTAAAGTATAAAGCTAGGATGTTATCACTAAAGTTAAACATGAAGGACCTTGAAGAGGTGCCTTCACCTTATATCACACGGCAATGCCAAGATTTTAGCAAGATTCAGTATCTCTTGAAACAGAATAAAGCTAAAAGTCACATGGATAGATTTTAAAATGCGAATGGTTTTTGCATTACAATCAATCATGTATGATGTGATATATTGATCGCCAAGAAAACCCATGAACATTGGATCGTAACGAGTTTATACCAATCTCTATTGATCTGGATCAAAGATCATTGGAACAGCATCAAGAACATTCAATACATTTGGATATGTAGGATGAGCACTTGATAAGAGGAAGTGAAGACAACTAAAGTTTTGATGCTACATGCACTTGCCTAAGCAAAAGTTGAATCTGGTTGTTAGGCAAACCACAAACAAACATGGGCAATTAGGCGTCGTGATTAAGAGGTGGTTACATAGGTTCCAAACCATATGTGAATGCATGGGAAACTGAATCAATGATTAGTTTCTAAGATCTCAGTTGAAAGATGTATCTCCACATCTATGTGAACTGGTTGGAGCATTCCAAAAGGGAAGCATCATTTGAAATACTACATAATTGAAATGAATTCATTGTTGCCTAAGAAGCAATAAAAGGGAATTGTTTTTAGTGGGAGTTCTTCAATGAACTCAGGTTGATCACAAGTCTGCTACCTGGATGATTTTCTATTTTAGATATGATTATCATTCTAAACAGCAACGAAAGACTAGATCATTCTAGAAACATATTCAAAGATCTTTTCATCTTACATTGAAAGGCTTTCGATAGAAAAGATGCTAAGGATAGCAAAGTATGATAAACTAAACCTCTTCATTGAATGATACACAACATTCATATGCAGATATGGAATAAAGTTTGAGTTCCATGAATGTTTTAAGTATTGGGTTAAAGGCCTATATCTGTAAAACATTAAATGCTTGATTTTGGGTTAGAGGCCCACAAATTGGTAAGCATTTGGTTTAAACATTTATCATTTATGAAATTATATTTCATAGTTCATTTAATTTTGGTTTAGTATTAAATGATAAGTCCATGTGATTCAAATCATTCAAATGGGATGTCAAGATGGATTCTTTGACAAAGAAACACCCATACGTGAACTTGAATATTGAAATCACAAAAGGATCCCTAATCCAGGTCATGGAAAGGTTGGACGACCAATGACTAATGAAGATTAGATTGCAAGTTGATTTATAGTTCAGTTTCTTGAACTAGATGGACTGGATGTTAGAAATCATTTGCATAGATACTTATTGGATCTTGTATCGGATTGACCATGAGAACACTTTAAGAGATTAAAGTCATGTCATAAGTAGTTCTCATTAATGGTGATTGGAACCTATTCCTCAGAACCTGAGTAGTTATGGCTGCTTGTTTGAGAATTAGTTCGCTTTAATGCTCGCTAAACGTCGCACCGTAAAAGGAGGCTATAAAAGTAGTTATTGGGCGTACTATGAATCAAGGTACGTTGTTCATAAGTTACAAGAAGGGATTGTCCTCATATCTTTGATAGGATATGGTGTTGTTGTTGTACAAGGCCTCTCGAAGAGTTAGATACTGTGAAAATGCATGGTCGTGCTCAGAATGATTAAGGCTTAACCTTCTGTAAAAGTTTAACAATTAAACTCCGTAATTCGAGAAACACTTCTGGACCTTATAAGGATGGCTTGGATCTTACCTTATGTTCAGTAAGTAACACCAAGAGACAAAGGAATAGGAATGCACACTTGTCTGAATGACAAGTGGGAGACTGAAGGAAATGTGTCCTTCACCCAAGGTGCATTAAGTCTAATACCAAGGTTCAGATTAATTACGAAAAATTAATTCAGTGAAATCAAGTGATCGGAACAGCAAGCTGGAGCAATGCTTCGGATCAGTGAGTTCTAATCTATATTAGGCTCACGGCTTACTCTTGACTGAACTTATAAGGTCACACCATTGGCATGTAACAGATCACCGGATTAAATGAATCTAGAATTCATTTAATAGCTTTTCGGGAAATTAGTTTGAAAAACATATTATACGATTTAACATTGGATCGTGAAATCGTATATCGTATTGCGTATATTCGTAAGCTAGGAGAGACGAATAATCGTATCGTACGACATTGGATCGTCAAGTACGAAACGATAAATAAATTGTCGAAGGATAATTTAATCGCAACACGAAAGCAACCCACGAGACGGAGCGCACAAGCGCAAGGCCCATGGGTGCAGCGCGCATGACAATGCAGCGCTGGCCCAAAGGCCTTGGCTATGTGGCGCGCGCGGATCAAAGAAAAGGGGAGCAGCAGCGGCGCGCGGCCCACGGCCCAGCAGTGCGCGCCTGCTGCTTGCTTCGCGTGTGGGCTTGGCCGGCCAACTTGGTTGGCTTGCTTATTATGACTACTAGGTTATTCTAATAACCTCTATACACTTTTCCAACACACAATTTAGTTTACACACATCAAACCGTAAGGAGGAGAGAGAAACCCTAATTCTCTCTTAGCCTCCTTAGATGTGTTCTTCCCAAATGCACAGACTCTTGATCATTGTCTAAGCTACGATTATCAAGACGGATATGAACGTGTCGGTAAACCAAATTGAGGAACGACGATTGGAGTTCTTTGTTCGTGTTCGTGAATTATAAACTCGAGAAAACACGTTTTGAATGTAAGTATTGCTTAATCTGTGCTTTATACATGTTTCCTGGATTTTGGGATCTTCCGCACATGTTATATGTATTTAACTGTATTCCCCTACATTACTCGCAATTTTTTAATCCTTGGAACTAAAAATACACTTATCATCGAACTCACCTATTTATATTCCTTTAAGGAAAACAAGACCAACATTACACTCACACAGGAGTTTGTGAAGGATTTTAAAGCCAAGGGAGTTGACATAACAGCAAAGCAGAAGGTAATGGCTTTTTTCTTTAGGTTTTAATCCACTACTTCACTTTACTTACAAACTCTACACTCCCAGTTCTTGATGCCAGCCTATAACAATGGAAAGTGGAGGGTCTACATCATGAAGTCCAAGACGCTCAACAGTCATTTTAGCGTGTATTATCCGCCGGGAGACCATGAAGAGATGACTGTAACAATGGTTCCCAAATAATTCCAAATTATGGTTCAATGTTTGGTAAGCCTGCTATTAGTTCAAGGTGATCTCTATATCCATTCATTCAATAGAACCACTAGATCTATATATACGCCCACACCTTGTAGGATGAGCACTTGGTCATCTTGTTTATGGAGGTCCAAGTATGCATTTAATGCTAAGTCTAATAAATGTGGTTCACTATTAATTAAACAAGTTAATAATTCAGTGAGATCAAGTGAGCAGAATGCCTACCTAGAGGCCGCTTCAGTTCAAATGGAATTAATAATATTAATCCATAACTTACTCTTGACTGGCCCGTAGGGTCACACAAATAGTACGTGAACGGATCAAGTATTTAAGTGAATATATTATTCATTAAATACTCTATTTATGAACATTCGGAAACGACGGATCTCGGTTCCAGTGGGAGCTGAAATCGTCAAAAGGAAAGATATAGAATGCTCCTGTAGGGGGTGTTTTTTTTCCCGTTTCCTACAAGGGGGGTTGGCACGCGGCGGTTCATTTAGAGAACCGTTGAATTGTTTTTGCACCTCGAAGGAGTCGCCACCAAACTTTATTTTAGGTCCCGTTTGGGAAGACCGCAAAATGACTCTATTTTTGGATAAGGCCTTGAATCCTTGAAACGGATGGGTGAGATCCGGGCTCGGGAACGAAATTGCTTATTCGGCGAGCTTTAGAAATATTCAAGTACGTTGGCACAACATTATTTCGAAAATAAACCCTAAGATTAGACTATGTGGGTTTGAAATTTAGAAAAAAATAGAATTTCTAATTGTACGGTGGTCACTTTGCTTTAAAAATTGATTTAAGGAACCTAAGGCCGGTTTGTCCAAAAATATCTTCGTTAAGCGTGATGTAACCTTTGTATTTTGTTGTATTTAGCATGTTGGTGATGAAAGCAATAAAGCACATAAAGCAACATCACAATACTAAATAAAGTGCGGAATTAGTAAATACAAGACCCGCTAGAAAAGGACTAGGGAGTAGGTCCACATTGCCTAGAAATGGACTAGGCAAGTAAAGGTGCGGAATTGAAAGTGCGAAATTGAAATTGCGGTATTGAAATTGCGGTATTGAAAGTGCGATATTGAAAGTGCGATATTGAAAGGTGCGATATTGAAATTGCGATATTGAAAGGTGCATAATTGAAATTTGTATTTGGGCACATGAGATTCGAACGCCAAGCGGCTCCTTAAAAATAAGTGCGCCCGACACGAATTCAAAGCCAAAAATCTCAACTTGGGAGAGGTTGCTCAACCCAAATATCCTAGATTTTGCATATTAAACCTGAAATTGAAAGCTTGAATGTTGAAATGTTTGAACTTGAAATGATTGGAAATTTGAACTTGAAATGATCCTAGTTTAGAGAGGTAGTTATGAACAACCCTAAACATGGTGGGATCTTGAAATTTGAAAACTTGAACTTGTATATTGAAAAATGGAGTCTTGAATCTCAAAAGACTAAACCTTTAAATGCTAAAAAGGTGTCATCTTTGATTACTCCACACTTGAAGGTGATTCTAGTTCAAAGAGATGAATGTAAGCAACTTTGAACATCCTTGAATCTTGAAAGTTTGTATTTTGTATTTTGAAAAAGTTTGTATTTTTTTGAAAAAGCATGTATGATTGTTGCAAGTGGTGTTTTTTATAGAAAAAAAAACCAACTTGCTAATCATTTGAAATCAAAATAGCATGATTGATTGAAATGGGATTCGGATTTACCTAGTTAGGCTTAGGCACGAGCTCCCAATTGCTTTTGAATTTAGGAATTTTGTATGTGTTTTTGAGGAGTTTTGAAGTTTGTAATGTGAGGAGTAATGTCGAAATTACGACGTTGTATGTGTTGTCCTCCCCCCTTTTTTCGATGGAAATGAGGGGTATATATAGGAGGGAAATGGTGCAAAACGCCAGCACACGCCAGCACTGTAGGGGAATACAGTTCAACATAATAACATATGCGGAACAATCCCCAAAGCCAGGAAACATGTATAAAGCACAGATTAAGCAAACTTACATTTGAAGCGTGTTTTCCACAATAATCTGTCAACGAACACGAACAAAGAACTCCACTTGTCGTTCCTCTACTTGGTTCACCGACACGACCACATCCGTCTTGATAATCGTAGCTTAGACAATTGATCAAGATACTTTGCTTTTGGGAAGAACTCACTTTGGAGGCACAGAGAGAATTAGGGTTCTCTGTGTCTCTAGGGTTTGGGTGTATGAATTGTGTGTGTGTTGGAAACAAGGTTGTAAGGTTATATCATTAACCTTACTAACCGACCAAGCAAGAAGCAAGGCCGGCTAGCAAGCCGTGCGAGCCAAGCAACACGGACACACGCCCGCGCCCAGCGACATACTGCAGGCAGAAGCCCACAGCGCGCGCGGAGCAGCTGGGCCGTGGGCCTTGCTCGCTCGTCGTGCTGTGCGCTAATGCTTGCTGTTACGTGCTCGCGCCCAATGGGCTTGCCTTGCTTGCTCGCGAGCTTGCTGGCTCGTTGGGCCTTGGACGCTTACGTGCTTGGCTCGACGGGCCGGCAACTCCGATACCCTTCGTATTCGCGATTTAATATATTTCCGATATATTATTCATCGTTTCGTATACGACGAATCACCGTCGTACGATACAATTTATTCGTGTCGCCCAGCTTACTTATATTCGCGATACGATATACGATTCCGACAAAGGTCATATCGTATAATACGTTTCCAACTAATTCCCGAAAAGCTATTAAATGAATTTCCGATTCATTTAATCCGGTGATCTGTTACGTGTCATTGGTGTGACCTTGTAGGTTCAGTCAAGAGTAAGTTGTGAGTTCAATATCCATTAGAACTCACTGATCGGAAGCATTGCTCCAGCTAGCTGTTCCGATCACTTGATCTCACTGAATTAATTGTTCGCAATTAATCTGAACCTTGGTATTAGACTTAATGCACCTTGGGTGAAGGACATATTTCCTTCAATCTCCCACTTGTCATTCAGACAAGTGTGCATCCACATTCCTTTGTCACTTAGTGTTACTTACTGAACATAAGGTAAGATCCAAGCCATCCTTATTAGGTCCAGAAGTGTTTCTCGAATTACAGAGTTCAACTGTCAAACTTTTGCAGAACGTTAAGCCTAACCATTCTGAGCACGGCCATGCATTTTACAGTATTTAACTCTCCGAGAGGCTTTGTTACACAACAACACCATATCCTATCAAAGATAGGAGGACAATCCATTCTTGCAATCTATGAACACTCACTTTGATTCATAGTACGCCCAATAACTGCTTTTATAGCCTCCTTTTACGGTGCGACGTTTAGCTAGTATCAAAGCGAACTAATTCTCAAACGAGCAGACATAATCGCTCATGTTCTGAGGAACGGTTTCTAATCACCATTAATGAGAACTACCTATGACATGACTTTAATCTCTTAAAGCGTTCTCATGGTCAATCCGATACAAGATCCAATAAGTATCTATGCAAAAGATTCTGACATCCAGTCACTCTAGTTCAAGAAACATAACTAAGTAATCTTCTTGCAATCTAATATTCATTAGTCATTGGTCGTCCACCTTTCAATGACCTGGATTAGGGATCCTTTGTGACTTCAATATTCAAGTTCACTTATGGGTGTTTCTTTGTCAAAGAATCCATCTTGACATCTCATTTGAATGATTTGAATCACATGGACTTATCATTTAATTCTAAACCACAATTAAATGAATATGAAATAAATAAATTTCATAAATATGAAATGGTTAAACCAATTGTTTTAAACATAGATCTAACAGATGTTCTAAAACAATACTTAGAAAATCAAAGCCATCCTCCAACATGCTTGATTCCCATGGTTGCTACATGTGCGTTGTGTTTCACTTGTGGCAACGGTTTAGTCAATGGATCCGCGACGTTGTCGTCAGTTCCAACCTTGCAAATCTCGATTTCCTTTCTTTCAACGATCTCTCGAAGTATGTGAAATTGCCGCAGTACGTGCTTGGACTTCTGGTGGCTCCTAGGCTCCTTTGCCGCAATACAAAGCCACTGGTCCTTTAATGGAGGGGACAACACCAAGTTCTTCGATGAACTTCCGAATCCAAACAGCTTCCTTTGCTGCTTCTGAGGCAGCAATGTACTCGGCTTCAGTTGTAGAATCCGCAATAGTGCTTTGCTTAGCACTTTTCCAGCTTACTGCTCCGCCGTTGAGGCAGAACACAAACCCAGACTGTGATCTGAAATCATCTCTGTCGGTTTGAAAGCTTGCGTCCGTATAGCCCTTAACAATCAACTCATCTGTACCACCATAAACCAGAAACTGATCCTTAGTCCTTTTCAGGTACTTTAGGATGTTCTTGGCAGCAGTCCAATGCGCCTCACCTGGTTCTGACTGGTACCTGCTCGTTGCACTGAGTGCGAACGAAACATCCGGCCTTGTACAAATCATAGCATACATGATGGATCCAATAGCCGAAGCATATGGAATTTCACTCATCTTTCTACGCTCATCAGATGTTTTGGGACACTGATTCTTGCTTAGATATACGCCATGTGACATGGGTAGATGGCCTCTCTTGGCTTCCATCATATTGAACCTAGCTAGCACTTTGTCAATGTAAGTGCTTTGGCTTAGTCCAATCGTCCTTTTAGATCTATCCCTATAGATCTTGATGCCCAATATGTACTGTGCCTCTCCTAAGTCCTTCATTGAGAAACACTTCCCGAGCCAAGTCTTTACAGACTCCAACATAAGAATGTCGTTTCCAATAAGTAGTATGTCATCAACATACAAGACTAGGAATGCAATTTTACTCCCACTGACCTTCTTGCATACACAAGATTCGTCCTGATTCTTGATGAAGCCAAACTTATTGACTGCTTCATCAAATCGTTTATTCCAACTCCTTGATGCCTACTTTAGTCCGTAGATGGACTTCTTAAGCTTGCATACCTTTCCTTGTTTCTTTTGATCAACAAAACCCTCTGGTTGTGTCATGAACACAGTCTCTTCAAGAACACCGTTCAAGAAGGCATTTTTGACATCCATTTGCCATATTTCATAGTCATGAAAAGCGGCAATCGCAAGGATTATCCGAATAGACTTAAGCATCGCGACTGGAGAAAAGGTTTCATCGTAGTCAACGCCGTGAACTTGCCTGTAACCTTTTGCTACCAATCTAGCCTTGTATATGTATACAATTCCATCTTTGTCTTTCTTCAACTTGAAGATCCATTTGCATCCGATAGGTGTGAACCCATCCGGCAAATCAACCAAATCCCATACTTGATTTTCAGACATGGAGTCTATTTTAGATTGCATGGCCTCTAACCATTTAATGAAGCTTGGGCTCGTCATAGCTTGCTTGTAAGTCAAAGGTTCATCACTATCCAATATGAGAACGTCTAAGTTTTCAGTCAAGAGGACGCCTGTCCATCTCTCCGGCTGAAAAATAGTTCTATTTGACCTACGAGGGGCAACAACGTTTTGAGGAACTACTCCCACTGGCTCTTCTAAAGACCTTGGAGGTTCATCAACTTGAACTGCTTCTAAAGAGTTCTGAGTTCGTTAATCGTCTAGAATCTCTTCGAGGTCTATTATTCTCCCACTTGTCAATTTGGAAATATGATTTCTTTCCAAAAAGACACCGTCACGAGCAACGAATACCTTGTTGTCTGACTTGTTGTAGAAGTAATACCCCATAGTTTCTTTTGGATACCCAACGAAGAAACATTTGTCAGATTTAGGTTGTAGCTTGTCCGAAATTAATCGCTTGACATATGCTTCGCAACCCCAAATCTTCAGAAAAGACAACTTTGGAAGTTTCCCAGTCCATAATTCGTGTGGAGTCTTTTCAACAGCTTTTGACGGAGCACGATTCAGTGTGAGTGATGCAGTTTGCAACGCATGTCCCCAGAACTGTAAAGGAAGTTCGGCATGACCCATCATTGACCTGACCATATCGAGTAAGGTCCTATTTCTCCGTTCCGACACTCCATTCCATTGAGGTGTCCCCGGAGCAGTCAATTCGGAAAGAATACCGCATTCTTTTAGATGGTCATCAAACTCGTGGCTAAGATATTCACCTCCTCGATCCGATCTTAGAGCTTTGATTTTCTTGCCATGTTTATTCTCTACTTCATTTTGAAATTCTCGGAATTTCTCAAACGATTCAGACTTGTGCTTCATTAAGTAAATATAGCCATATTTACTGAAGTCGTCCGTAAACATTATGAAATAGCTGAACTCACCTCTAGCTTTCGTACTCATAGGCCCACATACGTCCGTATGTATTAGCCCTAGTAGTTCGCTTGCTCTTTCTCCCACCTTTGAGAAAGGTTGCTTTGTCATTTTGCCAAGTAAACAAGATTCGCATTGATCAATATTCTCTAAGTCGAATGATTCTAGAATTCCTTTCCGTTGAAGTAATTCCATGCGCTTTATGTTTATATGGCCTAATCGACAATGCCACAGAAATATGAGATCCGAATCACCAGTTTTAGCCTTTTTGGTATTTATGTTATAAATGTGTTTGCTCGTATCTAGCACATAAAGATCGTTTTCTTGTTGTGCTGAACCATAAAACATTCCATTCAAAGAAAAAGAACAACTATTGTCTTTAAATTGAAAACTAAAACCTTTAGAATCCAAACTTGAAACGGAAATGATGTTTCTAGTGATACTAGGAACGTAGTAACAGTTTTCTAGTTCCAAAACAAACCCACTAGGCAAAGAAATAAAATAAGATCCTACGGCTAATGCAGCAATCCGTGCTCCATTTTCCACGCGTAGATCCATCTCGCCTTTATCAAGCCTTCTACTTCTCCTTAGTCCCTGTGAATTGGAACATAAGTGTGAGCCACAACCAGTATCTAATACCTAAGAAGTAGAATTAGCAAGATTACAATGTATAACATACATACCTGAAGGAGAAGCAACGTTTCCGTCCTTCTTCTCTTCCTTTAGTTTGGGGCAATCTCGCTTGTAATGACCAATTTCATTACAATTGAATCATTGCGATGTAGAAGGAGAAGCATTCCTCTTCATCTTGCTCTTGGAAGACGCCAGATGCCCTCCGGGAGTGGACGAAGATGCAGCCTTGCTTTTCTTCCCCTTGCCTACTTTCTTGAATTTAGTGCACCTCACATTCAAAGGGTCTTGATTGAACTTAAGGATTTTCTAGCATTTCATGAGTAATTCCACAAGTTCACAGAATGTGCTCTCTTTCTGATGAAAGAGATAGTGCATCTTAAAACCCTCATAATCCTTATGAAGAGAATTCAGCACTAGTGCAATAGCTACCGACTCTTTGATGGAACCACCAAGTCTTTCAATTGTGAAAAATAATCCAGACATCATATCCACATGAGACCGAATTAATGTGTTTTTGTCCATCTTGACAGAGTAGATGCGCCTTTGTGCCTCCAGAAGTTCGATTTCTAGGAACGACTTGCGTGGGGTTATGAGCTTGAGATTGCTCATCCAATTAGCCAATTCGTCAACCCCATTGCCACCAGTTTGGCACAAGGGTCGAAAACCCGCACACTTATCCTCGAGGCTACTTAGGAGATCTTGAGGTTCAAAAGTAATGAACCTCCCTCTCCAACTGTCAGGGATAGACTTAAGGATGAACTCGTGACAAGGTACTTGTGAAGTGCCCAACTTCTGTACCTTTCAGGAGTCATGCCTCGCGCATCATAGCTAGGGAAAGGTTGTTCAATGACATAGTGTATGCCATTAACTTTCAAAACTTCGACAAGTTTCTCTTTCCATTCAAGAAAATTAGTCAAGTCTAACTCGACATCCAGAATTTCAGATGATATGATTATTGTTATGTTTGCGACCATTTTGATTACTACAATCGAAAAGAATTTGCAATAAAATAACCATTCATACAATTCAATAACTTTGAAATAAAAGCAAAACATGCAATCATTAAAGCTATTAAAACATTTCATTCATGCAAAAAGCTAAAACATGGTCCAAAATGAATGAAACGATTCCAAGACCCCAAAAGTCCTAAATCCTTAAGCAGCTTTAGCATGCCTTAAGTAGTTTAAGATTTTAGGTAAGCAAAACCTATTGCTAGTAATCTCCAAATTACTCTTGGTTAATAAATTAATGCCATAATTTATCCCATTGCCACAACTTAATGCCATTATTGTTTGAGTTGTAACCACAATCAACGTGCTCCTTTAGGACGCCTTACCACCTAAGTCAACTAAAATAGCACCTCGCTTTAGCGTAAACCTACTATCTTAGATCCCTAGATTTTTGTAAGTGTTGATTTGGAAGGCAATTTTTAAACTCACGCATAATATATATATATATATATATATATATATATATATATATATAGAGGTGCATAAATAAATGGTGATCTAGTATGGCCCAAAACATCTTGTCTTGAAGCATCCAATCTTCATCACCTCCTTGTTAGCTTGGCCTCGTCTTGAATCTTCGTTCAAATGCTAACTTAAAGTTCTAAACTTAGAAATACTTGAAAATAATAAAATTACATCAAAATTTCCATGGTACGCAGACCATATTTAAAACTTTACATTCAAAGATAGAACGGTACGCAGACCGTATTTAACTATCCTAAATTGGCCATACTAGTCACTTGGAGTACCTGCATTGCATAAAATATATATTCTATGCATTCACCCATTCGTATGCTAAAACGAATGGCCCATATTAATATGCAAGTATTTACGTGAATTAATTAAAATTCACGTTCACATAAACGCGTCCTAAAAGATTAATCAATTTCCAAATTATTAATCCTTAGACTTTATTCTAATTAAAATTGAATTTAATTAAAATAATATGACCTACGAAAATAATTAAAAAATAATTATTTCATTTTAATTTCATTTAGTGGCTCCCACTCAAACCAATAATTATTCCGGATAATTAATTATGAAATATTAAATTAAAACTCACGGCCCGGCCCAAGCAAATAAAATATTAAATTAAATATCTCGTTAGCCCAAAGTAATGCAAATATACGAAGCCCAACGAATTAAACGATTTTAAAAAAAAAGTCCAATTGCTAAATCGGGCTAGGCTTGCGCCCAGCCCCGCCTTGCGTGAGGCCCAAGAGCACACGAGCAGAGCTCGCGCACCCCAGCCCCATCGCGCGCGCGCGCACCGCGTCCCCGCAGCATGGCTGCCCCTGCGCTGCGTGTTATGCATCGTGTGTGCTAGACGTCGCAAGGCTTGCGCCTCGCTTCGTCGCAGCCCCGCAAGCTACCTCGCCTGCCCCTTCCTCGCCTAGCGCGCACGAGGCACGCAGCATAGCTGTTGCTGCCCGTGTCGCATGGCTCGGTCGAGCACAATGGCCTCGTATGGCTCGACGAGCCATACTTCCATCATGCCCATGTTCGTGTTTTTGGTTCGTAAAACGGACCAAATTAATTAAAATTTAATTTAATACACGAACTTGCACTAATTTTTTATTTCGGACCTGATTATACGCAATTCATCCAATAATTCGTAAAAATTCCGAAAAATCAACAAAAAATCCAAAATTTCGACAGATGCAAAAACAATAATAATCATGCTAATTCATGCTTTGAATACATAAGGCTCATGATACCACTGTAGGGGAATACAGTTAAACATAATAACATGTGCGGAACAATCCCCAAAGCCAAGAAACATGTATAAAGCACAAATTAAGCAAACTTACATTCGAAGCGTGTTTTCCACAATAATTTGTCAACGAACACGAACAAAGAACTCCACTTTTCGTTCCTCTACTTGGTTCACCGACACGACCAGATCCGTCTTGATAATCGTAGCTTAGACAATTGATCAAGATACTTTGCTTTTGGGAAGAACTCACTTTGGAGACACAGAGAGAATTAGGGTTCTCTGTGTCTCTAGGGTTTGATTGTATGAATTGTGTGTGTGTTGGAAACAAGGTTGTAAGGTTATATCATTAACCTTACTAACCGACCAAGCAAGAAGCAAGGCCGGCTAGCAAGCCGTGCGAGCCAAGCAACACGGACACACGCCCGCGCCCAGCGACACACTGCAGGCCGAAGCCTACAGCGCGCGCGCCGAGCAGCTGGGCCGTGGGCCTTGCTCGCTCGTCGTGTTGTGCGCTAATTCTTGTTGTTGCGTGCTCGCGCCCAATGGGCTTGCCTTGCTTGCTCGCGAGCTTGCTGGCTCGTTGGGCCTTGCACGCTTATGTGCTTGGCTCAACGGGCCGGCAACTCCGATGCCCTTCGTATTCGCGATTTAATATATTTCTGATATATTATTCATCGTTTTGTATACGAGGAATCACCGTCGTACGATACGATTTATTCGTGTCGCCCAGCTTACGAATATTCGCGATACGATATACGATTCCGACAAAGGTCGTATCGTATAATACGTTTCCAACTAATTCCCGAAAAGCTATTAAATGAATTTTCGATTCATTTAATCCGGTGATCTGTTACGTGTCATTGGTGTGACCTTGTAGGTTCAGTCAAGAGTAAGTTGTGAGTTCAATATCCATTAGAACTTACTGATCGGAAGCATTGCTCCAGCTAGCTGCTCCGATCACTTGATCTCACTGAATTAATTGTTCGCAATTAATCTGAACCTTGGTATTAGAATTAATGCACCTTGGGTGAAGGACATATTTCCTTCAAGCGCCTGGCGCCAGGCCAGTGCTGGGCGCTGCTGACGTGGCCTGAATGCCGCCAAAAAGGACGGAAAGATGCCGTCCTTGATTTGTCTTGTATGGGTGTACCTTCGTAAGAATAGTACGATTTTTGGCGTGTAGTGTTTGCTTGGAGGTTAAGACTTGAATTTGCGTCTAAAAACAAGCCTTTCTCGGGTTTTTGAATTCCGATTTTACGGGGCGGGGCCCGGCATGCTCGGTTTTGTGGGTCGGCGCCCGAATTTGACTTGCCTTATATGATTTTGAGTGGAAAAGGCCTAGTAAAACCAATGGGATGGTCCACTAATTGAGATTGTACTCGAATCTTGAAGTTGGATTTTGGAAGTTGTATTTTGTACCGAGTTCCGGGAGGGGAACGGCCTCGGGGATTGGATTTTGGACCTTGGATTTTGGAGGTGTTCTTAGCAATTGGGATTTCCGCCTGGAGTTACTCCAATCGCCTAACAAGGATAATGGTATCGTCATCATCCCAAAGGGGAGACACAAATTAGGTGTCTACAGCTCCGGAAATGATGATATTGTCGGAAACGGAAAAATGGAACATGACGGAAATATAAATATTATCTAAGTCGTAGATGTTGCCGGAAACGGAAACATGGTACGTATCGGAAAATATTATCGGAAATAGGCCGGAACCGGAAATGTTGCTGGAAACGGAAATATTACCGGAATCGGAAATATTAACGGAAACGTAAATATTTGTTCGAATCGGAAATGAATTCCGGAATCGGAAGCGCGACGTGTGAACGCTCGACGAACGAGCTTGCGAGACGCAAGGCCTAGCGCAAGCGCCGGGCCCAGTGCCAAGCAAGCCAGCGCACAGAGCACCGAGGCAAGGGGCCGAGCAGCAGCGCCCAACGTAGTGGGCCGCGTGATGCTTGCTGCCAACGCCCAGCGCGCATGGGCCAAGCAAAGCAGCAGCGCCCCTTCATGGGCTGCGGGATGCGTGTTGTACGACCAAGCAACGCGGGCTCAAGGCCACACGTGCAAATCCTTGGCCGGCTAGGATTGTTTGCGAGTCAAGTAATCGTGTTTTCCTAATTCTACTAAAATTAGATGTTTTAGTTAAATCTGAAATACTTAGTATTTGATTAAACCTAAAATTCTAATGTTATTAATTAACTAGAATCCTAATTAATGGATTTAGTTAATCGATTCCTAGTAGAATTCAAACTCCTTTATTTCCACCCTATAAATATGTGGTTCATGATCACAATTTATAATGCAATTTAATATACTATTCTAACATATTAGATTCAAGAGAGAATTTAATACTTGCCTAATATTATTGTGAGTTTCCCGAGTGCACATAAAACCTTAGAGAATATTCTAGTTGGTTGAATCTAAGGCGGATCCGAACGTGATGTGGACTATCTACGGAAGGGCGACATTTGGAGTCCTATACTTGTTCTTGTTCGGTTCGGGAGCATCTAAGGAAGGCACGCATCACATTGTATGTATACTAATTATGCCAATTGACTATGTGGCAATTAATTTGGATTCGTGGCTTTATGGTTTTTCCGCATGAATTATATTGTTAATATTATTCATAACCCTACAGTGGTATCACGAGCCTCTAATTAATTCCATAATCAATTATAGTTAACATGGATTAAATTTTATAAATTTGCAATGAATTAAAGTGGTGATTAATTTCGTGTATGTAATTAGTTGCAATATCGTGCGATTATTTGATTATATGTTCGCAGGATTTTTCGTCAATTTTATCAATAATGGTCGGAATCTTATGTTTTATAGTGAATTTTGCATGTAAACGACGTTTTAAAATTTTGACAAAAATCAAAGATTTGACGCCGAACCCAGAATTCCCAAATTAGAAGCCTAACTATAACGTTTCGGAGGTTTTTGTTTTTCGAATGAAAAATTTGTAATTTTTATTATGTTAAATTAAATATTTGCGAATCTTGTATGTAAGCCTTGAATCTATGATTGACCTACTGTATATGTTTAACAATTTTAAAGCCTAATCATGTTAATTATACAACCTAATTTGTAATTGTAATTAATTTGTTGAATTTCAAATAATTTAGAATTTGATTTGAATTTCATAATTAATTGATAATTTAATTAGGATCCTATGATTAAAAACCACCATAAAATTGAAGCTAAGTGTTACCCTTAAGGGGTGTTGCATAGTGCGGGCATGCGACGACGAACAAGGGAGCTCGTCGCCCATGCGGTACGAAGCAATGAGCAAGCACAAGCATGCGCGGCAGGCTAGGCCCTGTGCCGTGTGTGCTGTGCGGGTGGTCGAAAAAAATGGGCGACGATGCATCGTAGCGCAAGGCACGAGGAAAGGCAGCAGCAAACGAGCAAGGGAGCTCGCGTGCTGCTGCGCAAGCCCCTGCCCAGCGCGCAGCCAGCAAGCAGCAGGCAGCATGCACAACACGAGGCTGGTGCGCTGTTGTGATGCATCACTCGACCAGCAGCTATGCGGGCCCTGGGCGCTGCCTTGTGCACGCGGCCCATGGGCGTTGCGGAGTCGGTGCTTGGGCGAGGCATGGGCTTCGGCCTATGGCCTTGCCTTGGTGCGTTTGGGCCGTTTTGTTTATGTTTCGGTTGAAAACGATTTTAATTAAATTTAATTTCGTAATTTAAAATTTTCTCGGAATTCAATTTTGATTAATTTAATTATTATAAATTATTTTATACAAATTATTTTACTAAAATTAAAACCTTGATAAATTTTAAATTAATTAATTTTAATCAAATGAAAATAAAATAAAGGGATTTAAATATTATTTTATATAAGCTTTAAATTTTAATTAAATTTGTAAGTTTCCGGTTGGACTAGGAAATACAATTTTATGTTTAAAATTTTTAAAGCATGTAAATTTCTTGGGTTTAGTGGGAGCATTTAGTCATTAAACTCTTGATTAGGTCTACATTCCTCTAAGGTTAAAACAACTCGATTAGAACTAATAAGGTTGAATAATTTGTAAATTGTTGGAACCTTTGATTAGTTGTTGCAAATGTTTATGTGATGCATGATTTTTTCTACTAACTTGCTATGTGGGCCATTCATTGTTAAATGAATGGGTGAATGGTATATTGTAAATGTACTGTTTTGCAGGTTATGGAAAGTGACTAGTACGGCCCAAATAGGATAGAAAATATGGTCTGCGTACCATTAATTTGAATGTAAAATTGGTCTAATGCACCAAAGTTTTTATTTTAAATATGGTTTGCGTACCATCAAATAATTGTAATTAGTTTTAATTATAGAATATCCTATTTGAAGAAAATGGCGCCTCCCATGGTGAAATTCAAGACGGAGTTTCCAATCCATTTTCAAAGACGGGGCTTGAAGTTGAAGCTTCAAGATAAAGTCGGGCCATACTATATCACATTTAAATCTTATGCATGCTTTAAGTTATTTATTGCTTTAAATATGTCTTAATTATGCATGATATTATGGCTTGATTATGTTGTATGATTAAGGATTTTACTTCACTTAAAATCTAACCAACATAGTAAGAGCCTTAAGTTCCAAACTTTAAAAATTGAGTTAAAAGGTGCCATGACAAAATAACACTTACTTGGATAACCTTTACATCAATCTAGGTAATATTTTTCCGCCATAGCGAGGTGTTACTTGTTGATCCTAAAAGGGTAAGGTACACAAATAATTGTGAGTACATGTTAGTTTTGGTGAAACTCAACGATATAAGTAAGAAGTCTTTTTATGTCGTGGCAAATGAGATAGGTTTACCTAATAAGTTCTTAGACGTACCTATCAACCAAGAGTAGTTTCTAGACTATTAGCAAAGGATTTGCTTACCTAAAATAGTTTAGAAGTGAGTCTAAATACATAATGTGCTTAATTCTTCAATGATTTAAGGATCTTGAATTCATTTTATTCACACCTGTCGGAACACATAACTCGAATAAAATGCTTAATAAATATTGAATTATGCATGAATGCTAGAATTTAAGTTTATTAAGAGAAACTATGAATGGTTATTTATTTGTTTATTCTTTTCAATTGTAGCTTTAACTATGGCAAACAACAATCAAAACATCATCAAGGGTTCTGAACTTATGATCAAGTTGAACCTAACAAATTTTCTTGAATGGCAAGATAAGCTGGTTCAAGTAGTGAAACTCAATGGCATTGAGTATGCACTGTTCTACCCCATGCCAAGCTACTATGCAAGAGATATGACTCCTGAAAGACACGCCGCCTGGGAAACAGATCTCAAGAAGGTCATGAGTCTCATGCTGAGCAACATCCCTGACGATTGGTGTAGAAGGTTTGTAGCTTACGAACCATATATGCTTCTCGGGCATCTAAGGGATATCTGTCATGGAAGCACGGAAGAAAGAGACCTAAATGGCCATGAGTTGATTGAATCGATGAAAGGGTTGAAGGTTGATCTTCATAACAGATTTTTCAGGCAAGAAGTCCAGGAAACACATGCTCAAGTCCTTCGCACCAAACAAAGAGTTGGTAAACCACTTAGGGATCATGTGAACTACATAATATCATTGTTTGATCACTTGAGTCTGCTAGGTTCACCAATAAGAAAAAGGATGGTTGTCTCTGTCTTACTCAACTCACTTCATGAAGGATTTAGACGCGCCAGGCAATACTACGTGAGTGATCCGGCCAAGAGAAGGGACAATCGGTGAGTTTATTTGGCTAGTAAAAAATGCTGAAATAGTACTCGACTGTGAAACCAAAGATTTACTCAAGGACTAAATGGAGACCTTTCAAGAAAGGTGGAAAGTCCAAGGGCAATACTGAGTCAGTTCCCAAAAAGAAGACAAAGCAGGACAAGTCCACATCAAGCTGTCTTTATTGTGATGGAATTGGCCATTACAAAAGAGAATGTCCCAAATATAAGGAAGATCAGAAGAACGGAACGGTCGTTCCATCTTCAGGTATTTTCGTTATAGACTGTATACTTGCTAATTCAACTTCTTGGGTATTAGATACAAGTTGTGGCTCAGACTTATGTTCCAATTCACAGGGACTAAGAAGAAGTAGAAGGTTAAGCAATGGTGAAGTCGACCTACGAGTGGGAAATGGAGCAAGGATTGCTGCATTAGCAGTAGGAACTTATTATTTGTCGTAGCCCTCTGGGATAGTTTTTGGAAATGGAAGAGTGTTTCCATGTTCCAAGTCTTACTAAAAACATCATTTCTGTTTCTTGCTTAGATGCTAAGGGATTTACCTTTTTAGCCAAAAACAATAGTTGCTCGTTTTATTTAAAAGAGATGTTTTATGGATCTGCTAGATTAGTCAATGGACTTTATTTACTAGATCACGGCAAACAAATTTATAAAATAAATACCAAAAAGGCCAAAAAGAATGATTCAGATCTCACCTATATGTGGCATTGTCGATTAGGCCATATTAACATGAAGCGCATAGAAAGACTTCAAAAGGAAAGATTTCTAGAACCATTTGACTTAGAGGATTGTGTGGTAAATGCGAATCATGCTTAATTGTCAAAACGACAAAGAAACCTTTCTCTAATGTTGGAGAAAGAGAAACTGGTCTATTGGGTTTAATCCATACATATGTATGTGGACCAATGAGTTCAAATGCTAGAGGTGGTTTCAGCTACTTCATCACTTTCACTGATGACTTCAGTAGATATGGTTATGGCTACCTAATGAAGCATAAGTCTGAATCCTTTGACAAATTCAAGGAATTTCAGAGTGAAGTAGAGAATCAATTAGGCAAGAAGATTAAGGTATTGAGGTCTGATAGAGGCGGTGAATATTTGAGCTATGAATTTGATGACCATCTGAAAGAATGTGGAATCTTGTCAGAAATGACACCTCCTGGAACACCTCAATGGAACGGTGTGTCAGAACGGAGGAACGGGACCTTGCTAGACATGATTCGATTAATGATGGGTTAGACCAAACTTCAAATAGAATTTTGGGGACATGCACTAAACACAGCTGCACTCACACTAAATAGAGCTCCGTCTAAAGTTGTCGAAAAGACTCCATATGAGTTATGGTTCGGAAAGCCTCCATGTGTCTCTTCTTAAGATTTGGGGTTGTGAAGTATACGTCAAACGATTAATTTCAGACAAACTTCAACCGAAATCTGACAAATGTATCCTTGTGGGCTACCTAAAGGAAACAAAGGGGTATTACTTCTACAATACATCTGCGAACAAGGTGTTTGTTGCTCGAGATGGTATCTTTTTGGGAAGAGATCATATTTCCAAAATGACAAGTGGGAGAAAAGTAGACCTCGAAGAAATTCGAGTCGAACAACAAACTCTAGAGAATGCTCAAGATGACATTCAGGTTGAAACTCAGAGATCTTTAGAAGTATCTGGTGAGAATCAAGAACCAACTAGAAATGTAACCCCGCGTAGATCGCAGAGATATAGGTCTCAACCGGAAAGATACTTAGGTATTTTGACGAACGAGAGCCATGAAGTTCTGTTGCTGGAAAGCGATGAACCTAGGACTTACAAACAAGCTATGGCGAGCCCTAGCTCCAAGCAGTGGCAAGAAGCCATGCAATCTGAATTAGGCTCCATGTCTGAAAACCAAGTTTGGGATTTGGTCGATTTGCCAGATGGCTACCAAGCCATAGGAAGAAAATGGGTTTTCAAACTGAAAAAGGACAACGATGGGAAACTTGAAGTTTTCAAAGCTAGATTGGTTGCAAAAGGTTACAGGCAAGTCCACAATGTGGATTACGATGAAACCTTTTCACCAGTTGCAATACTAAAGTCTATACGGATAATGTTAGCAATCGTTGCATATTACGATTACAAAATATGGCAGATGGATGTCAAAACCGCTTTCTTATACGGTGTTTTAACAGAAAATGTGTTTATGACACAGCCTGAGGGTTTTGAGGATCCAAAGAATGCTAAAAAGGTATGCAAGCTTAAGAAATCCATTTACGGATTGAAGCAAGCATCAAGGAGCTGGAATATACGTTTTGGTGAAGCAGTCAGTGACTTTGGCTTCGTCAAGAACGCAGACGAATCTTGTGCATACAAGAAGGTCAGTGGGAGAAAAACTGCTTTTCTAGTATTATATGTCGACGACATATTACTTATCGAAAATGACATTATTATGTTGAACTCTGTCAAGATTTGGCTTGGGAAATGTTTTTCGATGAAGGATCTAGGACAAGCACAGTACATACTGGGCATCAAGATCTACAGAGATAGATCTAAAAGGATGATTGGACTTAGTCAAAGAACTTATATCAATAAGGTGCTTGAAAGGTTCAAGATGGCAGACTCCAAGCGAGGCTACCTACCCATGTCTCATGGAATGACTCTAAGCAAGACTCAATGCCCAAAAACACTGGATGAGCGTAGAAGAATGAATGGGATTCCATATGCATCATTGATTGTTTCAATAATGTATGCTATGATATGTACACGCCCGGATGTTGCGTACGCACTCAGTGCTACGAGCAGATACCATTCAGACCTAGGAGAGGCACATTGGACTGCTGCCAAGAATATTCTGAATTACCTGAAAAGGCACAAAGACGATTTCCTGGTCTATGGTGGAGATGATGAATTAATTGTGAAAGGTTATACGGACGCGAGTTTCCAAACCGACAAAGATGATTTTAGATCACAGTCTGGGTTTGTCTTCTGCCTCAACGGAGGTGCAGTAAGCTTGAAAAGTGCTAAACATAGCACCATTGCGGATTCTACAACTGAAGCGGAGTACATTGTTGTACATGAAGCAGCAAAGGAAGCTATTTGGCTAAGGAATTTCATAGGTGAACTTGGTGTAGTCCCCTCCATTAAAGGATCAATAGCTCTATATTGTGACAATAACAGAGCTATTGCACAGGCAAAGAAACCTAGACACCACCAGATAGTCAAGCATGTACTTCGTAGATTTCACTTTCTACGGGAGTTCGTTGAAAGAAAAGAAGTTGAGATAAGAAAAATTGGAACTGATGACAACATCTCAGATCCATTAACTAAATCTCTGCCGCAAGCAAAGCAAAACTCGCGCACTGCAGCTATGGGAATCAAGCATGTTGGAGAATGGCTTTGATGTCCTTAATAAATGTTTTAAAGTTTTAGAGTTTAATACTTTGTAAAACGTTTAGGTTAACCATTCATATAAATGAATAGAATTCATTTTTCCATTTAATTTTGTGGTTTATTAAATGATGAGTCCTTTCAATTTGAAGATATATTCAAGATAGACTGTCAGCACCAGTCCTGTGACTAAGAAATGTTTATCAAGTGAACTTGAATGTCAAAAGTTAAAAAAAAGGT
Source organism: Spinacia oleracea (assembly GCF_020520425.1). NCBI lineage: Eukaryota > Viridiplantae > Streptophyta > Magnoliopsida > Caryophyllales > Amaranthaceae > Spinacia > Spinacia oleracea. The sequence goes on from NC_079490.1 coordinate 110,589,450, forward strand.
CCCTGGTCGGAAGTTTTCTATAAAGGTGGACGCATAGAAAACGCTAGACGACTAGAATGCAAGATGACTAGTAGTTCTGTTTCTTGAACTATGTGAACATGGCAATGACGCAATCATTTGCATAGATACTTACTTGAAAAGATTAGTATCGGACAGACCTATGAAACTTTACTGTAAGAGATGAAAATCTGTCATAAGTAAATATCATTACATTATTAGACACTAATCCTCAATACCTGGGTGATTTGAGATTACTTGTTTGAGAACTAGTTACTTTGACGTTGTCAAGCGTCGCACCGTAAAAGGAGACTATAACGGCAACGCTCAGGTAATCACCTATCAAACGAAGTCTAACCTCAAGATCACAAGATTGGGATTGTCCTCCCATAAATCTCGATGAGATGCTGAAAGTTGTACAAGGCCACTCGGAGAGCTAGAAACTGAAAAATTCATGGTCGTGCTCAGATGAATCATAGGCTATGATTCGATCAGTTGAACTCTGAAACCGAGAAATACCTCTGGACATAATAAGGATGACTACTCTCACCTTATGTTCATGAGCAAGCATCAAGCGACAAAGGAATTAGGCAATGCACACTTGTCCCTAAGGACAAGTGGGAGACTGAAGGAAATAATGCCCTTGGTCCAAGTATGCATTCAATGATAAGTCTAATAAATGCGGTTCAATATTAATTAATTAAGTTAATAATTCAGTGAGATCAAGTGAGCTGAATGCCTAGCTAGAGGCCGCTTCAGTTCAAGTAGAATTAAAAATATTAATCCACAACTTACTCTTCACTGAACCCGTAGGGTCACACAAATAGTACGTGAACGGATCAAGTATTTAAGTGAATATATTATTCATTGAATACTCTATTTATGAAAATTCGGAAACGACGGATCTCGGTTCCAGTGGGAGCTGAAATCGTCAAAAGGCAAAATATAGAACGCTCCGGAAATGATGATATTGGCGAAAACGGAAATATGGATCATGACGGAAATATAAATATTATCCAAGTCGTAGATGTTGCCAGAAACGGAAACATGGTACGTATCGGAAAATATTATCGGAAATAGAAATATTGCCGGGATCGGAAATATTGCTGGAAACGGAAATATTACCGGAATCGGAAATTGTCGGAATCGAAATAAATTCCGGGATCGGAAATATTAACAGGAACGTAAATATTTGTTCGAATCGGAAATGAATTTCGGAATCGGAAAACGAATCGGAAGCGCGACTTGCGAAAGCTCGACGAACGAGCTTGCGAGACTCAAGGCCCAGCGCAAGCGCCAGGCCTAGGGCCAAGCAAGCCCGCGCACGGAGAAGCGAGGCAAGGGGCCGAGCAGCAGCGCCCAACAAAGTGGGCCGCATGGTGCTTGCTGCCAACACCCAGCGCGCATGGGCCGAGCAAAGCAGCAGCTCCCATTCGTGGGCTGCGGGCTGTACGACCAAGCAACGTGGCCTCAAGGCCACACGTGCAAAGCCTTGGCCGGCTAGGATTGCTTGCGAGTCAAGTAATCGTGTTTTCCTAATTCTACTAAAATTAGACGTTTTAGTTAAATCTGAAATACTTAGTATTTGATTAAACCTAAATTTCTAATGTTACTAATTAACTAGAATCCTAATGGATTTAGTTAATCGATTCCTAGTAGAATTCAAAATCCTTTATTTCCACCCTATAAATTTGTGTTTCATGATCACAATTTATAATGCAATTCAATATACTATTCTAACATATTAGATTCAAGAGAGAATTTAATATTTGCCTAATATTATTGTGAGTTTCCCGAGTACACATAAAACCTTAGAGAATATTCTAGTTGGTTGAATCTAAGGCGGATCCGAACGTGTTGTGGACTATCTACAGAGTGGCGACATTTGGAGTCCTATACTTGTTCTTGTTCGGTTCCGGAGCAGCTAGGGAAGGCATCCATCACATTGTATGTATACTAATTATGCTAATTGACTATGTGGCAATTAATTTGGATTCCTGGCTTTATGGTTTTTCCGCATGAATTATATTGTTTATATTATTCATAACCCTACAAGTAGGGCACCCAATGCTCCAAGATAAGGGACAATTTTGGAAACTAAAGCGTTTGTTGAAGAGAGCCATTCAAAATATCCCAGAAGACGGTGGTTTATTTTGTATTTTTTGTCTCTTAACTTTGCGGTCGACCCAGAGCTCCTTGTTCAGGTTAGAATTTATTCCCTTCACAAGTTAGACTATACGGATTAAAGTAATACATATACTTAAATGCAAATCCTAACGTACTATTCTTTTGCAATTCCAGGTAATGGATTACCCTCGAAATCACCGGGATATTCGGGAAACCATGGTTGGACGTCTACTTACATATGCATCCAATGAAATCAACACGACAGCAGTGTTCCAAAAACTGGTGGAGAATTGACCGCTGCCTCAAGGAGTAGGGGTTGTAAACGTTGTTGTTACATTTGGAATTTTAAACTATTTTTTGGATTAAGATACTATTTGTGGGTATTGTAATTTTGGTAGCAACATTACCTTCTGTTTTTCTTTTTTGAACTCTAGGTAGTGTCGCTAGCAGTGTATTTCAAATACCCGTTATTAATTCTATGAATTGAAGACTCTAGGTTACGTATCTTTGCGTAATGTAACTAGTTACCTACTTTTGACCTTCACTTAGTGATGTTCCTTCACGATCTACCTTTACTTGAAAAAATATATGATAATAATTGGAGAATTAAAAGTGAAAATAAGTATTCTATGCATAACATAATAAATAAATACAAAATTAATACTATTAAAATGAATAAATAAGTTGATATATTTTATTGAGTGCATCATTAGAGTGAAAACGTTATATTATACATGACATTAAATAAATAAAGTTGATATATTTTATACAAACATCCATAAATAAATAAATAATGCTTTTTAGGATTCTCTAGCATTCAGCAACCCGTTTGAGAATGACTTTAAGTTAAACCGCCACGAAAGAAGAGATAGACACTCAACACCATGGACTTTCACACACCCAACTTAACCAAAATTAATCAATCAAATAAATGTCAAACTTATGTGAAAAAATCTTGGTATCGCATCGAGTACCGTCATTCTCTGAGAAAGATAACATGTTGTTAGTAAATAATAGATAAATCGATTTTCCCCATCCATTAATTATAATAACATAGGTTTATTTCCGAGCACAATAACATCGAAGTATTAAAGTGTGTTTGACACATGGAATCCATGCATCCACGCATAATAAATAAATAATGTGATAACAATTGGAGAACAAAACTAAAAAATGGGGGTAGGAAGAGAGCCCGGAGATATAACTAGCGCATAAGATTGTTTAAGCAAGAATTGAACCTGTGACCATGAGGATTGCATATGTTCGCAGTAACCATTGTGACGTGAGGCCGGAGCCATTAACAATTCATAACTTATAAAGTATATATCCGTTAATTAATTATTAAAATTATATAAAATTACATACTAAAATGAATAAAATTCAGACTATTGTGATGTATAAAAAGTTTAAGTACATATATAAAAGTTCATACTAAATTCATATACGGTCAGACTAACGTGTTTCTTTCGTTAACACCCCTGTCCCAAACCAGATATGAACCCCAACCCAGAAATTTGACATGGAAATGAAAACTTCGAAGCTCCAAATCTTCTTAATTCAACTACAGTGTCCCCAGAATTCAACTCCCCAATTTCTTTTATCTTACACAGTTTACAGTTGACCCCTCACTTATAGTGACAATCGACTCCAGCGAACGGCAATTCTAAATCTACTGTTAATGGCGCAAAATCGACACCTAAACCCTAATTTTATTACAAAAAATCGAAGGAATTAATATTATTATGACTCCGTCGATGATCTATGTTGTTGAATCTTCATCGGAATTTCATCTAAGGTCTCGAATCACTAATTAATTTAATCGTCATTTTCTCTCTCCTAATTATTTTCCCGAAATGTTTTTTGCTGATTTAAAACCCTAATTAATACAAAATAAAGGTAAAAGAATATAAAATAGGATTTGAATTTCAAATTCAAATGGCATTGCTGATGTGGCAACAACCAATGAGAGCCCAGGGTACCCTGAGCTCTGAGGGTACATGTAGCAGCTTCCCTTACCTTGTGAAGAATGAAGCATTTGCCATATCATTTGGAAGATACAACAGCAATCCCTGATAAATGACAATGTGACCCTCTGGGCTGTAGAGGTCAAAGAAAACCCAAAAATGCATCATATCCTATTTTATTATTTGGAAATGATATTTCTTCTTGATAAAAAGAAAATGAGCATTAAGCAATTTTATTAAAATGATAATACTTGTAAAATTATTGTAGATATTCCATTGGTTTAGGAATATTAGTAATTCATCACTGCGAAGCATGCAGGATTGCAGGATAGTAAATAATACAAGAGCAAGAATATAGTTTGGAATAAAAATATAAAAAGCAAAAATAATAAAAATGTGGGTTGGGCTTGGGCACCACAAAGAAGACGGAGAATGAGATTAACCGGTGTTCTGCATTCCAGCAGCAATACCCTTCATGGTGAGGATGAGTGTATCTTCAAGACCAGGAGCATATTCGCTTGAAGGGTTGAGCTTCACAAGTTCAGCAGCAGGTTTACTACTCGAGTCCATATATTCCTTAGAAAGATGAGGCCTTAACTGGACATGATAGTTGGGGTCTCTAATACGTTTTAGAGTGTAGGCTTGACAAGCATTCAAGGTTGTGATGTAAGGATCACGTAGCCGAAGTCTTTGCCTCAAGTGGGGATCACCCTCTAGAATTTCTCTGTGTCCAGCAACCTACAATACAATACAATACAATACAATACAATACAATGAAACTATGTATTAATACAACTACCAACTTTTTAAGCAATAAAAACAATGATACTACTATATATATTAGCAGCCAACTCAGACAGTATAATATATAATGTATAGTCTGATACTCTTGAATATAATATATTACCTGGAGGAGAAGCTTCTTTGTCTGTTCATAGTCTTCCCTCAACCGCTCTCCAAAAGGCAACAACTCCTCAGTAACAAGTAGCTTATCATATAAAGCAGCAATGCCCGGATCTCCCTTAGCAAACACCATCTCAACTAAATCAATAGTAACCCTAAAGAATGGCCACTCATTGTACATCTTCTCAAGCAAGGGAAGATTTTTCGAGTCCTTCTCGATGGCATGCCTGAATGCTGCCCCAAATCCAAGCCACACTGGGAGATGGAACTTTGTCTGAGTCCAAGCAAAGATCCATGGAATGGCACGCAGGGATTCAATACCCCCACTTGGCTTTCTTTTCGAAGGACGGCTTCCAATGTTCATACTGCCCAATGCTGTCTCTGGCGTGGCCTGTCATTCATAAGTAAAACGTACGTTACTACAAACTACATACCAGAGGAGAGGAGAGGAGAGGACAGAGAGCACAGCATTAACCTACAGAAAGTAAGTGAAAACTCACCAGACGGAAATACTCCACAAATCGTGGTTCTTTGAAAACAATGGACCGGTATTTCTCAGTGGCAACAACAGCCATATCATCCAAAAGGGCACGCCATTCAGGTTTTGGTGGGATTGGAGGGTGCATACCATGCTCAAGAGTAGCAGCAGTGAAACGCTGAAGAGTTCTAAAGCACAAGTGCTCCTCCCCAAATGATTGCTCAATAACTTCACCTTGCACTGTAACACGAAGAGACCCATTAACTGTCTCTGGAGGTTGAGACAAAATAGCAAGATGGGTAGGTCCACCTCCTCTTCCTACGGTTCCACCACGACCATGAAACATAGTCAGCTTTACACCATATTCCTTAGCAACCTTCACAAGCTCCTCTTGAGCTTTATACAATGCCCATGCTGCTGAGAGACGCCCAGCATCCTTTCCTGAATCTGAATATCCTATCATAACTTCTTGCTTCCCATTTATTCGGTTTTTGTACCATTCAATAGAGAATAGTCGAGCCACTGCAGCTGGAGCTGCCTCAAGATCTGCAAGTTTTTCAAATAAAGGAACAACCCTCAATGGCTTTTTCACATGACATTCACGTTGAAGAAGTTCAACTGCAAGCACATCTGAAGGAGATGTAGCCATGGAAATAATATAAGCTCCAAAACAGTCTGATGGAAGCTCTGCAATGACATGGAAAGTGTCTAAAACATCAGCAATTTCTTCAGTTTTCGGGAGATCAGAACCGAACAACGGACGTTTTCCACTTAATTCTGATAACAGCCATTCTTGACGCTTCTCTTCTGACCATTCCTTGTAGGACCCAATTTCCAAGTGTTTGGTAATGGCATCCATGACATCAGTGTGACGGTCTGACTCTTGTCGAATATCAAGTCTTACAAGTGAGAGACCAAATGTGAAAACTTGTCTCAAGAAATCAAGGAGGGTTCCATCTGCAATTGGACGGTCACCACAGGCACAGAGGGATCGGTAGCAAAGCTCTAGAGGCTCCAAAAACTGCATGTATAAAAGAGATCAAGTCACTGCACAGACCAAGGGAAGGAAGGATTTATATACACTACACTCATGTTACTTGTGAGTTTTGGCCATGTACCTCCTCCAAATTGGTGTAGGTTGAATCTTCTGGAATATCTGAGATTTCATGGGATAGCAGCTGCCGAGAACGCTCACGCGTATTATATAATTTATCTCTCACATCACCAAGAATTACACGATATGGTTCACTTGGTGGAATGTATTTCCAAAATTCTGCATGATATATAAGTGTGTCATAATTATATCATTCCAAGCAAAATATACATAGGGAATTATACTACTTACAAATCCTCAATAAGGATTAGTTAAAAAAAAAAAATCACCTCTAATTCTTTCCCAAAGTTCTTAGTTTTGTTAGGTTATCTTGCCAAACAAATTGATATCGAATAGTAAGCTAATTTTTGGGTAGCTTAAATGATCTATGAAAAGCATGTTATAATCACGAGAGGGGAAATTAAATATCATGTTGTAATCACGGAAAAATAATGATGACAAATATTTGTAATGAAGGGCATTATTGTTAAATAAATGGGGTTCTGCACTAGTATTAGATGGCTTTTGGTGAACTAGACCTGCCATGATTAAAGGATATACCTATGTAATGTTTGGCATCCTTTTTGGAGGAGCTGTGGAGATTATCAGCACGGACACGAAGTTCATCACTGCAACGAAACATAGATATCTGCCAAGTGGAGAACAGCAATTTCACAAGTTGACACAAACAGATAATACGATCACCGGGAAAAAGGAAAAAGACTGAAGCAATTCAAATAAAAAAAAAATTAAGTGTTGCACCTCAAACATGAGATCCTCTATCTGAGAGAAGTAGAGGTTAGCTGCCATCATTCTAGCTAACAAGCATACATCCCTTGTGACCTCCGGAGTGACTCTTGGATTACCTGTAGTAATACCAACGAATAATAAGCAACATAGCAGAAAGGCGAGCTTATTGCACAAGCAAACTAATCCAGTTATTCCTAACCATAAAGTTGAAAGAAGAAAAACATACCATCACGATCACCACCCATCCAAGAGGAAAATTGGATAAGAGGAGCATTGTAGGGAACACGTTCATTAATTCCCATGTTCTTCAAAGCAGTATCAATACGGCGTAAAAACTTGGGAACACCCTTCCAAATTGTTTCATGGAAGTAGCTCATTCCAGCCCTCATCTCATCCTGAGGTGTGGGCTGGGTCCTTCGAATTTCATCAGTACGGAAAGCTGCTTGAATCTGCATAATATTACAAAAGATAAGACATTATTAAGATTCTACAAATATGCCGTAACAAAATGCAAGATACCACTCAACCACTAAATCGACTATTTACAATAAGGACACTATCAGAGTCAATCATAGATGGGTCTTCCACCTTAATAGGAATCGTCAAAGTTCATATCTTGAGACAAGGATGTAAATTTGGTCAACCCATATAGACTGACAAAACAAATTTCAGCATAGAATGATAAAAACATAGGTTGAGAACACAGATATCACAATCCCAAGGAAGAACCACTTTAGACTTGGGTGCGGATGGAAATGCAGCAAGAAGTAAGCGTGAATTAGAATTGACATTTGACAGTGTCAAAACAAACAGATTTTGGCCTGGAAGATTCATTACAAGAGTAATCTTAAATCACATATATGCCTGCTCCTATAGGAACATCAATCGGAATTGACAAGGTCAACATCACTATAATAATAGAATCATGACTCAAACTACACAGTCCTTTACTGATGAACATGTATCTTCAATCCTACTGTGTAAAACATATATTTGACAAAAGTACATATTTTGCCAATCAAATAGAACTCCAAAGAAAAAGGAACTAAATGGGAAACACATTGAAACTTGCCAAATACAGTGTTTACAAGATGGATAAAAGATGATAGATGTCAAGTGTTGTAAATTTTATCCATACATGAGAGATAGATAAAGGTTATTACGGAGTGATCACATCCATATTCCTTTTCAAAGAAAAGAGTCATTAGCTATGCCTATAATTAACATTTCAAAAACCTTTACAAGGGAATTTTATGTTTAAGCAAGTTGCTGCATCTAAAGAAAAAGATGGTAACCAGGACATAATCAGATTATGACAACTCCGAGTCATCAGATAAAGAAGTTTTAAAAAGTATTCAGTCTCCTCAAGCAGGATAGACAACGATGCACAATTGTATAATGCTAGAGTTGACTTAATAATGCATCAGAATCAAGCTTTCCTTTCATGCCAAATAATTAGAAATCATCCAAGTCATGACAAGAACATGGTCACATGGTCACATGCTGACATGGATTTTTTTTGTTTTTGAGATGATGCTGACATGAAAATTTAACCTAACATGCTGACATTTGGACTGAACCCAACATGCTGACATATAGACTGAACCTCACATGCTTTTAAAAATTAAAACATAAACTCTTTCACAGAAAGTAGATGAAAATCTAATACATCCTACGCCTGGAAAACTTGTCACATACTATTTTCACATAACTGAAAAAAGTTGTCATAAATCCTACGGTATATAATATAAGTATAAATCGTGATTGGGTTTCCCATTATTTGCTCACTTTGAATTCAGAAAAAAGATAGGAGAAACACAACTGATGTAAAGGATATTTAGGTGGAATCACGATAAATCCTTCATTGCCATTTTTTTATTAAATTTCCATCTAGTAACTATAAATCAGTCCAATATCCTCCCTTTTAGATTCCACTTCCATGAAATAGCAATATCATTGCATGTTAAATAAATTAGTAAATGTGCTTCCCAAACATGGCATCTTTAAAACCGATGGAGTTTCCACTTTCAAGGCAATAATATTATGTGCTTACCTCTCTCTGTAGAGCTTCGTCAAGCTCTTGCTTGTCATCGGGAGTGATATCCTTAGCATATAGTTGGGCTAAGCAATTTCTTATCCTAAAAAGATAAACCCAAATACTATAATTACGATCAACCAATGGTAAAATGAAAAATGCACAAAGATTAGAAAAGTGTAATGAACAATGGGGTTATACAGAAGCTAAATTACTCAAAATTGAAACAAAACTGTCCTAGTGTAAATTGAATTATGTTGAAAGAGTCTTTATTTGCCAGTATTTTCAATAAAATACAATGGATAAAATGAAAGGTAACTTAAAGCATTGATGAAATTCACAAGGAACAAACCTGCCATGCTTCTGAAGCAAGGATCTACGAACAGATTGAGTGGGATGAGCAGTTAAGACAAGATCAACAGTTTGATTCTTGAGGGCATCAAAAACTTCTTGAGGGGATTTTCCAAGCTCCCCCACAAGCCTCTTAAATGTCTCCTCAATATCAGATTCAGTAGTTGCTGAATTTTCATCTATAAAATCTCCTTTCTTCAGCTTCTTGATTCTACGACGATAAGCAATCTGAACCTCCTCGGCCAAATTGGCCAAGTTAAGCATGTGAGAGAAAGACTTGGCAACAACAATTGAGTCCCCGGGATCCAAGCTTGTCAGAACATTTCCAAGCTCTTCAAGCTTCTTAGGATCCCGCTTCCCTTCATATTCAGCTGAAAGCTCATAACACTCTTGAACCTACATCAATTTTAACCACCGTATAAGGTGGATCAATATCAATATCCTATATACAAGGAAATCAAAGATAACCAATGACAATATTCGATTATCACTTGTTCTTGCAATCACTTCTAACCATAAAACAAGCAATAACTAAATCAGAAAACCAATAAATAATCATCAAATACACAAGTTGTAATTTACCAACAAAGTCAACCTTACACCAAAACATAATCTTATACAATCTCATCCTTAAAATAACCATCATTTGTATCTTACCTTTAGTTGAAGCATCATGCTTCCTATAAACCCACTACATAACTATTTCATAACTATTTCAATAACTTCAAAAATATCATTTTTGTATTATTTATTTAAACAATCTACATTAATATAAACAAACATTAACTCAATGGATCTTCAAATTAACATGATTTCTGATCATACAAATCAAATGGGTATTTTTAATTAAACAATAAAAAGTATCAAGAAAAATTAACAAAAAATACTTACAGTTTCACGAATATCCTCTCCATGTAAATCCTGAAGAATATCAAGAAATCGATCCAGCAAAAGAGCATCATACTCAATCAATTTATCATCGTCAGACACTTTTGTAGGAACCAAAAGCCTGAGTTGGGCGTCAATCGACGCCATTTTTTCTATGTTACGCGCCATTTACCAGTCAAAATCCAATCTTTCTCTTTCTCCGAGATTCAACCTATCAAATCAAACACAAATTAGATTAAATCAAAACCAAAACAAACAAACAAAAAGGCCTAGAAAATATTGATTATTTATACCCAAAAATCACAGAAAATGACAGAAATAATTGCATTCAAAATGAAAATTGTAAAAAGATGCGTATGAATTTGAGCGAAGGGGTATTACCCGTTAAAGGTGGAGAAGTGAGATCAGAAAGTGAAAAGATAGAAGAAGTTTGAGGTCTAAAGAAGTTGTACAAGCAGAGTGGCTTTATATAGAGTGAGACTGAGTTAGATCAAAGTTGGACACTTGGACCATAAAACTGTAGAATACTCCAAGTCAAATTTATTTTTTATTTTTATTTTGTTGTTTGGAAAAAAATTCTTGGATATATTTTTGATTTGGAAAGGAGGGTGCTTTCGAATGAAAACAATTGAGAATATGCTTTTCAATTATGCTTTTAGAGGTTTGAAATAATTGAGTTTGAATACTAATTTTTGGTAAGAGAATAATAATTGTGGAGAGATAAATGCATGATTGAAGTTTTAATATGGGTGGTGACTTGTGATTGGCTATCTTTAATTCCGTAATTGCTTTGTACGAAGTATTTTCCTTTCCTTTAAAAAAATAAGGTAAAATTGTCAAAAAGTATCTTCTTCTTGCCGAGTTAAGCCCATTATTGGGGTCTAAGTTTTGCAATAAATCACCAATTGAGACCTTACTTGTTTTTGGTCAATAATTGGGACCTAAGGTTAGATATTTGGTAGTTTAACTCACCTTTAACTCAAGGTTGACTATTCAAACTAATAAAATAAATCAAAATAAATTATAAGGGCCCGCTTGGATTGGGGGGAATGGGGTGTAACAATTAATAGGGTAATAAATATGGGCTTTAACCACATGTCTGGATTGGGGTTAGTTTTTCGGCCCATACTTTTTTCCCCAAATATGAGGGTAATGTATTACCCTAGCCCCCCCTAGGGTAATAATTAACTGGGTAATTTCAACTCTTGCTCTTCATTGTTCAGACTTGGTTTCGTCGTCAATGCAGTCTTCACCATAGCTCTCTTTCTCTCTCTTCTTGATCTATCAACTGGAATCATCAATTCACCATGGTTGCTTTTTCTCTCTCTACCATGGCTAATCTACTGTATATTCTTCAGGTTTTTAATTTTTCCACAATTATTTTATCAACTTTTTTTTCCGATTAAATTACCGATTTTTGTTTGATTTCTACTCATTTTCAAATTCTTTTGTTTGAACTTCCAAAGTGGTTATGTTTGATATTTTTTTACATGTGATTTTTTTTTATTTATATGTTTCTTTTTTTTCTTTTGAGGTTTCAGATGTTCTACAGATCTGTGGGATTTTTTTTTTTTCTGATGGAAGTGGGATTGTTCTTATGATTAGCTTTTGGTTTGATTTATTGTGATGAAATTCAATATATTACTCTCAAAGTTTCTGGATTAAAAAAAAAAAAAAAAAAAAGAGGTATCCTCAAATTTTCTGGGTTTGGGAAGAAACTAAGAACATTCTTGTATTTTTTTAAATAATAAAAACATTACTGTATTTTCAACAAAATAAAAGAGAAATTGCATTCATTAATATGTTTATATAGCTTCATTCCAAACACACGAAGCATTAACCCAATAAAACTTACCTTATTGCCAAACCTCTTCCATAGCTATCCCCATAAATTTTTCACCCCCTAAACTTGTCCTCCAGTAATAGTTCCCCAATAAAATCTACCCCTTAATTATTAACTTCAATCCAGGCGAGCCCTAAGAGTTATGACTTAATAAGTACTCACTCCATTTCTAAATGTTGTATCCATTTGGAATCTTGGGGGGTTTTTAAGAAAAATAGAATCTTGATTTGTATGGGTATAAGTGTAATGATTGGGTGTAAGAGAAATGATTGTGTGTAAGAATGTGTAAGAGATTCTTTTATAAAGAATAAAGTAAGGAGAGAGAAAATATTAAAGAATTATGGGAAAGGGGATATTTTCAATTAATTAATCAAAAATCAGAAAAAATCTGATTGAAGTGGGGACCAAAGTACATGAGTTGGATTTATTTCATCCAATGAGAGTTAAGCAACAAAATAAAAAACGGAGGGAAGACTTCCCAAATTGGGAAAGTCCACTTCCCTTTTTACACTTCCCTCCAAAAACAGATTTTCAGCCAAAAGTTTTCCCTCCAAACTTTTGGCTGCAAATTTTCCCTCCAAACTTTCTACATTTACCACACACCCTTTATAAATAGGGGTCAATTTCTACCAAAAAACCCTCATAAATTCCAACTGTTTTAAGATCAGTTACAACAACAAAAAACCAAAGGCAATAAATGCACTATAATTAATCAGCAAGGGGACATTAATGGCTTCAGATCAAGAGGAGGACGAGTTCCTCGGTTTTTCCGATGATGAAGGAGACGGCACGAACTCTGATTCAGATTATGATGATGATGAGGCAACCCAAAATGCTGAAAGTGAAGTAAATGCTCATCAAATTGGGGACTTTGAGCATAATCAACAATTGCCAGATCTTAATGAAGTGGGACAAGAATATGCACATGAATGTGAAGTGGGACCACAGCATACATCAGGTATATCAGATAACCACTCAGTTCCATTTTTGTTTGATTTGAACATGCCAGCACAACAAGAGTTCCCACCATCTCCAATTCATCAAACCGAAACAGAGCAAAATCATCATAAGCCTAGAACCCCAAGGATTAACAACGAATTAAGGTTGGAAATCTTGTTGTTCCTTCTCTTAAGAAAAGAAAAGCATTCAGATGAACTCATTCATGGGACAAATAGGCAGGCTGTTATAAAGTTTGGTTACACAAGGAAGACAATTAGACTAATATGGCAGAGAGCATTGGCACATAAGGCAGCCATGAATTCGTATTTCTATGATAGCAAATATCACAACTGTGGGAGGAAGAGAATTCAAGTAACATATGAGTCTATAGCCTCCATAGGCATGGGGGATAGAACAACCATTATTGATCTTGCAAGGATGCTTAATTTGAGTCCCACAACAGTTTGGAGAATGGTGAAAAGAAAACAGATAAAACCACATTCAAGTCCCTTGAATCCAGGCATTTCAGAAGAATGCAAGATGGCAAGGATGAAGTGGGTACTTGGTCTCTTAATGGACTACTCAATACCAAATGATCCCACATATTACAGCATGTATGATTTCATTCACATCGATGAGAAATGGTTCTATCTTACACAAAAAAGTCAAAGAGTTTATTTAGCAAACAATGAACCATTTCCACACAGGAAGGGAAAATCAAGAACTAAGATTCCAAAGTTCATGTTCATGGCAGCAGTAGCAAGGCCAAGGTGGGGACAAGATGGGCAGTGTGAGTGGGATGGGAAACTTGGTATATTTCCATTCACAGATGCAGTGGCAGCAAAGAGAACATCCAAAAACAGAGTGAAGGGGACAATTGAGACTAAACCAATCAAGTCAGTGAATCAGATTGCAACTAGGGCCATGCTAATCAACTACCTAATCCCAGCGATTAAAGAGAAATGGCCACCACATGAGGGGGAAAAGGTGATATACATCATTCAAGACAATGCAAAGGCACACATTTTGCAAAATGATCAAGAATGGCAGCAACATTACAAGCAAGATGGGTTTACATTGATATTGACTCAGCAGCCAGCAAACAGTCCAGATTGTAACATATTAGACTTGGGGTTCTTTAGGTCAATTCAATCACTAATGCACAAAAAGATGCCTAAAACAGTTGAAGATTTAAGTGGTGATGTGACTGAGGCATATAATGAACTGCATGCAAAGACTCTATCTAATGTGTGGATGTCACTTCAATATGTTGGAAATGAAATTTTGAAACACAAGGGGGACAACAACTACCAACTCCCACACAACAAGAAAAAGATTTTAGAAGATGAGGGGAATCTGCCAGAACAAGTTAAGGCCCCAAGGTGGGCTGTGAATGAATGCAAACAACTTGTTGATGAATGGAGAGCAAATCAGTGAAGTATAGAGCAAGAACGAGAGATTACTTTTTGTGTTTTGGGAACATGTTTTAAAAGTTACAAGAACAAACAGAATGTCACTTTTGTAAGCCTGAATGAAAGCATCACATGTATTTAAAACATTTTGGAAGCAACATATCAACTGGAAGAATGAATGAATCAATTTATTGTTGTTAATCTTTAGTTTTTGTTCATCATACTCACATTCATGTACTTATTCATGTACATGGCATAATCACATATGAACCCAGGGCATGCAAAATCATAAGGGAACATGTACATGGAAGCAAGAACATGGCAGCAATGCACAAGGCAACAATGCACAAGGCAACATGAAGAAGACAGCATGAACAAGGCAACAATAACTAGGCAGCAATGCACAAGGCAACAATAACTAGGTAATCACAGTCATAGTTTAGTTTTTGTTCATCATAATCACAATCATGTTTATTATTTCTAGTTGTAATTGAAACACAAAACATCAATTGAATCAGTCAGCCATTCCTTAAACCATAAAGGGGACATCTTTATGTTTTCAAGGCAACACATGAATTCATTTTCAAGCCAAGGCAAAGCATGGGGACATGTTGTTCTCAGTTTGTATTTGTTCATCATCATTGAATCCTATACTTTAATATCCTCCTCCCAAATGGAGTGAATGACTAACACAAACAGAAATGGGAAAGGAAAGTCACTCCATTTGACAGAGGATACTAAAATTTTAGGAAACTCAAGACATGCAAAATCACAACTTCGAACACATCGGCTTCAAAATGGAAAGAATGCATATCACATCATTTTCAGATGGAAAATCTTCCCACTTTGAAACCGATGCGTCAAAAGATGTAATATTCGAGTTACTAAACCATTTCATCATTGAACAACTCAAAAAAAACAAGGCATGAGCAAGGCAGCAAAGGCAAGGTAGTTAATTACAACATACTTAGAAAGTCATATGCAAAATCACTTCTCTAAACACATCGGCATCTAAGTGGAAAGAATGCATATCACATCATTTTCAGATGGAAAATCTTCCCACTTAGAAACCGATGCGTCAACAAAAGTAAATTTCGATATGCTTAAACCAATTCATCATTGAACAAAGCATCAAGAATAAGGCATCAAGTACATAGAAGCAAGTACACACAACCATCTCAGAATGTCCCCAAGCATCCCTCACACAAACCCCATCCACCAACACTTAGCTCCTGAGAAGCATTATTCATGCTAATGGCGCATGAGTGTTAATGGAATATAGGGTTTGAGTGTCAGCAAATGAAGACTCATCATAGATGACTCAAAACAAATAACAAGGCAGCAATGGACAAGGCACAACAATCTCAGTTAGGTTGATTTACAGCATATATTTAGTATGTTTCTAAATTTTAACAACCTCATCACCCTTTCACAAAAGGGATTACATGATCACTTCTTCGTTTGTGAAATGAAATTTATCCCCTTTTGTAAAAGGGGACGAGGGAATATGTTAGAAACCAAAATCTAAGATAATCAACAATTACATCACAGATCACAATGATCAAACTCACACATGGGACATTAGCAAACATTAGGGTTTCAATCTCAGAGTTGTTGAATAGCATCATTGATCTATTGTATCAATATTTTCTCAACTTTAACATCCTTTGCCTAACGGAATGATTGATATTCACTACTGATCATGTGAAATGATAATCACTCCATTAGACAAAAGGAGTTAAAGGACAAGTATTGAAACATAAATCTCAGGATATCAACCTATAACATCATTGATTATCATTAACACCACAATCAAACATGTTGTTTAAGTGTCATGGTGGTCCTTCCAAAGGGATTTGACAAATTGTGAACTATCGCATTGGATATTTAACAATAAGTCAATCCCCTTTGAAGGACCACCTAACTAACAAAAGTGAAACATGCATGACATCAAAATTCATCTCAGATGTCCCCAAGCATCATTGAAACAAATTCAACCTACACACACTTAGCGCCTGAGAAGCATCATCACTGATACTAATGGCAGCACGAGTGAGTGTAGGTAACTTGAATTGTTTCTCAGCATATGAAAGACTCATCATCGATGTAACATAACAAAGGTACTTAAGGGGACAACTAAAAACTAAATATACAAGACATGTATTGCCTCTCCCGTCTAATGCCAGTTTATATGTAAAGGATTCAATTTCATTGTTTCCTAGGACATTGAAACTGGCAAAAGACCGGAAAGCCATCACAAATCATGTAAATTTTGGTCTCAGATGTCCCAAGCTTCATTGAAGCACACCATGTTCACAAACCATTAGCACACAAAAGCCTCATACAGCCTACGGCTGGATGTTAATGGCGCACTGTGGTTTATGAAACATGGATTGTTTCTCAGCACTGAAAGACTCATCACAGACCTCATTCAAACCCTAACATCACAGACCAAGCACTCAGGAAAGGCAAACAATAAGAGGGGACGTTAATGAAACTGTTTTTTTCCAATCACATGTTAAAATTTTATTCATAAACCCATCCCATATGCTTTCACCCCTCTCAAGGCAACACTAATCAACCAGCAAACATATCACAGTTGACAATCAACAAACAGATCACAGTTGTTAACCAACAAACAGATCAGTGGGTACATAAGGTTTTATACCAATATCACAACAATTTTTAACAGGCAACATTTTTAAAACCAGCAAGCACACAAGGTAACATTCATCAATCAACAAGGCAACATGTTTCAAGCAACAAGGCAATAATAGAGGACATGAATACACTCCAAACCCTATAACATCATCAACAAAACAACAACACCCCTTGCCAACAACAGATCACAGTTGTTGGCTACTCCACCTTATGTCTCCACAGCTAACCAGCAATCCAAATATAATTAAAAGAGGGTTTATAGAAGACACACTTATCTCTAAGCATCATTAACACCCTTAAGTGGCTTTTTTTTTATTTCATCTTCCTTCACGTTTGGGGACGAAGCCGAACATTGCCCATCAGAAAACTCTAGACCAGCAGTTGTGTTCTCACACTCACCCACATAGTATAGGTCGAATGAACCAGACTGATTGGGTTCCTTGCAATCAAGAGGGGACATAAAATATGTTTAATATATTTCAGATCATCACAAACATTCATGGGATTTATTATTTAAACTGAACAAGATCATCATAAAAAGATCAAGTCACAAGATCATCATACGAAGACCATCATACATGTCTGAACAGAACAACATCACCAAAGAACAACCACAGGATTCAACATGCAATTTAAAGAACATGCAACATGCAACTGAACTAGATCAACTTAACAAGATCAAAGAACAACATCATCAAAATAATCATGGAATTGAACATCCAAATCAACCAAAGCAGACCAACATTCATGGTATTGAACATGCAATTTAAAAAAAGTCATAAAATTCGAGAAAAATCAAGGGATCTCTGACATACAATTCGAAAACTTCATCATTTAACCAAAAAAATCAAGGGATCTCTGACATGCAACTCGAAAACTTATCATTTAACAAAAAAAATCAAGGGATCTCTGACATGCAATTCGAAAAATTATCATTTAACAAAAGAAATCAAGGGATCTCTGACATGCAATTAGAAAACTTCATCATTTAACAAAAAAATATCAAGGGATCTCTGACATGCAATTCGAAAACTTCATCATTTAACACAAAAATCAAATATTTTTTGGACATGCATGATGAAATCAAACTACTTCATGACCATACAATAAGATCAACATTTTTCGGACATGCATGTTGAAATAAACCGAAAACAAATGAACCAATGTTAAATCTAAAAAAATAACCAAAAATCATCAACAAATGAAAAAAAATCATAAAAAATCACAAAAAATCACAATAAATCAGAACATGCAGAGTAACCCTATTTTTTATTATAAACCCTACGTTTCAACCAAAAATCACAGATTTTCTCCAAGAAACACAAAAAATCCCAAAAACAGAGTAAACCCAAATTAACTCGAAAAATCAGGAAAACAACCCAAAAATAAGTAAATATACCTCATCAGATTCGTCTCCTCCAAAGAATCTCAGATCTGCTGGTGTGGGGACTCGATCGTCGTATTTGGACTCCACCTCTTCACCAGGCTCCACTTCCATTTTCTCAAACCAAGCTTTGAGATAATTTCGGGTACTCGTGTTCTCCTTCTGGGCCAACCTCAAATTATTCAGATACTCGCCAGAATACGAGTGGTCGTTGTTGGGACAATTGCATTTCGAGCCCCAATCACAGTTTGGGTCAGGAATTCGTTGCCCAGAAGTACCCACCGAATTACTCGGAAGATATTTGGAGGAAGAGGATCCCATTCAGAAATTAATAAAACCCTAATAAAACTCCGATTTTATCCCCCAAAAAAATTTCACCAGAGAATCGATTACCAACCGGGATTTGGGACGACAAAGGGGACAAAACTAGAGGGGATCTCACCGGAATGTGGTTCCGGTTAAAGTTTGAGAACAAATTTGAGCGAAAAACCCAATGATCTGAGAGATCTCACCAAAAAAATCGAAGAATAGGGGCGGAGAAGGTTAGGATTTTTAGAGAAACAGAGAGATTTCTTGAGGAGAGAGAGGGAGACAGGAGGAGAGAGAGTTAAGAAAAAGAAAGGGATCCGAAGAGAATGAGGAGAGAAAGGGTGAGAGGGACGGTTTATAAGGAGAGAGGGGGTGAGAGTGACGTTAGGGTTTTATTAATTTAATAAGGGAGGTGGGTGGGTTAAATGAATAAAATATTATGGGTGGGGAAAATTAGGTGGGAATATGGGTAGAATCTTTAGGTATTTTGGTAATTAGATTGAAATGTAAGGGTATTTTAGGAAAAAATGTATGTCCAAAAATAGAAAAGATTCTAAGTGGATACAACATTATGAAACGACTAAAAAAGAAACGGATACAACAAAAAGAAACGGAGGGAGTAGTATTATTTGCCAATTTTTTTAGGGGTTTTATTGGGTTTATTTTGTTCGTCTTTAGATTTGAGTTAATTGGTACTCCCTCCGTCTCTTTTTGTTCTTTACGTTTTCCTTTTTGGGTGTCCCAAAATGTTCTTTACATTTCCTTTTATATTATCACATTAATGATTTAATATTCTATCAAAATTTGTGTCCAATTATTATTTTAACCAATTAAATCCATTGGGTCATTTAATCTCTCACATTTTTCCGTTGAGACATTAACTTTTTATTATTTTCCCAATATAAGAAATTTGATAAGAGTGAAAAACATTATAAATAAACGTAATTTTCCTCGTTTACATAAAAAATTAGAAGAATCTCAATGTACATTAATTAGTCGTTAAAACACGTGCAAAAATACCAAACGTAAAAAACAAAAAGAGACGGGGGGGAGTACTTGTTAATTTTGTGATTTTTTGTTCCCCTCAAAAAAAAATGTGATTTTTTGTGAGATTAATGATTGAATTGGTTAATTTTGTGATTTTGTATGATATTAATGCTCCTAAATTTTATTGTTTTTGTGTTGATTTTGATCGATTTGTTATTGTTTGATTTTTTATTTTTTTTATTTTTTATGTTTACTTCGTGATGTTTATACCTTAATTACTTAAGGAGAGAAAATTTTTTGCATTCTTTATAAATTGATTGAAAGTAAAATGAGGTTCAACCATTGTTTCAAATGAAGATGCCTTTTAAAGGGGTGACATATAGTGAGAAGTATGATAGATTGATACAGACTACGAAGTATTTTTATGATGTGACTCGTATACTCATTTTCTTTTAAAAAAACATGGGTCGGAACGGGCTGGGCTATGCTAAATAGGTCACTTGAACTGACTAAATATGACTTGTTTATGACCCGAACAGATTAATTTCATTAAGTTTGGGCCGGAACCGCCCTTGACATGGCCCATTTTATAGCTCTATGTTAAAACATTCAAGGGAACATTTTGGTTTTGTTGGTTTCGAAGTAAAATTATGTAAATATTAGAAATTAGTTATTTAAAATTTTTTTTTATCAATTTATCGTTGAACTGTGAACTATAAATCTATAATGGACTAACTTCATTAATAAAGAAAATAGAAATTAATGTGGTGTTGGTAGTTTTCGATGATGTTTGTTCAAGAGGGGGACATTGGAGGTGTAAGAATAACAATTAATTAATTAAATTAGTTTTGTATTTTTGCAAAATAAAATGTTATAATTATATTTCTTATTTCTTAACCCAATGACTTGACATTTTTTAACCACTAAAGTTAAGTTTGGCTAAAAAAGTAAGATGAGGTCCCAATTATTGACCAAAAAAAAGTGAGGTCCCAATTGGTGATTTTTTGTAAAACTTGGACCTCAATCATGGGGTTAACTCTCTTTTTGCCTCACTTTGTGAACTAGTACCTCATATTTACAATTTTGTCAAATAGTACCTTGAATTAAAAACTTATTTTAAAAATGGTACCTTGTTGCAACATTCTGGCCAAAATCACAATTTTCCAGCGATTGATTCCGGTTGTTGCCACAATTTCAGAGGGAAATCATCGTGTGTTCACACGCGCTCATCATATTAACAAATTCAAAGTACTTCCAACGCCCTTTCTTCTCCTCATTAACTTCTCTGTATTCTCTTCTCATTAAAATTCGTGTCTAAGTGTTATTGTTCTATTGTTCTTATAAGAAGTTAACATAGGCGCGTGATTGTTGGCTAGGTTTGTTACACACTCACTTTTTTTTTTTGGCTAGGGAAGGTTGAATCAATGGCCGAAAAATTATGATTTTGGCCGGAATGTTGCAACAAGGTACCATTTTAAAACATGTTTTTAATTCAAGGTACTATTTGACAAAACTGAAAATATAAGGTATTAGCTCACATAGTCAGGCAAAAAAAAGATACTTTTTGACAATTTCGGCAAAAAAAAAAAAAAAAACTTTCTTTTCCTTTAAGAGTTCTTCCCTTCTGATTGTCAAAAATAAATAAGTTATTTCCATTAGAAATTTATAATATCCATTTTTTTTAAAGAGATATCTTATGACTATTTCGATTGTAGGTTAAATGTTGATCGGTCTTTGGAGTCTCTAATTACATTCAGGTTCGGCCCTAGGCCTAGGCGAGGGGTGCAGCCGCCGAGGGCCCAGTGCTGTAGGGGGGCCCAAAAATGTAGTGCTCAGTAGTATAGTGCTACTCCCTCCGTCCCAAAATTATAGTCCTGTTTTCAAAATCGGCGTCTCAAAATCATAATCATGTTTCTAATTTTGGCTATTAAGGTCCCCACTTTCTCATTTATTATATTAATTAAAAATGCATTGAAAACTCCACTCATGTACTATATTTGGGATAATACTATATGTACACCTAGTGTACATAATATCTTGTACACTAGGCTATTCATTGGTTGGAATGGCATCTTTAAAGATGCCCTTTTTTGGAAATTTTCCAAAATTTTCCAAAATTTTCAATTTCAATTTGTATTTTCAAATTTACACAGATTACAATAAACATAATTAATGCATTGTTTTTTTCTAATTTTTTTTCAACAGGAGAGAGAAAATATTTTTTTGGGTTGAATTTTTTCATATGTTCTTCGTATTCTCTTCCGTTCTTCATGTTCTTTGTGTTCAATTTTCTTATGTTCTTCATATTCTTCCTTTCTTCATGTTTTTCCTTGAATTAAAGTTTTTGGTTGAATTAAAGTTTGATTTTCTTATGTTCTTCATGTTCTTCATAAACCCATATTCAGGGTATAGGGTTTTGGCGGCTGTGGTATTCGACACAAGGGCGGTTGTGGGAGTCGAACCACGATGGCGGTGGGTCGTTGGTGTTCTTATTTTCGGCCGGAATCTAGGGTAGGAGGGGTAATATTAGAAGGAAAAAGAGATTAGAGATTAGAAAGGAGGTTTGTTGACGGTGGTGACGACGGTGATGGTAAGGCGGCCGGTGAAGAAGTAGGCGGTGGGTTAGGAACCCAGATATTCATGAACCTAGATCTTAAAGTTCTTCAATCTTTTTCTATATGCCCCTGATTTAACGAGATCATTTAAAAAATAATGAAATCAAAAGGTAAATTGAATATACAGGGTAATTTTTCTTATAGAATCCAATAAAGTACGTGATTCTAATACAATTATGGCAGGCATAGAAAAATTAATTTACTTTACAATAGGTTCTATGCTGATACCCCTTGCCTCAATGGTCACTGCAATGCTTCTTATCTTTCTTTCAGCCTGCATGGCGTGTTCGATCGCCAATAGCAACATTTTTTTCTTTTAACTCTGAATATGAATTTACGGGATCTTTTTAACTTTAAGGAAACCAAAAGGTGATTTTTTAAACACTGACTTAATTTATGATTTTGTAAATTACCAAATTGTAAATTTGAAATTAAGGGATCATATTCGTTTTACAGAAGAAAAAAAATGAATTGTTCTTATTCAAATAGATAAATAAAATTACGTTACAATTTTGTATGTGCTGATACCCCCTGCTATAATGGTTACTGCAACACTGCTTGAGTTTAAATGTTTGCGTGCACCAATGTTCGAAACCTAGCAAAAAGAGAAATATTTTTAACTTTAACTGGTTTGAAAATTATTTTTCATCAATTTTATTTATAAAGTATCGTTGTCTAATTAAGATAATCAAAGTAAACCATTGACAAATTTTAAATATACAATAATGATCCTCTAAATAAGTAAATACTATAGTTTTATATTTTTTTTTGAAGGTATACTATAGTTTTATATTGTTTGCGAAGGTTATAATTGTAACTTTGATAAACCAACGGGTTCTTTACTCCTCCTTTTACACACACTCGTCAGTTCCACAGAAGGAACAACAGTTTGTGCAAGGCAATATTACCCAAGAATTACTAATTCCATCAAGCATCAATTGTATTCTACGATTCTTACTCGTGTTTGGATCTTATTTAAAAAAAAAAAAAATCTTTGGCAATGTTTTTATGAGTTTTATTCAATCAATGTTAAGGAAATCAAAAAATGGATTAATACCCTACTAGATATATTAATTTTAGGAGTTATATATCTCATTTCAACAATTATCACCAAATACAATCTATATAATTTATGCACAACATACAATTTACCGAATTGTTATCTTACATATTACATATATGAAATTGCTTGATTTATCACTCAAGTTCGAATGCTATTTCGATAAAGTGTAATCAGAAAACAATTTATACTTTTAGTATACCATTTTAATAATAAATTTATATTTGAGAAGAATGTGCTTTATTTGTGAGATCATTTCAGGTATGGGAAAATCTAAATATACACATACTACTTATCAACTTCATCACATTTAGCTTTGTCAATGTTAAACTAACACATCACCATATCTCCACTGCACCTTCGTCTACCTTCACAATTGAATCAACTGAGCTAAATTATAGATGATACATTAAATTTTATATTCTTTTTACCGTCATACAGAGCAAAACATTTCATATTGATTGAACCCAACATCACAGCACTAACGCATCATTAACATGAAAAAATGATAAAAATTGGATGATGATAAAAGTCAACATAAAGACTTGTATACACGAGCTAACATGATGAGGTCTCCATAGAGCTGTCAAAATAGGTCATCGGGTCGGGTTTGGGTCGGGTTATCTCGGGTCTCGGGTCATGATCAGGTCGGGTCGGGTCAATATTTCATTCGGGTTGAGTTCGGGTTCGGTCGGGTTGAGTTCGGGTTCGGTCGGGTCGATTTCAGGTCGGGTCATATCTGGTTTTTTCCTATCCCGGGTTCAGGTCGGGTTCGGGTCGGGTCACATTTCGGTCAGGTTTGATTTCGGGTTCAGGTCTTATCGGGTCGGGTTTAAGTCGGGTCTTATCGAGTCGGGTTTAAGTCGGTTTGCAACACAGTTATTTTCGGGTTCGGGTCTTAGTTTGGTTCGGATAATAATCAGATCAAATAGAATTCAGATCGGGTCACTCTCAGGGACGGGTCAAACTCGGGTCTGATAATTAACCTATACATTTTAATTATTTTATATTCTAAAAAATTTTGTTTAACTTATTTTAGAGTTAAATTTTTCAATATCTAGCAATAAATAATTAAAATAGATTTATCAATGAAGTTAATATTTGGTCGTGTCATTGATAACTCGGGTAAATCGGGTAGCGGATTGTCACAGGTCGGGTCAATAGCAGGTTTCATCGAGTTACAATCGATTTCAGGTTGACATCGGGTCGGGTATCGAATCGGGTTCGGGTCATTGTTCGGTCGGGTCAGTTCGGTTATCGGTCATTTTCGGGTCGGGTGTCGGGTTCGGGTTCGGGTGTTACAACATCGGGTTAAAATCGGTTATCGGTTTTTTCGGGTCGGGTACAGGTCGGGGTTCGGGTTACCTGTTTTACCGTAATTTCGGGTCATGGTCGGTTACGGGTTCGGTCGGTTCAGGTCGGATTTTCAGGTCGGGTCAGTTTTTGACAGCTCTAGGTCTCCATAAGGACCATAACAAAGGTCTTTTACAACATATTCTCAAACACTTGAAATTTTTATAAAGCTAATAACAGTAATAAATTATTTTAAGGCAAATTTCTTAAAAATGACCTTTTATAACCCAAATTTTGCGAGAAAGGACCTTATATAATATTTTTTTGTGAAATAACACCTTAATTTATATTTTTTTGCGAAAAAGGACCTTATATAATTTTTTTTGTGAAATCACACCTTAATTTATATTTTTTTTTTGCGAAAGACAACCAAAAGTAAATTTCCGGCATTGATTGATCTTTCCCGGCCATTGACTTGCACGTGAGAAGCACGTGTGACTTTATTTTGCTAACCACACCCAATTTTCCTCCAAAATTCTAATCTTTAAAACCTAAAGTTGAAAAATAAATCGAAATAAAATCAAGTTTGAAAATTCAAGACTCGGGAAAATCAGTGTTTTTAGCCAACTTAAGCCGCATGTGCTGCTCACGTTCAAGTCAATGGCCTGAAAGCTCAGTCAATGCCAGAAATTTCCCTTAGGTCCTTTCTCGCAAATAAAATTAAGGTGTGATTTCACAAATAAAATTATATAAGGTCATTTCTCGCAAAATTTGAGTTATAAAAGATCCTTTTTGGCAACCTTATTTTAATGCATTGAGCAACTTGAATCGAGCAGAAATCAACTACTTGGGTCTAATATCTTTGAGGCCGCAAATGCCATTCTGACATTGTTAACAATGAAGGAAGTTATCCTTACCATCTCTGGATATTGTCACACACTTAGGGAGCACTATTCATGGATACAAGTCTACTGACCATACGAATCTTCATCTTGTTCGACTTCTCAACGACAAAATGGGTGAATAAATCTAAATAACTCTCTTGGTAATTTCATCAAACACTTTATGTCCACCTCGCAAAGGGAAGCCTTTTCAGTAAAATATCTACTTTCTCCGTCTCTTTTTGTTTTTTACGTATTCCATTTTGGGTGTTTCATTTTGTTCTTTACATTTCCTTTTATATTGTCATATAATGCATTAATATTCTATCAAAATTTGTGCCCAAACATTATTTTAACCAATTAAATCCATAAGACATTAAATATTTCTTATTTTCCCAATGTCAGATTTTTGATAAAAGTGAAAACATTATAAATAAACGTAATTTTTCTTGTTTAAATAAAAAAAGTAGAGGAATCTCAATGTACATTAAATAGTCGTTAAATCGCGTGAAAAATATCAAACGTAAAAAACAAAAAGAGACGGAGGGAGTAATTTATATGCCAAAAGCTCCGATTAAACACACGAATTCATCACAGTTCGGAAATCATTCCTCGAATTCTTCATGTAAATGAGGATGAAATAGAATTGCATCAAATTTATTTTGTGAAAAAAGAACATAACCGGTAGAATTTTCATTGAAGGATTCTTCAATCATTAATGGCAGAATGATAAATTGAAGAAGATGAAATCAAAAAGATTTCACTTGGCGCTCAATCGCAATTTTCCAAAAATAGTCCCGCTCACTTACAAGGAAGGCGCAAACAATTCCACTTGCATGGACCAGGTCCATGCTACTAATAGTGTGGACCAGGATATTTTAGGTATTTTACAGTTTTTAAAGATGACATGGACAAGCAATGTGAACCAAAAAATTCGCGGCCTATATAGTAACTCTTACGTTTATATAGTTTACTTATATGCAATATAGTTACTCTACTAGTCATACAGTAAATTTTAACAATATAATTATTAATATATGCGACATAGTTACTGCAAAAATCATATAGTAACTGTTAAGTTGATATGGTTGTACTTGTATGTAGTATAATTACTCTAATAGTCATACAATAACTTTTTGATGTCATTTTGATAAGAATTCAATTACTTAATAATGTATACACAAAGATATTGACTGCTTTATATCATATAGTAAATGTTTATCGTACAGAAATAGTTACTCTTCTATATCATATAGTAACTCTTTCTATTCTATAGTTACTATTAACTCTTTCAAAAATATAGTAGCACGTCCTCTCCTTCCACGCCCGGGTCCTCTCCTTCCTTTACCACGTCCTTGGTTTTCATTGTTGTCAGAATTTTCTTCTTCTTCTTCTCCTGCTTTTGTTTTCCTTGCAGAAGTTATTCTTTGCACGAATTCAATTCTAGATGATCATCTTTGTATTTCTGAATTAATAGATATATAAACTAAGTTAATAATTTAACATTTAAGTGTGAAAAAATGACATAGTAACTATGTAAAACATATAGTTTCTATTATGCATCTTACAGTAACTCTTAGAATTAATGATGGTAAGATATTCGCAGAAATGCAAATATAGTTATTGTTGTAGTCATATAGTTACTGTCATAATAATATAGTCACTCTTATTACTAATAACATAGAGACAAAAAAAAAGAGCATAAAAAGAACAAAATGATAACATAGTAACTATTAAAAATATATAGTTACTATTATACATGATATAGTATCTCTTAATATTAATGATAGTCATATATGAGCAGGGTTGCAGATATAGTTATTGTTATGATCATATAGTTATTGTGAGCATAACATAGTAACTCTTATACTAATAACATAGAGGAAAACAAACAACATAAAAATAACATTATAATATACATAAAAAACTATACCAAACATATAGTTACTATAATACAAGATATAGTACCTATAAATATCATTGATGGTCATTTAGTCACAAAGTTGCAGACATAGGTGGTGTGATAATAATATAGTAACTCGATCCATAATATAGTAACTACATCACTAAAAATGTAGAATAAACATAAAAAACATGCACATAACATAATAAACTGACATAGTACCTATTTCAAACATATAATAACTACATAAATCATACAATAACTATTGAAGAAAATAAACATATGGTAACAAATCATGATAAAATAAACATAATACATATAATAACATATAATAACTATATAAATAATATAGTAACTATTGAAGAAAATAAACATATGGTAACAAATCATGATAAAATAAACATAGTACCTATTTCAAATATATAGTAACTATATAAACCATATAGTAACTATAAAAAACATATAGTGACTATTATTATAATATAGTAACTATATATTGTACACATATAGTAACCATTATAATCATATAGTAACTATATCTATGAAGCGGACAAAAACATACTCTAAATAACATAGTACATAATGTAATCGTATAGTAACTTTTATTTATCAAAAAGTCACTATAAACTGTTCATAACATAATAACTATCTTAAACACATAGTTACTGTTTTAAACTTATAATAACTTTCTAAAAAATATAGTAACTATTTTAAACACATATATAGTTATTATTTTAAAGTTATAGTAACTTTTTAAAAAAATATAGTTACTCTAAAAACTACTACTAACATAAACACAACGAACATTCCAGTGACTATTAAAAACACTATTTCGCAACATAAATTAAAGGTGACTATATCATTTATATACTAACTATGTGAAACACTAACCCTAATTTCAACAAAACAACAAACATTTCAAATCACTCAACAAAATAATAACTATTGTACACATATAGTAACTATTTTACACATATAGTAACCATTAAAATAATATAGTAACTATTATACACATATAGTAACCATTAAAATTACATAGTACCTCTTTAAACCATATAGTTATTGTATTACTCATATAGTTACTATTTAAAATCGTGAAGTCACTGATCGAAATCGCGAAGTGAAAACGATATTTCGGTAAACACAAACATTAATTTCTTCAAAACAACAAATATTTTCAATTTTAAATAAAAATAGACTTAAAATTCTTTAAAAAACAACAAACCGAAATGTGATCTCTAAAAATTATTGCGAAGATTTGTAGGCGAGCGCAAATTCTTCGATTCGATTTCGGCAACGACGAACCTCCTTCTTGATCTACTACTTCCTCCAATTTTTCCTCATCTAATAGATCCAATTATAAGAATTATAAGATAATTACGAAGAAAATCGAACAAAACCTAGAAATTTGGGCTAAATTTTGAAAAGCATAGAGAGAAAATGAAGAGAGATAAATGAAAGAGAAATGAACAGAATGTAGATCTGAAATTTTGAAAAATAAAAAAAAGTTTAAAACGTATATAAAGTAGACTAGCACAGATCGCATTGAAACTCTACAAAACACATAGTAACTCTTTAAAACAAATAGTTACTGTAATACGCATATAGTTACTATTTAAAATCACAAAATAACTGTCACATGACAGTTACACATATTGCCCATACAAATTACTTTGTTGCCCTGGTCCACGCTAAGTTAGCGTGGACCAGGTTTATATTAGTGTAAATAAGGCGCAAATACAGTGAAATAAAATGCCGCCCATTTTTCACTTTTCAAAATTGTTTTCCCTCTTATTTCTGAGTGGGATAGTTGATGTGTCACCTTATTATCGGTGGTGTACAATATTCCTTTGTATACTAGGGGTGCGTTCTGTTCAACTTATTTGACCTGAACTTATCTGATCTTATCTGAATTTATCTGATCTTATCTGAACTTATATGATCTGAACTTATATGATCTGAACTTATTGGCACTTATTGAAACTTATTGGAACTTATCTGAACTTATTGAAACTTCTTGAAGCTTATAATTAATAATAAGTAATAAGTAATAAGTAATAAATAATAAATAATAAATAATAAATAATAAAAAATAAATAATAAATAATAAATAATAAATAATAAATAATAAATAATAAATACAGTAATAAATAATAAATAATTAATATTAATATTAATAATAATAAATAATATTATTATTATTAATATTGAAACGTATTGGAACTTATTGAAACTTATCTGAACTTATCTGAACTTATTGGAACTTATCTGAACTTATCTGAACTTATTGGACCTGAAACTTATTTTTTTTAAGGTGAACAGAACCCACCCTAGGTGTACATATAACCTTTTTCCCTATGTTTCACTTTTGTATGTACAATATTCACTTTCCCATATACTTTATTCCACTTTTTCATGCAATTCAATTATCATTTGTACTTTATTCAACTTTTCTATGTACTATACTCTATCTATCTATACTAATATATTAAAAGGCGTTGAGAAAAATGTCTATGTGGTACGTAGTACTCTTCCTTTTGCGCCACATCATCCATTCACCAAATGATATGTCATATCATGGACAACCAAAAATCAATACATACAATGAGGTTCGAACTCTATACCTCAAGCGTGGAGGATAACTCTCATTACCATCTTAACCAACAACCATTTGTGGTTTATCTCTTCACATTAATTTATAAATGAATGTTAACATGAAGTTTACAACAACTAAACTTTTATGTGACTTTTTATTTTCTATTGACTATTTTGGAAAAAATAATAATTAAAAAATTAGGACAACCATGAATAAACATGATGTCATAAGTCTCATAAGCATCAACTACAAAAATGCCTTGCATGACTGCATATGTCTAATTTGGTGTTTGTTAATTTTGAATCACTTATTTCCACTAGAAAACAATTTATACAAATTGTAAGATGATGCAATTGAAAAATTATTTCTCATGATAAATGACTTAGTGTGTTTGTGTAGTTGACGAACTTGATGAATGCTTTCACTTAATGCTATACATGTATCTTATCAAATATTTTGCTCAAGAAAAATCTAAAATTTTAACTATTCAATGTAGCAATCGAGGCATCGCCCGAGCCACACACTAGTTTTTTTTAAAACCGTGTTTTTTGTCAAACAGAACTATAAATATTGGACGGAGGGAGTAATAAATAATCTCGCAATAAAAGCATATTGTTTTGCACGTAGATCAGTGGTAAGAATGATAAGTAAGATAGGGAATTTAGCCTTCTCTTTTTGGGTCAGTTACGATTCCGCGTAGTAACTCACAGCTATACTCTCTTCTTTCTTTTGACATGTTTCTTTCTAAATTTTTTTGTGTATTCTTCTTATAGTAGGCTTTATAAGCATATGAAATAAAGAGTTCTTTTTATCTTAGTGCTCAAATGAAAAAAATATATGAAGTACGTTACCATGGTGTAGATATACATAAAGAGTTCATTTTATCTATAATGGTAACTTTTTACCATGGTGTAGATATACTATTTAATACAAAGTACGTAGTACATGATACAACTAAGTAGATTATCTTTTCACATAATCTAAAACTATTTTATGTCCATATAATCTTATAGAAGTACATAGTTACTTCTAT
Organism: Spinacia oleracea; assembly: GCF_020520425.1. Taxonomy (NCBI): domain Eukaryota; kingdom Viridiplantae; phylum Streptophyta; class Magnoliopsida; order Caryophyllales; family Amaranthaceae; genus Spinacia; species Spinacia oleracea. The sequence goes on from NC_079490.1 coordinate 110,620,952, forward strand.
ACAACTGAAAAGTTGTTATAGATACATGATAGCGAAGGAGTGGGTTGAAATAAAAAATTTAAAACCTAAAGTTATAGCTCGTACCATATGGGAGTAATATTTTTTTCTTAAATAAATTATTGATGATTATTTCAGTAGTTTGCTATATTTTTTGTACTCCGTAACAATATACTATTTTCTTTTACTACCTCCGTTTCTGAAAGTTATTTACACTTTGGAAAATGTGTTCAAAGTATAAAAACTTTGACCATAAATTCTCACTATTATATACGTCAAAACGTTACATGTAAGATGTTGTTAGATTGGTCTCGGTATGTATTTTCAGAATATTAAATTTTTATATTTTTTTTCACATACGAAATTGGATATATTAGTAGTTAAATATTGCATTGGAGTTCGTGCAAATAGTAACTGTAAAGATTTTTTTGAAACGGAGGAAGTAGTTTATAGAGTACTTTTTACTTAAAAATAATTAAAAAATCAAACTAAAATTTCTTATTTATATAAGGGCCCTAAATTTTTGTTTCACATACAGCCCACAGAATGTCAGAACCGGCCAGAGTTGATTACATTAACGGATTGTTTAATAAACGATAATAAACGATGGTAATGAGAATGAATTTGTAATGTAGAAATAAAAAGGAAAATCGTATAATTATATTATGGGAATGCTAATTCACCTCGATAATCTTATTCTCTTCGTAACTTTTTGTTACCATGCATTATAATTTGAGGTGGTGTTAAGTAGGAACAAAAAAATATAAATTATAAATTAAATTTGGGGATGAATTTAACTTTTCTTCTCAAATTACACTCAACTTTATTACCATTGCCTCCATTGATTACCTTATATCAAATTGACCGTAAGTGTTTATTTGTTTGTTCGAAGTTGGAATTTAATACTCATACGAGTTATACTAACAAATTAGGTCAGTTCTATGTACTAATTTTGTAATCAACATAAGTTGGTAGAGTTGTTGGGGAACTCATCTTGTGACTTGGATGTCACAGGGTCGAGCCCCATCAGCTGCAAAAATGCTTGGGAGTGACTCAAGCGAACACCTGTGTAGCTGGACTGGTTAACATGTGCGAGGTGCTGCTTCAGTAGGATCCATTCTTCTAATTTTGTCTCGAAATACATACAACGTACGACTTAAGTCAATGATGTTTTAGTCTAAAACATTAAATTAGTAAAATGTTAGTGTAAATATGTTAGCGCCAATGGATATTACATATTAGTCATCCTCGGGGACGAAGCTACGTGGGGGGTCCAAGGGACCCCGGTCCCTGGCAAACATCTGGAAATGTTATACTTCCTCCGTTCTTATTTACATGACACAATTGGATTTTGGACACTATTCACACAAGTTCCTTTGACTTCCTTTTGTGATTTGTACTTAAGAAAAAACATAGTCGTGTGAGGTCTTGTTGGATTCGTCTCAGTAAATATTTTTTAAATATCAAATTTTTATAATTTTTTCTTATCCATAATTGGAGATATTAAGATTTGAAATCGCGCATTGGCTAACGTGCCTAAATAATTGTGTCATTTAAAAAAGAACAGAGGAAGTATAGTACTAGTGTAGTGGGTAAAATTACCTTGTCACATGTCCCAATTGAAGAGTGGCATGTGGCCTCAGTTATGCCCATTAGGCTGCCCTACGTGGATTATTATCTGCCAGATGACGTGGCACCCTTTGCGTGCCAGAGATGGTGACACATGTCTCTAAATCTGATCAAACCGTCAAACTGAGTTGAAATAAATCATTGCACATATGAAGAAAAGTCTGCACATCTTTCTATCATGAACAAAGGCCCAAAAGCCCATTTATGTCACCCATCAGGTTGGTTGCACAACGCAGGGGACACATGTCAACCCCTCATAGCTCATCCAATCATACTGGAGAGATTCTAGGTCATTCCTTCCTTAGCCTAGTACTATAAAAGGATCCAAGTCCCAAGGACAAGGACATTCAATTACACAACACTTCTCTCTCTAAAAATCTTTACTTACTTAGGCATCGGGGGAAATATTTGAGGAATATTCTTGTTTTGCAGGTCGGAGCCAAGATCGTGCCGTGTCAGACCGGAAACCTCTTTGTCATCATTCCTTCCTTAACCTAGTACTATAAAAGGATCCAAGTCCCAAGGACATTCAATTACACAACATTTGGCGTCGTCTGCGGTAACATGGAAGTTCAACGACCTGAAAGTGAAGTGGTGCGTCCGGTTCGAGAGGAGCGACCACCTCGAGAAAGGGAAATGCCGCCTGAGAATCAACATACACCCATCCAGAGGGTCACGGCTGAGGCCGCCTGGACATTTACTGCAGGACACACTCCTCGTCAACCCCCCGAGGTGGAGGTGTCCAGTGATGAAGATGACCAGACAAACCAACTGCACCCTAGAGGATACTTGGATCATGTGGCAGAAACGGTGATAGATGAGAATCCAGACATGCCCATCTCTATAAGGGCTCTGCGGCATATCTTGGCTGGGTTACATGCCGAAATAGGCAAGAAGGTTAATGCAGAGGTACGAAAGAGTATGTTGATTTGCAATGCAAGTACAACCAAAGCTAGGGACCGGGCGGCAGAGATCAGACCTTCACTTTCTCTGCGTCCCCCTAACGTATGGACCAGACATGCCGATGAAGATGCAAGGCGGTGGTTACCATGGAATCGAGTTGCGCAGGCCCAAGCCCATTTACCGCGCAGGATGCCCCAGCGGCAGATCGAAGAGAAGTCTCGAGCACGCGAGTTGAGCTGCGCCAAACCCGTACCTGACTCTGAATCTGAGCTCTCTGATAGATGATCTACCCCAGTCATGCAGGACCAGACTTTTTCTCGTCCAACTTACACCCATCAGATTCAGGCTCGTCCACGAACCATCCGCCTGAGTCTACATACTTGGCGTCATGATTCGTCTCGGCGTCTACTGCCCTCGCAGCACCAAGACCCTGTGTATCACATTTAGGAAGGATTTGCTCTATGGATCTCGGGCAATCCACTCCTTTCACCGACAACATAATGAGGGCACCTAAAGACCCAAAATCAAGCCGCCAAACATTGATGCCTATGATGGGATTACCGATCCAGATATCCATCTTCTAGCCTACATGCATCATATGTATATTCAGGGAACAATGAGTCCACTTGGTGAAAATATTTCCAAAGTACGTTGAAGGGTGTAGCGTCCAAATGGTTCGAGAGACTCCCTGTAGGGACAATCAGCTCCTTTGCCGAGCTTGAGTTGTTGTTCTCCACTCGATTCATGGCTTACAAAGAGGAAAAGAAGACTAGTATGCATTTTAGCCGTATTCAACAAGGGAAAGACGAGTCATTGAGGAGCTATGTGAAGCGATTTAATTTAGAATCAGGGCAAATCCCAGATCTGCGGAATGGAGTGGCATTTGACAACTTTATTCGGGAGCTGAAAAAGGGTTCCTTCAAGTTTGATCTAGTGAAAAAGAGTGTGCGGACTATGGCAGAAGTATTGGATGAGGCCGAGGCGTTCGTCCACGCAACTGAAATTTGTAGCGTCCCAAAAGACCCCTGAGGAAGTGATACCGCTGAGACGACTGCGAAAAAAGAAAAATTTGAGAAAAAGAGTTCCCGGCCAAATGGGACATGGGCCATTTCAAAGGAACCTGATAGGGTACCGGAGGCAGCAAGACAGAAGAGGTCAAGGGCCTATGATTGGGAGCCTTTTGAATATAACACAGACTTATACAACATCCTGGTGGACGTCGATTCGAAATTTGAGATATATCGGCCTTTTCCATTGAAATCATCGCCGGAAAGCCGAGATCCCAAATTATATTGCCATTTCCACAGTGACATCGGGCATTATACGAAGGAATGTAAGATCTTGAAGCGAGCTCTAGATGGTCTTGTCGCCAAGGGTTTTTTGAAGAACTATACTAGCAAGAATGTGGGAGGTTCGGGTAAGTAGTTCTACAAAAAGAGCAAGTCGCCTCCATCTAAGGATGATGGAAACCAGGCCGATCCCAAATGCGTGGTCGTTATATCTGGAGGCTTGGTCGATGGGGGTCCAACCATGAGAGGTCAAAAGGATTATGCCAAGCGGCTGGGGCAGGTGATGCTATCTGGAAAGGCAAAAATAGATCTGTTTCCAAAAGTGGAGATCGGTGAGGCCGACCGGGGAAAAATAACAACTCCCCACGATGATCCGCTGGTAGTTGAATTGAAAATTTCTAACTTGAGGGTTAGGCGAATCCTGGTCAACACATGGAGCTCTTCCGACATCATTAGCCTTGAATGTCGAAACCGACTGCAACATAATCCGGCAAAGATTGAAAAAGTTCCCTATCCTATCATCGGTTTTGGGGGAAACGTCATTCACCCCGTTGGTATTATTTCTCTCCGACTACGAATGGGAAGTAAGAAAGAGTTCCTCCAGATGGACGTCCGATTTCTCATAGTCAAAGATTTGATCGCATACAATGTAATACTGGAGCGTCCTCTTAGGTTATGAATAGTACAACAATATAATTCATGCGGAAAAACCATAAAGCCAGAATCCAAATTAATTGCCACATAGTCCATTAGCATAATTTAGGTGACATACAATGTGATGCGTGCCTTCCCTAGCTTCTCCCGAACCGAACAAGAACATGTCTTTAGAGCCCCAAACGTTGCCCCTCTGTAGAAAGGCCACAGCACGTTCGGATCCGCCTTAGGTTCAACCAACTAGGATTTTACTTAAGGTTTTATGTATTCGAGTAGGCTTGTGTTATGTTCTCCCTTGAACAAAATGGCAATAAAGAATATGTTTTCAATTCAATTGATGTGTATAATTATGAGGCCCTAGCCTTATATTTATAGTGTAGGAAATAAGGAATTTGAGTTTTACTAGGAATAGAATTACAAAACCTATTAGGATTGAAATTCTTATTCAATTAGAACTGAAACTATAATTTAAACTCTTAATTATTTGAATTCTAGTAAAACTAGGAATACTTAATCCAAGGTTACTTGGTAATTAAGCAATCGGATATTTCTTGGAGCCCAAGACGAACAACCCAATGCAGCCACAAGGGCCACGCTGGTTGCGCGAGCTGCCTTGGCCCAGTGTGCTGCGGCCCACTCCTCGGCAGGCATTGTAGTCGATGCACGCTAGTTCGGCGCAGCCCATGCGCTGCTGCCTTGCCGCAGGCTTGGCGCGGCCCATGAGCTGCTGCCTTGCTTGCAGCTTGGCGCGACCCATGAGGCTGCTACCTTGTTTATAGCTTAGCGCGGCCCATGGCTATGGCCTTGCACGCAGGGAGCGGCCCCATGGCTGTTGCCTTGCTTGTCGAGCGATGGGCCGGCTCGTTTGCCGGCTTGTCGCTCGTCAAGCTTCCGATTCGTTTTCCGATTCCGGAATTCATTTCCGTTTCGAACAAATATTTACGTTTTCGTTAAAATTTCCGATTCCAGAAATAATTTTCTTTTCCGACAATATTTCCGATTCCGGTAATATTTCCGTTTCTGGCAATATTTCTATTTCCGATAATATTTTCAGAGACGAGCCATGTTTCCGTTTCCGGAAACATCTACGACTTGGATAATATTTATATTTCCGTCATGAACCATATTTCCGTTTCCGGCAATATCATCATTTCCGGAGTATTCTTTATTTTGCCTTTTGACGATTTCAGCTCCCACTGGAACCGAAATCCGTCTTTTCCAAATGTTCATAAATGGAGTACTTAATGAATAATATATTCACTTAAATACTTGATCTGTTCACGTACTATTTGTGTGACCCTACGGGTTCAGTCAAGAGTAAGTTGTGGATTAATATTATTAATTCCACTTGAACTGAAGCGGCCACTAGCTAGGCATTCAATTCACTTGATCTCACTGAATTATTAAATTGTTAGTTAATACTGAACCGCATTTATTAGACTTAGCATTAAATTCATACTTGGACCAAGGACATTATTTCCTTCAGTCTCCCACTTGTCCTTAGGGACAAGTGTGCATTTCCTAATTCCTTTGTCGCTTGATGCCTGCTCATGAACATAAGTTAAGAGTAGTCATCCTTATTATGTCCAGAGGTATTTCTCGGTTTCAGAGTTCAACTGATCAAATAAACAGATAATCATATCCTATGATCCATCTGAGCACGGCCATGCATTTTTTCAGTTTCTAGCTCTCCAAGTGGCCTTGTACAACTTTCAGCATCTCATCCCGATTTATGGGAGGACAATCCCAAACTTGTGATCTTGAGGTTAGACTTCGTTTGATAGGTGATTACCTGAGTGTTTCCGTTATAGTCTCCTTTAACGGTGCGATGCTTGACAACGCCAAAGTAACCAGTTTTCAAACAAGTAATCTCAAATCAATCAGGTATTGAGAATTAGTGTCTAATAATGTAATGAAATTTACTTATGACGGATTTTCATCTCTGACAGTAAAGTTTCATAGGTCTGTCCGATACTAATCTTTTCAAGTAAGTATCTATGCAAATGATTGCGACATTGCCATGTCCACATAGTTCAAGAAACAAAACTACTAGTCATCTTGCACTCTACTCGTCTAGCGTTTTTTATGCGTCCACCTTTATAGAAAACTTTTGACCAGGGACCATTTTAAACTTTTGACATTCAAGTTCACTTGATAGACATTTCTTAGTCACAGGACTGGTCCTAACAATCTATCTTGAATATATCATCAAATTGAAAGGACTCATCATTTAATAAACCACAAAATTAAATGGAAAAATGAATTCTATTCATCTATATGAATGGTTAACCAAAAACGTTTTACAAATTATTAAACTCTAGAACTTTAAAACATTTATTAAGGACATCAAAGCCATTCTCCAACATGCTAGATTCCCATAGTTGCAGTACGCGAGTTGTGCTTCGCTTGCGGCAAAGATTTAGTTAATGGATCTGAGATGTTGTCATCAGTTCCAATTTTGCTTATCTCAACTTCTTTTCTTTTAACGAACTCCCATAGAAGGTGAAATCTACGAAGTACATGCTTGACTATCTGGTGGTGTCTAGGTTTCTTTGCCTGTGCAATAGCTCTGTTATTGTCACAATATAGAGCTATTGGTCCTTTAATGGAGGGAACTACACCAAGTTCACTTATGAACTTCCTTAGCCAAATAGCTTCATTTGCTGCTTCATGTGAAGCAATGTACTCCGCTTCAGTTGTAGAATCCGCAATGGTGCTCTGCTTAGCACTTTTCCAGCTTACTGCACCTCCGTTAAGGCAGAAGACAAAACCAGACTGTGATCTGAAATCATCTTTGTCGGTTTGGAAACTTGCGTCCGTATAGCCTTTAACAATTAATTCATCATCTCCACCATAGACCAGGAAATCATCTTTGTGCCTTTTCAGGTACTTCAGAATATTCTTGGCAGCAGTCCAATGTGCCTCTCCTGGGTCTGACTGGTATCTGCTCGTAGCACTGAGTGCGTAAGAAACATCCGGGGATGTACATATCATAGCATACATTATTGAACCAATAAATCCCACTCATTCGTCTACGCTCATCTAGTGTTTTTGGGCACTGAGTCTTGCTTAGAGTCATTCCATGAGACATGGGTAGGTAGCCTTGTTTGGAGTCTGCCATATTGAACCTTTCAAGCACCTTATTGATATAAGTTCTTTGACTAAGTCCAATCATCCTTTTAGATCTATCTCTGTAGATCTTGATGCTCAGTATGTACTGTGCTTCTCCTAGATCATTCATCGAAAAACATTTCCCTAGCCAAATCTTGACAGATTTCAACATAGGAATGTCATTTCCGATAAGTAATATGTCGTCGACATATAATACTAGAAAAGAAGTTTTGCTCCCACTGACCTTCTTGTATACACAAGATTTGTTTGCGTTCTTGACGAAGCCAAAGTCACTGATTGCTTCATCAAAACGTATATTCCAGCTCCTTGATGCTTGCTTCAATCCATAAATGGATTTCTTAAGCTTGTATACCTTTTTAGCATTCTTTGGATCCCCAAAACCCTCAGGTTGTGTCATAAACACAGTTTCTGTTAAAATGCCGTTTAAGAAAGCGGTTTTGACATCCATCTGCCATATTTCGTAATCGTAATATGCAGCGATTGCTAACATTATCCGAATAGACTTTAGCATTGCAAGTGGTGAAAAGGTTTCATCGTAATCCATACCGTGGACTTGCCTGTATCCTTTTGCAACCAATCTAGCTTTGAGAACTTCTAGTTTCCCATCCTTGTCTTTTTTCAGTTTGAAAACCCAATCTAGCTTTGAGAACTTCTAGTTTCCCATCCTTGTCTTTCCGGTTGAGACCTATATCTCTGCGATCTACTCGGGGTTACATTTCTAGATGGTCCTCGATTCTCACCAGATACTTCTAAAGATCTCTGAGTTTAAACCTGAATGTCATCTTGAGCATTCTCTAGAGTTTGTTGTTCGAATCAAATTTCTTCGAGGTCTACTTTTTTCCCACTTGTCATTTTGGAAATGTGATCTCTTTCCAAAAAGATACCATCTCGAGCAACAAATACCTTGTTCTCAGATGTATTGTAGAAGTAATACACGTTTGTTTCCTTTGGATAGCCCACAAGGATACATTTGTCAGATTTCGGTTGAAGTTTGTCTGAAATTAATTGTTTGACGTATACTTCACAACCCCAAATCATGAGAAAAGACACATTCGGAGGCTTTCCAAACCATAACTCATATGAAGTCTTTTCAACAGCTTTTGACGGAACTCTATTTAGTGTGATTGCAGCTGTGTTTAGTGCATGTCCCCAAAATTCTATTGGAAGTTCGGCCTGACCCATCATTGATCGAACCATGTCTAGCAAGGTCCTGTTCCTCTGTTCTGACACACCGTTCCATTGAGGTGTTCCGGGAGGAGTCAATTCTGACAAGATTCCACATTCTTTCAGATGGTCATCAAATTCATAGCTCAGATATTCACCCCCTCTATCAAACCACAATCCTTTAATCTTCTTGCCTAATTGATTCTCTACTTCACTCTGAAATTCCTTGAATTTGTCAAAGGATTCAGACTTATTCTTCATTAGGTAGACATAACCATATCTACTGAAGTCATCAGTTAAAGTGATAAAGTAGCTGAAACCACCTCTATCATTTGAACTCATTGGTCCACATACATTTGTATGGATTAAACCCAATAGATTAGTTGCTCTTTCTCTAACTTTAGAGAAAGGTTTCTTTGTCATTTTGCCAAGTAAGCATGAATCGCATTTATCATAATCCTTTAAGTCAAATGGTTCTAGAATTCCTTCTTTTTGAAGTTTTTCTATGCCCTTCATGTTAATATGGCGTAATCTACAATGCCATAGATAGGTGAGATATGAATCATTCTTTTTGGCCTTTTTGTTATTTATGTTATAAACTTGTTTGTCGTGATCTAGCACATAAAGTCCATTGACTAATTTAGCAGATCCATAAAAACATCTCTTTAATTTTATTAAAAAGCTAAATCCCTTAGCATCTAAGAAAGAAACAAAAATGATGTTTTTTGTACAACTTGGAACATGGAAACACTCTTCCCGTTACAAAACTAGCGCAGAGGGAAACGACAAATAATAAGTTCCTACATCTAATGCAGCAATCCTTGCTCCATTTCCCACTCTTAGGTCGACTTCACCCTTGCTTAACCTTCTACTTCTTCTTAGTCCCTGTGAATTGGAACATAAGTGTGAGCCACAACCTCTATCTAATACCCAAGAAGTTTAATTTGCAAGTATACAGTCTATAACGAAAATACCTGAAGATGGAACGACAATTCCGTTCTTCTGATCTTCCTTTAGCTTCAAGCAATCTCTCTTCCAATGCCCCTTCTTCTTACAGTAGAAGCATTCAGACTCAAAAGTGGGTTGGCTCACCTTCTTCTTTTCAGACTTGGTGCCGCCAGTTTGCTTAGTTGGGCTGGCTTTCTTGCCACGTTTCTTATCATTCCTTTTCTTGCCAGATTTCTTGAACTTGCCCCCACGCACCATAAGCACATCTTGCTTTTTAGTTTTGAGCGTCTTTTCAGCGGTCTTCAGCATACCGTAAAGCTCGCTGAGCGTTTTGTCCAGACTATTCATACTGTAGTTCAGCTTGAACTAATCATACCCGTTATGAAGAGAATGGAGGATGGTGTCTACAACCATTTCTTGACAGAACTGCTGATCCAGCCGACTCATATTCTCAATTAATCCAATCATCTTGAGAACATGTGGACTTACGGGCTCGCCCTTCTTAAGCTTGGTGTCAAGAATTTGCCTATGAGTCTTGAATCTTTTGACTCGAGCTTGATCTTGGAAAATGTTCCTTAACTCACTGATGATTGTGAAAGCATCTGAGTTGATGAACGGTTTATGTAGATCTGCACTCATGGTTGCAAGCATTAGACATTTTACATCCTTGTTGGCATCAATCCAACGATTGAGGGCTGCCTGAGTGACCCCTTCGCCCGCGGCTTCGGGCATCGCCTCTTCCAGGACATACTCCTTTTCTTTCTGCATAAGAACTATTTGCAAGTTCCTTTGCCAGTCAAGGAAGTTTTTCCCGCTCAAGTTCTCCTTTTCGAGAATTGATTGGATGTTGAATGAATTGTTGTTTGCGCGCCATAATTAAAACTACAATTGAAAAGAATAACAAATAAATAACCATTCATACTTTCTCTTGATAAACTTAAATTCTAGCATACATGCATAATTCAATATTTATTAAGCATTTTATTCGAGTTTTTGTGTTCCGACAGCTGTGAATAAAATGAATCCAAGATCCTTAAATCATTGAAGAATTAATCACATTATGTATTTAGACTCAATTCTAAAATATTTTAGGTAAGAAAATCCTTTGCTAATATTCTAGAAACTACTCTTGGTTAATAGGTACGTCTAAGAACTTATTAGGTAAACCTATCCCGTTTGCCACGACATAAAAGGACTCCTTACTTATATCGTTGAGTTTCACCAAAACTAACATGTACTCACAATCATTTGTGTACCTTACCCCTTTAGAATCAACAAGTAACACCTCACTATGGAGGAAAACTATTACTTAGAGTGATGTAAAGGTTGTCCAAGTAAGCGTTATTTTGGAATGGCACCTTTTAACTCAATTTTTAAAGTTTGGAACTTAAGGCTCTTACTATGTTGGTTAGATTTTAAGTGAACTAAAATCCTTAAGCATCCAACATAATCATGAAGGAAATAACGCCCTTGGTCCAAGTATGCATTCTATGTTAAGTCTAATAAATGCGGTTCAGTATTAATTAACAAGTTAATAATTCAGTGAGATCAAGTGAGCTGAATGCCTAGCTAGAGGCCGCTTCAGTTCAAGTGGAATTAATGATATTAATCCACAGCTTACTCTTGACTGAACCCGTAGGGTCACACAAATAGTATGTAAACGGATCAAGTATTTAATGGCATTAAATACTCCATCTATGGATATTCGGAATCGACGGATCTTGGTTCCAGTGGGAGCTGAGATCGTCACAGGCAAGAAATGAATACTCCGGAAACGATGATATTGCCGGAATCGGAAATATGGATCGTATCGTAAATATAAATATTATCCAAGTCGTAGATGTTGCCGGAAACGGAAACATGGTACGTATCGGAAAATATTATCGGAAATGGAAATATTGTCGGAATCGGAAATATTGCCGGAAACGGAAATATTGTCAGAATCGGAAATATTATCGGAATCGGAAAATAATTCCGGAAACGGAAATATTAAATATTTGTTCGAAACGGAAATTGATTCCGGAATCGGAAATGTTAAATATTGTTCGTATCGGAAATGAATTCCGGAACCGGGAATTTAATCGGAAGCGTATCGTACGAATAAGCATCGGACGAGGCCTGCCGGACGAGGGCCCAGCACGAAGCCAGGTGATAGATTAAAAAGTGATACCGCAAGTGCACGGTGTCTGTTGTTAGCAGATACTTAGCAAATACGGGTCGATCCCACAGGGAGACAAGTTCTATTAGTTTTTGCCCAATTATACGAACTATTTCAATAACGAAAGTTGAGTTTGAGTATTAACTACTAAAGCTAAAACAATAATAAAAATGCGTAATTTATCAATGAATTAAAGGTCTAGGGCGTCTGTTCGGTTCACCATGCTTATACCAATCCAATAACACAATTCAATTCGACAACGAATAAACTAGGCCGAGTAATTAAAGTACATGTTAATCCTACAGTCGGGTCTTAACACTTTCAATCCAACATATGCAGTACGGTCGCTAACATAATCAGAATTGCCAATTGTACTAAGCCTCTAAAAATACGATCTTTCGATTCTAATTCCTATTAGCTAGATATTCAATCCATGAAAATGGCCAATAACATGAATCAATAATTAAAACAAATCAATTGGAATTACTCAAGCATAATCTAGAAATTAACAAACTTTAATGCATAACAATCATGGTATAAACATGGCTTCCCTTACTTAGCCCTAGAATAAAACTACTCGCTCATAATTGAATTAACAAGCATGAAATAAATAATAAAAACGAGATTCATAATCAAAGGACGAATTAATCTAAGAAACGAAAATAATAAGAAAGAATTAAAGCAAAAGAAATTATGAAAAGTACCTTAGATTTATGAATTGAATTATGGAAAAACTAGGGTTCAACAATGGAAAACGAGAGAATAGAAAATAACGTGAAAAGCGTTCTAAGGAATTGTAAAACGTAAAAGAAAATAAAAGCATAAGGGAATACATTAATTCCCTTGAGGTATTTTAGTCTTTCTTAAATTCTAAACAAAATAGGAATATAATAATAATTACATAAGTTATCATTTAATTGAACAATCACGAGAAACGACGCAACGAACCCGCATGGAAGTAGCTGGGCGGAGAAACCAGCGGGCCCGCTGGTGGGTCGCTGGTTTTCGCGCCCAAGGGGAAGATTGGGCCATCGTTTTGGGCTTCGGGCGAATCGGATAGTCGAGCCATCTTGTTTATGTCATAACTCTTGTTCTACAATGCCTATAAGGACGTGTGACCTGTCGTTGGAAAGCTCTTGAAGTCTACTTTCTAGGACAATAAAAATCGCCTCATTCCGACATGTAGAACTTGAGATATCATCAAAAGAGTGAACGCCTGTCCGTTTTGATGCTTAGAAAAATAGCGTTTAGCTTCGTTATTGACTCAAAATTATCCCTAGAGATATGCAATGATCCTCGAGTCAACATTCCATCCGTTCATCATCCAAATCAACTCATAACACCCCGAAAGCATCCAAATGACCGTAAAATCACCTGAAACATTAAGAAAACACAAACGGGGCGTAATAGAGTACGACAACGATAACTTATGCAAATGTGATCCTAAATGCAACTAAAATGATATAAATGCCTAATAATGCAACCTAAATGCGCCTAAAATACCCTATACAAATATGACTCATCAAATTCCCCCAAGCTAGACTGTTGCTTGTCCCCAAGCAACACTAAACCAAAGATAGAGAAGCAAGACGCACTTGACTTTCATAAAACCATGGTAAGACCAACCTAACTCTCGAGCAAACAATCAAACAGAGTTATTGAGACGGAAATCTAGCTCAGATACAAATAGAACCACAAAGCATCGTGATCCACAATCGAAACAACCAAGCTTAGCCACAAACTATTCTCAATCAAGCTAGTCGTCGCCGCATACCTTGTAGAATATAAATATATGATGCAACATAGGGTAAGATGACAATAGCAAGAAACGATTTTCATTCAATCACAAAACAAACATGCCGATCAAGAGGTCTTTATAATAAGCTTGTAATGGGGCTAGGTGAAAAGGAAGGGTAGGGTATAATTTGGGAAAAAGTGAGAGTAAGGTCCAACTTGGGGAGCAAATGTGAACTATATGCGTCGGCGTGATAATGCCGCAAATCCAACTCCATCGAACCATGAAACCCTAACAATCAACCAAGTTACAACCAAGGGAAAACATAATATAATGTCAATGATCTTTCTTCATTCCCCTTTCCTTGCTTTCAAATTACATACAAGAACGAAAAACATATATTTTTTTTTTCTTTGATTTTTCTCTATTTTTTTTTTTTTTTCTTTCTTTTTTCTCTTTTTTTTTTTTTTTTTTTTTTTTTTGAAAATGAAACTAGATAATGAAATCGAAAGTACATAAATAAATCTAATGCTAACTGTTACAAGCTTGGGTGCCAACAATAATATACACCATTTCCGAACCACAAATCCAAACATAGCCTCGAACCACGAACTATTGGCTTAGTGTGCCAATCAATCAACATCAATGAAACCATTACGAACACCGAAGCTCCCCCAAGCTAGACTCGGGACAAGTAACCAACGGGGCTAATAGGGCTCAATTTTGTGACTGGGGCAGAGCTCGGGGTCGCAAGATCATACACCATTTCCGAACCACAAATCCAAACATAGCCTCGAACCACGAACTATTGGCTTAGTGTGCCAATCAATCAACATCAATGAAACCATTACGAACACCGAAGCTCCCCCAAGCTAGACTCGGGACAAGTAACCAACGGGGCTAATAGGGCTCAATTTTGGTGACTGAGGCAGAGCTCGGGGTCGCAAGATCATGCACCTCAGGTGGATATGAGGGCTCATGCGCTGAAGTAGTGGTATCATGTTGTCGGAGATCGACGCTTGCTTGCATAGTGGCCGCTTTGTTGGTAATAGGGGTGAACAACAAAGCATTAGGCAAACTCAACCGTGTAGCAGGATTAGGGAGGAGTGAATAAGGGACCTTGCATGCGCCCTCCGTTACCCCTTTTGTATACCACATATATGTGCTAGTTCCACATGCCGATAACCAGTCAAATTTTTCCAACCTTTGATGAGTAAGGGGAGCCATGTTTGTCAAAGTTGCAAAAGAAGACAAGGGGACTCCGACATGCTCGGCAAAGAGAGTGACAAAACTCCCTATAGTGATGCTTTCCTTCTTCTTTTGGCGCTCTCGAATGAATGCATCAATGAGGAACTTCCCAAAGTCAAGTTGACCCATTTTGTCCTTGTCACCATGCACAAACCACCATAGCATCTTGAAATCTTTGGTTGTGAGATTACCCAGATCTTTCCTTGCATAAAGCACCTGTGTCATGATCCGATGCCAAAGACGAATAGCTGGATTCACAAAGGAGAAGGCCTTTGAAAGACCAACTCTCCAATCATCCCGACCCGTCACCTCCTTCCAAAAGGCCTTAGAAAAGAATTGATGCCCATTTTTGTCTCCGTCGAATGACTCGAACTCCGTAGGACCGATGGTCCCATCACATGGCCATCCAAAAAGCTCATTGACCTCCGTCGAAGTCATAGTTCTTTCCACCCCATCAAGGTAAAAAGATATGTCACCTGTCTCCGAAACAACCTCAATCGAAGAAAGAAATTCAATCACCAATTCCGGATAAACCTCGACTTTCAAATTGAGAACCTTGGACCATCCATATTTTCTTGCAAGACCTTGCAAGCAATCATCTATCCCAATGGCTTTAGCATGCTTGGCCGAATAACGAAGAGTGGGCATGATGCTCCGATTTTGCAAGGCTAAGCAAGTCTCTTGTTGAGTGTCACTCAACCATGGATATTTGGGACACGTAGAAGTTGATGGTGGGGTGGGGGGTTGTTTGTGTGTAGTGGATGGAGTGGCTTTAGATGGTGCTTTGGTGGATTTCTTTGGTGGTGGCTTGGCTCTTGCTTTGCGGGTAGGATTACGCTTCTTTGCAATGGAATTTGTAGGTGCAAGTGGGGGTGCAATGGATATTGGGTGAGAGCTAGTTGGTTTAGTTGTTCTCATGATGAAACAACCACAATTCAAAGTACTCCAAATCTCCAATCAACCAAATCGGCGCACAATTCAATATTCAACGATCAATCCCAACAAACAACTCAACAATCACAATAATCCTCCAATGCCAAGAATTCAAATTCAACAACCAGCTAACGCCAACCAATTTCAACCAATCAATTCAATCAATATTCACCAACAACGATAACCATTCGATTCGACAATCAACATTGACATCAAAATTCCAATTTCCTTTTCAAAATATGAACCAAGTGAATAAACTTTTAGAAAAATTGAAATTCTAATACTTTTGTGCACCACAAAGACTAGAATTTGGTTGCAAATTCACATGAAGTCCACAAAGAAGCACTAATACTACACAATTTGCCAATGCCCACAATGAATAAAAAAAACCCCAAATTGATTTCAAAAGTTAGGGTTTTAATTCATGAACCAATATAATGGTGAAGGAGGGAGAATTCAGAGGTGAAGAAGGGGGTGGGAAGGTGGCGGATGGTGGCTGTTGTGAGGCGGTGCGCCGACCACCGTAGCACAGGCGGCCGACGGCTTTGATGGAGGACGAACGAGCAGATGCTGTTCGCAAGAAAGGGAAAGAATTCGAAGGAGGGAGAGGGAGACTGGGCGGGACTGCGGTGTCGTGGGTGAGGGAGAGGGAGGTGCGAAGGGGTTGCGAAGGTTCGGCGGGATAAGGTGATGGTGGTGCAGCGACGGGTTACCGCCGGTGGTTGCTGGCGGTTCGTATGGGTGGACTGGGCGAAAGGGGGGAATTCGAAGGAGGGAGAGGGAGGTACGAAGAAGGGCTGGACCTCTTCTGTTCGTGGGTGATGGAAGGTGGTGGGCTGGGCGCCGAACTCCGGTGAGGTGGGAGTTGATGCCGGCGAGTAACGAGGGAGAGGTTGGAGGATGGGCTGGGTGGTAGGCGGTGTTGTGGGTGAGGGATGTCAGTTGTTTTTCTTGTTTTTTGAATAAGGGGAGGGCGGAAATCCAGCGTGGTCGCTGGCAATCCAGCGGGCAAGGCAGAGAGTTGTGATATTGGGCCAAAAACGTTCAGCGAGGCCGCTGGGTAGTCGCTGGTTGTGCGCACAACGAAGTGCGACGAGCTAGCTCGTTGGGTGAGCGCTGGAATGCGCGAGTGCAGCTCGTCGCTGCATTATTGTGGCTTGCAAAAACTTGTCGATGCATCGGATTTTCGGAATTAACTTGATCTTGACCCTATAATTCTGAAAAAATAATAATTCAAGCACCACTAAATTCAAAAGTTAGAATCGTTAGTGAAACTAAACGCACAAAAATAAATAAAATAAATACGATGAACGAAAAACTAATCTAAAAATAAAATAAAATTATGAATTCAAGTGAACTCAAAGAAAATAAAAAAATCGTTAGCAAAATTAAACGCAAAATAAATAAATAAATACGATTAACGAAAACTAATCAAAAAATAAAATAAAATTATGAATTCAAGTGAACTCAAAGGAAAATATTTTTGTGCTTTTGTTGTTTTTTTATCTTTTTTTATATTTTCAATAAATTAAGCAAATAGAAATAAAATACTAAATTAAAATGGAAATAAATGAAGAAAATTGAAATGAAGGAAAGTTAGGAATCGGGTTGCCTCCCGATAAGCGCTCGTTTTAAGTCATTAGCTTGACTCCACTCAAATATTTAATCAGAAGAATCCAACGCCTTGAGTAATTTATCAAATGCCCCTGCAAACATGTCATTGAGCACTACGTATGGCTTGAGAAAAACCAAATTCATCCTCGCAAATAGGGTATTAGATAAATAAACAGAAAAAATAAAACCAAAAGAAAAAGAATCAGAAGTAGAGGAAAAATCAAAAGAAAAAGAAAAAGGAGAATATTTACAACTTCCCTCTAATTGCTCCTCGGGCAATGTAAACGTTTTAGAATGAGCATCAAGGTCGGCAAGGTCAAATGTATCATGGAATGGAGACCTATTGATAAAGTGCGAAAGACTTAACATGGGGGATGTAGGAAAAAGATCAAGCCTCCGCGAAAACGGGACATAGGCGGGAGGAGATATAGGCTCAACATTGATGCTTTTACCTATAATTCCACCCTCGTGAACAAACTCGTCACTAAAATCGTCAACCAAAAGTTTTGCAACCAACGGTTTCTCAACCATCGATTCTACAACCATTAGTGATTCTTCAACCTCCAAAGTCTCCGTTATATCCAACTTTTCCTCATCAGTACCAAAAGTCAAATGATAACCTTCCTCTAATGAACTAACATTCTCAACAAATCCACCATCATCATCATCATCATTATAAAGGATTTTCATGTCATAATAAGATGGTTCGAGTTGGAAATTTTGCGTATTAAATCGAAGGAAAGGGTTGACAGTTTTAACATATGACTCGCTATAGGGACAAAGAGAAGTATCATGGTCATGACAATGACACCAAGAACAATAATACGGGGGAGGGGTGTGAGTTTGAGGAATAGGAAAAGAGAAATTTTGCAGAGTAGGTTCAACAAGCATTGTCATCTCCCACTCATATGTATCCCTAGCTAATTGCTCAATCAAATCCCAACACTCTTCTGGAGTCTTCTCCACAAATATATAACTACTCATGGAATCCAACACCAATCTTGTATCTTCATTCAATCCCTCATAAATCACCATACATAGTTCCCATTGTTCAAAAAGATGATTTGGACCAAGAAAATCTCCGAGTCTATAATAATACCTCCAAAACACTTCATTCTCGAATTGAGGAAAACAAATAGAAGCCATGTATATAAAAAAAAAATAAGGGAAATTTTATACACAAACGAAAAAAAATATATACAATGTAGTCTCACCAAAAATAAAAGCTAAAAAGAAAAATAAAACCGTCTCCCCTGCAACGGCGCCAAAAACTTGATAGATTAAAAAGTGATACCGCAAGTGCACGGTGTCTGTTGTTAGCAGATACTTAGCAAATACGGGTCGATCCCACAGGGAGACAAGTTCTATTAGTTTTTGCCCAATTATACGAACTATTTCAATAACGAAAGTTGAGTTTGAGTATTAACTACTAAAGCTAAAACAATAATAAAAATGCGTAATTTATCAATGAATTAAAGGTCTAGGGCGTCTGTTCGGTTCACCATGCTTATACCAATCCAATAACACAATTCAATTCGACAACGAATAAACTAGGCCGAGTAATTAAAGTACATGTTAATCCTACAGTCGGGTCTTAACACTTTCAATCCAACATATGCAGTACGGTCGCTAACATAATCAGAATTGCCAATTGTACTAAGCCTCTAAAAATACGATCTTTCGATTCTAATTCCTATTAGCTAGATATTCAATCCATGAAAATGGCCAATAACATGAATCAATAATTAAAACAAATCAATTGGAATTACTCAAGCATAATCTAGAAATTAACAAACTTTAATGCATAACAATCATGGTATAAACATGGCTTCCCTTACTTAGCCCTAGAATAAAACTACTTGCTCATAATTGAATTAACAAGCATGAAATAAATAATAAAAACGAGATTCATAATCAAAGGACGAATTAATCTAAGAAACGAAAATAATAAGAAAGAATTAAAGCAAAAGAAATTATGAAAAGTACCTTAGATTTATGAATTGAATTATGGAAAAACTAGGGTTCAACAATGGAAAACGAGAGAATAGAAAATAACGTGAAAAGCGTTCTAAGGAATTGTAAAACGTAAAAGAAAATAAAAGCATAAGGGAATACATTAATTCCCTTGAGGTATTTTAGTCTTTCTTAAATTCTAAACAAAATAGGAATATAATAATAATTACATAAGTTATCATTTAATTGAACAATCACGAGAAACGACGCAACGAACCCGCATGGAAGTAGCTGGGCGGAGAAACCAGCGGGCCCGCTGGTGGGTCGCTGGTTTTCGCGCCCAAGGGGAAGATTGGGCCATCGTTTTGGGCTTCGGGCGAATCGGATAGTCGAGCCATCTTGTTTATGTCATAACTCTTGTTCTACAATGCCTATAAGGACGTGTGACCTGTCGTTGGAAAGCTCTTGAAGTCTACTTTCTAGGACAATAAAAATCGCCTCATTCCGACATGTAGAAATTGAGATATCATCAAAAGAGTGAACGCCTGTCCGTTTTGATGCTTAGAAAAATAGCGTTTAGCTTCGTTATTGACTCAAAATTATCCCTAGAGATATGCAATGATCCTCGAGTCAACATTCCATCCGTTCATCATCCAAATCAACTCATAACACCCCGAAAGCATCCAAATGACCGTAAAATCACCTGAAACATTAAGAAAACACAAACGGGGCGTAATAGAGTACGACAACGATAACTTATGCAAATGTGATCCTAAATGCAACTAAAATGATATAAATGCCTAATAATGCAACCTAAATGCGCCTAAAATACCCTATACAAATATGACTCATCACCAGGCCATCGCCCAGCAAGCCACACGCATCCAACAACACGCCAATGCCTCGACCAGGCCCAGCACAAGGCCAGTCCCAGCCAAGGTTGGCGCGCGCGCACAAGCGGGCTGCGGGCAGTGGGCCTGTGCGCCGTGCGCACAGCGTGGGCCGCAAGGCTTGCGCATGGGTGTGCGATGCTCGTGCGGTGCGTGTGTAAGTGCTATACGAATCCTAAAACTATCAGAATTCGTGCATAGATTAAATCCTAATCCTAAAAGATTAAATTAATTATTTAGAGTTCTAATAGGATTCTAATTAATTAATTAGTATTCTAACAGGATTCGAAATCCTTTCCAAGGTTCTATAAATATATGCCTAGGGTCATAAATTTATACACAAGTTTTCAAGTATTCAAAGCTAGGATTTTTAAGCAGAAAAATCAGCCTTAACTCTTGCCCATTTAGCCGAAAATAAGTAGTACCTTAAGGGCGATTCTAGTTGGTCAATCTTAAGGCGGATCCGGACGTGCTGTGGACTATCTACGGAGGGATGACACTTGGAGTCCTAAAGACTTGTTCTTGTTCGGTTCGGGCGCAGCTAGGGAAGGCACGCAACAAAGAGTATGCATCTAAACTATGCTAAATGATTATGTGTAAATAATATGTTTTCCTGGCTTTATGGTTTTTCCGCATGATTTATGAATTGTCATATGTATCATAACCTAACAAATCAAGCCATAATCTCATGCATTATTAAGACATATTTAATGCAATAAATAACTTAAAACATGCATAAGATTTAACTGTGATATAGTATGTCCCGACTTCATCTTGAATCTTCAACTTCAAACTCCATCTTGAAAATGGATTGGAAACTCCGTCTCGAATTTCACCAAGGGAGGCGCCATTTTCTTCAAATAGGATATGCTATAATTAAAACTAATTACAACTATTTGAATTTTACGCAAGCTCGCGTGCCACGAGTGCTGCGCCAAGCATCGATCGCTCGCGCGCAGCGAGCGCTGTTGTGCGTACGACGAGCGCTGCGCCCAGCGATGGCGTGCGGGTGCTTGTTGCGCGTGCGACGAGCGCTGCGCCCAGCGATGGCGTGCGAGTGCGAGTTGCGACGTGCGACGAGTGCTGCGCCCAGCGATGGGCTGCGGCAGCATGCTCGTGCGTCGAGCGCTGGCGCGCGCAGCGAGCACCATGCGTGATGCCTTGCGATGTTGAGCAGCAGCAATGCGACACAGCGCATGGGCTGCGCGCACATGGCCGGCGATGGCTGTGTGCGTGTGGCCCATGGGCGTGCGATGCGTGAGGTTGTTGCTTTGCGATTAGATCGTTTTGAAATTTTAATTTGAAATTTTCAGTTTACGTAATTTTAATTAATTTTAAAATTAATAATTTAAATTATTTTCTTGGATTTTAATTTTGAATATTGTAATTATAATAAATTTTATTTATTCTAATTATTTTACTAAAATTAAAATCATGAATTAATTTAAATACGACTGAAATTAAATTAAACCTTTTGGATTCAATTATAAATTTATATGAGCTTTAAATTTTAATTAAATTTGTATGTTTCCGGTTAGACTAGAAATACAATTTTATGTTTAAAATTAGTAAAGCATATGAATTTATTGGTTTAAGTGGGAGCCCTTTTAGTCATATACTCCTGATTAGGTCTACAAATCCTTAAGGTTAAAACAACTTGATTAGAATTAATAAGGACTGAATAATTTGTAGATTATTGGTGCCCTTGATTAATTGCTGCAAATGTTTATGTGATGCATAATGTGTTTTACTAACCAGCTATGTGGGCCATTCATGATAATGAATGGGTGAATGGTATATATTGTATATGTACTGTTTTGCAGGTTATGAAGTGACTAGTATGGCCCAAATAGGATAGAAAATATGGTATGCGTACCATTAATTTGAATGTAATTGGTCTAAAGTACCAAAGTTGTTTTTCAATTCAAATATGGTATGCGTACCATCAAATAGTTGTACTTAGTTTTAATTATAGCTTATCCTATTTGAAGAAAATGGTGCCTCCCACGGAGATTTTCAAGACGGACTTTGAAGTTAAAGCTTCAAGATGAAGTCGGGCCATACTAGATCACATTTATCTTATGCATGTTTTAAGTTATTTATTGCTTTTAAATATGTCTTAAAATGCATGAGATCAAAAGCTTGATTATGTTGCATGATTAAGGATTTTAGTTCACTTAAAATCTAACCAACATAGTAAGAGCCTTAAGTTCCAAACTTAAAAATTGAGTTAAAAAGTGCCATGCCAAAATATACACTTGCTTGGATATCCTTTACATCAATCTAGTAATAGTTTTCGCTCAGCGAGGTGTTACTTATTGGTCCTAAAGGGGCAAGGTACACAAATAATTGTGAGTACATGTTAGTTTTGGTGAAACTCAACGATATAAGTAAGGAGTCCTTTTATGTCGTGGCAAAATCGATAGGTTTACCTAATAAGTTCTTAGACGTACCTATCAACCAAGAATAGTTTCTAGACTATTAGCAAAAGGCTTTTTCTTACCTAAGATGTTTTAGGATTAAGTCGACAAACTGTGCTTAGTTCTTCAATGATTTTAGGATCTTGGAATCATTTTATTCACACCTGCCGGAACACATAACTTGAATAAAATGCTTAATGAACATTGAATTATGCATGAAATGCTAGAATTTAAGTTTATTAAGAGAAACTGTGAATGGTTATTTATTTGTTTATTCTTTTCAATTGTAGTTTTAAATATGGCAAACAACAATTCATTCAACATTCGATCAATTCTCGAAAAGGAGAAGTTGAACGGGAAAAACTTCCTTGACTGGCAAAGGAACTTGCAAATAGTTCTTATGCAGGAAGAAAAGGAGTATGTCCTAGAAGAGGCGATGCCCGAAGCCGCAGGCGACGGGGTCACTCAGGCAGCCCTCAATCGTTGGATTGATGCCAACAAGGATGTGAAATGTCTAATGCTCGCCACCATGAGTGCAGATCTGCAGAAAACGTTCATCAACTCAGATGCTTTCACAATCATCAGTGAGTTGAAGAACATGTTCCAAGATCTGGCTCGAGTCGAAAGATTCGAGACTCATAGGCAAATTCTTGAGACCAAGCTTAAGAAAGGCGAGCCGGTAAGTCCACATGTTCTCAAAATGATTGGACTCATTGAGAATATGAGTCGGCTGGATCAACAATTTTCTCAGGAAATGGCTATAGACACCATCCTCCATTCTCTTCATAGCGGGTATGATCAGTTCAAACTGAACTACAGTATGAATAGTCTGGACAAAACGCTCACTGAGCTTCACGGTATGCTGAAGACCGCTCAAAAGACGCTCAAAAGTGATAAGCAGGATGTGCTTATAGTGCGTGGGGGCAAGTTCAAGAAATCTGGAAAGAAGAGGAATGCTAAGAAAGGTGGCAACAAGGCCAGCCCAACTAAGCAAACTGGCGCCAAATCTGTAAAGAGGAAGGTCAGTCAACCCACTTCTGAATCCGAATGCTTCTACTGCAAGAAGAAGGGGCATTGGAAGAGAGATTGCTTGAAGCTAAAGGAAGATCAGAAGAACGGAACAGTCGTTCCATCTTCAGGTATTTTCGTTATAGACTGTATACTTGCTAATTCAACTTCTTGGGTATTAGATACAGGTTGTGGCTCACACTTATGTTCCAATCCACAGGGACTAAGAAGAAGTAGAAAGTTAAGCAAGGGTGAAGTCGACCTACGAGTGGGAAATGGAGCACGGATTGCTGCATTAGCTGTAGGAACTTATTATTTGTCGTTGCCCTCCGGGCTAGTTTTGGAACTGGAAGAATGTTTCCATGTTCCAAGTCTTACTAAAAACATCATTTCAGTTTCTTGCTTAGATGCAAAGGGATTTTCCTTTTTTAATAAAAGACAATAGTTGTTTGTTTTATTTTAAAGAGATGTTTTATGGATCTGCTAGATTAGTCAATGAGCTTTATTTATTAGATCACGACAAACAAGTATATAACATAAATACCAAAAAGGCCAAAAAGGATGATTCAGATCTCACCTATCTGTGGCATTGTCGATTAGGCCATATAAACTTGAAACGCTTAGAAAGACTTCAAAAGGAAGGAATTCTAGAACCATTTGACTTAGAGGATTATGGTAAATGCGAATCATGTTTACTTGGCAAAATGACAAAGCAACCTTTCTCTAAAGTTGGAGAAAGAGCAAATGAACT
This sequence comes from Spinacia oleracea, assembly GCF_020520425.1. NCBI lineage: Eukaryota > Viridiplantae > Streptophyta > Magnoliopsida > Caryophyllales > Amaranthaceae > Spinacia > Spinacia oleracea. Next base: position 110,645,378 of record NC_079490.1, read on the forward strand.
ATTGGGTTTAATCCATACAGATGTATGTGGACCAATGAGTACAAATGCTAGAGGTGGTTTCAGCTACTTTATCACTTTCACTGATGACTTCAGTAGATATGGTTATGTCTACCTAATGAAGCATAAGTCTGAATCCTTTGACAAATTCATGGAATTTCAGAGTGAAGTAGAGAATCAATTAGGCAAGAAGATTAAGGCACTGCTGTCTGATAGAGGCGGTGAATATCTGAGCTATGAATTTGATGACCATCTGAAAGAATGTGGAATTCTATCAGAATTGACTCCTCCTGGAACACCACAATGGAACGATGTGTCGGAACGGAGGAACAGAACCTTGCTAGACATGGTCAGGTCAATGATGGGTCAGGCCAAACTTCCATTAGAATTTTGGGGACATGCACTAAATACAGCTGCACTCACTATAAATAGAGCTCCGTCTAAAGCTGTCGAAAAGACTCCATATGAATTATGGTTTGGAAAGCCTCCAAATGTGTCTTTTCTTAAGATTTGGGGATGTGAAGTATACGTCAAACGGTTAATTTCAGACAAACTTCATCCAAAATCTGACAAATGTATCCTTGTGGGCTATCCAAAGGAAACAAAGGGGTATTACTTCTACAATACATCTGAGAACAAGGTGTTTGTTGCTCGAGATGGTGTCTTTTTGGAGAAAGATCACATTTCCAAAATGACAAGTGGGAGAAAAGTAGACCTCGAAGAAATTCGAGTCGAACAACAAACTCTAGAGAATGCTCAAGATGACATTCAGGATGAAACTCAGAGATCTTTAGAAGAATCTGGTGAGAATCATGGTCAATCTAGAAATGTTACCCCGCGTAGATCGCAAAGATATAGATCTCAACCGGAAAGGTACTTAGGTATTTTGACGAACGAGAGCTATGACGTTCTATTACTTGAAAGTGATGAACCTGCGACTTACAAACAAGCTATGACGAGCCCTAGCTCCAAACAATGGCAAGAAGCCATGCAATCTGAATTAGACTCCATGTCTGAAAACCAAGTATGGGATTTGGTCGATTTGCCAGATGGCTACCAAGCCATTGGAAGCAAATGGGTTTTCAAACTGAAAAAGGACAAGGATGGGAAACTTGAAGTTTTCAAAGCTAGATTGGTTGCAAAAGGTTACAGGCAAGTCCACGGTGTGGATTACGATGAAACCTTTTCACCAGTTGCAATGCTAAAGTCTATTCGGATAATGTTAGCAATCGCTGCATATTACGATTACGAAATATGGCAGATGGATGTCAAAACTGCTTTCTTAAACGGCGTTTTAACAGAAACTGTGTTTATTACACAGCTTGAAGGTTTTGAGGATCCAAAGAATGCTAAAAAGGTATGCAAGCTAAAGAAGTCAATCTACGGATTGAAGCAAGCATCCAGGAGCTGGAATATACGTTTTGATGAAGCAGTAAGTGACTTTGGTTTCATCAAGAACGCAGACGAATCTTGTGTATACAAGAAGGTCAGTGGGAGCAAAATTGCTTTCCTAGTATTATATGTCGACGACATATTAGTTATCGGAAATGACATTCCTATGTTAAACTCTGTCAAGATTTGGCTTGGGAAATGTTTTTCGATGAAAGATCTAGGAGAAGCACAGTACATATTGGGCATTAAGATTTACAGAGATAGATCTAAAAAGATGATTGGACTTAGTCAAATCACTTATATCAATAAGGTGCTTGATAGGTTCAAGATGGCGGACTCCAAGCGAGGCTACCTACCCATGTCTCATGGAATGACTCTAAGCAAGACTCAGTGCCCAAAAACACTTGATGAGCGTAGACGAATGAATGGGATTCCATATGCATCATTGATTGGTTCAATAATGTATGCTATGATATGTACACGCCCGGATGTTGCGTACGCACTCAGTGCTACGAGCAGATACCAGTCAGACCCAGGAGAGGCGCATTGGACTGCTGCCAAGAATATTCTGAAGTACCTGAAAAGGCACAAAGATAACATTCTGGTCTATGGTGGAGATGCTGAATTAATTGTTAAAGGCTATACGGACGCAAGTTTCCAAACCGACAAAGATGATTTCAGATCACAGTCTGGGTTTGTCTTTTGCCTCAACGGGGGTGTAGTAAGCTGGAAAATTGCTAAGCAAAGCACCATTGCGGATTCTACAACTGAAGCGGAGTACATTGCTGCACATGAAGCAGCAAAGGAAGCTATATGGCTAAGGAAGTTCATAGGTGAACTTGGTGTAGTCCCCTCCATTAAAGGACCAATAGCCCTGTATTGTGATAATAACGGAGCTATTGCACATGCAAAGGAGCCTAGACACCACCAGAGAGTCAAGCATGTACTTCGTAGATTTCACCTTCTACGAGAGTTCGTTGAAAGAAAAGAAGTCGAGATAAACAAGATTGGAACTGATGACAACATATCAGATCCATTAACTAAACCTCTGGCGCATACGAAGCACAACTCGCACACTGCAGCTATGGGAATCAAGCATATTGGAGAATGGCTTTGATGTCCCTGTTTAATGTTTTAAATTTTTAGAGTTTAAATCTTTGTAAAACACTATTGGTTAATCATTCACAATAAATGAAAAGAATTCATTTTTCCATTTAATTTGTGGTTTATTAAATGATGAGTCCCTTCAATTTGACAATATATTCAAGATAGACTGTCAGGACCAATCCTGTGACTAAGAAATGTCTATCAAGTGAACTTGAATGTCAAAGGTTGAAAATGGTCCCTAGTCGGAGTTTTCTATAAAATTGGACGCATAGAAAACGTTAGACGATTAGAATGCAAGATGACTAGTAGTTCTGTTTCTTGAACTATGTGGACATGGCAATGTCATAATCATTTGCATAGATACTTACTTTGGGAAGACTAGTATCGGACAAGACCTATGAAACTTTATTGTAAGAGATGAAAATCTGTCATAAGTAAATTTCATTAAAATTATTAGACACTAAATCCTCAATACCTGAGTGATTTGAGATTACTTGTTTGAGAACTGGTTGCTTTGACGTTGACCAACCGTCGCACCGTAAAAGGAGGCTATAAAGGCAACGCTCAGGTAATCACCTATCAAACGAAGTCTAATCTCAAGATCGCAAGATTGGGATTGTCCTCCCATAAATCGGGATGAGATGCTTAAAAGTTGTACAAGGCCACTCGGAGAGCTAGAAACTGTGAAATGCATGGCCGTGCTCGGATGAATCATAGGCTATGATTATCTGTTTATTTGATCAGTTGAACTCTGAAACCGAGGAACACCTCTGGACATAATAAGGATGACAACTCTTACCTTATGTTCAAGAGCAAGCATCGAGCGACAAAGGAATTAGGAAATGCACACTTGTCCCTAAGGACAAGTGGGAGACTGAAGGAAATAATGCCCTTGGTCCAAGTATGCATTCTATGTTAAGTCTAATAAATGCGGTTCAGTATTAATTAACAAGTTAATAATTCAGTGAGATCAAGTGAGCTGAATGCCTAGCTAGAGGCCGCTTCAGTTCAAGTGGAATTAATGATATTAATCCACAGCTTACTCTTGACTGAACCCGTAGGGTCACACAAATAGTACGTAAACGGATCAAGTATTTAATGGCATTAAATACTCCATCTATGGATATTCAGAATCGACGGATCTTGGTTTCAGTGGGAGCTGAGATTGTCACAGGCAAGAAATGAATACTCCGGAAACGATGATATTGCCGGAATCGGAAATATGGATCGTATCGGAAATATAAATATTATCCAAGTCGTAGATGTTGCCGGAAACGGAAACATGGTACGTATCGGAAAATATTATCGGAAATGGAAATATTGCCGGAATCGGAAATATTGCCGGAAACGGAAATATTGTCAGAATCGGAAATATTATCGGAATCGGAAAATAATTCCGGAAACGGAAATATTAAATATTTGTTCGAAACGGAAATTGATTCCGGAATCGGAAATGTTAAATATTGTTCGTATCGGAAATGAATTCCGGAACCGGGAATTAAATCGGAAGCGTATCGTACGAATAAGAATCGGACGAGGCCTGCCGGACGAGGGCCCAGCACGAAGCCAGGCCATCGCCCAGCAAGCCACACGCATCCAACAACACGCCAATGCCTCGACCAGGCCCAGCGCAAGGCCAGTCCCAGCCAAGGCTGGCGCGCGCGCACAAGTGGGCTGCGAGCAGTGGGCCTGTGCGATGCTCGTGCGGTGCGTGTGTACGTGCTATACGAATCCTAAAACTATTAGAATTTGTGCATAGATTAAATCCTAATCCTAAAAGATTAAATTAATTATTTAGAGTTCTAATAGGATTCTAATTAATTAATTAGTATTCTAACAGGATTCGAAATCCTTTCCAAGGTTCTATAAATATATGCCTAGGGTCATAAATTTATACACAAGTTTTCAAGTATTCAAAGCTAGGATTTTTAAGCAGAAAAATCAGCCATAACTCTTGCCCATTTAGCCGAAAATAAGTAGTACCTTAAGGGCGATTCTAGTTGGTCAATCTTAAGGCGGATCCGGACGTGCTGTGGACTATCTACGGAGGGACGACACTTGGAGTCCTAAAGACTTGTTCTTGTTCGGTTCGGGCGCAGCTAGGGAAGGCACGCAACAAAGAGTATGCATCTAAACTATGCTAAATGATTATGTGTAAATAATATGTTTTCCTGGCTTTATGGTTTTTCCGCATGATTTATGAATTGTCATATGTATCATAACCTAACAAATCAAGCCATAATCTCATGCATTATTAAGACATATTTAATGCAATAAATAACTTAAAACATGCATAAGATTTAACTATGATATAGTATGTCCCGACTTTATCTTGAATCTTCAACTTCAAACTCCATCTTGAAAATGGATTGGAAACTCCGTCTCGAATTTCACCAAGGGAGGCGCCATTTTCTTCAAATAGGATATGCTATAATTAAAACTAATTACAACTATTTGATGGTACACATACCATATTTAAATAAAAACTTTGGTGCATAAGACCAATTTTACATTCAAATTAATGGTACGCAGACCATATTTTCTATCCTATTTAGGCCATACTAGTCACTTTCCATAACCTGCAAAACATTACATTTACAATATACCATTCACCCATTCATTTATCAATGAATGGCCCACATAGCAAGGTAGTAGAAAAAAAAATATGCATCACATAAACATTTGCAGCAACTAATCAAAAGTTTCAACAATCTACAAATTATTCAACCTTATTAGTTCTAATCGAGTTGTTTTAACCTTAAAGGAATGTAGACCTAATCAAGAGTTTAATGACTAAAAGCTTCCACTAAAACCAAGAATTTACATGCTTTACAAATTTTAAACATAAAATTGTATTTCCTAGTCCAACCGAAAACTTACAAATTTAATTAAAATTTAAAGCTCATATAAAATAAATTTTAAATCCCTTAATTTTATTTTTAGTTGATTAAAATTAATTAATTACTTCGTATAATTTTACCAAGGTTTTAATTTTATTAAAATAATTAGTATGAAATAATTTATAATAATTAAATTAATCAAAATTAAATTCCGAGAAAAATTAAATTACGAAATGAAATTTAATTAAAATCGTTTTCAACCGAAAATTTAAACGAACGACCCAACGTGCCAAGGCAAGGCCGTAGGCCGAAGCCCACGCCTCACCCAAGCAAGCCACACCGCATCTCCCATGGGCCGCGTGCACAAGTGCAGTGCCCATGGCCTCCTTTGTTGTTGGCTGAGTGATGTATCACAGCAAGCAACGCAACAGCCCACACTGTGCTTGCTGCTGTGCGCTGGGCAGGGGGCTTGGCGCGACAGCACGCGAGCTCCCTTGCTCGTTGTGCTGCTGGCCTGCCTCTTGCCTTGCGCTACGACGCATCGTCGCCTTGCTCGATCACCTGCACAGCACACACCGCACATGCCCGTGCCCGCACGCGCATGCTCGTGCTTGCTCGCTGCATCGTACTGCATGGGCGACGAGCTCCCTTGCTTGTCGTGGCATGCCCCATGCAACACCCCTTAAGGGTAACACTTAGCTTCCATTGATTTGTGCGTGCAAGATTTGTGACCGATTTATTAAAATTACTCCACTTTTATATTTAAATTTAACGACAAATTAATAATCATATTAATTTCACTAAATTTAGGCGAAAAATCGAAAATTTATTATTCAAATTAATTTTCGATTAGATATATTTTTAGGGATTAAAACTAGGTCATAAAATTTTAAAACTTTTCAATTTTAACAAATTTTATGGTGGTTTTTAATCATAGGATCCTAATTAAATTATCAATTAATTATGAAATTCAAAACAATTTCTAAATTATTTGAAATTCAACGAATTAATTATAAATACAAATTAGGTTGTATAATTAACAAGATTAGACCTTAAAATTGTTAAACATATACAGTAGGTCAATCATAGATTCAAGATTTACATACAAGATTCGCAAATATTTAATTTAACATCATAAAAATTACAAATTTTGCATTAGAAAAACTAAAACCTCCGAAAAGTCATAGTTAGACTTCGAATTTGGGAATTCAGGGTTCGACGTCAAATCTTTGATTTTTGTCAAACTTTTAAAACGTTGTTTACATGCGAAATTCACTATAAAAACAATAGATTTTGACCATTATTGACAAAACTGCCAAAAAATCCTGCGAACATATAATCAAATAATCGCACGAATTTGCAATCAATTACATCCACGAAATTAATCACCCCTTTAATTCATTGCAAATTTATAAAATTTAATCCATGTTAACTATAATTGATTATGGAATTAATTAGAGGCTCGTGATACCACTGTTAGGTTATGAATAATACAACAATATAATTCATGCGGAAAAACCATAAAGCCAGGATTCCAAATTAATTGCCACATAGTCAATTAGCATAATTTATGTGACATACAATGTGATGCGTGCCTTCCTTAGCTGCTCCCGAACCGAACAAGAAAAAGTCTTTAGAGCCCCAAACGTTGCCCCTCCGTAGAAAGTCCACAGCACGTTCGGATCCGCCTTAGGTTCAACCAACTAGGATTTTACTTAAGGTTTTATGTATTCGGGTAGGCTTGTATTATGTTCTCCCTTGAACACAATGGGAATAAATAATATGTTTTCAATTCAATTGATGTGTATAATTATGAGGCCCTAGCCTTATATTTATAGTGTAGGAAATAGGAATTTGAGTTTTACTAGGAATAAAATTACCAAACCTACTAGGATTCAAATTCTTATTCAATTAGAATTGCAACTATAATTAAACTCTTAATTATTTGAATTCTAGTAAAACTAGGAATACTTAATCCAAGGTTACTTGGGAATTAAGCAATCGGATATTTCTTGGAGCTCAAGACGAACAACGCAACGCAGCCACAAGGGCCACACTGGTTGCGCGAGCTGCCTCGGCCCAGTGCACTGCGGCCCACGCCTCGGCAGGCCTTGCAGTCGCTGCATGCTAGCTGGGCGCAACCCATGTGCTGCTGCCTTGCCGCAGGCTTGGCGCGACCCATGAGCTGCTACCTTGCTTGCGGCTTGGCGCGGCCCATGGCTGCGGCCTTGCTCGCACGACGCGGCCCCATGGCTGCTGCCTTGTTTGTCGGCTTGTCGCTCGTCGTGCTTCCGATTCGTTTTCCGATTTCGGAATTCATTTCCGTTTCGAACATATAATTACGTTTCCGTTAATATTTCCGATTCCGGAAATAATTTCCTTTTCCGACAATATTTCCGATTCCGGTAATATTTCCGTTTCCGGCAATAATTCCGATTCCAGTAATATTTCTATTTCCGATAATATTTCCCGATACGAGCCATGTTTCCGTTTCCGGCAACATCTACGACTTGGATAATATTTATATTTCCGTCATGAACCATATTTCCGTTTCCGGCAATATCATCATTTCCGGAGTATTCTTTTTTTTTGCCTTTTGACGATTTCAGCTCCCACTGTAATCGAGATCCGTCGTTTCCGAATGTTCATAAATGGAGTACTTAATGAATAATATATTCACTTAAATACTTGATGCATTCACGTACTATTTGTGAGACCCTACGGGTTCAGTCAAGAGTAAGTTGTGGATTAATATTATTAATTCCACTTGAACTGAAGCGGCCTCTAGCTAGGCATTCAGTTCACTTGATCTCACTGAATTATTAACTTGTTAATTAATACTGAACCGCATTTATTAGACTTTGCATTAAATGTATACTTGGACCAAGGGCATTATTTCCTTCACGTCCAACTTTGAACAGGGCAAAGGCTGTCATCGTTACTCACTTGGTGCTTATGAAATTTGTCTGTGATGATGGTAGTATCAGTACTATCCATGGAGATCAGCAACAAGCACGGGATTGCTACTTAACTACCTTGAATCCAGACCAGGTAGCAAAAATGTGGTAGGTAGCAAAAAGAGGTGTGGAGGAACAGTCTCCAAATATGTGAAAGAAACTTTAACTATAGCCACGACTCACATGGAAAGGTGTCATCCAGAGCCTGTTGGGATTCATTACGAAATCATGCTGAACCCAGAAAAGTCAGACAAGGTAGTGCCTATCGGAATTTCTCCAGACAACCTGCTGGCGGCAAAATTGGTCCACTTATTAAGAGAATATGAAGATATATTCGCTTTCACTGTGGAAGAAATGCCGGTTATTGACCCAGCTGTAGCCGTTCACAGGTTGAATGTGGACGCAAATATGAGACCGGTCCGTCAGAAGAAAAGAAATCATGGAGAGGCCAGAAATCAAGCGACTGCGCTTGAAGTTAAATATTTGATGGACACAGGGTTTGTAAGGCCGAGCCAATACCCTGAGTGGGTAGAGAATGTGGTCCTCATCCTGAAACCCAACGGAACTTGGAGAATCTATGTTTATTACACAGATTTAAACAAGGCCTATCCCAAAGACAATTTTCCGCTCCCCAAGATTGACCGACTTGTTGACTCCACGGTGGGGCATGCTATGATGAGTTTCATGGATCCATACTTTGAATTCCATCAGATACCACTGTGGCCTGAGGATCAAGAAAAAACTTCGTTTATCACATAACAAGAATTATACTGCTACAAGGTGATGCCATTCAGATTAAAGTATGCGACTGTCACATTTCAGTGGTTGATTAACATTGTTTTTAACAAGAAGCTCGGCCTTAATTATTGAGGCTTACATTGACGACATGATTGTAAAAAGTAAGGAACGAGCGGCACACTTGGTCGACCTGAAAGAAACTTTTGAAACACTTTGTTCCTATAAAATGAGGTTGAACCCTAAGAATGTGTATTCGGAGTAACTTCAGGGAAGTACCTCGGTTTCTTGATTGACGAACGGGGGATAGAGGCAAACCCAGAAAAAATACAAGCAGTAATAGGCATGAGCTCGCCAAAAACTGTCAAAGAAGTCCAGAGGCTCACGGGTTGTCTGGCGGCATTATGTAGATTTTTGACCAGGGCCGGAAATACATGCCATTACTTTTTCAGCATAATAAATAAGAAGGCTAAGTTTGAGTGGAAGGCTGGTGCAGAAGCGACCTTTTTGAGATTGAAGAACCACCTTCATGCTTTACCTCGGCTTGTCAGCCCCTACAAGGAGAAATTTTGTACATATATTTGGCAGTATCAGAGCACTCGCAGAGCGTTGTCCTCCTCATGGAAAGAGAGGGTGTTCAAATTCCCGTCTACTTTGTTAGTCATGTCTTGCAAAATGCCGAGTTAAGATATCCCACGGTGGAGAAGTTTGGTTTAGCCTTATTTTTGGCTAGCAAGAAGCTCCGCCTGTATTTTTTGGCTCATAGACTAGTGGTCTACACTGATCAGCCGTTGAAATTACCATTCAGAAACTGGAGGCAGCCGGCCGCATGTTAAATCGGGCTATTGAACTTAATGCCTTTGATATCTCTTATGAGCCTAGAAAGGCTACCAAGGGGCAATCACTTGCTGACTTCATTGTGGAAATGACAAGACCCAATTTCCCCAAAGACAGAAAGACCCTGTGGATAGTCTTGGTGGATGGCTCCTCCACGCAAAATGGATGTGGCGTCGGCATCATCTGCCAGTCATCTGAGGGTGATACTTACGAGTATGCCATGCGCTTTAAATTCCAAGCGTCAAACAATGAATCTGAATATGAAGCATTTTTCTACGGCATCAAAATGTGTAAGGTGGTAGGAGATGAGGAAATTTTGGCACTGTCTGACTCTTAACTTATGGTTAGTCAGGTCAACGGAGACTATGAAGCAAGAGATCCTAAAATGATCAAATATATGAATGCTGTCCACCAAGAAGTAGAAAACTTGAAGAGCTTTGAAGTAAAGCAAGTTCCTCGATCAGAGAATAACCAGGCCGATGCATTGTCCAAGCTTGCGAGTTCAGCCTCCTGTGACACCCCACGTCACGTGTAATCTCCATAATTTTATTGCATTTTATTTATATATTTTAACGTATATTTGATATATTTAAATAAGAATTTACGAATTTTATAAATAAATATATAATTAACGTATATTTATTTTATTACATTTTGAATATTTTTAATGATTTATGAAATCAAAATAATTTTAGAATTTTACGTTGAAAAGAAATCGAATTACGAAAATTGATTGAATTTATAAAACGATCCTATTCGGTTTTGGATTCGAATTCTAAAACTAAATTCCAAATTCTAGCCCAATTGACAAAGCCAAAACAATAAAACCCAAAACTTCTCTCATCCCTTCTCTACATCTAATGCACGTGAAACAAAAAAAAATAAACAAAGCAAAACCCTCTTTGAACTTCACGTGAAAACCCAAAAGAGAAAAGAAAAGGAAAACCCCATCTTTCCTTTCCTCCGTCGTTCGTGGCTCTGCTCAGCCGCCGCATCCGCCGGACCTTCACCGCCGGTAACCTTCGTTTCTTGCTCTCCTTCTTCTTCGATCTCCTTCTCCTTCGTTCCTCCTTATTTATTTTTTTGGTTTTGTTTCTTGCACACCCCCCTTATTCGTTGTTCTTTGTTCGAACCAGTAACCACCGTGAACTTCGCTGCCTCCGACACTCTGCCGCCGGCAGCACAGCCCTGATCGCCGACCGCCACACGGTAGTCTCTCTTTTCTTCTTCCTTTTTTCTTTTTCGTTCTTTTTCTGTTCGCTGCTTGCTCTCCTCCTTAATCGTGGCCCTTGTACTCGAACAACACTATTGCTTGCGCCCAACCACGTTTTCTCTCGCCGCAAGCCACCGCCCTACCGCCGCCGTGCCCTGTCCGCCGGCCAACCCTTCTCTCTCCCTCTTTACTTGGTTATTTCTTAAACCCTAAGTAAACTAATTATTTTAATTATAGTTTGTTAATTTAATTCATGCTTTGATTTAATAAATTTATGATTTTTTATGACTTAACTAGAATTTCAGATGTATATATTATATTTAAATAATACATTAATTTTTCAGATTATCTAAGTACTTTGAAATATTAAAATTTGATTATCTAAAGTATGAATTTCAAGATTTTAATAGTTGTAAATCATGGTAGGACGATTGTGGATTATTAAATTTATTGTTTCGATGTTCTAAGAACGTAGATTGGCCTTGGTAAAGTTTTAAATGAGTTTATATTGCTGAAAATTTAAAGTACGATGTTTGCGAAAAGTTTTCAACGAATTTCAATCACTAATTCAATAATTATGATGATAGGAAATCAAAAATTCAAGTTTTGATATTGGGGAAGGTTCTAAATATGTTTAGGATGTATTTAGAATGCTTTATTATGTTTGAGAATGATTAGAAATTGATTGGGAATATTCGATGGTTGTTTTAGGCGGAGAATTCTCTTTAGGCGACTTTTGAAAGTGTTAAAGTGGCCTATCAGTTTGTTTACACAAGGTACGTATATACCTGTGTGCTTGGTGATGTTTGTTATTTGTTGAAACCATGTTGAAATTGTTGATGAACTTGGTTATGTTGAAATTTACATGTTTAATATTGTTGAATGGACATGTTGAACATATATTTCGTTATGAGAATTATAACATGTTAGTATGATGATTGATGCAAACATGTTGGTTGGGAACACTAGATTATTTTATATATATATATATATATATATATATATATATATATATATATTGATTCAGATCGATTGATCGTTGTTCCCTTTTAGCTTTTCACTACTTTATGAGGGCCGAGGACCTTGTTTAGTAAGTTGAAACCTTATACCCATATAGAGGGGTTGATCAGTATTAAAGGAAAGGTTAAATTAATTGGAATAAGTCTTGATTGATACCTCTGTGATCACTTACTTAATTCCAAGATAAAAACAGTTGAGAATAATTGTTGATTGTATGACTTATGTGATTGTTGAGTCATAACAGAGTTTTAATTTGTAAATCATGTAAAGTGAAACTGAGTAGCAATAGCTTTAGACTGTGCACGTCTGAAGTGACTGACAATCAGGAGTTGGGGTCATAGGTCGCCTATGGCTTTTTCTAGGCCAGATTGATCACCGGTTCTATTTTAGTCAAAAGTTCCTCGATATCGCAGGTCATTGGGGTTACGGAGTCGCGTCTGTACCTCGTCTTCTTTAGTGTAGGCTTCTAGTAGACAACTCAGTCCATTGACTATTTCAATTAAAATAATGTTAATGATACAAAGGTCTAGTTCAGTCAAATATAGTCTTCAAGTCAATATGTTTTGGTTATCCTTGCTTATGTTTTATTAGTATCATGTTAGGGTTGTTCGTTTAATAGAATCATGCTAGGATTATTATTGTTTTAGTATGTAGTACTCAGCATTGCTGATTACGTGCTTTGTTTATGTGTGTTGATCATGGCTATGCCTTATTGATCCTGTGATGACCCATTTTGGTGAGAAGTCTCTAAGGATCAATACGCATTGTCCATCTACAGGTTTGAAGATGATGCATCATTGGGATCGGGATTAGAGAGTGATGTGGGCTTGAACAAATCTCCCACAAAGCCCAAAGAGGCAGCCTACGAACTCACACTGATCAGATGGGCCCAGGCCTGGAAAGAAGGCCCAAAGTCCTGCTACTCCACCAGAATAAAGACAGAGCCCCATTAGGCAAAGCCCGTTATCTTTAAAAGCCGGTCCAAATATGGGAGGACCATCATTGCAGGACAAAGGCCACGTGTCCTAAATCCCCAAGGGGCACGTGTCCCATAGTTAAGGTTGAGGGTGCAGTCCCCAAGGAACCCTAGCACTATAAATAGCTCAAATCCCAAGGTAAAAGGGCATTCAATTCTTGCCCAACCACAACAAACTTGTCTTTGCTCTGCCTTCTCTCTACAAATCACTTATCTCTCTAGCTTATACTTACTTAAGCATCGGAGGGAATATTCCTACGGGAATATTCTTGTTTTGCAGGTTGCCAAAAGTTCGTGCCAAGTCATACTTGATACCTCCGAGGAGCGCGTGCCACATCAGCACCGTAAAAGTTCCCACAACATTTGGCGCCGTCTGTGGGGAGGTACAGTGTCATGGTTGAACTTCCAACTGACTGCGGAAAAACCAAGGGTAAATCAGAACTCCCAGCCAGAAAAGGAGTGTTTAAGCACGGGTCCAACACTCAATGTGACGCGGCAGCTAGCCAGCCTGCGGCCGTCATTCCTGTTCGACCCTTGCTGGATGGTCCTCACGGGGTCAATCCTAAGCATGATAATGGTAGGATGGTAGAGTTTCAGTCAGAAGATTCTGACTCGCCTATGAGGAGGCGCAACCTGGAGGAAGCTAGTCGGCATGTCAAGGAGGTTCGTCCAGGAAGAAGGACGAGACGAATCTTGCAGAAGAAAAATGTGGACCGTTACTCTCTAGGGGCTCCTGTAAGACAGCATGAGAGCGTCGCCCGAAGGAAGAATGGCTGTAGCTCCGAAGGAAAAAGGGGGCGAAGGAGGACGTCCTCTAGAGGTCCCTTTAAGTTCAATACGGCCCTTGACGAGATCCTCCTTGCGGAAGGACCAAATATGGGAATAGAACCGTCTCCCCGACGATCGTCCACCCCCTGCCCACAAGTACCTTTCTGTGCTTTTCACAACGACGAAGGGCATGACACTCAAAGTTGCCGGATGTTGAGGAAGATATTAACTGATCGCGTGGCTGAAGGACACCTTCGCCAGTACGTCCATCTAGAGGACGCACATGAAGAAGCGAGCCCCACCTCTAAGTACACAAATGAAAGAATTATGGTAATATCCGGAGGAATAGCGGCAGGAGAACCATGTAAGGAGGGACGACAAAAAGGCCCACCTCATCTTCGCCCAGCACAGAGGAACCTACCCTCTGTAGAAATTTCCGAAGACGGCTATAGAAGGGCGGCCACACCATATGATGATGATCCTCTGGTTATTGAGGTTAAGGTGGCTAATCTTAAGGTAAAGAGAGTACTGGTGTATACGGGAAGCTCGTCTGACATAATCAGTCTGCAATGCTTGCGGAAATTAAGGCACAATCCAGGAGACATAGAGCAAGTTTACGGGCCCTTGGTAGGATTCGGGGAGAGCATCGTTCGTCCAATTGGTTCCATTTTGCTGCCGGTTTCTTTTGGAATTCCCCCAGTAGTCAAAGAAGTTGCCATCAGGTTTATAATAGTGGCAAATCTCACCACATTCAACATCATACTTGGTCGTCCAACACTCAACGACCTAAAAGCTGTGATCGTCCCTCATTTACTATTGGTAAAATTTGTTGGAAGCAACGGACGCGTTGGATCCCTCTATGGAAATCAACAGTTGGCCAGGGATTGTTACTTGTCGACGTTGGAGCCAACGGCCTGGGGAGCTTCTCCGAAGGGAAAGGAACAAACTAAACCTCCAGCGAGTCGCCGTAAAACCCGGAAAATTCCGACAGAGCACAATGCAGAAAGACGACCTGAGCCAGTGGGAGCACTTTATGATGTAATTATGGACTTAGCGGATCCGTCTCGAACAGTCCCCATTGGGATCCACCCTGACGACCCCATGTCAGCAGCGTTAGTGCAGCTACTCCAAGAATATAAGGAGATATTTGCCTTCACAGTAGAGGAGATGCCCGGTATAAACCCGGCGGTGGCCTTGCATAAGTTGAATGTGGACAGTACTGTGAAGCCAGTACGACAAAAGAAAAGGAATCATAGAGAAGCAAGAAATTTGGCCGCCGCTGCCGAGGTCAAGAAACTAATGGATGCAGACTTCATACGCCCATGCCAGTACCCAGACTGGGTAGCCAACGTAGTCCTGGTACCCAAGCCCAATAAGACGTGGAGAATGTGCGTTGATTACACTGATCTCAATAAAGCATGCCCTAAAGACAACTTCCCACTGCCGAAGATAGACCGACTCGTCGACTCCACTGCTGGACATGCCATGATGAGCTTCATGGACGCCTACTCCGGATTCCACCAAATTCCATTATGGCCCGAAGATCAGGAGAAGACGTCTTTCGTCACAGAACAAGGATTGTACTGCTACAAAGTAATGCCGTTCGGTTTAAAAAATGCTCCTGCTACCTTTCAACGGTTGATAAACACAGTTTTCGTAAAGCAGCTGGGGAGGAATATAGAAGCCTATATTGACGACATGATTGTAAAAAGCAAGCAGAAGAAGGATCACCTTGACGACTTGAGAGAAACCTTTGAAACCGTCAGGACATACCAGATGAGACTCAATCCCAAGAAGTGCATATTTGGGGTATCTTCTGGCAAGTTCCTTGGCTTCCTGATTGACGAAAGGGGCATTGAAGCAAATCCGGACAAAGTGCTAGCGGTCATTGATATGACGTCGCCAAGGACGGTTAAAGACGTGCAACGCCTCACTGGGTGTCTCGCCGCCTTGGGACGATTCTTATCTAGAGCTGGAGACAAGTGTCACTACTTTTTCATTACCATCAAAAAGGGGACCTAGTTTGAGTGGACGACGCAAGCTGAGGCTGCCTTCCTCCGCCTAAAAGAACATCTGCACACCTTGCCACGGCTGGTCAGCCCTCTCTTGGGGGAAGTTTTGTATCTGTATCTTGCCATCTCAGAATACGCGCTAAGCGCCGTCTTGCTTACAGAGAGGGAGGGAACGCAACTACCTGTGTACTTTGTCAGTCACATGTTGTAAAATGCTGAACTCAAATATCCAACGGTCGAAAAATTTGGTTTTGCTCTGTTCTTGGCTAGTAAGAAGCTTCGTCCATATTTCCTGGCCCATTGATTGGTGGTATACACGGATCAACCGCTTAAGCGACCTTTCACCAACCTTGAAGCGTCAGGAAGAATGCTCAATTGAGCAATTGAGCTTCACGCGTTTGATATCTCATATGAACCAAGGAAGGCAATAAAGGGACAGGCATTTGCTGACTTCATCGCGGAACTGACCAAGCCACCCTATTTGAAAAATGAAAAAACTCAGTGGATAGTGCATGTGGACGGCTCTGCTACTCAGAACGGGTCAGGAGCCGGCATTGTCTGTGAGTCACCAGAAGGAGATATCTATGAATATGCAATGCGATTCAACTTTCAGGCGTCAAACAACGAAGCCGAATACGAAGCCCTGATATGTGGAATTCAGATGAGCAGAGCCGCAGGGGCAGCAGACGTCCTCGTTTTGTCTGACTCGCAATTAATTGTCAGTCAGGTCAAAGGAGAGTATGAGGCTAAGGACGAGGCCATGATAAGATATTTGGAAAAAGTCCGCCAAGAAGCCCAACAGCTGTCTAACTTTGAAGTAAAACACATCCCCCTGGTCTGAAAACAACAAGGCAGACGCTTTATCTAAACTGGCAAGCTCAGCATCCTGCGACACGCCACGTCATGTATTATGGGAGGTAAAACAATCCAAAAGCATTGACGCCTCGAGAATAGACATCTTGGATCAAACAGCCACCTGGATGGATGACATTGTCAACTTCAAAATGAATGGAGTACTCCCTGATGATCCCAAGCAGGCAGAAAGATTACAAAAGAAATGTACATGGTTTGAGATATGGAATGGAACACTATACAAAAAAGCCTTCTCAAGGCCACTTCTCCGCTGCGTAACCCCCGAGAAGGGGCAAGAGGTACTGGAAGATCTTCATCAGGGATTATGCAGCTCCCACATAGGAGGGAGGGCCCTGGCCAAAAAAACTTTAAGAACTGGATACTATTGGCCCACTCTCAAAGAAGACGCCCTCAATATGGTCAAGCGTTGTGATAAATGCCAACGATTTTCTCACCTAATTCGACGACCAGCACAGAAACTGACGCCAATCACCAGCCCTATACCTTTTGCCAAATGGGGGATGGACTTATTAGGACCCTATACGACGGCGCCAGGAGGACTGCGTCATGTAATAGTAGCCGTCGATTACTTCACTAAATGGGTAGAAGCTGAGGCTTTAAAGAACACTAAGGCACAGGATGTGAGAGCATTCATCTGGAAAAACATAATCACAAGATTTGGCGTACCTCAGTCTATCGTCTTCGACAATGGGCCACAATGCAAGACGCCCAAATTAGAAGAGTGGTTGGCCGACCATGGTATCACAGCATGTTTTGCATCAGTAGGACGCCCCCAAGCTAACGGACAAGTAGAGGCATTCAACAAGATTATCTCTGAAGGGATGAAGAAGAAGCTTGATGAGGCAAAGGGTTTATGGGTCGACGAGTTACCCAATGTTTTATGGTCTATACGGACCACGGCAAAAAATTCCACAGGAGAAACACCATTCTTGTTAGCCTATGGGGCTGAAGCCGTCCTACCCATTGAAATGTGCGAACCCACCCTGCGCGTCATGTTGTTTAATGAAGATGCCAATTGGGAAATGATGAAGGCGACCTTGGATTTCTTACCAGAAACCAGAGGGAATGCGGCTCTACGACAGCAGCTATACAAACTCCGCATGACAAGGGAATACAACAAAAGGGTTTCTAGAAGAATACTTAAAGTTGGAGATTTTGTGCTTAGGAAAATGGAAGCCGTCGGACGTGCCAATGAACAAGGGAAACTCACCCCTACTTGGGAAGGTCCGTATGAGATTTACGAGGAGGTTCGAGACGGAACATACCGGATCCCAGACATGCAGGGACGTCCGATTTTGCGTACTTGGAATGCGGATAACCTCAAGAAGTACTTTTTCTAGATCGACACTTGTCTAGATTATATGCATTGTAAAGACGTCTAGAGCCTAGACGCAATGTGTAGCATGTTTTAAACATTAAATGAAAAATTCACTGCAAGCCGGTCTTGCTGAGAAATCCTTCTGAAAAGAATGTCATCAAAACTCTCGGAGAAATGCAAACTAATGCTCTCCCAAAAAGACTAGTCGTTTAAAGGCCTAAGAAGTGGCCCAGACTAGCACCCTCACTAGGCTGATCACCTAGAACACAGGGCTCACACATTCCTAACACAACTATATAAAGTAGCAAAAGACCTTGGCAAAAAGACCAGGGCAGACATCTGACGACTCAAATAGGGGGCGTCGGACGTAATCATAAAAAATATGCTGAAAGCTAAAAAGAAGTAAGACGTTCAAAAGGGCATCATGTCATTCCCATTAAGTTAGTCATAATTACAAGAATTATGCACAAAAGCCACCAAGCATGGCGTCAAAAGAACATGTGCAAAAAAAATAAAAACAAACAAAAACACATTAATAAAAACAAAGACGCGTAGGAACTCATTCCTCATCCTCGCTGGGCACGAACTCAGGAGAGGTGCGTCCTTCCCTTTGAGCCTTTTCCACCTCAATCTGATAGGTGAGAAACCTCTCAAACCAGCTGAAGGGACTTTCGCTTGCAAATTCAGCATTCCATGCAAGCTCCATACCCCTTCGGATCGATTTCTCACCCAACATGGCCGACTGGGCGAGGACACTCTGTGACGAATCAACTTCCTTGCTAGCCGCCTCCAGTTGAACCTCCAACTCTTTAAACTGAGTCTCCAGACGAGAAAACTCAGCCTCTTTCTCCTTTACCTTCTTGGAAAGATCCTCCATTTCAGAAAAGTTTTGATCAATATGCAGGAGACGAGTTGTGTTCTCAGCATTTTGAGAGGCCAGGGCGGTAGTCACAGCGTCAATCTGCTCCCGCCTGTCTAAGCGAAGCTTCTCCAGTGCAGCAAAATGCTGGTCACCACACTGACTGGCCAGAAGACGGTGACGAGCTTCTTCATGCACCAAAGCAGTGCGCCACTTTTTCAGCGAGTCCAGCAGAATGAACATCTGCGCAAAAATAGTAAGTCAAACAAAAAGAAACGAGTGTGTAGAAATAAAGGTATAACGAAACTTACTTCCAGCGCCGAGGACTGCATGGCGGCAAGCATATTCTCGGTCGCCTCAGGAAGGGTTTCAGCATATTGGGGAGGAATGGCACTGCGCATCAGCGTCATTATCTTCCTACGGTCATGAGAATTGAACCCGCCTGAAGAAGGGATCTGATCCAATTCAGCATCTATGTCTTTCTGAAGATCGGGAATTTCTATGGGAAAAAAAACGGCCTTAGAATCCCTGGGGGAAACTATAGAACTGCTAGACGAGGAACGGCAGGTGGTTACGATGTTGGAGTAAAACTTACCCCCAGAATTCCTAGCTCTCTCCGCCGCCCTCAGAGGGATGTTGCGGCGGACGACTTCAGGAATCCCCGCAAGGGGATCAGCTGTCCCTCCAGTTTTCTCCAGGATAGGAGAAGCAGATGCAGCCTTGGGGACGACAAAACCCTTAGAAGCCTTCGACGTCATCGACTTGAAGACGGGTCTCCCTGTACCGCCAGTCCTGCGTTTGGGAGTAGGAGCCACGTCCGTGCTCGCTTCCTCGTCTTCTAAAAAAAAAATATGATAAAAAAAGTTGTAAACAACAAAGGAAATCACGTCTGAAGATTTAATTAATACCTTCTCCTCCTCAGCAGGAGGGGGAGCCATCTGCTCATGAATGGCTTGCTCGGCTGCCTGCTGACGTTTCCAAGCTCCGAAGGTACTGGCATCGAGTACCTTCGCCAACCAAGACGGCCTGTCCACTTGTCCTTTGGAGGCATCATCCAGCTGACCCATGGCCTCGTCTGGCAAAACGAGATAAAGACATTTAGTGCGGTTTTGATTAAACAGAAGAATTGGAAGTATAGATACATTACCTCTCGGCATATACGGACACAGGCCTACAGCCGAGAGGAAAGTGGGATTGCTCAGTTGATTCAGATGAGGCAACCACCCCTCGGGTATGTAGGCCGTCTTGTCTTTGATGACGAGCGGCTTGACCAGGAACAGCGACGAGATCCGCTCCCAGAGCTCGGCGGAGATGGGAGGTAAAGAAGCACCTCTCCCAACGAAGTTGGGCTTGGCGTTCCAGCGTCTCATCCTCTCACACATCTCCAGATTGGTGGTTTTGATAACCACCCACTTCTTCCTCCAGTGATGCCACTTAGACGCCTTCCCCATCACCGTCCGATAGGCCCCTTTGTATGTAAGAATCAGCCAGCCCGGGGCGGCTTTCGAAACTTGAGACATAGAGGCGATTCTTAGGAACGCCGGAAGAGAAGGGGTGATGCCGGCAAGCTCGCAGCGAGCAATGTAGCCAAACACACCCGCCCAGGAGTTCGGGGACATTTGGCACAGGCCAATATTGAAGCTGTCCAGCAACTCCACCACAAAGGGGTGAGGGGGGAATCTCATACCCAGCTTCAAAAACGAGCCGTAAACGGCGAACTCTCCTTTCACCAATCCAAAGCTGGTGCAGTCCATGCCAGCCGGCATGCGGAATTTATACTCCGAACCTAGATTCAGAGACGCCCCAAAGGTTTTCCCCTCTAGAGTGAGGAAATTCAGCCACGTCTGAAGTGGGAAGATGGCGCTGGGATGAAGGTGACCTTCCTCCCCACCTGACGTGCTAGCCGGCGCGGCATCGGTGCTTTCTGGGACGTCCTCTATAGGAGAAGAGGACTCTCCCTCAAACTGCTCCTCGTCTTCTATTCGCGCCATTAAATCCTGCAACAACCCAAGATTTGCTTCAAAACGGGGGCAAACTTGAAAACAGAAGACGTCAACAGGACAAGATGACGCCTTCAGTTTGACGAGACCCATGCAAGACTAAGAAGAAAATTTGGAAGAATCAAAATCAACAAACACATTTTTCCAAAGAAAACCTTTACCTGATAAATTAAAAGGGGGTTTGTGAAAGAACTTGGATGAAGAACTGCAAGAACACGACTTTGAAGATCGTGGCGGTGCTACGGTGGATGTCGGTGGATAGAAGACGCCGGAAATCGCTTTCTCCTAATTCCTCTCAAGTGATCACTGGAAATGAGGGGGAAAATTACTCAAATTGGCCACTTATTTATAGAGGGGTAAGAAATGATTACCCCTGCCACGCGTCATCACCCTGTTGGACACTCCAAGAGCAGTGAAAACTAACGTCTGTTTTCACTCCTCATGAGGGGCAAATGATGTGGGCTTGAACAAATCTCCCACAAAGCCCAAAGAGGCAGCCTACGAACTCACACTGATCAGATGGGCCCAGGCCTGGAAAGAAGGCCCAAAGTCCTGCTACTCCACCAGAATAAAGACAGAGCCCCATTGGGCAAAGCCCATTATCTTTAAAATCCGGTCCAAATATGGGAGGACCATCATTGCAGGACAAAGGCCACGTGTCCTAAATCCCCAAGGGGCACGTGTCCCATAGTTAGGGTTGAGGGTGCAGTCCCCAAGGAACCCTAACACTATAAATAGCTCAGATCCCAAGGTAAAAGGGCATTCAATTCTTGCCCAACCACAACAAACTTGTCTTTGCTCTGCCTTCTCTCTACAAATCACTTATCTCTCTAGGTTATACTTACTTAAGCATCGGAGGGAATATTCCTACGGGAATATTCTTGTTTTGCAGGTTGCCAGAAGTTCGTGCCAAGTCATACTTGATACCTCCGAGGAGCGCGTGCCACATCAGCACCGTAAAAGTTCCCACAACAGAGACCTTGTATTTAGTTTGTCTTGCTATGTGATTTGGGTTTTGTTAATTTGGACTTTAAACTTGTCGTACTATTTACATTTCCTTATTTTTGTTGATTGGTTTTTGAGATTAAATCTGTAATCGATTATTCATAAACCTAAAGTTAGTTTTATGTTTTCCGCTGCAAAATTCTGAATAAGCCATTACGTTTTCACACGGGCGATAATACTTTGGTAATTCTCCATAGTTATATTTATAAAAAGGGTTATTTTAGAAAAAGGAGAATTGTCGGGGTGTTACATCAAGTATTCTGGGAAGTGTTGGACCGAAAGAGAATTAAGCAGGACGAATCGGCATTACTAGATAGGACGTCCACTTGGATGGATAGAATTATCAACTTCAAAATGAATGGGGTCCTACCAGATGACCTAAAGTTGGCGGAAAAACTTAAGAAGAAATGCTCTTGGTTTGAATTATGGAACGACACACTATATAAAAAGTCCTACTCTCGTCCTCTTCTACGTTGCGTAACACCTGAAAAGGGACGGGAGATCCTAGAAGATCTTCACCAGAGGATGTGCGGTTCGCATATTTTGGGAAGGGCTTTGGCAGAAAATGCAGTTCGAACCGGCTATTATTGGCCTACCTTAGGTGAAGATGCTCTCTCCTTGGTCAAAAGGTGTAACAAGTGTTGGCGCTTCGCTCATCTGATACGCCGGCCGGATCAAAATTTGACTCCCATCACTAGTCCAATACCATTTTCTAAGTGGGAAATGGACCTCTTGGGCCCATACCCCGCGGCACCAGGCGGGAGGCGTTATGTTATTGTCGATTACTTCACCAAGTGGGTGGAGGCGGAGGAATTAAAAAGCATTCATCTGGAGAAACTTCATCACTTGGTTTGGCGTGTCGCAGTCAATTATTTTTGACAATGGACCACAGTTCGAAACACCAAACTCACAGACTGGCTAGTTAAGCATGGTATAGCCGGTTATTTTGCTTCAGTAGGAAGGCCGCAGGCAAATGGGAAAGTGGAAGCCTTTAACAATATCATTTCTGAAGGAATGAAGAAGAAATTGGATGAGGCTAAAGGATTATGGGAAGATGAGTTACCAAACTTCTTATGGTCTATTCGCACCACGACAAAAAAACTCCACTGGAGAGACTCCGTTCTTACTGGCCTATGGGGCAGAAGCGGTTCTCCCCATTGAGATGTGTGAGCCAACGCTCCGAGTCATATTGTATGACGAGGAAGCTAACTGGGAAATGATGAAGGCGCTGTAGAATTTTTGCCAGAAGTGAGAGGTAATGCCACCCTGGGGGAACAATTATACAAGCTGCGCAAGGCAAGAGAATATAACAAAAAGGTCTCAAAAAGTTGGGGATTTTGTCCTCCGAAAGATGGAAGAAGTAGGAAGAGCCAAGGAACAGGGTAAACTGACTCCTATATGGGAAGGTCCATATGAGATATATGATGAGGTGCAAAATGGATCCTATCACATCCAAGATATGCAGGTGTAGGGTTTTTTTTTTTTTTTTTGCTATTTGCATTGCATTTGCTCTTGTAGTGGTATTTTTCGTATTTCGTATAGCTTGTACATTGAATTTTGTATGTAAGTTATGGGAGCTTGATGAATCTTATTTAAGACTCACCAAAGTCTTTAACTTGTCCAATTTGTCAAGTGTGTGATCGACTAGGTTTGACTTGATCTTTTCAATCCCACCCAAAGAGGGGAGCCAAATTGTAGGTTCACACAAATGATGTGATTGAATTTGGACATAGAAAATCAAAGCTCAAAATATAAGAAAGTGCGCAAAATACCCCTATGGATTTCAAATATTGAACTTCGACGGAGTTGCCACCAAACATTTTAAGGGTCCCGTTTGGAATGACCAAAGTTGACTCTTTTTGGACAAGGCATTGAATCTTGAAACCGAATGTGTGAGATTCGGGCATGGGAACGAACCGCTTATTTTTGTAGGCTTTAGAAACACATTCAAACACAAGACATGGATCATTTTGTGAAATCCTAATCACGCACTAGGTTGGTTGAATCATGCATTTAGAAACATTGAAATTGCTACTTATACGTGGTCACTTTGTTTTAAAGTTAATTCAAGGAACCTAAGGTCGGTTTGTCCAAAAATTATCTATGTTCAGCATGTTGTAACCTTTTGTATATTTTTGTATTTAGCATGTTGGGTGATGAAAGCAATAAACACATAAAGCATCATCATAAATAGAAAAGGAAATATTGAAATGCGTACAAAACCACATCGCCTTTGAAAGGCGAGTAAATGGTTCTATAATGAAATTGCGATATTAAAAGAGAGATATCAAAAGTGCGATATTGAAAGTGCGGTATTGAAATTGCGGTATTGAAATCTTACTATTGTATTTGAGATCCGAACGCCAAGCAACTTCTTAATAATAAGTGTGCCCAACACGGATTCAATTCTCTAGAAAATATTAACTTTAGATGAGTTTCTCATCTTGAAGCATCATTGATTTTGAATATCGAAATAGAACTTGAAATGAAACTTAAACTTGAATATAGAACTTGAATATTGAAATTAGGAGGTTTGACTTTAAAGATTAGACCTTTCCATGTTGTAAGGCTTCACTTTTAATATGCTCCATGACTTGAAATTGATTCTAGTTTAAAGAGAAGTTGATCTCATTTAAACATCATTGAATACTGAATGTAGAACGTTGAATATTAAACATAGAAATTTGAATGTTCATGTGTTCTAGTTTTGAAAAGGGTTTGCACTTTTACCAATCATCCTTGAAATTGTATAAAGTTGAGGTTTTTGAAGATTTGATGATGATTGTTGTAAGAACACTTTCAAGAATGAAAGCTTCAACTTACTAATCATATTTTTTTGAAAACAAAGCATAAATATTAAAACTTGAAACTTGTAAAGGGAGTTTGGAAGATCATTTGAGGGGGGTTTCAAGTGTTAAATCCCCTCAAAGATTACTCCTTTTGAAACATTTCCTACTTTAAGTGAGTATGAACATTGCAAGAACATCATAGGATTAGTAGAACATTAGACTAAATCATGGTGATTTATATTAGGGATTCGATTTTACCTTGTTAGGTTTAGGTTAGATTTCCGATTTGTGCTCCCAATTGCTTTAATGTTTGAAAAATTGTAGGAAATATTGAAGATTTTTTAAGATTGAATTTTGTATTTGGAATTTGTGAGGAAAAATGTGTATTACGACGTTGTAGTATAATCCTACCCCTCCATTTGGGTGGAAATGAAGGTTTTAAATAGGGGATTAGCCAGATAAAATCCAAACCATGCCAGCGCCAGGCGTAGGGCTAGCGCTAGGCGCTGCTGACGTGTCCCAGATGCTGCCAAAGAAGGACGATGACGTCGTCCTTTCTTTGTACCGGGGATTTCTACTTTTGTATGAGCTTTGGAGCATAGTGTTTTCTTGGTGGGCAAGGCAATATTTTGTGACTAAAAACTCACCTTTTGTATCCGGGATTTGTATTTGGACTCGGATTTACTGGACGGGGCCCGGCACACTCGGTTTTGTGGGTCGGCGCCCTATTATGGATTTCTTGATGGAATTTTGATTGAAAATGGCCTTTTAAAACCAATGGAGAGGTCCGTTGGGCGAGATTGTGTTTTCATTTTGAACTTGAATTTTGGAAATTGAATTTTGTATCGAGTTCCGAAATGGGAACGGGCTCGGGGATTGTACTTTGTATTTTGGACTTTGGAATACATTTTAGCAATTGGGACTTCCCCACAGAGTTTTTCCAACCACCTAGCAAGGATAATGGTTTCTTCATCATCCCATTAGGGGAGACACAAATTAGGTGTCTACAGAAGCCCCCACTTTGACTAAGCGTTCGGTTAGGAAAGCGAAAGTCAAAGTTTTCGAATAGGGACGGAGAATAGTCAAGATGTTCTGCAATCAGGACCATTCTTTATGCGCGGATACCTGCACAAGACAAGTGTTAGAAAAAAGGATAGACTCTACCTCCGTGCGGCTTGACGACTCTAATCTTTGTATGGGTTGTTAGGTTATGACAAATATAAAACATGTATTTCATGCGGAAAAACCATAAAGCCAAGAATCCAAATTAATTGCCACATAACAATTAGCATAATTTAGGATGCATACATTCGAAGCGTGCCTTCCCAAGCTGCTCCCGAACCGAACAAGAACAAGTTTAGGACTCCAAGTGTAGTCCCTCCGTAGATAGTCCACAGCATGTTCGGATCCGCCTTAGATTCAATTAACTAGAATTTAGCCTAAGGTATTATGTTATTCGTTTATAATTTTGTGGCAAATTATTAACCTTAGTTTTTAACTTAAAACTATATGAATACTTGAATGGATGTATTATAAATTGTGATTTCCATCACCTATTTATAGAGTAGGATTATCGGAACTAGAAACCTACTAGGATTCAACTCATCTAATTCTATTAGAATTTGATTCAAATTAAATCTATTAGTTTTAGTGTTTTGCATAACAACTAATTCTAGTAGTTTCAAGAAAATAGTATAATCGGATAAATCCTAAATGCTTAAGGTTTCGTAACATGCACGAACACACCAACACGCACGAACAGCCCACGAGGGGGACTGCCCGCGCGCGCGGTGGACTTGCTCGGCCCAACAGCTGGTACGCAGCCCACGAAGGGCGCGCCAGCTTGCTGGCCTTGCCGCATGCTGGGCCTGGCCATGCTTCGTTGCTTGGCTGGGCCTTGCTAGCCTTGGCGGGCTGCTGGCTAGCCTGCTGTGCGCGGGCTTCGCTAGGCGCGGGCCTAGCTTCGTGCTGGGCCTTGTGTCTAGCAAGCTCGTCCGATGTTTATTTCGTACGTCTCGCTTCCGATTAATTTTCCGATTCCGAAATTCATTTCTGATTCGAACAATATTTAATATTTCCGATTCTGGAATTAATTTCCCTTTCGAACAAATATTTATTATTTTCGATTCCGGACTTTATTTCCGATTCCGATAATATTTCCGATTCCGACAATATTTCCGTTTCCGGCAATATTTCCGATTCCGAAAATATTTCCATTTCCGATAATATTTTCCAACACGTACCATGTTTCCGTTTCCGGCAACATCTACGACTTGGATAATATTTATATTTCCGATACGATCCATATTTACGTTTACGGCAATATCATCGTTTTCAGAGTATTCAAACTTTGCCTTTTGACAATTTCAACTCCCGCTAGAACCGAGATCCGTCGATTCCGAATATCCATAAATGGAGTATTTAATTCACTTAAATACTTGATCCGTTCACGTACTATTTGTGTGACCCTACGGGTTCAGTCAAGAGTAAGCTGTGGATTAATATTATTAATTCCACTTGAACTGAAGCGACCTCTAGCTAGGCATACAGTTCACTTGATCTCACTGAATTATTAATTTGTATAATTAATTAATACTGAACCGAATTTATTAGACTTAACATTGAATGAATACTTGGACCAAGGGCATTATTTCCTTCAGTCTCCCACTTGTCCGTAGGGACAAGTGTGCATTTCCTAATTCCTTTGTCGCTTGATGCTTGCTCATGAACATAAGGTAAGAGTTGTCATCCTTATTATGTCCGGAGGTATTTCTCGGTTTCAGAGTTCAACTGATTAAATAAACAGATAATCGTTGTACAACTTTCAACATCTCATCCCGATGTTTGGGAGGACAATCCCAATCTTGCGATCTTGAGATTATACTTCGTTTGATAGGTGATTACCCGAGCGTTGCCGTTATGGCCTCCTTTTACGGTGCGACGGTTGACAACGTCAAAGTAAGCAGTTCTCAAACAAGTAATCTCAAATCACTCAGGTATTGAGGATTAGTGTCTCATCATTTTAATGAAATTAACTTATGACAGATTTTCATATCTTACAGTAAAGTTTCATAGGTTTGTCCGATACTAGTCTTCCCAAAGTAAGTATCTATGCAAATGATTGCGACATTTTCATGTCCAAGTTCAAGAAACAGAACTACTAGTCATCTTGCATTCTAGTCGTCTAGCGTTTTCTATGCGTCCATTTTTATAGAAAGCTCCGACCAGGGACCATTTTCAACTTTTGACATTCAAGTTCACTTGAAAAACATTTCTTAGTCACAGGACTGGTCCTGACAGCCTATCTTGAATATATCGTCAAATTGAAGGGACTCGTTAAATGGAAAAATGAATTTTATTCATTTGCATGAATGGTTAACCAATAACGTTTTACAAAGTATTAAACTCTAAAACTTTTAAAACATTAAATAAGGACATCAAAGCCATTCTTCAACATGCTTGATTCCCATAGCTGAAGTGTGCGAGTTGTGCTTCGCTTGAGGCAGAGGTTTAGTTAATGGATCTAAGATGTTGTCGTTAGTTCCAATCTTGATTATGTCGACTTCTTTTCTTTCAACGAACTCTTGTAGAAGGTGAAATCTACGAAGTACATGCTTGACTCTGTGGTGGTGTCTAGGCTCCTTTGCTTGTGCAATAGCTCCGTTATTATCACAATATAGAGCTATTGGTCCTTTAATGGAGGGGACTACACCAAGTTCACCTATGAACTTCCTTTGCCAAATAGCTTCCTTTGCTGCTTCATGTGCAGCAATGTACTCCGCTTCAATTGTAGAATCCGCAATGGTGCTTTGCTTAGCACTTTTCCAGCTTACTGCACCTCCGTTGAGGCAGAAGACAAACCTAGACTGTGATCTGAAATCATCCTTGTCGGTTTGGAAACTTGGGTCCTTATAGCCTTTAACAATTAATTCATCATCTCCACCATAGACCAGGAAATCATCTTTGTGCCTTTTCAGGTACTTCCGAATATTCTTGGCAGCAGTCCAATGTGCCTCTCCTGGGTCTGACTGGTATCTGCTCGTAGCACTGAGTGCGTACGTAACATCCGGGCGTGTACATATCATAGCATACATTATTGAACCAATCAATGAATCATATGGAATCCCACTCATTCGTCTACGCTCATCCAGTGTTTTTGGGCACTGAGTCTTGCTTAGAGTCATTCCATGAGACATGGGTAGGTAGCCTTGCTTGGAGTCTGCCATATTGAACCTTTCAAGCACCTTATTGATGTAAGTGCTTTGACTGAGTCCAATCATCTTATTAGATCTATCTCAGTAAATCTTAATGTCTAGTATGTACTGTTCTTCTCCTAGATCCTTCATCGAAAAACATTTCCCAAGCCAAATCTTGACAGAGTTCAACATAGGAATGTCATTTCCGATAAGTAATATGTCGTCGACATATAATACTAGAAAAGTAATTTTGCTCCCACTAACCTTCTTGTATACACAAGATTCGTCTGCGTTCTTGATGAAACCAAAGTCACTGACTGCTTCATCAAAACGTATATTCCAGCTCCTTGATGCTTGCTTTAATCCGTAAATGGATTTCATAAGCTTATATACCTTTTTAGCATTCTTTGGATCCTCAAAACCCTCAGGCTGTGTCATAAACACAGTTTATGTTAAAACGCCGTTTAAGAAAGCGGTTTTGACATCCATCTGCCATATTTCGTAATCGTAATATGCAGCGATTTCTAACATTATCCGAATAGACTTTAGTATTGCAACTGGTGAAAAGGTTTCATCGTAATCCACACCGTGGACTTGCCTGTAACCTTTTGCAACCAATCTAGCTTTGAAAACTTCTAGTTTCCCATCCTTGTCCTTTTTCAGTTTGAAAACCCATTTGCTTCCTATGGCTTGGTAGCCATCTGGCAAATCGACCAAATCCCAAACTTGGTCTCCAGACATGGAGCCTAATTCAGATTGCATGGCTTCTTGCCATTTCTTGGAGCTAGGGCTCGTCATAGCTTATTTGTAAATCGCAGGTTTATGACTTTCAAGTAATAGAACTTCATGGCTCTCGTTCGTTAAAATAACTAAGTACCTTTCCGGTTGAGACCTATATCTCTGCGATCTACGCGGGGTTACATTTCTAGATGGTCTTCGATTCTCACCAGATACTTCTAAAGATCTTTGAGTTTAAACCTGAATGTCATCTTGAGCATTCTCTAGAGTTTGTTGTTCGAATCAAATTTCTTCGAGGTCTACTTTTCTCCCACTTGTCATTTTGGAAATGTGATCTCTTTCCAAAAAGATACCATCTCGAGCAACAAACACCGTGTTCTCAAATGTATTGTAGAAGTAATACCCCTTTGTTTCCTTTGGATAGCACACAAGGATACATTTGTCAGATTTCGGTTGAAGTTTGTCTGAAATTAATCGTTTGACGTATACTTCACAACCCCAAATCTTTAGAAAAGACACATTTGGAGGCTTTCCAAACCATAACTCATATGGAGTCTTTTCGACAGCTTTAGACAGAGCTCTATTTATAGTGAGTGCAGCTGTGTTTAGTGCATGTCCCCAAAATTCTATTGGAAGTTCGGCCTGACCCATCATTGATCTAACCATGTCTAGCAAGGTTCTATTCCTCCGTCCTGACACACCGTTCCATTGAGGTGTTCCAGGAGGAGTCAATTCTGATAGAATTCCACATTCTTTCAGATGGTCATCAAATTCATAGCTCAGATATTCACCGCCTCTATTAGACCGCAGTGCCTTAATCTTCTTGCCTAATTAATTCTCTACTTCACTATGAAATTCCTTGAATTTTTCAAAGGATTCAGACTTATGCTTCATTAGGTAGATATAACCATATCTACTGAAGTCATCAGTGAAAGTGATAAAGTAGCTGAAACCACCTCTAGCATTTATACTCATTGGTCCACATACATCTGTATGGATTAAAACCAATAGTTCAGTTGGTCTTTCTCCAACTTTAGAGAAAGGTTGCTTTGTCATTTTGCCAAGTAAACATGATTCGCACTTACCATAATCCTCTAAGTCAAATGGTTCTAGAATTTCTTCCTTTAAAAGTCTTTCTATGCGCTTTATGTTAATATGGCCTAATCGACAATGCCACAGATGGGTGAGATCTGAATCATTCTTTTTGGCCTTTTTGGTATTTATGTTATAAACTTGTTTGTCGTGATCTAATAAATAAAGTCCATTGACTAATCTAGCAGATCCATAAAACATATCTTTAAAATAAAACGAGCAACTATTGTCTTTTATTAAAAAGGAAAATCCCTTAGCATCTAAGCAAGAAACAGAAATGATGTTTTTAGTAAGACTTGGAACATGGAAACACTCTTCCAGTTCCAAAACTAGCCTAGAGGGCAACGACAAATAATAAGTTCCTACAGCTAATGCAGCAATCCGTGCTCCATTTCGCACTCTTAGGTCGACTTCACCCTTGCTTAACCTTCTACTTCTTCTTAGTCCCTGCGAGTTGGAACATAAGTGTGAGCCACAACCTGTATCTAATACCCAATAAGTATACAGTCTATAACAAAAATACCTGAAGATGGAACGACTGTTCCGTTCTTCTGATCTTCCTTAAGCTTTGGACATTCTCTCTTGTAATGGCCAATTCCATCACAATAAAGACATCTTGATGTGGACTTGTCCTGCTTTGTCTTCTTTCTTGACTCAGCATTGCCCTTGGACTTTTCACCTTTCTTGAAGGGTCTCCCTTTAGCCTTGAGTAAATCCTTGGCTTCACAGTCGAGTATTATCTCAGCCTTTTGGACCAGGTGAACAAACTCTGCGACTGTTTCTTCTCTTGGTTCACTCATGTATAGTTGCTTAAAGCGACCAAACCCTCTGTGGAGTGAATTGAGCAAGATAAAGACTGCTATCCTCTCACTTATTGGTGTTCCTAGCAGACTTAGGCGATCAAAATATTAAAGCATAAGGTCTACATGGAATCTTAGTGGAACACCAACCCTTTGTTTAGTGCGAAGGAGTTGAACATGTGTTTCTTGGACCTCCATCCTAAAACATCTGTTATGAGAACTAACCTTTAGGCCAAACATTGATTCTATCAACTCATGGACATTTAGGTCCCTGTCCTCCGTGTTTCCACGACAGATATCCCTCAGATTCTTGATGAGCGTAAAAGGTTCGTAAGCTACAAACCTCCTAGCCCATTCATCAGGGATATTGTTCAGCATGAGACTCATAAGTTTTTGAGATCTGCATCCCAGGCGGCATGTCTTTCAGGGGTCATGTCTCTGGCATAGTAGCTTGGCATGGGATGGAACAGTACATACTCAAATCCATTGAGTCTCACTATTTCAATCAGGTTAGCTTCCCATTCAAGAAAATTTGTTAGGTTCAACTTGACCATAAGCTCAGAACCCATGATGATGTTTTGATTGTTGTTTGCCATAGTAAAAACTACAATTGAAAAAGAATAAACAAATAAAAAACCATTCACAGTTTCTCTTAATAAACTTAAATTTCAGCATACATGCATAATTTATTATTTATTAAGCATTTTATTTAAGTTATGTGTTCCGACAGGTGTGAATAAAATGATTCCAAGACCCTTAAATCATTGAAGAATTAAGCAAATTATGTATTTAGACTCAATTCTAAAATATTTTAGGTAAGCAAAGCCTTTGCTAATAGTCTAGAAACTACTCTTGGTTGATAGGTACGTCTAAGGTCTTATTAGGTAAACCTATCTCATTTTCCACGACACAAAAGGACTCCTTACTTATATCGTTGAGTTTCACCAAACCTAACATGTACTCACAATTATTTGTGTACCTTACCCCTTTAGAATCAATAAGTAACACCTCGATATGGCGGAAAACTATTACTAAGATTGATGTAAAGATTATCCAAGTAAGTGTTATTTTGGCATGGCACCTTTTAACTCAATTTTTAAAGTTTGGAACTTAAGGCTCTTACTATGTTGGTTAGATTTTAATTGAACTAAAATCTTTAATCATGCAACATAATCAAGCCATAATCTCATGCATAATTAAGACATATTTAAAGCATGCATAAGATATAAATGTGATCTAGTATGGCCCGACTTCATCTTGAAGCTTCAACTTCAAACTTCGTGTTGAAAATGGATTGGAAACTCCGTCTTGAATTTCACCATGAGAGGCGCCATTTTATTCAAATAGGATAAGCTATAATTGAAACTAATTACAACTATTTGATGATACGCAGACCATATTTAAATTAAAAACTTTGGTACTTTAGACCAATTTTACATTCAAATTAATGGTACGCAGACCATATTTTCTATCCTATTTGGGCTATACTAGTCACTTTCTTTAACCTGCAAAACAGTACAATTACAATATACCATTCACCCATTCATTTATCAATGAATGGCCCACATAGCTGGTTAGTTGAACATATTATGCATCACATAAATATTTGCAGCAATTAATCAAGGCTTCCAATAATCTACAAATTATTCAATCCTTATTAATTCTAATCGAGTTGTTTTAACCTTAAAGGAATGTAGACCTAATCAAGAGTTTATGACTAAAACGCTCCCACTAAAACCAAAAAATTTACATGCTTTACTAATTTTAAACATAAAATTGTATTTCCTAGTCTAACAGGAAACTTACAAAATTAATTAAAATTTAAAGCTCATATAAATTATTATTTAAATCCTTTAATTTGTTTTCGTTGAATTAAATTAATTAATTTAAATTTAATCAAGGTTTTAATTTTAGTAAAATAATTAGTATAAATAAAATTTATAAAAATTAAATTATTTAAAATTAAATTCCGAGAAAAAATTAAATTACAATTAAAATCGTTTTTCCAACCGAAAATCAAAATTAAAATTAAAACGAACCAATCGGGCCAAGACAAGCCCATGAGCTCGCGCCCATGTCTCATCGAGTCCACGTAGTAGCAACGCCCCATGGGCTCCCACTGAATCGATAGTATAGCAAGGCACGAGCAGCCACACGAAAACGCAGCAAGCCGAGCAAGCCACGCTTGCGCGCAGCAGCTCGCTCGCTGTGGCGAGGCATCGCTTGCTGGGCGAGGCAACGCTCGCCGGTCGAGCCAGCTCTTGTTGTCCGCGCGCGCGGCCTCGTCTTGCTTGCTGCCTTGCTTCTCGCCCCACCCGCCCACTGCTCGCAGCACACGGCGCTAGGCAGGGCTGCTTCCTTGCACGCACATGCCACGCCCTTGCTCAATGCATTCGTACCGCATGGGCGACGAGCTCCCTTGCTCGTCGTCGCATGCCCGCACTATACAACACCCCTTAAGGGTAACACTTAGCGTCCATTGCTTCGTGCGTGCAAGATTCGTGAACGGATTTCATAAAAATTAAAACTTTTATTTTTAAATTTATCGACAAATTAATAAATCATATTAATTTCATAAATTTTGGGCGAAAAATCAAAAATTTATTGTTCAAATTAATTTCCGATTATATGGATTCAAATCTAGGTCATAAAATTTTAAAACTTTTCAATTTTAACAAATTTCATGGTGGTTTTTAATCATAGGTTCCTAATTAAATTGCTAATTAATTATGAAAAATAAATCAAATTCTAAATTATTCGAATTTCAACAAATTAATTGCAATTACAAATTAGGTTGTATAATTAACAAGCTTAGGCATTAAAATTGTTAAACATATACAGTAGGTCAATGATTTACAAACAAGAATCGCAAATATTTAATTTAACATCCAATAAATTATAAATTTTGCGTTCGAAAAAAGTAAAACCTCCGAAAAGTAATAGTTACGCTTCGAATTTGGGAATTCTGGGTTCGGCATCAAATATCTGATTTTAGTCAAAATTTTAAAACGTCGTTTACATGCGAAATTCACTATAAAATTATACGATTCCAACCATTATTGACTAAACTGCCGAAAATCCTACGAACATATAATTAAATAATTACACGAATTTGCAATTAATTACAAAAATCGAAATTAATCACCCGTTTAATTCATTGCAAATTTATAAAATTTAACCATGTTAACTATAATTGATTTTGGAATTAATTAGAGGCTCTGATACCACTGTTAGGTTATGACAAATATAAAACATATATTTCATGCGGAAAAACCATAAAGCAAGGAATCTAAATTAATTGCCACATAACAATTAGCAAAATTTAGGATGCATACATTCGAAGCGTGCCTTCCCTAGCTGCTCCCGAACCGAAAAAGAACAAGTTTAGGACTCCAAGTGTAGTCCCTCCGTAAATAGTCTACAGCACGTTCGGATCCGCCTTAGATTCAATTAACTAGAATTTAGCCTAAGGTATTATGTTATTCGTTTAGAATTTTGTGGCAATTTATTAACCTTAGTTTTTAACTTAAAACTATATGAATACTTGAATCGTTGTATTATAAATTGTGATTGCCATCTCCTATTTATAGAATAGGATTATCGGAACTAGAAACCTACTAGGATTCAACTCATCTAATTCTATTAGATCGAATTTGATTCAAATTAAATCTATTAGTTTTAGTGTTTTGCATAACAACTAATTCTAGTAGTTTCAAGAAAATAGTATAATCGGATAAATCCTAAATGCTTAAGGATTCGTAACATGCACGAACACACCAACACGCACGAACAACCCACGAGGGGGCCTGCCCCCGCGCGCGGTGGACTGGCTCGGCCCAGCAGCTGGTACGCAGCCCACGAAGGGCGCGCCAACTTGCTGGCCTTGCCCCATGTTGGGCCTGGCCTTGCTTTGTTGCTTGGCTGGGCCTTGCTTGCCTTGGCGGGCTGCTGGCTCGCCTGCTGTGCGCGGGCTTCGCTAGGCGCGGGCCTAGCTTCGTGCTGGGCCTTGCGTCTAGCAAGCTCGTCCGATGTTTATTTCGTACGTCGCGCTTCCGATTAATTTTCCGATTCCGGAATTCATTTCTGATTCGAACAATATTTAATATTTCCGATTCCGGAATTAATTTCCGTTTCGAACAAACATTTAATATATCCGATTCCGGAATTTATTTCCGATTCCAACAATTTTTCCGTTTCCGGCAATATTTCCGATTCCGGCAATATTTCCATTTCCGATAATATTTTCCGACACGTACCATGTTTCCGTTTCCGGCAACATCTACGACTTGGATAATATTTATATTTCCGATACGATCCATATTTCCGTTTCCGGCAATATCATCGTTTCAGGAGTATTCATAATTTGCCTTTTGACGATTTCAGCTCCCACTGGAACCGAGATCCGTCGATTCCGAATATCCATAAATGGAGTATTTAATTCACTTAAATACTTGATCCATTCACGTACTATTTGCGTGACCCTACGGGTTCAATCAAGAGTAAGCTGCGGATTAATATTATTAATTCCACTTGAACTGAAGCGGCCTCTAGCTAGGCATACAGTTCACTTGATCTCACTGAATTATTAACTTGTATAATTAATTAATACTTGACCGCATTTATTAGACTTAACATTGAATGCATACTTGGACCAAGGGCATTATTTTCTTCAAGGGTTGCCTTTGACGTACTTAGAATGGAACTTGGCATCGAAAATTTTGAACTTTGAATTTTGAACCTTGAAATTTTGAATTCGAACACCCGGATTGAATCTTCTGGGTTTTGTACTTGTTTGAAACGTCGCCTGAGGCTTGAACTGCTGGGGAATATATCCACTTGGGAAAAGTTTTTTTTATGGATTCTTGGAAGACAAAAAAATTTTGACTTTCCCGAAGCTTGTGTCCGCTGGGAGTAGAAAGCTTAAATTCGCACATTTTTCGGACTTCATACGCTTGAGATATTTATCTGTCATGATTTATAGGACAGATATATACCTGTATTTATCAGAAAGGTGCTTGATTCTACGTTTGATGCCTGGTGTGGAAAACCGTAGCAGCAAAGTACTTACAATCAGTACGGAGGACCGCACTGAGATTCTGTGCATGCGGACTACCAAGGTTGGCACCTAGCGCAGCACCAGCGCTTGGCGCATGGGCTGTGTATATATACCCCTCGTCGTGCTCTTGGTCGAGCACATTTTCTTTGCTTCTTCTTTCTCTCAAAGTTCGATTGCTCTCTCCCTTTGATCTTGTTGTTCTTGCATTTCCTCTACACTTGTCCATGTAAGTGTTTTGAGTTTTGCTTTTGGAATTACCTTAGGATGGCAAATAGGATAAATTGTTGTACTTGTATCGTTCTTGTATTATTGATGTTGAATTCATTTCTTGAATATATTGAACTTTGTTGAACTGTTTGAAATGTAGTAGATTTTTGTACTTTCTATGCAAATTGTTTGATAACCATCTTGAACTTGAACTGTTGGAACTTTGTAGAATACAAATTTGAATTCTTGTACTTAGAATTTGTACACACCGACTTTATTAGGGACCTTTATGGGTCTTGTATAGGAATATCTTGGATAGTCTTGGCGTCGGTGTAGAACTAGAATACCTGCTTCGGCATGGATAGCCTAGGCGTTGGTGTTTAACTTAAATACCTGCTTCGGCATGGATAGCATAGGAGTTGGTGTTGACCTTGAATACCTGATTTGGCATGGATAGCCTAGGCATTGGTGCTGACCTCAGATAGTCTCTTGAAGTAGAAGTCCCTGTCTAGACTTGTACTGCCGCGGGGATTTTTTTTAGGCTCTTGAATTTTGTACGGGCTAGTATAAGATATCCCCCATATTTGGACGTTGATTTTTGTATTTTGAATGCTTCTAGTATAAGCTAGATGAATGCTCGATCAGTTGGGCAGCTATGGAGGACGCTTCTAATAATGAAGCAGCTGAGATGGAGGCGCTCCCCTCAGGCATGACCCCTCGGGGAAGACCTACTTTTGAAGGTCGTGGCTGGCAGCCGACGGATCTTATATTCCACCTCAGACATCATTTGTCTCAGCGGCCTCGTGCTGGCTTGGTATGCCTTGTTCTCCACTTTTGAACTTGATATTTGAATTATTTTTGTTTGTACTGACCCATCCTTTTTGTAGACTGATAGGACGACGATCCGAGTGTTCTGGTCTCGTGAGGAGCTTTTGGAGGCCTCTCAGACCATTCTCGAGGTTGTGGAGATGGAGATGCATCGCCAATTTGCTACGCCCCAACACTCCTATCAGTTATTTTCCCGTCAGCAGGGACCTTAGCAGTTTCCCAATACTCTTCGTATTTCGTATTAGGAGCCAGCTACCCTTGGGACGGAGCTTGACCAGGACTTGGAGCGGTACATGAGTCGGAACAGGGACAAAGGACCTGTTGAGATAGTGATTGATAATGATTCGGACTAATCTTGTACGGTAGCGAGATCTAGCTTTCCCTTGGATAGGCTTTTGTATGTGGGATTTTTGTATTGATATTTGTATTTGTCGGTTTGTACCCGAGTTGGATTTGTACGGTTTTTGAATTTTGGATTTTGTACTTGTACGATTCTGAATTTGTATGGTTTTAAATATGTTGCTGTGTGTTTTTTTGCATGGTTTGAATTGAACTTGTATGCGTTATGTGTGTATCTTGAAATTTGTGGCTACATGTATGCATGCAAAATGAAAAAAATTGCCCAATTTTTCGGGTGTATATACCCACAATAAGCCCCCACTTTGACTGAGGTTTTTTGGTTAGAAAAAGCTCAAGTCAAATTATATACGACTTTTTCTTATGCATATGATGACTCTACTTAAGACGCCGCTCTAGGACTATAATGCTTGAACTTTGAACAAATAACCCGAAATTGACACGGGTGCCGACTTGAACTGCTTGAATTGCACGACTTGTGGCTTTTCGGAAAATTCGGCCCAAATCATTGAGCTGATTCGTTTATACTATGCAACGAAGAAAGGTGTACTTGATTCCATAATGTAGGAAGTTGGACTAGTCCTTCCGGCAGGCCCTGCGCCTATGGCTGGGGGTACTTCCAAGTACCGCCATAAATGTTGGCTCTTGTATAAATAGAGGGCTTTGAAAATCATTTTCTTTGCACCTCTCCTTCCCTGTTATGTTTTTCTCTCTACTTCTTCTTAAATAAAAGCAAATGGCTACGTCTTTTGAAAACGCCTTGAACTCGTGGCTTGGCTCGCTAGGCAAATTGGAGAAAAGAGAGCTAGATGCCATGCATCTTGGAGTTCTTATCTCTTTCCGACTTGTAAAACTTGATTCGCACTTTCTCCATGTTGCTTTGGAGGCTTGTGATCCGGTGAACCACGTTTTCCACTTCGGAACCAACAAGGTATATCCCTTCCCTGAAGAGTTTAGTGCTATACTAGGTTGGCCCCATATGATAGAGCATTGTTTGCCTAGTGTTGAAGAACACATCTTTTCGGCTTTTGAAAGATATTTGGGTCTTAAGCCCCCACTCTTGAGTGATGTTGTGTATGGGCGGGGGGTGGACTTGTCCCTATTTGTTGCTCATTTTGTTGGAGTGGACATCCCCAAGGTCTGCCGCTTGAGGGCCTTGAATTTTTGTATCTTTGCTCGTTTCCTCTTCTCGGAACATGGGTTTGGAAATGGCGATGCCACCATAATAGAGATTGTAGAGCATTTTGCTTGTGGAAAAGACCCCATGTGCTTGTAATTGGCGAGACATTTCTAGGTCTTGATATGCTAAAATCGGACCCCTCTTCCATGCCTTCAAGAAACCCGGTGTTACTCCAAGTAGTAATCTAGATTTTCTTGTATATTGAAATTTGTATTTGTATACTCTGTCTGTGGGATACGTTGTATGGATGAAAGGTCCAAGCCAGAGGGATGCTTCTCTCTCCGAATCTGTGGGAGTCGGAGGTTCTAAGGCTAGACCATCCTGCATCAATTGCTTATGGGGAGAGTGATGAGAGTTTGGCCCATTTGGTGCTTGCCCATTTTGGGTCTAGAGGAGGTTTATCATCATCTCGCCTTGGAAAGTTTGCTAGTTCCTTCTCCTGCCACTCGGGCAAGGGGAAGATGGATGAATGATTGCAAGAAGGGCAAGGGGAACTCAAAGCGTTAAGGGTCAAGAGCATAGTCGCCCAACCCCATAACTTTGTAGGCTTGAAGTGTTTGAAAATTGTATTTGTAGGAAATGTATTTGAGAGTGTGTTTAGAAATGTGTTTGGTGGAAGTGAAAAGGCTTGAAATGACTTTGCTTCACTTGATTCACGAGGAACACCGTATCTGCATATGATGTTTTCTTGAATGAATTGGGCCACTTGCTTGGAACCCAATATTTTGAAAGATTTGGCTTCGACCCACTTGGTGGAATAATCGATTGCAACCAGTATGAACTCATGATCCCCGGTGCCTTTTGGAGTGACTTTGCCGATGAGGTCAATACGCCAAGCTGAGAATGGCCATGGGGATGACTGTGAATATAGCAAGGATGGAGGAATGTTCTTTAGGTTCGCACACTTTTGACAAATAGGACACCTCTTGACAAAGAAGTAGCAGTCACGCTCGATGGTGGTCCAGTAATACCGAGCCCTAATGACTTTGAGAGCTAACATCCTCCCATTCATGTGAGTACCACAAACCCCGGCATGTACGGTGGCCATGCCTTTTTGTGCTTCGTGTTTGTCCACACATCGGAGATTGAGGCCGTCAGGAGATCTTTTGTATAGGATTCCACCTTCTAGAACAAAGTTTGTTGATTGGAGGCGCAAATCCCTTTGATTCTTGCTTGAAAAGTGTGGCGGATATTCGGAAGTTTGTAGGTACCTTAGAATGTCTGAAAACTAAGGTCGGTCTTCCTCGGGCTCGATTTTGTCAATATCATGGACATATGCTGCTTCATGAAGAGTTTCAATTGTAAGTGGCATCTCAGCCATTCCGTTTGGGATGTTGATCATTGACACTAGTTTTTCTAGTGCATCGGCAAACTGATTCTCTTCCCTGGGTAGGTATGTATAACGAAGCTCTTCTACTTGCCCGGACAACTTCTTAGAATAGGACTGGTAAAGGGACAAGCTTTCACTCCTGACCTTCCATTTTCCAGAAATTTGGTTGATAATTAGGGAAGAGTCCCCATACAGTCGAAATTTCTGGTCACCCAAAGCTATGGCGGCTTCCAGACCATGATGTAGGCTTCATACTCGGCCACATTGTTTGTAACATTGAATTGTAGCTTTGCAGAGATTGGAGTGTGAGTGTCGTCAGGATCTATTAGGATTACCCCGACACCGCATCCAAATTTATTGGAGGCACCGACAAAGTGCAACGACCAGCTGTCGTCATTTGTCATTTGAATTTGCTCATCATGTAGGTCGAAACTCTCCTCCTTTGCCTCGATAGGACAGTCAGCTAGGAAATCAGAGACCGTTGAACCCTTGATAGACTTTTGAGGGATGTATTTAAGATCAAATTCACCTAGCATAACCAACCATCTGGACAACGGTCCGTCGAGAGCTGGTTTTTCGAATAAGAACTTGAGAGGATCTGCTTTGCATACTACGTGCAATGTATAGGAGATCATGTAATGTTTGAGTTTCTTTGTGGCCCAAACCAAGGAAATACTGAGCCTTTCGAGTTGAGTATATCTAGTTTCGTACTCGAGTAGCTTCTTGCTCAAGTAGTACACGGCGTTTTCTTTGCCTTCAATTTCTTGGGCGAGCATAGCCCCAACTGTTGAATCAGTCGTTGTAAGATAAAGCATGAGTGGGATACCGGGTATTTCCGGCTTCAACACTGGCGGAGTTGAAAGATAGCCTTTGATGGTGTCAAATGCATGTTAACAATCTTCGTCCCATACCTTAGGCTCACTCTTGCGGATTTTTCGAAACACTGGCTCACATATCATGGTGAGCATTGATATGAATTTGCTGATGTATTGTAATTTTCCAAGGAACCCCCTAATTTGTTTTTCATTCGCTGGCGGTTTAATATCTAGGATGGCCTTGATTTTGGAAGGATCAACCTCGATGCCCCGAGCTACTTGCCTGACGTTACCCCGAATGCACACTTTTGAGGATTGAGCCTCATATTGTATTGTCTGAGTCTGTTGAAGAATTTTCGAAGCACTGTTGTATATTCATGACGCTCTTTGGATTTGCCGATCATGTCGTCGACATACACCTCGATTTCCCTGTGAATCATGTCACTCGTAATGGTTGTGGTTGTTGTTTGATAGGTAGCCCCCGCGTTCTTTAGTCCGAACGGCATAACTGTGTAATAATATGCACCCCACTGAGTGATGAAGGTTGTTTTCTCCATGTCATCCTCTGCCATGGGAATCTGATTGTAGCCTACGTACCCGTCCATAAAAGAGAGTAAGGCATGATTTGTTGTGTTGTCGACCAAAATTTCGATATGCGGAAGTGGACAGCCGTCTTTAGGGATTGTCCTGTTAAGATCTCTGCAATCGACACACATCCAAACTTTTCCATCCTTTTTTGGAATCGGGACGACATTTGCATTCCATTATGGATACTTGGACTCTCGAATAAACCCGACCTCTATCTTCTTAGAGACCTCTTCTTGAATTTTGAGGGAAATCTGGTTTCATGCGACGGAGTTTCTATTTTATGGGCTTTGAACCTGGAATGAGAGGAATTGTATGCTGACCGACGCTTGGATCAACCCCTGGCATATCATGATAGGACCATACAAAGACGTCTATGTACTCTGAAAGTAGCTCGATCATATCGTCCCGCTTTTCTTGAGATAGAGTTAAACCAATCCGAACTAGTTTTGAATCACTATTGTAAGAAAGGCTAACTTTTCTGTTTCCTCAATTATGGGCGTCCTGTTTTCATGATTTTCAATAGCTTTTAAGATTTCAAGGTCAGTTTCTTGAGAAGCAAATTTGTTTTTATTAGGAATGTATTTTGAATTTGGACTTGAAGAGTAGGATGAAATTGAAGTATTATTGAAATTAGCAATCATTACATCGACATCTTTGACTTGAAGTTCGGCCTCTAAGGGCACTTGATTGATGCAAGACTCTAACCATAGAATCTTTGACTCATCACTAGACTCAGATTCAGACTCATCCTCGGACTCAGACTCGCTCATCATAGGTCCTTCGCCCACAGTAATTTTGAACATCTTGCCTTAACCTCAATAGGGCTTGGAGCATTGAAAAGAGTTTCTTGATTGCCTTTGAGAGCCCTTATGCGAGCTTCGGCTTCATCAACACGGTCATAGAGCTCAACAATAGCTGCTGCCAGTGAAGTCATCTTGAATTGTATTATGAGAGAATGAGTCCGAGCACCTATAAGACATATGAATTTGAATTTAGAACTTGGACTTCCCGACACATGACTTATGCATGAAGATGAATGAGACCTAGACTGACTCTAAGTGCCACTCCGAAGATTTGGGATCTTGGATATTGTACTTGTATTGAGATTCGCAACCCATTGGAAATATTTCAGAGGAATTTCAACCTATTGGAATTTGTACTTGTATCGGGATTTACAACCCGTTGAAATTATTTGTAAAGGAGCTTCATTCTTTTGTCGAGGCTACCTTCCTTTGAATAAGAATTTGAAATATTTTAGGGGAATTTCAACCCGTTGGAATTTGGAATATTTTAGGGGAATTTCGACCTATTGGAATTTGGAATATTTTAGGGGAATTTCAACCCGGCAATAGAACTTGAAATATTTCGCGGGGATTTCAACCCAAGATAGAAGTTGAAATATTTTAGGGGGATTTCAACCCAAGATAGAACTTGAAATATTTTAGAGGGATTTCAACCCAAGATAGAAC
Organism: Spinacia oleracea; assembly: GCF_020520425.1. Lineage (NCBI taxonomy): Eukaryota > Viridiplantae > Streptophyta > Magnoliopsida > Caryophyllales > Amaranthaceae > Spinacia > Spinacia oleracea. The sequence goes on from NC_079490.1 coordinate 110,688,732, forward strand.
TAAAATATTTTAGGGGGATTTCAACCCATTGGAATTTGGAATTCTACTATTTCGAGGGATTTTCAACCCGTTCAGAAATTGAATTTGCATTATTTCAAGTGATTTTCAACCCATTAGAATTGTTTTTGAATTTGTATGGGGTTTGGATTATTTCAAGGGAATTTTAACTCGTTGAAATTGAATTTGGCATTATTTATAGGGAATTTCAACCCGATGAAATTGAATTTTGTATTATTTCTAGGGATTTTCAACCCGTGGGAATTGAATTTGGTATTATTTCTAGGGAATTTCAACCCATTGGAACTTTGTATTATTTCTAGGGATTTTCAACCCATTGGAAATGTTTTAAAATTTGTATTTGAGAGCAATGGGGGGCAAGGATCTTTGTAACTTGAAATTGAATTTGAAACTTGAATTTGGAATTTGGAATTCGAAAAGGGAATCCTTTTTTGTATAGAAGATGAGACCTTGAAGATTTGAAATTTTAAGGTTTTGGAATTTTTGAACTTGAAAACCCGGCATTACGCTGTCATGGGTTTAAGGCATTTTGAAGTTGGGATCGGAACTTAATTTTTGAAGGGTTTTGGATAAGAATTTGGAATTTGAAAATCCGTCATTATGCCATCATGGATTTGAACATTTGAAACTTAGGTTTTTTAACGTAGGACTTGGACTTGAAAGCTTGACTTGAAAATCCCGCATTATGACGCCGTTTGGATTTTCGAAACCTGGATTTGGGATTTTGACTCGGAAATCCGGCATTATGACGCCGTTGGATTTTTGAAACTTGGATTTAGAAACTTGACTCAAAAATCCGGCATTATGGCGCCATTGGATTGGATTTTTGAATTTGGCATTTGTGGGTGAGGCGTGTTTAGGGGCTTTGAATCAAATGGAGTGGCACTCCTAGAAGACCCTAAATCGGCGATTTTAGATGCATGAGGTTTGTATGATGCTCCTAGGGGTTAGGTTTCCTAGTTGGGGGCTAATGGTTTTGGAAAATCTAGAACTCGGGGTTAGCCATTCACGCGTGCAAACACGCCCACACAATGCACAAATAACACGTTGTCACACTAGCATGAATATGAATGCGACCTGCAAAGTTCTCAACCTAAGGTCGGCCAAAGTTTTTTATGATGCAAGTGGTCGGCTTAGGAGGCAAATGGTCCTTGACTGAAAGGCGGATCCGGCAACAAGTTTCACCTCCACCAAAGAGACGTGTTTGTTAGAAGACGACCTCCATGCAAGATGTCAGGAACATCAAGCAAATGTCAAGGTTCGGTGGGCTCAGAACACTTTGGTCAGGAACCGTATGGAGAGTGACCACTCCTTTACCCCCGGGGCTAGCCTGAATGTAGAACACATTCGTGCGCGAAGGTATAAATTCATTTTGCACAAATAGCACTTTCGAAAACATGTATGAGATGCCTAGAATCACAATTGTATTTGAAATTTGTATTTGAAAAGCCTACCTTTCGGCGTTCGTTCTCGAAGTTTGGGAGCGCTCTTTCGAAGTTCAATATATGAGCTAAGCTCCCATTCGAACTTTGGGAATAATGGGCAACCGGCCACAGGAATCCACTGCGCTAAGAGCAGGCAGCAGCGCCAGATGCAAGTCCAGCGCCAGCGCTACTGTTGGCGCCCAACGCTTGAGCATAGCAGTGGCAGATTGCTAAAAAAATGCTCGTTATTCGAATTTGAAGTTTAGGAGTCTCCAACGGAGTCGCCGGATTATAGGGTTTTTTTTGGCTATTTGTATTGCATTTTCTCTTATAGTGGTATTTTTCGTATTTCGTATAGCTTGTACATTGAATTTGTATGTAAGTTATGGGAGCTTGATGAATCTTATTTAAGACTCACAAAAGTCTCTAACTTGTCCAACTTGTCAAGTGTGTGATCGACTAGGTTTGACTTGATCTTTTCAATCCCACCCCAAAAGGGGATCCAAATTCTAGGTTCACATAAATGATTTAATTGAATTTGGACATAGAAAATCAAAGCTCTAAATATAAGAAAGTGCGCAAAATACCCCTACGACTTTCAAATATTAAACTTCGACGGAGTAGCCACCAAAAATTTTAAGGGTCCCGTTTGGAAGGACCAAAGTTGACTCTTTTTGGACAAGGCATTGAATCTTTAAACCGAATGTGAGAGATTCGGACACGGGAATGAACCGCTTATTTTGGTAGGCTTTAGAAACACATCCAAACACAAGACAAGGATCGTTTTGCGAAATCCTAATCTTGGCACTAGGTTGGTTGAATCATGCATTTAGAAACATTGAAATTGCTACTTGTACGTGGTCACTTTACTTTAAAGTTAATTCAAGGAACCTAAGGCCGGTTTGTCCAAAAATTATCTTTGTTAAGCGTGTTGTAACCTTTTGTATATTTTTGTATTTAGCATGTTGGGTGATGAAAGCAATAAACACATAATGCATCATCACAAATAGAAAAGGAATTATTGAAATGCGCATAAAACCACATCGCCTTGGAAAGGCGAGTAAAGGGTGCGATATTGAAATTGCGATATTGAAATTGCGGTATTGAAAGTACGATATTGAAAGTACGATATTGAAATTGTGGTATTAAAATTGCGGTACTGAAATTGCGGTATTGAAATCGAACGCCAAGAAACTTCTTAATAGTAAGTGTGCCTGACACGTATTCAATTCTCTAGAAAATCTTAAGTTTAGATGAGTATCTCATCTTGAAGCATCATTGATTTTGAATATTCGAAATAGAGCTTGAAATGAAACTTGAACTTGAACTTGAATATTGAAATTAGGAGGTTTGATTCTTAAAGATTAGACATTTCCATATTAAAAGGCTTCACCTTTAATATGCTCCATGACTTGAAATTGATTCTAGTTTAAAAAGAAGTTGATCTCATTTAAACATCATTGAATATTGAACATAGAAATTTGAATGTTCACGTGTTCTAGTTTGGAAAAGGGTTTGCACTTTCCCCAAACATCCTTGAACTTGTATAAAGTTGAGGTTTTTGAATATTTTGATGATGATTGTTGTAAGGAACACTTTCAAGAATGAAAGCTTCAACTTACTAATCATATTTTTTTGAAAACAAAGCATAAAGATTGAAACTTGCAACGGGAGTTTGGAAGATCATTTGAGGGGGGTTTCAAGTATGAAATCTCCTCAAATATTACTCCTTTTGAAACATTTCCTAGTTCAAGTGAGTATGAGAATCAAAAGAACATCATAGGATTAGTAAACTTGAAATAAGAAAGGTAGAACATTAGACTAAATCATGGTGATTAGTAAGAGGGATTCGGTTTTACCTTTTTAGATTTAGGTTTGATTTTCGATTTGTACTTCAATTGCTTTAATGTTTGAAAAATTGTAGGAAGTATTGAAGATTTTTTAAAATTGAATTTTTTATTTGGAATTTGAGAGGAAAAATGTATATTGCGACATTGTATTAAAATTCTCCTCCTCCATTTGGATGAAGGGTTTAAATAGGGGATTAGCCGGCTAAAATCCAAACCACGCCAGCGCCAGTGTTTGTTTGGTGGTTAAGGCAATATTTTGCGACTACGGGTTTTACGGGATGGGGCCCGACACGCTCGGTTTTGTGGGTCGGCGCCCGATTTTGGATTGCTCAATGGCATTTTGATTGGAAATTACCTTGTAAAACAAATGCAGAGGTCCATTGCGCGAGATTGTGTTTGGCTTTTGAACTTGAATTTTTGAAATTGAATTTTGTACCGTTTTCCGAAATGGGAAAGGGCTCGGGAATTGAACTTAGGATTTTGGATTTTGGATTTTGGAATACATTTTAGCAACTGGGACTTCCGCACGGAGTTGTTCCAACCACCTAGTAAGGAAAATGGTTTCTTCATCATCCCATTAGGGGAGACACGAATTAGGTGTCTACAGCAGGGCCGTCCAATTCTCCGAACCTAGAATGCAAACAATCTTAAGAAATACTACTTCTAAAAAGTACTCGGTCACTAACGACCATATAGTGTGAATTTATGTTTGTTTTATTCCACTTAAAATCCTATACGGTCATAGTAGAGTAGTTCTTTTTGTACTTGGCTGAATTCGCCTTGCAAAAATTATAAAAAAAAATTACTCTACTTATCTTATGGATTGTGTTTACTCTATTACAAAATCCTAATTGATTAATGGCCTAAGAAGTGGCCTAGATTAGCAGACGTTAAACAAAAAGAAGCCTAATTGATTAAAGCCTAAGAAGTGGCCCAGATTAGAACCAATGTAGGCTGATCACCTATAAAAGATAAATAAAAGCCAGCGGCATCAAAGTTTCCCAGCGACGAACTTATCCTTGAAAACAAGGGTTGTTCTCTAATATGCCCCACGGCACCAAAGTGTGTCGTGCCAGCGGCAGACGTCTAACGTTTTCTGACGACCATGTCTACCGGCAATCATACCGATTGATTGATTGCGTCAATCAATCCTACTATACACACGTTCATCATATAACGAGACGAGCAGGAAAGCCAGCGGCATCAACGTTGTCCAGCGACGAACTTATCCTTGAAAAAAAGGGTTGTTCTCTAATATGCCCCACGGCACCAGTGTGTGTCGTGCCAGCGGCAGACTTCTAATCTTTTCTGACGACTATGTCTAGCCGCAATCATACCGATTGATTGACTTGCGTCAATCAATCCTACTATAGACACGTTCGTCATAAAACGAGACGAGCGGGTTAAATAAAATCCAGCGGCATCAAAGTTTCCCAGTGGCGAACTTATCCTTGAAAACAAGGGTTGTACTCTAATATGCCCCACGGCACCAGTTTGTGTCGTACCAGCGGTAATGTCTAACGTTTTCTAAAGACAATGTCTAGCGGCAATCATACCGATTCATTGACTAGCGCCAATCAATCCTACTATAGACACGTTTGTCATAAAACGAGACGTGCATTGTAAAAAAAAGCCAACGGCATCAAAGTTTCCGAGTGGCGAACTTATCCTTGAAAACAAGGGTTGTTCTCTAATATGCCCCACGACACCAATGTGTGTCGTGCCTGCAGAAGATGTCTTACGTTTTCTGACGACCATGTCTAGCGGCAATCATACCGATTGATTTTACTAGCGTCAATCAATCCTACTATATACATGTTCGTCATAAAACCAAGCAAGCAGGTTAAATAAAAGCCAGCGACATCAAAGTTTCCCAGTGGAGAACTTATCCTTGAAAATAAGGGTTTTTCTCTAATATGGCCCACGACACTAGTGTGTGTCGTGCTCGCGGCAGACGTCAATCGTTTTCTGACGAACATGTCTAGCGGCAATCATACCGATTGATTGACTAGCGCCAATCAATCCTACTATAGACACATTCGTCATAAAATGAGACGAGGATGGTAAATAAAATCCAGCGGCATCAAACTTTCCCAGTGGCGAACTTATCTTTGAAAACAAGGGTTGTTCTTTAATATGCCCCACAACAATAGTGTGTGTTATGCCCGTGGCAGACGTCTAACGTTTTCTGACGACCATTTTTATCAGCAATCATAACAATCGAAGGACTTGCGCCAATCAATCCTACTATAGACATGTTGATCATAAAACGAGAGGAGTCGGCCGGTTAAATAAAATCAAGCGGCACCAAAGGTTCCCAGCGACGAACTTTTCCTTGAAAACAAGGGTTGTTCTCTAATATGCCCCACGACACCAGTGTGTCATCCCAGCAAAAGACGTCTTATGTTTTCTGACGACCATGTCTAGCGGCAATCATACCGATTGATTTTACTAGCGTCAATCAATCCTACTATATACATGTTCGTCATAAAACCAAGCAAGCAGGTTAAATAAAAGCCAGCGACATCAAAGTTTCCCAGTGGAGAACTTATCCTTGAAAATAAGGGTTTTTCTCTAATATGGCCCACGACACTAGTGTGTGTCGTGCTCGCGGCAGACGTCAATCGTTTTCTGACGAACATGTCTAGCGGCAATCATACCGATTGATTGACTAGCGCCAATCAATCCTACTATAGACACATTCGTCATAAAATGAGACGAGGATGGTAAATAAAATCCAGCGGCATCAAACTTTCCCAGTGGCGAACTTATCCTTGAAAACAAGGGTTGTTCTCTAATATGCCCCACGACAATAGTGTGTGTTATGCCCGTGGCAGACGTCTAACGTTTTCTGACGACCATTTTTATCAGCAATCATAACAATTGAAGGACTTGCGCCAATCAATCCTACTATAGACATGTTGATCATAAAATGAGAGGAGCCGGTTAAATAAAATCAAGCGGCACCAAAGGTTCCCAGCGACGAACTTTTCCTTGAAAACAAGGGTTGTTCTCTAATATGCCCCACGACACCAGTGTGTCATCCCCGCAAAAGACGTCTTATGTTTTCTGACGACCATGTCTAGCGGCAATCATACCGATTGATTTTACTAGCGTCAAACAATCCTACTATAGACATGTTCGTCATAAAACAAGACGAGCAGGTTAAATAAAAGCCATCGACATCAAAGTTTCCCAGTGGAGAACTTATCCTTAAAAACAAGGGTTGTTCTCTAATATGCCCCACGGCACCAATGTGTGCCGTGCTCGCGGCATACATCTAACGTTTTCTGACAAACATGTCTAGAGGCAATCATACCGATTGATTGACAAGCGCCAATCAATCCTACTATAGACACATTTTGCATAAAACGAGACGAGCAGGGTAAATAAAAGCCAGCGACATAAAAAAAAATTCCTAATGGCGAACTTGTCCTTGAAAACAAGGGTTGTTCTTTAATATGCCCCACGACACTAGTGTGTGCCGTGCCCGCTGCAGACGTCTAACATTTTCTGACGACCATGTCTAGCGGCAATCATAACGACTGAAGGACTTGCGTCAATCATGAAGGAAATATGTCCTTCACCCAAGGTGCATTAAGTCTAATACCAAGGTTCAGATTAATTGCGAACAGTTAATTTAGTGAGATCAAGTGATCGGAATAGCTAGCTGGAGCAATGCTTCTGATCAGTGAGTTCTAATGAATATTAAGCTCACAACTTACTCTTGACTGAACCTACAATGTCAGACCAATGGCATGTAACAGATCACTGGATTAAATGAATCGGAAATTCATTTAATAGCTTTTCGGGAAATAGTTTAGGAAAACGTATTATACGATACGACCTTACATCGGAATCGTATATAGTATCGCGAATATTCGTAAGCTGGGCGAAACGAATAATTGTATCGTACGACGGTGATTCGTCGTATACGATACGATAAATAATAGCCGTAAGGTATTAGTCGTGAATTCGAGCCGCAAAGGAATTGTCGGCCCGTCGAGCCAAGCACAAGCGTGCAAGGCCCAACGAGCCAGCAATGTTGCGCGCAGCAACAAGCCAGCCCGCGGCACGGGTGTGCGCGCAGCTGGGCAACAGCGCAGCAAGCGAACAGCAAGGCCCGCGGCCCACTGTTGTGTTGCTTGACTGCCGCGCATGGGCATGCGTGAGTTTGGGCATGTGTGTAGCCGGTTAGGGCCTTGTGCCTTGGCCGGTTACACACATATATAACCTTTGGGTTATATTCCACACTTGTCAGTAGTTTTCCAATATCTAAAACCTAATTCTAATATTACGTTCTTCAGTTTTCTCTTTGTGAAAATTGTTCATCCCAAAAAGCAAAAACCTTGTACGTTGTCTAAGCTACGATAATCAAGGCGGATCTGAACATGTCGGTGAACCAAGTAGAGGAAGGAAAAGTGGAGTTCTTTGTTCGTGTTCGTTGACAGATTACTCGGGAAAACACGCTTTGAATGTAAGTTTGCTTAATCTGTGCTTTATACATGTCTCCTTGCTTTGGGGATTGTTCCGCACTTGTTATGTATGTTTAACTGTATTCCCCTACAAATCAATCCTACTAAAGACATTTTCATCATAAAACGAGAGGAGCAGGTTAAATAAAAGCAAGCGGCATCAAAGTTGCCGAGCGACGTACTTATCCTTGAAAACAAGGGTTGTTCTCTAATATGCCCCCACGACACCAGTGTGTCGTGCCTGCAGAAGACGTCTTACGTTTTCTGACGACCATGTCTAGCGGCAATCATACCGATTGATTTTACTAGCGTCAATAAGTCCTACTATAGACATGTTCATCATAAAACCAGACGAGCAGGTTAAATAAAAGCCAACGACATCAAAGTTTCCCAGTGGAGAACTTATCCTTGAAAACAAGGGTGTTCTCTCATATGCCCCACGGCACCAATGTGTGTCGTGCCCGCGGCAGACGTCTAACGTTTTCTGACGAACATGTCTAGCGGCAATCATACCGATTGATTAACTAGCGCCAATCAATCCTACTATAGACACGTTCGTCATAAAACGAGACGAGCAGGGTAAATAAAAAGCCATCGGCATCAAAGGTGCCCAGTGGCGAACTTATCGTTGAAAACAAGGGTTGTTCTCTAATATTCCCCATGACACCAGTGTGTGACGTGCCCGCGGTAGACGTCTAACGTTTTCTGGCGACTATGTCTAGCCGCAATCATAGCGATTGATTGACTTGCGTCAATCAATCCTACTATAGACACGTTCGTCATAAAACGAGACGAGCAGGTTAAATAAAAGCCAGCGGCATCAAAGTTGCCCAGCGACGAACTTATCCTTGAAAACAAGGGTTGTTCTCTAATATGATCCACGACATCAGTGTGTGTCGTGCCCGCGGCAGACGTCTAACGTTTTCTGACGATCATGTCTAGCGGCAATCAAACCGATTGATTGGCTTGCGTCAATCAATCCTACTATAGACACGTTCGTCATAAAACGAGACGAGCTAGCGAATTTTTTTTTTTGAAAGCAATAGTTTTTGGGCAAACGTACATTCAAGAGATGGTAATAAGAAGTCACAAACAAAAACATCACTATTAAACCAAACACCACCAACACAGTGCAAATTTTTGCAAAAAGGTGCACTGGCACCAAAATATTATAAATTCCTCCCGGCACAAGTACAAAAAAAACTGTTAAATATTTTATAAGTGCACAGCTGGCACTGTGATAAATACGCCCATGGCGCAAAAAACTACAAATTTCTTAAAAAGTGCCCACGACGCACATTAACCAAGCAAGCCAGAAGTCAATCGTTTGGAGCATCCTCCTCAACATCAGAAGGCACAAACTCCGTCGGTGGGTGACCGAGGCATTTAGCAGCAAGAATGGCAGAACTATTGTCCAAACGCCGCTCGAACCAAGAGAAATCGGATTCCTCCATATGCTTCTCCCATGCCAGCTTGGCGGCCTCCTTGACGGCCTGCTCTCCTTGGCTATAAGATTCCTGCAGGAGCTCTCTCAAGACAAAAACCTGAGATTTTACGTCATCCAGCTCCCCCTGAAGCTTCTCGGCACGATCAGCCAATTCCTTGACTCGAGGATCTCGGCTTTGAGTTCCACCACCTCGGCTGTCACCTTCTTGTTCTCGTCCGTCAACGCCAAAATAGCCTTGTCCTACTGCAGATTCTTCTTAAGTAGATCCGCCTTGTTCGACTTCAGCGCCGCCAGCTCCTTTGCCTGGAGATCAATGGTCGCCTGTTTCTCAATGCGAATTTCCTCCGTCTTGGCAAAGGCATAATCACCATGGTTGACGGTGTTAGAGAACTGTGTCTAGAGCTCCTTGTTCTTCTTCTTCTTCTTCCAGTTTTTGCAGAACTCCAAACGAATAAACAGCTGCACGAGTAAACCAAGATAGTGTCAGACGCCTACCAAAATAACAAGAAACCAAATAATAAATAAACAGATGCTCACGTCAGCCAAGGAAGCTTGGATAGCGCCGAAATGAGCCTCATATTGGCCAGGAAGAGAAGCGATGTAGTCCTTGGGGACGGCGTTATATACATGCTCCGGCAAATAGCCGCCCGTTCCCTAGCAGAGAAGTGAGGGGTGTCGAGAATCTGCTGATCCTCCTCCAAATCTTGGCGCTTGTCCCTTTGAGCTATATGAAAAACAATGGCCTTAGGATGGCACGGAGAGAGAGAGAAAAGAACTTCCAGTGGAGGAAGCGATAGATCCTTACGACGTTCGAATAAACCTTACCGCCAGATTGTCTTGCTCGGCGGGAGATTTCTTCCGGAACTTGGGAGCGGGCGTCGGCAGGAATGTCGGCTAGGGGATCCACCTGTCCCAAAGGAGCATCAAGTGATTTTGATTTGGACTCCAAGTCCACAATCGCAACAGGCTTGTCCACCACCTGCTCTTCCCCTTCAGGTTGGGCGTCTTCAACGGCAATAGTATCCTCCTTCTTGGCCAAACGGCGAGGCTTGGGCCGTGGCCTCTTAAGAACGCCGGCCGACCCCGATTCGGTGGGAGCGGCCCTCTTCTTAAGCTGAGAAAGCTCGGTCCCCTTCGCCCTAGCAGCCAACTTCGCCGCCTCCTTCGCTTGCTGTCATCACCACATTAAAAAAGAGATAAGTATAGAGCAAAGACCCCCGTCCAAATAAATGACGAGGCGTACTCAAGTGATCACAAGTCACTCTCTACGTAGTGACTCGTCATCACAAAGGACGCCCGTCCAAATAAATGACGAGGCATACTCAAGTGATACAAGTCACTCGCTAAGTAGTGACTCGTCATCAAAAGGGCCGCCAGTCCAAATAAATGACGAGGTGTACGCAAGTGATCACAAGTCACTAACTAACTAGTGACTCGTCATAAAAAAGGCAGCCCGTCCAAATACATGAAGAGGCATACTCAAGTGATACAAGTCACTCACTAAGTAGTGACTCGTCATCAAAAGGGCCGCCCGTCCAAATAAATGACAAGGCGTACTTAAGTGATCACAAGTCACTCACTAAGCAGTGACCTGTCATCAAAAAGGTCGCCCGTCCAAATAAATGACGAGTCGTACTCAAGTGATCACAAGTCACTCACTACGTAGTGACTCGCCATCACAAAGGCTTTCCGTCCAAATAAATGACGAGGTGTACTCAAGTGATCACAAGTCCCTCACTACGTAGTGACTCGTTATCACAAAGGTCTCCCGTCTAAATAAATGACAAGGGGTGCACAAGTGATCACAAGTCACTCACTAAGTAGTGACTTGTCATACAAAGCTGCCCGTCCCAAAGATTGTCGAAACATATTCACTAACAAACTTACCTTCTCCTCAAGCTCTGCAGTGGCCTTTTTCATTTGGCCTTGTAAATGTCGGCCATCCAGCCCGAGATATCCCCTTCGCCGATATCAGCATTCTTCAGCTGGCTCATACCTTTCTCTGCACAAGAAAACATGAATCATCATCATGAATTGCTAAAAATCAATATAAAAGGGAGATAAAAAAAATGCCCGACCCTTGACCTAAGACGGTACCTCTAGTCATAGAATACCCTAAGCCGACGGCGGCTAAGAAAGCCTTGTTTTTAACTGGTTTATGTATGGCAACCATTGAGTCGGCACATGAAAATACTTGTCTACTCAAAGTTGGTGTGTGTTTGCTTTGAATATTAGATTTATCTGGTCCCACTCCGCATCCGTCAAAGGAGGGAGGGCCTCGTCATGATCCATTAAGTTAGTCGCTTTACTCCAATGGCCCATTCGATAGTACATCTCCTGGTCGTCTGTATGAAAGATGACCCATCTCTTCCTCCATGTATGCCAGTTGGAGAGCTACCGTCTGGTAAGTACCTCTGCTGCTCAAAATGAACCAACCCTCAGCGGCGTTGGGAGATCGAGAAATGGAGAGCAAGTACGGAGGAACGCATTGAAAGAAGGGTGGACCTTCTTCAGTGCACACTTAGCAATATAACCAAAAACGTCAGCCCGGGAATTCGGAGTTAATTGGGCTACCCCGATATTGTATCCATCCAGGACCTCCACGACGAAGGGATGTGGAAGGAACCTCATACCCAGCTTAATGGCAGCGGCATAAACAGGAAATTCCCCGTCGGCTTAAAGACTTACGGTGGATTCCATATCCGCCGACACCCTCATTTCGTAGCCCTCACCTACGCAAAGGTCGTCTCTAAAGTTAGCACCATTCTTATCTATCCACTTCATCCATCCCTGATCTGGATGAATCTCTGAAGGAAGAAGATGAGCCTCTTCCCGGCCTCCAGGTCTAGCCGGCACCTGAGCGACCACCGGTGTTTCCTCGCGATGCGCCCATCCACTTAGAAGGGCCCCGTCCACCCTCGTACGTTTGGAAGAACTAGCAGTTCCCCCTACCTCATGATCGTTATATTCATCGACCTCTTCAAAGAGGTCGGCATAATCGTCATCTAGTGTCGGCTCCGTAGAGGAGTTACCCTCGGGTGGAGGCATTACAGCCTCGTCCCGCAGGCGTAAACGGGTAGGGTATGCCGTTTGCTTCGTTCTCGCCATGCCGACTGCATTTGTATAACATGATACGGCTTAGGGAGGGCCGGGAATGAATAAAAATGACGATCGTGTATGTGCTCAACAAATAATCGACGGTACAACGCTATATAAACCTAACCTATGTGCGTATATAACTAGACTGCCGCCAACTAGCTATGCGCAAATCATAGATACAAAAATTGTTAAGACAAGGAAAACATGTAAAAGAAACCAAAGCACTAACCTCAAAGATCTGGCAACAGAAAAAGATTGAATGTGGTGAAGAACAGATTGAGTTTTGGTGAAGAACAGGTTGAGTTTGCAGTGGCCGAAAATTGCGTGTTGGTGTTTCTCTCTTGCCGGAAATCGCCTACTCACAGAGCTCAGTAAATTCAAGAAAGTGAAAGTGAAAGTGAAAATGAGTGAGTTACCCCATATTTATAGAGGGGCAAAAATGGGATGTGTGACACTTGTCACCATCCCTAGAAACTAATCAAATTGCATCTGAAATACTAAGGGTCAAGAAGGGATATCTGAAAAATCGTTTCCAAAAATACCCTCCTTAAGGGGCAAATGTAGTGGGTAAAATTATCTTGCCACCTGTCCCAATTGAAGAGTGGCACGTGGCCTGAGTTATGCCCATTAGGTTGTCCTACGTGGATTATTATCTGCCAGGTGGCATGGCACCCTTTCGTGCCAGAGATGGTGACACATGTCTCTAAACCTTATCAAACCGTCAAACTGAGTTGAATCAATCATTGTCAACATATGAAGAAAAGCTTGTACATCTTTCTATCATGAACAAAGGCCCAAAAGCCCATTTATGTTACCCATCAGGCTGGTTGCACAATGCAGGGGACACATATCAACCCCTCAGAGCTCAGCCAATCATATTGGAGAGATTCTAGGTTATTCCTTCCTTAACCTAGTACTATAAAAGGATCCAAGTCCCAAGAACAAGGACATTCAATTACACAACAACTAGTATTAACTCGATCTAGCGATTCTATGAAAGGAATTAAGGTGTGTTGTAGTGGTTTGGAGCTTAAGTATGGAACCAATTAACTAGCGCTTATTTCCCGGTGTTGACAGATTTTTCATTTTTTGCAGTTCTTGCTTTTTCTTAATTTCGAGGGTACGTACTTATCTACTTTTCTTCTTTCCTTTAAATAGTACAAGTGGAGTATTTCCTGAAATTATTGATCGTCTTACAATCATTTCCTATTTGCCTCTTTTTATTAATTTTTCCAGTTTTCCATTTATATTTTCAGGTCTATAAAATAATTAATACTAGTAAAGTAATGAATGACTTTAATATTTAAAGTAACAAAAAAATCCAGCCCTTACCGAGATAGATTTCTGACTTTGTCCCTGACTATTATGCTCTTAGATATTTAACACGTTTTGATTCTCATAAGGACTACAGTTATGTTATTACGACTTTCATTTCACAATACATGCATCATTTTTCATTTGGACATTATTCATCAATCAACTTTGACAATCTTTCTTTCACCGTTATGTAAAAAAAACATTGTCAAGTGAGATTTTATTAAATCCGTATCAACGCGTAGATTTCAAATATCAAATTTTTATAATTTTTACGTATACACATTTAGAATATTAATGTCCAAATAAACATGCTGGAATACTTGCAAAAGAAATATTGCATGTATTGTGGAACGGAAGTAGTATGTATTTAAGCATATAGGGATCTAGATTCAGCTATGACCAATTCATATATAATCTACAACAATTCATACTGAATATTGCTCCATTGTTAATTTTAATGATAAATTGGCAATGTAGATGGAAAATGAGGATTTTGGGAAGGGGAGGGGGGGGGGGGGGGGGGGGGAATCGAATAATATGTCTAATTTCAGTGGTGATGCTATTGGATGATTGCGATAGTGATTGAAGGTGGCAACACCGAGTAGGTGCGGCGATAGGAGGTGGCCGTTGGCCGTGGCCCGTGGCCCTTGACATGGTGATCGGGTGATGGGAATCATCACATGCCCATGTGAGAGACAAGAAATAGAAAATATCCAAATTATAAGGCATTTAAAAATTGGCCATTATTCTACACCCGAAAAAAAAACAAAAAGAAAAAAGAATATGGTCATAATTAATGTTACTGAATCATTCTCAATTGGGTTTGTTACCCCATCGATGTACTCCCATAATATAATAACACATTATGAACTAAGTGGGCGGTCCGGTCCAATTATGAACAATATGAAATTATATAATGTAGATCCAAGCATATTTTTATAGAAAAATAATATGGTCCTAAAATCAAGTGAACCATGCCAATGCAAGATGGGGGAAAGGTTAGTTCATGCCACAATGCCCACAATACCACTCATGTATTATTATTATTATTATTATTATTATTATATTATTATTATTATTATTATTATTATTATTATTATTATTATTATTATGCAAACACAATCAAATTACAAAAAGATAGTGGGAAGTCAAGATACAATCTGGACTCATCTATCTATACAAAAACTTATCTTATTGAAGATATGAGCAACAGCATGAGCCCCAATGTCCTAAGTCTTAGAGAACTTTTGAAGCCGCTTCGGCAACACAATAGCATCCTTATCCAGCTCCATCAGAGAAGAAAAAGAGAAAGGAAGAAAACCATAACCAATTGTCCGGCAACTTGCTTCGTATTTAACCCGCTTTCGATTAGCTGCGTCAGTCACAACCCGTCCTGGAACAAAGCCCGACAACCCATATTGTGTTAAAGGAGAAGATCATGTCAAGTCAACTCACACATCACGACCCCTATCCCAAGAATAGAGTAACACGTCTGCAAGTCGGAGAGCTTCATCGTTCCATTCAGACAGCCCAATATCAACCTCTTTCCCAGACGAAATCCCAGACCGATAACAAACATCGACAAGGGTATCCCGAACAACATTATGCCGATGTTTAATACCACAATGCCAGCACGGACACCGCATAATCACCGAAAATATCTCTACAATGCCAATTATTATTATTATAAATCAAATGCTAACAAAGTTATAATTTTACAAATAATTAGTGGAAGCCGAGATAAAATCTGGGCCCCCACTCCTCTGGTTATAGCAAAACCTATCCTGGTGAAAATATGAGCAGCAGCACGAGCCTCAATATTCTGAGTCTTAGAAACTTCTGAATCCGCTTCAACAACGCAACAACGTCCTTATCCAGCTCCCTCAAAAAAGAGAAAGAGAACGGAAGAAAGGCATAACCAACGACCCTCCAACGCGCTTCATACTTGATCATCCTTCTTCTTCTTCTTATTATTATTATTATTATTATTATTATTATTATTATTATTATTATTAGTACTACTTGATTTTTGACACTACTTTGAAAGTCGGGGATTAATTAAAGTATATATATTTTTAGTTTTGTGCCTGGAAATGCATGGATCTTGGTGTCATCAACTACGTATTTTAACATTTTTAATTATTGTCAAAATAATTTTATTTGCGCACTTCTCAAAATACAAAGGAATAGGGTCAACTTTGCGTAGGCATACTTGATCACCCTTTTTAAAATAGAAAGTTTAACAATAAAGTCTAATACTAGTGTATCTTGCACTTTCCAAAAATACTACCTAATCAAAAGAGTATTAAAAATAAATGTACATCATACATACGTAGTACTTATTTAAAAGTGGTATAAGTAAAAGTTATCTATTTTTTAGTGATAAATTTTTTCATTTACATCAAATTTATTCTTTCAAAAACATTTATAATGTATAAATGTATTCATTTAACACATCTATATGTTTATCGGTTAATTTTTTTATAATATAAAAAGTTAATTAAAACATGTTAAAAATTGCTAAAAATAATAAAAAGTTATCCCGATGCACAATAAATTTATTGTACGAATTTTGCGCGCAAGATCTTTAGAATGAATATTACCAATTAAAAATAGAAAGGTAAAACTGATAACTTACGCTTAAACTAAAAACTAGATTCATAGCGGGTTATGTTCTTTCTATTTCTATTTCTAGTTTTGAATTGAAAAAATTACTCTTCATGATTTCCACCATTTGTTTTTATTTTCTAAAAGTTTAAAAGTGTCACGGATAAATAAATAAATGTTTTCATGCTTTTTTTTTTTTACGTAAAGTAATATCCTTTTAGCTATTGTGTTGTTAAGCTATGCTTATTGTACATCATAGTCCACCATCTAAATTCCGATATGTCAAATGGATATCTTGACCTTTAAGCCAAAAAATATTGATAAAGCATCTCCTAATTATAAAAGACTTCCAAGTCTGTAAGAGCATTTCAAATGATAAACAAAAAAGTGGTATAGTTTGGATTGCCGCATGATATTTTGAAGCAACATTCTGGAACTAGATATTTTGGCAGATCCATAATTCTAGCGGCTAGAATTGCTCTAAATGATTGGATGTACGAGTGTACTTAAACATAGGCTACTAAATTAAAACAAAAACTAGTGTAATATGGGTAATATAGGTAGTAAACAAAAACATAGGCTTCTAAATTAAGACATCTCAAGACTCGGGCTACGCAAGCATCTGGGAAAGGCTTGGATAAAAATTTAAGCAAAAACTTTTGTGTGCCCCCGATTTAGGGTATTTTATTGTACATCCAATTATAAAAGTGAACCAGACCAAAGATATAAGTGATCTTATTCGAGGACAAAAGTTACCTTACTCAAGGATAAATGTGACCCTAACTATTGAAAAAATGCAACCCTAACAATAAACAATTAAGTGCCCTGATCAAAAGTTATATGCTTGTTACAAGTCATAACTATGACCAATACAACACCAATAATGAAAATATACACCAATACACAAGTGTAATATAGGTAGTAGGCTAAGTGGAGTTTGATCCCCCACCATGTACAATATTATACATTACTCTACCATTTAAGCTAATAGACTTGAAAATAACGTAACTTATAACTACAATAAAGAAAACTTATAACATCAATAAGGGTAACTAAAAGAACAGAACAGGTGCGGATAACCTTCCTCTTTTAAACCGCCACGCAATATATTATCGTAGATCGGCCTTTTCGAAAAGTCTGTGAAATCAAAATTGCAAGAACTCTGAAGGATTAATTAAGTATGACGCTTAAAAATCAAAATTAAGACATCCTCGCCTAATTTGTCCCATAACGTAGCTTGGCATGAGGGCGATGAGTCGTATACGATTTGGGTTAGGCAGAATCAGCACGTAGGGTACCTGAAGCTTGATGCGTTTTCAAGTGTTGGATAAGTTGGGTTTAAAGCAAACCATATCAGGTATGTTCAGGCTTAGATGTTTACTACTACTAAATATATACAGAATCTCATTTACAGTAATGAGTTCTAGTAAGCTGGTCAGTAAAGAGGTTTCCTCAAGTTTATACTGGCTTCCTGCTTCAACGACAAAAGCATTGACTTTTTCTTCACTCTCGACTTCTGCATGAAAAGTTCAAACTGGCAATCTTCTTCATCATAGTAACTTCTAAAGCACATAAAAAGGGCAATTCAGACATTCAAAGTGGAAGTTAGTTATTCAAGTTGGTTATTTCGAATAAGTGAGCGTATCTGCATTAAGGGGGAATGTGTGTATTTCCTTGAATGTAGGGAGTTAGTTACGTTGCTAAACAGTATTTATAGGGGAATAATCAAAGAGTAGGGTGAGGATTATTTTGTAGAGAGTAAACTTAAGGAGAGCAACTCACCTCTCGAAAGTGAGTGCATTGCATTAGACTGTTTCCTAATTTCAGCTAATACAAATATCTGTTACCCCTATTCTGTTTGGCTTTCAATTGAATAAAACTAGTTTTTGGGCCCGTTCGACGAACGGGCTAGTTATTTGTTGGTTGGGTGATGAAATTTAGAAGTTATGTTGTTCTTAAGAAAGTGTTAGTAGGTGTTTAAACCAAATGAAAATAATTAAAACTTTAAAATATGAAGTCTTGTCTTTTCAATCATTACATTTTTCTGCTTAGGTTCATCTTCCCTGAAAAAATTGATCCACTTTAAATCACTTATTACCACCAATAACATATCATTTGTACAAAGACCAAACAAATTTGCAACTGTTACAGTTTACGACTATACTCATGTTATCCAATTAAGGGAAAGACTTAACAAAGTCTAACTATTGAACTATACTGACAAAACTTTTCTTATAGGAGAACTAAAACTAATTGTAAGTTCCCCTAACAACAAAAATATACAAATAAAACCCACCTAAAAGTCTCAAAATATCGATGACGATTTACCCACCTTTAATCATTTTCATGGAAACCATACATTATAAGATCATCCTTCTTTGCAAAATGAATTGCAACTAATTAAGCAAGAAAAATAAACAACATACTTCTAATGTGCTTAAGAAAAATCAAGAACAACGTGCTTAGAGAGAGATAGAGGGGGAGGTGGTATTACAGCTTGAATTGCATGCATGAAAAATAAACAATAGAAATGTTGAATTAAAGCACCATATAATCTCCTATGGTTTCAAAACGGATCAGTAAAAAAGTCTATTAGTGAGATTAAATTTTGAATTAATGCTACAGGAGAAAGGGAGAAGACTTGGGGATTGAATTAAATTGACATTGAAAATAATTAAGCTTGGAGAGTTAATGGGAAGGTGAAGAATGGGGAAGATGAAGTAGGGGACGGTAGTTCAGGCATAATCAAGTTGAGTATCGATCCTAATTTTTGGTAATCCCTCCGTCCCATGTTTGTAGTCCTGATTCTATTTTAAGCGTCCCAAAATTATAATCATGTTTCTATTTCTGGCCATTAACCTTTCCACTTTCCCATGTAATATATTAATTAAAAATGCACTGAAAACCCAACACAACTTCTCAATGTACTATATTCCTTTATCCATGTATTATATTTTACTTTCTCATACAAATCAATTATTAATGTACTATATTTTAAATTTCCGTGTACTATATTACACTTTTCTTAAAATCCGTGTTTTTAGTCAAATAATACTATAAATATGGGATGGATGCAGTACAATCCTAGTAAATTAAAGAGATGGAGATTGATAGTATACTACGTAATAACTAATGACCATAAAGTAGAATAATGAATGACTATTATTTTTTTTATAACAAAAAGTAAATAGAAAGATTAATAAGATTGAGACACGTGTCTTTTTAGGAAAATAGTATTGCTTATGTGTCATTGAAATGGTGATGGTTATGTTTTTTAAATAGTAGGTATTGATATTACACTTTTCTTAAAATCCGTGTTTTTAGTCAAATAATACTATAAATATGGGATGGATGCAATACAATTCTAGTAAATTAAAGAGACGGAGATTAGTAGTATACTACGTAATAACTAAGACAATAAAGTAGGATAATGAATGACCATTATTTTTTTATAACAAAAAGTAAATAGAAAGATTAATAAGATTGAGACACGTGTCATCCAAATAGTATTGCTTATGTGTCATTGAAATGGTGATGGTTATGCTTTTAAAATACTAGGTATTGATATCAAAAACACATAAATTCAGGTTGATTCCTACCAACTTGGTATCAGAGCAGTACGATCATGGTGAATCACTCGCAGAGGATGGATTTGTTCGAGTCAAAGATGGCAGCTCTGATCAGGACCAACTGGACTCGATACAACGTTCCGTTGCCCAGGAGATCGCAGTGACGATGCAAGCTGCCATACCCACACTCCAGCCAACTCTAGCTGAACAACTAGGCCGGAGCGCGTCGAGGACCCATGGTAGAGCACCAACTCCTGATGGATCGTAACCGGGAAAATCAGTTGGAAGTGGCAAAGAAGTACGGTGAAGATCTAGCGGTGTTGGCCAGCCGACTAGAGGCTCGAATAGACCGAGATCGGGAAAACCACGACTAGAAACGAGCAAACCAAGCTCCAAACCGATTTCAGAGCCGTCGCATCGGAGCGCAGAACAGGGCTGAATATCGCGGGCGACACCGGAAGTCAGTGTTGGTTGGTCAGGTGGGTAACCTCACCTTTGGCCAGTTCGGTTTCAACTTCCAGCCCGAAGAGAACAATGGTGAACAAGGGGGTTTTGGTTTCGTCGAACCTGGTGGTGGAGGAGTTGGATCTGGGGTTGAATACAAATCAGGGCGGGTCGTGGAGGTATAAGAAGCTTGACCTAGCCACCTTTGATGGCACTAACCCTGACGACTGGATCCTACGAGCAGAGAGGTATTTTCGCTTCTACCGGTTACGTAGGGGGAAGTGATGGAGGCAGCGGTGGTGGCTTTTGATGGAGATGCGTTGTTGTGGTTCCAATATGAGAATGACCGGAGACCACTTAGGACTTGGGAGGAGATGAAGTCCATGTTGTTGCGTCGTTTTCGTTCGAACGTCGTGGGAACGTTGAATGAGCAGTGGTCTGACAACCGACAAACGGGATCGGTGGCCGATTATAGAAGGAGGTTTGTGGAACCGCTTGCTCCTCTAAAAGGGGTGAATGAAGAAGTGGCTTTAGGGAAATTTATGAGTGGGTTGAAACACGATATGAAGGCGGAGCTCCGTTTACACACACCAAGGTCCCTGGATCAAGGCATGGAATGGAGTTAGCACTTAAGGTTGAAGATAGAAATTTGTTGGGCCGACCCAAATACAACAATGGACCCAGTTTTGGTTCTTACAAATCAACCTCCTATTCCACCCAAAAAATCGATTCCAAACCCAAACACGAACCAAAATATTTCAACCACCAACCTACACCAATCTAACCGACCAACTCGAGAGATCAAGAGGCTGAGTGACAAGGAATGGAAGACAAGGAAGGAGAAGGGTTGTGTTTCAGGTGTGATGAGAAGTTGGTAATTGGGCATAAATGTAAGAAGAAGGAGCTTAGTGTTCTGGTAGCACAAGAAGAGGAGGAAATGGAGGAATCTACCGGGGTGGGGAACGAGGAGGGTGGAGACAAAGAGGAGTATCAGCCCCACATTTCTTTGAATTCGGTGGTGGGCATTTCAAATCCGAAAACGATCAAGATGATGGGTACCATCAACGGGCACGAGGTGGTGGGGTGGAGATGGTGGACCAGGGCGCAACCCACAATTTTATCGCCCTTGAGGCGATCAACAAACTCAATTTTGAGGTGACACCTTCTAAATCATTCAGGGTTTCATTGGGTGCCGGAGAAGCAGTGAGAGGAGAAGGCGAATGTCGTGCGGTGACATTACAACTCCCTAGGATGGAAACATAACAGAAGATTTCCTTCCACTCACCTTAGGTAATTCCGGCTTGATATTGGGGATATAGTGGCTTGAAAAAATGGGAACAATGAAGACAAATTGGAAAACGCAGACACTCTCATTCCAGCATAAGGGAGAGATAATCACCCTTCATGGTGACCCATCGCTGGGTCGTACTCGGGTTTCCTTGAAGGCCATGATTCGGACATTGCGGAAAGAGGGCGGTGGATACCTGGTAGAATTTAATGCAATAGAAGAGGATAGTGGGCAAGAGGAACCAGGATGTACTAGCCAACTACCAGCAAGTATTTGATATGCCGCAGGGCCTGCCCCCGGTTCGTGGGAGTGAGCATTCAATTGTTCTTAAGGAAGGCACATATCCGATGAGCGGCATACCTTATAGATACCTGTAGAGCCAAAACGATGAGATTGAGAAGTTGGTGCACGATATGATAAAAGCAGGGATAATACAAGTGAGCAACAACCCGTTTTCTAGACCCGTACTCTTGGTGAAAAAGAAGGACGACTCGTGGAGATTTTGTGTCGATTATCGAGCATTAAACAATGTAACTGTCCCTGACAGGTTTCCCACTCCAATTATAGATGAATTATTAGATGAATTGAGCGGAGCTAAGCTGTTTACCAAGTTGGACCTTAAATCGGGGTACGATGTCCTCCTAGAACGGCTTTTCGAACTCATGAAGGGCATTACGAGTTTCTCGTGATGCCGTTTGGCCTCACCAATGCCCCAGCAACATTTCAAACTTTGATGAATGAGGTGTTTAGACCACATTTGAGGCGTTTTGTGCTCGTTTTCTTTGACGATATTCTGATTTACAGTGAGAGTGAGGGGCAACACAAGCAGCATTTGCAGGAAGTACTTAGCCTCATGAGAAAAGCTTAATTGTATGCAAACCTAAAAAAATGTGAGTTTGGCAAAAGGAAGGTTGCTTATTTGGGGCACATTTTCTCTGCTGAGGGTGTAGCTATGGACTGGTCTAAAGTCCAAGCCATGGAATTAAAACTCGGTCGTTCCGTTACGTAATGCTCGTTTTGTAGCCTGTTTAGGATTTGCAGTTCCGCGAAATCCCTTTACGGTTTGACAACAATCATGTCTTTTTCCACGCGTCGTCCGTTACGTAACGGTGACTCGCCGTGTTAGACGTTTTTTTCCCCTTTACACCATTCTTTTACACATTGACCAAAAATATTTTTGTAATTTGTTACGTAGTTTATGAAACATGATATTTCGAGTGCTTATTTGAGCACAAAATATAATAGTCACTCATTATGATAGATTTGGTTATATTTGTGTTGATATAACACCTTTTAGACTTAAAATGTAATATTTAGGATAAGACATGTTAATGTGATTTTTTTTCAATAAATTCACACTGCATCAGCCGTGATCCATTTTATTCTTCCGTTACAAATGGTTTCCGCGGCAACGTGACAGTTACCGCAAACGCGACGGCATCGGCGTTTTTTTCTATGGTCCAAGCCTCATAGAGTGGTCAATCCCCTAATCCATCAAGGAATTAAGGGGATTTCTAGGGCTTACGAGCTACTACAGAAGATTTGTTTAGGAGTATGTCCATATTGCTTTTGCTCTCGCTGAATAGCTTCGAAAGGACAATTTTGGGTGGGATGCAGCAGCCACAAGTGCTTTCCAAGCATTGAAAAAATGCCATGATCAGTGCCCCTATTCTAGGGTTCCTGATTTTTCCAAGACTTTCGTGGTGGAAGCGGATGGTTCTGGTTTTGGGTTGGGAGTTGTCCTAGCTCAAGATAACCACCCCATAGCTTTTTACAGCAAGGTTCTAGGGCCACGGGCTAGGCTCAAGTCTATTTACGAAAAAGAGCTCATGGCAATAATGATGGCGGTCCAGAAATGGAGGCACTTTTTGTTAGGCAGAAGGTTTGTGATCAAGACTGATCAGCAAAGTCTTAAATATCTCATGGATCAGAGAGAAGTGGGCACATAATACCAGAAATGGCTTTGCAAAATCATGGGGTATGACTTTGAAATTGTGTACAAACCCGGGAAATCCAACCACGCTGCAGATGCTCTTTCTTGGGAGTACGTCGGTATAATAGAGCTGTGTAGTATGGTCAGCTCATGTGAAGTATGGTGGGGACAGGTGCAGCCAGAGGTTGATAAAGATGCTTTCATTCAAGGGCTTAAACGGGACTTAATGGAGGGAAAACCAGTGGTGAAAGGCTACTCCTTAGAGTATGGAATTCTGCATTACAAAGGAAGGTTAGTCATTCCAAAAAACTCAGCTATTGTCAAACAATTGCTCCACGAATATCATGACAACCCTATGGGTGGTCATTCGGGTGATTACAAAACCTATCAGAGGTTGGCTTGTGAATGGTATTTGCAGGGCATGCGATGGGAGGTGGCTGTACAAGCTTGCTCTGTGTGTCAACAGCAGAAGGCATCCACATTGGCACCAGGGGGGTTATTACAACCACTCCCCATTCCTCAGCAGATATGAGAGGATATATCGATGGATTTTATTGAGAAGTTACCTAAGTCTCTAGGGTTTGATACCATTCTAGTAGTAGTGGATAGACTATCTAATATGGGCATTTCATCCCTCTTAAGCATCCTTTCACCGCCCAATCTGTAGCTAAGGAATTCATCAAGGGGATAGTAAGGTTGCATGGGTTCCCTGTATCTATTGTCTCGGATAGGGATAAGGTCTTCATGAGCTAATTCTGGAAGGAGTTGTTTAAGCTGCAAGGAACGCAACTCAACAGAAGTACAATATACCATCCCCAATCTGATGGTCAGAGTGAGGTAGTGAACAAATGCGTGGAGTCCTATCTTAGGTGTTTTATCGGAGGGAAGCCTAAGATTTGGGCAAATTGGCTAGCATGGGCAGAGTATTGGTACAACACTTCGTTCCATACGTCTACCCTATGCACACCCTTCAAAGTTGTTTATGGTAGGGATCCTCCACACTTGATCAAGTATAAGCAAGGGAGCACTATGGTAAGTTCCTGGAAGACCAGTTGGTGGAAAGAGATGCTATTCTAGATGATTTACGGGCCAACATAATTGTAGCTCAGCAGCGTATGAAGGGGAAGTAGAGTTTTAGGTGTGATTGGGTATATCTAAAGTTGCATCCCTACAGGCAACGTTCTTTGGTTACACGAGTTTCAAAGAAACTATCTGCACGGTTTTATGGTCCGTTTGAGGTGGTCCAACAGGTAGGGAAGGTAGCTTATAGGCTGCAGTTACCACCCACTACCAAAATACATCCGGTCTTTCATGTTTCACAGTTAAAAGCTGTTGTTAGGGATGTACCTGTTTCTCCTTCAATTCCTGACCAAATATCTGCTGAGGTAACCAGAGGCTGTGTTGGATGTGCGAATGAATGGGACAGCAACAGAAGTCCTAATCAAGTGGGTGAGCCTACCTGATTTTGAATCAACCTTGGAAGACTTGCCTGCTATAGTTATGCGTTTTCCTGAGTTCCACCTTGAGGACAAGGTGGCTGTTTGGGAGGGAGGTAATGCAAGGAATCAAATCAAGCCCCGGATCATGCACACTTGGAAGAAGAAGATAAGCAAGGGCAATTCAGACACTCGAAGTGGAAGTTAGTTATTCAAGTTGGTTATTTCGAATAAGTGAGTTGTATCTGTATTTAGGGGGAATGTATGTATTTCCTTGAATGTAGGGAGTTAGTTACGCTGCTAAACAGTATTTATAGGGGAATAATCAAAGAGTAGGGTGGGGATTATTTTGTAGAGAGTAAACTTAAGGAGGGCGGCTCACCTCTCGAAAGTGAGTGCATTGTATTAGACTGTTTCCTAATTTCAGCTAATACAAATATCTGTTACCCCTATTCTGTTTGGCTTTCAATTGAATAAAATACCAAAAACACATAAATTCAGGTTGATTCCTACCACAATACTGACCTTTTTCCGGGACTCCTCCTTAGAGGAAGTGTGCGAGTGTGATGGGGCATTACTTTGCCGCTTCTTGCTTGCATCTGTCCTCTGAGACTGGACTCTAAAACATCTGCATCAACTTGAGATGAAGTAGATTTTGAGGGTTGATCTTCAGTTACATCCATAGGTTGTGGAGTAAGCACTTCAATTAACTTGTCATACAAGGGTTGATCTTCAGTTACATCCTTAGGTTGTGCAGTAAGCACTTCAATCAGCTTGTCATAAACTATCTTATTGAACACATCCCTTTCAGTGTCAGGAATAGACCACACCAACTCGTGCAACTGAGCACCATTGCAGGCCTCTATAGCAGCAAGCAAGGAACACTCACTTAACTCTATGAGGTTAACTTCACTTGTTTCTGCAGCAGGCATGGCACACTCACTTAACTCTATGCGGCTAACTTCACTTGTTTCTACAGCAGACAGGACACTCTCATTTAACTCTATGCGGTTAACTTCACTTGTTTCGTCACCCATGGCCATGGATGTAGCATAATCTTTCCATCCATTAGGAAATCCATATATGAAATCCCTGCAAACCTAATCAGAAGCCAAGTTAGTTGGAAACATCTACACAAGTAGGAAGGCAGCACTGCTATTCAAATTATGATAATGCTTAGCAAGAACCTGTAACTTGGTTAATAAATCTGTTTAAGACTCCACTCCACACCACTCCACTCTGTCCTATATTATCAAGTTGTCTACGTCTCTAGGTAGTCTTAAATTACTTGCATCCTATTACGGAGAATACGAGAGACTATTTTACTTGTGATTTCGGTTGTGTTTAAGAAGAAAACAGCCAAGAACCTTGAGATGCAAGTAATTTAAGACTATTTTACTGCTGACATTTGAGGGACTGGTAATATGCATGACAATGAAAAGGCTAGCTGCCTAACAAGTAACAGTAGGTTGATAAACAGGGACATAAACTGTTAGCTTATGGTATTGACTTCACATAACATCAAGGGCCACCAGGCCAGTAATACAGTCCTTTATTTTATTTTTTTAAACTGGTAATGGGATCACCAGGAAAATTGAAGGTGACATTCCATAATATAGGTTGTTTTGCATGCAAGCATTAGATGAAACAAGGCAACACTACTCAAACCTCCAAGGATAACTAAAGTCCAAAGTGTTCAGATTGATACTATAGATCATATGGATATAAGAATTGGAATGAATATGTCAACCTCTTAGTTTGAGATCATTGATTGCGTTGGTTCTGTAATAGTATGGTTAAATTAAGCACACATGATAACTGAAGTCCAAAATGTAAAACTGCATAAACCAAAAAAACTATCATAATTGAATTTCAAAAGAGGGAGGTCGGAATAGAGGTTAGATTATAAGAGTCATATAGACCATATTATTCGCAGGATATGAGAGGTACAGACAATTAGACTACGGAGTATAAGAATATAGGTTGTTTATAATTGACAGAAAGCATAACCTGTGATGGGAAATATACAAATAAAAATAAAGTAGTAAAAAAAATGCATAGTTGTGAGGGAAGTAATGAGGAGGTTGGGGGGCGATGGTGAAGGAATTAGTAAGGGAAAGTAGAAATGGTTATAAGGATTACAAACATCAAACTGTTAACGAATACAGTAAACCTCAGACAAAAAAAGATTGGACCCTTAGAATTCAATCAACTACATAGATCCCATTGTCTCATTTCTTTTGACGACCATGTTTCACTAAACCTCAGATGGGCAGATCCTAGTCCTATCTGATCACCCCCCCCCCCCTAATTTAATTTCTCGAAACACTGTTTCAATTGCATAACTTTTACGGCCCCTTTGGTAGTCGGCCATAAATGGTGTCAATGGGAATGAATTTGTATGTAAATTTATAAGGAAAATCAATATCCATTCCTATGGTAATGTTAATTCACTCAAAATTATCTCTTTTTCTTTATAAATTTCCATTACCATCCATGACCATTTGGGGAGTGGTACTAGGTGGGAATGCAAATTTATAAAGAAAAACACCAAGTTTGACACAAAATTTCATTACCATGGACACATGATGTTAATTTCTTGCCAAATAACACTAGGATTTATTCCCATTCCTACCCTTTATTACCGGCCACCAAACGGACCGTTAAGGCATGAGTTCAACCTTTTCAGACCTTAACGGCCCGTTTGTTAGCCGGTAATAAACGGTGAGAATGGGAATGAATCCTAGTGTTATTTGGCAAGAAATTAACATCAAGATAACCATGGTAATGAAATTTTGTCTCAAAGTTTGTATTTTTCTTCATAAATTTGCATTCCCACCTAATACCACTCCCCAAATGGTAATGGATGGTAATGGAAATTTATAAAGAAAAAAGAGATAATTTTGAGTGAATTAGCATTACCATGGGAATGAGATTTGATTTTCCTTACAAATTTACATACAAATTCATTCCCATTTACACCATTTATGGCCGGCTACCAAACGGGCCATAAGTGTATGTAATACTTCGTAACACATAATCCATATCGTAAGATTTAAAAATCTTGGTTTAAAATACAATAGTAAGTTGGAATTGGCAGACTAATGTGCACCAGTATTCATAAGTTAGTCTCAACTTTCAAGGAGCCATCAGCGCAGCACATCATAATAGGAAAGCACATTCATGGCCATGAAAGGCCGTACTATGAAGTATGAACTGTGGGGGTAAACTGTAAGATCTTTACTGGATAAGATGGCAATAATTCAGTAAAATCGAATTGTATATTGGTAAAATTGTGAAAAAGGACCTTTTAAAACAAAAAAAATTGTGAGAAAACACCACCTATAAAAAAATTGTGAGACCTTTTAAGTATTAAAAAGGAACCTTTTGCTCGGAATCTGGCCAAAAAGTCAAATATCCGGTGGTTTTTCCCTCCCTTGTGGTAAGTGAAGCACACTCTCTTTCCATTGTATTTTTAACTCTCACTCTCTCCCCCCCCCCCCCCCCCTTGGATCTGTTGTTCCTTGCTTTTGCATCTGATCTTCCTCCTTTCTCTCTCCTAAATTCATCATCTACCCTCTTCACACACCCATCTTCTCGGTATGCCTCCGTAGTTTTCTTAATTTCTTCTTGAAATTAAAGCACGATAATTAGTAAGAAGTAAAATTGTGCATAGGGAGAGGGAGTATTTGATGACTGTGCAACCTAAATTCTCCTGTGGTCTTTTGCCTAGGCACAACTCATACAAGCAAAATGACACCCTTTTGCAGTTGATCGACATTTTCCCACAACATTCCAATAATGACTAATGAGTAAGCAACTTATCTCTTAGATGCTGAATATCTATAATGTCCTCCAAGGTCCTGGGGAAGAGGACAATTACAGAGTATTTGATGACTAGGCATTTAAGAAAAAAATTGGAGGAAGAAAAAGGGAAAGAAAGAGAGGAATGATGAAGAGGGTAGAAGTCCAGAATATGAAGCCAAGCTTAGTTTTAAAAGGCGCGGCTAGCACCAAGGCACAACCTTTCACAGGCAAAAAAAAAAAACCTACTGTAGAAAACCCAACTCAAGATGCAAACATATAGAATATCTAGGCAAAGAAGGCACCACACCAGATAGGTAGATATTTGTTCAAATATAATTTCAAAGAATACAAGTTGATGCATTTCTCCGTCAATAGATCGCTTGACCTCAAGCAGGATTGAAAAAGATGCTATCAATCTCATTAGTATGTAGTGACAATAAAGGCAAGCCTTAAACATAGACAAAAACCAGACATATGAATCAAAGGACAATCTTGAATCCTGAACAACTGAGATACGAAATATAACAAAACACAAAGGACACGTAAGTAAATTGAACATTTTTTGACACAATTTACAGAGAAATTGATCTCATCCTTGAGGAGCACGCAAAACAGAAAAAATTACTAAAGATAAAGAAGAATCCAGCAAATCAGGATAATTCAATGCGGAAATGTTCAAGGATTTATGGTGTTTATTAGCTGCAACCTGTAATGAAAATCGTAGGTGGATCACTGGCACTAGAAAGTCACGATGAGAATGTCCACGAACAGAGATATACACAGAAGTTAAGAAAGTAACAAACTTATTTTCATATGCAACCAGCGCGGGTACTTACCTCAAATGAAAAGGGGTACTTACCTCAAATGAAAAGCCATTTTGTTGTGTGCGAGACCTGTCTATGAAGCCGCTTAGGGAAACAAAAATACCATCAGCAGTTTCAAGTATGGTACAACCATGCTTCTTTACAATTTCTGCAGAGTGAAATTCTCTTGACGCAAATCTCCTTTTAGCGGGAGCAGAGTGAAATTTTTGGTGTGCATCGTTGCATCTACAAGCATCAGATTTGTGGCAATGTTAATAAGTTAGGTATGCTATTACTGCTCCCTCAATCGCACAATGCTATATCTTCCTCCAAACACGGCAATCACTTGCTTATAGTAACGTTAGCATGACTAAGCTAGATGTAAGATGTTAACATATATGGTGCATCCAATACACACGTTACGAACTTACAAAGGTTGTGTTTGCAATTGCAAATTAACATGAAGCTTCCTATGTCAAATAACTGAATACTTCCTCTTTTATTGTTTTATCGCAACAAACCCGTAGAGAAACCAGAGTCTAGACGGGATAGAAGTCAGATTTCTGCCATGTTCGGCTTCTTGAAAAAAGTGCAAACTTTGCAAATGAGATTGCACTAGATCTATTCCTTCATGCTCCTTACTAATCTTAGCAATAAGTACTAGAACACTATTCTATTTCCCCCTAGCTAATGTAAATAGAATCGATGAATATCATATTGGAAATTAAAGCACCAAATGAACTTGATCGGAAACAATTGACCGAAATCCATCATATGATATCCTTCCACCTTAGTATAAGAACATTAGCAGTTGCAGTTTCAAAGGATGCCTAAATTACATGGCTTCTATTGAGAAGATAGCATATACACATTTGTTATATGGTTATACAACTTATAAATTTATACAGTTATACCCCATTAATTTGGTAAATTTCAGCCTATATCATATTGAATTATTGATACTGAAAACAGGAAACTACTCTAGAGAATACCCCCTCCACAAATCGGTTTCCGGATGTCCATTACACACACAGATGTAATTTAACTTTTACTTTTACACCCTCTCATATCCTTCTGCTCACGTGCCCTGTACATAATAACGCCATCCTTTTATGTGAGAGAGTGTAAAACTTACACGGTTACACCCGAATACAAGGGAAACTACGAGCAGCTCTGTGATCAACAAAGTGAAAACTAAAAAGTGATATGATGAAATTAAATACAACTACTTACTTCCTCTCCTCCGTGGGACGACCGCTTACAGCTAAACCCTTACAACCTTCAGGTTTTGAAAGCCACCATTCCTCAAGACAAATCTGCAAAATCCAACAATAAACCCACCAACATTAATCATTAGGGAAATCAAATTTCAAATACTCTAGGTAATAAAAGGAAAAAATTCCCTGAAAATAAAGGCATACCCAATTTACACCCCTGAAAACCCTAAAAATACCCAGAAAAGAAAAACATCAAAACTTCAAAATTAAAGCTCACATTTTGGGGAATTGCTAAAGGAGTTACGAACCTCTGTGGGACGAGAGAAGCTTCGCCTTCGCGTAGGTGTAGCGGCTACTTCTCCAGCAATCTTCTGAATTAATGGACTAAGCTCAAAGGGTGAATCCATTTGAGCACATAACGAAGCTTGTGCAACAAAATTTGATTCAAGTACTTTCCACTGAGCAAGACTGCCTAAAAATTAGCAAAAACTTTAAAAATAAAAACTGTGAATTGTGAATTGTGAATTGATTTCTCTATGCTTCAAAAAAAACAGTTGCAAATCCTGTACTCCGTGTTACCAGGAAGTATATTGGCATAACGGTTATGGGTTACTAAACGTGTATTCGGACTAGAGCTGTCAAAATTTGACCCGGCCTGAAAAACAGACCTGAATCGACCTGTATTTTTAAGGACCCGAACCTGACTTGAGACCCAAAAGTTTGTTAAAATTGGGAATCCGTAACCCGACCGTATCCAACCCGTTAAAACCGACGACCGATTTCGACCCGCTAATGCATGACCCGGACCTGAACTTGACACCCGACCGAAATATAACCGATAAAAAAACTACTATGTTTAAAAAAACATGACTAATACTCCCTCTGTCCCAGAATACTCGCACCGGTTCGAGTCGACACGCTTGCCAATGCACAACTTTGACCACCAATATCTTTAACTACATATTATAAAAACTTATGAAATATTTATATTTTAAAAATATATGTTAAGATGAAGCCAACAATATATTATATGCTAACTTTTGTTTTCATATACAACAAATAAAGTAGGGTCAAAGTGAATTATGTAAATAGTGTAAAACCGATGCGTGTATTCCGAGACGGAGGAAGTATTTAAGAACGGAGGGAGTAGTACTTTCTCTCTCTACAGTCGCAACATTCTCTCTCTACCTTTTTCTCAATCTCTCTCTACTTTTTTCTCCTTCTCTCTCTTCTTTTTCTATTTCGAATGTTGTTTTTGTCCTTTTTTTTTTTTTTTTTTTTGGCAAGCAAGTAATAATTTTATTGATCAACCAACTCAACCATTACAAACAGTCCCCTGAATGGTCCCAACAGACCAAACAGGCAACAGGACAACAAAAGGCTAGGAACACCAAGCCAAACAAGACCCTAGCTCCTCAAAGGCTAAAAAACCAACCCTTATCTCTATTACAAGTTTTCTGACTAAGCAAGTTTGTCACTCTACTCTTAACTTCAGTTTGGATGATTTTGACAGTGCTCTTGATCACTGGTATTTGAGCTCTCCAAACAGCTGAGTTCCTAGCTTTCCAGATGTGATAAACTAGGCCAGCTACAGTTGTTTTTGTCCTTTAATTCTTGCCTTTTTCATCTTGCCCTTTCTCTATTTTGTCCTTTAGTTATTGTCCTTTATTTTGTCATCTTGCATAAGGTTATATTTTTCACAAACGTAACCTTCTGCTGCCTCGCCGAGCTCCCATATTACATTATATTCAAACAATAAATACTTTTTTCAATAGCACTGCAAATAAAAATCAATAATCTCTTTGACCTAGTGGTTAAAACAGTGTAAGTGTATGATACTATATCTCATGTACAAATTCTCACACCTAGAGTTGTCAATCAACCCCAAAATATTGGGTATGGAACAAGATTTTATGTAACGCCCCTACCTCTAATTCACTTATTAAAGCATACTTAGCAGCGGAATTTACCTAATTCGGTCGGGACATTACTGCCGTAACTCCCTCTTGGGAATTACAAAGCAACCATCAATCATAAGCTATTAAACTCCAAAAATTTTCATAGTCCTATTTTGATCAAGTGTTTGCCTGAGGAGAAGGGTGGGGGAAGACCTTTCAAATTTTTCAATCACCTGGTGAACCATGAGGAATTCATGCCAGTAGTTGAAGACAGTTGGAAGCAAGTAGGTAGAGGAAATATTATGTATACAGTTTGGGAGAGACTCAAAGTCATTAAGACCAAACTTAAACAGCTTCATCATAGAGAGTTTAAGGGGATTTGTGAGAAGATAGAACATGCTAGACAGGATCTGGAAGATGTTCAATTGCAATTACAAGCTGATGTTTCCAACCCTGTGTTGTTAGGGCAGGAACATTTGTGTTCAGTTAATCTCAGGAAGTGGCTAAAAATTGAAGAATCAGCCATGAAGCAGAAGGCCAGGTTATAGTGGCTAAAACATGGAGATGAGAACAACAAGTTCTTCTTTGCAGCTGTTAAAGAGAGACACATAATTAATAGAATCTCCACCTTGGTGGATGATAACAATAGGAAGCTTGAGAAACCAGAGGATATTCAGGAAGAGATCACCCAGTTTTACAAGAAATTGTTGGGTTCTGCTGCTACTCACCTCCCTATGATTGATACTCCAACAATGAGGGAAGGGCCTACACTCACATATGAGCAAAGAATTCAGTTATGTCTCCCTGTGACTGATTCAGAAATTGATATGGCTTTACAAAGCATTGATGATTCCAAGGCACCAGGGATTGATGGGCTCAATTCTGTTTTTTTTCAAGAAAGTGTGGCCAGTGGTAAAGGGTGATATGTACAAGGCAATTAAGGAGTTTTTTGAGAAGAAGAACTTGCTGAGGCAAGTGAACTGCACAGCTGTCACTTTGGTGCCTAAAGTTCCTAATCCTACAAAAATTAAGGACTTTAGACCAATAGCATGCTGCACTGTAATGTATAAAATCGTCTCAAAGATCCTAACTGCTAGACTTCAGAAGGTGGTGGGAAGTGTTGTGAGTGAATGTCAAGCTGGATTCATTCCTGGTAGGCATATTTCTGACAATATTTTATTAGCTACAGAGCTTATCAAGGGGTATAATAGGAAGCACCTTTCCCTAAGATGTATGCTTAAAGTAGACTTGAAAAAGCCTATGACTCAGTGGAGTGGAGCTTCTTGAGACAAGTGATGATAGAGCTTGGCTTCCCTTGTCAGTTTCCGGATTGGATTTTTGCTTGTGTTGATTATGTTTCCTACAGCATACTCATCAATGGTAAACCTTGTGTCCCATTTAGAGCACAGAAGGGTCTAAGGCAAGGTGATCCATTATCACCTTACTTGTTTGCTATGGGGATGGAGTATCTCTCTAGAAATATGCAGCAACTGAAAGATGACTCTAGTTTCAAATTTCATCCAAGATGTAAGAGGCTTAACATCACTCACATGATGTTTGCTGATGACTTATTGATGTTTTGTAGAGGTGATCTCCCTTCTGCCTCTCTGCTGTTTCAAAAGTTTCAGTTATTTTCTCAAGCTTCAGGTTTGGAAGCAAATTTGGACAAAACTGATATTTATTCTGGTGGAGTGTCTCCACTGATTCAAGACCAGATTGTTACTTGCCTCAAGATCTCTAGGGGAGAGTTTCCTTTCAGGTATCTGGGGGTGCCACTTTCAACTAAGAAGCTCTCTTATGTGCAATGTAAGCCTTTGGTGGATAAGGTTCTTGCAAGAACAAAGTGCTGGACTGTTAGATATATCTCCTATACAGGAAGACTCCAACTGGTGAAAACTGTTTTACTTAGTCTACAATCTTACTGGTGTCAGATCTTTCTTCTTCCCAAGAAGATAATTAGGGAGATTCAGAGTTATTGTAGGTTTGTGGACTGGGAACACAGCAGCTTCAAAAAAAGCTTTGGTGTCTTGGAGTAGTATGTGTTTACCTAGATGTGCTGGAGGGTGGAACATTAAAGACATGGAAATCTGGAACAAAGCTGCTGTGTGCAAATTGCTTTGGGCTGTCACTCACAAGAAAGACACTCTTTGGGTCAGGTGGATCAACAGTTACTATATGAAAAACAAACCCCTAACTGAGTTTAAATGCCCTGGCAACATGTCATGGGCTCTTAAGAAGATCTTTGGAAGTTTTCAACTGGTGGAGGATGTTGGAGGATGGTCTGTAGTTGAGAAGAAGGGTTGTTACTCTATCAAATGTATGTACCAATTTCTGAGAGGCATACAGACTAAGGTTCCTTGGAGGAGAGTTTTCTGTAAAAATAGTGCTACTCCTAAAAGCAAGTTCATTCTTTGGCTGGCATTATGGAATAGATTGCCTACTCTTGATAGGCTAATTCAGTGGAAGGTTGTGGACAATGATAGGTGTTTGTTTTGTAATTCAGGCACTGATTCTGTTAAGCATCTGTTTTTTGAGTGCCCTTTTTCTCAACAAGTATGGCAGAAAAGTCTGAAGCTGCTCAAATTCTACAGAGCTCCTGGTGGGTTTCCAACTGAGCTGCAATGGATGATAAACAGTAGCAGAAGAGGTGGTGACAGGCACAAGCTATTACTGATTTTCTTTGCAGAATGCATTTAATCTATATGGCTTAATAGGAATGATAAAGTTTATAATCAGCATTGTAAATCTCCTGCTTAACTGTATAAAGAGGTTCAATGTAACACCCTAATAATTCCTTGCTTTTATAAAACCATTTTCCAACTTAAAATAAAGGAATTACTAAAGTATTACCACCACCGTGATAACGGTTAAGGCTATTACCAGAATTACGCAGCGGAATTAAATGTCAACTAACTTTTAAAAAACCATAATTAATAAAATATCGAGGCCTCCTACAATTTGGAACCATAATAGCCCAAAACCCAAAACATAAATAATCCAAACATTTCAAACATAATTAACATATTAAAGAAATAGTTTCAAAAGGCGAAAACATGCAACTCTCTCAATCATCCCAAGCCACATGATTTCGATCGTACTTGATCTACCAACCTGCTATATTATTCTACTCCCCAACAATGCAAGTGCAAATGATGGATCATCATAGGGTCATTAAGGCAAAGGCCATGACCAGAAACACACAAAGCACGTAGTCAGCAAAAGCTGAGTACTTACAAGCATAGAGTAATGAAACTAAAACATGCATCACTCACTAAGTACTAATCAACATGCAAAAGCCATATAATAATTAACAAACAATCATGAGATACAAGACTCAACTCTTGACTCACAATTTAATTAGAATAAGCTTCGAACGGGCCAAAAGAATAATCCACAAAGGGAAAACAGGTGATGGGAGCCAACCAAACACCAAATATAATAATAATAAAATCGGGCCATACCGACGGAATTCCTGCGCATAATATAAATGAAACAACGTCTTGTATCATTAGTAGGAGTACGAGCTTTCCGGCAAGACTCCCCCCATTGTTCATACTCAAGGTATATACGTTCCAAGAGTTTTGAAGCTTGTTCCGGTTGCACTTTACGTTTATTAATATTTTAATAAAGGAGAACTCAAGACTCGACAACATGCACACATACAATTAATAAACGACAACCAAAACAATCTTATTTTAATGCCTTAGGACTTGTGATCAATTAAGCAAGACACTTGTGATATTACTACCATGTTCCTCCTCACCAAAGTGAGACTCCACATCATGCATATTAACATGAGGGTTGTGCCCTTGCACGACAAATCCTAATTCATTTCATACATAATATTCCCAACTGAACCCTACATGTGCGGTGGCTTACATGAGCTAACCCTTCACATGTGGTAAAATAAATAGTACAACGAGGTACGAATAAATGGCTCAAAGTATGCTAGACATCCCGTACAATAGCATACAAATAATTAATCCATCCCTTGCATGTGAATTGAACCATACATGCATAAATATTGAACAGCATGATTGACAATGAAATCCATACTCATAATAATTCCAACATGCTTATTCAACAATTAATTCAATAAATCCAACATCACACAACACATGCTCGTTCACCAAAATAAACATGATTTCACATAATGTAATTCACATCATCAACAATCATGTAATGTCATTGACAAAAGGTGTGGTCGCCCTAGACTTGTACGTGCCTTGAATACCTAAGCGTAGGGGCCACTTTGCAATAACGAGCACTCAACTAGAAATCACCTCCTATCATCAAAATAATGAAACTTAAATTATTTCCATGTTCATTAAATTTCCAGCAACTTTATAAAATTTAAAACTTCCTTTAGACTTTAGAATTCAATCGTTTTTCATTAATAAAGTCGTCTCACTTTGCAAAATCAATCCCTAGTACAAAAACATACTTTTTCCGCCTTTAAAATCAATAAAAATCAACACTTTAAACCTTTATTCAAATCTGAAAATATAATTGATTATCATAATTAAAATCATCACCTAATTATGCTAATCAATTCACTCATTAGGTCTAGGTTAAAACCCTAACTTGAAAATCCCAATAACACTAGTTTAATGTCATAAAAATCCATGCTTTATTAAATAAACAAATCTGAAAATTTATTCTTTAATAATTAAAACAAACCTAATGAATCACAACACACAAATCCTCAAACCACGGTATTCATAACCGGTTCCCAGCATTTTAATTACTCAAAACAATATTAATATAATAATTTAAAATACGGAATTTAAATAGAATAAGTAAGGAAGAAGAGAATTATACCAATCCGGCCTATAGCACGGAACAATCACGAATTAGGGTGATTGGGCGAAAAGAGATTGGAAAACGAACACGAACAACGACACACACACGCACAATCGACGTGCGTGCGCGCGGGCGAGGGGCAGGCTCAGCAGCGCGCTGGGGCGCGCGGGACGGATGGGCGAGGACGCGAGCGCTGGGCGCTGTGCGCGAGAGGGAGAGAGAGAGCAGGGGTGTGCGGTGCACACGAGCAACAACAACACAGCAGCACAGCACCAGCAGCTATGCGTGCTGGCTGGGCGGGCTGCGAGAGAAAGAGCGAGAGACAAGGGGTGTGGGCGCTGGGCGCGCGCGAAGCGGGAGCGAGGGCGAGAGCGAGTGCTGGGGCGTGAGGCCGAGCAGCACGAGGCACAGCCGCACGAGCACGGGCTGCGTGCGTGCGGGCGTGCGGACGAGAGGAAAAGAGAGGGAGTTGGAGTGATGGGCAAGCAAGCAACAATAGGGTTTATGAATTTTAGGGGGCTCATTTAATGATGAGGAGTCCTATTTATAGGCTCCTTAGTATTAATGGGCTAGGCTTAGGAAATCAGAATTGGGCTTAGGGGATTAAATGATTGGGCTAACTTAGGACTTGAATTAAATTCTTTTGATTGGGCTCGTTTAATAAAACGAATTGGACTTTTCATTTAAAAACCCGAAGCCTTAAAAATCATTTGCAACTCATTTAATTTCCCGACTCAATAATTAAATTCGTTTCGTAATTAATTAAAACAATAAATATTCTAATTAATTAAAATATATTAAATAAAATACATTTAAATATTATATAAATGCTAATAAATCGTAAAATTCTTTATAAATATAATAACATATATTTATAAATATTATAAAAATACGAGGTATTACAGTCTACCCTCCTTAAAAGAAGTTTTGTCCCGAAACTTGGGTTCGGAAATCCAAAATTCAACTCAACTTGAGACTTTCTGAGACTTTTCAATACGTTCCTTTACAAAAGTTTTAAGTTGATGTACTCTTTACATGATTAAACAGGACAATAATAAGTGCGAATTCAATAGAAAGCACTAAATTAAGCATAAAATAGGGGAAAACAAGGTAAAAAGCGTGAAATTCTACCGCACTCTACCCCCCTTAAAAGACACGAGTTACGACCCCGTAACTCAACTAACCTCGGGAAAAAGCTCGGGATATTTCTTTCTCATTTCGTCCTCCGCTTCCCAAGTGGCTTCCTCAGATTTTGATTAGACCACAACACTTTGACAATTTTCACATCTTTAGTACGCGTACTACGCACTTTGCTATCAAGGATTTTAACAGGTCTTTCCTCAAAGGTTAGACTTTGGTCTAATTCTATGGTCTCCGGTTGCAACACATGCGATTTATCCGGGATATATTTCCTTAATTGAGATATGTGGAACACATTATGCACTCTATGCAAGTCCATAGGCAAGGCTAGTCTATAAGCTACCTTTCCGATTCTTTCTAAGATCTCATATGGGCCTATGTACTTAGGGCTTAACTTCCCTTTCTTCCCAAATCTCATGACACCTTTCATTGGTGACACTTTGAGCAACACTTTATCACCTATGTTGAACTCTTCATCCCTACGTTTCAAGTCTGCATAACTCTTTTAGCGATCCTGCGCCGCTTGAATCTTTGATTGGATGGTTCGGATTTGGTTCATGGTGTCCTCTATCATTTGAGGTCCCAATACTACGGTTTCACTAATATCGTTCCAACAAAGTGGACTTCTACACTTTCGTCCATACAAAGCCTCAAATGGTGCCATTCCAATGCTAGCATGATAGCTATTGTTATAGGAAAACTCAATCAAATCTAGGCTATCTTCCCAACTTCCTTGGAAATCAATAACGCATGCTCGAAGCATGTCCTCCAGGGTTTGGATAGTCCTTTCAGTTTGGCCATCCGTGGCTGGGTGGAAGGCTGTACTCATTTTCAATGTCGTACCAAAGCTCTTCTGCACACTTTTCCAGAAATTCGGAAGAAACCTTGAATCTCTATCTGATACGATATCCTTAGGAACTCCATGTAACCTCACAACATTCTTAATGTAGGCTTTAGCAAGTTGTTCCATTTTCCAGGTTTCCTTCATTGGTATAAAAACTGCTGACTTGGTCAACCTATCTACCACAACCCAAATTGTATCATTCCCAGTCTTTGACTTAGGTTAACAAGTGACAATGTCCATAGAAATACAGTCCCATTTCCAGCTTGGAATCTCTAAAGGTTGGACCTTCCCTTGAGGTCTCCTATGCTCAATTTTAACCTTCTGACAAGTCAAACATCTAGCCACAAATTCTGCCACTTCGTTCTTCATCCTTGGCCACCAATAGACCTTTTTCAAGTCCTTATACAACTTGTCACCCCCTGGGTGCACAGAATATGGCGTATTATGCCCTTCTTTCATCAATCTCTCTTTCAGTTCTCCACACTTTTGAGGCACGCACCACCTGCCTTTGTACCTCAAACTTCCATCATCATGGATTCTGAATTCTAACTCCTTACCTTGCGAAATCTTTTCCTTGATTCGCTCCAACTTCACATCACCAACTTGGTTCTCTCTAATCTCATCAAATATTGACGGCTGGATGGTTAAGGCATTCATTATTCCCACAAGGCTTTCACCACCTACTATTTCGAGGTTCAAACGCTGCATGTCCTTACACAGCTCGTTAGCAACTACTAACGCATTGACACTATGACTTGATTTCCTACTCAAGGCATCCGCGACTACATTGGATTTTCCCTCATGGTACTGGATATCCAAATCATAGTCCTTAATTAACTCCAACCACCTTCGTTGGCGCATATTCAAATCCTTCTGTGTGAAGATGTACTTCAAACTCTTGTGGTCTGTAAATATCCTACACTTCACACCATACAGATAGTGTCTCCATATCTTCAATGCAAACACTATAGCCGCTAGCTCTAAATCATGGGTAGGGTAATTGGATTCATATGGCTTTAATTGCCTTGACGCATACGCAATAACTTTCCCGTTTTGCATCAATACACACCCCAAACCATTCTTAGAGGCATCACTATACACATCGTATGCACCACTCTCATCTGGTAAGGTTAACACTGGCGCGGTTGTCAATCGCGTCTTTAAGGCTTGGAATGCTTCTTCACACTGGTCACTCCATTCAAACTTGGTTTCCTTCTTCATCAAGGTAGTCATGGGCTTGGCTATCCTAGAGAAGTCTTGCACAAATCGTCTATAGTAGCCAGCTAATCCCAGAAAACTACGAATGTCAGTCACACTCTTGGGTGTAGGCCATTCACTAACAGCTTTGATCTTAGCAGGGTCAACTGCCACTCCTTCTTTTGACACAAAATGTCCCAAAAATGCAACTCTTTCTAACCAAAACTCACACTTTGAGAATTTGGCATATAACTGGTTATCTCTCAAGGTACTCAACACCGATCTCAAGTGTTCCGCGTGATCTTCTTCACTCTTCGAATACACTAGGATGTCATCTATGAAAACCACTACGAACTTGTCCAAATAGGCATGGAATACACGGTTCATTAAGTCCATAAATATTGCAGGGGCTCCTTTTAACCCAAAAGGCATAACAGTGAACTCATAATGTCCGTATCTAGTTCTGAATGCGGTCTTTGGTATGTCGTGGTCAGTGATTCTCAATTGATGATAACCCGAACGCAAATCGATCTTTGAAAAGATTCATGCTCCTTTTAGTTGGTCAAATAGGTCTTCTATCTTAGGTAATGGATATTTGTTCTTGATTGTGACCTTATTGAGCTCCCTGTAGTCTATACAGAGCCTCATACTTCCATCCTTATTCTTCACAAACAACACTGGTGCTCCCCAAGGCGATGCACTTGGCCTAATATAACCTTTCTCCAATAGATCCTCTAGTTGGCCTTTTAACTCATTCATTTCTGCTGGAGCCATTCTATAAGGTGCTTTTGAAATAGGGGCGGTTCCAGGCACTAAATCTATGGTAAAGTCAATAGGTCGATTGGGAGGCATCCCCGGGATCTCTTCTGGAAATACATCAAGGAATTCATTGCCTACTGCAATATCCTCAGGCTGATCCTTCGTCACATGCTCTAGGTTCCTCACATTACATAAGAAGGCTGGGTTCCCTTTACTGACTAGCTTCACGAGTTCCATTGCCGTGATGATTCCTATGTTCTTAGGCTTACCAAAACGACGATATGACACTACTTTGCCTAGGCTAGACCTCAAGTGAACCTTTTGCTTCTCACAATCTATTTTGGCTTTGAACTTGGCCAACCAATCCATTCCTAGAATTACATCTAGCTCTCCTAACTCGAATTCGATTAGGTTAGATAAGAATACGGTCTTGGCTATGGTCATAGGCACATCTCTATGGATTTTGGTACACTTCACTATACTACCAGTAGGTATGACTATAGGTACTTCAATCGATTCAGGCTCTTTCAACCCTAATTTCCCCAAAGCATCTACTGATATAAAAGAATAAGTCGCACCAGAATCAAATAGAACTTTAACTGAAACGGAATTAATAGAAAAAGTACCCGCTATGACGTCAGAGGAAGTCTCCGCTTCTTGCCTAGATATCACATTCAACTTTCCTTGGGCAACTCCTTTGTTATAGCCACCTCCATTGGTGTTCCCATTGTTGTTTCGGTTCCCATTCTGCTGTTGGTTCCCTCCAGGCTTTCCATGGTTCTGGTGATTGCCATTGCTATTGCCATTGTTACCACTTTGGTAGTTTCTTTGATTTCCACCTCCATTTCCCCCATTCCGGTTCTGATTATTTCGGTTATTGCCTTGGTGGTTACCTTGGTTAGGCTTTCCATTCTTTGAATAGCATTCATACTCCCTATGGCCTAACTTCTGACAGAATCTACAAGTCACCAAGTTCCCATCACAATCCTTTCCAGGGTGATTCATGTTACAGCGCCTACATTCGTAGGTCCGTACTGCATTCCTTCCAAACTGATTTCCACCACCTTGGTTGTTGCGATTACCACCATTGTTAGCCCTAAACTGGAAATTCCCATTTCCTTTGTGCTTCTTAAAATTCCCCTGATTCTGATGGTTATTTCCTTGATTTGAGTTTCCACCATCCTTTCTCTTTTCAGCACTACCATTCTTCCTTTGCTGTAACCCATATAGGTGAGCAGCTTTTCCGTACAGGGTGTCTAATGAGGTAAAGGTCTCTCCAGACAACAACAACAACTATAAGTCCATGATCAAACCATTCTCAAATCTTTGAGCCCTGAGCTCTTCCGTTGCCACCACTTCAGGTGCAAACTTAGACAGCTCTATAAACTTAGAATAGTATTCCGTCACAGACAGACCTCCCATTTTGAGTTCAATGAACTCTGGCGCCTTTTGCTTCTTCAGGTAGGGTGGGTAAAACTTGTTCCTTAGTGCAGTTTTGAATGCTTCCCATCCAAAGTTAGGTGTGGCTCTAAGGGTATTTTCACATCGTTGCCACCACAGATCAGCTTCACCTCTCAGGTAGTACACAACACTATTCACCCTAAGGTTTTCGGGGCAATTCACAGCTACAATGAGTTTATCAAACTCTCTCAACCAGTTCTCCAACACACTTGGTTCAATCTCTCCGCCATAGAGTGGAGGCTTGCTTTGAGCTATTTTCTTAAACATTTCCCCAGCCGGGTCATGCATTGGGTTTGCTCTGGTTTAAGCTAGGTCACGAACTACCTCAGCTAGTTGTCTAACCACTTCAGAAATCTCTTGGTTAGCCATATCCCTTCTCCTGAATAAATAAAAAGGCTAGCTTTAATATTGGTTGGACACGACATTACTAAGGTACTGGTTCTACAACGAACCTACTCACAACAAGAACACATACTTAGGCGCCACCTAGGGGAAGAGTTGGCGCCACTTTCGGGCCTTCTCACCCCACTATTCGATGCAAGTAAATTTAGATGGTTGCTACTAAACCACCTTGCACATAAAATTTCATTGAAGAAATAACAAATAATCCCTTTGCGATACCCACACGACTTAGAATTGAGAATTAAACTTAAAGGATAACGAAAAGGAAATTCTATTCTTTTATTAAAACTCCAATGAATAAGTCTTACATCCACTAATGCCATAACATTTAGTCTCCAACTATAATAGACTAAAACCATAAATAGTAGCTTTGCCACTTTATTACTTCAACGAAAGAAAAGAAACAAAAGAAATAAAACTAAGGATTACATTTCTCTAGAGACTAACTTCATCACGACGATCATTTCTTTCCTTGTATTGCTCTGGAGTAAAGTCTTGATCATTAGGATCATCCAAGTCTTCTTCCGGATCTGAGTCTTCATCCATAGCCTCATTATTTTGTTGTGGCTCACTATCAACCACATTATTCTCTTCAAGCTCATCTTCAGATCCACTGGATATCTCAATGGTTGGTTCAGGAACTATAGGGTTAGGGTTCTCAATCTCTACCACATCATCATCACTATCCTCCTCAACAT
Organism: Spinacia oleracea; assembly: GCF_020520425.1. Lineage (NCBI taxonomy): Eukaryota > Viridiplantae > Streptophyta > Magnoliopsida > Caryophyllales > Amaranthaceae > Spinacia > Spinacia oleracea. Next base: position 110,732,668 of record NC_079490.1, read on the forward strand.
CACTAGCTTGCTCATCATGGATCATATCATCCTCACCATCACTTTCTATTCCTCCATAGCCCATACCTAGACCCGCAGAATACTTACCATCCTCATAACTAATTTCTGCAATCTCTAGTATAGTAGCAAGAACCTCAGAATCATACTTCCACCTAGCATCACTAGTCCCATATTTGTACCAATTAGGGGTACCATCACTATAATGCATGTCACTGAACCTATTCTTGAGGTCTATGTAAGGGTTCTTATGGGGTAAACAATGTATAATCATACTAGCCATCATATCTTTGTGCCTAAGGTGGGGCATATTCTTGGTCGAAGCCAAATAGTCACAAGCAAACACGATCTTCTGAACATACGTGCGAGGAGTCTCATTATCCATCTTCTCTAAGTATCCTAGACTGGTGAACTTAGAAGGTAGCATCCTTAATTCCTGAAAATTCACAACTCAAAAGTCTTACTAACGCGTTTCCATAGAAATTCCAACCCCAAAATGATACAATAAATAGTTCGTGGAGCCATACAATTTCAATGCACAAATATATGCTCAACATGAAATATGATGCAATTAATCACATAAAGCAAGATGAAACATGGTTAAAACATATACATGGCACTTAATAATTACATTGTCACATAATATGCATTCTTAGACTAATATGCCCTTCTTAGTCTACCCATTTCTCACTTGAAAATAATATTAATTTTCGAAATTAATTAAGAAATAACTCTTAACTTTGTTGAAATTATTTAAATTAAAATCGAAAATTAATAAAAATTATCGATTAATTAAATAAATAAATTTCGGATAAATAATTAAAAGAAAAATTCCGAAAATTTTAAACATAAATTCGAAATAATATTCGAATAAAATAAATAAATAAATAAATGATTAAAATAATTCGGATAATTAAATAAATTAATTTCCGAAATTAAGAAATAAATTCGAATTTAATTCGAAATTTTCGAATAAATAAAAAAAATTCGGAAAGATTAATTAAGTTAAATAATTCAAACTTTTCAACTTATTTCAAATGACCCAAAATAATTGGTATTTGACTTTAAAATATTGAGTACTCAAAATAATACGTTTTGACTTTAGGAAAATAATTTTCGAAAATCCTAAAGTTCCGCAATCGTAGTTTAAGGATTTACCACTTTGCACTATTAATTAATGCAAAGCAGCTCTCAAACTAGAGCTCTGCAAATACCACTTTGTAACACCCTAATAATTCCTTGCTTTTATAAAACCATTTTCCAACTTAAAATAAAGGAATTACTAAAGTATTACCGCCACCGTGATAACGGTTAAGGCTATTACCAGAATCACGCAGCGGAATTAAATGTCAACTAACTTTTAAAAAACCATAATTAATAAAATATCGAGGCCTCCTACAATTTGGAACCATAATGGCCCAAAACCCAAAACATAAATAATCCAAACATTTCAAACATAATTAACATATTAAAGAAATAGTTTCAAAAGGCGAAAACATGCAACTCTCTCAATCATCCCAAGCCACATGATTTCGATCGTACTTGATCTACCAACCTGCTATATTATTCTAGTCCCCAACAATGCAAGTGCAAATGATTGATCATCATAGGGTCATTAAGGCAAAGGCCATGACCGGAAACACACAAAGCACGTAGTCAGCAAAAGCTGAGTACTTACAAGCATAGAGTAATGAAAATAAAACATGCATCACTCACTCAGTACTAATCAACATGCAAAAGCCATATAATAATTAACAAACAATCATGAGATACAAGACTCGACTCTTGACTCGACTCTTGACTCGACTCTTGACTCGACTCTTGACTCACAATTTAATTAGAATAAGCTTCGAACGGGCCAAAAGAATAATCCACAAAAGGAAAACAGGTGATGGGAGCCAACCAAACACCAAATATAATAATAATAATAAAATCGGGCCATACCGAGTGTCGGGCCATACCGACGGAATTCCTGCGCATAATATAAATGAAACAACGTCTTGTATCATTAGTAGGAGTATGAGCTTTCCGGCAAGACTCCCCCCATTGTTCATACTCAAGGTATATACGTTCCAAGAGTTTTGAAGCTTGTTCCGGTTGCACTTTACGTTTATTAATATTTTAATAAAGGAGAACTCAAGACTCGACAACATGCACACATACAATTAATAAACGACAACCAAAAAAATCTTATTTTAATGCCTTAGGACTTGTGATCAATCAAGCAAGACACTTGTGATATTACTACCATGTTCCTCCTCACCAAAGTGAGACTCCACATCATGCATATTAACATGAGGGTTGTGCCCTTGCACGACAAATCCTAATTCATTTCATACATAATATTCCCAACTGAACCCTACATGTGCGGTGGCTTACATGAGCTAACCCTTCACATGTGGTAAAATCGATAGTACAACGAGGTACGAATAAATGGCTCAAAGTATGCTAGACATCCCGTACAATAGCATACAAATAATTAATCCATCCCTTGCATGTGAATTGAACCATACATGCATAAATATTGAACAACATGATTGACAATGAAATCCATACTCATAATAATTTCAACATGCTTGTTCAACAATTAATTCAATAAATCCAACATCACACAACACATGCTCGTTCACCAAAATAAACATGATTTCACATAATGTAATTCACATCATCAAAAATCATGTAATGTCATTGACAAAAGGTGTGGTCGCCCTAGACTTGTACGTACCTTGAATACCTAAGCGTAGGGGCCACTTTGCAATAACGAGCACTCAACTAGAAATCACCTCCTATCATCAAAATAATGAAAATTAAATTATTTCCATGTTCATTAAATTTCCAGCAACTTTATAAAATTTAAAACTTCCTTTAGACTTTAGAATTCAATCGTTTTTCATTAATAAAGTCGTCTCACTTTGCAAAATCAATCCCTAGTACAAAAACATACTTTTTCCGCCTTTAAAATCAATAAAAATCAACACTTTAAACCTTTATTCAAATCTGAAAATATAATTGATTATCATAATTAAAATCATCACCTAATTATGCTAATCAATTGACTCATTAGGTCAAGGTTAAAACCCTAACTTGAAAATCCCAATAACACTAGTTTAATGTCATAAAAATCCACGCTTTATTAAATAAACAAATCTGAAAATTCATTCTTTAATAATTAAAACAAACCTAATGAATCACAACACACAAATCCTCAAACCACGGTATTCATAACCGGTTCCCAGCATTTTAATTACTCAAAACAATATTAATATAATAATTTAAAATACGGAATTTAAATAGAATAAGTAAGGAAGAAGAGAATTATACCAATCCGGCCTATAGCACGGAACAATCACGAATTAGGGTGATTGGGCGAAAAGAGATTGGAAAACGAACACGAACAACGACACACACACGCACAATCGACGTGCGTGCGCGCGGGCGAGGGGCAGGCTCAGCAGCTCGCTGGGGCGCGCGGGACGGATGGGCGAGGGCGCGAGCGCTGGGCGCTGTGCGCGAGAGGGAGAGAGAGCAGGGGTGTGCGGTGCACACGAGCAACAACAACACAGCAGCACATCACCAGCAGCTATGCGTGCTGGCTGGGCGGGCTGCGAGAGAAAGAGCGAGAGACAAGGGGTGTGGGCGCTGGGCGCGCGCGAAGCGGGAGCGAGGGCGAGAGCGAGTGCTGGGGCGTGAGGCCGAGCAGCACCAGGCACAGCCGCACGAGCACGGGCTGCGTGCGTGCGGGCGTGCGGACGAGAGGAAAAGAGAGGGAGTTGGAGTGATGGGCAAGCAAGCAACAATAGGGTTTATGAATTTTAGGGGGCTCATTTAATGATGAGGAGTCCTATTTATAGGGTCCTTAGTATTAATGGGCTAGGCTTAGGAAATCAGAATTGGGCTTAGGGGATTAAATGATTGGGCTAACTTAGGACTTGAATTAAATTCTTTTGATTGGGCTCGTTTAATAAAACGAATTGGACTTTTCATTTAAAAACCCGAAGCCTTAAAAATCATTTGCAACTTATTTAATTTCCCGACTCAAGAATTAAATTCGTTTCGTAATTAATTAAAATAATAAATATTCTAATTAATTAAAATATATTAAATAAAATACATTTAAATATTATTTAAATGCTAATAAATCGTAAAATGCTTTATAAATATAATAAAATATATTTATAAATATTATAAAAATACGAGGTATTACATTCAATTTAGAGTAGCAGCTAGAGCTAGTGATAAACTGTCTGATATGCTTCTTCAGTTAAGCATCTAGGCAGTATTGTTTTGGTGTGTTTGGTGTTCTGTAGGCTTTGAGGCTTGCTCTTTCTTGTAAAAGGCTGTTGGGCCTTCCTGCTTTTGGTAATAAATTTTTTAATTGCCCAAAAAAAAAACTCCAAAATTAACATAATAATCCTTTTTAATACCTGAATAAAAGTATGTGACTTAATCAAGAATCTTTACTTAAACTTGTTACAACTTAACATTAAGTTAGGTGAACATTGTAATAGTGAAATCCTCGCCACTACTCGTTTCCGTGGTCCCCAGCAGTACCTAAAACAGAAAACAAAACGGTGAGCCGAAGACTCAGTAACGAGTTACCCTAGCATCGTAACATCATTTCAATTCATTTTATTTAATAAACAGGGAGAATAGAATATAGTAAAACATTTAATAAATCATCATTTCAGAAGCATCATTATGGAAACATCATTTCAGTAATATCATTTCGGGATAATCGTTTCAGGAACATCATCTCAGGAATATCATTAATCTTTTTCCTTTTAACAGTATTATTCTAGTTGTCATGACTTTACAGGAAAACATGGTAGGGCGTCTCCTACGAACAGAGGAAGCCAGTGCTTCATAACAGGGGGAGCCAGTGCTCCATAACAGGGGAAGCCAGTGCTTCTTATCAGGGGGAACCTTGGTTCCATATCAGGGGAAGCTAGTGCTTCATATCAGGGGAACCTTGGTTCCATATCAGGGGAAGCCAGTGCTTCTTATCAGGGGGAGCCTGGGCTCCATATCAGGGGGAGCCTGGGCTCCATATCAGGGGAACTTGACCAGTTCTTACACTTTCATTTATCATGTTTACATTTCTTTTAATGGAACATTAATCAGGAAAATCTCATTCATTCAGGATAGTTCAATAAAACCATTAAATCTCGTTATTTCATAAAATCATTTCTTTCAGGAATAATAATTCATTAAATCAATACTTTGCATAAAGCTGCATTATCATAAAACAATTCAATCAAATCATACTTGTAATCCCGCAAATCATAAAACATCATTATAAAACATCAATCATTCATAAATACATCTCGAAGGGACTACGGGTGCTAGCAATAACCGTTACCTCAATTCCACGATTTGCTAAACCTTTTTCCTTGGTTCGTTCGTCCTGAGCTCCGAGAATCGAGATCATTTAATATAAATAAGTAACCTTTATTTAGTACTTTAATCTTAACACTTATAAAGCTTCATGCTTTGATTACTATTCACCCAATAGTGCATTTACGTGCATGCCCCTCATTTCCTTCTTTGTTTTATTTTGTCTTATTCTTAACAATAGAGCATTTACGGTTTCACCCTTCCATTGCTATACAAAATGTATTGTTTTCTTTGGGTATAATTTCCTATACATTGTACCTTCGAACTATCAATTAAAACGCATATGGTTTCTATTTCCTGTTACATGTAAATCCAACATCTAACTTTAACATATCATTTCTATCATTTACCATAAATTGTAAGTTCCTAGCTTTTAAGTGACATTTTTACAAAAATAATTTTGTATACTTTGGGGGATCGTGCGCGCTAGCGCACGATCCAACAACTAGTTAAAATAAAATAAACAACTTAGGCACTATTGACTTTTAATATAAACGTATTATATTCCTTTTGAAAAAGTCATATATTTAATAGTTAGGTAAAAATATTTTGTAAATCTTAATAAATTAGTAACATAACCTTAGTTAGTTAATGAAAATACATTTACAAGGCAAAATACGTAGGCTTTATTTGGTTGGGAGGAATTGGAAGGAAAAGAAAAGAAAGGAAAGGTAAAATAAGGTTTCTTGTATTTGGTACAAATAATTATATGGGAAGTGGAAGGAAATTAATGGAATTGGAAGGAAAGCTCCTTTATAAAATTTTCACTTTTCTTTCCTCCCAAAATTGGAGGAATTCGGAAGGAAAGAGAAAATTAAAAGCTGTCATTTATATTTCCTTTCTCTTCCCTTCATTTCTTTCCCTTAAACCAAACACAGGAAAATAAAATCTATTTCCCTTCCCTTCTTTTCCTTTCTTTTCCCTTCCTTTCTTTTCTCTTCATTTCCTTTACTAATAATGAACCAAATAGGGCCGTAAGGTTTTAGCAAAAATATGTACCACTTACTTTAATGGGCTTTAAATGTATCAAATGGGTTGTTTGACTTTGATAGGTTCTTTGCATTTAGGAAAATTAGTTTTACAGACCACACTTGGTCTCAGAAGAGCAGGGTCACGGAGAAGGGGTCACGAAGAAATGAGGGAGGAGGCAAAGGCTGTTGTGAGTTGCTGGTCGGCGAGAGGTGGCCGGATGTGAGTAACGGAAAAAACAAGAACGCCGGTGAAGGGCGACAGTGGTGGCTGCAAGGTGGTGCACGGAGGAAAGAGAAAGGAAGAGGCGAGAGGTAGAGATTGAGCGTGGAAAGGAAAATGGTGGCCGGGAATAATTGTACGAAGATTTTAAGTGTTGGTTGAAGGTGAGTTGGGGCCTGATTTTCCGGCGAGCGGCGGTCAGGGGGTGGTGTTAATGGGGGTGACTCCAATGGCTGCGATTTGCGGGTTATTAAAAGAGAAATTAAAATGGTAAGAAATTCTATAGTTTGAAATCTTGAAATTCAATGGTGAAATTAAAATGTTGATGGCTGTTTAATTTGAAATCCAATGATATAATTCATCATCTATTTATAGTGATGGATGAGGAAGATTGACGTGAAGGATGTGCTAAGTTGCAAGGAGTACAAATTACAGATGTAAGGGAGTAGGAAAAGCAAGTGATGACCATTGTAATCTACTGGTTTTAGGGGGAGTGAATCAACAAAGCTAAGATCAGTAGAGGTAATATATGGCAAACACCATGGCTGCCAGGTGCTCTACTTTGCACGGTAGAGAGGAGGAAAATAAAGAGTTGACTTGGTTTTCAATAAGTCAAGAGGGGCATTTTGGTAAATATGAAAAGTTGGAGTACAATTTTCAGAACTTCTATTGCTATTTTTTGAACATCCAAACGAAAATAGACTAATGTGTTTGAGTAAAATTAATTTCCGAAATAATAAAGTGCTAATAAATAATTAGTTTCCGAATAAAATTTATCGTTAAGAAAAACGTTTAAAATATTTTATAAATTACGAAATAGAATTCAAAATGTAGCTAAGCTCGTAAATATGAAATTAAATTATAAAATTTCGAATAAATAAATCGTGTAACAATATTAAAATCCAAGTAAAATAAAACTCCGTTTAATAAAAATAAAGTTTGAAATTAGGATTAAAACGATTTAAAGCTAAATAAAAATAATTAAGCATAATTAATCAAGTTTTAAAAATTCGGGATATTACATTTTATGACCTGTAATCCGATTTTATCGAACCCAACCCGAAAAGTAATGGTCAAAACACGGCCGAACTCGTTTTTTACCTAACCGATTGAAAATCGTTGTATTTATAGTAATAAACGAGATTATAAGGAATTTTAAGAATAATAAAAAAAATGTTACTATTGTTGGGTGTAATATGATTTTGATTTGAATTATGCACCATTTTATGGTTAAATTTGACTTAAATATAAATTTGTGTATAAAATTTTGTTAATTTGTGCATCTTTATTATATTTATTATACAAATTAATGAAATATAATACGCATTTTAAAATATCCAGACCCGTTGGGTCAACCTGAACCCGAAAGTTCTGTGTCTTGAACAAGCATTTGTAAACCCGAACTTGAAAGTGACCGACCCGAACTAACCCGAACTCGAAAATAATTTTTACAATTCAGCCCGACTGACCCGTTTGACAAGTCTACTAACACCTCATTAATAATTTGTATTATCGTCGTAGCTCATTTGCACCAAAAAATAAAAAAAAAATCAAATGTTAAATAAAAAGAATGGAATAAAATTAGCTTGGAGATTCCAATTAATTAACTAAATAAATTGTAATCTTTGACTTCTTCATTTACCTTATAAAAATAATTTTGAGTAAAATCTTGACATGTGTCACTCCCAAATGCAAAAAAAAAAAAATTGCCAAAAAAAATTTCTCCTAAAAAACAATTTCTACTGTATTTATTTCTTTTTCTTTTATATATGGAAAAAAAAATTTGGTTTAAAGATTATAGAAATAATAGATATCATGTACTTGCATTAATAATTTGCTAAGAATTAATTTTGGATATTTTTGTCAAATTGGTATATTTAGTAATGATGAATATATTTACTCAATATTTTGGTCAAATTAGCATATCTCTATTCTATAAAGGAACAGCTGAGGTCTTTTTAGTAATTATGCTTTTCGTGTCCCCCAGTTAAAATACTAAAATACCCCTGCACAGTTCTACAGTTTAATTGCACTATAAACCTTAAAGTAACGCAAAAAATCAATCATGTTTATCTCAGTTACCAAAGTTGGTGTTGATTGATTGATTAAATCAGGAAATAACTGAAAATAAGGAAAAGGAAAAGGAAAAGAAAATATTACAATTATTGCAGTTGCCAAATAAAATGGCAGTTGCCGAATAAAACGAAAAATATTACAAATCAAAAAACAAAACAATAAAATTTTTCTAATTAACTGCAGAAGCCGTGAACACAAAAAACCTCCAGAAACCAGAAACCAGAAGAAGAAGAAAATTTCCAGCAACCAAAAACTAAAAACCTCTCCCTGCAAATCTACTGCCGCGCTGATTCTCAGTAGAAAACCAGAAGAAATCCGTTCTCAAAACAACCACATCACGTAAGTCGCTCCCACACGTAAGTACACTTTTCGTATAAATCCTTGCAAAAAAATACAAACAGAAATTAAACAATTTTTCTATAATAATAATTCATAAACTTTAATGCATAACCATTAAGAAACAGAAATTAAACAATTAATTTTTTAACACATTCGTGAATATCTAATTTAATTGTATGGGAATTCAAATCTGTGTACGCATAAAAATACAAGGAATGTTGTACGCATAACAATATCATTTCTAATATTGAATTTGTGAATTTATGCATAAAACAAATGTTCTTTTCTAATATTATTGCGCTTATTTATTTTGCAGATTTCAAAATATAAGGTAGGTTATATTCTTGCTTTTATAGATTTTAATTAATTATTTTATACTTTAATTTATGCATTTGGTTAAATAATCTCTCATAATTTTTTTAATTTTTAATTGCAGATTTCAGCAACGAAGGTTTGTGATAACATAATTTTATTTAATTAGAATTATGATTTTAAATATAATCGACTTACATTTGTTTTAATGCAGAATGCAATTGGGGTTTGAAGTTCATACCGAGGTGCAACGACCAACGACATACGGTAAATTCTTAATCTTTAAAATCTGGAAGGAAAACTAAACACCTAATCTTTCAGATCTTTGCTTACCCAAATCTAAGATTTTTTCAATTTTTTGATAAATTTATAGTATTCTTGCCAGATAGGTTTGCATTTTTTTGTTCATTATGTAAATAAAAAACCTGAAATAAATTATGGTTTTGCAGGTTATAATTTCGGTTTGAAGTTTGATTTTGAGTTGGGTGGTTAAGTTCATCGAGGCATACTATAAACAATGGCATAAGGTATGTGGCCAACCAATCCCTTTCACAAAATCTTAATATGCATGCTTTTTATTGATTTTAAATAATTATTACAGATTACTTTTCATGCTTCTAATTAATTATTACATCTCGATATAACTTATAAATAGCAAAAGGGAACATAAAACACAGTTTGTCAGTGAAATTCAACAACTACACAATCAAAAACATGAACCGTTAAGCAGGAAACAAGAGTCAAAATCAAATAAACTACCTCAAATCCCCAAATTGGGATCAATTTCAGCCAAAAAACCCTCAATTTTCAATCACCCAGAAGTTAAAATCAACTAATAATCTCAAATCCCGAAATATAAATGAATTTCCCTCATGAAACTCTACTACCTCAATGACCGAGAACCCAAAATCAAAACAATAACCTGATATCCTCAAATTGGATTCAATTTCAAACATGAAACCCTAATACATCGAATAACCCAATTTCAAACATGAAAATAAATTTCAGATTGTGAAATTTCGAAATCAAATGAGATAGTTAAACCGAAATCATCCCTACTATTTATTGAAGACCCGCCCTCCACCCACTCCTTAGTTAACACACTAAAAAAAAATGGATAATAAACCCTAAATATAATAAAAATCACCAAGAAAAATTCATTAACAATTGAACATGGAAATTAATACCAGAAAAAAATCTCTATTATACAACCCAGAAATCACCAATTACAAATGGTATAAATTACATATTTTGAAACCCTACTTTTATCCTTTACCAGAAGCCAAACACAAATACACTACATCAAATCCCCAAATTGGGTTCAATTTCAGCCAAGAAACCCTCAAATTTCAATCACCTGAATTAATGAGCACATTTTCAATCACTGAAACTCCACATTTAACTCAAAAAAATGAGTAAATTTCTAACAACAAACAAGACTAATTTAAACTGAATTATATAATCAACAAAATATCAACAATTATACATTGAAAATTCAACAATTCTATAATCAAAATCAAAAGAGGGAGAGGGAGAGGGAGAGAGATAAAGTGACATCATTAAATCAACAAACAACACCAATTAAGAACTAAAAATCTACCAACAAACAACACCAATTTAAGCCTAATGAAATCGGCAAAATATCACAATTATAACATAAAACACATTGTTTTCCAGTGAAAGTCAACAATTCCACATTTAAAGAGATAGAGATAAAGTAAAATCATTATGGTTATGAACCTATCGCCTAGCCCATCGCCTCGACTAGCGCCTCGCCCCGCCTCACTCATGCGCGCCTCGCACCTTCCTCTCCAACCCATACAGTAACACCACATGCAAACCAAAAGTGCGAAAAAATTAGTTAATCGATAATTAATCAAACGAACCTCCAACTAAATTATTAAATTTGAATTAATCCTTAAACCAAACCCTAAATAACTATCTATTCCACAAATCGATACTTTGCATGGAGTAAATTCCGATTATAATCCCAACATCAATCGATAAACCCCTAAAATTCTAAATAAAGTCAAAATAAGGCTAATTTAAGACGAAGAGATGAGGAACATACCTGTGCCTTACAAATCGCGTCCAATAGAAGGCGCTCGCCATTTTTGAACAAATCTTCTTCTAATTTAGAAAATAGGTGAGAGAGAAGGCGAGAGAAAGGAAAAGAGGTGTTTCTTTTTCTAAGTGTTCCATTCTTTGCTCAGATCTTTAAAATGGTTGGAAATGAGGTGTTGCATCACCATTTTTTTGAGGAGAGAAAGGAAAGGACAACAGGGAAATGAAGAGAGATATAGAGAACAACGGCGGTATTATGAGAGAGAAAAGAGCATCAAAAATAAATAGGGTTAGAAATTGTCAATGTTTAAACCAAATAGAAATAGGGTTAGAAATTCAGTTTAATGAGAAGACTTTAATCACAATTGTTGGTCTTTGAGAAACTGGGCTTTAAGAATAAAATGGCCCATTCTCTAGACTTTATTAAAACAAAAATGAGAATGTTAATATATATATATATATCTTATTAACTTATTAACTTGACAAGTTATGTTTGATAATTATAGGAAATAGACTTTTGTTTTAACTGAAAAAAAGGCATCAAACTAAGATATTTTATTTTATTTTTAATTAAAATACCCGTTTTAGCAAAAAAAAGAAACAACATGAAACAAAATATAATTTTCAATTTTTTTTTTATTTTAAACATTCGTTTAAGCAGAAAAAAAAAACAAAAACAAAAGAGAAAAAAAAGAAGTTAATTTATTACATGATCTTGCACAACACCTTCTAGGTTGCTTAGCTACTGAAATAAAATCACTACTTCAACATGTTTCAATCTAATACTCTGACTACATAAACTTTTCAATTAATTAGCTCATGTTGTTTTTACATATGAATATATTTTTTAACGTTCATGCAGCATAATGGTCGAATTCGGGTCATGGAAAAAGTATTCTCATGTTTTCGGAAGCAATGCTTTTTCATGGGTGCTACCTCCACCAACTAGAGATTTTAATCCTGAACATTCGACTGGGCGGGGGAGTGCATGTGGTTAAACAAGTATATTGCGAGCAAAAGAAGAAAGTGATACCTACTATTTTATATGTTTAATAACTTTACTTCTATACTAAGATTTTGATTTTTCGATGGGATATGTTAATTGTAACAAAGTAATGTTAAGTTTGTAATAGCTTTATTTGGTCCTAAGATTCGATTTTTCGTCATGTACGGCTACGAGTATTGTATTTGTGATGGTCAAAAAATATGAATTTTGCGAATGACTTTTAGTGCTTAATATTTATAAAATCCCGCACGCATCGCGTGCATACAATACTAGTCTTCTATTATATAAAGGAACAGCTGAGGGTGTTTGGGTAATAACACTTTTCGTGTCCCCTTTTAAAAATACTAAAACACCCTCTGCCTTTTACTCTCAAACCCTTCGTCGTTCACTCTCTCCCTTCACTACTTCCTCTGCCGTTACAGTTCCCTCTGCCAGGCACGCCTCTTCAGTTCTCTCTCTCCCTTCACTCAAAAATCTCAAATCTTCATTTCTCTCTCATCTTTGATCTCAGCCTCAGGTAATTCATACAATCAATTCCATTTTTATAAATTTTTTAATCATAATCTTCATTGCAAATACCTCTTTATAATAATACATTTCAGAATAATTTGTGAAAGAATCTACTCTTATATAATTACATGAATTGATTAGATAGAGAAGGCCGGCAATCCACAAATTTACGATAGAGTTCAATCAATGATTTCTTCGATCTTGAAAATTTTGAAATTATTGTTTTTAATTTGAGAAATCAAATCCTCTATTTTTATTTTATTACAAATCAATTTTTTTGATCTGAAATTGAGTTATTGTTTTTTAATTGAGAGATTTTTTTATTTGTGATTGACATGGCGTTGAATCTTATTCTCATGAAGGTCGTCTTCCTGTTCTTGGCTCGAATATCAATGATTTCCTTCTTTACTTCCCCATTGCCGGATCAGATGGTATTTACCTTTTCTTCCATTTAATTTGATTTGATTTTTATGTTTGTTGTTGTTGATCATGATGATGATTATGATGTTGATGATGGATTTGATCGGTTGATTTTTATGTTTGTTGTTGTTGATCATGATGATGATTATGATGTTGATGATGGATTTGATCGGTTGATTTTGTATTGAAGTTGAAATTTTGGTGTTTGTGGACTAGGTTAGGTGGATTTTTATAGAAGATACTACTTCTAAAGTCAATTTTTCTCAAACTATGGTAATTCATAATTCCTCTCCAATCCCACCCACCCTTTAGGCAAGAAAAATATACTACATTAATCAATATTATTTGAAAGATGTCAAAAGAAATCTATAACCGACTTTATGCAATGATGTACTTTAAACCAAACCCCCAAGTCCCATAACACTCCTACCCACAACAGAGGGTAAAATGGAATCATAATTTATACCTGAGTTATAATAGGAGCAGCACCACGAGTAAGTCCCGTAGAATGAAAGAACTGAGAGATGGATCTGACCCATACAGTGACACTGCAGAACAAGGAAACTAAGATTTTGGTGTTTGTGATTAGGTTAGGTGAAATTTGGTGTATATGATTAGATTCTTGGTCATAGCTTACTGTTAGTGTTGTTATTTATGGTACAGGAGCAGGTGCAACATTAGGTCCTCTTCTCACTAGATTCCTTTCAAGAAATGTATGTGATGAGGTCTTTTGATGTCTGGTAATTGGAGCCCTAATTGTTGCCCTTCTATTTTTACGCCTGATCGACTTTTGATTTTTGATAGTTTTGTTGTTGATGCTGAATTTGTAAAGAAGAATTCATGGCCTGAACTTGCTCTATTGTTTCCACTTCTTGCTTCTCTAATTTTACACGAGTACTTTTTTTTTTTTTTTTTATCGAGGTTATTATGATTGTGATCATGATGTTCTGTATTTGCTACTTTGGATGAAATTCTAATACAATTGATCAATTGAAAATTTTGAAATGAAATATTTAAGATTTTAAGCAAAAGGTGAGAACTTTTTTCCCTAATTAACTACGCTGTTTGTTCGATTCTTATCATTTGTTACCATGATTATAAACTGGGAAATTCATTATGAAATCTCGAATTCCTGATGTGACTTTTTGTGTGTTTGATTTTGGTTTGTTTACAGAAGCTAAAAAGTGGCGCAGATTTTGATTAACCCAACTTCTAGGTATCATTTCAATCTCTTAAAGAAAGGTATTTATTTATTTGGTTAATTATTTTTTGTGAGTCTAGAAAGGTAATTGTTTATTTGGTCAATTCTTGGATATTAATGCTTTGCTAATTTATGCGTTTAGTCTGAACGCAAATGTGGTTCGTTGTTTGCAGGAACAAAGCCGAGACAAGGGTGAAATATCAGTAAGTTAACAAAAAAATTCTGTTTTACATTCAGAACTGAATACTGTAACAGACTAACAGGAAGGACATACTGTTTTTTATTCATATTACCCTGGGGTTTTGATTTGGTTGAATTGAATTTGTTTCAGTACAATTTTGAAGGAAGATATGATTTGGTTAGATTCTTAAAGATTGTTCAGAAAGCTGGACTCTATGTTCAACTCAGACTTGGACCTTATGTCTGTGCTGAATAGAATATTGGGTAACTAATTCTCTCCTCTACACTTAACCTTATATGCACTTCGTATATGTCATCATTCAAACATGTCCAGATATTCTATTACCAAAACACCAGGAATTAGTTGATATGGTGAATATGCACTATTAGTGGCTTTCTATCTGTATTGATGGCTCCCTGCTGTAGATGCTCAAATGAAATGTTGGAGAAACAGCGATGTCCTGCAGGTGCTTGGTCTCTTTTGGGTTTGAAATTATATGCATCAGTGATCGTAATTGTGAGTGCCGAGGAGTTTGACAAAAAGGTCTATTATTTGTTAAACATATTCTTTAGTTTGTAATCATGGAGAAAACCATGTTATTTTAAATCATTATTTGTTAAACATGATAATGAATTCATGATGATTTTGATGATTGTTCTGATCCCACTGGAAGATATGCATTTTTTTTCTTGATCAGATTTTTTAAATTCATTAACATGCACTTTTCATTAATTAATCTTCTTTGTATGAATTAAGTGTAATATACCACTAATACAATATATATAATACTAATATTATCTATACTAATATATTAAAAGGCGTTTTAAAGAACGTATACGCGCGTGTCATGTAGACGTACATCTCCTTATTACGCCACATCACCACTATTTAGCATCATGACATGTCATTACAACCAAAAAACATCTAACAAGGATCGAACACAAGACCTCTTTGTTAAAAGTTACACTTCTTACCATCTTAACCGACTACAACTTATGTAATATCTTTCCGTATAAGCATATATATTCCTTTTATAATAAACAATAAATTGAATAAAAGTGAATGCAAGAAAATGAATGATTACTTAAATTAATTTATAAATGTACAGTTATTACTTTGAAGAAAAGGATCCCACTTTGTTTAAATTTTTGGATGTGGGGTTTCAGATCGGGGAGGTTGTTGATCGGCCACTAATCTTATGTCACCATCGTAATTTGATGATGACACCATCTCTACGTGCACATAATTAAAAAAAATAAACCCTAATATAAGTCAAAACCCGGGGCAATGCCCGGGCTACACACTAGTTAAGCATATATACATGTAATACTTATGTAGTAGGACAAGAATTAAATTGCATATTATATCCTTAAATTAGTATGTTCAAAATTTATTACTTACTGAATATGTAATAACTTTAGGGGAAGAAATATTTCTATTAAATATTTTATATAAAAAATTTTCAATAATAAATTTATAATATTCGTGCATGCAAGACCTAATTTAGCACGACGTAGTTAATATTGGCTTTTTCTAACAAAACCAAGAAAGAAGAAAACCAAGAGAAACAAACATTAAAAACTACAAGAAAGAAGCTCCCGACATCGAGTGTGAGCCGCCAAGGTCATGAGTTGGACCTACCACCGAGCTGTAGGATAATATAAATGCATAAAGCGGAATTTCAGGAAATAATTTCCTAACATCTATCACAGAATCACATGCATAACAATACTATAGATCAGATTATGACGAAAGAATAATCACCTTTGTAGCGTGTTCTCCCGTTCGTATGCAAGCTTCAAAGATCTGAGAGCCAACTTATTGCTCCTCTACTTAGTCCACAAGCACCAATTGAATCCCACGTATGCTAGTACGGGAGAGAACGATCACGATCAATCTCTTACTTTGTTTGGGAAGAACGGCGTTTTAGAGAAAGAGTTAGGGTTTGGGTTTTTCCTTTTGTGTCAGATATTGAATGAACGTGATTTCTAAATCCCTGACATTATAACTATTATAATGTGAGAGTTTTAGGCTAACACAAAAACAAAGCCCAACATGCTTTCCCTTAATAGACCGGTTGCCATAGGGCCTTTTGGGCCTATTCCAATTAGTGCTTATATGTGTGACCTTATAGGATTAATATATTTTAGTTGTAGATCCAATCAATATTGTCCTACTAATCACATTTATTCTCTAGCAAGCAAATATGATTACTAAAATAATTAACTTATTATCTTCATAACTAATTCCTATTTATATTTAGTAATTGCCAGAAATGTCTAAGGACATAATTCCTTCAATCTCCCACTTGTCCGAAGAAAAGAACGCAATGCTAAATTCCTTAAGTCTCTTAATGCCAAAATTTGATAACACAATGTTATTCTCAAATTCTTGTTTCTTGATTGCCGAGTTCAAGCTGTTCAAATAAAGATTAACATTTTAACCCATTCTGCATGGCCATACAATTTTTCATTTCTCGCTCATCAAGAGGCCTAGACACCATTCCTATCAAATAGGAGGAATTATTCACTCTTGTATAACCATAACTCCCACTCAATTCTTAGCCCACCCGATCACTGCTTTTATAACCTCCTTTTACGGCGCGGCGTTTAACAGCGTCAAGGTTAAACTAATTGTCTCCTGGTTATTAAGACATACTCATGTCTAAGGAATCCACTAAATATAGAAGTTTGATTCTACTTTTAGAATCTAGTTAGGTCAAGTCTCAATGCACAAATATGCATCCATATAATCAATTAGACATCCATATGTCTACATAGCCCATGGAACTTGACAAGCGATTTTCGCGTCGTTATACGAATATCACCTAATCAAACAAAATTTATAAGAACTCCTAACTAACCAAATATATTGATTATAGTGGCAAGTTCGGGATCGTCCCAAGAGAACGGTGGGAATGAATTTAACCAAGTCAAGCTAGCTTAGAATAGGAATGTGAATTTGATAATAGAAACTAACAATTCTACACTAATTAACGAGTTAAACAATAGGGAAAGAGCTAGGGGAATTGGGGTTCGGCTTGGGTTTACTAGGGAAGGACGAAGGTTCAAACACTTAGATGTTGCAAAGACATGATAATTAGGGGGAAAACCGAAAATGTTGCATTCACCACCTCTCGGATAGAATGCATTAAGTTGCCTAATCCAAGGGAGAGCTTTCGCATGACCCCTAGACTAAGTGACTAACAATTAGAACTAGTTCATCCACATGCTCACACTAATTCACAATTTCTTGCCAAACTAACATGAAGCATTTCAATCAACTAAATAGAGTTAGCATTTGCAACTACTAATCTAACTAGACATGGAAATCCTTATCATCAAATCACAATTTAATCACAACATCAACATGAATTCCCTTCAACATCCCTAACTAATTCCAAGCTTCACCCCTAACCCTAATCAATAAACTACTCCATCAACATAAAACAATAGATTTAAAGACTTTAACACCTAATAATTTAAACATGAATCATTAAACTAAAAAAAACAATTAAGCTAACAAAAGCAATAAATGAAACAATAAATGAAGTAATAAAAGAGAAGAGAGATTAAGAAATTCTCATTGATGGTTGGTTGAATCTTCAAACCAAATTGTCACCCTTGATTATCAAAAACCCCCCAATTTCATAATCGATTTTCCTAATTTTCTCCATATACTAATTGTTGAGGCTAACCCTCTCTCAAACCCTAGAAATTCTATGCTGTGTCGCGTCTGCTGCTGCTTTCCCTCGCGAGGCATCGCTTGCTGCACGCGAGCCATCGCTCACTGGCGCGAGGCAGTGCGTGCTGTGGCGCAGCTCGCTTGCTGCCCACACGCGACTGCTCGCTTTGCCCTGCCCCTCGCCTACGCCCATCGCATAGCACACACGACCAACACCTTTGCTTCGCGCGCGCGCCATGCTATGCTGCTCGCTGCATTCGTACCGCACGGGACTAAAACTAAAAATGTACATCGATTTGTTCATGACCCAACTTGGGTTATTTATACTCTAAGATTAATAGGAAATAAAAGAGAGAATTAAAAAGGAAAAGAAAAGAAAAAAGAAAATAAAATAAAACAAGAAAAGAAAAGGAGTTTAAAAGGGGAGAAAATAAAAAGGAAAAAAAATAAAATCAAAATAAATAAAAAAGAAATCCCCCTAAAAAAAGAAACATCAGACCCATCCTCCGCCCATTTCTTTGTTTTCGCCTCCGCTCCCCATCATCATCTATCATCATAAATCATCCTTCATCATCATCAATCATCAGCAATCTATCATCCACATCAACGATCATCATCATCAGCTATTCATCTCCGTCGACGGCCATCATTATCCAACTCAATCGCACCGCTCAGATTCGCACCTCAATCTTCATCAAAATGGAATCATCCATCGTTCAACACTAGATCAAATCGTGGCCCCTTCTAATTCAGTTGTACGGCGGAGAATCAAACGGCTTAGTACCACCACCGTCACGTGCAATCACGAGCTTTCATAAATTCCGTACACCAACTCGTGCTAGCGCACCGTTTTGTTGTGCGGGCGCACCTCTCTACAATGTCAATTTTGACAACAATCAATAGCTTTTTTACAGGTGATTTTCGTGAAGGTGCGGGCGCGCTCATAGTCGTGTGGCGCACAAATTTTGCTCTGTTTCGTGCTTGATTTTGGTCTTGCATTTGATGTTGTTTGCTGCATTTTATTGTTTGCGGTGCTGTTGTGCGAAGATGGTGAGGTGGTGAGGTACGTGGTGTTGCAGGTTAGGCTGGTCGGCTGCAGGTAGTGTGAGGATGGTGTCGGTGAGTTGATAGCTGCAGCAGGTGTGGTGATGGTTAAGGAGAGGGTGGTGTAGGATAGACGGTAGGAGTGGTGTAGGATAAGGCTTGGACTTGTTGTACAATTAATTCGGCCCTTGATATTAGTATTCCGAAACTGAAACACTTGCACCTACACAAAATAAAAATATAAACTAGGAGAAAAATAACAATAATAAAACAAATAATAATAACAATAATAATAATAATAATAATAATAATAATAATAATAATAATAATAATAATAAGAACGACAATAATTGATAATAATAATAAAAAAAAAATAAAAATAATAATAATAATAATAATAATAATAATAATAATAATAATAATAATAATAATAATAATCGGCCAAAATCCTCTCGATTTGGCGATTAGGGCAAGAGTCAGCGACGGCCAAGGAGTCAGCAGCGGCCAATCACCGGCCATTCAGCGACGGCGAGTCACCGGTCCGGGGTCGACTCCGGCAGGGCGTTCTTCAGGCATAACATTCGGTGGTTGGTCAGTCTTCGTTCAATCCTCGTCAGGTCTTTTGTTGTTCGACGGTCTTTTTGTTGCGTCTGGTCCAGATTTCGACGGCAGTTTTCGGCAGCAGTGAGTCTTGGGTATCTCAGGCGACATTTCAGGTGAGTATTCGTGGGGATTCAGGCGGGCTTATACCGCAGTTTCGGGGCAGTTTTTGGTCAGTTTCGGGACGGTTTGAAGCGAGTTTCTTGGGCAGTTTATGATCAGTTTCCGGCAACGTTGTTGTCTTGGTATTGTTGGTCGTGAGTGTTTCTGGCAGTTTGTGTTGGTCGTGAGTGTTTCTGGCAGTTTGTAATTGGCATTTTTGTTAGCTTATGATACATATGACAAAACATAAATCATGCGGAAAACCTTAATGCCAGGAAACATATTATTTACACATAATCATTTAGCATAATTCAGATGCATACACTTTGTAGCGTGCCCTCCATAGCTGCGCCCGAACCGAACAAGAACAAGTCTTTAGGACTCCAAGTGTCGTCCCTCCGTAGATAGTCCACAGCTCGTCCGGATCCGCCTTAAGCTTGACAAACTAGAATAGCCCTTAAGGTTCTAAGAATTTTCGGCTAATAGGCTACAAGTGTTTGGCTGATTTTGTTCCAAAATCATACCTTTGAATACTTCAATTCTCGATGTAAATATGTGACCCTATGCACCTATTTATAGAGTTTATGGAAAGGAATGTAATCCTATTAGAATACAAATCTATTTAATTATAATCCCACTAGGACTCTAATTAAACAAACTTTATCTATTAGGATTAGATTTAATCATTTTACGAATCCCAGTAGCATTAGGATTTCGAGTAACACACACGAGTGACAATGCACCGCACGCAGGCCTTACGGCCCACGCACAGCACACGGCCTAGCTCGCCGCTGCCTGCGCGCGCGCCCAAGGCCTTGGATGGGCCTGGCCTTTGCGCTGGGCCTGATCTTGGCTTTGGCGTGTGTTTGCACTTTGGCTTGCTGGGCGATGGCCCGGCTTCATGCTGGGCCTTCGTCTGGCAGGCCTCGTCCGATGCTAATTCATACGATACGCTTCCGATTAAATTCTCTATTCCGGAATTCATTTCCGATACGAACAATATTTAATATTTCCGATTCCGGAATTAATTTCCGTTTCGAACAAATATTTAATATTTCCGTTTCCGGAATTATTTTTCGATTTCGATAATATTTCCGATTCTGACAATATTTCCGTTTCCGGCAATATTTCTGATTCCGGCAAAATTTCCATTTCCAATAATATTTTCTGATACGTACCATGTTTCCGTTTCCGGCAACATCTACGACTTGGATAATATTTATATTTCCGATACGATCCATATTTTCGTTTCCGGCAATATCATCGTTTCCAGAGTATTCACTTGCTTGCCTTTGACGATCTCAGCTCCCACTGAAACCAAGATCCGCTTATTCCGAATATCCATAGATGGAGTATTTAATGCCATTAAATACTTGATCCGTTTACGTACTATTTGTGTGACCCTACGGGTTCAGTCAAGAGTAAGCTGTGGATTAATATTATTAATTCCACTTGAACTGAAGCGGCCTCTAGCTAGGCATTCAGCTCACTTGATCTCACTGAATTATTAACTTGTTAATTAATACTGAACCGCATTTATTAGACTTAACATTATATGCATACTTGGACTAAGGGCATTATTTCCTTCAGTCTCCCACTTGTCCTTAGGGACAAGTGTGCATTTCCTAATTCCTTTATCGCTCGATTCTTGCTCTTGAACATAAGGTAAGAGTTGTCATCCTTATTACGTCCAGAGGTGTTTCTCGGTTTCAGAGTTCAACTGATCAAATAAACAGATAATCATAGCCTATGATTCATCTGAGCACGGCCATGCATTTTACAGTTTCTAGCTCTCCCAGTGGCCTTGTACAACTTTTAAGCATCTCATCCCGATTTATTGGAGGACAATCCCAATCTTGCGATCTTGAGATTAGACTTCGTTGATAGGTGATTACCTGAGCGTTGCCTTTATAGCCTCCTTTTACGGTGCGACGGTTGGTCAACGTCAAAGTAAGCAGTTCTCAAACAAGTAATCTTAAATCACTCAGGTATTGATGATTTAGTGTCTAATAATTTTAATGAAATTTACTTATGACAGATTTTCATCTCTTATAGTAAAGTTTCATAGGTCTGTCCGATACTAGTCTTCCCAAAGTAAATATCTATGCAAATGATTATGACATTGCCATGTCCACATAGTTCAAGAAACAGAACTACTAGTCATCTTGCATTCTTTTCTATGCGTCCATCTTTATAGAAAATTCCGACCAGGGACCATTTTCAACTTTTGACATTCAAGTTCACTTGATAGACATTTCTTAGTCACAGGA
Organism: Spinacia oleracea; assembly: GCF_020520425.1. Taxonomy (NCBI): domain Eukaryota; kingdom Viridiplantae; phylum Streptophyta; class Magnoliopsida; order Caryophyllales; family Amaranthaceae; genus Spinacia; species Spinacia oleracea. The sequence continues at coordinate 110,755,059 of NC_079490.1, forward strand.
CTGGTCCTGACAGTCTATCTTGAATATTTCGTCAAATTGAAGGGACTCATCATTTAATAAACCACGAATTAAATGGAAAATGAATTCTATTCATTTATTGTGAATGATTAACCAATAATGTTTTACAAAGTATTAAACTCTAAAACTTTAAAACATTAAACAAGGACATCAAAGCCATTCTCCAATATGCTTGATTCCCATAGCTGCAGTGTGCGAGATGTGCTTTGCCTGCGGCAGAGGTTTAGTCAATGGATCTGAGATGTTGTCATCAGTTCCAATCTTGCTTATCTCGACTTCTTTTCTTTCAACGAACTCTCGTAGAAGATGAAATCTACGAAGTACATGCTTGACTTTATGGTGGTGTCTAGGCTCTTTTGCCTGTGCAATAGCTCCGTTATTATCACAATATAGAGCTATTGGTCCTTTAATGGAGGGGACTACACCAAGTTCACCTATGAACTTCCTTAGCCATATAGCTTCCTTTGCTGCTTCATGTGCAGCAATGTACTCCGCTTCAGTTGTAGAATCCGCAATGGTGCTTTTCTTAGCACTTTTCCAGCTTACTGCACCTCCGTTGAGGCAGAAGACAAACCCAGACTGTGATCTGAAATCATCCTTGTCGGTTTGGAAACTTGCGTCCGTATAGCCTTTAACAATTAATTCATCATCTCCACCATAAACCAGGAAGTCATCTTTGTGTCTGTTCAGGTACTTCAGAATATTCTTGGCAGCAGTCCAATGTGCCTCTCCTGGGTCTGACTGGTATCTGCTCGTAGCACTGAGTGCATACGCAACATCCGGGCATGTACATATCATAGCATACATTATTGAACCAATCAATGATGCATATGGAATCCCACTCATTCGTCTACGCTCATCAAGTGTTTTTGGGCACTGAGTCTTGCTTAGAGTCATTCCATGAGACATGGGTAGGTAGCCTCGCTTGGAGTCTTCCATCTTGAACCTTTCAAGCACCTTATTGATATAAGTGCTTTGACTAAGTCCAATCATCTTTTTAGATCTATCTCTGTAAATCTTGATGCCCAATATGTACTGTGCTTCTCCTAGATCCTTCATCGAAAAACATTTCCCAAGACAAATCTTGACAGAGTTCAACATAGGAATGTCATTTCCGATGAGTAATATGTCGTTGACATATAATACTAGAAAAGCAATTTTGCTCCCACTGACCTTCTTGTATACACAAGATTCGTCTGCGTTCTCGATGAAACCAAGGTCACTGACTGCTTCATCAAAACGTATATTCCAGCTCCTTGATGCCTGCTTCAATCCGTAGATTGATTTCTTTAGCTTGCATACCTTTTTATCATTCTTTGGATCCTCAAAACCCTCAGGCTATGTCATAAACACAGTTTCTGTTAAAACGCCATTTAAGAAAGCGGTTTTGACATCCATCTGCCATATTTCGTAATCGTAATATGCAGCGATTGCTAACATTATCCGAATAGACTTTAGCATTGCAACTGGTGAAAAGGTTTCATCGTAATCCACACCGTGGAGTTGCCTGTAACCTTTCGCAACCAATCTAGCTTTGAAAACTTCAAGTTTCCCATCCTTGTCCTTTTTCAGTTTGAAAACCCATTTGTTTCCTATAGATTGGTAGCCATCAGGCAAATCGACGAAATCCCAAACTAGGTTTTCAGACGTGCAGTCTAATTCAGATTGCATGGCTTCATGCCATTGCTTGGAGCTAGGGCTCGTCATAGCTCGTTTGTAAGTCGCAGGTTCATCACTTTCAAGTAATAGAACATCATAGCTCTCGTTCGTCAAAATACCTAAGTACCTTTCCGGTTGAGATCTATATCTCTGCGATCTACGCGGGGTTACATTTCTAGATTGACCATGATTCTCACCAGATACTTCTAAAGATCTCTAAGTTTCATCCTGAATGTCATCTTGAGCATTCTCTAGAGTTTGTTGTTCGACTCGAATTTCTTCGAGGTCTACTTTTCTCCCACTTGTCATTTTGGAAATGTGATCCTTTTCCAAAAAGATACCATCTCGAGCAACAAACACCTTGTTCTCAGATGTATTGTAGAAGTAATACCCCTTTGTTTCCTTTGGGGTAGCCCACAAGGATACATTTATCAGATTTTGGATGAAGTTTGTCTGAAATTAATCGTTTAACGTATACTTCACATCCCCAAATCTTAAGAAAAGACACATTTGGAGGCTTTCCAAACCATAACTCATATGGAGTCTTTTCAACAGCTTTAGACGAGGCTCTATTTATAGTGAGTGCAGTTGTATTTAGTGCATGTCCCCAAAATTCTATTGGAAGTTCGGCCTGACCCATCATTGACCTAACCATGTCTAGCAAGGTTCTGTTCCTTCGTTCCGACACACCGTTCCATTGTGGTGTTCCAGGAGGAGTCAATTCTGATAGAATTCCACATTCTTTTAGATGGTCATCAAATAGCTCAGATATTCACCGCCTCTATCAGACCGCAGTGCCTTAATCTTCTTGCCTAATTGATTCTCTACTTCACTCTGAAATTCCTTGAATTTGTCAAAGGATTCAGACTTATGCTTCATTAGGTAGACATAACCATATCTACTGAAGTCATCAGTGAAAGTGATAAAGTAGCTGAAACCACCCCTAGCATTTGTACTCATTGGTCCACATACATCTGTATGGATAAAATCCAATAGTTCAGTTGCTCTTTCTCCAACTTTAGAGAAAGGTTGCTTTGTCATTTTGCCAAGTAAACATGATTCGCACTTACCATCATCCTCTAAGTTAAATGGTTCTAGAATTCCTTCCTTTTGAAGTCTTTCCATGCGGTTCAAGTTAATATGGCCTAATCGATAATGCCACAGATAGGTGAGATCTGAATCATCCTTTTTGGCCTTTTTGGTATTTATGTTATAAACTTGTTTGTCGTGATCTAATAAATAAAGTCCATTGACTAATCTAGCAGATCCATAAAACATCTCTTTAAAATAAAACGAATAACTATTGTCTTTTATTAAAAAGGAAAATCCCTTAGCATCTAAGCAAGAAACAGAAATGATGTTTTTAGTAAGACTTGGAACATGGAAACACTCTTCCAGTTCCAAAACTAGCCCAGAGGGCAACGACAAATAATAAGTTCCTACAGCTAATGCAGCAATCCGTGCTCCATTTCCCAATCGTAGGTCGACTTCACCCTTGCTTAACCTTCTAATTCTTCTTAGTCCCTGTGGATTGGAACATAAGTGTGAGCCACAACCTGTATCTAATACCCAAGAAGTTGAATTAGCAAGTATACAGTCTATAATGAAAATACCTGAAGATGGAACGACTGTTCCGTTCTTCTGATCTTCCTTTAGCTTTGGACATTCTCTTTTGTAATGGCCTATTCCATCACAATAAAGACAGCTTGATGTGGACTTGTCCTGCTTTGATTTAGCATTGCCCTTGGACTTTCCACCTTTCTTGAATGGTCTCCCTTTAGCCTTGAGTAAATCTTTGGCTTCACAGTCCAGTATTATCTTAGCCTTTCTGACAAGGTGAACAAATTCTGCAACTGTTTCTTCTCTTGGTTCACTTAGATACAGTTGCTTGAAGCGACCAAACCCATTGTGCAGTGAATTGAGCAAGATAGAGACTGCCATCCTTTCGCTTATTGGTGTTCCTAGCAGACTTAGGCGATCAAAATATGAAAGCATAAGATCCACATGGAACCTTAGTGGGACGCCTACCCTTTGTTTAGTGCGAAGTAGCTGAACCTGTGTTTCTTGGACCTCCATCCTATAACACCTGTTGGGAGAACTAACCTTTATACCAGACATTGATTCAATCAACTCATGGACGTTCAGGTCCCTGTCCTCCGTGCTTCCACGACAGATATCCCTCAGATTCTTGATGAGCGTAAAAGGTTCGTAAGCTACAAACCTTCTAGCCCATTCATCAGGGATATTGTTCAGCATGAGACTCATAACCTTTTTGAGATCCGCATCCCAGGTGGAAAATCTTTCAGGGGTCATGTCTCTGGCATAGTAGCTTGGCATGGGATGTAACAGTACATACTCAAGTCCATTGAGTCTGACTACTTCAACTAGCTTAGCTTCCCATTCAAGAAAATTTGTTAGGTTCAGCTTGACCATAAGCTCAGAACCCATGATGATGTTTTGGTTGTTGTTTGCCATAGTTAAACTACAATAGAAAAGAATAAACAAATAAATAATCATTCACAATTTCTCTTAATAAACTTAAATTCTAGCATACATGCATAATTTAATGTTCATTAAGCATTTTATTCAAGTTATGTGTTCCGGCAGGTGTGAATAAAATGATTCCAAGATCCTAAAACCCATTGAAGAATTAAGCACATTATGTATTTAGACTCAATTCTAAAATCTTTTAGGTAAGCAAAAGCCTTTTGCTAATAGTCTAGAAACTACTCTTGCTTGATAGGTACGTCTAAGAACTTATTAGGTAAACCTATCGATTTTGCCACGACATAAAAGGACTCCTTACTTATATCGTTGAGTTTCACCAAAACTAACATGTACTCACAATTATTTGTGTACCTTACCCCTTTAGGATCAATAAGTAACACCTCGCTGAGCGTAATCTATTAATAGATTGATGTAAAGGTTATCCAAGTAAGTGTTATTTTGGCATGACACCTTTTAAATCAATTTTTAAGTTTGGAACTTAAGGCTCTTACTATGTTGGTTAGATTTTAAGTGAACTAAAATCCTTAATCATGAAACATAATCAAGCTTCAATCTCATGCATATTTAAGACATATTTAAAAGCAATAAATAACTTAAAGCATGCATAAGATAAATGTGATCTAGTATGGCCCGACTTCATCTTGAAGCTTCAACTTCAAAGTCCGTCTTGAAAATGGATGGAAACTTCGTCTTGAATTTCACCGTGGGAGGCTCCATTTTCTTCAAACAGGATCAGCTATAATTAAACTAATTACAACTATTTGATGGTACGCAGACCATATTTGAATTGAAAAACAAATTTGGTGCATTAGACCAATTACAATCAAATTAATGGTACGCATACCATATTTTCTATCCTATTTGGGCCATACTAGTCACTTTATAACCTTGAAAACAGTACATATGCAATATATATCATTCACCCATTCATTATCATGAATGGCCCACTTGGCTGGTTAGTAAAAATACATTGTATGCATCACATAAATATTTGCAGCAATTAATCGAGGGCACCAATAATCTACCAATTATTCAGTCCTTATTAATTCTAATCAAGCTGTTTAACCTTAAAGGTTTTGTAGACCTAATCAAGAGTTTATGACTAAAATTGCTCCCACTTAAACCAATAACTTTATATGCTTTATTAATTTTAAACATAAAAATCTATTTCTAGTCTAACTAGAAACATACAAATTTAATTAAAATTTAAAGCTCATATAAAATTATAATCGAATCCATTTATTTTATTTTATTTTCAGTTGAATTAAATGAATTTAAATTAATTCAAGGTTTAATTTTAGTAAAATGATTAGTATAAATTAAATTTTATAATAATTATAATGTTCAAAATTAAAATCCAAGAAAACAATTTAAATTATTAATTTTAAAATTAATTAAAATTATTTCCGAACTGAAAATTTCAAAATTAAAATTCAAAACGATTCAATTGTAACACGACGAGCACTTGGGCTTGCGCCCAAGTCCCATCGTGTGCACGACTGGTCGCTGCACAAGGTGTAGACACCTACTTTTGTCCCCATTCCCGAAAGGGAAGGTTCGATGTGTAGGGGAATACAATTAAACATAATAACATGTGCGGAACAATCTCCAAAGCCAGGAAACATGTATAAAGCACAGATTAAGCAGACTTACATTCGAAGCGTGTTTTCCACAATAATCTGTCAACGAACACGAACAAAGAACTCCACTTGTCGTTCCTCTACTTGGTTCACCGACACGATCAGATCCGTCTTGATAATCTTAGCTTAGACAATTGATCAAGATACTTTGCTTTTGGGAAGAACTCACTTTGGAGGCACAGAGAGAATTAGGGTTCTCTGTTTCTCTAGGGTTTGAGTAATATGAATTGTGTGTGTGTTGGAAACTAGGTTGTAAGGTTATATCATTAACCTTACTAACCGGCCAAGCAAGAAGCAAGGCCGGCTAGCAAGCCGTGCGAGCCAAGCAACGGACACACGCCCGCGCCCAGCGACACACTGCAGGCCGAAGCCCACAGCGCGCGCGCCGAGCAGCTGGGCCGTGGGCCTTGCTCGCTCGTCGCTGCTGTTGCGCTATTGCTTGCTGCTACGTGCTCGCGCCCAATGAGCTTGCCTTTCTTGCCTTGGCTCGCGAGCTTGCTGGCTCGTCGGGGCTTGCACGCTTACGTGCTTGGCTCGACTGGCCGGCAACTCTGATGCCCTTCGTATTCACGATTTAATATATTTCCGATATATTATTTATCGTTTCGTATACGACGAATCACCGTCGTACGATACGATTTATTCATGTCGCTCAGCTTACGAATATTCGCGATACGATATACGATTCCGACAAAGGTCATATCGTATAATACGTTTCCAACTAATTCCCGAAAAGCTATTAAATGAATTTCCGAATTCATTTAATCCGGTGATCTGTTACGTGTCATTGGTGTGACCTTGTAGGTTCAGTCAAGAGTAAGTTGTGAGTTCAATATCCATTAGAACTCACTGATCGGAAGCATTGCTCCAGCTAGCTGTTCCGATCACTTGATCTCACTGAATTAATTGTTCGCAATTAATCTGAACCTTGGTATCAGACTTAATGCACCTTGGGTGAAGGACATATTTCCTAAGCTTGCTCTAATCTACGAATAGATTTCTTAAGCTTGCTCTTTTATCTAGCATCCAAAACTTTTACATTGTGTGATGTACACAATTCCTTTCTACAAGTCCAATTGAGTAAGGTGTTTCGTTTTCCAATTGCCATATTGCCATATGCAATGATTGCTAGATTTATCCAAAATAGTTCAAGCATTCCGACTTGGTGAAAAAGATTTCAACATTATCAACGCCGTGATTTACAATCTTTAACCACCAATCTAGCTTCTCTTTTGTATGTGTATACAATATCATCTTTGTATGTTTTGAAAACATGTTTGCAACCAATGGGAGTAAACCCTTTATGCAAATCAACGTTGTATGTTTAGAAAACATGTTCGCAACTAATGGGAGTGAACCCTTTATGCAAATCAACCAAATCATAGATTTGATTCTTCAAGATGAAGGTACTTTGGATGAAATGGCCTCAAACCATTTTGTATGGCCTCGAGCCATACTTATGTTTCTGATGGCCTGAAACCATACTTGGGAATTTTATTTCGTCGTAGCTAACCTGTAAGTCGTATGTTTTTGAAGCACTTTCCAAAGTCTTCATAGCTTTCATTCCTCAAGATATCTATGTATCTATCTTGGTTGAATTCTATTCCTTATACGATTTACCTAGGTATTGAACATCAAATGTTAGTGTCTATAAAGACATTACTCAAGTCCTTTGAGTATTAGGATTCTCTTGAAGCACTTCTAAAGTCTTCATGAAGCTCTTCCAAAGGCTTCTAAGTATGGAGCTTTTCCAAAGACTCCTAAGTATCCTACATTTGTTTGTTGCTTGACTCGAAGTCCATTCGAGGTCATTTTTCTCCCACTTGCCTTTTTGGAAATATGATGGTTTCCTAAAAGAGATTATCTTAAGCAACAACCATATGTTCTCAGATTTGTGGTAGAATCAATACCTTTTGTTTCTATGAGTCGCTCATAAAGAAACATATATCTATCCTTGAGTTTGTTTGATGTAAACACTAACTCCCACTGGGTTCGACAACCCTAGATACATATGTACTGAAAAGATGTACTGAACCGAACTTCAATCCTTATGACATCTTATCCTTATCTTTGACAACTTTGTTTAGTGTGAAAGTCACTTGAGAGTATCATTTAGAAACTATATAGGAAAATAGTCGTGATTATCGTTAATCGAAATAGATTCCGATTTCTCCATTTGGACATACCATATTCTTATGGAGCTTAGATTGTTATAATGCCATATAAACAATCTAGATAATCTTTCTTGGCTCATGCAAACATCACCTTGACCCAGCCTAGATGTTCCAAAATTCTTGCCAAGTTGATTTTATACCCTTTTGTGAATTGCATTGAAGCATTTCACACATTTCACTTTGAGTAAATATAACAATATTTTCTCAAATTCTTGTGAAATAGGTAGGTCATAAAATCCATCTTTGGTCCATGAACTTCATTGTCTAGAAACTTCTAATAATAGTCCATTTCTATGTCATGTTCAACAAGCAAGACCCACGTGTCTTAAATTAACCAACTTTCAGAAATCCATGCCATGGAATCTTAGAATGTTGACTTGTTGATATGGTCGTATGACATTGCCAAAGATATGTGGAACACAAATCAAAGTGTTTGATTTGAACCTTCGGAAGTTTGAGTGTGAAGAGATTCGTTTGTTTATTAATCAATCATATGACTCAACCCTTAAATGACCATTTCATTCAAATAAACACTCAACGAATGTTTTTGTTTACTTTGAATGTGAGTCTTTCCGTTGTCCAAACAGAAATTGATTATGATGATTAATTGAACATAATACCATTAAGTTCCAGCCTTTAGAAGGACTTTAAAACAAACATGATGACCCTAAAATTAATGTAGCACAACCTTGCTTCATTTCCCACTTGTAGGTCAATAACCAGACTTAGCTCCCGGAATTTGAGTTCTTAACAAGAGTTTAGAACCTCAAGCGGTAATCTAATACCATAGGAGTTTATTTTGCTAAGTCGTTTCTCTTTAACACAAACTTTTAGGTAGAAATTAAATATTGAATTCATTTCTTTTGTTCCCCTTTCCTATCCTTTCCAGCACGTTTTCTTATAGTCCTAAAGATTTTACTCTTTGCTTGATCTTCTTACTTTGTTATGCGTACAAAGTCCCTTTCTTTTGTTTACTTTGAATGACAACATCCAATGAGTCTAATTCATTATCTAATCAAAACAAGTTTGGTTGTTAACCATTGGTTATACATGAGTCTTTAACTCAATACTTCATTATTTCAAAACTGCCCAGTATTCTGAATATATGAGGTCCAATTGGTCTACCATTCAAATTCTAGTTTGAAAACAACCATGAAGATCACTATAAGAAAATAGCATTCAAGATACGCTCTCACTCTCCTTTTCTTTGAGAATCGCTCTCAAAATAGTTACCAATCGATCGAGGAAATATCGCAGTTCTATCGTCCGAACGCAATAAAGTTGAAGATTTACGATTCTACAAAATGAACTAGCAAAGAAAAACATTATCATACTTTAATAACTTGAAATAAAAGCATTCACGCAATCATCAAAGCTATTAAACATTTCATTCATGCAAAAAACAAAAACATGGTCCAAAATGAATGAAACGATTCCAAGACCCCAAAAGTCCTAAATCCTTAAGCAGCTTTAGCATGTCTTAAGTAGTTTAAGATTTTAGGTAAGCAAAACCTATTGCTAGTAATCTCCAAATTACTCTTGGTTAATAAATTAATACCATAATTTATCCCATTGCCACAACATAATGCCATTGTTGTTTGAGTTGAAACCACAATCAACGTGCTCCTTTAGGACGCCTTACCACCTAAGTCAACTAAAATAGCACCTCGCTTTAGCGTAAACCTACTATCTTAGATCCTTAGATTTTTGTAAGTGCTTGATTTGGAAGGCAATTTTTAAACTCAATATTACTTTGGACCTAGTTGTTTCTATGTTGGTTCGATTATTTAGTGAACTTAAAACTAATCGATTCATTGGAAACAAACTGTTCATGCAAATCATACAAACATTCATACATTCACGCATAATATATATATATATATATATATATATATATATATATATATATATATATATATATATATATTAAATTGCATAAATAAATGGTGATCTAGTATGGCCCAAAACATCTTGTCTTGAAGCATCCAATCTTCATCACCTCCTTGTTAGCTTGGCATCGTCTTGAATCTTCGTTCAAATGCTAACTTAAAGTTCTAAACTTAGAAATACTTGAAAATAATAAAATTACATCAAAATTTCCATGGTACGCAGACCATATTTAAAACTTTACATTCAAAGATAGAACGGTACGCAGACCGTATTTAACTATCCTAAATTGGCCATACTAGTCACTTGGAGTACCTGCATTGCATAAAATATATATTCTACGCATTCACCCATTCGTATGCTAAACGAATGGCCCATGTTAATATGCAAGTATTTACGTGAATTAATTAAAATTCACGTTCACATAAACGCGTCCTAAAAGATTAATCAATTTCCAAATTATTAATCCTTAGACTTTATTCTAATTAAAATTGAATTTAATTAAAATAATGCGACCTACGAAAATAATTAAAAATAATTATTTCATTTTAATTTCATTTAGTGGCTCCCACTCAAACCAATAATTATTCCGGATAATTAATTATGAAATATTAAATTAAAACTCGCGGCCCGGCCCAAGCAAATAAAATATTAAATTAAATATCCCGTTAGCCCAAATTATTGCAAATATACGAAGCCCAACGAATTAAACGATTTTAAAAAAAGTCCAATTGCTTGATTGGGCTAGGCTTGCGCCCAGCCCTGCCTCGCGTGAGGCCCAAGAGCACACGAGCAAGAGCTCGCGCACCCCGCCCCATCGCTCGCGCGCGCGCGTCCCCGCAGCGATGCTGCCCTGCGCTGTGTGTTGTGCATCGTGAGTGCTCGACGTCGCAAGGCTTGCGCCTCGCTTCGTCGCAGCCCCGCAAGCTACCTCGCCTGCCCTTCCTCGCCCAGCGCGCACGAGGCACGCAACATAGCTGCTGCTGCCCGTGTCGCATGGCTCGGTCGAGCACAATGGCCTCGTATGGCTCGACGAGCCATACTTCCATCATGCCCATGTTCGTGTTTTTGGTTCGTAAAACGGACCAACTTAATTAAAATTAAATTTAATTCACGAACTTGCATTAATTTTATTTTTCAAAAAAAAAGTTACGATTTAATTTTCGAAAAACAATGATTTTTAACGATTTAATAAACTTTAACGACAATCCAATTTCGTAAAATTAATAAATCAAGGGCTAACAATATTCAAACTTTCAAGAACGATCGAATCAACTTTAAAGTTTGAACTTTTAATTAATAAAATCCGAAACTTTATATCGTTCATTAACAATTAAATTTCAAATTATTAATAATTTGGTTTAAGTGCGATCAAATTAACGAAACCATTCAAAATTTTAATCCAATAATTTTTAAAATTAGCCACTGACCCATGAAATTATACCCCCTTCCCCAATTAACCGAATTATTAAACCAAAAATAATTAAAATTCAATTAGGGTTTCAAATTTTACGAATTGGGGAAAGGAAAAATTAGGATTTATGCTTATCGGAAAAATCTGAAATTTGTACCATAGATCAAGCATGTACCCAGAAACATTGTGTCAATATTTCAAACAATTCCGAGTAGTTTAGGTCGACCTTTTAATTGAATTACTGTCCGACGCTTTTAATTTTTAATGAAAAATTAACAAAAACGCCCAAAAAACGATAATTCGAGGCCTGTTTTCGCAATTCTATTCTCATGAGTTGATCTTAGAAAATCGTTTTCCATCAGATTAGGGTTTTAAAAATCGAAAAAGCGATGATTTTTGATTTCGGACCTGATTATACGCAATTCATCCAATAATTCGTAAAAAAATTCCGAAAAATCAACAAAAAATCCAAAATTTCGACAGATGCAAAAACAATAATAATCATGCTAATTCATGATTTGAATACATAAGGCTTTGATACCACTGTAGGGGAATACAGTTAAACATAATAACATGTGCGGAACAATCCCCAAAGCCAGGAAACATGTATAAAGCACAGATTAAGCAAACTTACATTCGAAGCGTGTTTTCCACAATAATCTGTCAACGAACACGAACAAAGAACTCCACTTGTCGTTCCTCTACTTGGTTCACCGACACGATCAGATCCGTCTTGGTAATCGTAGCTTAGACAATTGATCAAGATACTTTGCTTTTGGGAAGAACTCACTTTGGAGGCACAGAGAGAATTAGGGTTCTCTGTTTCTCTAGGGTTTGAGTAATATGAATTGTGTGTGTGTTGGAAACTAGGTTGTAAGGTTATATCATTAACCTTACTAACCGACCAAGCAAGAAGCAAGGCCGGCTAGCAAGCCGTGCGAGCCAAGCAACGGAAACACGCCCGCGCCCAGCGACACACTGCAGGCCGAAGCCCACAGCGCGCGGGCCGAGCAGCTGGGCCGTGGGCCTTGCTCGCTCGTCGCTGCTGTTGCGCTATTGCTTGCTGCTGCGTGCTCGCGCCAAATGGGCTTGCCTTGCTTGCCTTGGCTCGCGAGCTTGCTGGCTCGTTGGGCCTTGCACGCTTACGTGCTTGGCTCGACGGGCCGGCAAGTCCGATGCCCTTCGTATTCGCGATTTAATATATTTCCGATATATTATTTATCGTTTCGTAGACGACGAATCACCGTCGTACGATACGATTTATTCGTGTCGCTCAGCTTACGAATATTCTCGATACGATATACGATTCCGACAAAGGTCGTATCGTATAATACGTTTCCAACTAATTCCCGAAAAGCTATTAAATGAATTTCCGATTCATTTAATCCGGTGATCTGTTACGTGTCATTGGTGTGACCTTGTAGGTTCAGTCAAGAGTAAGTTGTGAGTTCAATATCCATTAGAACTCACTGATCGGAAGCATTGCTCCAGCTAGCTGTTCCGATCACTTGATCTCACTGAATTAATTGTTCGCAATTAATCTGAACCTTGGTATTAGACTTAATGCACCTTGGGTGAAGGACATATTTCCTTCACGATGATGAGAACATAAATCTCCACTTGGCAACGCATCTCCTATAAAATAACGAATCTCAATCGCTCTTTTCATTTCACCCGAACCTGCTATTTAAAGAAACCTGCTAAAAATAGTAATTGCCGTAACGGGTAGTTGCTAAAAGTGGCAAGTCATAAAAGATAGAAACCTGTCAGAATTAGGTGTTGCACTCCAACATAAATCCTAAAAGAGATAGAATTTGCAAGAGGAATCCTATTCCTAATAAAATTCGAAAATAAGAGTTACGTATTAATTAAAATCCTAACGAACCTAGAGTTCGTAACGGGCCCAAACGCATTCCGTCATAAAGTTAATATGCACTAAAAGACTCGGATAAGTCTCAAAGACTCCGTATTCCACGAGTCTAAATCTGACAAGGAAATACGACCCAGACCCTATTATCAACGCCTGGCTCTGGGCGCCGAAATCTTCGGCGCCCAGCCCTGGGCGCTGAAATTACCTGGGTACGTGTTCTCTCCTAATTCTCCTTGGATTAGTGCTCTAAAATTCTATCTTTCCACGAACTCTTTTCTATAAATACAGCCCCAAATTCGACGTGAAAGGAACACACAATTCATATTCTGAGTATTGACTCCAACCCCTAAGCCTAATCCTCACGCTGCGAAATTGATCCCGCGTTCTGTCGCAATCGATCCAAAAATCGAACAGAACGTATCCTGTCCCTTGTAGCTGAAGAATTAAGCCCAGAAACTTGAGATTCGTTAAATAAAAGGAGAAATAGCAAAGCCAAAGTGGTTAGTTTTCTGAGAACCATGACGCACCTCTCAAGGGTGCGTCGTAATGTGTCCCTTCGCATGATTTAATCGCTTTCCTCGCCCTTTTATAAAACTGTTAAACTATTAAATCTGATTATTCTATCACGCCTAATAAAGATAATATCCTGGACAATTGAACTATCATGCTAGGTCCCTTAAATCAATCTAAACCAGATAATCACGATCGATCTAGTATTATGTGTTGCATATTGCTAAAATCAATTCAGATTAGTTTAATAGTTAAGGCATGTGTAGACACCTACTTTTGTCCCCGTTCCCGCAAGGGAAAGGTTCGATGATGAAAACGTAAAAGTCCACTTGACAACGCATCTCCTATAAAATAAACGAATCTCGATTCCCCATTTCATTTCACCCGAAACCTGCTATTTATGGAAACCTGTTAAAAATAGTAACTGTCGTAAAAGGTAGCTTCTAAAAGTGGCAAATCGTAAAAGATATGAACCTGTCAGAATTAGGTGTTGCATTCCAACATAAATCCTAAATGAGATAGAAAACCGCGAGAATCCTATTCCTAATAGGATTCAGAAATAAGAGTTACGTATTAATTAAAATCCTAACGAACCTAGAGTTCGTAACGGGCCCAGACGCATTCCGTCATAAAATTGATACGCGCTAAAAGACTCGAATTAATCTCAAACTCTACGGATTTCAGGAATCTGAATCTGACTAAAGAAAACAGCCCAGACCCTATTTTCAACGCCTGGCTCTGGGCGCTGAAAATACCTGGGTACGTGTTTTTTCCTAATTCTTTGTGGATTAGAACTCTGCAATTCTATCTTTCCACGAACTCTTCCCTATAAATAGGCCCCTAAATGCGACGTGAAAGGACACACAACAACACATACTTATATTCTGAGTATTGACTCCAACCCTTAGCCTAAGCCTCTCGCTACGAAACTGTTCACGCGTTCTGTCGCAATCGATCCATAAATCGAACAGAACATATCCTGTCCCATAATTGAGATTCGTTAAATAAAAAGGAGAAATAGCAAAGTCAAAGTGGTTAGTTTTCTGAGAACCGTGACGCACCTCTCAAGGGTGCGTCGTAATGTGTCCCTTTTCGATGATTTAACTGCTTTCCTCGCCCTTTTTATGAACTGTTAAACTAACCTAATCTGATTGATCTATCACGCCTAACAAATATAATATTTTTGGGAAATCGGATTATCATGCTAGGTCCCTTAATGCTATTTAAATCAGATAATCACGATCGAATTAGTATTATATGTTGCATATTGCTAAAATCAACTCAGATTAGTTTAATAGTTAACGCATGTCCCTTCAATTATTTATGCTGAGCTAGTAAGGATATCCTGCCTCTGGAGTTATCGACGAGCGAATTTCTCCTCTCGGTAGTTACAGTCCCCCGAACCCTCAATCTCTACCTTGCGGGTGTATATTGAGAGATCCCCACACCAGGGATCACAAGGGAACCTACGGCCGTCGTGGTCAAACATAATTGCACTCCCTTTATGTCACGATAACCGGGTTTTGTCAGTTTTTCTCATTGTCGTTAAAAAATGAATGGCGACTCCTATATTACTAGTCAATTGGGTGTATACTCACAGGAAATCCAATTACACTTGATTGAATAAAAAGAATCGTCACGCCCACGAGGGACAAGGTCACGCATTAGCCTCGCGCTTTTTCGACCCCCTCACAGTGGCGACTCCACTGGGGATAGTGAAGGAAATACTCGTGCTTGTAGGTAATCAAAATAGCCGAAGGGTGAAACGATCCTACCCCGCGTTTATTTCCCCATCAAGTTGGGACGACCTGAAAATCAGCATATTAATGTGAACGGGCAGAATATCATAACGAATCTCGGCTCCCTCGGGAGTTGGGACTAAGGATACCTTTATTCGCCAATAGGGAGGTGCATACGCCGCGCATGTTTCCCACTCGGTACTTGTGCAGGTAGTATACCTATCCCGAACCCAATCGCTCTCTCATTAGGTCCCTCTCGCCTGCATGCCCCCTTGGCTTGTACTTGCGGGTTGGCCTCTTGAGCGAAATTCGTCTGTTGAAGACACTACCTCGACCGGGGCATGTGTTGGATCTACGATAGAAGCGGTACCAAGCCAGGCGTAAATAAACTACCCATAGAAGCCTATCATAAACTACGTGGCATATTTAATTTTCAAATCCATGTTTGTAATGTAGTTATGTGTAGCGAAATATGTGATTGTGTGTGACAAACTATCCTAGAAAACCAACGACCTTAAAAACCGCCCAAACATTCATAGACTAATTTGCCAAAGAGTTATACCGAAACACGTGTTCCGCAAACCCGAATGATCGCCACAAAATAAGCGACGCTCGGGATGGCCTGTAACGAATCCCACAAACGCTGCCACGCGTAAAGGACGTTATTAGGCAAGCACGCAAATCGAAGTCGCATAAACAGAAGACAGAAAACGAGAACCAGCCAAGGACGTATTTTCAACGCCCCTGGCTGGGCGCCAGAAATTCTCACGCCCCTCGTTGGGCGCTGAAGTTGCTGCTTGACCTTCTGGTCAGGCGCAGCAGCTTCGGTGCCCACACGAAAGGAAAATACGTAGCAAAAAAAATGTTCATCAAAAGAATTGCTACAAGGGTGTAAGAAAAGCACTCGATTTCAAAAAGCGACTCGTGAAAAAATTAATAACTCTTTGTGTCGTTGTTGGGCCTCCTACGACGGCAATGCTCGGCACCAAAACCGAACATGCTAACAACTATGAATGTCACACGGGCAAGTGTTTCGAAAATCCAAAGAATGACCAAAAAAAAAAAAAAAACACAAAAAGTGTACCGACAAAAGAAAAAGTGAAAAACCAACTTAGAGAGTCGAAGTCTAGACTAAGTAATGCTTGAAACTTTGGGAACCTAAACTTTAGCTTATCTTATGCCTAGGACTGGTCCTGCCACTTGGTGCCGATCAGGGAATCAACGGTTAGTGCGTCTCGAAGATACATCGCCAACACCAGGTTTAGTAACTCCAAGCTCCGTCCGTCGTCCCTCGTTTCAAGGATCTTCGCTTCCCCAACCTCGATTCGCACCTTCAAACATGTCCATCGAAGATTTGCAAGACCAGATGGTCCAAATGACCCAACTTATGGGCCAACTGAAAATGGAAAATGAAGCTTTAGCGGCTGCGCAAGCAAAAAATGACCTCGAAAACGAGAAGAGGATTGAAAAAATGGTCCTACAGTAAACCATGGGGAGCAAATACTTCTCCCTCGATCCTGAACATTTTCCTGGCAAATTACCAGAAAAGTTCAGTTCATCCGACTTACCAAAGTTCAAGGCCACGGACAACCCCCGTGATCATCTACTGAGCTTTGTGAATGCCATGAACTTGAAAGGCGTGGACAAGTCCATGTACTTACCTGCCTTTCCTTTGTCCTTGGAACCTGTGCCGCTCAAATGGTACTATCACTAGGACCCTAAGCTCTTCCCCACTTGGGAAGACTTTGTCAATGTCTTCATCAAGCAATACTCGTCGAACATGGATTTCCAAGTCACCATGCGCGAGCTGGAAGTTCTCTTCCAAAAGAAAAATGAGGGTTTCACAACCTACTTTGCTAGATGGAGGGACCAGGCGGCCCAGCTAATCAATAGGCCTCCCGAAACAGAATTGGTCCAAAAATTCATTGACAACCTGGACCCGGCTTACAGACAACACCTTAGGTACCTGAGTCTCGACACTTTCAAAAGAGTTTATGATGTGGGAATAAAGATCGAGGACAACCTCGCCAAAACCATACAGAGCAAACCCACATATAAGACCAACACCTATAATCGGGGTAACACATCCCAAGCCCAAGAAGTCCATGCTGTAGAAGAGGCTCCCGCCCGAAGAAACCCTGCAAGATGGGTCCGAGACCGAAAGTTTGCCCCACTCGGGTCAACTTTGGTACAAGCCTTTGAAAGACTAACCAATCAAGGAAAGTTGAGACCTATAGGCCCCACCCGTGACCCTCCTGTCAAAAACAAATATTGGGTCGAAGGTACTTACTGCAAATTCCATCAAGGAAATGGGCATGACACTGAAAACTGCTGGACTCTAAAACATACGATCCAGGACATGATAGAGGATGAAGTAATACCTCTCCCTAACGTTGGCAAACCCAACAACAACAAGAGCCCACTCGGCTCTTATCACATCTCTCTCGACCAACCAGAGAATTTCGACCCCACGGTGTATATTACACCTCAAGGTGCACCACTCGCTGTGGTCCCTATGGATCGAATCGAGAGGGAAGTGTGCGGTGTGTGGAACGATGATGCTGAAGATATTTACCTATCTCAAGTCTCGGGCCAGGACCTCTTCACTGAAACTTGGCCCGGGTATGCTCTCATTGACACCACCCCTCAGGAGCCCGAGGTCGACAACCTCACCCGATCCGGAAGGATATACCAACCGGATATTCACCCACCTCCTATAGACGACATCCCGGTCAGGCAAACTCCTGAGAACGGGCGGCACGCCACCGTCGCGGAAGTCATTGAAAATCCTCTCCTGAAACAACTAAAAAGAACCAAGGCTGAGATTACCATCTGGGATCTTATGTGTACTTCAAAGGAACATCGCGAAAAGCTTATTCGCTCACTTGACCTCATCTCAGTACCTACAGATATCACACTTGACTCATTGGTTAGCCATGTCACGAGAGATGCCGGAGAAAAGGCCATAGTTTTCACTGATAAAGACTTACCCAAAGAGGGGGGTGCTCACAATAAAGCCCTTTACCTAGTGGTTGGATGCAAAGGACAAAACATCCCCCTAGCACTCGTAGATAATGGTTCGACGGTTAATGTCTGCCCATTGCGAACCGCCCATTGCTTGGGGCTAGGAAACGATGATTTCCAAACCTCCACGCAAGGGGTACGAGCTTATGATAACTCCCGAAGGCCTGTATTGGGAAAAATCAACCTTACCATACAAACCGGGCCTGTGGCACGCACCACGGAGTTTCAAATTATCGACATCAAGCCCACTTTCAACCTCCTCTTGGGGCGACCTTGGCTCCATGACTTAGGAGGTGTGGCTTCTACCTTGCACCAAATGGTTAAACTTAACCATAACGGGGTAATACTAGAAATCCGCGCCCCACCTCTCGACGTCAGTTGTACTATGGTTGGAACGGCCGAAACTGCAGACGACCTTTATGGGTTTCAAATGGAAGAAACAATCCAGTTCATCGAAGATTATGATCCAGCATTCCTAGACCCGCATGCATCCCGAGTCATCCCTAGAATGCTGTTAGCTCAAGGCTATTTTCCAGGAACCCCATTGGGCATAAGGAAGAAGGAATGCACATTCCATCCTTTCCCCGACAAATCTACTCCCTTTGGCTTAGGTTATGAACCAACGGAGGAAGATATTGCTGACCGCCTATCTAGGCTACACCTTAACAAAACCAAACAAACCACCCTCCTTCCCCCATATCAAAGGACCCTTAACGGGATGTTCATTCGGGAAGGAGAAGAACACCCATGCTGTGATTTCCCTGAACCCTTCGTTCAGGATGGCTGGCTAAAACCCGGTTTGAAATTTTCCATGACTGCCACACCTTGGATGAGGCACCCCACCTCACCAAGATTAAAAACAGCTGAAATATTGGACAACCAGGCTCTGTGGACATTGTTTAACGAATCGAGGCCTATGGAGGACGAGACTGTGATGACTACCCTAGCTTTACAAGATGAAGGTTTCGATCCAACCCGGTTAATCTCTCCTGCATAAACACTAGAAGAGGTCGAGAACGGATGGGTGAAGACATACCAGTGGGTCAACGCAAAAGGAATGGAATTCAAGATGAGTACCGGTGAAGGACCGAAGTTTTATGAGACTAAACCCCAGGCTTGAGCCACATAGAGCACCATTAGTAAAAAGCGCCTAGTAGTTCTTTAGATTGATAAAAAAAATAATAGAGACTTTAGATGGTCCTAAGGCCCTTTAGAATATGGGTCAGTTTTATTTCAGTGTGTTTTCCTTACTTTCCGAATCAATAAAGGCGTAATATTTCTCCTGAAAATTTTATTCTAACACTAAATAAACACCAAATGTACTTGCAAAATAAAAAAAAAATAAAGAAGCGGCCCAATATAGGCCCAACAAACAAAGCCCACTCGGTTTTGAAATAGTGCCATGGGAATCAATTCCCGAAACCCACAAAATAAACCACACTATCCCATTCATATCCCCAAAACCTAAAAAGCCAACCAGTGTCAGAACCAATCCATGCAACCTAAAATGAAAGGAAATCAAAAATTTAAAACAATGCAAATGTTACCAAAAAAAACAGATTCATAAAACATAGATTCCATCATACCCTTCACTAACAACCCACCTCCAAAGCCTACGCAAAGATCTTCATAAATTCCACACCCTAACTCCATTTTCAAAACTGTTTTGAGTCGCCAATAGAAAAAATTAATCTGGACAAAAATGCGTTTCACGCTAACAGTCAAAAAGCCTCCAAAATAACCTCAAAATTAACTTTAAAAGCAAAATATTAAGGCACAAAAAAAAGAAATAGAAATAAAACGCAGGAACATGTGAAGCAAAGAGTCAAATAAATGACCGCCCAAGTCATTTTCAGCGCCCAGGGCTGGGCGCCGAAATTTCTGACGCCCCAGCCTGGGCGTTGAAACTCTCTGCCTGCCAAAAGTTTTCTTTTTCGAAAGTGCTCGTCATTTTATCCGCACACAACGGAAAAATAACGAACACTTGGGGGGTACAATACGTATCCAAATAGGTTTACCAAGAATACAGCTAGACAAATTGGTCGAATTTTACGTAACCAAATAGGTTTACCAAGAATACAGCTAGACAAATTGGTCGAACTTTACGCAACCTATGGCAAAAAAAAACGGCAGATGAAAATAATGGCAAATACTTCACTCATTTGACCAATTAAGTAATATGTTTCCACTTCAGGACATATCTACCAAAATCCGGCATACTAGAACTTATTCTAAAGCTAGAACTACGCGCGACCTGATTCTGACAAGATACGTAGGCAATCCTTACCAAGGATTCGGTCCAAATAAAAAAATATTCTTTGCAATAAGTGTTAGACATATAAAATACATAAAAAGGAGGAGAAACAAAAATAAATAAAAACTAAAAATACGCCTTTATTAAAATATAATAAGAAGGAAAACAAAGTGCTAGGAATAAAAAACAAACACAACTGAAATAAATAAAGGGCACCTACACCCTAGCAAAGAACTACACTACTCTAGTTCTTCCGGATCATCAAATAAAGTCTTGTAGAGAGCAATGTTCGCAGGATCCACCCCCATAGTCTTCTGCGCTGCCCCAATATCAATCTCCATAAGAACCGGCTCCTGGACACTAACTTCCAAGGATGTCAAAGCTTCAGAAACATTCTCAATTATAGCCCGCTCAGCCTCGAAGGCACAGGCAATGGTGGGAGAAGGGTTATTATCATCAACTAGACTAGCCACTGTTTCTACAGGCGGCTGAGCCTTTCTAACCCATACATTATTCCGGCGACGATCTCCGCGAGAGCTTGCATTTCTTTTGACAACAACAGGCCCCTTCTTGTTAGGCATCTTTTTAGGCCTGAAACTGGAACGGGGAGGAACTTCCTTTCGCTTTCGATCAGGATGAGCTTTCACAATCTTAAAACTATAGGTACGAGGTTTGGCAGAATCAGGACCCTCATACTTAACACGAATACGAGGTATCAAAAGCTCAACCGGCTCCCCATTACGAGCCTCGGTCCTCACATCTTTGTCATCGGAACTCATCCACAACTTGTAGTTTTCAGAAAGACCCACAAAGCCATTTGTAGCTACGGCCCAACGCGGGAGACCATCATAATACTTGGCCCACGCTAGGACCCGTGTTTGTGCAAAGGCCGCTACCTTAGGTGGTACCGTATCAGAAAAGGGGATAGTCTGCCTTAAACCATATTGACGCATGACTCGGTAAGGGAAAATATAAATGGGACGAGATAGCCCCAACAAAGAAACATAAACCGATACATCAGACCCCCCTGTCATGGTAGTCAAACCCCACCATGGTACCACCCACTTAATAGAACAAATGCCATAAGTAAAAAAGGAGGTCCATTCGGCCTCGTCCTGGCCTTGGTGCAAGTATTTTCGGTTACCCAAAGCTATAGGGCGATAATGTTTAGGATCGGCAGGAGCTTCCAAAAGTCTAAGCTGTTCCGCAAGCCAAATCTGCAAAAACAGGTACGATCGAATCAAAAGAATGAAAAGAAAGAAAAAAAAGGTTCCTGGGGCGCAGTTTCAACGCCCATGACCAGGCGCCGAATATTCCAGCGCCCAGCCCTGGGCGCTGAAACTCAGCCCCAGGCAGAAGTCTCAGCAACAACCAACGGCATAATAGAATAGCAACTTTCCATCGGGCTAATCAAGGGGATCAACCTTATGTCACCGAACTCACCATTGTTATTCGACAGCAAATAATGATTCAACAAGCAAAATATAAGGGCTCGAATATTCAATTTCTGTTCGGTCATATTCTTGCTAGGCCTAAAATGATGTTTTACAAGTTTTGCCAAGTTAACCTTATCATCTACAACAATCTCAGCAAACATGTTATCATCTAGCCCTAGGAAAGCCCTTATGGTTGTTTTACCCTCTTCAATAGTGCCAGGGGTAACAGGAGTAGCATTAGTAGGATAACCAAGGATCGCAGCAAATTCATCAGGCAAAGGACATATTTCATTGCCCCGAAAGGAAAAAACATGATGATCGGAGTCCCAAAAGCTTAGGGCAGCATGCAGAAAATTATAATCAATATTAATTTGTTGTAAGCCTAAAAATGCCTCTAAGTGGTATTCTTTTAACAAAGCTTTTTCTGTGGGAGTAAGGGCTCGTAGCCAACGCCTAACAGTCCGTTGGAGTGAGAAAGTAGGGATCGACATGGCAAAAGCAGTAAATAATTAGAGCACAGCAAAAAGAGAGAAAGAATTTGAGAGTGATGGAAAATAAGGACGTATCTAGCCCCTATATATAGCTGAACGCATCCCATGACATCCTGATCCCATTCGGAAACTTGTTAGAAAATCCGAAAGTCAAATATTACCAGGAAAGGACTTTCAGCGCCCACGCCTGGGCGCCGAAATGTTTGACGCCTGAACTTGGGCGCTGAAAATGCAGCCCAAGGCCCAGATTTCACGAAACACGGAACAGGAAAGGACTTAAAACCGTGTTGCTAAAACACGGGGCCCTATTGCAAGAAGGATCAAGCCCAAAGCACCTTTAACTCCCAAATAAGCAAAAAATTAATAACATTAAAACTTGGTCGAAACTTAGACTCGTCTCAGAAAATGCTCATGTACACTTTTCAAAAAAAGCAAGTTAAATATCATGGTCATTCTTCGAAACACCAAAAATATGTGTCGTCAAGTCATTGGTTTTCCAAATAGAAAATGTCTGTCTGTCAAAGGGATAATCCGGGCCAAGCCAAAACCGGATGTCGCCTGAAAACTAAAGTCGCACTCCGCGGCTTCGCTAAAATAGCACACTACTATAGGAGGTCGCTCGCACATACGAGCGTGACCCCAAACATGATTACGAGATACAAAAAACAACCGACGAGCCCCAACGCTTGGGGGCTCGCAAAAAATGGACTCCAACAAGGAGCGCGCAATCAAAATCACATTCCTAGACTGCGCCACACACCATATCATGTTTGGATATCTCAAAAAAAAAATATTGTTAAACAAAAATATACACAGTGTGGACCCACTTATAGGACACATCTAATCAAGAAATATTACGACCCACCAACAGGTTGTAATCACAAAAGCCCTTCTACATAGGCAAAATAAGAAATTCAAAATGGGCTCGCCCACCCTCAGCGGGCGGGGTCTGCGTCACTAGACGCGCAGGTCCTCAGTTTTCGAAAGAAATAAAATCTTCAAATTTAAAATAGGCTCGCCATCTTCAGCCGGCGGGGTCTACGGCCCAAACCACGTAGGTCCTTATTTTAAAAAAAAAACAACAAAATTAAATTTCAAAACAGATTCGTCCACTTCTATCGGACGGGGCGTCCACCCTCAGCGGACAGGTTCGCCATCTTCAGCCGGCAGGGTCTACGTCACAAACCGCGTAGGTCCTTATTTTCAAAACATCAAAACAGATTCGTCCACTTCTATCGGACGGGGCGTCCACCCTCAGCAGACAGGCTCGCCCACCTTCAGCGGGTGGAGTCTGCGTCACTAGCCGCGCAGGTCCTTAGTCGCTGCAGCGATAACTTTTTTCGGTTTTCCCTTTTTCAAAAATTAAAGGATTGGTTTTCCCTTTTTCCAAAAATTAAAGGATTGGTTTTCCGTTTTTCCAAAAAAGAACGATGTGCTGGATTTTCCTTCGTTTTACGTCCTATAAAAACAAGGGGGTTTTCTCGTTTAGCTAGCCCTGAAAATGAGAATCTTTAAAAACGTTTTACCTCGTGATTGGGCTTGGCCAGGCCCAATTACACTTTACAGCTTTGATTTCGAAAACATCTGTAGCTACTCCCAATGACAAAGTGAGGGAGTTTCTACACACCTTTAGATTCTTCCAATGACAAAGTGAGGAAGTTTCTATACTATCAGTTGACAAATCCCAATGACACGTGAGGGATATGTCGACACTTCAAGTGATGACCCTTAAGTCAAATGTTATCACTCGGGGGCTCGTGAGACTCTCGCAAAACAGGTCACATACACCATGGCTTGTGTGACGCACTCCGTCTAATACTTTGACCATCGTCTTACTCCAAGACTCAGTCAAAGTGGGGGCTAACTGTAGACACCTACTTTTGTCCCCGTTCCCGCAAGGGAAAGGTTCGATGATGAAAACGTAAAACTCCACTTGACAACGCATCTCCTATAAAATTAACGAATCTCGATTCCCCATTTCATTTCACCCGAAACCTGCTATTTATGGAAACTTGCTAAAAAATAGTAACTGCCGTAAAAGGTAGCTTCTAAAAGTGGCAAATCGTAAAAGATAGGAACCTGTCAGAATTAGGTGTTGCATTCCAACATAAATCCTAAATGAGATAGAAAACCGCGAGAATCCTATTCCTAATAGGATTCGGAAATAGGAGTTACGTATTAATTAAAATCCTAACGAACCTAGTATTCGTAACGGGCCCAGACGCATTCCGTCATAAAATTGATACGCGCTAAAAGACTCGAATCAATCTCAAACTCTACGGATTTCAGGAATCCGAATCTGACTAAAGAAAACAGCCCAGACCCTATTTTCAACGCCTGGCTCTGGGCGCCAAAATCTTCGGCGCCCAGGCCTGGGCGCTGAAAATACCTGGGTACGTGTTTTTTCCTAATTCTTTGTAGATTAGAACTCTGCAATTCTATCTTTCCACGAACTCTTCCCTATAAATAGGCCCCTAAATTCGACGTGAAAGGACACACAACAACACATAATTATATTCTGAGTATTGACTCCAACCCTTAGCCTAAGCCTCTCGCTGCGAAACTGTTCACGCGTTCTGTCGCAATCGATCCATAAATCGAACAGAACGTATCCTGTCCCATAATTGAGATTCGTTAAATAAAAAGGAGAAATAGCAAAGTCAAAGTGGTTAGTTTTCTGAGAACCGTGACGCACCTCTCAAGGGTGCGTCGTAATGTGTCCCTTTTCGATGATTTAACTGCTTTCCTCGCCCTTTTTATGAACTGTTAAACTAACCTAATCTGATTGTTCTATCACGCCTAACAAATATAATATTTTTGGGAAATCGGATTATCATGCTAGGTCCCTTAATGCTATTTAAATCAGATAATCACGATCGAATTAGTATTATATGTTGCATATTGCAAAAACCACTCAGATTAGTTTAATTGTTAACGCATGTCCCTTCAATTATTTATGCTGAGCTAGTAAGGATATCCTGCCTCTGGAGTTATCGACGAGCGAATTACTCCTCTCGGTAGTTACAGTCCCCCGAACCCTGAATCTCTACCTTGCGGGTGTATATTGAGAGATCCCCACACCAGGGATCACAAGGGAACCTACGACCGTCGTGGTCAAACATAATTGCACTCCCTTTATGTCACGATAACCGGGTTTTGACAGTTTTTCTCATTGTCGTTAAAAACTGAATGGCGACTCCTATATTACTAGTCAATTGGGTGTATACTCACAGGAAATCCAATTACACTTGATTGAATAAAAAGAATCGTCACACCCACGAGGGACAAGGTCACGCATTAGCCTCGCGCTTTTTCGACCCCCTCACAGCATGTCCCTTCAATTATTTATGTTGTGCTAGTAAGGATATCCTGCCTCTGGAGTTATCGAAGAGCGAGTACTCCTCTCGGTAGTTACAGTCCCCCGAACCCTCAATCTCTACCCTGCGGGTGTACGTTGAGCGATCTCCACACCAGGGATCACAAGGGAACCTACGGCCGTCGTGGTCAAACATAATTGCACTCCCTTTATGTCACGATAATCGGGTTTTGTCAGTTTTTCTTATTGTCGTTAAAAACTGAATGGAGACTCCTATATTACTAGTCAATTGGGTGTAAACTCATAGGAAATCCAATTACACTTGATTTGACAAAAAGAAACGTCACACCCACGAGGGACGAGGTCACGCATTAGCCTCGTGCTTTTTCGACCCCCTCACAGTGGCGACTCCACTGGGGATAGTGAAGGAAATACTCGTGCTCGTAGGTAATCAAAATAGCCGAAGGGTGAAACGATCCTACCCCGCGTTATTTCCCTATCAAGTTGGGACGACCTGAAAATCAGCATATTAATGTGAACGGACAGAACCGCATAACGAATCTTGGCTCCCTTGGATGTTTCATCTCGGGAGTTGGGACTAAGGATACCCATCGCCAACCGGGGGGTGCATACGCTTCAAATGTTGTCCACTCGGCACTTTTCTCTAGTAGTACACCCGTCCCAAACCCATTCGCTCGCCCACTAGGTCCCTCTCATTGGTGCATGGCCCCTTGGCTTACATCGTGATTGGCCTCTTTGGCGAAATTCGTCTGTTGAAGGCACTACCTCGACCGGGGCATGTGTTGGATCTGCGATAGAAGCGGTACCAAGCCGGCGCAAATACTACCCATAGAAGCCTATCATAAACTACATGACATATTATTATTTTGCCTCATGATGTAATGTTAGTTATGTGCAGCGAATTATGTGATTGTGTGTGACAAATAATGCTAGAAAACCAACGACCTTAAAAATTGCCCAAACATTCATAAACCAATTGGCCAAAGAGTTATACCAAAATACGTGTTCCGCAAACCCGAACGATCGCCACAAAAATAAGCGACGCTCGGGATGGCCCGTAACGAATCCCACAAACGCTGCACAACGCGTAAAGGACGTTATTAGGCAAGCACGCAAAATCAAGTCGCATAAACAAAAAATATACGCAATTAGAAAACGAGCACTAGCCAGGGACGCATTTTCAGCGCCCCTGGCTGGGCGCCAATATTTCTCACGCCCACCGCTGGGCGCTGAAGTTGCTGCCTGGCCTTTTGGTCAGGCACAACAGCCTCGGTGCCCGCGCATAAAGTATACGTAGCAGTAAAAGAAAATTCGTGAAAATTGCTGCGAGGGCGTATGAAAAGGCACTCGATTCTAAAAGCGACTTGTAAAAAATAAAATAACTCTTTGTGTCGTTGTTAGGCCTCCTATGACGACAATGTTCGGCTCCAAAATCGAGCACGCTAATTGAAATAACCTTGAATGTCACATGGGCAAAGTATTCAAAAAATGATGTTCGAATAAAGTCTTCAAGAAAAAATAATGTTCAAATAAAAAATAAATAAATCCAAGTCTAGACTAGGCTATGCCAAAGTACAATCCAAATCCTAAGTCTTAGTTGTCTTATACATAGAATCGGTCCTAGTGCTTGGTGTCGTTCTGCAAGTTAAAAGGTTAAACCATATTGAGTCTCCCTTCCTAACATTTAAATCAATAAGCACCCATATGTAATTGTCATCTCTTACTAAGAATCTACGGCCTCAATACTCTCTCTCACCAATAAAAAGAACATATTATGTAATTCGAGTATTTGCAAAATGGAAACAGCCACATTCTGAAAATCATTCCTCCATAGTCGCACAACCCCCAAAGTGAGCCTAAGGTATCAATACCATTGGCAAAGAAAAAAATTTAATGGCCTCAAGGCTTATGATCACATTGGGTCACGACTATCATAGTCCTCTCGAGCTACTCGCTCCTTGAAGTACTCCTAAGTACGGACTAAAAGATTTTCCACGAATCACTACTACAAAAATGGGCAAAGAGACCCATCAAAAATAGCCTAAGAGACCCTCTTAGAGGAGGTCTCTAGATGGGGGGGTCTCTTTATAAAAGAGACCCCCTCATCTAGAGGAGGTCTGTTTGTTAAAAACAAGAGACCCATTATTTAAGAAAAGGGGTCTCTTATGTAAACAATACGAAAAATAAATTAGAAAGGGGAGAGACCCCTTATTAGAGATATAGGGTCTGTTTATAAAAAAAATTAGACCCCTTATTTAAGATAGGGGGTCTCTTTGAAAATTTTAATATTATTTTATTATGCAAATTTAGACCTCATATCTAACATAAAGGGTCTCTTTGTCATTTTTTAATATATAAAAAAAAGACCCATCACCTAAGATATGGGGTCTCTTTGCCAATTTTTTAAATAATTTTTTTTTCTTGAACACCAGAATCATTGCTTAAACGTAATAATACAAACCAACTTTAATAAAGCACCAACTATTAATATTTCACCAAAATCTTCTACAAATACGTTCATGGTCTATCGTGAACATAAATCCAACATTTTTACATATATATCAAAAAGTTGTACAATTACAAGAAATATATACAACTCCATATAGCCTTATTTTTGTTCTTGCTTTGCATCACACTAAAAACAAAAATAGCCTCATTGAAACCTTGCATCTTCATCGGTATGATATGCTAATCATTTCAAGGCCGGGACAACCACGAGCAATGCTTGTGATCCTTGAATCTGTAAGGTAGACATATGTAGAGGAATTAGTATATAAAGAAAAAAAACAAAAAACAAAACACAAGACATATGTGGAATAAACTACCATATAGAGACTGATTAATTTGTCGGAAAATAATGGGCAATTAACATATCCACAAGCTAGAATCTATTTGATTTGACTAATAAAAGTTGCATTGGAACTAATATCTATATTTATCCATGTTCTTTAAAGACAACTAGACATCATATACAGTCAATAGTCAATAGTCAATAGTCAATAGTATGAGATTTTGGTAGAGCCAGAACTTTGCTGAAACTTGCACTTAGTGGAAATCATAACCAGCTCCATACAGTTATTTAGCATAATTCAAGAAATGACATCAGGTTCAAGCACATTTGAAATAATCAAGATGCAAATTATTAAGCAAAGCAATAAAGCACCTGGCAGGTCACATCCCAGAGCACTGATCATGAATGATTTTGTTCCTAGCTTTAACAGGCACTCAGCAATATTTCTTGCTACACCTCCTAGCATAAATTCATTCTGCAGAGAAAAGGGGATGTGGTGTTCAGATATTTTAAATTCTGACAATGAGATACCTTAGGCAACAAATACATCAACAGACCCACTAGTCATCAACACTCCAAAATCCAGACACGCAGGAATCAATTGGCAAAGACATCAACTTTTTAGGAACAATTACAGAATCTGGAATGGACATCTTGAGAGGAACCTCCAAAACGTGAGCATATAGAATCTGGTGTCACTCTAAATTCAAAGATGGCAATAGATGATGTATATGATTCCCAGAAACTTGAGTTACAGGGGATCAAACCATAAGATCGGCGCATGATTGAACCTAGAATAGCTGAACAGACTACCAATTTCTTTATTACTATAACACTCAAACTCATTAAACCATTAGAGACTGACCAATTCAACGAGACAATTCCATTTGACTCAAGCTCGGCAAAATCCAGCATTTGCAGAACCGATAGCAATATGGAAATAGTAGACTGCAAATCAAACAAAGAAACTCACAAAATAAAACATCACTAATCACATAATAACAATAGTTCTTTCATTCACGCAATACTAATTTCGCAAAAGAAACACACAAAATCCACATTCTGCAAAGGAGTGGCAGAGAAACACAAACAATATTACTCCCCTTATTTTATCTCAAAAGTTAAATATCTCTTAATATGTGCAGAACAAAATTTACCACAGGATAGAAAAGGCTGAAAAGTGTAAGTGATGTAAGATTGAAAAAGAGATTATTACCTAACCAATCAAAAGCAATGACATGATAGTTCTTGGAAAGTATTGGAATAACTTTGCGATATGAGTAAGCCTGTTAAAATCATGCACTCGATCAATTACATATGGTTATTCAGAACTACAATAGAAGATTCATCACGTAAAACAGAATGCAGCTGCAAGAAAATAAATTAAATGCCATATTTTGAGTGTTTGTGTTGAGAAATTATTCTAAATCAATGTAATTGACATAAAACACACCTGTGATGGGAAACCATGAATGAGCACGACTGAAGGATTATCAGTACTTCCACTTTCAACACAAAACCATCTATTGTACAGAATGATACGTGTATCACTCTTCAATTCCTGTAATTAATCACTGCAATTAATCACTCTTCAATTCCTGTAATAAGAAGAAGCTAGATAAGCTACTATAAAGCCTAACTTGTTAACATGGCCTTATATTTGATAATTGATGCAGTTATAAATTGATAAGAGGGATTCACCTGAAAATGTCATCAGAAGCTTGTGAACTGCTTCCCATTGTTAACCCAAATGTCGCAATGCTTCATATTCCGATTATTACCTAGATTGCCTTTACACCCACAAAAATTTTAACCAATCTGAAATCCTAATTCCCCTCAAATCCTCCCGAAGAACGATCCGTAAAAACCCTAATTTCACAAAACATAACCGTGCAAGTAAAAACCCCTAAATTCCGTGAAATCCAGAACAAATAAGAAAAAAATGCAACACAATTTCAACTAAATCAACATGAAGTTAATTCAAATGAAATGAACAAAACATCACAAAATCAGAGATTGAAACAAAAAAATTACAGGCCTGGAAAAGGTTCTTCCAGTTTGGATCTGCGAGAGTGTAGCTTGCTGAACTCTGGATGCTCGCTTCTAGGTTCTTTCAACTAATGAGGCGCCATTATCGCAGATTATTTTCTCAATAGGGTTTCTAGATTAGAGGGGCAGTGCGGAGGAGGAGATGGAAGGAAAAGCTCTTGGTTTAATTTTTTTTTTCAATGGAACAAGGTTGTTGGAAGATGAGAAAGAAGGAAATGAAAGAGACCCGGTATCAAATAAGGGTCTCCTGCTTTTCTCGTAAATTTGGCTTTGTGGGTCCAGGGTACACAAGAGACACGTTATCTAAACTAACGGGTCTCACATTTTCCCCTTCTGATTTTCAGCACGAAAAATGTGGGCCCTTTGATAAATTAGAGACCCGTTATCTAAAATAAGGGGTCTCTTGTTTTTTTCCATCTTATTTTTCGCAGATAAATTGTGGGTCATTTCAGTAATTAGAGACCTGTTACCTCTAATATTGGGTCTCTTATATTAAAGAGACCCGTTATCTCAACCAATGGGTCTTTTCTTAAGGGTCTCTTTGCCCATTTTTGTAGTAGTGAATGCAACATGACGAACCATGAAAATACACAAATCGGCATGCCATAAGGCTACCATTGGAGTAAATCAATACACACTAAGAGGGAAGCCGCGCGCACTAATGATTCTAGTCTTGTAAAAGTGGAAATTCGATCTCCCCAACTAACTACCTTGCCAACATTAAGCAAAATGGCGCATGACAAATGAACACCCAAGGTTAAGTCTAAAGTGTCAACCAACGAAAGTTATGGTCCAATTAACCTAAGTCTAAAAGTCGCTTGGTCAAGTATTATAGGCTTACGCCACGTCATTATTTTGAGTATAGGCCACCTCCTTGTATTCATACACGGGTTATAATCAGAGAAATTAATGAAAGTTCGAGTCTAAATCACAACTTCCAATTAAATCCCGGAAACCGGAGTCTAAAAAGAAACAAAAAAATTATTTTCGATGTAATTCTTTCGTTAAATTTCAATAAAGTAAGAACAACATTTTGAATCTACGCTATTTGCACATTTTAAGAAATGACTAAATACGCTTGCAAAGTAAGACAATTTAAAAGGTCCACCCTAGGCCTACTAAAGCTAAAGGTCCACCCAAGGCCTACTAAAGTTAAAGGTCCACTATAGGCCTACCAAACGAGGCTCACTCAGTCTCTCCTCGTGACTCAAAGACCACAACCATCTACCTTTTAGCCCAAATAAAAATTTTGAAGGATTTATGTTGGGGAGAAATCCCAAGCAAAAAGAGAAAATAGAAAGAGAAAAGGGAGAGCGAAGAGAGCGAGCCATGAAATACTTAGCCCGTACCTCCCAAAGTGCGAAATTTACCCAAGTAAACGAAGGAAAAGAATTGAGTCAACCAATCCAAATCATGCCACAAAAACTACATAAAGTTCTACGATGTCTACCCTTTCCAATCCTTATGTTCTTAGACGCCTTCGCTCTGGGGCCCCTGTTCAGCTCATTTAACCCATCCATGTTCTCATTGCCATAACCCAAGAAACCATTACCTCGACTCTTGTTCTTGAACTTGTTATCAACTGCAAACCACGTACGACCATTGACACGTGCGTCATACCCATTATTTCCAAAGCCCTAACCTGCTCTTACACCACCATTAGCATAATGACCATATAACTTGTTTGGATACATCCTGTTGATATACCCTTGAGCCGTCCCCATGCTACTCATTGGCCTTGGTTGATGTAAACTCATGACACTAGCTTGAGGCTGCAAATTGTGAGTCCTAGCAGATGTAATCCTCATGCTTGACCAATAGATATACAAATTATCCTATCTCATTCAACCCATCTTTCAAGCCATCTTGAGTCACGAATAAAAAAAAAACAAATGAAAAGTACGTTCTACGCTTAACGTAAAAAAAATTAATAAAAAAAACTTTGCAAAGCGCACAAAAAAAAGAAAAGAAGCATTTAAAAAAGGAAAAGAAGCTTTAGCGCGCAAAAAAAAAAGATTCGCAAATATTTGGCACGAAACGAAAAGGAGCAGCGCTAAAAGACAGCCCAGAACACGCTTTCAACGCCCAGACCTGGGCGCCGAAAATAATAGCGCCTAGCCCTGGGCGCCGTTCTTGCTTGTCAACTCCCAATTTCTAAAAGTTTTCGTATATTTTCCTATATACATGCGGAAGAATAACGAACACTTGGGGGGTAGAAGATCATATAAAATACGCAAAATACGCGCGCTCCAAAATTTTCGTACACTTATTTCAAACATTACGGTTCCACTCGAACGTACTTGTTTAAAATCGGCATTCTAAGAAACCATTTTCTGGCTAAGAACTACGCAAGACCTGATTCCAAATTAAATCTATTTAAGGCGGATACGTAGGCAATCCATGATTCGGTCCAACCAATTTGCAAAATGTTAAAACCTATAGAATAACCAACCCAGTGGAGTCCCTTATTGAAATTTAATTACTTGCAATCCAAGTCAAAAGAAAAATTTAAGTCAAAGCAAGAATCCAAGTCATCAAGATGCCAAAATAAGCACACATCGAAAAATAATAAGGGCACGTACCCTTGCCAGAAGGAGCACTCACACTCCTAGGCACTTAGCCAATACTCAAAAATCGCTTTGCCTCAATTGAATGGGAGCTAGCGCGAGCGTCCATGACCTCTAAAGTACTCGACTTGACCCTCCCTAAAGCGAAGTAACTCACTTAAAGACCTTCTTTCACCACTAGACACAGTCATAATCGCCAACAAGTAGTAAAGGCAGTAAAGCTTGCAATAAAGAGGATTATTCTACGGCCTCGCCCCATCGTTCCTTCGAACTCAGGGCACCCGTTCATGGTAATTCAAATGCTTGCGAATCCCCTTTGAAAAAAAAAATCAGACATTGTCAATAGGACTTGGCACTTAATCAAGGCTCACCCTACTCAGACATATGGCACGGGCATCTAAAATCGAAATCTGAAAACATTACTAATGAGAAGACACAATAGCAACTGGAGGCTAAAAATTGAAATCAAAGAGCTAGGGAAAGAACTAAGTATACCTTGACCTTTTGTACAGACATACACCAAGTAAATCTAAGTCAATTTGAAAGCGGTTTATATTCCCGCAATTCTGGAAAAGATGGCCCTAAAATCCTAAAGCATGTGCCACACGGGCACAAGTAATATCTTGACGCCTGCACCCTGGCTTCCAACAAATCCTTAGACAGCATTCCAAAAATCGTAACAGTATCTTGATTCACTCATGTAATCCTGTACGAACCCTTCTATAAGTCAACTTACTTAGGACACCTCGGATTGTACACAGTAGGACGCGGATTTCAAATAATTTTCAAAGACTTCTTCAAACATAATAAAGCGTCGTTGGTTTAATCTCAGTATGCGTTTATCTCGATGTTGCAAGTGAGTCAAAAGATTTCTAAATATGATTATGGGTAAAGAAAGGCACCTAGCTTTTGGGCAAGGCACACTTCAACATGTGACTACCTTGACCATGGCAATGTCGCACAATACGACATTTACAAGAGAAGTAGCAAATCACTACTCGAACATACCTCGCACTAAACGAGTCTGGTTCAAACTATTCATGATCCGTGTCACCATGAATGCATAAAAATGTATGCCAAGCATTATAGCACCAAGACAATCCCGTAGCTACAATTGGGGGCTTGAGAAAAACACTCTAAAAATGGTCGAAATGACGATTTTATCGCAAATTCTCGACGCTAATGCTATACACACGTCATAGGGGCACAATCCTAAGGTTTAATCGTGTAAAACGAACCTTAGAATGGCTACAACCCCTCCCAAATTCTAAGCACTACTTAAAATAAATAAAGTCACCCCACTAACAAGGGTAACTGAAAATCGCGAGTCACCAAAACTCCGACCAAACCACTGCACATAACGCTCTCCCTACAAGCGCTCGTTACACAGTCTACGTCGTTCCAAAGCAAAGACAAAAGAAAAATCAAGGATAAAAAAATAAAAAACTGTCAAAATCCGCCCAGAAATCATTATCAACGCCCAGAGCTGGGCGCCGATATCTTTAACGCCCCAGCCTGGGCGCTGAATCTCTCTGCTTGCCAAATTTTGCCCAGATATAAAAACAAGAAAGAAACATCTATGAATCCTCGCATCGAACGAAGTAATAAGCCGTGCACACCCACGCAGAAGGTGCTACACTTGTTCGAGCACCTGAACAAGGCGTGATGAAGTACTCTAATGCAAAAAATAATAATGATATCCCAACACCTGGAGGAATGTTCTAAGACACGTTGTTAGGCCACACAAGCCTACGTTGCACCATAAGTTCAACCATCCCATGGTACAAGTCTAAAAAAAAAGAGTAAGGCATATGGCACTAATGCGGGCACGACCAAGAGTAAGAGGCAAAGACTACTTATCGCCCAAATACAAGCCACACGACTTCTACATTAAGGATTAAAGGTAGAAAATATTACCTACCACGGCAGGGATAGCTCGCACCTACACGAGCGGAACCCCTGGGCATCTTTCTCGAAAGAACCTACAAAAATCGTACGCCA
Source organism: Spinacia oleracea (assembly GCF_020520425.1). Taxonomy (NCBI): domain Eukaryota; kingdom Viridiplantae; phylum Streptophyta; class Magnoliopsida; order Caryophyllales; family Amaranthaceae; genus Spinacia; species Spinacia oleracea. The sequence continues at coordinate 110,790,428 of NC_079490.1, forward strand.
AAAAGAAGCATCCCAACATGCATACTTGGGGGCTCCAAGCTACGAAACGACCATAGCAAAATAAAAATCTCGAAGCAAATGTTTAAACGATTGAAAAAGGCACGATGCTTGAGCCCACTTCATGAATGGGGCTGAACCCTATCAAGCTTCTAAGCAAACTATTCAACATCAGTCATTGCTCCAAAAAAATAAAAAATTAAAAAAAATGATTCAAGCAAACTGATTAATGGACCGCACGCAACGGCCATTCTATAAAAGCTCATTCGCACATTCATATCATCATTCTAAGAATCGAGCATTCACGAACACGTTCAAAAGAAAAAGTATATACAAGAGCGATCAAAGTCTTACGCCTCAAGGTATGTTCCTCGGGCCATATAGACTCGCCCAACTATTGCAATAACTGTACGCCTTAAGAGCAACAGTTCCTTTAAAGAATCGCCCCAAAGTGACAAACACCGTAATCCACCAATCGGCTACGGCTTCTCGAGAAATCATCACGATCACTCGACTCATTGTGATCTCTAATAAAATTCGACGTTCCAAAAATAAAGAAAAACAAAAGAGAAGAGAATACGTAGAATTTCCAAGTGAAATAAACGAACGAACAAGAGGCCAAACAACATTTTGAACGCCCCACCTGGGCGTGAATTATTTCTGACGCCAAGGCCTGGGCGCCGAAAATGAGCCCAGGCCCAAAAGAAACCCTGACTTCTATAGGGCCCTGCCGTATCCATTCGACTCGAAAATTGCCGATTTCTTTACTGAATGTCGCACCTCTCGGCTTTGTTAAGAGTAGCACACCACTACAAAGATCACTCGCACTTACGAGCACGATCTCGAACACGATCAAGGACATTGCAAAATGCGTATCCCCAAGGAACCTCTTTGACAAGAAATGACCGTCAAGCACGAATGCTTGGGGGCTCGAAAGAAAATATATATTTCAAAAGAGAGTATGTAAAGTTAAAACAATATTCCCATACTACGCTGTACGAAGTCCCGTGTTTGGATAAACTCAAAAGATAAAACCGGATTACGACCTCAAGACAAAAGTCGCCGTTGATACTTATACATAGTCCCCTAATCAAGGACCCAGGTAGTGGCAAAATTGAGCCGAAAAGACTAGCTCAGAACCATGAAAGATGATGACCACGAGACAATGGTCCGTCTAAGCACGTTGTCAACCCACATTCAGGTTACAATTAAATCCGAGCATCCCTCGAAAGAATTCGCTCTTACAAGAATGAATAAAAGAAATTCTCAAAAGAAATCACGATGAACAAAAGAAATAGGGACTTGCCCACCTCAATCGGGCAAGATCGCGCCACGAACCACGCGAGTTCCAAATCAAAAAAAGGAATTCAGGGACGTCCACCCTCAGCGGACAGGGCTCGCCCACCTTCAGCGGGCGGGGTCTGCGTCACTAGCCGCGCAGGTCCTCAGTTTTTGAAAAATAAAATCTTCAAATTCAAAATAGGCTCGCCATATTTAGCCGGCGGGGTCTACGTCACAAACCGCGTAGGTCCTTATTTTCAAAAAAAACAAACTAACTTCAAAACAGATTCGTCCACTTCTATCGGACGGGGTGTCCACCCTTAGCGGACAGGCTCGCCATCTTCAGCCGGTGGGGTTTGCGTTACTAATCACGCAGGTCCTCAGTTTTCGAAAAAATCTTCAAAAACAAAAAATCAGGCTGGCCATCTTCAGCCGGCGGGGTCTACATCACAAACCGCGTAGGTCCTTATTTTGCAAAAATAAAGCACAAATAAATTTCAAAATAGATTCGTCCACTTCTATCGGACGGGGTGTCCACCCTCAGCGGACAGGCTCGCCATCTTTAGCCGGCGGGGTCTGCGCCACTAACCGCGCAGGTCCTTAGTCGCCGTAGCGATAACTTTTTTCGGTTTTCCCTTTTTCCAAAAATTAAAGGATCGGTTTTCCCTTTTTCCAAAAATTAAAGGATTGGTTTTCCGTTTTTCCAAAAAAGAACGATGTGCCGGATTTTCCTTCGTTTTACGTCCCATAAAAACAAGGGGGTTTTCTCGTTTAACTAACCCTGAAAATGAGAATCTTTAAAAACATTTTACCTCGTGATTGGGCTTGGCCAGGCCCAGTTACACTTTATAGCTTTGATTTCGAAAACATCTGTAGCTACTTACAATGACAAAGTGAGGGAGTTTCTACACATCTTTAGATACTTCCAATGACAACGTGAGGGAGTTTCTATACTACCAGTTGACAAATCCCAATGACACGTGAGGGATATGTCGACACTTCAAGTGATGACCCTTAAGTCAAATGTTATCACTCGCGGGCTCGTGAGACCCTCGCAAAACAAGTCACATACACTATGGCTTGTGTGACGCACTCCGTCCAGTACTTTGACCATCGTCTCATCCCGAGACTCAGTCAAAGTGGGGGCTAACTGTAGACACCTACTTTTGTCCCCATTCCCGAAAGGGAAGGTTCGATGATGAGAACATAAATTTCCACTTGGCAACGCATCTCCTATAAAATAACGAATCTCAATCTCTCTTTTCATTTCACCCGAACCTGCTATTTAAAGAAACCTGCTAAAAATAGTAATTGTCGTAACGGGTAGTTGCTAAAAGTGGCAAGTCATAAAAGATAGAAACCTGTCAGAATTAGGTGTTGCACTCCAACATAAATCCTAAAAGAGATAGAATTTGCAAGAGGAATCCTATTCCTAATATAATTCGAAAATAAGAGTTACGTATTAATTAAAATCCTAACGAACCTAGAGTTCGTAACGGGCCCAGACGCATTCCGTCATAAAGTTAATACGCACTAAAAGACTCGGATAAGTCTCAAAGACTCCGTATTCCACGAGTCCAAATCTGACAAGGAAATACGGCCCAGACCCTATTTTCAACGCCTGGCTAAGCCTCACGTGTTCTCTCCTAATTATCCTTGGATTAGTGCTCTAAAATTCTATCTTTCCACAAACTCTTTTCTATAAATACAGCCCCAAATTCGACGTGAAAGGAACACACAATTCATATTCTGAGTATTGACTCCAACCCCTAAGCCTAAGCCTCACGCTGCGAAATTGATCCCGCGTTTTGTCGCAATCGATCCAAAAATCGAACAGAACGTATCCTGTCCCTTGTAGCTGAAGAATTAAGCCCGGAAACTTGAGATTAGTTAAATAAAAGGAGAAATAGCAAAGCCAAAGTGGTTAGTTTTCTGAGAACCATGACGCACCTCTCAAGGGTGCGTCGTAATGTGTCCCTTCGCATGATTTAATCGCTTTCCTCGCCCTTTTATAAAACTGTTAAACTATTAAATCTGATTGTTCTATCACGCCTAATAAAGATAATATCCTGGACAATTGAACTATCATGCTAGGTCCCTTAAATCAATCTAAACCAGATAATCACGATCGATCTAGTATTATGTGTTGCATATTGCTAAAATTAATTCAGATTAGTTTAATAGTTAACGCATGTCCCTTCAATTATTTATGCTGAGCTAGTAAGGATATCCTGCCTCTGGAGTTATCGAAGAGCGAGTACTCCACTCGGTAGTTACAGTCCCCCGAACCCTCAATCTCTACCCTACGGGTGTACGTTGAGCGATCCCCACACCATGGATCACAAGGGAACCTATGGCCGTCGTGGTCAAACATAATTGCACTCCCTTTATGTCACGATAATCGGGTTTTGTCAGTTTTTCTCATTGTCGTTAAAAACTAAATGGCGACTCCTATATTACTAGTCAATTGGGTGTAAACTCACATGAAATCCAATTACACTTGATTTAACAAAAAGAAACGTCACGCCCACGAGGGACGAGGTCACGCATTAGCCTCGTGCTTTTTCGACCCCCTCACACAAGGCACACAAAGATCCACGCAACACGCAGCCACAGGCCACACGCACACACAGCCATCGCTGGCCACGCCGCGCGCAGGCTCTGTGCTTTGTCGCGTCTGCTGCTGCTTTCCCTCGCGAGGCATCGCTCGCTGCACGCGAGGCATCGCTCGCTGCACGCGAGCCATCGCTCGCTGCGCGAGCAAACGCTCGCTGGCGCGAGCCTTCGCTCGCTGGCGCGAGGTAGTGCGTGCTGTGGCGCAGCTTGCTTGCTGCCCACACGCGACTGCTCGCTTTGCCCTGCCCCTCGCCCACGGCCATAGCATAGCACACACGGCCAGCACCTTTGCTTCGCGCGCGCGCCATGCTATGTTGCTCGTTGCATTCGTACCGCACGGGACTAAAACTAAAAATGTACATCGATTTGTTCATGACCCAACTTGGGTTATTTATACTCTAAGATTAATAGGAAAAAAAGAGAGAATTAAAAAGGAAAAGAAAAAATAAAATAAAATAAAACAAGAAAAGAAAAGGAGTTTAAAAGGGGAGAAAATAAAAAGGAAAAAAAAATAAAATCAAAATAAATCAAAACAAAATCCCCCTAAAAAAAAGAAACATCAGACCCATCCTCCGCCCCTTTCTTTGTTTTCGCCTCCGCTCCCCATCATCATCTATCATCATAATTCATACTCCATCATCATCAATCATCAGCAATTATCATCCATATCAACGATCATCATCATCAGCTATTCATCTCCGTCGACGACCATCATTATCCAACTCAATCGCACCGCTCAGATTCGCACCTCAATCTTCATCAAAATCAAATCATCCATCGTTCAACACTAGATCAAATTGTGGCCCCTTCTAATTCAGTTGTACGGCGGAGAATCAAACGGCTTAGTACCACCACCGTCACGTGCGATCACGAGCTTTCATAAATTCCGTACACCAACTCGTGTGAGCGCACCGTTTTGTTGTGTGGGCGCACCTCTCTACAATGTCAATTTTGACAACAATCAGTAGCTTTTTTACAGGTGATTTCCGTGAAGATGCGGGCGCGCTCATAGTCGTGTGGTGCACAAATTTTGCTCGGTTTTGTGCTTGATTTTGGTCTTGCATTTGATGTTGTTTGCTGCATTTTGTTGTTTGCGGTGCTGTTGTGCGAAGATGGTGAGGTGGTGAGGTACGTGGTGTTGCAGGTTAGGCTGGTCGGCTGCAGGTTGTGTGAGGATGGTGTCGGTGAGTTGATAGCTGCAGCAGGTGTGGTGATGGTTAAGGAGAGGGTGGTGTAGGATAGATGGTAGGAGTGGTGTAGGATAAGGCTTGGACTTGTTGTACAATTAATTCGGCCCTTGATATTAGTATTCCGAAACTGAAACACTTGCACCTACACAAAATAAAAATATAAACTAGGAGAAAAATAACAATAATAAAACAAATAATAATAACAATAACAATAATAATAATAATAATAATAATAATAATAATAATCATAATAATAATAATAATAATAATAATAATAAGAACGACAATAATTGATAATAATAATAATAATAATAATAATAATAATAATAATAATAATAATAATAATAATAATAATAATAATAATAATAATAATTATAATAATAATAATAATAATAATAATAATAATAATAATAATAATAATAATCGGCCAAAATCCTCTCGATTTGGCGATTAGGGCAAGAGTCAGCGACGGCCAAGGAGTCAGCAGCGGCCAATCACCGGCCATTCAGCGACGGCGAGTCACCGGTCCGGGGTCGACTCCGGCAGGGCGTTCTTCAGGCATAGCATTCGGCGGTTGGTCAGTCTTCGTTCAATCCTCGTCAGGTCTTTTGTTGTTCGACGGTCTTTTTGTTGCGTCTGGTCCAGATTTCGACGGCAGTTTTCGGCAGCAGTGAGTCTTGGGCATCTCAGGCGACATCTCAGGCGAGTATTCGTGGGATTCATGCGCGCTTATACCGCAGTTTCGGGGCAGTTTTTGGTCAGTTTCGGGACGGTTTGAAGCGAGTTTCTTGGGCAGTTTATGATCAATTTCCGGCGACGTTGTTGTCTTGGTATTGTTGGTCGTGAGTGTTTCTGGCAGTTTGTGTTGGTCGTGAGTGTTTCTGGCAGTTTGTAATTGGCATTTTTGTTAGGTTATGATACATATGACAAAACATAAATCATGCGGAAAACCTTAATGCCAGGAAACATATTATTTACACATAATCATTTAGCATAATTTAGATGCATACACTTTGTAGCGTGCCCTCCCTAGCTGCGCCCGAACCGAACAAGAACAAGTCTTTAGGACTCCAAGTGTCGTCCCTCCGTAGATAGTCCACAACACGTCCGGATCCGCCTTAAGCTTGACCAACTAGAATCTCCCTTCAGGTTCTAAGAATTTTCGGCTAATAGGCTACAAGTGTTTGGCTGATTTTGTTCCAAAATCTTACCTCTGAATACTTCAATTCTCGATTTAAATATGTGACCCTAGGCACCTATTTATAGAGTTTATGGAAAGGAATTGTAATCCTATTAGAATACAAATCTATTTAATTATAATCCTACTAGGACTCTAATTAAACAAACTTTATCTATTAGGATTAGATTTAATCATTTTACGAATCCCGGTAGCCTTAGGATTCCGAGTAACACACACGAGTGGCAATGCACCGCACGCAGGCCTTACGGCCCACGCACAGCGCACGGCCCAGCTAGCCGCTGCCTGCGCGCGCGCCCAAGGCCTTGGCTGGGCCTGGCCTTTGCGCTAGGCCTGGTCTTGGCTTTGGCGTGTGTTTGCGCTTTGGCTTGCTGGGCGATGGCCCGGCTTCGTGCTGGGCCTTCGTCTGGCAGGCCTCGTCCGATGCTAATTCGTACGATACGCTTCCGATTAAATTCTCGATTCCGGACTTCATTTCCGATACGAACAATATTTAATATTTCCGATTCCGGAATTAATTTCCGTTTCGAACAAATATTTAATATTTCCGTTTCCGGAATTATTTTCCGATTTCGATAATATTTCCGATTCTGACAATATTTCCGTTTCCGGCAATATTTCTGATTCCGGCAATATTTCCATTTCCAATAATATTTTCCGATACGTACCATGTTTCCGTTTCCGGCAACATGTACGACTTGGATAATATTTATATTTACGATACGATCCATATTTCCGTTTCCGGCAATATCATCGTTTCCGGAGTATTCACTTGCTTGCCTTTGACGATCTCAGCTCCCACTGAAACCAAGATCCGTCGATTCCGAATATCCATAGATGGAGTATTTAATGCCATTAAATACTTGATCCGTTTACGTACTATTTGTGTGACCCTACGGGTGCAGTCAAGAGTAAGCTGCGGATTAATATTATTAATTCCACTTGAACTGAAGCGGCCTCTAGCTTTGCGCTAGGCCTGGTCTTGGCTTTGGCGTGTGTTTGCGCTTTGGCTTGCTGGGCGATGGCCCGGCTTCGTGCTGGGCCTTCGTCTGGCAGGCCTCGTCCGATGCTAATTCGTACGATACGCTTCCGATTAAATTCTCGATTCCTGACTTCATTTCCGATACGAACAATATTTAATATTTCCGATTCCGGAATTAATTTCCGTTTCGAACAAATATTTAATATTTCCGTTTCCGGAATTATTTTCCGATTTCGATAATATTTCCGATTCTGACAATATTTCCGTTTCCGGCAATATTTCTGATTCCGGCAATATTTCCATTTCCAATAATATTTTCCGATACGTACCATGTTTCCGTTTCCGGCAACATGTACGACTTGGATAATATTTATATTTACGATACGATCCATATTTCCGTTTCCGGCAATATCATCGTTTCCGGAGTATTCACTTGCTTGCCTTTGACGATCTCAGCTCCCACTGAAACCAAGATCCGTCGATTCCGAATATCCATAGATGGAGTATTTAATGCCATTAAATACTTGATCCGTTTACGTACTATTTGTGTGACCCTACGGGTGCAGTCAAGAGTAAGCTGCGGATTAATATTATTAATTCCACTTGAACTGAAGCGGCCTCTAGCTAGGCATTCAGCTCACTTGATCTCACTGAATTATTAACTTGTTAATTAATACTGAACCGCATTTATTTGACTTAACCTTATATGCATACTTGGACCAAGGGCATTATTTCCTTCAATTTTGTGTTGCACGTGAGTGTTTCTGGCAGTGTTTGTGACAGTGTTTGTGGCGTGGGAATCTCCGGCATTGTTCGTGGTGTTTTGGGAGGCAATTCTGGGCTTTCGGTGGTGTTTAGGTTGGCTATTTCTGGGCAGGTAGTCGTGGGTTTTGCGGTGATTCTCGGGGTTCAATTGCGGTTCGGGTGCAGTGTCATTCCTTACGGCGTAGCGTGCTGCTGTTTTTGGGCGTTTGTCAAGCGAGTTTGAGGCGGTTCTTAGGCCATTTTCAGTCGGGTTGGTGTGGTTTTCTCTTCTGCGTTTGGTGCTCGTTTCAGGGGTTTTTTTTTAGGTGGGTTTACTGGTGTTTAGTGTGCTGTTTTCCGGTGTGTTGGTGCTGCTTTCTGGTGGCATTTCAGGCCGTCTTTGGTGGCTGTTTCTGTTGAAGTGCTTTGATATGGCGGCTTCCGTGGAGAAGTTTCATTGCCCTTTTGTGGGTCTTAGCGGGTGCCATGATGGAGGTGGGCGTGGTTTGGTGAGAAGTTCACTGATCACTCACTTACGGGATCGTCATTGTTGCACTGGTGTGCGGGATGTAACCCGTCATTCCCTTACTACCAATTTGCAGGTTTTTTCTGTTAGGTTATGATACATATGAACAACATAAATCATGCGGAAATACCTATATACCAGGATACATATTAATTGCACATAATCATATAATTAGTCTAGGATGCATACACTTTGTAGCATGCCCTCCCTAGCTGCGCCCGAACCGAACAAGAACAAGTCTTTAGGACTCCAAGTGTCGTCCCTCCGTAGAAAGTCCACAGCACGTCCGTGAAGGAAATATGTCCTTCACCCAAGGTGCATTAAGTCTAATACCAAGGTTCAGATTAATTGCGAACAATTAATTCAGTGAGATCAAGTGATCGGAACAGCTAGCTGGAGCAATGCTTCCGATCAGTGAGTTCTAATGGATATTGAACTCACAACTTACTCTTGATTGAACCTACAAGGTCACACCAATGACACGTAACAGATCACCGGATTAAATGAATCGGAAATTCATTTAATAGCTTTTCGGGATTTAAGTTGGAAACGTATTATACGATACGACCTTGCATCGGAATCGTATATCGTATCGCGAATATTCGTAAGCTAGGCGAAACGAATAAATCGTATCGTACGACGGTGATTCGTCGTATACGAAACGATAAATAATATATCGGAAATATATTAAACGCGAATACGAAGAGCGGCCCACGAGCCGAGTGCACGAAGCACTCGAGGCCAATGGCGCGCGCTAGGCGAGCAAGCAAAGGCCAAGGCAACACGGCAGCGCTGGCCCATGGCCGAGAGGAGCTGCGCGTGTGCGCGCGGGCCTGTGCAGCGACACAGCCACAACAGCGAGGCCCATGGCCCAGCGCGCTGTGCTTGTCTCACGCGTGGCTTGCTAGCCGGCCTTGCCTCCGGGCTTGGTCGGTTAGTAAGGTTATGTAAATAACCTTATGACCTGATTTCCAACTTACTGCAATCACAATTCAGATTACTCAAAACCCTAGAGACACAGAGAACCCTAATTCTCTCCGTGCCTCCAAAGTGAGTTCTTCCCAAAAGTAAAGTATCTTGATCAATTGTCTAAGCTACGATTATCAAGACGGATCTGATCGTGTCGGTGAACCAAGTAGAGGAACGACAATTGGAGTTCTTTGTTCGTGTTCGTTGACGGATTATTGTGGAAAACACGCTTCGAATGTAAGTATGCTTAATTTGTGCTTTATACATGTTTCCTGGATTTGGGGATTGTTCCGCACATGTTATTATGTTTAACTGTATTCCCCTACAGTGGTATCATGAGCCTTATGTATTCAAAGCATGAATTAGCATGATTATTATTGTTTTTGCATTGTTGAAATTTTAGGAATTTTTGTTGATTTTTCGGAATTTTTTCGAGTTATGGGATTAATTGCGAAATTGCAGTTCCGAAATCAAAAATATTCGTTTTTTCGATTTTTAAAACCCTAATCTGATGGAAAATGATTTTTTAAGATCGACTCATGAGAATAGAATTGCGAAAATAGGCCTCGAAGCATCAGTTTTTGGGCGTTTTTGTTAATTTTTTATTAAAAATTAAATGTGTCGGACAGTAATTCAATTAAAAGGTCAACCTAAACTACTCGGAATTGCTTGAAATTTTGACACAATGTTGCTGGGTACATGCTTGATCAATGGTAAAACTTTCAGATTTTTCCGATAAGTATAAACCCTAATTTTGCCTTTCCCCAATTCGTAAAATTTACAACCCTAATTGAAGTTTAATTAATTTTGGATTAATAATTCGGTTAATTGGGGAAGGGGTTATAATTTCATGGGTCAGTGGCTAATTTTAAAAATTATTGGATTAAAATTTTGAATGGTTTCGTTAATTTTAATCGCACTTAAACCAAATTATTAATAATCTGAAATTTAATTGTTTATGAACGATATAAAGTTTCGGATTTTATTAATTAAAAGTTCAAACTTTAAAGTTGATTCGATCGTTCTTAAAAGTTTGAATATTGTTAGCCCTTGATTTATTAATTTTACGAAATTGGATTGTCGTTAAAGTTTATTAAATCGTTAAAAATCGTTGTTTTTCAAAAATTAAATCGTAACCTTTTTGAAAAATAAAATTAATGCAAGTTCGTGAATTAAATTTAATTTTAATTATGTTGGTCCGTATTACGAACCAAAAACACGAACATGGGCATGATGGAAGTATGGCTCGTCGAGCCATACGAGGCCATTGTGCTCGCCGCGCCATGCGACACGGGCAGCAGCACAAGGCTGCGTGCCTCGTGCGCGCTAGGCAAGGCAGGGGCAAGCATGTTGCTTGCGGGGCTGGGACGAAGCAAGAACAAGGCTTGCTACGTCCAGCACACTCGACGCACAACACACACGCAGCGCAGGGGCAGCTAGGCTGCGGGTACGCGATGCGTGCGCGCGAGCGATGGGGCGCGAGCGATGGGGCGGGGTGCGCGAGCAGTGCTCGTGTGCTCCTGGGCCTCTCGCACGATGGGCTGGGGCGCGCGGGCAGTGCTCGTGTGCTCTTGGGCCTCTCGCACGACGGGCTGGGCGCAAGCCTAGGCCGTTTAATTGAACTTTTTTTTGAATCGTTTAATTAGTTGGGCTTCGTATATTTGCATTAATTTGGGCTAATGGGACATTTAATTTAATATTTTATTTGCTTGGGCCGGGCCGCGAGTTTTAATTTAATATTTCATAATTAATTATCCAGAATAATTGTTGGTTTGAGTGGGAGCCACTAAATGAAATTAAAATGAAATAATTATTTTAATTGTTTCGTAGGTCGCATTATTTTAATTAAATTCAATTTTAATTAGAATAAAGTATAAGGATTAATTATTTGGAAATTGATTAATCTTTTAGGACGCGTTTATGTGAACGTGAATTTTAATTAATTCACGTAAATACTTGCATATTTACATGGGCCATTCGTTTTAGCATACGAATGGGTGAATGCGTAGAATATATATTTTATGCAATGCAGGTACTTCAAGTGACTAGTATGGCCAAATTTAGGATAGTTAAATACGGTCTATGCACCGTTCTATCTTTGAATGTAAAGTTTTAAATATGGTCTGCGTACCATGGAAATTTTGATGTAATTTATTATTTTCAAGTATTTCTAGTTTAGAACTTTAAGTTAGCATTTGAACGAAGATTCAAGACAATTCCAAGCTAACAAGGAGGTGATGAAGATTGGATGCTTCAAGACAAGAAGTTTTGGGCCATACTAGATCACCAATTATTTATGCAATTTAATATATACAATTATGCGTGAATGTATGAATGTATGTATGCTTTGCATGAACAGGTTGTTTCCTATGAATCGATTAGTTTTAAGTTCACTAAATAATCGAACCAACATAGAAACAACTAGGTCCAAGTAATATTGAGTTTTAAAAATTGCCTTCCAAATCAACACTTACAAAAATCTAGGGATCTAAGATAGTAGGTTTACGCTAAAGCGAGGTGCTATTTTAGTTGACTTAGGTGGTAAGGCGTCCTAAAGGAGCACGTTGATTGTGGTTACAATTCAAACAACAATGGCATTAAGTTGTGGCAATGGGATAAATTATGGCATTAATTTATTAACCAAGAGTAATTTGGAGATTACTAGCAATAGGTTTTGCTTACCTAAAATCTTAAACTACTTAAGACATGCTAAAGCTGCTTAAGGATTTAGGACTTTTGGGGTCTTGGAATTGTTTCATTCATTTCGGACCATGTTTTTGCTTTTTGCATGAATGAAATGTTTTAATAGCTTTAATGATTGCATGTTTTGCTTTTATTTCAAAGTTATTGAAATTGTATGAATGGTTATTTATTGCAAATTCTTTTCGATTGTAGTAATCAGAATGGCCGCAAACAATAACACTTTCAACCTGCGTTCAATTCTCGACAAAGAGAAGTTGAATGGCAACAATTTCCTCGACTGGCAAAGGAACTTACAAATAGTTCTTATGCATGAGGAAAAAGAATATGTCCTTGAGGAAGAGTTACCGGAAGAGGCTGGGCCGGAGGTAACTCAAGCTACCCTTAATCGTTGGATTCAGGCCAACAGGGATGTCAAATGTGTGATGCTTGCATCCATGAGTCCTGAACTTCAGAAAACGTTCATTAACTCGGATGCTTACCAAATCATCTCGGAGTTGAAGAACATGTTTCAGGACCAAGCCAGAATCGAAAGATTCGAGACTCAGAGGTTGATCCTTGAGACTAAGCTCAAGAAAGGAGAACCAGTGAGCCCATATGTTCTTAAAATGATTGGACTCTTTGAGAACATGAGAGCTCTAGATTCTGACGCCTCAAATGAAATGGCTATTGACATCATTCTCCATTCGCTTCATAATGGCTATGATCAGTTCAAGTTGAATTACAACATGAACAGCATGGAGAAATCTCTTACTGAGCTTCACGGTATGCTGAAAACCGCTGAAAAGACACTCAAGCAAGAGAATAAGCATGATATGCTTATGGTGCGTAAGGGCAAGAACTTCAAGAAATCAGGCAAGAACAAGGGCAAGAAGGGTAAGGGCAAGGCTTCGCCCTCATCCAAGTCCAATGGCGCCGGTTCTGGTAAACAGAAAAGGGCGACTCGTTCTCCTGCCGACTCTGAATGCTTCTACTGCAAGAAGAAGGGGCATTGGAAGAGGGATTGCTTGAAGAAGAAGGAAGATGAGAAGAACGGGAATGTTGCTTCTACTTCAGGTATGTATGTTATACATTGTAATCTAGCTAATTCTACTTCTTGGGTATTAGATACTGGTTGTGGCTCACACTTATGTTCCAATCCACAGGGACTAAGGAGAAGTAGAAAGCTTGATAAAGGCGAGATGGATCTACGCGTGGGAAATGGAGCACGGATTGTTGCATTAGCCGTAGGATCTTATTTTATTTCTTTGCCTAGTGGGTTTGTTTTGGAACTAGAAAACTGTTACTACGTTCCTAGTATCACTAGAAACATCATTTCCGTTTCAAGTTTGGATTCTAAAGGTTTTAGTTTTCAATTTAAAGACAATAGTTGTTCTTTTCCTTTGAATGGAATGTTTTATGGTTCAGCACAACAAGAAAACGGTCTTTACGTGCTAGATACGAGCAAACACATTTATAACATAAATACCAAAAAGGCTAAAACTGGTGATTCGAATCTCACATTTCTATGGCATTGTCGATTAGGCCATATAAACATAAATCGCATGGAATTACTTCAACGGAAAGGAATTCTAGAATCATTCGACTTAGAGAAGATTGATCAATGCGAATCTTGTTTACTTGGCAAAATGACAAAGCAACCTTTCTCAAAGGTGGGAGAAAGAGCAAGCGAACTACTAGGGCTAATACATACGGACGTATGTAGGCCTATGAGTACGAAAGCTAGAGGTGAGTTCAGCTATTTCATAACGTTTACGGACGACTTCAGTAGATATGGCTATATTTACTTAATGAAGCACAAGTCTGAATCGTTTGAGAAATTCCGAGAATTTCAAAATGAAGTAGAGAATAACCATGGCAAGAAAATCAAAGCTCTAAGATCGGATCGAGGAGGTGAATATCTTAGCCACGAGTTTGATGACCATCTAAAAGAATGCGGTATTCTTTCTGAATTGACTGCTCCGGGGACACCTCAATGGAATGGAGTGTCGGAACGGAGAAACAGGACCTTACTCGATATGGTCAGGTCAATGATGGGTCAGGCCGAACTTCCTTTATAGTTCTGGGGACATGCGTTGCAAACTGCAGCACTCACACTGAATCGTGCTCCGTCAAAAGCTGTGGAAAAGACTCCATACGAACTATGGACTGGGAAACATCCAAAGTTGTCTTTTCTGAAGATTTGGGGTTGCGAAGCATATGTCAAGCGATTAATTTCGGACAAGCTACAACCTAAATCTGACAAATGTTTCATCGTTGGGTATCCAAAGGAAACTATGGGGTATTACTTCTACAACAAGTCAGACAACAAGGTATTCGTTGCTCGTGACGGTGTCTTTTTGGAAAGAAATCATATTTCCAAATTGACAAGTGGGAGAATAATAGACCTCGAAGAGATTCGAGACGAACAACGAACTCAGAACTCTTTAGAAGCAGTTCAAGTTGATGAACCTCCAAGGTCTTTAGAAGAGCCAGTGGGAGTAGTTCCTCAAAACGTTGTTGCCCCTCGTAGGTCAAATAGAACTATTTTTCAGCCGGACATATGGACAGGCGTCCTCTTGGCTGAAAACTTAGACGTTCTCATATTGGATAGTGATGAACATTTGACTTACAAGCAAGCTATGACGAGCCCAAGCTCCACAAAATGGTTAGAGGCCATGCAATCTGAAATAGACTCCATGTCTGAAAATCAAGTCTGGGATTTGGTTGATTTGCCGGATGGGTTCACACCTATCGGATGCAAATGGGTCTTCAAATTGAAGAAAGACAAAGATGGAATTGTATACATATACAAGGCTAGATTGGTAGCAAAAGGTTACAGGCAAGTTCACGGCGTTGACTACGATGAAACCTTTTCTCCAGTCGCGATGCTTAAGTCTATTCGGATAATCCTTGCGATTGCCGCTTTTCATGACTATGAAATATGGCAAATGGATGTCAAAACTGCCTTCTTGAACGGTGTTCTTGAAGAGACTGTGTTCATGACACAGCCGGAGGGTTTTGTCGATCAAAAGAACCAAGGAAAGGTATGCAAGCTTAAGAAGTCCATCTACGGACTAAAGCAGGCATCAAGGAGTTGGAATAAACGATTTGATGAAGCAGTCAATAAGTTTGGCTTCATCAAGAATCAGGACGAATCTTGTGTATACAAGAAGGTCAGTGGGAGTAAAATTGCATTCCTAGTCTTGTATGTTGACGACATACTGCTTATTGGAAACGACATTCCTATGTTGGAGTCTGTAAAGACTTGGCTCGGGAAGTGTTTCTCAATGAAAGACTTAGGAGAGGCACAGTACATATTGGGCATCAAGATCTATAGGGATAGATCTAAAAGGATGATTGGACTAAGCCAAAGCACTTACATTGACAAAGTGCTAGCTAGGTTCAATATGATGGAAGCCAAGAGAGGCCATCTACCCATGTCACATGGCATATATCTAAGCAAGAATCAGTGTCCCAAAACATCTGATGAGCCTAGAAAGATGAGTGGAATTCCATACACTTCGGCTATTGGATCCATCATGTATGCTATGATTTGTACAAAGCCGGATGTTTCATTCGCACTCAGTGCAACGAGCAGGTACCAGTCAGAACCAGGTGAGGCGCATTGGACTGCTGCCAAGAACATCCTAAAGTACCTGAAAAGGACCAAGGATCAGTTTCTAGTTTATGGTGGTACAGATGAGTTGATTGTTAAGGGCTACACGGACGCAAGTTTTCAAACCGACAGAGATGATTTCAGATCACAGTCTGGGTTTGTGTTCTGCCTCAACGGCGGAGTAGTAAGCTGGAAAAGTGCTAAGCAAAGCACTATTGCGGATTCTACAACTGAAGCCGAGTACATTGCTGCCTCAGAAGCAGCAAAGTGTTAGGCTATGATACATATGACAATTCATAAATCATGCGGAAAAACCATAAAGCCAGGAAAACATATTATTTACACATAATCATTTAGCACAGTTTAGATGCATACTCTTTGTTGCGTGCCCTCCCTAGCTGCGCCCGAACCGAACAAGAACAAGTCTTTAGGACTCCAAGTGTCGTCCCTCCGTAGATAGTCCACAGCACGTCCGGATCCGCCTTAAGATTGACCAACTAGAATCGCCCTTAAGGTACTACTTATTTTCGGCTAAATGGGCAAGAGTTATGGCTGATTTTATTTGCTTAAAAATCCTAGCTTTGAATACTTGAAAACTTGTATATAAATTTATGACCCTAGGCATATATTTATAGAACCTTGGAAAGGATTTCGAATCCTGTTAAAATACTAATTAATTAATTAGAATCCTATTAGAACTCTAAATAATTAATTTAATCTTTTAGGATTAGGATTTAATCTATGCACGAATTCCGATAGCTTTAGGATTCTAGCACGTACACACGCACCGCACGAGCATCGCACGCCCATGCGCAAGCCTTGCGGCCCACGCTGTGCGCACGGCGCACAAGCCCACTGCCCGCAGCCCATTTGTGCGCGCGCGCCAGCCTTGGCTGGGACTGGCCTTGCGCTGGGCCTGGTCGAGGCATTGACGTGTTGTTGGATGCGTGTGGCTTGCTGGGCGATGGCCTGGCTTCGTGCTGGGCCCTCGTCCGGCAGGCCTCGTCCGATGCTTATTCGTACGATACGCTTCTGATTAAATTCCCGGTTCCGGAATTCATTTCCGATACGAACAATATTTAACATTTCCGATTCTGGAATCAATTTCCGTTTCGAACAAATATTTAATATTTCCGTTTCCGGAATTATTTTCCGATTCCGATAATATTTCCGATTCTGACAATATTTCCGTTTCCGGCAATATTTCCGATTCCGGCAATATTTCCATTTCCGATAATATTTTCCGATACGTACCATGTTTCCGTTTCCGGCAACATCTACGACTTGGATAATATTTATATTTCCGATACGATCCATATTTCCGATTCCGGCAATATCATCGTTTCCGGAGTATTCATTTCTTGCCTGTGACGATCTCAGCTCCCACTGAAACCAAGATCCGTCGATTCCGAATATCCATAGATGGAGTATTTAATGCCATTAAATACTTGATCCGTTTACGTACTATTTGTGTGACCTTACGGGTTCAGTCAAGAGTAAGCTGTGGATTAATATCATTAATTCCACTTGAACTGAAGCGGCCTCTAGCTAGGCATTCAGCTCACTTGATCTCACTGAATTATTAACTTGTTAATTAATACTGAACCGCATTTATTAGACTTAACATTGAATGCATACTTGGACCAAGGGCATTATTTCCTTCAGTCTCCCACTTGTCCTTAGGGACAAGTGTGCATTTCCTAATTCCTTTGTCGCTCGATGCTTGCTCTTGAACATAAGGTAAGATTTGTCACCCTTATTATGTCCAGAGGTGTTCCTCGGTTTCAGAGTTCAACTGATCAAATAAACAGATAATTATAGCCTATGATTCATCCGAGCACGGCCATGCATTTCACAGTTTCTAGCTCTCCGAGTGGCCTTGTACAACTTTTAAGCATCTCATCCCGATTTATGGGAGGACAATCCCAATCTTGGGATCTTGAGATTAGACTTCGTTTGATAGGTGATTACCTGAGCGTTGCCTTTATAGCCTCCTTTTACGGTGCGACGGTTGGTCAACGTCAAAGCAACCAGTTCTCAAACAAGTAATCTCAAATCACTCAGGTATTGAGGATTTAGTGTCTAATAATTTTAATGAAATTTACTTATGACAGACTTTCATCTCTTACAGTAAAGTTTCATAGGTCTTGTCCGATACTAGTCTTCCCAAAGTAAGTATCTATGCAAATGATTATGACATTGCCATGTCCACATAGTTCAAGAAACAGAACTACTAGTCATCTTGCATTCTAGTCGTCTAACGTTTTCTATGCGTCCAATTTTATAGAAAACTCCGACCAGGGACCATTTTCAACTTTTGACATTCAAGTTCACTTGATAGACATTTCTTAGTCACAGGACTGGTCCTGACAGTCTATCTTACATATTTCGTCAAATTGAAGGGACTCATCATTTAATACTAAACCAAGATTAAATGGAATATGAAAATACATTTCATATATGATAAATGTTCAACCCCAATGTTTTATAACCATGGGCCTCGAACCCATCTTCTAAAACAGTTCATGGAATTTCAAAGCTATGCTTGATTTCCAGTGCTACAATGTAATTGTTGCTTCTCACTTGTTGCATAGGTTTAGTTATCATGCTTTGCCAATCTTAATATCCTTTTCATCGAATGTTCTTCGAGATATGATGATAAGATCTTTTGAGTATGTTTATTTTGTGATCTAGTCTTTCTTGCTACATTAGTGGTACTACGCATTTTGCAATGAAGAACCATTAAGTCAACAGACATGTGATCTTGCCAAGTTCAGTAAAGAACTTTTAATGTAAAAAACTCAGTTTTATTGCTTCTTAGGCAATAATACTTCTACTTCAACTGTATAGGTTGCTAGTAATGCTTTGGTTTGGATTTTCTTATCCAACCAGTTCAAGGATATGTGGAAGACTTTCCAGCTGTATCTTAGAACATAGAAATTAATATTTAACTTCCCACGCAACAACTCATGGTCTCCAATCCATGTTGCCATTTCAAAACACGATGCTCTATAGCTCGTCCTTATCAATGGTTAACTCCAAAGGGATCTTGCTTGATCCTTTGCCAGTGTTTCTGCGTGTAGCATCAATATTTAGCATATCTTTATTTCCTTGAATCAAGAACTATTCCTATGTACCTTTTCAAGTACCATAAGTATTCTTGATCTCAATCTAGTTGATCTTCACTTAGATCAATAGAGACTGGTATATGTTCGTCATGCCTAAAGCAATACGATACGTTTTTGGCGATCCTCATATTATATCATACATGATAAATTCTTTTGCAGAATAATTCCCAATTGAATTCTATTCATGTAAGTTTAGCTCATCTAGTTTCAGTAGATACTAAATCTAGCTAAATTCTTTGACATATAATATAGGTTAAGAATCTTACTTAGATCCTTTGATGTTTAACTTAGTAAACGCTTATACATAGTTCAGACATCTTTTACTTAGATTTATTCACATGGGTCGAATATCTCCAATGGAGTATTTCGTGTTTGATTTAGTAAATGCCATTACTTAATCCAAAACAATATTATAAGATCTTTGTAAATAGATCTTAATACCCAGTATGTACTAAGTTTCGCCATGGTCCATCATTGATGAATAATTTCAAATCTAAGTCATTAGCATTTTAATGTTATTTCACAATAGAGAGATATGTGTGTGATACACATAGGACCAATTAAGTTTTATGTACTCCCACTAAACTTCTTATATATCTATAAGAATCATGTACATTTTATGAAACTAAAATACTTATTAGCTTCACTAAAATATAGTTATAATTCCCAATTGCTTGCTTAAATCTGTACTTAGATTTTATAAGCTAGCTTTCCTTTTCAAGCATTTATTTGGATCCACAAATCCTATGACATACCATGTACATAGTTTATTCCATCATTTGATTGAGGAATACGTTTTGTCATCCAATTGCCATATGTACCAATATGCAATCATTGCTTGATTTATAGACTTGTGTATTACGATTATGCATGAGGTTTCAACACAATCCATGCCATGAATTTGCTTGTAACCTTTAGCAACTAATCTAGCTTTGTGTGTGAACACAATTCCATGTTTGATGGTTTTTATCCTTAAAACAAACTTGCAACCAATAGGTGTGAAACTATTCTTGCAAATCAACAAAATTTCAATTTTGTCATCAAAACATTGAGTAAGTTTTATGACCCTAGGCATATATTTATAGAACCTTGGAAAGGATTTCGAATCCTGTTAAAATACTAATTAATTAATTAGAATCCTATTAGAACTCTAAATAATTAATTTAATCTTTTAGGATTAGGATTTAATCTATGCACGAATTCCGATAGCTTTAGGATTCTAGCACGTACACACGCACCGCACGAGCATCGCACGCCCATGCGCAAGCCTTGCGGCCCACGCTGTGCGCACGGCGCACAAGCCCACTGCCCGCAGCCCATTTGTACGCGCGCGCCAGCCTTGGCTGGGACTGGCCTTGCGCTGGGCCTGGTCGAGGCATTGACGTGTTGTTGGATGCGTGTGGCTTGCTGGGCGATGGCCTGGCTTCGTGATGGGCCCTCGTCCGGCAGGCCTCGTCCGATGCTTATTCGTACGATACGCTTCCGATTAAATTCCCGGTTCCGGAATTCATTTCCGATACGAACAATATTTAACATTTCCGATTCCGGAATCAATTTCCGTTTCGAACAAATATTTAATATTTCCGTTTCCGGAATTATTTTCTGATTCCGATAATATTTCCGATTCTGACAATATTTCCGTTTCCGGCAATATTTCCGATTCCGGCAATATTTCCATTTCCGATAATATTTTCCGATACGTACCATGTTTCCGTTTCCGGCAACATCTACGACTTGGATAATATTTATATTTCCGATACGATCCATATTTCCGATTCGGGCAATATCATCGTTTCCGGAGTATTCATTTCTTGCCTGTGACGATCTCAGCTCCCACTGAAACCAAGATCCGTCGATTCCGAATATCCATAGATGGAGTATTTAATGCCATTAAATACTTGATTCGTTTACGTACTATTTGTGTGACCCTACGGGTTCAGTCAAGAGTAAGCTGTGGATTAATATCATTAATTCCACTTGAACTGAAGCGGCCTCTAGCTAGGCATTCAGCTCACTTGATCTCACTGAATTATTAACTTGTTAATTAATACTGAACCGCATTTATTAGACTTAACATTGAATGCATACTTGGACCAAGGGCATTATTTCCTTCAGTCTCCCACTTGTCCTTAGGGACAAGTGTGCATTTCCTAATTCCTTTGTCGCTCGATGCTTGCTCTTGAACATAAGGTAAGAGTTGTCACCCTTATTATGTCCAGAGGTGTTCCTCGGTTTCAGAGTTCAACTGATCAAATAAACAGATAATTATAGCCTATGATTCATCCGAGCACGGCCATGCATTTCACAGTTTCTAGCTCTCCGAGTGGCCTTGTACAACTTTTAAGCATCTCATCCCGATTTATGGGAGGACAATCCCAATCTTGGGATCTTGAGATTAGACTTCGTTTGATAGGTGGTTACCTGAGCGTTGCCTTTATAGCCTCCTTTTACGGTGCGACGGTTGGTCAACGTCAAAGCAACCAGTTCTCAAACAAGTAATCTCAAATCACTCAGGTATTGAGGATTTAGTGTCTAATAATTTTAATGAAATTTACTTATGACAGACTTTCATCTCTTACAGTAAAGTTTCATAGGTCTTGTCCGATACTAGTCTTCCCAAAGTAAGTATCTATGCAAATGATTATGACATTGCCATGTCCACATAGTTCAAGAAACAGAACTACTAGTCATCTTGCATTCTAGTCGTCTAACGTTTTCTATGCGTCCAATTTTATAGAAAACTCCGACCAGGGACCATTTTCAACTTTTGACATTCAAGTTCACTTGATAGACATTTCTTAGTCACAGGACTGGTCCTGACAGTCTATCTTACATATTTCGTCAAATTGAAGGGACTCATCATTTAATACTAAACCAAGATTAAATGGAATATGAAAATACATTTCATATATGATAAATGTTCAACCCCAATGTTTTATAACCATGGGCCTCGAACCCATCTTCTAAAACAGTTCATGGAATTTCAAAGCTATGCTTGATTTCCAGTGCTACAATGTAATTGTTGCTTCTCACTTGTTGCATAGGTTTAGTTATCATGCTTTGCCAATCTTAATGTCCTTTTCATCGAATGTTCTTCGAGATATGATGATAAGATCTTTTGAGTATGTTTATTTTGTGATCTAGTCTTTCTTGCTACATTAGTGGTACTACGCATTTTGCAATGAAGAACCATTAAGTCAACAGACATGTGATCTTGCCAAGTTCAGTGAAGAACTTTTAATGTAAACAACTCAGTTTTATTGCTTCTTAGGCAATAAGTACTTCTACTTCAACTGTATAGGTTGCTAGTAATGCTTTGGTTTGGATTTTCTTATCCAACCAGTTCAAGGATATGTGGAAGACTTTCCAGCTGTATCTTAGAACATAGAAATTAATATTTAACTTCCCACGCAACAACTCATGGTCTCCAATCCATGTTGCCATTTCAAAACACGATGCTCTATAGCTCGTCCTTATCAATGGTTAACTCCAAAGGGATCTTGCTTGATCCTTTGCCAGTGTTTCTGCGTGTAGCATCAATATTTAGCATATCTTTATTTCCTTGAATCAAGAACTATTCCTATGTACCTTTTCAAGTACCATAAGTATTCTTGATCTCAATCTAGTTGATCTTCACTTAGATCAATATAGACTGGTATATGTTCGTCATGCCTAAAGCCATACGATACGTTTTTGGCGATCCTCATATTATATCATACATGATAAATTCTTTTACAGAATAATTCCCAATTGAATTCTATTCATGTAAGTTTAGCTCATCTAGTTTCAGTAGATACTAAATCTAGCTAAATTCTTTGACATATAATATAGGTTAAGAATCTTACTTAGATCCTTTGATGTTTAACTTAGTAAACGCTTATACATAGTTCAGACATCTTTTACTTAGATTTATTCACATGGGTCGAATATCTCCAATGGAGTATTTCGTGTTTGATTTAGTAAATGCCATTACTTAATCCAAAACAATATTATAAGATCTTTGTAAATAGATCTTAATACCCAGTATGTACTAAGTTTCGCCATGGTCCATCATTGATGAATAATTTCAAATCTAAGTCATTAGCATTTGAATGTTATTTCACAATAGAGAGATATGTGTGTGATACACATAGGACCAATTAAGTTTTATGTACTCCCACTAAACTTCTTATATATCTATAAGAATCATGTACATTTTATGAAACTAAAATACTTATTAGCTTCACTAAAATATAGTTATAATTCCCAATTGCTTGCTTAAATCTGTACTTAGATTTTATAAGCTAGCTTTCCTTTTCAAGCATTTATTTGGATCCACAAATCCTATGACATACCATGTACATAGTTTATTCCATCATTTGATTGAGGAATACGTTTTGTCATCCAATTGCCATATGTACCAATATGCAATCATTGCTTGATTTATAGACTTGTGTATTACGATTATGCATGAGGTTTCAACACAATCCATGCCATGAATTTGCTTGTAACCTTTAGCAACTAATCTAGCTTTGTGTGTGAACACAATTCCATGTTTGATGGTTTTTATCCTTAAAACAAACTTGCAACCAATAGGTGTGAAACTATTCTTGCAAATCAACAAAATTTCAATTTTGTCATCAAAACATTGAGTAAGTTTTATGGCCTTTAACCAACTAAACATATAGTCTATATATGGCCTCTAACCATTTTAGGGAATCTGAGTTTCGTCATAGCTTTCTTACAGGTCACAAACTCATTAATCTACATGATAATAGTTTGACTGCAAGTTGTAGGTTTCTTCACTATCTAATAGAAGAATTGCATAGTTTCAGGGACCTGAACTCCATGTTTCTTCACTATAGAAGAATCTCATAGTTTCAGTGATTTGAACTCTATGCCTACTTGGGTATAGAACATCAAACAACAGAATATCAATAGCCACTTGAAAGTCCTTTGAATATTCTGTTCTCCTTGAAGCACTTGTAAAGTCTTCTAAGAGAAGTCTATTCTTTAAAGCCACTTCTAAAGTCCTTAAAGAATAAGTTCGGGTTTTCTGAAGCACTTTGAAAAGCCTCCGGAATGTCCGTTTATGTTTGTTGTTCGCCTCGAAAACTTTCGAGGTCTATTTTCTCCCACTTGTCATTTTGGAAACGAATCTCCAAAAGGACATTATTTCGAGCAAACAAACATTATGTTCTCAAAAATTCGTGGTAGAAACAATACCCTTGTGTCTCATTTGAATAAATCATAATGAAACATATATCTATACTTGGGCCTTAGTTTGTCGAATGACAAACACTAAGCTCCCACTGAGTTTTGCAACTCTCTAGATATATTTTATGAAAAGTTATTCTGAAATTACTTTTCAATAGCTTTGACGAATTTGGTTTAGTTTGGTGGTAGTTGAGCATTTTGTTTTAGAAATTATAGGAAAAGTCTTTATGAATCATCATTAATCGAATCAAGTACTAATTGACTTCGATTATTCCAACTAAGATATGCCATATCTTATGGACCTAGATTGTGAAATTACAACACACAATCATTGATGATCATATTTGGTCTCAAGTAATCATCAACATGATCTAACCTAGATCTTTATGATTTCTTGCCAAGTGGATTTTATACTTCTGAATCTTTGAACTAGTCAAACAGATTCAAACTTATATCACTTTGAGTAAATAAACCTATATTCACTCAAATCCATGTGAAATAATAAAGTCATAAATCTTTCTTTAGCTTTGAACTCTATTGTCTAGGCGTTCTAACAATAGTTCATATCTTTTGTTACTTTCAACAAGTAAGACTAGTCGTCTTAAATTGATCTAGAAATCAATGAACTTTCAAAAGTCCATCAAAATAGAGCTTTTGAATGTTAACTTGTTGATATGGTCTAAGCAACAATGCCAAAGATTAGTGGAACTCAAATCAAGGGGTTGATTTGAACCTAGTAAAGTTTTATTGTTAAAGAGTTGTTTGTTTTAATCAAGCATATTGACTCAACCCGTAATTGACCATTTCATTCAAATAAACAAACAAACATTGTTTTTGTTTTCTTGAATGTGAGTCTTTCTGTGTTTGAAACAGAAATTTAGGTATGCTGATTATGGAACAAAATAGCCATTAAGTTCCAGCCTTGAAATGACTTAAAACAAACTAGATGACCCTACAACTAATGTAGCATTGCCATGCTTCATTTCCCACTTGTAGGCCATTAGTGTAGCCTAGCTTCCATTGTTTGAGTTATTACCGAAGTAAGAACCTCAAGCGGTGTATGATACCAAGGAAGTTTGATTGCTAGGTCACTTCTCTTTAAACATAAACTTATAGGTAGAAACGGAATCGTAAATTCCTTTCATTTGTTCCTTTGTTTTCCTATTTCTTGTACCCTTTCTTATAGTCTTAATAATTGAATTCTTTAGTGTTGACTTTTATACTTTGTTAGACATGTCCAATGTCACCAACAAGGTTCTTTACCATTTTAATTTATATTGAATATTTTGTTTCAATTAGATGATCTTACCAGAAGCTTCTAAAGTTCTCTAAGCATCGATCTATTCGAATGTCTAGGGACTAGACTCATTCGAGAATTAAATGGACAAAGATATTAGGTTGTTAACCATTGGTAAAGCTGAGTGTTTAAACTCAATGCTTTATGATCTCAAAACTACATTGTATTTTGAATTCACAAGCACCAATTGGTTTGCCATTCGATTTTGATATTCGAAAACAACCATAAAAGTCGCTAAAAGAAACGTACATTTTAAATTGCTCATTTTCTCTCATTTCCGTGAATCGTTCTTGGATTCACTACCAATCGAGGAACTTTACTGTTACCTTTCTAAAAGGGTTTACTGCAGTGCAAGATATTTAATTATAAACAATAATTAAAACATTCATTGAAGCATGAAAAGTCTAAACATTTATCATGAGTAATAACTTGAAAATTAAAGCAATCATGCAATTTAAACAAGTTATTACATTTTATTCGAATTTATTGTTCCGGCAGGTGTGAATAAAATGATTCCAAGATCCTAAAATCATTGAAGAATTAAGCACAGTTTGTCGACTTAATCCTAAAACATCTTAGGTAAGCAAAAAACCTTTTGCTAATAGTCTAGAAACTACTCTTGGTTGATAGGTACGTCTAAGAACTTATTAGGTAAACCTATCGATTTTGCCACGACATAAAAGGACTCCTTACTTATATCGTTGAGTTTCACCAAAACTAACATGTACTCACAATTATTTGTGTACCTT
This sequence comes from Spinacia oleracea, assembly GCF_020520425.1. NCBI lineage: Eukaryota > Viridiplantae > Streptophyta > Magnoliopsida > Caryophyllales > Amaranthaceae > Spinacia > Spinacia oleracea. The sequence goes on from NC_079490.1 coordinate 110,816,599, forward strand.
GCCCCTTTAGGACCAATAAGTAACACCTCGCTAAGCGAAAACTATTACTAGATTGATGTAAAGGATATCCAAGCAAGTGTATATTGTGGCATGGCACCTTTTAACTCAATTTTAAGTTTGGAACTTAAGGCTCTTACTATGTTGGTTAGATTTTAAGTGAACTAAAATCCTTAATCATGCAACATAATCAAGCCATGATCTCATGCATTTTAAGACATATTTAAAAGCAATAAATAACTTAAAACATGCATAAGATAAATGTGATCTAGTATGGCCCGACTTCATCTTGAAGCTTTAACTTCAAAGTCCGTCTTGAAAATCTCCGTGGGAGGCACCATTTTCTTCAAATAGGATAAGCTATAATTAAAACTAATTACAACTATTTGATGGTACGCAGACCATATTTGAATTGAAAAACAACTTTGGTACTTTAGACCAATTACATTCAAATTAATGGTACGCATACCATATTTTCTATCCTATTTGGGCCATACTAGTCACTTCATAACCTGCAAAACAGTACATATACAATATATACCATTCACCCATTCATTATCATGAATGGCCCACATAGCTGGTTAGTAAAACACATTATGCATCACATAAACATTTGCAGCAATTAATCAAGGGCACCAATAATCTACAAAATATTCAGTCCTTATTAATTCTAATCAAGTTGTTTTAACCTTAAGGATTTGTAGACCTAATCAAGAGTTTATGACTAAAAAGGGCTCCCACTTAAACCAATAAATTCATATGCTTTACTAATTTTAAACATAAAAATGTATTTCTAGTCTAACCGGAAACATACAAATTTAATTAAAATTTAAAGCTCATATAAATTTATAATTTAATCCATAAAGTTTAATTTAATTTCAGTCGTATTTAAATTAATTCAAGATTTTAATTTTAGTAAAATAATTAGAATAAATAAAATTTATTATAATTACAATATTCAAAATTAAAATCCAAGAAAATAAATTAAATTATCAATTTTAAAATTAATTAAAATTACGTAAACTGAAAATTTCAAATTAAAATTTCAAAACGATCTAATCGCATCGCAACAATCCCACGCAACGCACGCCCATGGGCTATACGCACACAGCCATCGCTGGCCATGTGCGCGCAGCCCATGCGCTGCGTCGCATCGCTGCTGCTCACCTTCGCAAGGCATCACGCGAGCTGGTGCTCGCTGCGCCAGCGCTCGATGCACGCGAGCCATCGCTCGCTGCGCGCGCTCGCCAGCGCTCGATCCATGCGAGCCATCGCTCGCTGCGCGCCTGCCTTTCCCGCACGCGAGCTTGCGCTCATCGCACGAGGCAGCAGTATGCGAGCTGGCGCTCGCTGCGCGCGAGGCATCGACGCTGGGCGTAGCACTCGTGGCACGCGAGCTTGGGCTCGCTGCGCGCGAGGCTCCGCACGCTTGCGCGAGGCAGTGCGTGCTGTGGCGCAGCTCGCTTGCTGCCCACGCGTGACTGCTCGTGCCTTGCTCTCGCCCTCGCCCATTCGCCTATTGCACACAGCCCACGACACAAGGCAGGGCTGCTGCCTTGTGCTCTTGCACCATGGCCTTGCTCATTGCATTCGTACCGCATGGGCGACGAGCTCCCTTGCTCGTCGTCACATGCCCGCATTATACAACACCCCTTAAGGGTAACACGTAGCGTCCATTGCTTTGTGCGTGCAAGTTATATGAGCGAATCGCATAAAAAATTTAAAATTTATATTCAAAATTAATGACAAATTAATAAATAATATTAATTTCATAATTTCAGGGCGAAAATCGAAAATTTATTATTCAATTGATTTCCGATTAACATGGATTCAAGTCTAGGTCATAAAAATTTAAAATTTAACATAAATTTACAATTTTTATGGTGGTTTTTAATCATAGGTATCTAATTAAATTATAACTAATTATGAAAATCAAATTAATTCTAAATTATTCCAATTTTCAACAAATTAATCATAATTACAAATTAGATTGCATAATTAACAAGGCTAGGCATTCAAACTTGTTAAACATATACAGTAGGTCAATCAAAAATTCAAGATTTATCAACAAGAATCGCAAATATTTAATTTAACATCTTAAATTTACGAAATTTTGCATTCGAAAAACTAAAACCTCCGAAAAACTAAAACCTCCGAAAAGTCATAGTTAGGCTTCGAATTTGAGAATTCTGGGTTCGGCCGAAAAATACTAATTTTGTCAAAATTTTAGAATGCCTTTTACATGCGGAATTGACACAAAAATCACTCGATTTGGATGAGTAACGAAGAAACTGCCGAAAAACTGCGTACGTATAATTAAATAAACGCAATTTGCAATTAATTAACAATTACGAAAATTAATCACCCCTTTTAATTCTTGCAAATTTGTAATATTTAACCATGTTCATGCAATTTAGATTATGAAAATAATAAGAGGCTCGTGATACCACTGTTAGGCTATGATACATATGACAATTCATAAATCATGCGGAAAAACCATAAAGCCAGGAAAACATATTATTTACACATAATCATTTAGCACAGTTTAGATGCATACTCTTTGTTGCGTGCCCTCCCTAGCTGCGCCCGAACCGAACAAGAACAAGTCTTTAGGACTCCAAGTGTCGTCCCTCCGTAGATAGTCCACAGCACGTCCGGATCCGCCTTAAGATTGACCAACTAGAATCGCCCTTAAGGTACTACTTATTTTCGGCTAAATGGGCAAGAGTTATGGATGATTTTATTTGCTTAAAAATCCTAGCTTTGAATACTTGAAAACTTGTATATAAATTTATGACCCTAGGCATATATTTATAGAACCTTGGAAAGGATTTCGAATCCTGTTAAAATACTAATTAATTAATTAGAATCCTATTAGAACTCTAAATAATTAATTTAATCTTTTAGGATTAGGATTTAATCTATGCACGAATTCCGATAGCTTTAGGATTCTAGCACGTACACACGCACCGCACGAGCATCGCACGCCCATGCGCAAGCCTTGCGGCCCACGCTGTGCGCACGGCGCACAAGCCCACTGCCCGCAGCCCATTTGTACGCGCGCGCCAGCCTTGGCTGGGACTGGCCTTGCGCTGGGCCTGGTCGAGGCATTGACGTGTTGTTGGATGCGTGTGGCTTGCTGGGCGATGGCCTGGCTTCGTGATGGGCCCTCGTCCGGCAGGCCTCGTCCGATGCTTATTCGTACGATACGCTTCCGATTAAATTCCCGGTTCCGGAATTCATTTCCGATACGAACAATATTTAACATTTCCGATTCCGGAATCAATTTCCGTTTCGAACAAATATTTAATATTTCCGTTTCCGGAATTATTTTCTGATTCCGATAATATTTCCGATTCTGACAATATTTCCGTTTCCGGCAATATTTCCGATTCCGGCAATATTTCCATTTCCGATAATATTTTCCGATACGTACCATGTTTCCGTTTCCGGCAACATCTACGACTTGGATAATATTTATATTTCCGATACGATCCATATTTCCGATTCGGGCAATATCATCGTTTCCGGAGTATTCATTTCTTGCCTGTGACGATCTCAGCTCCCACTGAAACCAAGATCCGTCGATTCCGAATATCCATAGATGGAGTATTTAATGCCATTAAATACTTGATTCGTTTACGTACTATTTGTGTGACCCTACGGGTTCAGTCAAGAGTAAGCTGTGGATTAATATCATTAATTCCACTTGAACTGAAGCGGCCTCTAGCTAGGCATTCAGCTCACTTGATCTCACTGAATTATTAACTTGTTAATTAATACTGAACCGCATTTATTAGACTTAACATTGAATGCATACTTGGACCAAGGGCATTATTTCCTTCAGTCTCCCACTTGTCCTTAGGGACAAGTGTGCATTTCCTAATTCCTTTGTCGCTCGATGCTTGCTCTTGAACATAAGGTAAGAGTTGTCACCCTTATTATGTCCAGAGGTGTTCCTCGGTTTCAGAGTTCAACTGATCAAATAAACAGATAATTATAGCCTATGATTCATCCGAGCACGGCCATGCATTTCACAGTTTCTAGCTCTCCGAGTGGCCTTGTACAACTTTTAAGCATCTCATCCCGATTTATGGGAGGACAATCCCAATCTTGGGATCTTGAGATTAGACTTCGTTTGATAGGTGATTACCTGAGCGTTGCCTTTATAGCCTCCTTTTACGGTGCGACGGTTGGTCAACGTCAAAGCAACCAGTTCTCAAACAAGTAATCTCAAATCACTCAGGTATTGAGGATTTAGTGTCTAATAATTTTAATGAAATTTACTTATGACAGACTTTCATCTCTTACAGTAAAGTTTCATAGGTCTTGTCCGATACTAGTCTTCCCAAAGTAAGTATCTATGCAAATGATTATGACATTGCCATGTCCACATAGTTCAAGAAACAGAACTACTAGTCATCTTGCATTCTAGTCGTCTAACGTTTTCTATGCGTCCAATTTTATAGAAAACTCCGACCAGGGACCATTTTCAACTTTTGACATTCAAGTTCACTTGATAGACATTTCTTAGTCACAGGACTGGTCCTGACAGTCTATCTTACATATTTCGTCAAATTGAAGGGACTCATCATTTAATACTAAACCAAGATTAAATGGAATATGAAAATACATTTCATATATGATAAATGTTCAACCCCAATGTTTTATAACCATGGGCCTCGAACCCATCTTCTAAAACAGTTCATGGAATTTCAAAGCTATGCTTGATTTCCAGTGCTACAATGTAATTGTTGCTTCTCACTTGTTGCATAGGTTTAGTTATCATGCTTTGCCAATCTTAATGTCCTTTTCATCGAATGTTCTTCGAGATATGATGATAAGATCTTTTGAGTATGTTTATTTTGTGATCTAGTCTTTCTTGCTACATTAGTGGTACTACGCATTTTGCAATGAAGAACCATTAAGTCAACAGACATGTGATCTTGCCAAGTTCAGTGAAGAACTTTTAATGTAAACAACTCAGTTTTATTGCTTCTTAGGCAATAAGTACTTCTACTTCAACTGTATAGGTTGCTAGTAATGCTTTGGTTTGGATTTTCTTATCCAACCAGTTCAAGGATATGTGGAAGACTTTCCAGCTGTATCTTAGAACATAGAAATTAATATTTAACTTCCCACGCAACAACTCATGGTCTCCAATCCATGTTGCCATTTCAAAACACGATGCTCTATAGCTCGTCCTTATCAATGGTTAACTCCAAAGGGATCTTGCTTGATCCTTTGCCAGTGTTTCTGCGTGTAGCATCAATATTTAGCATATCTTTATTTCCTTGAATCAAGAACTATTCCTATGTACCTTTTCAAGTACCATAAGTATTCTTGATCTCAATCTAGTTGATCTTCACTTAGATCAATATAGACTGGTATATGTTCGTCATGCCTAAAGCCATACGATACGTTTTTGGCGATCCTCATATTATATCATACATGATAAATTCTTTTACAGAATAATTCCCAATTGAATTCTATTCATGTAAGTTTAGCTCATCTAGTTTCAGTAGATACTAAATCTAGCTAAATTCTTTGACATATAATATAGGTTAAGAATCTTACTTAGATCCTTTGATGTTTAACTTAGTAAACGCTTATACATAGTTCAGACATCTTTTACTTAGATTTATTCACATGGGTCGAATATCTCCAATGGAGTATTTCGTGTTTGATTTAGTAAATGCCATTACTTAATCCAAAACAATATTATAAGATCTTTGTAAATAGATCTTAATACCCAGTATGTACTAAGTTTCGCCATGGTCCATCATTGATGAATAATTTCAAATCTAAGTCATTAGCATTTGAATGTTATTTCACAATAGAGAGATATGTGTGTGATACACATAGGACCAATTAAGTTTTATGTACTCCCACTAAACTTCTTATATATCTATAAGAATCATGTACATTTTATGAAACTAAAATACTTATTAGCTTCACTAAAATATAGTTATAATTCCCAATTGCTTGCTTAAATCTGTACTTAGATTTTATAAGCTAGCTTTCCTTTTCAAGCATTTATTTGGATCCACAAATCCTATGACATACCATGTACATAGTTTATTCCATCATTTGATTGAGGAATACGTTTTGTCATCCAATTGCCATATGTACCAATATGCAATCATTGCTTGATTTATAGACTTGTGTATTACGATTATGCATGAGGTTTCAACACAATCCATGCCATGAATTTGCTTGTAACCTTTAGCAACTAATCTAGCTTTGTGTGTGAACACAATTCCATGTTTGATGGTTTTTATCCTTAAAACAAACTTGCAACCAATAGGTGTGAAACTATTCTTGCAAATCAACAAAATTTCAATTTTGTCATCAAAACATTGAGTAAGTTTTATGGCCTTTAACCAACTAAACATATAGTCTATATATGGCCTCTAACCATTTTAGGGAATCTGAGTTTCGTCATAGCTTTCTTACAGGTCACAAACTCATTAATCTACATGATAATAGTTTGACTGCAAGTTGTAGGTTTCTTCACTATCTAATAGAAGAATTGCATAGTTTCAGGGACCTGAACTCCATGTTTCTTCACTATAGAAGAATCTCATAGTTTCAGTGATTTGAACTCTATGCCTACTTGGGTATAGAACATCAAACAACAGAATATCAATAGCCACTTGAAAGTCCTTTGAATATTCTGTTCTCCTTGAAGCACTTGTAAAGTCTTCTAAGAGAAGTCTATTCTTTAAAGCCACTTCTAAAGTCCTTAAAGAATAAGTTCGGGTTTTCTGAAGCACTTTGAAAAGCCTCCGGAATGTCCGTTTATGTTTGTTGTTCGCCTCGAAAACTTTCGAGGTCTATTTTCTCCCACTTGTCATTTTGGAAACGAATCTCCAAAAGGACATTATTTCGAGCAAACAAACATTATGTTCTCAAAAATTCGTGGTAGAAACAATACCCTTGTGTCTCATTTGAATAAATCATAATGAAACATATATCTATACTTGGGCCTTAGTTTGTCGAATGACAAACACTAAGCTCCCACTGAGTTTTGCAACTCTCTAGATATATTTTATGAAAAGTTATTCTGAAATTACTTTTCAATAGCTTTGACGAATTTGGTTTAGTTTGGTGGTAGTTGAGCATTTTGTTTTAGAAATTATAGGAAAAGTCTTTATGAATCATCATTAATCGAATCAAGTACTAATTGACTTCGATTATTCCAACTAAGATATGCCATATCTTATGGACCTAGATTGTGAAATTACAACACACATTCATTGATGATCATATTTGGTCTCAAGTAATCATCAACATGATCTAACCTAGATCTTTATGATTTCTTGCCAAGTGGATTTTATACTTCTGAATCTTTGAACTAGTCAAACAGATTCAAACTTATATCACTTTGAGTAAATAAACCTATATTCACTCAAATCCATGTGAAATAATAAAGTCATAAATCTTTCTTTAGCTTTGAACTCTATTGTCTAGGCGTTCTAACAATAGTTCATATCTTTTGTTACTTTCAACAAGTAAGACTAGTCGTCTTAAATTGATCTAGAAATCAATGAACTTTCAAAAGTCCATCAAAATAGAGCTTTTGAATGTTAACTTGTTGATATGGTCTAAGCAACAATGCCAAAGATTAGTGGAACTCAAATCAAGGGGTTGATTTGAACCTAGTAAAGTTTTATTGTTAAAGAGTTGTTTGTTTTAATCAAGCATATTGACTCAACCCGTAATTGACCATTTCATTCAAATAAACAAACAAACATTGTTTTTGTTTTCTTGAATGTGAGTCTTTTTGTGTTTGAAACAGAAATTTAGGTATGCTGATTATGGAACAAAATAGCCATTAAGTTCTAGCCTTGAAAGGACTTAAAACAAACTATGACCCTACAACTAATGTAGCATTGCCATGCTTCATTTCCCACTTGTAGGCCATTAGTGTAGCCTAGCTTCCATTGTTTGAGTTATTACCGAAGTAAGAACCTCAAGCGGTATATGATACCAAGGAAGTTTGATTGCTAGGTCACTTCTCTTTAAACATAAACTTATAGGTAGAAACGGAATCGTAAATTCCTTTCATTTGTTCCTTTGTTTTCCTATTTCTTGTACCCTTTCTTATAGTCTTAAGAATTGAATTCTTTAGTGTTGACTTTTATACTTTGTTAGACATGTCCAATGTCACCAACAAGGTTCTTTACCATTTTAATTTATGTTGAATATTTTGTTTCAATTAGATGATCTTACCAGAAGCTTCTAAAGTTCTCTAAGCATCGATCTATTCGAATGTCTAGGGACTAGACTCATTCGAGAATTAAATGGACAAAGATATTAGGTTGTTAACCATTGGTAAAGCTGAGTGTTTAAACTCAATGCTTTATGATCTCAAAACTACATTGTATTTTGAATTCACAAGCACCAATTGGTTTGCCATTCGATTTTGCTATTCGAAAACAACCATAAAAGTCGCTAAAAGAAACGTACATTTTAAATTGCTCATTTTCTCTCATTTCCGTGAATCGTTCTTGGATTCACTACCAATCGAGGAACTTTACTGTTACCTTTCTAAAAGGGTTTACTGCAGTGCAAGATATTTAATTATAAACAATAATTAAAACATTCATTGAAGCATGAAAAGTCTAAACATTTATCATGAGTAATAACTTGAAAATTAAAGCAATCATGCAATTTAAACAAGTTATTACATTTTATTCGAATTTATTGTTCCGGCAGGTGTGAATAAAATGATTCCAAGATCCTAAAATCATTGAAGAATTAAGCACAGTTTGTCGACTTAATCCTAAAACATCTTAGGTAAGCAAAAAACCTTTTGCTAATAGTCTAGAAACTACTCTTGGTTGATAGGTACGTCTAAGAACTTATTAGGTAAACCTATCGATTTTGCCACGACATAAAAGGACTCCTTACTTATATCGTTGAGTTTCACCAAAACTAACATGTACTCACAATTATTTGTGTACCTTGCCCCTTTAGGACCAATAAGTAACACCTCGCTAAGCGAAAACTATTACTAGATTGATGTAAAGGATATCCAAGCAAGTGTATATTGTGGCATGGCACCTTTTAACTCAATTTTAAGTTTGGAACTTAAGGCTCTTACTATGTTGGTTAGATTTTAAGTGAACTAAAATCCTTAATCATGCAACATAATCAAGCCATGATCTCATGCATTTTAAGACATATTTAAAAGCAATAAATAACTTAAAACATGCATAAGATAAATGTGATCTAGTATGGCCCGACTTCATCTTGAAGCTTTAACTTCAAAGTCCGTCTTGAAAATCTCCGTGGGAGGCACCATTTTCTTCAAATAGGATAAGCTATAATTAAAACTAATTACAACTATTTGATGGTACGCAGACCATATTTGAATTGAAAAACAACTTTGGTACTTTAGACCAATTACATTCAAATTAATGGTACGCATACCATATTTTCTATCCTATTTGGGCCATACTAGTCACTTCATAACCTGCAAAACAGTACATATACAATATATACCATTCACCCATTCATTATCATGAATGGCCCACATAGCTGGTTAGTAAAACACATTATGCATCACATAAACATTTGCAGCAATTAATCAAGGGCACCAATAATCTACAAAATATTCAGTCCTTATTAATTCTAATCAAGTTGTTTTAACCTTAAGGATTTGTAGACCTAATCAAGAGTTTATGACTAAAAAGGGCTCCCACTTAAACCAATAAATTCATATGCTTTACTAATTTTAAACATAAAAATGTATTTCTAGTCTAACCGGAAACATACAAATTTAATTAAAATTTAAAGCTCATATAAATTTATAATTGAATCCATAAAGTTTAATTTAATTTCAGTCGTATTTAAATTAATTCATGATTTTAATTTTAGTAAAATAATTAGAATAAATAAAATTTATTATAATTACAATATTCAAAATTAAAATCCAAGAAAATAATTTAAATTATCAATTTTAAAATTAATTAAAATTACGTAAACTGAAAATTTCAAATTAAAATTTCAAAACGATCTAATCGCATCGCAACAATCCCACGCAACGCACGCCCATGGGCTATACGCACACAGCCATCGTTGGCCATGTGCGCGCAGCCCATGCGCTGCGTCGCATCGCTGCTGCTCACCTTCGCAAGGCATCACGCGAGCAGGTGCTCGCTGCGCGCGCCAGCGCTCGATGCACGCGAGCCATCGCTCGCTGCGCGCGCTCGCCAGCGCTCGATCCATGCGAGCCATCGCTCGCTGCGCGCCTGCCTTTCCCGCACGCGAGCTTGCGCTCATCGCACGAGGCAGCAGTATGCGAGCTGGCGCTCGCTGCGCGCGAGGCATCGACGCTGGGCGTAGCACTCGTGGCACGCGAGCTTGGGCTCGCTGCGCGCGAGGCTCCGCACGCTTGCGCGAGGCAGTGCGTGCTGTGGCGCAGCTCGCTTGCTGCCCACACGCGACTGCTCGTGCCTTGCTCTCGCCCTCGCCCATTCGCCTATTGCACACAGCCCACGACACAAGGCAGGGCTGCTGCCTTGTGCTCTTGCACCATGGCCTTGCTCATTGCATTCGTACCGCATGGGCGACGAGCTCCCTTGCTCGTCGTCACATGCCCGCATTATACAACACCCCTTAAGGGTAACACGTAGCGTCCATTGCTTTGTGCGTGCAAGTTATATGAGCGAATCGCTAAAAAATTTAAAATTTATATTCAAAATTAATGACAAATTAATAAATAATATTAATTTCATAATTTCAGGGCGAAAAATCGAAAATTTATTCTTCAATTGATTTTCGATTAACATGGATTCAAGTCTAGGTCATAAAAATTTAAAATTTAACATAAATTTACAATTTTTATGGTGGTTTTTAATCATAGGTATCTAATTAAATTATAACTAATTATGAAAATCAAATTAATTCTAAATTATTCCAATTTTCAACAAATTAATCATAATTACAAATTAGATTGCATAATTAACAAGGCTAGGCATTCAAACTTGTTAAACATATACAGTAGGTCAAACAAAAATTCAAGATTTATCAACAAGAATCGCAAATATTTAATTTAACATCTTAAATTTACGAAATTTTGCATTCGAAAAACTAAAACCTCCGAAAAACTAAAACCTCCGAAAAGTCATAGTTAGGCTTCGAATTTGAGAATTCTGGGTTCGGCCGAAAAATACTAATTTTGTCAAAATTTTAGAATGCCTTTTACATGCGGAATTGACACAAAAATCACTCGATTTGGATGAGTAACGAAGAAACTGCCGAAAAACTGCGTACGTATAATTAAATAAACGCAATTTGCAATTAATTAACAATTACGAAAATTAATCACCCCTTTTAATTCTTGCAAATTTGTAATATTTAACCATGTTCATGCAATTTAGATTATGAAAATAATAAGAGGCTCGTGATACCACTGTTAGGCTATGATACATATGACAATTCATAAATCATGCGGAAAAACCATAAAGCCAGGAAAACATATTATTTACACATAATCATTTAGCACAGTTTAGATGCATACTCTTTGTTGCGTGCCCTCCCTAGCTGCGCCCGAACCGAACAAGAACAAGTCTTTAGGACTCCAAGTGTCGTCCCTCCGTAGATAGTCCACAGCACGTCCAGATCCGCCTTAAGATTGACCAACTAGAATCGCCCTTAAGGTACTACTTATTTTCGGCTAAATGGGCAAGACTTATGGATGATTTTATTTGCTTAAAAATCCTAGCTTTGAATACTTGAAAACTTGTATATAAATTTATGACCCTAGGCATATATTTATAGAACCTTGGAAAGGATTTCGAATCCTGTTAAAATACTAATTAATTAATTAGAATCCTATTAGAACTCTAAATAATTAATTTAATCTTTTAGGATTAGGATTTAATCTATGCACGAATTCCGATAGCTTTAGGATTCTAGCACGTACACACGCACCGCACGAGCATCGCACGCCCATGCGCAAGCCTTGCGGCCCACGCTGTGCGCACGGCGCACAAGCCCACTGCCCGCAGCCCATTTGTGCGCGCGCGCCAGCCTTGGCTGGGACTGGCCTTGCGCTGGGCCTGGTCGAGGCATGGACGTGTTGTTGGATGCGTGTGGCTTGCTGGGCGATGGCCTGGCTTCGTGATGGGCCCTCGTCCGGCAGGCCTCGTCCGATGCTTATTCGTACGATACGCTTCCGATTAAATTCCCGGTTCCGGAATTCATTTCCGATACGAACAATATTTAACATTTCCGATTCCGGAATCAATTTCCGTTTCGAACAAATATTTAATATTTCCGTTTCCGGAATTATTTTCTGATTCCGATAATATTTCCGATTCTGACAATATTTCCGTTTCCGGCAATATTTCCGATTCCGGCAATATTTCCATTTCCGATAATATTTTCCGATACGTACCATGTTTCCGTTTCCGGCAACATCTACGACTTGGATAATATTTATATTTCCGATACGATCCATATTTCCGATTCCGGCAATATCATCGTTTCCGGAGTATTCATTTCTTGCCTGTGACGATCTCAGCTCCCACTGAAACCAAGATCCGTCGATTCCGAATATCCATAGATGGAGTATTTAATGCCATTAAATACTTGATCCGTTTACGTACTATTTGTGTGACCCTACGGGTTCAGTCAAGAGTAAGCTGTGGATTAATATCATTAATTCCACTTGAACTGAAGCGGCCTCTAGCTAGGCATTCAGCTCACTTGATCTCACTGAATTATTAACTTGTTAATTAATACTGAACCGCATTTATTAGACTTAACATTGAATGCATACTTGGACCAAGGGCATTATTTCCTTCACAAAGGAAGCTCTTTGGATTCGGAAGTTCATCGAAGAACTTGGTGTTGTCCCCTCTATTAAAGGACCAGTGGCTTTGTATTGTGACAATAGCAGAGCCATTGCCCAGGCAAAGGAGCCTAGGAGCCACCAGAAGTCCAAGCACGTACTGCGGCGATTTCATATACTTCGAGAGATCGTTGAAAGAAAGGAAATCGAGATTTGCAAGGTTGGAACTGACGACAACGTCGCGGATCCATTGACTAAACCGTTGCCACAAGTGAAACACAACGCACATGTAGCAACCATGGGAATCAAGCATGTTGGAGAATGGCTTTGATTTTCTAAGTATTGTTTTAGAACATCTGTTAGATCTATGTTTAAAACCATTGGTTTAACCATTTCATATTTATGAAATTTATTATTTCATATTCATTTAATTGTGGTTTAGAATTAAATGATAAGTCCATGTGATTCAAATCATTCAAATGGGATGTCAAGATGGATTCTTTGGCAAAGAAACACCCATAAGTGAACTTGAATATTGAAGTCACAAAGGATCCCTAATCCAGGTCATTGAAAGGTGGACGACCAATGACTAATGAAGATTAGATTGCAAGTAGAATACTTAGTTCTGTTTCTTGAACTAGAGTGACTGGATGTCAGAATCTTTTGCATAGATACTTAGTGGATCTTGTATCGGATTGACCATGAGAACGCTTTAAGAGATTAAAGTCATGTCATAGGTAGTTCTCATTAATGGTGATTAGAAACCATTCCTCGGAACATGAGCGATTATGTCTGCTCGTTTGAGAATTAGTTCGGTTTGATACTAGCTAAACGCCGCACCGTAAAAGGAGGCTATAAAAGCAGTTATTGGGCGTACTATGAATCAAAGTGAGTGTTCATAGATTGCAAGAATGGATTGTCCTCCTATCTTTGATAGGATATGGTGTTGTTGTGTAACAAGGCCTCTCGGAGAGTTAGATACTGTAAAATGCATGGCCGTGCTCAGAATGGTTAGGCTTAACCTTCTGCAAAAGTTTGACAGTTGAACTCTGTAATCCGAGAAACACTTCTTGACCTAATAAGGATGGCTTGGATCTTACCTTATGTTCAGTAAGTAACACTAAGCGACAAAGGAATGTGGATGCACACTTGTCTGAATGACAAGTGGGAGATTGAAGGAAATATGTCCTTCACCCAAGGTGCATTAAGTCTAATACCAAGGTTCAGATTAATTGCGAACAATTAATTCAGTGAGATAAAGTGATCGGAACAGCTAGTTGGAGCAATGCTTCCGATCAGTGAGTTCTAATGGATATTGAACTCACAACTTACTCTTGACTAAACCTACAAGGTCACACCAATGACACGTAACAGATCACCGGATTAAATGAATCGGAAATTCATTTAATAGCTTTTCGGGATTTAAGTTGGATACGTATTATACGATACGACCTTGCATCGGAATCGTATATCGTATCACGAATATTCGTAAGCTAGGCGAAACGAATAAATCGTATCGTACGACGGTGATTCGTCGTATACGAAACGATAAATAATATATCGGAAATATATTAAACGCGAATACGAAGAGCGGCCCACGAGCCGAGTGCACGAAGCACTCGAGGCCCATGGGCGCGCGGTAGGCGAGCAAGCAAAGGCCAAGGCAACACGGCAGCGCTGGCACATGGCCGAGCGGAGCTGCGCGTGTGCGTGCGGGTCTGTGCAGCGACACAGCCACAGCAGCGAGGCCCATGTCCCAGCGCGCTGTGCTTGTCTCACGCGTGGCTTGCTAGCCGGCCTTGCCTCCGGGCTTGGTCTGTTAATAAGGTTATGTAAATAACCTTATGACCTAATTTCCAACTTACTGCAATCACAATTCAGATTACTCAAAACCCTAGAGGCACAGAGAACCCTAATTCTCTTTGTGCCTCCAAAGTGAGTTCTTCCCAAAAGCAAAGTATCTTGATCAATTGTCTAAGCTACGATTATCATGATGGATCTGATCGTGTCGGTGAACCAAGTAGAGGAACGACAATTGGAGTTCTTTGTTCGTGTTCGTTGACGGATTATTGTGGAAAACACGCTTCGAATGTAAGTATGCTTAATCTATGCTTTATACATGTTTCCTGGCTTTGGGGATTGTTCCGCACATGTTATTATGTTTAACTATATTCCCCTACAGTCCGGATCCGCCTTAAGATTGACCAACTAGAATCGCCCTTAAGGTACTTAGAATTTTCGGCCAATGTGGGCAATATTATGACTGAATTTTGCTCTCAAAATGTCACTCTGAATACTTGAAAAACTCGTCCATAAATTGTGAACCTAGGCACATATTTATAGGGCTATGGAAAGGGATTTAGAATCCTATTAGGATACTAATTAGTTTAATTAGAATTTCATTAAAACTCTTTTAAACTAATTCTATCAATTAGGATTAGGAATTAATCATTGAACGAATTCCATTATCTTTAGGATTCGTATTGAACACAAACGTTGCACGAGCATGCCGAACAGCCCGCGCAAGCCTTGCGGCCCACGCGAGCAGCGCAGCTCGCAGCCCACCCGCGCGCGCGCGCCTTGGCCTTGCTGGGCCTGGCCTTGCGCTGGGCCTGGGGTGGCCTTGGCTGCGTTGTGTTGGCGCGCTTGGCTTGCTGGACGCGGGCCTGGCTTCATGTTGGGCCTTCGTCTAGCAAGTCTCATCCGATGCTAATTCGTACGATGCGCTTCCGATTAATTTCCCGATTCCGAAATTCATTTCCGATACGAACAATATTTAACATTTTCGATTCCGGAATTAATTTCCGTTTCGAACAAATATTTAATATTTCCGTTTCCGGAATTATTTCCGATTCCAATAATATTTCCGATTCCGACAATTTTTCCGTTTCCGGCAATATTTCAGATTCCGGCAATATTTCCATTTCAGATAATATTTTCCGATACGTACCATGTTTCCGTTTCCGGCAACATCTACGACTTGGATAATATTTATATTTGCGATACGATCCATATTTCCGTTTCCGGCAATATCATCGTTTCCGGAGTATTCATTGTTTGCCTTTGACGATCTTAGCTCCCACTGAAACCAAGATCCGTCGATTCGAAATATCCATAAATGGAGTATTTAATGACATTAAATACTTGATCCGTTTACGTACTATTTGTGTGACCCTACGGGTTCAATCAAGAGTAAGCCATAGATTAATATCATTAATTCCACTTGAACTGAAGCGGCCTCTAGCTAGGCATTCAGCTCACTTGATCTCTCTGAATTATTAACTTGTTAATTAATACTGAACCGCATTTATTAGACTTAACATTAAATGCATACTTGGACCAAGGGCATTATTTCCTTCAGTCTCCCACGTGTCCTTAGGGACAAGCGTGCATTTCCTAATTCCTTTGTCACTCGATGCTTGCTCTTGAACATAAGGTAAGAGTTGTCATCCTTATTATGTCCACAGGTGTTTCTCGGTTTCAAAGTTCAACTGATCAAATAAACAGATAATCATAGCATATGATTCATCTAAGCATGGCCATGCATTTTATAGTTTCTAGCTCCCCGAGTGGCCTTGTACAACTTTCAGCATCTCATCCCGATTTATGGGAGGACAATCCCAATCTTGCGATCTTGAGATTAGACTTCGTTAGATAGGTGATTACCTGAGCGTTGCCTTTATAGCCTCCTTTTACGGTGCGACGGTTGACAACGTCAAAGTAAGCAGTTCTCAAACAAGTAATCTCAAATCACTCAGGTATTGAGGATTAGTGTCTAATAATTTTAATGAAATTTACTTATGACGGATTTTTATCTCTTACAGTAAAGTTTCATAGGTAAGTATCTATGCAAATGACGGATTTTTATCTCTTACTAGTCTTCCCAAAGTAAGTATCTATGCAAATGATTACGACATTGCCATGTCCACGTACTTCAAGAAACAGAACTACTAGTCATCTTGCATTTTGGTCGTCTAACGTTTTCTATGCGTCCATCGTTATAGAAAACTCCGACCAGGGACCATTTTCAACTTTTGACATTCAAGTTCACTTGATAGACATTTCTTAGTCACGGGACTGGTCCTGACAGTCTATCTTGAATATATCGTCAAATTGAAGGGACTCATCATTTAATAAACCACAAATTAAATGGAAAAATGAATTCTATTCATTTATTGTGAACGATTAACCAATAATGTTTTACAAAGTATTAAACTCTAAAACTTTAAAATATTAAATAAGGACATCAAAGTCATTCTCCAATATGCTTGATTCCCATAGCTGCAGTGTGCGAGTTGTGCTTCGCCTGCGGTAGAGGTTTAGTCAATGAATCTGAGATATTGTCATCAGTTCCAATCTTGATTATCTTGACTTCTTTTCTTTCAACGAACTCTCGTAGAAGGTGAAATCTACGAAGTACATGCTTGTAACACCCCCAATTTACTAACTATAAATAAATAAGAATATAAAAGACTTTATAATAACATTGCAGAAGCTTACACCTAAATCGGAGGTATCACCGCCACACTTGACCACATTGTCAAGTGCTAAGGCTTACAAAACTCAAACTATTACAACTCAATTACTAGGTGATCTATTTACAACTGTACAACTGTCATAAAAGACTAAACGGTAACACTTGAGCTCATTTAACTTCTAACTGCAATCCTTCACGATCAATCTGCTCCAGTCATCTTGACTGCTCACCATAGAGGACAAATTCCAAAAGGATCGTCGCAGGGCCACCATAAGAAAAAGACATGACCGCAAACACACATAGCAAATAAACATACACGTCAGCAAAAGGTGGTTAATCACCTGTTACAAACAGAAACATGCTAAAATAGAATAATAAAGTCTCATGTAAATAATATAGTATGAAACTACATTTCAAGTACGATCCCAAAGATAAAACTAACTCCATGCTCTATGGAAACTATAAATTTCTCTTCATATGAACCTTGATTATAATGATATGATCTTTTCCTCTACTAAACGTACTCAACCCAATAGGTGCCATATTTTCTCTTTGTTCTATACCTAGCCTTGGACATGGGTAATTCGAATAATAAACCAACAAGTATAAAAACTTGAAACTCTCAATAGCTGCTAGAAAGACTCTCTGAGTCAAGACCACTTTTGGACCAAATCCCACTTTTGGGATACTAAGAAAATAAAGATTGTATCTTGCTCCTCTACTAATGGTTATCATCTCCTTACCAAACATGCCAAGGACTAAGGTCTATAACATTGAGCCTCAAACCAAAAATAACCGCAACCTTTTCTCATTATATATATGAACAATAAACCCATCATGGGTTAAATTTATACACTTCTCAATTACGGCACAAGATCCCAAATTTAAACAATATATAACTCTGATGGGTAACTAATAACACTTATCAAGATCAACAGTCTAATATTTCCCAAACTAATTGAGTAAAACTCACGCAGGTCTAATATTCTCCAAAAGACCATATACATCTAGCATCATCAGTAACTCATATTACCTATCTAAAGAATCTAAACCAAAACTTAATGATATGGTATTATAAAAAAAATAAACTAAACATAATTCCTAAAGAGTAATCGAAACATGGATTACACTCATGTATACTCAATCAATGAAGCAGCACACTTTGAATCATATATCATAACAATATCGCATGAGACCAAACACATAAAACTAATTAACAGATTCCAATGCCGCATAAACGAGACCCTAATTCAGTAAAACTCCAAGAGATGCATGATTACTCATAATTAATACGAAGAATAACATATATACACAAACAACTCCAATGTACTAAGTGTGTGTGTGATTACAAATAATAATATACACGAACAATTAGAAGGGACTAGGTGTGATTACCTTTCAATAAAAACAACCATATAAACAATAGATCGCAACATACACGATAACACAAGCCGTTGGATCACTCGAGAGGCTTTCTACATGACTGTAAACGGAAGTACGCTACAAATGAGTGATTTGTGGCGCATGACATTATTAGTGGTGATGAAAATGTAGAGGTAAATGATAATGGAGGAATTGATGAAAAAAGGTCAATTCTTTCCCACTCTAATTATAAGAAACTCACACACAAAACTCTGCAAGTGCATATAGAAAACGGCAGAGGCAAAATATAACCTTCCTGTACAAAATAATTAGGGTTACGAAATATATATAGGTGCTTATATTTAGAGTCCTACTAATTTTAAAATAGTGTTTTTAAACTTCTGAAAATATTAAAAGAGACTAACTAAAAACGGAAATAATTATATTTTGACTATAAAATATATTTTATAAAATTATAAAATATTGGGGTATTACAATCTATCCCCCTTAAAAGAAGTTTCGTCCTGAAACTTAAAGTTGGAAAATTTTAGGGTATTACAATGCTTGACTCTCTGGTGGTGTCTAGGCTCCTTTGCCTGTGGACTAGCTCCATTATTGTCACAATATAGGGCTATTGGTCCTTTAATGGAGGGGACTACACCAAGTTCACCTATGAACTTCCTTAGCCATATAGCTTCCTTTGCTACTTCATGTGCAGCAATGTACTCTGCTTCAGTTGTAGAATTCGCAATGGTGCTTTGCTTAGCACTTTTCTAGCTTACTGCACCTCCGTTGCAGAAGACAAACTCAGACTGTGATCTGAAATCATCCTTGTCGGTTTAGAAACTTGCGTCCGTATAGCCTTTAACAATTAATTCATCATCTCCACCATACACCAGGAAATCATCTTTGTGCCTTTTCATGTACTTCAGAATGTTCTTGGCAGCAGTCCAATGTGCCTCTCCTGGGTCTGACTGGTATCTGCTCGTAGCACTGAGTGCATACGCAATATTCGGGCGTGTACATATCATAGCATACATTATTGAACCAATCAATGATGCATATGGAATCCCACTCATTCATCTGCGATCATCAAGTGTTTTTGGGCACTGAGTCTTGCTTAGAGTCATTCCAAGAGACATGGGTAGGTAGCCTCGCTTGGAGTCTGCCATCTTGAACCTTTCAAGCACCTTATTGATATAAGTGCTTTGACTAAGTCCAATCATCTTCTTAGATCTATCTCTGTAGATCTTGATGCCCAGTATGTACTGTGCTTCTCCAAGATCCTTCATCGAAAAACATTTCCCAAGCCAAATCTTGACAGAGTTCAACATAGGAATGTCATTTCCGATAAGTAATATGTCGTCGACATATAATACTAGAAAAGCAATTTTGCTCCCACTGACCTTCTTGTATACACAAGATTCGTCTGCGTTCTTGATGAAACCAAAGTCACTGACTGCTTCATCAAAACGTATATTCCAGCTCCTTGATGCTTGCTTCAATCCGTAGATTGATTTCTTAAGCTTGCATACCTTTTTAGCATTCTTTGGATCCTCAAAACCCTCGGGCTGTGTCATAAACACAGTTTCTGTTAAAACGCCATTTAAGAAAGCGGTTTTGACATCCATCTGCCATATTTCGTAATCGTAATATGCAGCGATTGCTAACATTATTCGAATAGACTTTAGCATTGCAACTGGTGAAAAGGTTTCATCGTAATCCACACCGTGGACTTGCCTGTATTCTTTTGCAACCAATCTAGCTTTGAAAACTTCAAGTTTCCCATCCTTGTCCTTTTCAGTTTGAAAACCCATTTGCTTCCTATGGCTTGGTAGCCATCTGGCAAATCGGCCAAATCCCAAACTTGGTTTTCTAACATGGTGTCTAATTCAGATTGCATGGCTTCTTGCCATTGCTTGGAGCTAGGGCTCGTCATAGCTTGTTTGTAAGTCGCAGGTTCATCACTTTCAAGTAATAGAACGTCATAGCTCTCGTTTGTCAAAATACCTAAGTACCTTTCCGGTTGAGATCTATATCTTTGCGATCTACGCGGGGTTGCATTTCTAGATGGTCCATGATTCTCACCAGATTCTTCTAAAGATCTCTGAGTTTCATCCTGAATGTCATTTTGATCATTCTCTAGAGTTTGTTGTTCGACTCGAATTTCTTCGAGGTCTACTTTTCTCCCACTTGTCATTTTGGAAATGTGATCCTTTTCCAAAAAGATACCATCTCGAGCAACAAACACCTTGTTCTCAGATGTATTGTAGAAGTAATACCCCTTTGTTTCCTTTGGGTAGCCCACAAGGATACATTTTTCATATTTTGGATGAAGTTTGTCTGAAATTAATCGTTTGACGTATACTTCACATCCCCAAATCCTGAGAAAAGACACTTTTAGAGGCTTTCCAAACCATAACTCATATGGAGTCTTTTCAACATCTTTAGACGGAGCTCTATTTATAGTGAGTGAAGCTGTATTTAGTGCATGTCCCCAAAATTCTATTGGAAGTTCGGACTGACCCATCATTGATCTAACCATGTCTAGCAAGGTTCTGTTCCTCCGTTCCGACACACCGTTCCATTGTGGTGTTCCAGGTGTAGGAACATATAGATGCATAAAGCGGAATTTCAGGAAACAATTTCCTAACATCTATCACAGGATCTCATGCATAACAATAGTATAGATCAGATTAAGTCGAAAGAATAATCACCTTTGAAGCGTGTTCTCCCGTTCGTATGCAAGCTTCGAAGATCTTAGAGCCCCACTTGTTGCTCCTCTACTCAGTCCACAAGCACGAATTGAATCCCACGTATGCTAGTACGGAAGAGAACGATCACAATCTGTCTCTTACTTTGTTTGGGATGTACGGCGTTTAGAGAATGACAGTTAGGGTTTTTGTGTTTTCTTTTTGTGTCAGATATACAATCCACGTTGTTTCTAAAAAGATGACATTATAACTATTATAATGTGAGAGTTTTAGGTTAACACAAAACTAAAGCCCAACATTCTTCCCTTAACAGACCGGTTGCTATCGGGCCTTTTGGGCCCATTCCAATTAATGCTTATATGTGTGACCTTATAGGATTAATATATTTTAGTTGTAGGTCCAATCAATATTGTCCTGCTAATCACATTTATTCTCTAGCAAGCAAATATGATTACTAAAATAATTAACTTATTATCTTCATAATTAATTCCTATTTATATTTCGTAATTGCCGGAAATGTCTAAGGACATAATTCCTTCAATCTCCCACTTGTCCGAAGACAAGAACGCAATGCTAAATTCCTTAAGTCTCTTAATGCCAAAATTTGATAACACACTGTTATTCTCAAATTCTAGTTTCTTGATCGCCGAGTTCGAACTGTTCAAATAAAGATTAACTTTTAATCCCATTACGCATGGCCATGCAATTTTCAGTTCTCGCTCATCAAGAGGCCCAGACACCATTCCTATCAAATAGGAGGACTTATTCACTCTTGTATGACCATAACTCCCACTCAATTCTTAACCCACCTGATCACTGCTTTTATAACCTCCTTTTACGGCGCGGCGTTTAACAGAGTCAAGGTTAAACTAATTGTCCCATGGTTATTAAGAAATACTCATGTCTAAGGAATCCACTAAATATAGAATTTTGATTCTACTTTTAGAATCTAGTTAGGTCAAGTCTCAATGCATCAAGTATACATCCATATAATCAATTAGACATCCCTATGTCTCCATAGCCCATGGAACTGCACTATCAATTAATTACATGCTAGTCTTCTCATAAATCACTTATGTCCAATTTAGTGATTCAGACTAGGGACTTAATAAGTTGTGATTTCAGTTCACTTTAAAGGGTTCCATTATCAAAACATTTTCGATAATCCTATTTGAAAACACAAGTTATTTGGACATTTTATTTAATACTAAACCAAACAATTAAATAAGAATGAACTTTTATTGATAAACATTCAAAGCATAATAAATGTCTTTACAATTGTAAACATAAAGTAAACAAACTAAAGCCATTCTCCCATATGCCTAAGCCCCATAGACCTAGTATGACTCTCATGCTTAGGTTGAGCAAGCGGTTTAGTCAGAGGATCAGCCACGTTATCCTCAGTATGAACCTTGCTTACTTTCACATCCCCTCTTTCAACGATCTCTCGAATAAGATGGAATCTCCTGAGCACATGTTTGGATTTTTGGTGCGATCTGGGTTCCTTGGACTGAGAAATGGCACCATTGTTGTCACAATACAAATCAATGCCATTTTCAATGCTAGGAACTACACCAAGTTCACTAATGAATTTTTTGATCCAAACAGCTTCTTTTGCTGCATCACTTGCTGCAATATACTCAGCCTCTGTTGTAGAATCTACGATGGTACTCTGCTTAGAACTCTTCCAGCTCACAGCCCCTCCATTGAGACAAAATATGAAACCAGATTGTGATCGGAAATCATCTTTGTCACTTTGGAAACTTGCATCGGTGTATCCAGTGGCAACCAACTCATTATCTCCACCATAGACCAAGAAATCATCCTTAGTCCTTCTTAAGTACTTAAGGATATTCTTTGCTGCCATCCAGTGCGCCTCTCTTGGGTTTGACTGGTATCTGCTGCACATACTCAAAGCATATGCAACATCCGGTCGAGTGCATATCATGGCATACATAATGGACCCTACTGCAGAGGCATAAGGAACATTACTCATGCGCTTGACCTCATCAGGTGTCGAAGGACACTGAGTCTTGCCAAGTGAAATGCCATGTTGCATGGGAATGAAACCTCTTTTGGAGTTTTCCAGCTTGAACCTTGCAAGAACCTTATCAATATAAGTCTCTTGGCTAAGTCCAATCAGCCTTTTGGATCTATCTCTATGGATCCTTATTCCCAAGATGTATTCAGCTTCTCCTAGGTCTTTCATGGAAAAACAACTTTTAAGCCATTCCTTGACTGACTCAAGCATGGTCTTGTCGTTTCCTATGAGAAGTATGTCATCCACATACAAGACTAGGAAAGCAATAATACTCCCACTCAACTTCTTGTATATACAAGATTCCTCTTCATTTCTGAGGAAGCCAAAAGATTTGACTGCCTCATCAAATCTGAGGTTCCAACTCCGGGATGCTTGCTTAAGCCCATAAATGGACTTCTTAAGCTTGCAAACTTTTCTTGGACTGTTTGGATCTTCAAAACCTTGTTGTTGTGTCATGTACACATCCTCTTTCAAGAACCCATTCAAGAAAGCGGTTTTGACGTCCATCTGCCAGATCTCATAGTCATGAAAGGCAGCAATCGCAAGAATTATCCTAATGGATTTCAGCATGGCTACTGGTGAATACCATGAATTTGTCTAAAACCTTTTGCCACTAGTCTTGCCTTAAAGACATCAATGTTTCCATCTTTGTCCTTTTTCAGTTTGAAAATCCATTTGCAACCTATGGGTTTAACCCCATCAGGCAAAGCAACCAAGTCCCATACTTGATTTTCAAACATCGAATCCATTTCGGATCTCATGGCTTCAAGCCATTTCTCGGAGTCTTGACTCGTCAAAGCATTTGTGTAGCTAGTAGGTTCCTCATGTTCTAAAATCTCTATTTCAGAACTTTCAGTCAAAAGGAAATCAATATATCTCTTTGACGGAATGACAGTCCTACTAGACCTACGTTGGGGAACAACAGGAGAAGTTTCCACCTCATTAGGTTGAGGGACTTCGCATGGATTATCTCCAAGTGGGACGGTAGAAGGCGCATGAATGGAATGCACCGCCTCCTGAGCATTTTCATGTTGGGTCGTCTCTGACGAGGTGTGAACCTCATCCATTTGTTGCTCATCTCGAATTTCTTCGAGATATACATTACTCCCACTTGTTTTTCTGGAAATAAACTCCTTTTCCAGAAAGACACCATCGCGAGCAACAAACACTTTGTTTTCGCTTTGGTTGTAGAAGTAGTATCCCTTAGTCTGTTTTGGGTAACCCACAAAAAGACACTTATCGGACCTGGGTGAAAGCTTATCAGAAAGTAAACGTTTTACATAAACTTCACAACCCCATGTCCTTAGAAAAGACAATTTCGGAACTTTTCCAGTCCACATCTCATATGGCGTCTTTTCTACTGCTTTGGACGGAGCTCCGTTGAGTGTGAATGCCGCTGTTTCAAGCGCAAATCCCCAAAATGAGGCAGGAAGGTTAGCAATACTCATCATGGACCGAACCATATCTAATAAAGTTCGATTCCTTCTTTCGGAAACCCCATTCAACTGTGGTGTCCCTGGTGGAGTCAATTGCGAAAGTATTCCACAATCTTTCAAATGATCACCAAACTCTTGAGATAAATATTCACCACCACGATCGGATCGCAATGCTTTAATTTTCTTTCCAAGTTGGTTTTGTACTTCATTTTGGAATTCCTTGAACTTTTCAAAGGATTCCGACTTATGTCGCTTGAGGTAAATATATCCAAATCTGCTCACATCATCAGTAAAAGTAATGAAATACCCGTACCCTCCCCTAGCCAAAGTACTCATAGGTCCACAAACATCAGTATGTATGAGGGCTAAAAGATCATTGGCCCTTTCACTTGAGCCTGTGAAAGGAGACTTTGTCATTTTTCCCATTAAGCAAAATTCACATACTTCAAATGATTCAAAATCAAATGATTTGAGAATTCCATCCTTATGAAGTTTCTCTATGCGCTTTGAGCTTATATGGCCTAATCGACAATGCCATAGGTAAGTAGGGTTCAAATCATTTGGTTTGTGTTTCTTGTTTTCTATGTGATAGATATGGTTTTGTAAGTCTAGTACATACAAACCATTTGATAATTTAGCAGAGACATAGAACATACCATTCAAATATGCTGAACAACAATTATTCATAATTTGAAATGAAAAACCTTCCGAATCCAAAATCGGAATAGAAATTATGTTCTTGGTAATAACTGGAACGTAATAACAATTATAAAGTTCTAATATTAAACCAGAAGGCAAGCGTAAACTATAATCTCCTACAGCTAAAGCAGCAACTCTTGCTCCATTGCCTACTCGGAGATCCACTTCGCCTTTGCTCAAGCTCCTACTTCTTTTTAGTCCCTGCACATTACCAATAATGTGAGATCCACAAGCGGTATCAAATACCCAAGAAGCAGTTGTAGCTAAATTAACTTCTATGACATAGATACCTGAAGTTATAGCACCAGTATTCTTATCCTCCAGATACTTGGGGCAGTTCCTCTTCCAATGACCAATCTTGTGGCAGTGGTAGCACTCATGTTGAGCAGCTACCTTAGCCTTGGGAGTGGCCTTTGGCTTGGTTGAAGAGTTCTCATTGGCAACCACCTTGCCCTTGTTCTTCTTCATGGGAGCCCCTTTCTTCTTGAACTGCTTACCTTTACTATGAAGGAAATAATGCCCTTGGTCCAAGTATGCATTCAATGTTAAGTCTAATAAATGCGGTTCAGTATTAATTAACAAGTTAATAATTCAGTGAGATCAAGTGAGCTGAATGCCTAGCTAGAGGCCGCTTCAGTTCAAGTGGAATTAATGATATTAATCCACAACTTACTCTTGACTGAACCCGTAAGGTCACACAAATAGTACGTAAACGGATCAAGTATTTAATGGCATTAAATACTCCATCTATGGATATTCGGAATCGACGGATCTTGGTTTCAGTGGGAGCTGAGATCGTCACAGGCAAGAAATGAATACTCCGGAAACGATGATATTGCCGGAAACGGAAATATGGATCGTATCGGAAATATAAATATTATCCAAGTCGTAGATGTTGCCGGAAACGGAAACATGGTACGTATCGGAAAATATTATCGGAAATGGAAATATTGCCGGAATCGGAAATATTGCCGGAAACGGAAATATTGTCAGAATCGGAAATATTATCGGAATCGGAAAATAATTCCGGAAACGGAAATATTAAATATTTGTTCGAAACGGAAATTGATTCCGGAATCGGAAATATTGAATATTGTTCGTATCGGAAATGAATTCCGGAATCGGGAAATTAATCGGAAGCGTATCGTACGAATTAGCATCGGACGATGCCTGCCAGACGAAGGCCCAGCACGAAGCCGGGCCATCGCCCAGCAAGCCAGCACGCCATAAACGCACCAGCCAAGGCTGCGCCAGGCCCACCGCAAGGCAGGCCCAGCGCGCGCCAAGGCTACGGCAGCGTGTGGGCTTGCGGCAGTGGGCTGCGAGCTCGCGGGCTGCGCGCGCGCGCATGGGGCCCCTCGTGGGCTGCTGTGCGTGCGTGTGTGTTTGTGTGCTACTCGAATCCTAAAGCTACCAGGATTTGTCATATGATTAAATCTAATCCTAAAAGATTTAGTTTATTTAATTAGAGTCCTAGTAGGATTATAATTAAATAAATTAGTATCCTAATAGGATTCCAAATCCTTTTCCATAACTCTATAAATAGGTGCCTAGGGTCACATATTTACATCGAGCATTCAAGTATTCAAAGTGAGTTTTTGAGAGCAAAATTCAGTCATACAATTGCCTATAAAGTGCCGAAAATTCTAAGTACCTTAAGGGCGATTCTAGTTGGTCAATCTTAAGGCGGATCCGGACGTGCTGTGGACTATCTACGGAGGGACGACACTTGGAGTCCTAAAGACTTGTTCTTGTTCGGTTCGGGCGCAGCTAGGGAGGGCACGCAACAAAGAGTATGCATCTAAACTATGCTAAATGATTATGTGTAGTAATATGTTTTCCTGGCTTTATGGTTTTTCCACATGATTTATGAATTGTCATATGTATCATAACCTAACAGTGGTATCACGAGCCTCTTATTATTTTCATAATCTAAAATTGCATGAACATGGTTAAATATTACAAATTTGCAAGAATTAAAAGGGGTGATTAATTTTCGTAATTGTTAATTAATTGCAAATTGCGTTTATTTAATTATACGTACGCAATTTTTCGGCAGTTTCTTCGTTACTCATCCAAATCGAGTGATTTTTGTGTCAATTCCGAATGTAAAAGGCATTCTAAAATTTTGACAAAAAGAGTATTTTTCTGCCGAACCC
The DNA here is from genome assembly GCF_020520425.1 of Spinacia oleracea. Taxonomy (NCBI): domain Eukaryota; kingdom Viridiplantae; phylum Streptophyta; class Magnoliopsida; order Caryophyllales; family Amaranthaceae; genus Spinacia; species Spinacia oleracea. The sequence continues at coordinate 110,844,289 of NC_079490.1, forward strand.
AGAATTCTCAAATTCGAAGCCTACCTATAACTTTTCGGAGGTTTTAGTTTTTCGAATGCAAAATTTCGTAAATTTAAGATGTTAAATTAAATATTTGCGATTCTTGTTGATAAATCTTGAATTTTTGATTGACCTACTGTATATGTTTAACAAGTTTGAATGCCTAGCCTTGTTAATTATGCAATCTAATTTGTAATTATGATTAATTTGTTGAAAATTAGAATAATTTAGAATTAATTTGATTTTCATAATTAATTATAATTTAATTAGATACCTATGATTAAAAACCACCATAAAAAATTGTAAATTTATGTTAAATTTTAAATTTTTTATGACCTAGACTTGAATCCATGTTAATCGGAAATCAATTGAATAATAAATTTTCGATTTTTCGCCCTAAAATTATGAAATTAATATTATTTATTAATTTGTCATTAATTTTAAATATAAATTTTTAAATTTTATGCGATTCGCTCATATAACTTGCACGCACAAAGCAATGGACGCTACGTGTTACCCTTAAGGGGTGATGTATAGTGCGGGCATGTGACGACGAGCAAGGGAGCTCGTCGCCCATGCGGCACGAATGCAATGTGCAAGGCCATGGTGCACGAGCACAAGGCAGCAGCCCTGCCTTGTGTCGTGGGCTGTGAGCAATGGACGAATGGACGAGGGCGAAAGCAAGGCACAGCAGTCGCGTGTGGGCAGCAAGCGAGCTGCGCCACAGCGCGCACTGCCTCGCGCAAGCGTGCGGAGCCTCGCGCGCAGCGAGCGCAAGCTCGCGTGCCACGAGTGCTACGCCCAGCGTCGATGCCTTGCGCAGCGAGCGAGGCTCGCAGGATCGAGCGTTGGCAAGCGCGCGCAGCGAGCAATTGCCCGCATAAAGCGAGCGCTGGCGAGCGCGCGCAGCGAGCGCTGGCTCGCATGAAGCGAGTGCTGGCGAGCGAACGCAGCAAGCGATGGCTCGCGTGCATCGAGTGCTGGCGCGCGCAGCGAGCACCAGCTCGCGTGATGCCTTGCGAAGGAGAGCAGCAGCAGCGATGCGACGCAGCGCATGGGCTGCGCGCACATGGCCAGCGATGGCTGTGTGCGTGTGGCCCATGGGCGTGCGTTGCGTGGGGTTGTTGCGTTGCGATTGGATCGTTTTGAAATTTTAACTTGAAATTTTCAGTTTACGTAATTTTAATTAATTTTAAAATTAATAATTTAAATTATTTTCTTGGATTTTAATTTTGAATATTGTAATTATAATAAATTTTATTTATTCTAATTATTTTACTAAAATTAAAATCATGAATTAATTTAAATACGACTGAAATTAAATTAAACTTTTTGGATTCAATTATAAATTTATATGAGCTTTAAATTTTAATTAAATTTGTATGTTTCAGGTTAGACTAGAAATACATTTTTATGTTTAAAATTAGTAAAGCATATGAATTTATTGGTTTAAGTGGGAGCCCTTTTAGTCATAAACTCTTGATTAGGTCTACAAATCCTTAAGGTTAAAACAACTTGATTAGAATTAATAAGGACTGAATAATTTGTAGATTATTGGTGCCCTTGATTAATTGCTGCAAATGTTTACGTGATGCATAATGTGTTTTACTAACCAGCTATGTGGGCCATTCATGATAATGAATGGGTGAATGGTATATATTGTATATGTACTGTTTTGCAGGTTATGAAGTGACTAGTATGGCCCAAATAGGATAGAAAATATGGTCTGCGTACCATTAATTTGAATGTAATTGGTCTAAAGTACCAAAGTTGTTTTTCAATTCAAATATGGTCTGCGTACCATCAAATAGTTGTAATTAGTTTTAATTATAGCTTATCCTATTTGAAGAAAATGGTGCCTCCCACGGAGATTTTCAAGACGGACTTTGAAGTTAAAGCTTCAAGATGAAGTCGGGCCATACTAGATCACATTTATCTTATGCATGTTTTAAGTTATTTATTGCTTTTAAATATGTCTTAAAATGCATGAGATCAAAAGCTTGATTATGTTGCATGATTAAGGATTTTAGTTCACTTAAAATCTAACCAACATAGTAAGAGCCTTAAGTTCCAAACTTAAAAATTGAGTTAAAAGGTGCCATGCCAAAATATACACTTGCTTGGATATCCTTTACATCAATCTAGTAATAGTTTTCGCTCAGCGAGGTGTTACTTATTGGTCCTAAAGGGGCAAGGTACACAAATAATTGTGAGTACATGTTAGTTTTGGTGAAACTCAACGATATAAGTAAGGAGTCCTTTTATGTCGTGGCAAAATCGATAGGTTTACCTAATAAGTTCTTAGACGTACCTATCAACCAAGAATAGTTTCTAGACTATTAGCAAAAGGCTTTTGCTTACCTAAGATGTTTTAGGATTAAGTCGACAAACTGTGCTTAGTTCTTCAATGATTTTAGGATCTTGGAATCATTTTATTCACACCTGCCGGAACACATAACATGAATAAAATGCTTAATAAACATTGAATTATGCATGTATGCTAGAATTTAAGTTTATTAAGAGAAACTGTGAATGGTTATTTATTTGTTTATTCTTTTCAATTGTAGTTTTAAATATGGCAAACAACAATTCATTCAACATTCGATCAATTCTCGAAAAGGAGAAGTTGAACGGGAAGAACTTCCTTGACTGGCAAAGGAACTTGCAAATAGTTCTTATGCAGGAAGAAAAGGAGTATGTCCTAGAAGAGGCGATGCCCGAAGCCGCAGGCGACGAGGTCACTCAGGCAGCCCTCAATCGTTGGATTGATGCCAACAAGGATGTGAAATGTCTAATGCTCGCCACCATGAGTGCGGATCTGCAGAAAACGTTCATCAACTCAGATGCTTTCACAATCATCAGTGAGTTGAAGAACATGTTCCAAGATCTGGCTCGAGTCGAAAGATTCGAGACTCATAGGCAAATTCTTGAGACCAAGCTTAAGAAAGGCGAGCCCGTAAGTCCACATGTTCTCAAAATGATTGGACTCATTGAGAATATGAGTCGGCTGGATCAGCAATTTTCTCAGGAAATGGCTATAGACACCATCCTCCATTCTCTTCATAGCGGGTATGATCAGTTCAAACTGAACTACAGTATGAATAGTCTGGACAAAACGCTCACTGAGCTTCACGGTATGCTGAAGACCGCTGAAAAGACGCTCAAAAGTGATAAGCAGGATGTGCTTATGGTGCGTGGGGGCAAGTTCAAGAAATCTGGAAAGAAGAGGAATTCTAAGAAAGGTGGGAACAAGGCCAGCCCAACTAAGCAAACTGGCGTCAAATCTGTAAAGAGGAAGGTCAGTCAACCCACTTCTGAATCCGAATGCTTCTACTACAAGAAGAAGGGGCATTGGAAGAGAGATTGCTTGAAGCTAAAGGAAGATCAGAAGAACGGAACAGTCGTTCCATCTTCAGGTATTTTCGTTATAGACTGTATACTTGCTAATTCAACTTCTTGGGTATTAGATACAGGTTGTGGCTCACACTTATGTTCCAATCCACAGGGACTAAGAAGAAGTAGAAAGTTAAGCAAGGGTGAAGTCGACCTACGAGTGGGAAATGGAGCACGGATTGCTGCATTAGCTGTAGGAACTTACTATTTGTCATTGCCCTCCGGGCTAGTTTTGGAACTGGAAGAATGTTTCCATGTTCCAAGTCTTACTAAAAACATCATTTCAGTTTCTTGCTTAGATGCTAAGGGATTTTCCTTTTTAATAAAAGACAATAGTTGTTCGTTTTATTTTAAAGAGATGTTTTATGGATCTGCTAGATTAGTCAATGGACTTTATTTATTAGATCACGACAAACAAGTATATAACATAAATACCAAAAGGGCCAAAAAGGATGATTCAGATCTCACCTATCTGTGGCATTGTCGATTAGGCCATATAAACTTGAAACGCTTAGAAAGACTTCAAAAGGAAGGAATTCTAGAACCATTTGACTTAGAGGATTATGGTAAATGCGAATCATGTTTACTTGGCAAAATGACAAAGCAACCTTTCTCTAAAGTTGGAGAAAGAGCAAATGAACTATTGGGTTTAATCCATACAGATGTATGTGGACCAATGAGTACAAATGCTAGAGGTGGTTTCAGCTACTTTATCACATTCACTGATGACTTCAGTAGATATGGTTATGTCTACCTAATGAAGCATAAGTCTGAATCCTTTGACAAATTCAAGGAATTTCAGAGTGAAGTAGAGAATCAATTAGGCAAGAAGATTAAGGCACTGCGGTCTGATAGAGGCGGTGAATATCTGAGCTATGAATTTGATGACCATCTGAAAGAATGTGGAATTCTATCAGAATTGACTCCTCCTGGAACACCACAATGGAACGGTGTGTCGGAACGGAGGAACAGAACCTTGCTAGACATGGTCAGGTCAATGATGGGTCAGGCCAAACTTCCATTAGAATTTTGGGGACATGCACTAAATACAGCTGCACTCACTATAAATAGAGCTCCGTCTAAAGCTGTCGAAAAGACTCCATATGAATTATGGTTTGGAAAGCCTCCAAATGTGTCTTTTCTGAAGATTTGGGGATGTGAAGTATACGTCAAACGATTGATTTTAGACAAACTTCATCTAAAATCTGACAAATGTATCCTTGTGGGCTATCCAAAGGAAACAAAGGGGTATTACTTCTACAATACATCTGAGAACAAGGTGTTTGTTGCTCGAGATGGTGTCTTTTTGGAGAAAGATCACATTTCCAAAATGACAAGTGGGAGAAAAGTAGACCTCGAAGAAATTCGAGTCGAACAACAAACTCTAGAGAATGCTCAAGATGACATTCAGGATGAAACTCAGAGGTCTTTAGAAGAATCTGGTGAGAATCATGGTCAAACTAGAAATGTTACCCCGCGTAGATCGCAAAGATATAGATCTCAACCGGAAAGGTACTTAGGTATTTTGACGAACGAGAGCTATGACGTTCTATTACTTGAAAGTGATGAACCTGCGACTTACAAACAAGCTATGACGAGTCCTAGCTCCAAGCAATGGCAAGAAGCCATGCAATCTGAATTAGACTCCATGTCTAAAAACCAAGTATGGGATTTGGTCGATTTGCCAGATGGCTACCAAGCCATTGGAAGAAAATGGGTTTTCAAACTGAAAAAGGACAAAGATGGGAAACTTGAAGTTTTCAAAGCTAGATTGGTTGCAAAAGGTTACAGGCAAGTCCACGGTGTGGATTACGATGAAACCTTTTCACCAGTTGCAATGCTAAAGTCTATTCGGATAATGTTAGCAATCGCTGCATATTACGATTACGAAATATGGCAGATGGATGTCAAAACTGCTTTCTTAAACGGCGTTTTAACAGAAACTGTGTTTATGACACAGCCTGAAGGTTTTGAGGATCCAAAGAATGCTAAAAAGGTATGCAAGCTAAAGAAGTCAATCTACGGATTGAAGCAGGCATCCAGGAGCTGGAATATACGTTTTGATGAAGCAGTCAGTGACTTTGGTTTCATCAAGAACGCAGACGAATCTTGTGTATACAAGAAGGTCAGTTGGAGAAAAATTGCTTTCCTAGTATTATATGTCGACGACATATTACTTATCGGAAATGACATTCCTATGTTGAACTCTGTCAAGATTTGGCTTGGGAAATGTTTTTCGGTGAAAGATCTAGGAGAAGCACAGTACATATTGGGCATCAAGATTTACAGAGATAGATCTAAAAGGATGATTGGACTTAGTCAAAGCACTTATATCAATAAGGTGCTTAATAGGTTCAAGATGGCAGACTCCAAGCGAGGCTACCTACCCATGTCTCATGGAATGACTCTAAGCAAGAATCAGTGCCCAAAAACACTTGATGAGCGTAGACGAATGAATGGGATTCCATATGCATCATTGATTGGTTCAATAATGTATGCTATGATATGTACACGCCCGGATGTTGCGTACGCACTCAGTGCTACGAGCAGATACCAGTCAGACCCAGTAGAGGCGCATTGGACTGCTGCCAAGAATATTCTGAAGTACCTGAAAAGGCACAAAGATGACTTCCTGGTCTATGGTGGAGATGATGAATTAATTGTTAAAGGCTATACGGACGCAAGTTTCCAAACCGACAAAGATGATTTCAGATCACAGTCTGGGTTTGTCTTCTGCCTCAACGGAGGAGCAGTAAGCTGGAAAAGTGCTAAGCAAAGCACCATTGCGGATTCTACAACTGAAGCGGAGTACATTGCTGCACATGAAGCAGCAAAGGAAGCTATATGGCTAAGGAAGTTCATAGGTGAACTTGGTGTAGTCCCCTCCATTAAAGGACCAATAGCCCTGTATTGTGATAATAACGGAGCTATTACACAGGCAAAGGAGCCTAGACACCACCAGAGAGTCAAGCATGTACTTCGTAGATTTCACCTTCTACGAGAGTTCGTTGAAAGAAAAGAAGTCGAGATAAACAAGATTGGAACTGATGACAACATATCAGATCCATTGACTAAACCTCTGCCGCAGGCGAAGCACAACTCGCACACTGCAGCTATGGGAATCAAGCATATTGGAGAATGGCTTTGATGACCCTGTTTAATGTTTTAAAGTTTTAGAGTTTAAATCTTTGTAAAACATTATTGGTTAATCATTCACAATAAATGAAAAGAATTCATTTTTCCATTTAATTTGTGGTTTATTAAATGATGAGTCCCTTCAGTTTGACGATATATTCAAGATAGACTGTCAGGACCAGTCCTGTGACTAAGAAATGTCTATCAAGTGAACTTCAATGTCAAAGGTTGAAAATGGTCCCTAGTCGGAGTTTTCTATAAAATTGGACGCATAGAAAACGTTAGACGACTAGAATGCAAGATGACTAGTAGTTCTGTTTCTTGAACTATGTGGACATGGCAATGTCATAATCATTTGCATAGATACTTACTTTGGGAAGACTAGTATCGGACAAGACCTATGAAACTTTACTGTAAGAGATGAAAATCTGTCATAAGTAAATTTCATTAAAATTATTAGACACTAAATCCTCAATACCTGAGTGATTTGAGATTACTTGTTTGAGAACTGGTTGCTTTGACGTTGACCAACCGTCGCACCGTAAAAGGAGGCTATAAAGGCAACGCTCAAGTAATCACCTATCAAACGAAGTCTAATCTCAAGATCGCAAGATTGGGATTGTCCTCCCATAAATCGGGATGAGATGCTTAAAAGTTGTACAAGGCCACTCGGAGAGCTAGAAACTGTGAAATGCATGGCCGTGCTCGGATGAATCATAGGCTATGATTATCTGTTTATTTGATCAGTTGAACTCTGAAACCGAGAAACACCTCTGGACATAATAAGGATGACAACTCTTACCTTATGTTCAAGAGCAATCATCGAGCGACAAAGGAATTAGGAAATGCACACTTGTCCCTAAGGACAAGTGGGAGACTGAAGGAAATAATGCCCTTGGTCCAAGTATGCATTCAATGTTAAGTCTAATAAATGCGGTTCAGTATTAATTAACAAGTTAATAATTCAGTGAGATCAAGTGAGCTGAATGCCTAGCTAGAGGCCGCTTCAGTTCAAGTGGAATTAATGATATTAATCCACAGCTTACTCTTGACTGAACCCGTAGGGTCACACAAATAGTACGTAAACGGATCAAGTATTTAATGGCATTAAATACTCCATCTATGGATATTCGGAATCGACGGATCTTGGTTTCAGTGGGAGCTGAGATCGTCACAGGCAAGAAATGAATACTCCGGAAACGATGATATTGCCGGAAACGGAAATATGGATCGTATCGGAAATATAAATATTATCCAAGTCGTAGATGTTGCCGGAAACGGAAACATGGTACGTATCGGAAAATATTATCGGAAATGGAAATATTGCCGGAATCGGAAATATTGCCGGAAACGGAAATATTGTCAGAATCGGAAATATTATCGGAATCGGAAAATAATTCCGGAAACGGAAATATTAAATATTTGTTCGAAACGGAAATTGATTCCGGAATCAGAAATATTGAATATTGTTCGTATCGGAAATGAATTCCGGAATCGGGAAATTAATCGGAAGTGTATCGTACGAATTAGCATCGGACGAGGCCTGCCAGACGAAGGCCCAGCACGAAGCCGGGCCATCGCCCAGCAAGCCAGCACGCCACAAACGCACCAGCCAAGGCTGCGCCAGGCCCACCGCAAGGCAGGCCCAGCGCGCGCCAAGGCTACGGCAGCGTGTGGGCTTGCGGCAGTGGGCTGCGAGCTCGCGGGTTGCGCGCGCGCGCATGGCGCCCCTCGTGGGCTGCTGTGCGTGCGTGTGTGTTTGTGTGCTACTCGAATCCTAAAGCTACCGGGATTTGTCATATGATTAAATCTAATCCTAAAAGATTTAGTTTATTTAATTAGTGTCCTAGTAGGATTATAATTAAATAAATTAGTATCCTAATAGGATTCCAAATCCTTTTCCATAACTCTATAAATAGGTGCCTAGGGTCACATATTTACATCGAGCATTCAAGTATTTAAAGTGAGTTTTTGAGAGCAAAATTCAGTCATACAATTGCCTATAAAGTGCCGAAAATTCTAAGTACCTTAAGGGCGATTCTAGTTGGTCAATCTTAAGGCGGATCCGGACGTGCTGTGGACTATCTACGGAGGGACGACACTTGGAGTCCTAAAGACTTGTTCTTGTTCGGTTCGGGCGCAGCTAGGGAGGGCACGCAACAAAGAGTATGCATCTAAACTATGCTAAATGATTATGTGTAAATAATATGTTTTCCTGGCTTTATGGTTTTTCCGCATGATTTATGAATTGTCATATGTATCATAACCTAACATACTAACCATTAGAACATCCTTATGTTTAGGTTTACTTGGTAAGTTTCTCTCAGCCTGAATTAGTGAACCATGCAACTCTTGCAGGGTAGCCTCCCCTCCTTGCATGTAGAAGTTCAATTTAAAGTTATGAAAATCTTCAGGCAAGGATCTGATGACTATGTCAGTTGCCAGGTCCTTAGGATAAGGGAAACCCAATTTCTCCATGGTCTGAAAATGTCCAATCAAATCGAACACATGCGGACCAACGGGCTTCCCCTCTTCCAACTTGGAATCCAGAAGTTTGCAGTTTGCTTCAAATCTCTCCAATCTAGCATTTTTCTGAAACAAAGTTTTCAGTTGCTGGATTATGCTGTAGGCATCCAGACCATCAAAACGTTTTTGATACTCTGGTTCCATGCAAGCAAGCATCAAGCATGTTACTTGCAAGGAGTTATCCTCTAGAGTTTGTCTAGCTCGCTTTTGAGCTGCAGTAGCATTTTCTGGCAAGGGTTCAGGGAGAGGATTGTCAAGAACACTTTCTTTTCCTTCCGCTCTGAGAACAATTCTCACAGCCATTTGCCATTGTAGGAAGTTGGTAGCATTCAGTTTGTCTTTTTCAATTAGAGGGCGCGAGTTAAAAGTAGAGTTGTTTGCACCAGACATGATAACTACAATAAAAAGTAAAGCAAGATTCAATATAATGTTTATCAAAAGTAGCAATTAAACAAATTCAATTCACTACTACCCTTTATTCAAAATTAGAAGTCCCCATTGAATAAAGAATTAACCAAGATCCCCTCCCACTACAATCAAACGGACTTTGGCCCTGCTACTTTAATTTATAGTATTCGAGGTAAGTAAACATTTTACTAATTATAACTGATTATAACTCTTGGTAGACAGGTTAACAACTCTTTGTATTTTCCTATCTCTTAGCTTCAAAACCCAAAACTTTGTCTTTTGATAGTTTTGTTGAGTTAAACCAAACATTAACATGTAAGTTTCAAAAACCTACCCTACTATCCCCGGAATTATAAGCAACACCCTGCTTTGGCAGAACCTATTACTCATGATCTAAGGCTTTATAGGTGTTGTATGGAAAAGCACATAAACTCAATATTATTTGGGACCTAAGTTTACTATGTTGGTTAATTAAAAGTGAACACATTGCTTTAAATAACCACATACATAAACTCAATAAGCATTTTAAGGCAATATAAAATGCAAAAAAATAAATGTGATCCTAGTATGGCCCCTAAAAATTAAGCTCAAATCTTCTTGGGTTCCTGTTCATCTTTCTTGGATCTCCATCCTTGATCTGATTGAACCTTCTTACTCCATCGAGCTCATAATCCGAACTTTATAATCTAATTTAAACTTTTAAATTTAAATTACAACAATACAGAACGATGCGCAGATCGTATTTCAAAATACAAGAATACAAAAAAAACGATACGCATATCGTATTTTCTATCCTATTTTGGGCCATACTAGTCACTTGCCTGTAACAAAATATCATATATATTCCATACACGCATATAATATCAAACTATATTAAACACAAATTACTTATTAACTGTTAATAAGCAAATTAACATTCCAAAATAATAATAAAAACTTAAACAATTTAAGTTTAACATTATTTAAGAAACTTTATTATTTTAATTCAATTACTATTTAAATATGGCTAGAATAATCTTATTAATCAAGAATTTGCATTTAATAGAAACTTATCAATTATGCTCAACTTAGAAAATCTTATTTTCCAAAATTACCAAATCTAATTTAGCAAATATTTCAAAACTTTCCCAAATTTTTTTTTTTTTTTTTTTTTTTTAAAAAAAGAATAAAATAAAAAAAAAAGATTTAGGATCAATTAGAATGTTTTCCAAAAGTTCCAATTATGATTCGTAAGTGGACATGACTTAGGAAGTTAGGAATACTTAGGAAGTTCCAATTAAATGCATCAGCAGCAGCAAGGTTGCGATTTACCTCCCAACACCCTCGACATTTAAGGCATAACGATTAAATCTAACATTCTCACGCCATCACACGACAATGAACACTGGCCTGAGCCACACCGGCTGACAAGCCCAGCTCCGGTTGACCCCAGCCACCAGCGGAAGGCGGCAGCCAGGCCAACCATCGAGCGGCAATACGTAAATGCAGCAGTAGTGAAGCGTCGATACGCCGCCTCTCCTGCCGCCCGTCCGCCGCCCTTCCGCCGCCCGTATGTCGCCGGAAGTTCGCCCTAATACACCCTCCACCGTAGCTCCACCGTCGCAGGTGGGGCCACCCAGCCATGGTGGGTAATTCTTTAAATTTGTGCAACAATTACCCAAATTTAATTAATCTTTATCCAATTTGTTTAAAGATTAACAAAATTAATTAGGTGTGATAATCCGAAAATTATGGCAGAAATTTTGAATAAATTAACAAACCTTAAACTGAATTTTAGGGTTGTTAGAATCAGATTTCAATTTATAATCTTTATTAAAATTAAATCTAATAAGAATTCAAAATTTAAGGCATAATTATCTCATTTTATTCAAATAATTCAAGAAAATAACAATTATAATCCGAAAAATTCGAATTAAATTACCAGGCAGATCTATTGAATTTTCTTAACAAATAAAATCAAAAATTTTAATTGTTATCCATAAATTTTATGATTAATCGAATTAAACATAAAAATTAACCAAATTCAATAATTAATATACAAAAATTCCGAAAATTAGTTACGAAATTACCAAAAAAATTCGGCTATTGTATAAATACTAGGGGATAATCAATAGATTTATTTAACAAATTAAAAATCAAATCTTTAATTGTTAACAAATTATTTCCATGATTAATCTTATTAACCATTAAATAATTTAAAATCTGACGAATTTAATTTTAAAAAATCCGAAAATTTTTATGTGATATTAACTGTTAATTTTGACCATGTGATAAAAATTTCAGAATTTTATAAATTTATTTTGAGCAAAAATTAATTAAATCACGATTTAATGATTCCAATCAATTAATATCATATATTAATTTTGCAAATTCAAGCCATAAATAAATCTTCCCTTAATTGAATCAAAATAATAATGTTGCATACAATCATGATCATAAAATATTATGCAAGAGGCTAAAACTGATACCACTGTAGGAACATATAGATGCATAAAGCGGAATTTCAGGAAACAATTTCCTAACATCTATCACAGGATCTCATGCATAACAATAGTATAGATCAGATTAAGTCGAAAGAATAATCACCTTTGAAGCGTGTTCTCCCGTTCGTATGCAAGCTTCGAAGATCTTAGAGCCCCACTTGTTGCTCCTGTACTCAGTCCACAAGCACGAATTGAATCCCACGTATGCTAGTACGGAAGAGAACGATCACAATTTGTCTCTTACTTTGTTTGGGATGTACGGCGTTTAGAGAATGACAGTTAGGGTTTTTGTGTTTTCTTTTTGTGTCAGATATACAATCCACGTTGTTTCTAAAAACCTGACATTATAACTATTATAATGTGAGAGTTTTAGGTTAACACAAAACTAAAGCCCAACATTCTTCCCTTAACAGACCGGTTGCCATCGGGCCTTTTGGGCCCATTCCAATTAATGCTTATATGTGTGACCTTATAGGATTAATATATTTTAGTTGTAGGTCCAATCAATATTGTCCTGCTAATCACATTTATTCTCTAGCAAGCAAATATGATTACTAAAATAATTAACTTATTATCTTCATAATTAATTCCTATTTATATTTCGTAATTGCCGGAAATGTCTAAGGACATAATTCCTTCACCAGGAGGAGTCAATTCTGATAGAATTCCACATTCTTTCAGATGGTCATCAAATTCATAGCTCAGATATTCACCGCCTCTGTCAGACCGCAGTGCCTTAATCTTCTTGCCTAATTGATTCTCTACTTCACTCTGAAATTCCTTGAATTTGTCAAAGGATTCAGACTTATGCTTCATCAGGTAGACATAACCATATCTACTGAAGTCATCAGTGAAAGTGATAAAGTAGCTGAAACCACCTCTAGCATTTGTACTCATTGGTCCACATACATCTGTATGGATTAAACCCAATAGTTCAGTTGCTCTTTCTCCAACTTTAGAGAAAGGTTGCTTTGTCATTTTGCCAAGTAAACATGATTCGCACTTACCATAATCCTTTAAATCAAATGGTTCTAGAATTCCTTCCTTTTGAAGTCTTTCTATGCGTTTCAAGTTAATATGGCCTAATCGACAATGCCACGGATAGGTGAGATCTGAATCATTCTTTTTGGCCTTTTTGGTATTTATGTTATAAACTTGTTTGTCGTGATCTAATAAAAGTCCATTGACTAATCTAGCAGATCCATAAAACATATCTTTAAAATAAAACGAGCAACTATTGTCTTTTATTAAAAAGGAAAATCCCTTAGCATCTAAGCAAGGAACAGAAATGATGTTTTTAGTAAGACTTGGAACATGGAAACACTCTTCCAATTCCAAAACTATCCCAGAGGGCAACGACAAATAATAAGTTCCTACAGCTAATGCAGCAATCCGTGCTGCATTTCCAACTCGTAGGTCGACTTCACCCTTGCTTAACCTTCTACTTCTTCTTAGTCCCTGTGAATTGGAACATAAGTGTGAGCCACAACCTGTATCTAATACCCAAATAGTTGAATTAGCAAGTATATAGTCTATAACGAAAATACCTGAAAATGGAACGACTGTTCCGTTCTTCTGATCTTCCTTTAGCTTCAAGCAATCTCTCTTCCAATGCCCCTTCTTCTTGCAATAGAAGCATTCAGATTCAGAAGTCGGTTGGCTCACCTTCTTCTTTTAGATTTGGTGCCGCCTGGCTGCTTAGTCTGGTTGGCCTTGTTGCTACCTTTCTTAGCATTCCTCTTCTTTCCAGATTTCTTGAACTTGCCCCCACGCACCATAAGCACATCTTGCTTATCACTTTTGAGTGTATGTTCAGCGGTTTTCAACATACCGTGAAGCTCAGTGAGCGTTTTGTCCAGACTATTCATACTGTAGTTTGGCTTGAACTGATCATACCCGCTATGAAGAGAATGGAGGATGGTGTCTACAGCCATTTCCTGAGAGAATTGTTGATCCAGCCGACTCATATTCTCAATGAGTCCAATCATTTTGAGAACATGTGGACTTACGGGCTCGCCTTTCTCAAGCTTGGTCTCAAGAATTTGCCTATGGGTCTCGAACCTTTCGACTCGAGCCAGATCTTGGAACATGTTCTTTAACTCACTGATGATCGTGAAAGCATCTGAGTTGATGAACGTTTTCTGCAGATCTGCACCCATGGTTGCAAGCATTAGACATTTCACATCCTTGTTGGCATCAATCCAACGATTGAGGGCTGCCTGAGTGACCCCTTCGCCTGCGGCTTCAGGCATCGCCTTTTCCATGACATACTCCTTTCCTTCCTGCATAAGAACTATTTGCAAGTTCCTTTGCCAGTCAAGGAAGTTTTTCCAGTTCAACTTCTCCTTTTCGAGAATTGACCGAATGTTGAATGAATTGTTGTTTTCCATAGTTTAAAACTACAATTGAAAAAGAATAAAAAAATAAATAATCATTCACATTTTCTCTTAATAAACTCAAATTCTAGCATACATGCATAATTTAATGTTCATTAAGCATTTTATTCAAATTATGTGTTCCGGCAGGTGTGAATAAAATGATTCCAAGACCCTCAAAACCATTGAAGAATTAAGCACATTATGTATTTAGACTCAATTCTAAAATCTTTTAGGTAAGCAAAAGCCTTTTGCTAATAGTCTAGAAACTACTCTTGGTTGATAGGTACGTCTAAGAACTTATTAGGTAAACCTATCGAATTTGCCACGATATAAAAGGACTCCTTACTTATATCGTTGAGTTTCACCAAAACTAACATGTACTCACAATTATTTGTGTACCTTACCCCTTTAGAATCAATAAGTAACACCTCGCTATGGCGGAAAACTATTACTAAGATTGATGTAAAGGTTATCCAAGTAAGTGTTATTTTGGCATGGCACCTTTTAACTCAATTTTTAAGTTAGGAACTTAAGGCTCTTACTATGTTGGTTAGATTTTAAGTGAACTAAAATCCTTAATCATGCAACATAATCAAGCCACAATCTCATGCATAATTAAGACATATTTAAAAGCAATAATATCTTAAAGCATGCATAAGATAAATGTGATCTTGAAGCTTCAACTTCAAAGTCCGTCTCGAAAATGGATTGGAAACTCCGTCTTGAATTTCACCATGGGAGGCACCATTTTCTTCAAATAGGATCAGCTATAATTTAACCTAATTACAACTATTTGATGGTACGCAGACCATATTTAAAAGCAATAAAATTTGGTACTATAGACCAATATTACATTCAAATTAATGGTACGCAGACCATATTTACTATCCTATTTGGGCCATACTAGTCACTTTCAATAACCTGCAAAACAGTACATATACAATATATACCATTCACCCATTCATTATCATGAATGGCCCACATAGCTGGTTAGTAAAACACATTGTTATGCATCACATAAATATTTGCAGCAATTAATCAAGGGCACCAATAATCTACCAATTATTCAGTCCTTATTAATTCTAATCAAGTTGTTTTAACCTTAAAGGATTGTAGACCTAATCAAGAGTTTATGACTAAAAATGCTCCCACTTAAACCTATAACTTTATATGCTTTACTAATTTTAAACATAAAAATGTATTTCTAGTCTAACCGGAAACATACAAGTTTCATTAAAATTTAAAGCTCATATAAAATTATAATCGAATCCATTTAATTTATTTTCTGTTGAATTAAATGAATTTAAATTAATTCAAGGTTTTAATTTTAGTAAAATACTTAGTATAAATTAAAATTTATAATAATTATAATATTCAAAATTAAATTCCGAGAAAACAATTTAAATTACGAATTTTAAAATTAATTAAAATCGTTTCCGAACTAAAAATTCAAAATTAAAATCAAAACGCGTCAATCGTAACAAGACGAGGCACTTGGGCTTGCGCCCAAGCCCCATCGAGTCTACAAGGCAGCATCGCCCCTCGACTGACCGCTTGGCATGCATGAGTAGCAGCAGCCACGCGCAAACGCAACAAGCCAAGCCACGCTTGCGCGCAGCCTACTCGCCCGCTTCGCATCGCAGCAGCTCCTGGCGAGGCATCACTCGCTGCGCGAGCCATCGCTCGCTGGCGCGAGGCAGCGCACGCTGTGGCGCAGCACGCTCGCTGCTCACACGCGACTACTCGCCCTTGCATTGCCTTTGCCCATCGCCCATCGCACAGCACACACGGCCATCTCCAATGCCTCGCGCGCGCCATGCTATTTTGCTCGTTGTATTCGTACCGCACGGGCGACGAGCTCCCTTGCTCGTCGTCGCGTGCCCGCACTATACAACACCCCTTAAGGGTAACACGTAGCCTCCATTGTTTTGTGCGTGCAACATTTATGAGCGTTTTTCATAAAAATTTAAAATTTTTAATTCAAAATTAATGACAAATTAATAAATCATATTAATTTCATAATTTTAGGGCGAAAAGTCGAAAATTTATTAATCAATTTATTTTCGATTAACATGGATTCAAATCTAGGTCATAAAAATTTAGAATTTATCATAAATTAACAATTTTTATGGTGGTTTTTAATCATGGATACCTAATTAAATCGTCAATTAATTATGAAAATCAAATCAAACTCTAAATTATTCGAATTTCAACAAATTAATTACAATTACAAATTAGGTTGTATAATTAACAAGCTTAGGCATTCAAATTTGTATAACATATACAGTAGGTCAATCAAAAATTCAAGATTTAACAACAAGAATCGCAAATATTCAATTTAACATCTTAAAATTACAAACTTTTGCGTTCGAAAAACTAAAACCTCCGAAAAGTCATAGTTAGGCTTCGAATTTGGGAATTCTGGGTTCGGCCGAAAATGAGTATTTTTGTCAACATTTTAAAATGCCTTTTACATGCGAATTTGACACAAAAATCACTCGATTTGGTTGAGTAACGAAGAAAGTGCCAAAAAAATGCGTACATATAATTAAATAAACGCAATTTGCAATTAATTAACTATTACGAAAATTAATCACCCTTTTAATTCTTTGCAAATTTGTAAAATTTAACCATGTTAAGAAATTAATAGATCATGAAATTAATAAGAGGCTCGTGATACCACTGTTAGGTTATGATACATATGAACAACATAAATCATGCGGAAAAACCTATATGCCAGGATACATATTAATTGCACATAATCATATAATTAGTCTAGGATGCATACACTTTGTAGCGTGCCCTCCCTAGCTGCGCCCGAACCGAACAAGAACAAGTCTTTAGGACTCCAAGTGTCGTCCCTCCGTAGAAAGTCCACAGCACGTCCGGATCCGCCTTAAGATTGACCAACTAGAATCGCCCTTAAGGTACTTAGAATTTTCGGCCAATGTGGGCAATATTATGACTGAATTTTGCTCTCAAAATGTCACTCTGAATACTTGAAAAACTCGTCCATAAATTGTGAACCTAGGCACATATTTATAGGGCTATGGAAAGAGATTTAGAATCCTATTAGGATACTAGTTAGTTTAATTAGAATTTCATTAAAAATCTTTTAAAATAATTCTATCTATTAGGATTAGGAATTAATCATTGAACGAATTCCATTAGCTTTAGGATTCGTATCGAACACAAACGTTGCACGAGCACGAGCATGCCGCACAGCCCGCGCAAGCCTTGCGGCCCACGCGAGCAGCGCAGCTCGCAGCCCACCCCCGCGCGCGCGCCTTAGCCTTGCTGGGCCTGGCCTTGCGCTGGGCCTGGCGTGGCCTTGGTTGCGTTGTGTTGGTGCGCTTGGCTTGCTGGACGCGGGCCTGGTTTCGTGTTGGGCCTTCGTCTAGCAAGTCTCGTCCGATGCTAATTCGTATGATGCGCTTCCGATTAATTTCCCGATTCAGGAATTCATTTCCGATACGAACAATATTTAACATTTTCGATTCCGGAATTAATTTCCGTTTCGAACAAATATTTAATATTTCCGTTTCCGAAATTATTTTCCGATTCCAATAATATTTCAGATTCCGACAATTTTTCCGTTTCCGGAAATATTTCCATTTCCGATAATATTTTCTGATACGTACCATGTTTCCGTTTCCGGCAACATCTACGACTTGGATAATATTTATATTTCCGATACGATTCATATTTCCGTTTCCGGCAATATAGTCGTTTCCGGAGTATTCATTGTTTGCCTTTGACGATCTTAGCTCCCACTGAAACCAAGATCCGTCGATTTGGAATATCCATAGATGGAGTATTTAATGCCATTAAATACTTGATCCGTTTACGTACTATTTGTGTGACCCCACGGGTTCAGTCAAGAGTAAGCCGTGGATTAATATCATTAATTCCACTTGAACTGAAGCGGCCTCTAGCTAGGCATTCAGCTCACTTGATCTCACTGAATTATTAACTTGTTAATTAATACTGAACCGCATTTATTAGACTTAACATTAAATGCATACTTGGACCAAGGGCATTATTTCCTTCATTTTCTACGGTTGAGGTGACCTCTCGTCGTTTGGGAATTTGGCTATGTGGAGATTGTTTCAGGACACATACTCAACGTACTAGGTGACGACATGGCAGTGGTTCTAGTACTGTTTTTATGGACCCACCTGATTCTGGGGATGGTATTATTCGTTTTATTCTCTTCGGTATTCAAAAACCACAAGCTCCTTCTTCCGAGCTGTCTACTTCTGAGGCGCCTCGAGAACATCATTTTTCTTTTGATGTTGCTCTTCTAGACACTTTATTGTCTAAGCAGTTGCGTTCTGTGAAATCCATCCCTCCCAAATGTCGTTTGGGTTTTTCGCGAGTTCTAAAAGGGGCGCTTGATAAGGTGATTTGCAGACCATATGACATCGCTTGTTGGGTTCAGTTGCTCGTGTTACCTCTTTGTGTCCTCAAGAATTTTTCTCCGCGAAGTAATCGTGAGTGTTCCTCCGGTGTTAGGCGGCGACGACAGGAAGAGAGTATCACCTCTGCTACTCGTTCTTGGGGTGAGCCTGGTGGTTCTGAGCAACTTGTCATAGACACATTGGCTAGCGTGTCTCCCCCTCTATTGGATGTTGACGAAGACCATGATTTGGCGGAGCGTAATATTAAGCAATGCAAGAGAAAGATTTCTGACGGTCACTACACTGCTGCCGTTAGAGTTCTTTCGTCCTCAGGTCTTGCCCCTTACAATGATGCTACTCTTGCAGATTTGCAAGCAAAACACCCTTCCTTTCCGGTCCCTACCGGATATCCCTGTTGATCATCACCTTACTGCTTCCTCCGCTGTTGTGTTGGAGCAGATTAGGGGCTTTCCGCGTGGTACTTCGTGCGGTATAGATGGCTTGCGTGCTCAACACCTTTTGGATTGCTTGGGTGGTGTTGTTGTAGCTGTTTCTGATGAGTTGGTGGATGCTATTACTCAGGTAGTTAATCTCTTTCTTGCTGGAAAGTGTCCTGCTGAGCTTGGAGGATATATTGCTAGTGCTCCTCTTACGCCACTTGTTAAGCCTGGTGGTTGTATTCGGCCTATTGCTGTGGGCACTATTTGGAGGCGCCTTGTGTCTAAGGTCGGGGCTACTTTGATTGGTCCGCGTTTAGGAAACTACTTAGGAGGGCTTCAGTTTGGAGTTGGGGTTCCAGCAGGTGGTGAGGCCATTCTCCATGTTGTCAATCGTTTGGTTGAGGCTCGTGGGGCCGATGTTGGCCTCTCTATGTTATTGGTGGATTTTCAGAATGCGTTCAATTTAGTTGATCGATCAGCTTTGTTGTGTGAGGTTCGGCTACATTGTCCTGCTCTTTCGCGTTGGGTTGAATTCTGCTACTCTTCTCCAGCGCGGCTGTATTATGGGGAACATACCTTGTGGTCTTGTCAAGGTGTGCAGCAAGGGGATCCTCTCGGCCCTTTGCTTTTTTCTCTGGTTCTGCATCCATTGGTGTGTCGAATCAGAGACTCTTTTGATCTATCTCTTCAGGCTTGGTACTTGGACGATGGCACTATCGTTGGTGACACTTTGGTGATTGGAAAGGTCTTGGAGTTGATTTTGGAGGAGGGTCCTCATTTAGGTCTCCATGTTAATATTGAGAAGACAGAGGTTTTCTAGCCTTCGGAGGACCCACGCAGTCGTCTAGTGGGTGTCTTTCCTCCGGATATTGCTCGTCCTGCGCTTGGTGTTAAGTTGCTTGGTGGTCCAGTCAGTACAGATTCCTCTTTTTGTAAGGAGTTGGTTTCGCAGCGTGTGTCGAAGACTGTTGTGTTGATGGATGATGTAGCTAAGCTTAATGATCTCCAGTGTGAGTTGTTGCTTCTTCGTGCGTGTACTGGACTTTCTAAACTCTACTTTGCTATGCGCACTTGTCCCCCTCATCTTTTTGAAGCGGCCCAATTATCTTTTGATGTGGCTCTTCGGGCTTCTTTAGAGCGTATCGTGACTGCTTCGGGACCTGGGTTTGGTGACTGGCAATGGCGCCTTGCCACCTTGCCTTTTTCTTATGGAGGATTGGGTGTTTATTCAGCTGGTGAGTTCGTGTAATACCCCAATATTTAATGCTTTAAGAAATATATTTTATAGCCAAAATAAAAGTACACTAGTTTATCAAATGAGTTTTCATAAATTATGGAGTATATTCCTACTTTCAAAAAGTATAAAACCTTAGTTAAGTTTTAATAGGAGTCTTCTATACGAGACACGTACTATAAATACTCTTTTAAATCCTAAAACTGTTGCGATTAAAGCGAAAATTAGAACAAACTTATCTGATTCGATGAACTGAACGAAGAACAATTGTTGCGTCGTGGACACCCACTGTCCTAAAAGACGATTCTGCGCTACCTCCCGGTGCAGTAGAACAGAATGCGGTCGCCCTCCAGGATTAGCGCAACTCCGACGTTGTGTGCACTCACAAAGCCGGATGGAGTCAGAACGTATGCCCAAAACCGAGAGCAATTTTGTGTGAGAGTAAGAATGTGTTTTCGTATTTTTCTGTGTGAAGGGAACTGAAACTCTGATTTAAATAATTAGAAGGAAAGCATTGCAACAGACAAAAACGGCTGAGGGAATGAATGTTGCAACAGCCAGAAAACGGTCAAAAACATTGATCATAGTAACGGACGTAATTAATGGCATTTAATCCAACGGTTACGTAATCAATACAGATTCCCGTAACAGTGACTTGCGCAAACCGGTCCAGTTACCAAAAAGAACAGGGTTGACCCACAAAACCCACCCCACGCCCGCGAACCGCATTCCCAAGAGCCCAAGTACCAAGAGCCCAAGTACCAAGTACCAAGTACCAAGGCCCAAGGCCCAAGGCCCAAGGCCCAAGTACCAAGGCCCAAGTACCAAGTACCAAGGCCCAAGGCCCAAGGCCCACGGCCCGCGGCCCGCGCCCGGCCCGGCGCGCGCGCGCGCGTGTGTGATGTGTCCACCCATACCATTCTCACACTTTCTTAAACAAGAGTTACACTCATTCCCCAATTAATAAACAAGAGGAATATGAAGAGTTTTTCCAATGTGGGACTCTTGACTTTTCACTCACCCTTTTTTCCTTTGTGTTTCCCAATGAGAATTTCCAACAATCCCCCACAGGTTCGAATATGCGGAAAAGAAAGAAAAGAAAGGAGAAGGATATTGGTTTTGGGCAAACAAAACAATTGAATAGGTGTCAATGTCTTTCGACTTGAATTAACACTTAGTGACATTTAAGCTATGATCTCTTTCCTACCAAGTGACTTTCGTATTGAACTTGATAGGGAGATAGAAACCCGTCACTTAAAGCACGCAACTGAATATGTATGACATTCTGACTCCGCGAATAAAGTGACGCCTTATACTGGCCATACGTCCGACCTGGATATGCTCATAGGTGCTCTAGAGAATAGCCCACATCGCAATTCTCATAGGAAGCGGCCACACTTCCACACCTACGTAGGTGAATCCCATCAAGTGTGAGCTACATTCACACCACCAAACATATGGTATGGGTTCATTAAGAGCCGTATGCTCAACCTCTTTCCTATTGTAGCAAGCACATTATAACATCTAGGGGATGGACAAAAAATAAAATTTTGTGCTTCCGAATTATAACAATAATGTCGTCCTTTGAACTCTGTGAGTAGGAGTTCATTATTTTACAATTCATTCAACGGGCTTCAGGCCCATCCCTTCCGATGTTTCCAAAACTAGTTTTCTACATAGGCCTTTCGTTAACGGATCCGCAATGTTCATTTCAGACTTTACATAGTCTAGTGATATCACCCCACTTGACAACAATTCTTTGATGGCCTTGTGCCTCAAACGAATGTGCCTTTTCTTCCCATTGTAGGCATGGTTGTTTGCCACAGCAATAGCCGCTTGCGAATCACAATGAAGTGCAACTGAAGGAGCTGGCTTCCCCCACAGCGGAATATCTGCAAGCACATTTCTCAACCATTCTGCCTCATGACCTGCCAATTCAAGAGCAATAAACTCAGATTCCATAGTAGACATAGCAGTACAAGATTGTTTACAAGATTTCCAAGACACAGCTCCACCCCCTAGGGTGAAAACATAACCACTGGTAGAGTTAATTTCATCATTGCCAGAAACCCAGTTAGCATCACAATAGCCTTCCAAAACTCCTGGAAACTTGGAGTAGTGCAAACTCCAATCCATGGTACCCTTAAGGTACCTGAGCAATCTCTTCAAAGCATCCCAATGTTCATGACTTGGGTTATGAGTATACCTGCTTAATCTACTCACAGAATAAGCAATGTCAGGTCTAGTGTAGTTCATCAGAAACATAACACTACCAATAATCTTAGCGTATTCAGATTGGCTAACAGGATCACCATTATTTTTCCTTAAGTGGATGCTTGGATCATAGGGAGTCCTAACTGGATCGACGTCAAAAGAGTTAAATTTTTTAAGTAACTTTTCAACATAGTGAGCTTGGCTAAGACAAATGCCATTTGGAGTTCTCTTGATTTTCACTCCTAAAATCACATCTGCCTCACCCATATCTTTCATTTCAAACTTAGAACTTAGAAAACTTTTTGTCTCATTTACTCGATCCAAATTAGTCCCAAAAATTAACATATCATCCACATAAAGACAAATAATCACACAACCATCTGAATCATGCTTAGAGTAAACACAAGAATCACCTTCATTTACATGGAACCCATTACCTGTCATAGTCTTGTCAAATTTGTCATGCCATTGCTTTGGAGCTTGCTTAAGCCCATACAAGGACTTGACTAATTTACAAACCTTATTCTCTTGACCAGGAACAACAAACCCTTCCGGTTGAACCATGTAAATTTCCTCATCCAAATCACCATTTAAAAATGCAGTTTTAACATCCATTTGATGCACAACAAGATCATGAATGCAAGCAAGAGCAATCAAAGTTCTAATAGTAGCAATTTTAGTGACAGGAGAATAAGTATCAAAATAATCAATACCATGCCTTTGGGTGAATCCCCTTACCACAATTCTAGCCTTATACTTGTCAATGGATCCAGTGGATTTCAATTTTTTCCTAAAGATCCATTTACAAGTAATGGGCTTGCAACCCCTAGGCAGATCAACCAACTCCCAAGTATTGTTACTTAGGATTGACTGAAGTTCACTATCTATTGCCTCTTTCCAAAACACTGCATCAACAGATTTCATAGCCTCTTCATAGGTCCTAGGATCATCTTCCAAAATAAAGACATAAACAAAGTCATCATCAATCAAGTAAGGTTCAGTTAAGAAAGCAGTAATAAAATCATCACCATAACTGGTTTCCTTTCTTGCCCTCTTGCTCCTCCTTGGCTCCAATTCAGAATTCACATCAGAGGTGGGAGGAGCAACAACAGGCATACTAGAAGAAGTGCTAGAAGAAGGCACATCATTGATACAAGATATTTTCAAAGGAAATACTGTTTCAAAAAACTCGGCATCTCTTGCCTCAATGATGTTACCACCTTCATAAGAATTGTTAGCACCTTTAACAAGAAAACGATATGCAGCACTTTGGTAAGCATAACCAATAAAAATACAATCAACCGTTTTAGGACCAATCTTGTCCCTTTTGAAGCTGGGTATAGCCACCTTTGCTAGACACCCCCACACTTTCAAATAACTTAGGTTAGGTGCACGACCCTTCCATATTTCGTATGGAGTCTTGTCTAGCTTCTTGTGAGGTACCCTGTTTAAAACATGACAAGCAGATAATATAGCTTCCCCCCACATGTTATCAGAAAACCCAGAACTAATAAGCATAGAATTCATCATGTTCTTCAATGTTCTGTTCTTCCTTTCAGCAATCCCGTTCTGCTCGGGTGTGTAGGGAGCCGTTGTCTCATGAATGATCCCATTCTGCTCACAAAATGCCTTAAGAGTGTTAGGGTCATATTCACCACCCCTATCACTCCTAAGTCTCTTGATCTTCCTATCAAGTTGGTTCTCCACTTCGGCCTTGTATTTGAGGAACATTTCCTCAGCCTCATCTTTTGACCTGAGAAGATAAACCATGGTGAATCTTGAGCAGTCATCAACAAAAGTAATATAATACCTTTTACCACCCCTGCTCTCATAATTTTTAAAATCCCCCAAGTCACTATGAACAAGCTCTAGTACTTTAGTTTGTCTATCTATTGATTTAAATGGCTTCTTTGCAAACTTGGCCTCAACACATACTTCACATTTTGCAAAATCAGTTTTAGAAAAACTGGGAATCAAGTTAAGTTGTTTAAGCCTTTTAATTGAAGCAATGTTAAGATGACCCAACCTTGCATGCCATAAATCAATAGACTCAGCAATATAAACAGAAGAAGTACTAGCATTCTTATTCATAATTTCAAGTTTGACATCAAGAGTAAATAAACCCCCATTACAGAAACCCTTTCCCACAAACTCCCCATTATGAGTAATAACAAGCCTATCAGAATCAAATGAAAGCTTCAATCCAGCCTTAATTAGCAAGCTACCAGAAATCAGGTTCCTACGCATTTCTGGAACATGCAACACATTGGTAAGAGTAATAAGTTTTCCAGAGGTAAGAGTGAGAACGATCTTCCCTTTGCCTTGAACAGTTGCAGAAGCTGAATTACCCATGAAGACATTTTCACCATCAGTTTTTTCGTAGGTAGTGAACATGTCTTTGTTGGTGCAGATATGTCTCGTTGCTCCAGTATCAACGATCCATTCAGCAACATTGCCTGTCAAGTTAGCTTCTGAAACAACAGCAACAAAATGGTTAGGATTAGAAACTTCATTAGCTTCAGCAAGGTTGGCTTGGTTCTGATCCGACTTCTTCTTGGATCTGCAATCTACAGACTTGTGACCAGTTTTCCCACATTCAAAACACTTGCCCTTGAACTTATACTTCATTGGTTTCCCTTGAGGCTTGAAAGGACTTCCCTTTCCCTTAAACTTTTCAGAATATGCATGAGGCTTAGGTTCTACAAGGTTAGCCTTAGCAGACCCGGAAAACACAGATTGACCCTTATCCTTAATACGATTTTCCTCCTCAATTTTCAGGTGACCTACAAGCTCCTCTAAGGTAAGGTCCTTTTTCTTATGCATTAACTGATTACGAAAATCTTTCCAAGAGGGTGGGAGTTTCTCAATTAAAACTATAGCAAGGGTAATATCACAAATACTCAAACCCTCGGCAGCCATAGCAATGCAAATATTTTCATAAGCATGAATCTGATCAATAATTGGTTTATCATCTTGGACTTGAAAAGCTAACCACTTACTGACACAATAACGCTTAGTACCAGCATCATCAGTTCCATATTTCTTTTCTAATGCATCCCAAATATCCCTAGCATGATTAAACCCCATATAGATATCAAGCAAAGTATTCGACATATGATGCAGCAACATGCCCTTACATGTCCTATCATCTTTAGCAAATTTCAACTCAAAAGCATGCAATTCAGTTTCATCATCAGGTTCGACAACATCATCAAGCACATAAGCAATCTCAATTTGTTCTAAATAGAATCGCATCCTAACAGCCCAACGTTTATAATTCTTGCCATCAAGAGGTTCTAACTTAGACATATCAGGAATCATGAATTTGGAAGTCAAAGCCATAATAATCGTCTTTTAGATTGTTGCGATTAAAGCGAAAATTAGAACAAACTTATCTGATTCGATGAACTGAACGAAGAACAATTGTTGCGTCGTGGACACCCACTGTCCTAAAAGACGATTCTGCGCTACCTCCCGGTGCAGTAGAACAGATTGCGGTCGCCCTCCAGGATTAGCGCAACTCCGACGTTGTGTGCACTCACAAAGCCGGATGGAGTCAGAACGTATGCCCAAAACCGAGAGCAATTTTGTGTGAGAGTAAGAATGTGTTTTCGTATTTTTCTGTGTGAAGGGAACTGAAACTCTGATTTAAATAATTAGAAGGAAAGCATTGCAACAGACAAAAACGGCTGAGGGAATGAATGTTGCAACAGCCAGAAAACGGTCAAAAACATTGATCATAGTAACGGACGTAATTAATGGCATTTAATCCAACGGTTACGTAATCAATACAGATTCCCGTAACAGTGACTTGCGCAAACCGGTCCAGTTACCAAAAAGAACAGGGTTGACCCACAAAACCCACCCCACCCCACCCCACGCCCGCGAACCGCATTCCCAAGAGCCCAAGAGCCCAAGGCCCAAGGCCCAAGGGCCTTGCCCGGCGCGCGCGCGCGCGTGTGATGTGTCCACCCATACCATTCTCACACTTTCTTAAACAAGAGTTACACTCATTCCCCAATTAATAAACAAGAGGAATATGAAGAGTTTTTCCAATGTGGGACTCTTGACTTTTCACTCACCCTTTTTTCCTTTGTGTTTCCCAATGAGAATTTCCAACAAAAACTATTTCTAATCATTTAGTGGTTAGCCGTCCTTGTTTTCCTTAGATTGTGCGTGAGTTTGGAGCAAGCAAACACACTACTCGTCCTTTGTTCATCTTCATATATAATTTATCATCAAATCTTCCTTTTCAATTAGGACACCAGTAGCTCACGCATGCCTATTCATGATCATGTGTTAATTATCTTTAACAAACCCGGCCCAAACGTACATATAAACATTGAGCAGCAGTCGTATCTCGTATTCTCGTTGTTCGCTAGAATTCTAATATTTGCTATTGTTATCCGGAAAGGTAATCACACGTACTTAGTCTATTCGAATTATCTGTATATGTAAATTGTAATCACTCTTAGTCCTTTCTAATTGTTCGTGTATATTATTATCTGTAATCACGCGACATCGATCCTTTGGAGTTGTATTGTTTATCTGTCCTATTTATCGATTTGGAGTCGTATGATTATGATTTCTTGTTTATGGATTTGTCATTGTTTGATTATATTAATTGGTTAATGCAATGATGGAAAGTACTTATTTTTTTGGATATTAATTGATAGTGGTATATGTGTTGTGGGTTAGCAATATTATTAATGTAAGCTAGCTTGATCATATGCGTACTTTACAATTGGGAATTACAACAGGTCAAATATTTTGGAGTAAATTGATTTATAATTTGGGATTGGTTGTTTGATATTGAGTACTGATATTATTTCCCTCAAGAGATTGTAGTATTACGTAGATGTGCAGTATTAATTTTGGGAACCCGTGCAATATATTGTTTAACGTTAAATGGGTATCGATCATGTTAGATCAATTTATGAGAAAAGGTTTGAGAATAATTATTATATTCTTGGTTTGAGGCTCAACGTGATAGACCTTAGTCCTTGGCATGTTGGTAAGGAGATGATAACCATTAGTAGAGGAACAAGATACAATCTTTATTATTTTCTAAATATTCCCATAGTGGGATTTGGTCCAAAAGTGGCCTTGACTCAGAGAGTCTTTCTAGTAGCTATTGAGAGTTTCAAGTTTTTATACTTGTTGGTTTATTATTCGAATTACCCATGTCCAAGGCTAGGTATAGAACAAAGAGCAAATATGGCACCTATTGGGTTGAGTACGTTTAGTAGAGGAAAAGATCATATCAATATATTTGAGGTTCATATGAAGAGAAGATTTATAGTTTCCATAGAGTATGGAGTTAGTTTTATCTTTGGGATCATACTTGAAATGTAGTTTCATACTACGTTGGTTACATGAGCCTTTATTATTCTATATTATTATGTTTCTGTTTGTCACAGGTGATTACTTAGTTTTTTGCTGACGTGTGTGTTTATTTGCTATGTGTGTTTGCGGTCATGTCTTTTTCTTATGGTGGCCCTACGAAGATCCTTTTGGAATTTGTCCTCTATGGTGAGCAGTCAAGATGATTGGAGCAGATTGATCGTGAAGGACTGTCTTTAGAAGTTAAAGGAGCTCAAGTGTTACCGTTTAGTCTTTTATGACAGTTGTACGGTTGTAAATAGATCACCTAGTAATTGAGTTGTAATAGTTTGAGTTTTGTAAGCCTTAGCACTTGACAATGTGGTCAAGTGTGGCGGTGATACCTCCGATTTAGGTGTAAGCTTCCACAAATTTTTATAAAGTATATATTATTCTTATTTATTTCTAGTTAGTAAATCGGGGGTGTTACAGTCCGGCACTATGCTTTTCTTGCATCCCGTTTGTAGGATTCGCTTCTTCGGCTTTCAGGTGTTGATGGTCCGGGGCCGGCCTTTGATGATTCTCTTGGTCTTTTCAATAGGACCGTGGAGACCGACCTTATGAGTAGCCCTAGTGAGATCGCTGCCCCCACACTCATGAAGAAATTGGCAGACATATATTTCACGAAGGTTACTGCTGATGCGGAATCCGCCTACTCCTTATCTTCACGTCAAGTTTCCCTATGGAAGTCACAGCAGGGGGATCACTCCTCAGCTTGGTTGCGGGCAGTCCCGATCTCGGGTTTAGGCCAGACTATGAATGGTAAGACTTATCGTTCGGTCCTTTGCTATCGGTTGGGTATTCCGTTGTTCTCTGATTCGACGCCATTAAATACTTGATCCGTTTACGTACTATTTGTGTGACCCTACAGGTTCAGTCAAGAGTAAGCTGTGGATTAATATCAGAATTGAAGCGACCTCTAGCTAGGCATTCAGTTCACTTGATCTCACTGAATTATTAACTTGCATAATTAATACTGAACCGCATTTATTAGACTTATCATTAAATGCATACTTGGACCAAGGGCATTATTTCCTTTATATATTACATACTTCATTACACAATTACATACTGTACAAAATCCGAATTAAACAATTTTAGATCTGCTCTATTATCACTCCCCTCTTTCTTTCTCTCTCCCATTACCAGTTTCATTGAGCAACTCCATCCCCAATTAAATTAAGAATTAAACAAAAATTATAACATAAGTACTTACAATTTCTTAGCTTTAAAATATTAAAATAATGAAGTTTTTTCAGGGGAAAATGGGGGGAGGGGGGGGGGGGCATGCATGATATGGGATTCGATCCCGCGTGGGACGTGTATCGCAAGGAGTTAGTGTAAGCCTTAGTGACCAAGTTAACAAGGGTATCAGCACGTATATGATTCGTAAAATCAAATATCTAACATCTTATAAGGCAATTACTACCTCACAAATGAATATATTACATATATACGTCATTACACAATTACATACTGTACAAAAATCCGACTTAGACAATTTTAGATCTGGAAACCCACGGTCTACCGGTGGTAAAGACGGATGGAAAATCGTAACAGTACCCGAAAAATCGACAGTCGATAAGCAATCGTATAGAACGGGATGACCGGATCGTCTCTACTTCTATCAATGGGTACTAGGAAAAACGACCGATCGGCTACAATTTTCTGGAAATAATTGTCGAAAAATGTTTCATACTGCATTAAATAATTACTCCCCCCATATTTATTTAAGAGATACACTTGGTCAGGCACGGATATTAAGAAGAAGAATTGAATGAAATAAAGTGATAAAACAAGTGGGGTTGGGTTTATATTTTAATAAGTAAAACAAGTGGGGACCATATCATTTTAGGGGGTGGGGTGTAGTTATGAAATTATTTGTTTAATAGGGTGGTGGGAGATATGATATATTAGATAGAATATTTAATTTGATGGTGGAGTTGATAAGTTACTAAAAATGGCAAGTGTATCTCTTAAATAAATACGGAGGGAGTACATATAGTACCAAATTCCGAAGAAATTCAATTCTAGATCTAGAAAACCACGGCCTTTCCATAAAGATGGAAAACCAGGTACCTGGAAAACCGACTGACAGGAAGAAATCGGAAAGATAGGGATGATCCGATCCTCTCTAATAGCATCATTGAGGACTCGAAAAAGTGACTGGCCGGCAAAAATTTTCCGGTACAAATTCTCTCTCCTAAAAAATATATACTTAAATAAAAAGGAAAATAAAAGAATTAATTTTTAATTGAAATGGGAAGGGTCCACATTTTACTTCTTCCACTTGTTTGCCAAGTCGAAGTGTATGTGGGACTATACATAAAGTTTACGTGTAGCCTTTTCCTCAGTGACTAGTCGCTAAAGAATACCGACATGACCTTAGCTACAGACGGAATCCCCAATTTGATGGCGATCCATCTACCGTCAATCCATGATCATTGTGACTTTGTTAAAAGAGGAGTGGGGGGGTACCAAACCACCCTTTCCAACTTCAAATTAGTTTATGACTCCTTAAATCCCGTCACATCAAATTCCACGGTCTACACGCCCCTTACACGGTTCTCACTCTCTCTTAATACTATTCTATTAATCCCCCATCTTTTTTTGGCAAATCTGTCAATCTGGCACTTAGTAGTTTGTATTCCCTATAGATTTGATCTCTTCCGATGTTATATTCATTTTTGTTTTTATTTTAATTATTATCACCATGAAACTCACCACCTACGCCCCCATTTTCTCTCTCCTCATCCTCCTCATCGCCGCCGTCTCCGCCGCCCGTGATCCTGTTTCCGGTGGAATTCACGATGCGGGTTCCTCTTATCTTCGACTCCCATCCTTTAAATCACTGTTTACGGATGAGACATGCGAGCAAAGTTATGGGTTTTTGCCCTGCACTACAACTGGGTTGGGGAATTCTTTCTTGATTCTAGTTTATGGTTATTTGATGTATACTGCTGCTACTTATTTGTCAAATGGGAGTGAGCTTCTTTTGGAGATTTTGGGTCCTGGTATTATTGGTGGCCTCTTTCTTCCTATTCTTGGTGCTCTCCCTGATGCTATGCTCATCCTTGGTAATAACACTAACGACCCATCTTGTTTTTGTTGAATTGTTCCTTCTTTCTCGTGGGGGACAACTAGCTTAGTTGATTAAAGTCGTGGGGTGGGATCGAATCCTGTTTACATTGCTGTTGTCTGTTGTTTTGCTACACCAATGATTAAATGAAACAAATTTAGTTCTGTTGTAATTCAGTTTTGGATTTGGGATTTAGCTATAATGACAACATGAGGATAGTTAAACATTTTAAATTTGATGTTTAGAATTGTAATGATAGTGATTTATGGATTGCAATTTGATGTGTTCCTGGGTTTCTGCTTTATTTGATTAATTTATGTAACTTTGAGTTTTAGTAACTTAGGATTATTTCCAACTAACACAATTTCCATGGTACATTCGATCCCCGTAGAACATCCGGTTGTAACTTTACATTTACCCTGCGTGCTGATGTGCTATACACACGAGGAGGAGAATGTGAGAGGATGTAATGTTACATTTGGGCTTGATGAACTTGGTTGACATAAAATTCTTATCAAATAAAAATTTCAATGTTAAAGATTTGTCTAATGCCGAACAACTAATACGACTTTGTGAACTAGATCCGGTCATATGTATTTTTTGCAGATTTATAATCCAGGACAGAAGTTATTTTTGTATTGTGACTTTGAAATTTGACTTCTTCTTTGGTCGTAAACCATTTGTTTTTCAAAAATAAATAAATTGTAAGTTGATTATATCTAGAGGTGTCAAAAGCTGACCCGACCCGAAAAAATCACCTGTTTCAAACTCTAACTGAACTGATTTGACCCAGAAAATTCAGGACCCAAACGTGATCTGTAACCGACTTGACTCTACCTGACACCCGTTTCACGTCGACTGAAATAGATACAATCTTATAGATTTATTGTTTCATACATTAATGTCTATGTTGTCTCGATATAATTACGTTATCAGTTTCAATTATCTATTTCATGTTAAGTACTTGTATACGAGTAATAATCATTAAATGTCTAATGATATGATCCAACTCATGATATACAAATGAATATTATATTCTTTAAACTTGTTAGGACTACTAGTAAATTGAAGAATTGATATGATAAGTTATACAAAGTAGTTATTTAGCCGCAATTGGAGTATATTTATGGTGTATAATTTTATAGACTACAAACGTTAATTATTTAGTCAAATTTAAACTAACTGAGCAACTAGTTCCTTAAAAAAAAAACACTAAGCAACTAGTAACTAGCTAACTACTATAATTATAAACTACTACAAGTTTTACAGTTCTAGTGTCGACTAAAAGAAGTACAGTCTCGTAGATTAATTGTTTCATATATGCCTCAATGTCCATGTTGTCTAGCTCAATATAACATTATCAATTCCATTTAGCTACTTACGGTAAGTACTTGTATATTAGTTATAATTGATCAATGTCTAATTATGTAATCCAATTCATGATATGCTAATGAATATTATGTTCTTTAAATTTGTTAGGATTACTAGTAAATTGAAGAATTGATGTGATAAGTTATACGGAGTAGTTGCTTAGCTGTAGTTGGAGTATATTTATGATTTCGATGTATGTTCTTATAGACTATAATCGTTAATTATTTAGTAAGTTTGATTTTGTGTCAACTTAAAGACTTATATTTTTATAGGTTTATATATATTATGTACTTTAGTGTTTACTTAGGGATCTCATTATATAACTATTAATCATCTTATAACTTATGGCAAACTCTAATTAATATAACAATGTTATAATTCAGTAAATTAAAAATGCTCGTAAAGACATACTCCGTAGATTAATAGCTTATTAATTAGAAATAGAGTGAAAAAATTAATCGATAATGACTTGTAAAGATCTAGACTGAAATCGAAACAACCTGAGACCTAACTGAAATGACCCGGACGGAAATCGACCTGGTATTGAATTGATCCGGTTTGAATCTTTTTGAACTGAAATGACCCGAGTCAAAGTCTACCCGACCCAAAGTTATCCGATCCGAGTTTGACCCGACCAAACCCGTTTAGAACACGACACGATTTCACCTGGTCCATTTATGACCCGAACCGAACTTAACTCGACCCAGAATAGACCCGAATTGAATAGACCCGACCCAAACCCGATTTGATCCCGAAAGCTTTTGACCCGAACTTGAACCGAATCGAATAGACCTGAATTGTTATGGGTTGACCCAAAATCCATCCGATAACTAGATTTGACACCTCTAATTATATCCAGTCTCTAGATGTTGAGAAAAAGGGACCCCATATAAAAATACACATTGTTATTGGTCCCACAACAGACAAAAAGAGATAATTACCAGCTTTTAAGCTTGAGGAGCTACTCTTCCCATTGCCAGTTAGTTCATAGTTTAACTTACCCAAATCTCAATGTTAATAATGGCCGATTTGAGACATAGACTTGGGTAAAGCTTGTTTCTTGACTGTAAACTGTATGTTCCTATCAAGTTTCCTGGTAAATTTCTGCACACTGTATTCACCACTTTTATTAGATGCTTATCAAATTGGCTATATGTTACAGTTTCCTACATAGATTTATGGCATATATTGAATGTGGTTATTATTCATGTCATTATTCCTTAGCTTTTGAACTTTGAATCTGTTGTTATACACTTTCTGATTTTTTTTGCAGTATCTGGCCTTTCTGGAAGTCCCGAAACTGCTCAAGACCAGGTTGCAGTTGGAATGGGATTGCTAGCTGGTTCAACAGTCATGCTTCTTACAGTTATATGGGGATCTTGTGTTTTGATTGGCAAGTGTGACATTGAAAATAAACGTGCAATCGATGGAAAAGACACAAAAGGATTTAGTTTATCAGGTAGTACCTATTGATATTAATATCTTGACCTGTTTCTTGTGAATTAAAACCCTTCGCTGTATCACAGCCAAATACTGAAATACCTGCTTAGAACTCCATTACCTTGTAAAAATGAACTGACCCTGACATGCAATGCTATTTCTAATTGTTTTAACTTTGAACAGGGGCACTTACACATCTTTTCCTTATTTATTTCTTCAGGTTCTGGTGTTTCTACTGATATATGGACGAGTTATGCTGCAAGGATCATGGTTATTTCTGTAGTGCCCTTTCTTGTTGTCCAATTGCCACAAGCTCTCGACTCAAGTTCAGGAAGACACTTGGCAGTGCTGATTGGCCTCATACTCTCTGTTGTTATGTTGATTAGCTATTGTCTTTATCAGGTAATTATACATAGGAAAGGATGTGTGTTTAATTTTTTTTGCTAAATACTTACTGAAGTGCGAATATGAGAGGATGTTTGCGAATAATTAAACTTTCTTAAGGCTGAGTTTATGTTGAATTTCTAGCTATGTCCTTGGAATTCCTTCTGCGGCTTTCTCACGTGGCCTTAGAGGTTTCTTTTTTCTTTTTTCCCTTGTTATTTTGGTTGATAATATTGCCAATTTTCCTTAATTGGTCACCTGATCAGTGTAGTATGGTATCGATTTTTTTTTACAAACACATGTTAGTAACCTTTACATCTTTCTTTGTCGTGTATATGAGTCCGTTGTGAGATTGATGCAGAGTTTTCTATTGTTACTTTGTTAGGAGTATGCCAATAATGTGAAAAACTTGGAAATAATAAATCCGAGTGCCTGAAAATGATGACTCTTAGAGTCCAAAAATTAGAGCTGTGTGCATCTCATGTTTAAATCAATTTTCAGATAAGAATCTAAGTCCCCCTTGTGAGTTGGTCTGAGTTGCATTATTTATCGAGGCAGGTTTTCCAACCTTGGATTCAAGTGAGGAAGCTGGCCTATGTCAAGCATAAGCGTGTTATGACGGGATTTCTTAAGCATTTGAAAAAGCATGCTCTTGGGAGACTCTGTAAGCCTGATGGCAATCTTGACATGGATGTTGTAGACAAGTAAGTTGTACTACTACCATCTTTGATTGGCGATACACCTGGCATGAAAAGGATGTCAAGGGAGTTAGCATTTCATTTATCATCCGTTGTGTAACAGGGTGTTTAAACAAATCGATCGGGACGGTGATAATTATCTCTCAAAAGGAGAACTTGGAGCCTTTGTTGTTGGAATGCAATTTGAAGGGGTGAACCCGAGCAAGGACGAAGAAGATATTGCACAAAAACTTATGCAGGAATTCGATGTAGAGCGGCCGGATGATAGGATTGATCAAGAAGAGTTCACTAAGGGAATCTCAAAGTTGCTTAATGCTGTGAGAGGTGACAAGGTTTCCCACCATACTGCTGACACACTGAAATATTTAGATGACTTTGAGGAGGTTAGTTGGTTGTATAGCAAAAGTTTAAGTCCATTGTTGCTGAATTTTTTGGGTCAGATGGTTATGAAATTGTAAATTTTCATGTGCAGGAAGCTGAAAAGGAGCATTTCCTGTTGGGTGATGAGGGTGATGAGGGTGGGGAAGAAGTTGAAAATCCTAAGGCAACCACCATCAAGGCAATATTGTTTCTTGTGCTTGGGACTATTATTGCCGGTGTCTTTGCAGATCCATTAGTAGATGCTGTGGACAATTTCTCTAACGCAACCAGTATTCCTTCCTTCTTCATCTCATTTATTGCCCTACCCCTAGCAACTAACTCCAGTGAAGCTGTGTCAGCTATTATTTTTGCCTCCAGGAAGAAGAAGAGATCTGCATCACTAACGTTTTCTGAGGTTGGTTTCTCTCTTGCTTTTTGCTGATGTATAATACTTGTTATATGATAGAGTGGTCTAGCAAGTTTGAATTTTGAACATGAGTTTATCTGCTTTTGTGGGTTTAGACACTCATAATACAAAAAACTACAATCTTTTCCCCCCTTCTACTCCGTATCTATGACTAAGTGGGTGGATGTGATCTGATCTCTAAGTTGGTTTCTTGTTTGTTATAAACCATTTTGGTTTATTGATCTTTTAGAACCAACTGGCTTTACTGAGTACTAGCAGTAGCCAAAGTGTGTCCAGGTCAATAAATTTGGGTGTCCAGGACTAAAACTAAATATACTAAAACTAAATACAATTTGTGAAAACTTGGCAAGAACAATCACAATTCACAACTGTTGTTCTCTGCATAGTTCTTTTGTCCATCAATTAATAACCATCACAAGTATAATAATGACAGAAACTAGGAGTTGTATAAATCAGAAACATTGACTTTGTTACATTTTTAATCTATGAGAAGACACTGAAAAAAAGAATGCTGTTTTGTTTCAGTTATATGGAGCAGCGACCATGAACAACATACTCTGTCTGTCGGTGTTTTTGGCTTTAGTTTATGTAAGAGGATTGAGTTGGAACTTCTCCGCTGAAGTGCTTGTCATTTTCCTTGTTTGTGTCATTATGGGTGCTATTGCCAGCTTCCGCACTACATTCCCTATCTGGATATGTTTTGTGGCCTTCCTTCTCTACCCATTATCTCTGGTGCTTGTTTATGTCCTTGACTACATCTTTGGTTGGGCATAGATCCTTCTTGTCATTCATTACTAATCTCAAAACAATACCGTTTTGCCTTATCTTTGTGGCACATAATGAATGACACACACATGGTCATCTAATTGCAAGGGGTTCTCACTTTCCCCCAGGCCTCCTTCCCTCTCATGTTGTGTGTTAGAGGTATCCTTTCATTGTAAAGTGCGACTAAAGTGAAGCAGTTTTCTTCTCCGCATATCTTCACTTTTGTACTTATTATATATCTATGTATCTTTTCGAAGAACCTTAAATTGAATCCACATTGTTTCTACATTTGTCTTCAATGAATCTGTTGAGAACATCATCTTTATTTTCTGTCATTTCGTTTTAAACAGGGGAAAATGTGGTATAATTTTAATCTAATAGCATGCTATGCACCTTTCAAATACGAGTTTTTGGACTTGTGAAATAATGTTTTTTTTTTATTTTTATGTTTACTCGTACATCACTAATTAACCTCAGGAAGTTTAAGAGTTAAGATTAGCAGTGTCAAGTAGGTGTTATCGTACTATTTGATGGTAACAATGCATCACTAGTATGTATCTTGCTTCCTTGGCTCCTTTAACAATAACACTAGCTTAGGCCAAGTGTTTCTTCAGTTTACTGTGAATGTCATATACTCATATAGATCCTGATGTGGTTCTAATACCAAAAGATCGCTTCTCCGGTGGTATTTGAGAAGCACCTTCCATAAACTGTAAAACAAAGTAACATATTTAGTGTACTGCTCTGAAATTTTGATTAAAGAACGCTTAATGAAAAATCTTTTACTTTCTTCAATAAACATAGAGATTCGGAAGCCATACGACTGATAAAATAACAAGATCTTGTGAAACATGAAAAATAAAATTTAGGAGAAGAGATTACCTTTATCAAGTTTCTTCTTAGCTTATTCTCTGTCTTAAGTTCCATAATTTGCGTTTCTAGCTTTTCGATGTGAGCCTATATTATATGGTAGAGTAAGAGTTAAAATGTTAAATGGAGGTGATGGACATGAAAATGGGTAGATTGGTGAAGAAGTATGATAATAGTTAGTTATATGACATATGCATCAACATATTCACAATTACCTTTATTTTTTTGTAAGCAGCAGCAGCAGATTCTCTGTTTCTGATCTTTTGACGCTGTTTTGTAAGGCTAATTTGATCAGGCGTAAGCTCAAAGCCTTTTCTCTTCCTTCCTCTAGGGATATTTTGCATGGAACTCAACTTGCTCTCCACATACCTCCAGCATTTGCCTCCACAACATATCCCTTTCTCCCTTATGTCGCTACACTGGCTTGTTCTCTTGATTGTTTGTTGAAGAATCCTCAAATTTCCATCCACTTTCTTAGCAAATTCATCTCCATAATCAGTAGTGGCTTTGTTTATGTGAGATGTCTTGTCCATTTCCATTTGTAGACTAGCTGGTATCTCAAAATCAATACATGCTAAGAATGAAGGATCCAATGGTGGAAGATGATATTCATCCAAGTTAATTAGGTCATCAGGAGGTACTGAACATGAGGATCCTATGATTAGTGGATCATTAGTGTAGTTCATTTCTTTAGTTAGCTCATAACCCAACTCTTCCAGTAGTGTTAATGATGGTGTGGGCGGATATGCAATGTTGTGAATTTGAGTTGCTGATTCGATATCCATGTTTAGGTTCTTTAGGCTGAAATCTGAGGACTCAGTAGTAGTAGTAGTAGTAGTAGTAGTAGTAGTAGTAGTAGTAGTAGTAGTGTCACTCAGCTCAATATAATCGATGTTCTTGTTTAGGTTCTCTTCATTACAGGGTTTCATTATAAGGTCAGAGCTTAAGGAAACTGGGAAGATTAATGGGTCATTAGAATCGTTGGCTTGATTAGGGAACTCGACATCCAAGCCTTGTATCAGTGGTGGTGGGTTGAGGTCTGAAGTTTCATGAATTTGGTTGGACAACATCTCAAGCTGCTTCCATATTGATGGGTTGGAACCTGAAGCCTGAAACTTTCTGACATTCAGCTGATTTGAAACAAATTCCTGCTCCATTTCTTCTATCCAAGACATATTTTTTCCTGAATTCAGCTTTGTTACTGACTCTGAATCATAAGGTGCTAAAAACTCTCTTTCAAACTCCTCAAAATTGTGTAACAGCTGCTGTGTTTCAAGTTCCAGAAAATCCATAGTCCTCTTACTCCCCTGTATCATTCGTAAAACACCCTTGATTAGTATAGTATGTACGTCTGTAACAATAACACAACGAACAACAGATTAATAAATAAAAAATCTGATACTTCATCATCTGATCAGTGACTCACTGTGAAATACCGATTAATTGTATACAAAAACTGCGTGAGTACGAAATTTGAGTGGTAACCTGAGTTCTTGCTGGGTTAAGTTATAAAGCAAGTTCTTCTTCCTAGAATTAGTTATTTTTCAAGCAAGTTTATATGATAATGTAGGTAAATGTCAGGAATTTCAAGCACAAGTTTTCTGTCTACTTCTTATTTTTATGAGCAAAGCTGTACTTTGTCAGAGTTTTCTGTACTTTCTGTGTACTAATTATTCATGTAATATGACTTGCCTCAATACATTTCTTATTTAACTTCCTGATATTTCTTCATCTAAATTCCAAATCATCACACTTTTTATGTATTTTTTATCTTTCAAGAAAGAAAAACTCCCAATAAAGTTTTCTAACACATTTGTAGGGATGTCAGTGGGGCGGGTTTTGCGGGAGACCCGCCCCGCATCCGCCCCAAGTAGGCGGGGATGGAGGTAGGTTTGGCGGGTGATGGGGCGGGGATGGGTATAAAAATCGTACCCGCCATGGGTGATGGGGCGGGTGTGGATTTTGTGTTGAACCCGCCCCATCCCCGCCCGCCCCATCCCCATTCTCCCCGCCCCATCCCCACTCGCCCCGCTTCATACCTGCAATGGGTGATGGGGTGAATTTGGATTTATTTGCATCTTTAGGTGATAATATATAGGTGAGATTTTTATATTTTTTGTTTGAATTTTTTTTGTTATGACGAGTATTTTTTTCAATTATATAAGTTACTTTAGTCATAAGGTATTTTTTTTCTATAGTTAACTTTGATTACTCCGTATATATGGCAAATGTTTGCTAAATAAGAAAAATTAGGCGGGTATTAGCGCGGGTATGAAGCGGGGATAAGACGGGGATGGATACCCAGTTGGGTGGCGGGGCGGGGATGGATTTTAGCTTACACCCGTTGGGGCGGGGATGGGGATGAACTTTGTACCCGCCATGGGTGATGGGGTGGGGATGGGGATGAAAATTTTAGGTGGGGATGGGGATGGAGGGATCTACATCCGCATCCGCCCCGCCCCGCCCATTGACATCCCTACACATTTGCTGAGCAACTACTCCGTAGCTTGGTAAGGTGATTTGTGTAATTG
The DNA here is from genome assembly GCF_020520425.1 of Spinacia oleracea. Taxonomy (NCBI): domain Eukaryota; kingdom Viridiplantae; phylum Streptophyta; class Magnoliopsida; order Caryophyllales; family Amaranthaceae; genus Spinacia; species Spinacia oleracea. The sequence continues at coordinate 110,884,207 of NC_079490.1, forward strand.
TCCTCAAGTAAAAGTTATGTTATTTTTTTTCTTTTTTAATTAATTTTTTTGAAATGATGGCATTTATTCTTTTAATTTTGTAGTCAAATTTGACCATTATTTTATATGAAATTTGATTTATATAATGTCTCATGAGTTCCTTTTATCAAAAACCTTATATATGACGGATTTATGTATAATATTAACTTATTACCCATTCAAATAGTTCTTCAACGTAATCAAATAGTTATATTATGCTATAATTGATTATACTCTCCTATCAAAATAGTTATACTTTCTAATCAAATAAAACCGTTATATTTTTTTAATGTTGGTATTCGTGGTTTTACGGGTATATAGGTTTTATAGGAGACCTATTCTTAACAGGTTGAAAATACTTTTACAAAATTTAATGTTTTTACCGTACATAAAACATTATGGTAATGTGTAATGTAACCCTATGATAAACGAAGAGTTCCAGTGATGGTGGTTTATGGCTTAATCAGAAGAAGGCGGATTCAGAGGCCATAGTTGTTTATGTTAATGCTATTTGCACTCCAATTTTTGCGGTTCGGTATGTTTATCCTCACTTGAGATACATTACTCCTAAAACACAAATTCCATAACGGATGGTTCAATTTGGAATTCCATGTGAACCCTTTTTGTTAAAAGAGTACAAATTAATTACAAGTTTATGTGAACCCTTTTTGTTAAAAGAGTACAAATTAATTACAAGTTTATGTGAACCCTTTTAGTTAAAAAGAGTACTAATGCTTAAATATTATAATCAAAGTTTCAACATTACATAAAAAGAAAAAGTTTTACAAACTACAAACTATTAAAGCACTTAGGTCCTTATAGACCATTACAGACTTTGCATTGCTAACAAAATAAAAATACATAGGCCACAACACCAAGAGGGAAGTATGCTCTCCTTGTGTCATCCCATGCTTGTTGAACCTGTCTTGTTTACACCACCAACTAGGTGCTATCGTGCCAAGACTATTTATGAGTGTGAATCCTTTATAAGAGATGGCGTAGAAGCAAGGATGATTTCCCATTGGAGTCTCCTTCAAGAACCTGTGGAGCTTGAAAGACAAGGAAAGAACCGAAAAGATAACAATGTCCCGAGAAAGGGTGAAAGACCTTGTGAATTTATCACAAGCTTCATGAGTCAATAAACATGACTCGGGTAGCATGCTAAAACCCCTAATAAAGGGGGAGCAGCGCTCAAATTTTGATTTTTGAAAGCATCAGGGATCACTCCTAACGCTAACCTAAAATGGTGATTAACATAAGTTAACCTCCACGACCAAAGAACAACCCCTACCCTAGGACACAAACCTTTCCTAACATTTGTTCTTTCCCTCATCAGACTACTAAACCAACATTCTCCAAGCCCACATCCAAAAGAGATGAAGTTCCCCTCCGCACACAAACCTACACTTCTTCCAACAACTACTTTAGTGTAGGAGAGAACCTCAACCATTGATAAGTCTCCAAAACCAACCATAAACCCCTGCAGTTGTTCTACTTTAAACCCCCTCCTGATTAAATATACCCACTTGGTACATTCAATTAAAACCCAAACAACTAGAATCCATGAAAACCCACAATCAACATATGCATAAGGATAAGGAAAAACAACAGCAAGAAGAAACCAAAACAATACTGCCCAACAAAGCCTACTAAATCTAAACATACTAATTAAAAAAACCAGAGACTAACACAAGCAACAGGGGTGGAACGGGCAGCACACACATGGAAAAATCTAACCCAAAACTAAACCTAAACTAACCTTTACCTTTACCATCAAGGTCGGAGTGAGTCGACACTACAAGACGGCGGTGAAACCTTTTACCGTCCAGATCGGGGTGGTCCGACACAAACAAGATGGCGGCGGTTAGAAGGCCTTGGGAAAACCAAGCCAATAAATCCACAAACGGGACACTACCCAAAACGAATCAAGAGAACTCAACCCGAAACTAAGCGATTCCAAATCCAAAAACAGAGACCCTAACCCTAAACAATTACCTTTACCGACGACCGGCGGTGACGAATAGAGCAGGGCTGGAAAAGGCGCCTAGGTTGAGAGCTTGACCCGATCAATACCTTTAGACCCAAAAACCGTGTTAACTGGATACACGAACTAGAAACCCTAACTAGACCCAAAAATCGGCGAAAAGAGCTTCGAACTAAAAGGAGGGGGAAGCTAAAGCTTGGCTCCTCTTTCACTTCTCCACCGAAGAAAAAATGCCTGAAACTTCGATCGCTAACACTTCGCAAAAGAGCAGCAACAATTCAAAACCCTAGTTTCGACCACCGTTAAACTCAAAGATGCGATCTTCACCTACAACTAACTAATTAACTTACTACCGTTGATAGAGGCCCACCGGCGACCCAAAAAGGGTGGCAACGATAGGCCGCCGGTGAGCGGAGAGGTTTCTAGGGTTTTGGTTTGGGGATTTTTTAGAGAGAGGACAGAGAAAAATATTGTAGAGAGAAAAATAAATGATGAGCATTTATTAGCCGAACTTTCAACACGTTAAAGATGTTGTTATGCACCAAAGATACACAAAAATATTGTATTGAAAAAAGTCATAACTTAATTTTTAATTTTTTTGTTGTATAAATGTTGCATTAATTTCAATTTTTTATAAGGTTAAATTGTCTTTTATAATTGAAATTTCAACATTACAAATTACATTGGGCAACTTTTGTGTAAGACCGCTTTACCGGAAAGACCACTTTGGTTGCTTAACTAATTGGTTTAATTTCTTAACTAATTGGTTACATTACTTAATTAATTGATTCAATTGCTTAACTAATTAATTTCTTTGCTTAACTAATTGGTTTCAGTGCTTAACTAATTAGTTCAAGTGCTTAACTAATTGGTTCCATTGTTTAACTTATATGATACCAACGTGATCTTTTTTGTAAGACCGACTTATAGAAAAGTTTGTCAATTACATTAAAGATGATGTTGTGCACCAAAGATACACAAAAATATTGTATCGAACAAGGTCACTTAAATTAACTTTCAATTTTGTTGTTGTATAAATGTTGCATAATTTTTATAATTATACAAATTTTATAAAATAAATATAATTGTATGCTATTTTCCATGGATACCCCTCGTATACATTTCTTAAAAACAATAATGGTTTGGGCCTTATGAAAATTATGATTCTATATGGAAGTTATATTGGCCCCATTTATGATTTTGGTATTGCATATTGAAAAGTAAAAACTCCTACAAAACTCTATACAGTAGCTTGTATTCACTTCAAACAGAGGTTCTTCGGTTCGCGTTGCCCTTAGATCATGCCAGTCTTTTCTTTGGTTTCACGGCCAAAAATCGGAGTGAAAACATTTCTCCAAACCCGGACTTTTTCAGGCTGGGTTGGGCTCATTGTACGAACAAAGTCTCTATGTGAAACAATGTCTGATACGAATGACAAACGATAGTCCGACATCCAAAGCTACATAAATTTTTGTTACTCTTGCATACAATGCGTAAATTGACATGCTAATGTCTGATAAGAGCATCTCCAATGGTTGTAGTCAGGGACTTGCTTGCAATTTTTAGAAATTCCAAGCTACTAGCTTGACCATTGGAATTGAAATAATAAATTAGCTTGGCTAAGCAAATTAGCTTATTTGCTTGAAAAAACTTGGCCAATGAAATAATACTTCCTCCGTCTTTTAATATTCGCAACGTTTGTTAGTTTCACGTATGCCAATGTACAACTTTGATCATTTATATCTTAAATTCTCTTTATGCAAAAATTATAAAAAGTTGATATTTTGAAAATACACATTGAGACGAATCTAACAAGATCCCACATGACTATGTTTTATCTTATATAAAAAGCACTAAGAATAGTCAAAGTAGATTATATGAATAGTGGCAAAAGTCCAAACGTTGCGAGTATTAAAAGACGGAGGAAGTATTAAATTAAATTAAATTAAATTAAATTATTGATTGACAAATATGACTACATTAAATATCAATCTAGTAGCTAACCACTAGGGTACTAACTAGCTAGAAATGGAAGTAGCTTGAAATATTATGAGACATGACAAGCTAATTTAGAAATTAGCTTACCGTTGTATAGACCTGGTTATCGGGCGGGGCGGGTCAGGGTCGGTGCTGGTCAAAAGAGGGTCGGGTATTGAAAGAGTCATTTTTAGCTGGTCGATAACGGGCGGGTCAAAAGCGGGTCGCGGGTCAATAGCGGGTCATTAGTGGGCGGGTCAATAAACGAGCAATGAAAAATGAAAAACAAAAGAGCCATGTGCAAGTACAAGTAAATACGAAGCTATACACGTAATTTTTTGTGTCATTACTATTTTAATTTTCAAAATAATTGTAGTATAAGTTTGATCCTATAATGACCCTGTCCAATGAAGGCCCTGTCCAATAAGAGCCCTGCACAATAAAAGCCCCGTTAACTTGACCCTAACCCTATATCCATTGAACTACCCTGTCCAATAACCAGGTCTACCGTTGTAGATGCTCTAATGATGTTTAATATAGCATAATCTTAGATATAAGTTGACATGCTTAAACAATTAACCAACTCACCCAGTCAGCCTAAGCACATTATGTGTAGTCAAATATTCCTTATTACTCCATTAATCTAAGTCCTTACCGTCAGACTTTCCCTCAAAGCTGAGGAGCCAAGCCAACAATTTAACTAATTTTCAACCACCTTTTGTCTTTCTATATGTGTTCCGATTACTAGTATAACAAGTGAATATCATTGGGGACAAGAGGGAAACTCCGACGCCGGTGAATCGGCCAGAGAGATGGGTTTTAAGAAACCCAGTTCGTTTTTTTATACTCCCTCTGTCTCTTTTTGTTTTTTACGTTTGTTATTTTGCACGCGTTTTAACGACTAATTAATGTGCATTGAGATTCTTCTAAGTTTTTCATGTAAACGAGGAAAATTACGTTTATTTATAATGTTTTCACTCTTATCAAAATTCTGATATGGGAAAAATGAGAAAAAGTTAATGTCTTTATGGAAAAGTGTGAGGGATTAAATGGCTCAATTGATTTAATTGGTTAATATAATAATTGGGTACAAATTTTGATAGAATATTAAATCATTTATGTGATAATATAAAAGGAAGTGTAAAGAACTTTTGAAACACCAAAAAAGGAAAACGTAAAAAACAAAAAGAGACGGAGGGAGTATTTTCTTTAGGGAACCAACTACTTGTAATCTCTCTAATTTTCTTTTAAAATTATACTCCCTCCGTTCCAAATTAGTGAAGGAAATAATGCCCTTGGTCCAAGTATGCATTCAATGTTAAGTCTAATAAATGCGGTTCAGTATTAATTAACAAGTTAATAATTCAGTGAGATCAAGTGAGCTGAATGCCTAGCTAGAGGCCGCTTCAGTTCAAGTGGAATTAATGATATTAATCCACAGCTTACTCTTGACTGAACCCGTAGGGTCACACAAATAGTACGTAAACGGATCAAGTATTTAATGGCATTAAATACTCCATCTATGGATATTCGGAATCGACGGATCTTGGTTTCAGTGGGAGCTGAGATCGTCACAGGCAAGAAATGAATACTCCGGAAACGATGATATTGCCGGAAACGGAAATATGGATCGTATCGGAAATATAAATATTATCCAAGTCGTAGATGTTGCCGGAAACGGAAACATGGTACGTATCGGAAAATATTATCGGAAATGGAAATATTGCCGAAATCGGAAATATTGCCGGAAACGGAAATATTGTCAGAAACGGAAATATTATCGGAATCGGAAAATAATTCCGGAAACGGAAATATTAAATATTTGTTCGAAACGGAAATTAATTCCGGAATCGAAAATATTAAATATTGTTCGTATCGGAAATAAATTCCGGAATCGGGAATTTAATCGAAAGCGTATCGTACGAATTAGCATCGGACGAGGCTCGCTAGACGAAGGCCCAGCACGAAGCCAGGCCATCGCCCAACAAGCCACACGCATCACCAACACACGCCAAAGCCTCGACCAGGCCCAGCGCAAGCCAGGCCCAGCCGAAGCCATGGGCGCGCGCGGACAGTAGCATGGGCCGAGCGCTGTGCGCTCAGCGTGGGCCGCAAGGCCTGCGCGGGTGTACGGTGCTCGTGCGATGCTCGTGTGCGAATCCTAAAGCTATCGGGATTCGATAAAAGATTAAATCCTAAACCTATTAGATAAAGTTTATTTAAATAGAGTCCTAGCAGGATTCTAATTAAATAAATTAGTATCCTAATAGGATTCCAATTCTTTTTCCATACCTCTATAAATAAGGGCCTAGGGTCATTATTTATACAGAACTTTTCAAGTATTCAAAGCTAGGATTTTTAAGCAGAAAAATCAGCCATATCTCTTGCCCATTTAGCCGAAAATAAGTAGTACCTTAAGGGCGATTCTAGTTGGTTAATCTTAAGGCGGATCCGGACGTGTTGTGGACTATCTACGGAGGGACGACACTTGGAGTCCTAAAGACTTGTTCTTGTTCGGTTCGGGCGCAGCTAGGGAAGACACGCAACAAAGAGTATGCATCTAAACTATGCTAAATGATTATGTGTAAATAATATGTTTTCCTGGCTTTATGGTTTTTCCGCATGATTTATGAATTGTCATATGTATCATAACCTAACAATTAGTTGTTACACTTACCTTTGCATAAAGTTTTAGGTGATAAGTGGTTGTTTGGTTATCAATTGTTATTTTATTGAAAAAGTAGATGTGATAGGAGTTAGTGGGGTATTTTTTTTTAATTGAATGAGAGAGGGTGTGGGGACAAAAAAAATTTAGTGGGAAGAGAGAGACAATATAATAATTGTTGGGTCATTCCTAATTTAGAAGTGTACCAACTAATCTGGGACGGACGAAAAAGGAAAGTGTAACAACTAATCTTGGACAGAGGGAGTACCATTTATGAATTTACAAATCTTCCGTTAAAATCTGCAAAATCATTCAACTCTGATAAAATATGAAATGCATTCTTCGGTATCATCGAAAATGAATCTGCCATCAACTTTGGTTTCATCGAAACTCATGAGGGTCTGATTTCAACTATGGCATTGGAGAAACGATTAAAGAGGAAGCTAAAGATGAATTCTTAAACTAGTCTTCCTGCACCATCACCAGAAAGCATAGGATCAAAAGTTTTGGTTTCATCGAAAGTTTCTGACAAAAAAATTAAAAGGAAATGTTAATTTTTTTTTTGAATTTCAAATTCAAATAGGAAATGAAAATTTTGGGGATGACTAAAATGTGACTAAGAGATGTGACTTGGCAAACACAGCCAATTAGGTGATGGGGTATCATGACTATACTTACCCCTAGGGTAAGTGTAGGTTTAGCGACTATCAATATGACATACAATTAATTACAACCTAAAGTGACATTCAATTCCGAACAGATGGAGTATTAGTCAACCAATAGAACCATAGAAGAAGACTCCATGGACAGGTTTTTGATGTAAAACAAGAGCCATTTCCTTTTATAGGCAAGATAAAAAAAAATTGTGGTATACAAAAAAGAAAATTATTTTATGCAGAAATTTCCTAGTAATAATAATTGAGTTTTAATTTGCACCATAGATATAATTGAGCGATTTCTTTCAATATTGTTTAAAGAACGTCATTTCCCAAAATGCGCCACTTTCTAACTTACTTCCCATCATACCGTCCACGTCAGCATTAAAATCGCTCTATTTTCTTTAACAAAGCGGCACTAAACCGCTATATCAGGTAGCGGTTGACAGAAGTAAACCGCTATCTGAGTAGCGGTTTATGTAAACCGCTATTTTAGATAGCGGTTTATATATTAACAAAAACTTACTGTACCCCCGTTATGTTTTAAAGCAAACCGCCATCTGAGATAGTGGTTTTGTTTTAAAGCCAACCGCTATCTCAGATAGCGGTTTATAACATTGAACCGCCATCTGAGATGTCGGTTTGCTTTAAAACGAAACCGCTATCTCAGATGGCGGTTCAACACTGAACTGGAAAAAAAAAATTACTTCTCTTTCTCCCTTATTGACGTGGACAATATGGTGAGAATTAATTTAGAAAGTAGTGTATTTTGGGAATCATTGAATCTTTATGCAATATTAAAGGAAATCGCTCGATATAATTGAAATCAGATATGGTGGGGCCCATCTGTAACATGAAATCCTATAGTAGCAAAAGCGAAGTCGTCCCCCCAACAACAAAGCCACATGCATAGGGAGCAGTTTGTTACTCCCAATCAAAGTGTGGCTGACCCATCCATCTACCAACCAAACAGAAATAGAATTCCAACTGTAACAAACAATGATCACCTCTCTCCATTTAAGATTGCCCTAAACAATATGGTCGTATCATATTATCGCCTCACATTAATGTTTATATGATAATCGAGTCTCGAATAATACATGTGTAATTCTGTGCAACTTTACACAGCCATGGGTATTTGTATGCGACGTTCGTGTCCAAGTGTTGGATTCGGCTAAATTATTTTTTTACGATTTAGTCTAATATAAAGTGTTAGAGGGTCAATATCATACCGAGTGTCGAAGATCAAACACGAATACTTGAGGTAAAATGAAGAGTTGAGTTAGGGGTGAGCAAAAAGTCAGGGTAACCTGAATTGGAACTGGAACAACCGGTACCCTGATTTGTACATGTTTCGGTTTCAGGTAATAAATTTGGGAACATGTTGCAACAAGTTCCGATTCCGGTTCTCAATTTGTTGGAACATGTACTAATTGGACACCCTCTACACACTAATTCTAACATGGAGTACCCAAAATAAGGAATCTGACCATATAAAAATGTTTCATATACCCAAAATATAAAACGATCCAAACTATTATTTGGAAAATATACATATAAAATTACAACTTAAGGCCAAATTATAAAACAATCAAAGTCCAAATCATAAACTATAATATTTTTTAATAAATTTGCTATACTTTATTTTAATTTTTAAAATGAAAGTGTACCTTGAGTCAGAACATGTTACAATAGGTTTCGATTCCGGCTCTCAGTTTCAGTAACTTGTTGGAATAGGTTTTGGTAGGTTTTAGTTACCATTTTAAGGAACCTGTTGCAGCAGGTTCAGTTTTAATTCCTAAAATTTTAACAGGATACCATGTTGTGTTCACCCCTAATTCAAATAACAGAATTTGTGTGTTTTTTTTCGTATTATTCAACGATTCAAGTCCACGTTTATGCTTATGAGGGCATTCCGAACTTCTCTAATGATGAATAATGTAAATTTGAAAATGAAACCTACCACTCATTTCTGTAAATAAATCATGATTAATGTAAACACTATATTAGAATTATATTGCTCATTCGCCAAAAAAAAATAAAAATAAAAAATGAGATTGAGCACGTTATCTTGGAAGGTCTTTAAAAAAAACCACACCTTCCTCGTCACAAGTCATGGAAAGAAAACATGCATGTCCTTGTTGCTAATAGGAAAGAAAGAGTAGAGGAAAAATGAAGAAGCGTTACAACTTTAAGTTTAGATCAATACTTCCTCCTGCTACATCACTGTTACAACTACTATGGTTAACTCCCGGTGGCGCCGATGCCGATGCCGATGCCGATGCCGTTGCTTGCAGCTTTGTGGCTGGGAAGAAGCTTAACAGGTTAGGCTGCAGCTGCTGGCTCGTACCACCTCCTTGTCTTGAGTCAATAAGTTGGTCTTCAATACTTACCTAAAAGGCATGACCAAATTTGATATTTTGGTTGCAAATGAGATGGGAATATATAGAAATTACAAATGGGGCAGGGGGATTCGAACCTGAGAGCTATAGTACTCAGTCATAAACAAATTTATAGGTAGACAAAGAAATAATTAATTAAGATAAGTTGAAATTCTTACTTTGCAAATTTGCTTAAATCTTGCATTAGGAAAAGATGTTGTTGGTGAGGCCAAACTAACAACTTGTTCTGTATGAGAGTTGCCATTTTCTGATCTACTGATCTTTCTCGAGTTATTTGCTTGCTCAGTAGTCGGCATTGCACTTGGGTTTGAGGGGATGTCTCTAATAAAACCAAGAAATTAAACAAACAACAATTAATGAACTCAGCTAGTTACACTAATGTTTTTTTTTTTTTTTTTTCTGGTAAGCTGACCTGAAAATCGGGATACTGGTGTCTAAGTTGTAAGGTGTCCCTCCGTTTCCATTGGATGACGATTCATCTGACCGGCTAAGTGAACGATGAGCGAATTTGCTGTGAAATGTGGGTATCGGAGGGTTGTCTAAAGGGAAGGGACATGTCCTCTTTGTACCAACCATCATCTATGCTACATCAAAACCCAATAGTTTAACAAAGGACAAAAACGTCTCATCTGTAATTAAAATTACTTGCATCATCAACAATCTCAATCTATTTCTTGAACAAATTAAAACCCATCAATTTGCTCTCTATTATCTATATACTCACCAAGTCTTCATAATGGATCATATATGTGCATGTGATTAGTTTAGAGATTTGAGGGTGTTCTGAGATATATATGCAAGGACCAAATCTAACATATCAAAGAAAAATGTAACAAACATGGACAAAATATAACAACTTCACCAATGAAAAAATCAGGATATATGGTGATACCTTATCCTCATCTGGCCACAATGGTGAGTAAAAGCTTTGGTTTGAAGGGGGCTCCATTGGAAAATTCAGTACAGTTGATGATGACAAAATATTCACCTATTACACATTCAACAAAACATTAAACTAATTAACATACAATTAAGAATTAATATAGGTTCACAGACTATACATGAAAAATAAAAATTAAAGAAATGAGCAATATATTTTTTTACCAATGAACTCGAATGTTGTTGTGTATTCCGATCATGAGTAAACTCATTAAGATTTGTATGCCACATTGGAGGCCAATTGCTGTCAGGACTCAAACAAGGGATCGATCCTAAGTGAAAATTCTCGGTATTTGGTAACGAACGAGTCCTAAAAATCGGATTTTGAGATGACAAATTAATCGGCATTGGAGGAGGAGATGGAGGACGACAAGATTTTAGTGGCCTTTGGTTATTAGGAATTGGTAAATTAGGCAATGGCAATGACAATGGAATACCATTTCGAGAAGGCGAATCCGTAGATGGAGATGAAAAATTGTTGTTGATATCTTTCTTTTGTTGTTCTTCCATCCTAATCTTCTCAAGTTGAGCCACTCCTAACCCTCTTTGTGGCACTTTCTTTTGCTTCAACTTTTTTGATGATGAAGATCTATTAACACTCCCATCATCACCACAAACGGTGCTACACATTTGATTTTGATCTTCTTGAATCATCCTTAATTCTAGCCTTTCTTCTTCTCCGTACCCTCTTTCGATCATGAAACCTATAATACTTACATGTTTCTATACATACAATAACTAAATTTCTAAAACTTTATCAATCTACTCTAAACTAAACTAAGATTTTCACTCTACACGGTGGCACTCATGAAACAAATTTTATACATTTTTTTTATGAGGATTAATCATGAGAACATTTCGAAGAAACCCTGAAATGTAAAATGACCTAACAGAAAAAAAAAAAAAAAAGTAATTAGATTTTGAAAGAGAAAAAACAGATCTCCTAAAAATCTTAATGAACCAATAAATAAAGGAGTTCCCCAAAAATCTCATTAAAATCACACAAATTTTATAAAATTTAAAATATAACATAACAGTAAGTAAATAAATAATAATAAAATACTGAGAAATGATAGGATAACGAAAATGTATAGAAAAGAAAATGTAAAGTATTAATTAAATACTGAGAAATTATAGGATAACGAAAATGTAAAGTGTTTTTCGCAATAGATGTCGCTCAAATCTTGCTCCACTCTCCTGATTTTGCTGCATATCTTGTAAACTTTTATATAATTTTTATTTGATTAATTGATTTTGAAGATTCTGGTATGCCTTGTTACAGGAGAAGAAGGGTTTAAAAAGAGTGGGTTTTGGGTCCATACCACCTACCAAATACTTTCTAAAAATAGAATTAAATCAATTTTATGTGACTTCCACGTGATCCTAGGTCGCTTCTCTTCTGTTCGATAATTTCGTTCTAGAGAACAAGAACTCTAAACTTTTGAAAAATATATTACGATAAATTTTAATCATATTTGTACATTCTGTTTGGATGTCCAATTGACTTTTAATTGGACCTGTAGCCTGAAAGCCCACCTAGATAAATACAAAATTAGGGATGTCAATGGGGCGGGGCGGATGCGGATGTAGGTCCCTCCATCCCCATCCCCACCTAAAATTTTCATCCCCATCCCCGCCCCATCACCCATGGCGGGTACAAAATTCATCCCCATCCCCGCCCCAACGGGTGTAAGCTAAAATCCATCCCCGCCCCGCCACCCAACTGGGTATCCATCCCCGTCTTATCCCCGCTTCATACCCGCGCTAATACCCGCCTAATTGTTCTTATTTAGCAAACATTTGCCATATATTCGGAGTAATCAAAGTTAACTATATAAAAAAAATAACCTTATGACTAAAGTAACCTATATAATAAAAAAATACTTGTCATAACAAAAAAATCGAAACAAAAAACATAAAAATCTCACCTAAATTTATATTATCAACTAAATATGCAAATAAATTCAAACTCACCCCATCACCAATGTCGGGTATGAAGCGAAGCGAGTGGGGATGGGGCGGGGCGGGCGGGGATGGGGCGGGTTCAACACAAAATCCACACCCGCCCCATCACCCATGGCGGGTACGACTTTTATACCCATCCCCGCCCCATCACCTGCCAAACCTACCTCCATCCCCGCCTACTTGGGGCGGATGCGGGGCGGGTCTCCCGCGAAACCCACCCCACTGACATCCCTATACAAAATAACCTAGCTATCTTCCACATAATTATTAATAGCTGCATAGGTATGCACGTATTTTTACGTGCATACCACATGAACGACGACGTTTCTTAATAAAAGAAATGCTCAATTTCTATTCCCTGCCCATCTCTCTCCATCTTCTCTCTCCTCTAACCTCTCTCTCCATTTTCTCTCTCCTCTAACCTCTCTCCTCTAACCTATAAACACGATCCAGATTTGACGCCGTCATAGGAGCTTGAATGAGGTTTGCTAGATCGGAGTCGTTTCGAGCTGGAGAAGAAGATGAAGAGGCGCTTCGTTGGGCGGCGCTTGAGAGGCTTCCTACCTACGCTAGGGTTCGTCGTGGAGATCCATGCCGGAATGTTCTAGGTGATACTAAAGAGATCCATGTCTGTAAACTTGAAGCCGATGAACGGAAAATTATTTTGCATCGACTTTTTAACTCCGTTATGAATGATACCGAATAGTTCTTCGATCGTCGTCGTCGCTGTTTTCTTGCGTAATTCTCTTGCTCCCAATTTTATTTTTTAAAGATTAAATTAAGCTCTTATTTTAAGACATTCTAATTTGATTTTTCCAGGGTATTTTTAGTTAGGTTTGCTCTATTCCTGTTAGTTTCTAGTATCTTTCATCTCCTTGCTTGTGGTGACAATCATATAGATATATTATTGATCTATTGATAGCTTGGGAAATGCACTTAATGAGCCGATAGCTTTTACATTGTCGATTGAGTGCTGCTAATCGCTAACTCTTTAAATTAAGCTCTTATTTGATTTAAAATTTTCATGTTCAAATTAATATTGTTGATGAAATTAGTAATAACATTTTTGAGTGATGTTCAGTTTTTCAACTCTCTTGTTCAACCTATAAAGAATCATGTTCAACTAATAAAACGACATGTTCAATACTTACTAATATATTTTCAATACTTTTGTGTGATGTTCAGTTTCTCAAGTCTCATGTTCAACTTATAAAGAATTAATTATGAGTTTGTTAGGATTGTTGTAATTGGTGGTTGTACTTGTGGTAGTTATTGCTGAATATTAATTATGAGTTTGTTATGTTCAGGAGTAACACTTTTGTGCAATGTTCAGTTTTTCAACTGTCGTGTTTAATTTATAAAGAATCAGGTTCAATTTATACAAAACCATGTTCAACTAAATTTAACTTAATTATAAAATTAATATATGTTCAATAATTTTGCGTGATGTTCATTTTCTCAAGTCTCATGTTCAACTTATAAAGAATTATGTACAACTAAATTTAACCTATAAAACTAGTAAGATATTTTCAAAAGAATTTTTTAAGTAAATGTTCATTATTCCTTAATAATGTTCAGATTTTATAAGCAGATGTTCATTATTCTTTACTAAAAGATCAAGAGTGGCGTTGTCTAAAAAATTGTCATGTTCAGTTTATAATTCATCATCTTCAACTTATAGAAGATGATAGTTCACAAATAAGAACACTTTTGTGTGATGTTTAGTTTCTCAAGTCTCATGTTCAATTTATAAAGAATCATGTTCAACTAAATTTAACTTATAAAACTATGATATGTTCATAAATAAAAAAAATACTTTTGTGTGATGTTCAGTTTCTCAAGTCTTCTATTCACCTTATACAGAATAATGTTCAACTAAAAACATTATGATTTTCCTGCAGGAAGGTAAATGTTAATAAGAATGCGGCAACAAAAGAAAAAAAATTGATTTAGAAATGGAAGATATGGTATGAAGAGATGTTGTAAGAATTGAAGAAGAATTGAAGGCAGAAGCAACAAGAAAAGAATCTGAAAATAAGGAAGAAAATAGAAAGGGAAAAGAGACCGATGTACATAAAAAGTGAAAGCCGAAAGGAAGGAAGCAGAAAAACTAGAAGCATATAGAAAGAGAAAATAGGAAGTAGAAGCAAATAAATGAAATGTTCATTTTTTAAACATGAATGTTCATTAAATTATTTTAAATGTTCATTTGTGTGTTCTTTATGTGTTCTTCTTGCAGCTTACTCAAATATTCAGATTATTTTTTTTGGAAAACAAGTGTGATAAAAAAGTTTAAAAAAAAATTAAACCCAAAAAATAAAGAGGAAACAAAATAATGGACTAAAAAAGGAAAGAAGAAATCACACAAAACTGCTAAAACGAAACCGTTGTAGCTCATATGCATGTAGCTAGAATTGCATGCATAGGTATGCAGCCAAAAATTTGGGATCTTCCACAAGGCTCTACATCTCTTAAAGCGGCTCACGGCCCATTTGTAATAAAATTTAGCTACCTTGTGTTTAAATAATAAAGCCTTTACCACTATGACATGACTTATTTCATGTTATCATTACGAAAATAAAAATAAATAAATGAAAATGTTACTAATATGGTAACCCGGGGCATCGCCCGAACCCAAATACTAGTTATGAATTAAAAAGAAGATAATGCACAACCAAATAAAAGAACTAAAAGCCAAATGACCGATCACCAAAAAAAAAATAAAAAAAATATAAGCCAAATGTATAAATGATCACAAAAAAGGTAAAAAATAAAAAGAGACTAAGAGTCATCTAACTTTGGATGAAAATTCGTATTTAAATAAAATGAAAAATAAATCTTTTTCGATCTTCTGACTTCATCTTCTTTGTTTATTGTCTTCCCCATTCATATAGATCAATAATCCAATTACATTTGTGTTAATTTTAGAGCATAAGAAGCTGATACAAACAAATTGTATTACTTTCTTTGAATGATTCGACAATGCATAGGAAAACACATTACCTTCTAAGATGGCAACTAGTTAAGAAGGTTGTACATGATTTTTCAATAGTAAATGATTATACTTGTTCATTAAAAAGACATATTACCTTCTCATCCATAAGAACTATTTCAATGCCGTATGGATCTGTAGGAGTCTTAAAGTTATAAGTTTTCCAAAATTGAATTACACTAGTTTGTATACTCCATGATTAGTTCAATGGACTGACATCCACAACTAAATTTAATCTTGACACCATGATGATCCGTACAGAGTGAATATTATTCGGAAAATAACTGTGCAGTGTTTCCCTTATACTTATATCATTTATATAGTCGTAAACGTAAAACAACAAAACTTTTTTTTTAATCCAAAAAATAAGCTAAATTTAAAATCATAAAATCTTTAAGTCCGAATATGCTTCATCATCTTTTAGGACGGGCAGCTTGGTTTGATGATGAGTCACTCACTGAGTGCGCCTCGTCAACTGATTGGACGGGCGGCTTCTTTGATGACGAGCCACCACTTAGTGAGTGACTTGTGAACACTCGAGTGCGCCTCGTTAATTATTCGGACGGGCAGCTTCTTTGATGCCGAGCCACCACTTAGTGAGTGACTTGTGATCACTCGAGTGCGCCTCGTCAATTATTCGGACGGGCGGCTTCTTTGATGACGAGCCACCACTTAGTGAGTGACTTGTGATCACTCGAGTGCGCCTCATCAAATGTTTGGATGATCGGCTTCTCTGATGACGAGCCACCACTTACTGAGTGACTTGTGATCACTCGAGTGCGCCTCGTCAATTGTTTGGACGAGCGGTTTCTTTGATGACGAGCCACCACTTAGTGAGTGACTTGTGATCACTCGAGTGCGCCTCGCTAATTGTTTGGACAGGAGGCTTCTTTGATGACGAGCCACCACTTAGTGAGTGACTTGTGATCACTCGAGTGCTCCTTGTCAATTGTTTGGACGAGCGACTTTTCTTCTTAATTACTTACCTTTTTGTTATTGTGGTGATGACAACAAGCCAAGGAGGCGGCGAAGTTGGCTTCTAGGGAAAAGGGGACCGGCCTTTCCCAGCTAAAGAAGAGGGTCGCGCCTACACTGAATCGGGGTCGGCCAGTGTTCTTAAGAGGGCGAGGCCTAAGCCCCACCGTTTGGCCAAGAAGGAGGAGACACTTGCTGTTGAGGACGCTCAGCCTGTCGAGGAAGAGCAAGGAGTGGACAAGCCGGGTGCGATTGTGGATTTGGAGTCTAAATCAGTTGATGCTCCTATGGGACAAGTGGATCCCCTAACCGGCATTCCTGCCGACGTCCGCTCTCAGATTCCGGAAGAGATCGCCCGCCGAGCAAGGCAATCTAGCGGTAATTTTTATTCGAACGTCGTAAGGGCGTATCATTCCTCCTCTGGCAGTTCTTCTTTCTCTCAGCGCCATCCTAAGGCCATTGTTTTTCCTAATGCTCAAAATGTCGAGCGTCAAGATCTGGAGGAGGATCAGCAGATTCATGACACCCCTCACTTCTCTGCTAGGGAACGGGCGGCAATTTGTCGGACCATGTACGACGTTGTCCCCAAGGAATGTTAGGTTATGATACATATGAACAACATAAATCATGCGGAAAAACCTATATGCCAGGAATCATATTAATTGCACATAATCATATAATTAGTCTAGGATGCATACACTTTCACTAGTGGAAAAAATACCTGTTGAGGGGGGCATTTTGGGCTTATTGAGGCGAACAAGGCCCGCTTCGACAGACGTGGCTTCAACAGCTCACATAGCTGTTGAGGCGGGCTTTGTTCGCCTCAACAGGTGGTCTGTTGTGGGGGGCTTTCAAAAGCCCGCCTCAACAGCCCAAAACCAAAGCGAAAAATAAGGACCTGTTGTGGGGGGCTTTACAAAAGCCCGCCTCAACATACACCTCTGTTGAGGCTCACTTCTTAAATGCCCCCCTCAACAAAACCTGTATTTTTGCGCTAATACCTGTACATTGGCGCCATAAATTCATATGTTGTCGAGTCGTACATTAAAAGCCCCCTTCAACAACATTTTTTTTTCCCAAATTCTTTTAAAATATAAAATAGGTGGCAATAACTAAATCTATATATATATACACCATTGAGTATTGAAACCTGTACACGCACCAATCAACACCAGAATAGCAAAGGTATGAATCTGCTTATTTTTTATTAATAAATCATTAAATTAACTTCATTTATATTAACCCAATAGAGAAAAGCGTATAGTACGTACATTTACAATTTTTAAACACCTAGCTAGCTAGTCTAACAAATTAAAACTAATATTAACAAATAAAGACAAAAGGCTAGAGAGCCAGTCTAACAAATTTCTCTAATCCGGCCACTTAGCTCCCTTTAGATCATGCATTGCAAACCTTAATTAAGGCCGTGTTGACTTTCTAATTCCAATCGACTCGATCCCTGCAAGATGGAAGGAAAATATATGAGCTATAGAGTACAAAGTTCACACTCACGATATTATCTTTACATTCCATTGAAGCATAAAAAGCTATAGTTGCAGACTATAGAGATAATTAAGTTGTTAAAAATATGACGTATAACGACCTAATGAGCCTTAAATGTGCATAAATAGATTTGAATGAGTTTTAGAAAGTTAAAACTATGTATATTAGTCATGTAATAAGAATCAAATGATTCCTTAGGTTCTTTAGTTCAAAGTTGGGAGCGGAAATGTGATTTTAGCTCTAAATATGACCTATAACGACCCAATGAGCCTTAAATGTGCATACGTAGATTGGAATGAGTTTTAGAAAGTTAAAACTATGCATATTAATCATGTAATAAGAATCAAATGAGTCCTTAGGTTCTTTAGTTCAAAGTTGGGAGCGAAAATGTCATTTTGGCTCTAACCATGACCTATAACGACCTAATGAGCCTTAAATGTGCATAAATAGATTCGAATGAGTTTTAGAAAGTTAAAACTATGTATATTAGTCATGTAATAAAAATCAAATGAGTCCTTAGGTTCTTTAGTTCAAAGTTGGGAGCGGAAATGTCATTTTAGCTCTAAATATGACCTATAACGACCCAATGAGACTTAAATGTGCATACGTAGATTGGAATGAGTTTTAGAAAGTTAAAACTATGCATATTAATCATGTAATAAGAATCAAATGAGTCCTTAGGTTCTTTAGTTTAAAGTTGGGAGCGGAAATGTCATTTTAGCTCTAAACATGACCTATAACGACCTAATGAGCCTTAAATGTGCATAAATAGATTCTATTGAGTTTTAGAAAGTTAAAAATATGTATATTAGTCATGTAATAAGAATCAAATGAGTCCTTAGGTTCTTTAGTTCAAAGTTGGGAGCGGAAATGTCATTTTAGCTCTAAACATGACCTATAACGACCTAATGAGCCTTAAATGTGCATAAATAGATTCGAATGAGTTTTAGAAAGTTAAAACTATGTATATTAGTCATGTAATAAGAATCAAATGAGTCCTTAGGTTCTTTAGTTCAAAGTTGGGAGCGGAAATGTCATTTTAGCTCTAAACATGACCTATAACGACCTAATGAGCCTTAAATGTGCATAAATAGATTCGAATGAGTTTTAGAAAGTTAAAACTATGTATATTAGTCATGTAATAAGAATCAAATGAGTCCTTAGGTTCTTTAGTTCAAAGTTGGGAGCGGAAATGTCATTTTAGCTCTAAACATGACCTATAACGACCTAATGAGCCTTAAATGTGCATAAATAGATTCGAATGAGTTTTAGAAAGTTAACACTATGTATGTTAGTCATGTAATAAAAATCAAATGAGTCCTTAGGTTCTTTAGTTCAAAGTTGGGAGCGGAAATGTCATTTTAGCTCTAAACATGACTTATAACGACCTAATGAGCCTTAAATGTGCATAAATAGATTCGAATGAGTTTTAAAAAGTTAACACTATGTATGTTAGTCATGTAAT
Organism: Spinacia oleracea; assembly: GCF_020520425.1. Lineage (NCBI taxonomy): Eukaryota > Viridiplantae > Streptophyta > Magnoliopsida > Caryophyllales > Amaranthaceae > Spinacia > Spinacia oleracea. Next base: position 110,903,748 of record NC_079490.1, read on the forward strand.
AAAAATCAAATGAGTCCTTAGGTTCTTTAGTTCAAAGTTGGGAGCGGAAATGTCATTTTAGCTCTAAACATGACCTATAACGACCTAATGAGCCTTAAATGTGCATACGTAGATTGGAATGAGTTTTAGAAAGTTAAAACTATGTATGTTAATCATGTAATAAGAATCAAATGAGTCCTTAGGTTCTTTAGTTCAAAGTTGGGAGTGGAAATGTTATTTTAGCTTTAAATATGACCTATAACGACCCAATGAGCCTTAAATATGCATACGTAGATTGGAATGAGTTTTAGAAAGTTAAAAGTAGAGGTGAAATTTTACTCAAGTAAAAGTAGAGTTTCTCGGATGATGGAGAAGATCTTGTTAATAAATTTGGAGGGTGGGCTTGAACCTTAAAAGATGATCAGTTTTTCATTAAAGAAAGGTTTTAATTGCTGCTAGGTCTTTTTCAGAGAGAGGAATGGAGAAGAATTGTGTGTAATAACCAGGCTTCTATTGAGAACTTATTCGTCACTTGATCCCTGATGCATCAGAGATTGCTAACAGCTTACAAGCTCATTAGTTGGAATGTGGATTGCGATCCTTTTGGTTCTTTGTGTGGATCTGGGGATGAAAGTTTACACATTCATAATTCTTTGCCCTTTTGGCTCTAGAATGTGGACTTCTATACTGCAGATGACTGAATTTCCTGGACCTATACGGACAAGGACTACTGAAATTGGGGGAGGAGGTCAAGATTTCTAGAAAAAGAAATACAAATAAAAACACCACTCATTATATACTTTATGGTATGCTATTTTCTAAATTCATTTATGGGATCTGTCTGAGAAGGCATGAATTGCAGTTTTCTGCTCAGTGGAAGAATTGGCATGCTATTCATACACATTGTAGTCAGATTTCAGAACAGCTTCTAGATGCTCAGTAGAACAGATGCAGGCTCTGAGTAACCTATGCATATTTTGTAGTTTGTGGCCTATTTGTTGTCATTTTAGTTCAGCTTGTATTCCTCTTATATATGAAGAGTCTCTTACACAAGCCTTCTTAGCAATGTAATTGACAAACTGAAGCCAGGTTGTTGTACGCCTGGAGTATGCAGGGGATTTGATTCCACTGTTAACTTTAGTTTCCAAAAAACATAGCATATAGTAAAAGGTGTGACAATGTCATGTATAAAAAATCAAATACGACTACACCTAAGTATTCAGTAGCAAGACGAGCAGATCAGTATTCACAACAGTATTCACAGCAGCAGCAAGACCAGCAGATTAGTATTCAAAGCAATAAATTAGCAAATCCAGCAGACTTGTAATTATGGAAAAATTAAAGAACTTTACCAAATCCATGAAGATATAAACGCTTCCATCTTTGTGTCTAAACAACCTAAGTAAATAAATACTCGGTTGTAAAAAACTTAACCCATAGCTCACGAACCACATCTATTTCCTCATCGGTATAAGGCGCATTTCTTGGAGTGTAAGCCTGAAATAAGTAACATGATAAGTAATGCTACTTGTAAATTAAGAATTCTACTACGTACAAGTACTAGTATTAGTAGTTCAACTAACATATGGTAAAAGAACGAACATTATCTAACCGCTCATCAGAGTTATGGTGTAACGTGACTATTTCATGCATGAACTTCATAATGTAATAGCCACACTCGCGGGCGCCGACTTGTTGAGCACACTGATTTGGAAACAAATCATAAATTATATATCCAAGTAGTTACCCAAAAAAAAGTAAAGATAATTAGTAAGCATGATACCTTTACAGGGAAGCCTTTCAACCCCTGCGTAGTCGCTCTATTCGGACAAATCCCATCATTAAACTTGTACAGTTGGTATGCCCTGGAAGTTGAGTAAAACTTCATGAATCTGATTCGGCACGAAAAGAAATAACTTAAAAAGAAATGAAAGTAACTTACAAACACAAGATTCCATATTTTGACAGTATGCTGCACAAAAGTAATCATTGTTACACATGTTGAAAACTAATTTTTCAATTAAAAAAAAACTAAGATTTGGTTTTAAGTCCAAACCTTGGTCTGATGGCTGATTCTTCTATTGCAAAATGAGGAATAGATGGATATAAGGAAGACAGGGTTGAATAGCTTGGTCTGAAGTTCCTCGAGAACTGGCACCAAGAAGCATAAAACATAACATCTACACAGTCCTGATTGAGGCTGTACACCAAATGCAGCGCTTTTTGCAATGATGCTTCATCTCCCTTGAAAATTAGAAGTAAGTAAATGCTATTAGATTTAGTTGAAAAGTAACAGAAAGGAAAAAGCTCCACATAAAATAACATAGCTATAGAATCTCCTAATTTGGTTATCAAAGTCCTTTCTTAAGTTAAATATCAAACCACAGTTTGTTTCCATGCAACAGGATAGATAACTGAATGAGCCCCTATGCATGCAACTATGCAAGGGTTAAGCTACAAGCACCTGGCACTACTCATACTCAGCCATAGTTAAAAGCCTTGTAAGTAGAACTAGTTAATATGAGACTGGTCCTCGGCAAAGGAAGAGGCACGGAGGTTGGCTGCGGACTGTGCATACATTTTCAAATTTTGACAGGTGCTCGACGACCTGGCTTGATTAAATTTTTAACCAAGAAACAAAAAAAGACTAAAAAAATCTCTAGGGGGGCAGACTAGTTTTTTTTCACACCGTTAACATAATACTTGCAATAAAGAAGTGTTTACAATCTGCGTTCTTATCAGATACTGTAGCAGGCTATATCAGGTACACCAGCTGGTTGCATCAGGTACACCAGTTGGTTGAGCTGCTGCGAGCCCAAACCACAGACCGATAAATCCAACCTTGACCGAAAATGCCATAACAACTAGTACAGGCAATGCAACCAAGTAGAAGGTGACAAAGTTTATTGTTGCACCTATTTTAGTCCTTGTTGAACCTGTCAAAGCCCCACAGGCAGCTGTCTATGGACAGTTTCCGATCTCACAAAACCCCAGAATAGGAACTCAACAACAGCAAGAGCAATATTGTAGCATAATAAAAATGGAACTAAAAGAACTTGAAAATCAAAGCAGCAGCAACAACAGTCTCCACTGTCATACATTAGAATATTGTAGATATATCACAAGCGTGTACAAAAAACATCACAATATACTATAGTGAATACATCAAGCTATGGTAAGTTTAGAGCCTATAAAGCTACAATCCAATATCAACGATTAGTTTACATCATTAATAAACTATCAATATTACAATGAACACATGAGTATATTTTATGCAGACATATTTTCAACAGATTCATATCGATTCGCTCCACTTAAAAGTTCAAACACTTCATTTCATATGCATACTTTGGATCGAGCTACTCACATAGCTTACATAAACCATCACCAAAAAAGAGGCCTTCATCATTTAGACACAAAACCCATATCACTAACTTCTATTTTGTAACTGAACTAGAAAAATTTAACCTAACTTCTATTTTGTAACTGAACTAGAAAAACCACAAATATCAAACCCTAATTTGTAAATTCATCCAATATTGAAACATTAGCCTAAATTCTCTGCATAATCAACTCATTATGCTCAACTAATTGAAGAGAAACTGAATTTTAAGACCAAGCAAAACAAGAATCAATTATAACCTAACCTTGATATATTGCGGCACTGTGTGAAACAGAGTCAACCGAGATAGGGAAGACGACGGTCGGCGGCGACCGTTATGGAAGAGGAGGCGCGGAAGGTGATGGTGGTGGTGGTGGTGGTGGAGCCGCGCGGTGAGGAGCGGCGACTGTTCTTGCTTTGTTCGAATAGAGACTTGGGGATTAATTGCCCAATACGTGTTATCTGTTTGGCGGTGAGAGAGGTGTGTTTTAATTGATTTAAATTTTGTGAATATCTATTGAAGCGAACAACAAGAAGCCCGCCTTTTCAGAATACTACCTATTGAGGCGGGCAAACTAAAGCCCCCTTCAACAGGATCTGTAGAAGCGAACCTAACAAAAGCCCGCCCCAACCACATGCTTAAACTTTTGACCCGCGTTGACTAAGGGGTTATTGAGGCTCACTTATATATGCCCCCCTCAACAAGGGGGCTACAACAGGGGTTTTTTCCACTAGTGTTTGTAGCGTGCCCTCCCTAGCTGCGCCCGAACCGAACAAGAACAAGTCTTTAGGACTCCAAGTGTCGTCCCTCCGCAGAAAGTCCACAGCACGTCCGGATCCGCCTTAAGATTGACCAACTAGAATCGCCCTTAAGGTACTTAATTAGAATTTTCGGCTAAATAGGGCAACAATGTGACTGAAATTTCGCTCTCAAAATGTCACTATGAATACTTGAAAAACTTGTCCATAAATTGTGAACCTAGGCACATACTTACAGGGCTATGGAAAGGGATTTAGAATCCTATTAGGATACTAATTAGTTTAATTAGAATTTCATTAAAACTCTTTTAAACTAATTCTATCTATTAGGATTACGATTTAATCAAAGAACAAATTCCATTAGCTTTAGGATTCGTATTGAACACAAATGTTGCACGAGCACGAGCACGAGCACAAGCCGCACAGCCCGCGCAAGCCTTGCGGCCCACGCGAGATGCACAGCCCGCAGCCCACGAGCGCGCACGCGCCATGGCCTTGCTGGGCCTGGCGAGGCTTTGGCAGCGTTGTGTTGGGCGCTTGGCTTGCTTGACGCGGGCCTGGCTTCGTGCTGGGCCTTCGTCTAGCAAGTCTCGTCCGATGCTAATTCGTACGATGCGCTTCCGATTAAATTCCCGATTCCGGAATTCATTTTCGATACGAACAATATTTAACATTTCCGATTCCGGAATTAATTTCCTTTTCGAACAAATATTTAATATTTCCGTTTCCGGAATTATTTTCCGATTTCGATAATATTTCCGATTCTGACAATATTTCCGTTTCTGGCAATATTTCAGATTCCGGCAATATTTCCATTTCCGATAATATTTTCCAATACGTACCATGTTTCCGTTTCCGGCAACATCTACGACTTGGATAATACTTATATTTCCGATACGATCCATATTTCCGTTTCCGGCAATATCATCGTTTCCGGAGTATTCATTGTTTGCCTTTGACGATCTTAGCTCCCACTGAAACCAAGATCCGTCGATTCCGAATATCCATAGATGGAGTATTTAATGCCATTAAATACTTGATCCGTTTACGTACTATTTGTGTGACCCTACGGGTTCAGTCAAGAGTAAGCTGTGGATTAATATCATTAATTCCACTTGAACTGAAGCGGCCTCTAGCTAGGCATTCAGCTCACTTGATCTCACTGAATTATTAACTTGTTAATTAATACTGAACCGGATTTATTAGACTTAACATTAAATGCATACTTGGATCAAGGGCATTATTTCCTTCAGTCTCCCACTTGTCCTTAGGGACAATTGTGCATTTCCTAATTCCTTTGCCGCTCGATGCTTGCTCTTGAACATAAGGTAAGAGTTGTCATCCTTATTATGTCCAGAGGTGTTTCTCGGTTTCAGAGATCAACTGATCAAATAAACAGATAATCATAGCCTATGATTCATCTGAGCATGGCCATGCATTTTACAGTTTCTAGCTCTCCGAGTGGCCTTGTACAACTTTCAGCATCTCATCCCGATTTATGGGAGGACAATCCCAATCTTGCAATCTTGAGATTAGACTTCGTTTGATAGGTGATTACCTGAGCGTTGCCTTTATAGCCTCCTTTTACGGTGCGACGGTTGACAACATCAAAGTAAGCAGTTCTCAAACAAGTAATCTCAAATCACTCAGGTATTGAGGATTAGTGTCTAATAATTTTAATGAAATTTACTTATGACAGATTTCACTAGTAGAGAAATCGTCATTTGCAACCCATCAATTGCAACTCACGCAAGTCATACGAGTTGCAACAAGGGTTTGGTCAACGCGGGTCAACATCTTAATGAACTATTCACAACAACTTCATTGACCAAGCACTGCGAAAAAGCTAATTTTTTTTGAAAGAGGATTTCGCAGCGCGGGGAGGATGTACAAGTTGTAATTAAGCTCATCAATCGCAGCTTGTGGCCGTATTGAATGCTGCAACTCATAATATTCGCAGCCTCCATGTCTCGAGTTTGCTGCAATTAGAATCACAATCTCTCTTCTCAACCCAGCCAAGCTTCGTTCTCTAGAAAACAAACAGAACCCTAAATCTAAATCTCAAAATTTCTCTGTCCTTCGCATTCATCTTCCTCCTTCGTTGATTTTCTCGGTCCTTCGCATTCACCGCTGGTATTCATCTTTTCCGGCCACCGTTGATCTTCCTCTTCATCGTTGATTTTCTCTTTTGCTGGCCACTGTAACGCTCCCTCGCCTGTATTCATCATTTTCCGGCCTCCTGTAACGTTCCTTGGAAGCTCCTTGATGATAATTGAATTCGCCGGTATTCTTCCTCTCTGCTCCTTGAATTCGCCAGTGTTCCTTCTCTCTGGTTCCTTCTCAACACCGCGCCGCCGGTATTCTTCCTCTCTGCTCCTTGAATTTGCGGTACCCAGTGAATCCCTCAAGGTTCAACATCGATTCGAAATTGAAGCAGGAAGCATTTGAAGTTGCTTAGGTTTGTTTACTCAAATTTCCCATTTCTATATTTAATTTGGGCTAATTTAATTATGTTCTGAATTTTATTTAATTTTCTAACTTTAAATTAAATTGAATTGATAATAGCTTGAATCGAACAATGTTGAATTGATAATAGCTTCAATTGAATTGAATTGATAATAGTTAAAGGAACATGGGTCCTATGTTGTTGATAGGAGTAGTTTTATTTTAATTCTCAGATATACATTTTACATTATAAGAAATTGGACTGGAGTAAAATAAGAAATTGGACCGGAGAAAAAAATATGAAATGGAAAATTTTCACATCTCTGTACTCGGAATTCTCAGATATACATTTTACATTAACTTCAGAGAAAGTTACATTAGAAAAGAAACTCCAATTCTTCAAGCAAAACCCAAAATCGAAGAACAGAAAATTACATCTCATTTAACTTCTGGAAACTTGGATCACTGAAAGTTGAGAAACAGGAGATAAATCAAGTACATGAAATATTTTAAATGGAGATCGCTTCCTTTAAATATGAAGGCAATGTCTTGAGTTGAAATTTGAGTACAGATGTATGATTAAAGTTCAACGGTTATAATTAGCTTGTTTTATTGCTGACATGTCCTTGAATAGTTGGCTTTCTGCCCTCTTAAGAAGGACTGTATTTTGCTTGGTTTTCCTGATTCCCTGTCTTTTAGGTAATATTTCACTAGTGCTGTGACTTAAGGGAAGCTTTGTTCTTCAGATCAGTAAGTTTTTTCTTCTTCTTTTGACTGGATAGTTACCTTTGAATAACTACAATTGGATGATAAGAATGACAAATGAAAGAATTCCCTCTTAAGAAGGGTATTTTCCTTGGTTTTCCTGATTCCCTGTCTTTCAGGTAATATTTTTCGACCAGTGATGTGAGTTAAGTGGAGCTTTGTTCTTTAGGTCAGTAAGTTTTCGTCCTTTGTTTTGATAGGATCGTTACATTTGAAAGATTACAATTGGATGATATGAATGAAAATGGAAGTATTTAGTAACTAAGGACTAACCTAATGCAAAGACCCAAAGGAAATTTTGGAAGAACAATGATTCAGGATTCTGATGGTTTGGTAAACATTAAGGTCAAATATGTCTGAACAATGAACACTTTAACATGGTTCTTCAGTAGCCATGTAAAAATCTCAAATAGTTTTAAGTAAGTTCAAGTGATACTCTTGTTTGATTGGAGTTATTTTCCCTAGACTAATCTATATAGCTAAATTCACATGATGTCAAACTTTACCTTATGTGATTTGAATTTGCAACCAATAGACTGAATAGAGAAACTACTTCTTTGTGGCTCGACTTGAGCTTTCTTGAGTAATGGTTGCACTTTTCTGGAGTTCAATTTTCCTGGATTGTTTAAGCAACCCATTTAGCTAAAAGGAGACTAGCAGAAAGAAAAAATTACTTCAACAAACCTATCTTATGATATAGTCCCTCCGTCCCTACAATATTACCCCAAATGCTTTTACTCACCTTCTAAGAGTTGGGTAAACTCAAAAGCAAGTGTGTAGGTAGATTCATCTTTTATCTATATCAAATAATTGTGTGTGAGTAGAGATAATGTGAGAACCACAAACCAAATAAAGTATGGGACAAACAAAGGAGGACATCCATTTATAGTATACGAGACAATATTTTAATGATGTAAGGGCCGAAGGAGATTCATCTTTTGAAGCCTGTTTTCAAGAAGAGTGGGACAACTACTGCTGGTACAGGACGTTTCAGTAATGAATTCTAATTCTCGTCCTAGTGGATCAACTTCATTTGTTATTTTTTTTCTTTCCCTTTTATGCTGTAGGAAATTCTATCCAGGTGACTGATGGTGCTGGAGCTGTTCTGCTGATGAAGAGAAGTGTTGCCATGCAGAAAGGGCTGCCTGTTCTTGGTGTCTTTAGGTATAAATATGGTTCAAGATTTTTTATTCCTCCTCTATCCCCACCCTTTTGCTTTCTCCTACTTTTGGTTTGGTGGGGTTCTGTTGTGTTTGGCAAGTTGTAACTTGTGGTGATGGCACATCGCAATTGATGCATATATGTGTCTCTTGTTTTCTAGGACTGATAGGAACATGTTAGATATGATGTAGAGATGTGGGCGCATTTAAGAGTTGGAAGCTTTGGCCACTATCATTAATCTTTTATATCCTGATGCATTGTGTATCTCTCTTCTTTTTTTAATCTATTTTGAGCTCTTGATGATATTCTCTAATGTCTGGAACTCTGGATTGTAAAATTGAAACTTCCCTGTGCAGGACTTTTGCTGCTGTTGGAGTTGACCCTGCTATCATGGGAATTGGCCCAGCTGTTGCAATCCCAGCTGCTGTGAAGGCTGCTGGCTTGGAACTTGATGACATTGATCTCTTAGAAATAAATGAGGTGAGAGTTGGGCATTTCTGAAGAAATTCATGGTGGAGTTTGGGTTGTATTGAGGATATGTTGATGGATGCCGGCGAATGAGTTTGTTGTGATCTAGTAATGTTATGTTTTATGTTTTTGTTATGTGTTGTATATGACGTTGGATGCTACTTGGAGCATATATGTGGTTGTTGGAACATATATGTATGTTATGTCTTTTATACAGATCTTTATAAATTCCGTTTTTGTCCGGGTTTCGCAAATTACAAGGGAAACTATGGCAAATTTTTTGCAACCTATTAATAATGTTTTTATTATAATTTTTTGTCAAAATAACAGGATTGTCCAAGGATAATATATAAATCTACATCTGAGCGGAGCTATTATAGTTTTTTTTTTTTTTTTTTAAAAAAACATTATTTGCAACGCGTGTGCTAGCACTAAGCTGCAAAATGACAACTAATTGCAACGCGTATTTCTCAACAAGGTGCTGCAACTACTTTTTATTTGCAGCTTAGAGGGGTCTATCTGCGCTGCAATTAATAAACTATTTGCAACCTATACAGGTAACCCGCGCTGCAATTAACCTATTATTTGCAGCGTGTACGATCGCTGCAAAAAATCTTATGGTATTTGCAGCCATCACAATTGCAGCGCGCGAAAACGCTGCAAAAAGCCTGTTTTACGCGCACTGCAAATGTGATTTTTTCTACTAGTGTTTTCATCTCTTACAGTAAAGTTTCATAGGTCTGTCCGATACAAGTCTTCCCAAAGTAAGTATCTATGCAAATGATTACGACATTGCCATGTCCACATAGTTCAAGAAACCGAACTACTAGTCATCTTGCATTCTAGTCGTCTAACATTTTTTATGCGTCCATCTTTATAGAAAACTCCGACCAGGGACCTTTTTCAATTTTTGACATTCAAGTTCACTTGATAGACATTTCTTAGTCACAGGACTGGTCCTGACAGTCTATCTTAAATATATTGTCAAATTGAAGGGACTCATCATTTAATACTAAACCAAGATTAAATGGAATATGAAAATACATTTCATATATGATAAATGTTCAACCCCAATGTTTTACAACCATGGGCCTCAAACCCATCTTTAAAACAGTTCATGGAATTCAAAGCTATGCTTGATTTCCAGTGCTACAACGTGAGTGTTGCTTCTCACTTGTTGCATAGGTTTAGTTATCATGCTTTGCCAATCTTAATATCCTTTTCATCAAATGTTCTTCGAGATATGATGATAAGATCATTTTGAGTATGTTTATTTTGTGATCTAGTCTTTCTTGCTACATTAGTTGTTCTACGCATTTTGCAATGAAGAACCATTAAGTCAACAGACGTCTTTCTTACTTCAAGAGTGGTTTTACGCAATTTGCAATGAAGAACCATCAAGCCAGCAGATAGGTGATCTACCCAAGTTCAGTGAAGAACTTTAAACAACCCTGTTTCATTGCTTCTTAGGCAATAAGTACTTTTCCTTCAACTGTTTAGGTTGCTAGTGATGCTTTATTTGGATTTACTTATCCAAGTAGTTTACAGATATGCGGAAGACTTTCCAAATATATCTTAGAACATAGAAATTATTAGGAAATTTTGGTATTTACTACCTTTAAAATACACCACTTTTGTATTTACTACCTTATGAAATTTTTATTTTAAATTACTACCTTAAACTTCCAATTTTTATTTATTTACTACCACTTTATAGTTTTCTCATTTTAAAATTAAGATATCTCTTTCATTTCTTAATCGTTTAAAGTGATTCAAAGTTCATTATTTTCCTTTTTCTATAGAGAATTCATTGAGAACGTCATTTCAAAAAAAAATTATTTCATAATTCATAAGTAGTTTAATATTTTACAAATAATATTAATTTATTTTACCTTTTACAAAATGTTAAATGAAAGATCCCTATGGAATCCTTACACATAAATAAGAAGAATGGGTTTTGAATCACTTAAAATGATTAAGAAACGAAAGAGATATCTCAATTTTAAAATGAGAAAACTGTAAAATGGTAGTGAATACAAAAAAAATAAAACTTTAAGGTAGTAATTTAAAATAAAATTTTCATAAGGTAGTAAATACAAAAGTGGTGTATTTTGAAGGTAGTAAATACCAAAAAATCCAAATTATTATTTTAATTTCCCACGCAACAACTCATGGTCTTCAATCCATGTTGCCATTTCAAAATACGATGCTCTATAGCTCGTCCTTGCCAATGGTTTACTTCAAAGGAATCTTGCTTGATCCTTTGCCAGTGTTTATGCGTGTAGCATCAATATTTAGCATATCTTTATTTCCTTGAATCAAGAACTACTCTTATGTACTTTTTCAAGTACCATAAGTTTATCTTGATTTCAATCTAGTTGATCTTTACTTATATCAATAGAGATTGGTATATGTTCGTCATGCCTAAAGTCATACGATACGTTTTTGGCGATCCTGATATTATATCATACATGATAAATTCTTTTGCAGAATAATTCCCAATTGAATTCTATTCATGTAACTTTAGCTCATCTAGTTTCAGTAGATACTAAATCCAGCTAAATTCTTTGACATATAATATAGGTTAAGAATCTCACTCAGATCCTTTGATGTTTAACTTAGTAAATGCTTATACATAGTTCAAACATCCTTTACTTAGATATATTCACATAGGTCGAATATTTCCAATGGGGTATTTCGTGTTTGATTTAGTAAATGCCATTACTTAATCCAAAACAATATTATAAGATCTTTGTAAATAGATCTTAATACCCAGTATGTACTAAGTTTCGCCTTGGTCCATCATTGATGAATAATTTCAAATCTAAGTCATTAGCATTTGAATGTCATTTCACCATAGAGAGATATGTGTGTGACACACATAGGACCAATTAAGTTTTACGTTCTCCCACTAAACGTCTTATATATCCATAAGAATCATGTACATTTTATGAAACTAAAATACTTTTCCAATTCCCAATTGCTTGCTTAAATCTGTACTTAGATTTCATAAGCTAGATTTCCTTTTCAAGCATTTATTTGGATCCACAAATCCTATGACATACCATGTACATAGTTTCTTCCAACATTTGATTGAGGAAGATGTTTTGTCATCCAATTGCCATATGTACCAATATGCAATCATTGCTTGATTTATAGACTTGAGCATTAAGATTATGCATGGGGTTTCAACACAATCCACGCCGTGAATTTGCTTGTAACCTTTAGCAACTAATCTTGCTTTGTGTGTGAACACAATTTCATGTTTGATGGTTTTCATCCTTAAAACAAACTTGCAACCAATAGGTGTGAAACTATTCTTGCAAATCAACAAAATGTCAATTTTGTCATCAAAACATTGATTATGTTTTATGGCTTTTAACCGTAAAACATTGAGTCTATATATGGCCTCTAACCATTTTAGGGAATATTTCGTCATATCATTCTTACAAGTTCACAAACTCATTAATCTACATGATAATAGTTTGACTGTAAGTTGTAGGTTTCTTCACTATCTAATAGAAGAATTGCATAGCTTCAGTGACTTGAACTCCATGTTTCTTCACTATCTAATAGAAGAATCTCATAGTTTCAGTGACTTGAACTCTATGCCTACTTGGGTATAGAACATCAAACAATAGAATATCAATAGCCACTTGAAAGTCCTTTGAATATTCCGTTCTCCTTGAAGCACTTGTAAAGTCTTCTAAGAGATGTCTATTCTTTAAAGGCACTTCTAAATTCCTTAAAGAATACGTCTTCGGATTTTCTGAAGAACTTTGAAAAGCCTCCGGAATGTCCGTTTATGTTTGTTGTTCGCCTTGAAGACTTTCGAAGTCTATTTTCTCCCACTTGTCATTTTGGAAACGAATATCCAAAAGGACATTATTTTGAGCAAACAAACATTATGTTCTCAAAAATTCGTGGTAGAAACATTACTCTTGTGTCTCATTTGAATAAATCATAATGAAACATATATCTATGCTTGGGCCTTAGTTTGTTGAATAACAAACACTAAGCTCCCACTGAGTTTAGGAACTCTTTAGATATATTTTATGAAAAGATATTCTGAAATTACTTTTCAAATAGCTTTGACAAATTTGGTTTAGTTTGGTGGTAGTTGAGCATTTTGTTTTAGAAATTATAGGAAAAGTCTTTATGATTCATCATTGATCGAATCAAGTACTAATTGACTTCGATCATTCCAACTTAGATATACCATATCTCATGGAGCTCGATTGTGAAATTACAACACACAATCATTGATGATCATTTTTGGTCTCAAGTAATCATCAACATGATCTATCCTAGATCTTTATGATTTCTTGCCATGTGGATTTTATACTTTCTGAATCTTTGAACTAGCCAAACAGATTCAAACTTGTTAGGTTATGATACATATGACAAAACATAAATCATGCGGAAAAACCTTAATGCCAGGAAACATATTATTTACACATAATCATTTAGCATAATTTAGGAGCATACACTTTGTAGCGTGCCCTCCCTAGCTGCGCCCGAATCGAACAAGAACAAGTCTTTAGGACTCCAAATGTCGTCCCTCCGTAGATAGTCCACAGTACGTCCGGATCCGCCTCAAGTTAGACCAACTAGAATCACCCTTAAGGTTACTAGGAATTTCGGCTATTGTGTTTGCAAGTGTATGGCTGATTTTTCTTTCAAAAACTTACCCTTTGAATACTTCAATTGTATATATAAATTATGACCCTAGGCTCTTATTTATAGAGGTATGGAAAGGGAATTGGAATCCTAGTAGGATACGAATTAATTAAACTTAGAATCCTATAAGAACTCTAATTAATTAATTTATCCTTTTAGGAATAGGAATTTAATCATATACCAAATCCTAATAACTTTAGGAATCGTGCATGAACACAAACACACACACGCACGGCAGCCACGAGGGCCGCCCATGCGCGTGCGTGCGAGCAGCAGCCAACGCCACGAGGCCCACACAGCCGTGGCCTTGGCGCGCGCTGGGCCTGCCTTGCGGTGGGCCTGGGCGCTGCCTTGGCTGGGCGTGTGGCGCGCGTTTGGCTTGCTGGGCGATGGACCGGCTTCGTGCTGGGCCTTCGTCCGGTAGGCCTCGTCCGATGCTTATTCGTACGATACGCTTCCGATTAAATTCCCGGTTCCGGAATTCATTTCCGATACGAACAATATTTAATATTTCCGATTCCGGAATTAATTTCCGTTTCGAACAAATATTTAATATTTCCGTTTCCGGAATTATTTTCCGATTCCGATAATATTTCCGATTCTGACAATATTTCCGTTTCCGGCAATATTTCCGATTCCGGCAATATTTCCATTTCCGATAATATTTTCCGATACGTACCATATTTCCGTTTCCGGCAACATCTACGACTTGGATAATATTTATTTTTCCGATACGATCCATATTTCCGTTTTCGGCAATATCATCGTTTCCGGAGTATTCATTTCATGCTTGTGACGATCTTAGCTCCCACTGAAACCAAGATCCGTCGATTCCGAATATCCATAGATAGAGTATTTAATGCCATTAAATACTTGATCCGTTTACGTACTATTTGTGTGACCCTACGGGTTCAGTCAAGAGTAAGCTGTGGATTAATATCATTAATTCCACTTGAACTGAAGCGGCCTCTAGCTAGGCATTCAGCTCACTTGATCTCACTGAATTATTAACTTGTTAATTAATACTGAACCGCATTTATTAGACTTAACATTAAATTCATACTTGGACCAAGGGCATTATTTCCTTCAGTCTCCCACTTGTCCTTAGGGACAAGTGTGCATTTCCTAATTCCTTTGTCGCTCGATGCTTGCTCTTGAACATAAGGTAAGAGTTGTCATCCTTATTATGTCCAGAGGTGTTTCTCGGTTTCAGAGTTCAACTGATCAAATAAACAGATAATCATAGCCTATGATTCATCTGAGCACGGCCATGCATTTCACAGTTTCTAGCTCTCCGAGTGGCCTTGTACAACTTTTAAGCATCTCATCCCGATTTATGGGAGGACAATCCCAATCTTGCGATCTTGAGATTAGACTTCGTTTGATAGGTGATTACCTAAGAGTTGCCTTTATAGCCTCCTTTTACGGTGCGACGGTTGGTCAACGTCAAAGTAACCAGTTCTTAAACAAGTAATCTCAAATCACTCAGGTATTGAGGATTTAGTGTCTAATAATTTTAATGAAATTTACTTATGACAGATTTTCATCTCTTACAGTAAAGTTTCATAGGTCTGTCCGATACTAGTCTTCCCAAGGTAAGTATCTATGCAAATGATTATGACATTGCCATGTCCACATAGTACAAGAAACAGAACTATTAGTCATCTTGCATTCTAGTCGTCTAACGTTTTCTATGCGTCCAATTTTATAGAAAACTCCGACCAGGGACCATTTTCAACTTTTGACATTCAAGTTCACTTGATAGACATTTCTTAGTCACAGTACTGGTCCTGACAGTCTATCTTGAATATATCGTCAAATTGAAGGGACTCATCATTTAATACTAAACCAAGATTAAATGGAATATGAAAATACTTTTCATATATGATAAATGTTCAACCCCGATGTTTTACAACCATGGGCCTCTAACCCATCTTTAAAACTTTTCATGTAATTCAAAGCTATGCTTGATTTCCAGTGCTACAATGTGAGTGTTGCTTCTCACTTGTTGCATAGGTTTAGTTATCATGCTTTGCTAATCTTAATATCCCTTTCATCGAATGTTTTTCGAGATAGGATGATAAGATCTTTTGAGTTTGTTTATTATGTGATCTAGTCTTTCTTACTTAAATAGTGGTTCTACGCATTTTGCAACGAAGAACCATCAAGTCAGCAGACATGTGATCCAGCCAAGTTCAGTGAAGAACTTTTTAATGTAAACAACTCAGTTTTATTGCTTCTTAGGCAATAAGTACTTCTACTTCAACTGTATAGGTTGCTAGTGATGCTTTGGTTTGGATTTACTTATCCAATCAGTTCACGGATATGTGGAAGACTTTCCAACTGTATGTTAGAACATAGAAATTAATATTTAATTTCCCACGCAACAACTCATGGTCTCCAATCCATGTTGCCATTTTCAAAACACGATGCATATAGCCCGTTCTTGCCAATGGTTAACTCCAAAGGGTCTTGCTTGATCCTTTGCCAGTGTTTATGCGTGTAGCATCAATATTTAGCATATCTTTATTTCCTTGAATCAAGAACTATTCCTATGTACCTTTTCAAGTACCATAAGTATTCTGGATCTCAATCTAGTTGATCTTCACTTAGATCAATAGAGATTGGTATATGTTCGTCATGCCTAAAGTCATACGATACGTTTTTGGCGATCCTCATATTATATCATACATGATAAATTCTTTTGCAGAATAATTCCCAATTGAATTCTATTCATGTAACTTTAGCTCATCTAGTTTCAGTAGATACTAAATCCAACTAAATTCTTTGACATATAATATAGGTTAAGAATCTTACTTAGATCCTTTGATGTTTAACTTAGTAAATGCTTATACATAGTTCAAATATTCTTTACTTAGATTTATTCACATGGGTCGAATATCTCCAATGGAGTCTTTCGTGTTTGATTTAGTAAATGCCATTACTTAATCCAAATCAATATTCTAAGATCTTTGTAAATAGATCTTAGTACCCAGTATGAACTAAGTTTCGCCTTGGTCCGTCATTGATGAATAATTTTCAAATCTAAGTCATTAGCATTTGAATGTTATTTCACAATAGAGAGATATGTGTGTGATACACATAGGACCAATTAAGTTTTATGTACTCCCACTAAACTTCTTATATATCTATAAGAATCATGTACATTTTATGAAACTAAAATACTTATTAGCTTCACTAAAATACATTTCTAATTCCCAATGACTTGCTTAAATCTGTACTTAGATCCACAAATTTGGATCCACAAATCCTATGACATACCATGTACATAGTTTATTCCAACATTTTATTGAGGAATTGTTTTGTCATCCAATTGCCATATGTACCAACATGCAATCATTGCTTGATTTATAGACTTGAGCATTACGATTATGCATGAGGTTTCAACACAATCCACACCGTGAATTTGCTTGTAACCTTTAGCAACTAATCTAGCTTTGTGTGTGAACACAATTTCATGTTTGATGGTTTTTATCCTTAAAACAAACTTGCAACCAATAGGTGTGAAACTATTCTTGCAAATCAACAAAATTTCAATTTTGTCATCAAAACATTTAGTATGCTTTATGGCCTCTAACCATTTAAAATATTTGAGTCTATATACGGCCTCTAACCATTTTAGGGAATCTGGGTTTCGTCATAGCTTTCTTACAGGTCACAAACTCATTAATCTACATGATAATAGTTTGACTGCAAGTTGTAGGTTTCTTCACTATCTAATAGAAGAATTGCATAGTTTCAGTGACCTGAACTCCATGTTTCTTCACTATCTAATAGAAGAATCTCATAGTTTCAGTGATTTGAACTCTATGCCTACTTGGGTATAGAACATCAAACAATAGAATATCAATAGCCACTTGAAAGTCCTTTGAATATTCTGTTCTACTTGAAGCACTTGTAAAGTCTTCTAAGAGATGTCTATTCTTTAAAGCCACTTCTAAAGTCCTTAAAGAATAAGTTCGGATTTTCTGAAGCACTTCGAAAGGCCTCCGGAATGTCCGTTTATGTTTGTTGTTCGCCTCGAAAACTTTCGAGGTCTATTTTCTCCCACTTGTCATTTTGGAAACGAATCTCCAAAAGGACATTATTTCGAGCAAACAAACATTATGTTCTCAAAAATTCGTGGTAGAAACAATACCCTTGTGTCTCATTTGAATAAATCACAATGAAACATATATCTATACTTGGGCCTTAGTTTGTTGAATAACAAACACTAATCTCCCACTGAGTTTAGGAACTCTTTAGATATATTATGAAAAGATATTCTGAAATTACTTTTCAATAGCTTTGACGAATTTGGTTTAGTTTGGTCGTAGTTGAGCATTTTGTTTTAGAAATTATAGGAAAATTCTTTATGATTCATCATTGATCGAATCAAGTACTAATTGACTTCGATCATTCCAACTTAGATATACCATATCTTATGGAGCTAGATCGTGAAATTACATCACACAATCATTGATGATCATATTTGGTCTCAAGTAATCATTAACATGATCTAACCTAGATCTTTATGATTTCTTGCCAAGTGGGATTTATACTTCTGAATCTTTGAACTAGCCAAACAGATTCAAATTTATATCACTTTGAGTAAATAAACCTATTTTCACTCAAATCCATGTGAAATAATAAAGTCATAAAATCTTTCTTTAGCTTTTAACTCTATTGTCTAGGCGTTCTAACAATAGTTCATATCGTTTGTTAATTTCAACAAGTAAGACTAGCTTGTCTTAAATTGATCTAGAAATCAATCAACTTTCAAAAGTCCATAGAAATAGAGCTTATGAATGTTAACTTGTTGATATGGTCTAAGCAACAATGCCAAAGATTAGTGGAACTCAAATCAAGGGGTTAATTTGAACCTAGTAAAGTTCTTATTGTTAAAGAGTTGTTTGTTTTAATCAAGCATATTGACTCAAACCGTAATTGACCATTTCATTCAGATAAACAAACAAATTTTTTTTTTTTTATTTTTTTTTTCTTGAATGTGAGTCTTGCTGTGTTTGAAAACAGAAATTTAGGTATGCTGATTATGGAACAAAATAGCCATTAAGTTTCAGCCTTGAAAGGACTTAAAACAAACTAGATGATCCTACAACTAATGTAGCATTGCCATGCTTCATTTCCCACTTGTAGGTCATTAGTGTAGCCTAGCTTCCATTGTTTGAGTTATTAGCGAAGTAAGAACCTCAAGCGGTATATGATACCAAGGAAGTTTGATTGCTAGGTCACTTCTCTTTTAAACATAAACTTATAGGTAGAAACGGAATTGTAAGTTCCTTTCATTTGTTCCTTTGTTTTCCTATTTCTTGTACCCTTTCTTGTAGTCTTAAGAATTGAATTCTCTAGTGTTGACTTTTATACTTTGTTAGACATGTCCAATGTCATTTTATCCAAGTTCTTACCGTTTATGTTGAATATTCTGTTTCGACTAGATGATCTTACCAGAAGCTTCTAAAGTTCTCTAAGCATCGATCTATTCGAATGTCTAGTAACTAGACTCATTCGAGAATCAAATGGACAAAGATATTAGGTTGTTAACCATTGGTAAAGATGAGCGTTTTATACTCAATGCTTTATGATCTCAAAACTACAATGTATTTTGAATTCACAAGCACCAATTGGTTTGCCATTCGATTTTGATATTAGAAAACAACCATAAAAGTCGATATAAGAAACGTACATTTTGAATTGCTCACTTTCTCTCATTTCCGTGAATCGTTCTTGGATTCACTACCAATCGAGGAAATTTACTGTTACCTTTCTAAAAGGATTTATTGCAGTGCAAGATATTTAATTATAAACAATAATTAAAACATACATTGAAGCATGCAAAGTCTAAACATTTATCATGAGTAATAACTTGAAAATTAAAGCAATCATGCAATTCAAACAAGTTATTAGCATTTTATTCGAATTTATTGTTCCGACAGGTGTGAATAAAATAATTCCAAGATCCTAAACCCATTGAAGAATTAAGCACAGTTTGTCGACTCAATCCTAAAACGTTTTAGGTAAGCAAAAACCTTTTGCTAATAGTCTAGACACTATTCTTGGTTGACAGGCACGTCTAAGAACTTATTAGGTAAACCTATCGATTTTGCCACGACATAAAAGGACTCCTTACTTATATCGTTGAGTTTCACCAAAACTAACATGTACTCACAATTATTTGTGTACCTTGCCCCTTTAGGACCAATAAGTAACACCTCGCTGAGCGAAAGCTATTACTAGATTGATATAAAGGATATCCAAGCAAGTGTATATTTTGGCATGGCACCTTTTAACTCAATTTTTTAAGTTTGGAACTTAAGGCTCTTACTATGTTGGTTAGATTTTAAGTGAACTAAAATCCTTAATCATGCAACATAATCAAGCCACAATCTCATGCATAATTAAGACATATTTAAAGCAATAAATAACTTAAAGCATGCATAAGATAAATGTGATCTAGTATGGCCCGACTTCATCTTGAAGCTTCAACTTCAAAGTCCGTCTCGAAAATCTCCGTGGGAGGCACCATTTTCTTCAAATAGGATAAGCTATAATTAAACTAATTACAACTATTTGATGGTACGCAGACCATATTTGAATTAAAAAACAATTTTGGTACTTTAGACCAATTACATTCAAATTAATGGTACGCAGACCATATTTTCTATCCTATTTGGGCCATACTAGTCACTTCATAACCTGCAAAACAGTACATATACAATATATACCATTCACCCATTCATTATCATGAATGGCCCACATAGCTGGTTAGTAAAACACGTTATGCATCACATAAATATTTGCAGAAATTAATCAAGGGTACCAATAATCTACAAATTATTCAGTCCTTATTAATTCTAATCAAGTTGTTTTAACCTTAAGGATTTGTAGACCTAATCAAGAGTTTATGACTAAAAGGGCTCTCACTTAAACCAATAAATTCATATGCTTTACTAATTTTAAACATAAAAATGTATTTCTAGTCTAACCGGAAACATACAAATTTAATTAAAATTTAAAGCTCATATAAATTTATAATTGAATCCACATATTTAATTTATTTTCAGTCGTATTTAAATTAATTCATGATTTTAATTTTAGTAAAATAATTAGAAAAAATGAAATTTATTATAATTATAATATTCAAAATTAAAATCCAAGAAAATAATTTAAATTATTAATTTTAAAATTAATTAAAATTACATAAACTGAAAATTTCAAATTAAAATTTTAAAACGATCTAATCGTAACACAAGGTACGCAACATCACCATGCAACGCACAACCATAGGCCACACGCACGCAGCCATTGCTGGCCATGTGCGCGCAGCCTATGTGCTGCGTCGCATCTGCTGCTGCTCACCATCGCAAGGCATCATCGAAGCACGCTCGCTGCTCACCATCGCTGGGCGCGCGCCAGCGCTCATCGCACGCAAGCCAGCGCTCGCTGCGTGCGAGGCATCGATGCAGTCGTAGCGCTCGTCGCACGCGAGCCAGCGCTCGCTGCGCGCGAGGCTTCGATCGCTGCGCGAGGCAGTGCGCGTTGCACGCGACTGCTCGCTGCCTTGCTCTCGCCCTTGCCCACTCGCCCATCGCACACAGCACACGACACAAGGCAGGGCTGCTGCCTTGTGCTCGTGCACCATAGCCTTGCTCATTGCATTCGTACCGCATGGGCGACGAGCTCCCTTGCTCGTCGTCGCATGCCCGCACTATACAACACCCCTTAAGGGTAACACGTAGCGTCCATTGCTTTGTGCGTGCAAGTTATATGAGCGAATCGCATAAAAATTAAAAATTTTATTTTCAAAATTAATGACAAATTAATAAATCATATTAATTTCATAATTTTAGGGCGAAAAATCGAAAATTTATTAATTAATTGATTTCCGATTAACATGGATTCAAGTCTAGGTCATAAAAATTTAAAATTTAACACAAATTTACAATTTTTATGGTGGTTTTTAATTATAGGTATCTAATTAAATTATTAACTAATTATAAAAATCAAATTAATTCTAAATTATTCCAATTTTCAACAAATTAATCATAATTACAAATTAGATTGCATAATTAACAAGGCTAGACATTCAAACTTGTTAAACATATATAGTAGGTCAATCAAAAATTCAAGATTTAACAACAAGAATCGCAAATATTTAATTTAACATCTTAAATTTACAAACTTTTGCGTTCGAAAAACTAAAACCTCCGAAAAGTCATAGTTAGGCTTCGAATTTGAGAATTCTGGATTCGGCCGAAAAACTTTGGATGAGTAACGAAAAAACTGCCGAAAAACTGCGTACATATAATTAAATAAACGCAATTTGCAATTAATTAACAATTACGAAAATTAATCATCCCTTTTAATTCTTGCAAATTTGTAATATTTAACCATGTTTATGCAATTTAGATTATGAAAATAATAAGAGGCTCGTGATACCACTGTTAGGTTATGATACATATGACAAAACATAAATCATGCGGAAAAACCTTAATCCCAGTAAACATATTATTTACACATAATCATTTAGCATAATTTAGGAGCATACACTTTGTAGCGTGCCCTCCCTAGCGGCGCCCGAACCGAACAAGAACAAGTCTTTAGGACTCCAAATGTCGTCCCTCCGTAGATAGTCCACAGTACGTCCGGATCCGCCTCAAGTTAGACCAACTAGAATCGCCCTTAAGGTTACTAGGAATTTCGGCTATTGTGTTTGCAAGTGTATGGCTGATTTTTCTTTCAAAAACTTACCCTTTGAATAATTCAATTGTATATATAAATTATGACCCTAGGCTCTTATTTATAGAGGTATGGAAAGGGAATTGGAATCCTAGTAGGATACGAATCAATTAAACTTAGAATCCTATAAGAACTCTAATTAATTAATTTATCCTTTTAGGAATAGGAATTTAATCATATACCAAATCCTAATAACTTTAGGAATCGTGCATGAACACAAACACACACACGCACGGCAGCCACGAGGGCCGCCCATGCGCGTGCGTGGGAGCAGCAGCCCACGCCACGAGGCCCAAACAGCCGTGGCCTTGGCGCGCGCTGGGCCTGCCTTGCGGTGGGCCTGGGCGCTGCCTTGGCTGGGCGTGTGGTGCGCGTTTGTCTTGCTGGGCGATGGCCCGGCTTCGTGCTGGGCCTTCGTCCGGCAGGCCTCGTCCGATGCTTATTCGTACGATACACTTCTGATTAAATTCCCGGTTCCGGACTTCATTTCCGATACGAAAAATATTTAATATTTCCGATTTCGGAATTAATTTCCGTTTCGAACAAATATTTAATATATCCGTTTCCGAAATTATTTTCCGATTCCGATAATATTTCCGATTCTGACAATATTTCCGTTTCCGGCAATATTTCCGATTCCGGTAATATTTCCATTTCCGATAATATTTTCCGATACGTACCATGTTTCCGTTTCCGGCAACATCTACGACTTGGATAATATTTATTTTTCCGATACGATCCATATTTACGTTTTCGGCAATATTATCGTTTCCGGAGTATTCATTTCACTACTAGAATTCGCAGTTTTAACGACAAACTATTCACGACGAAACAAAAATTTTGTCGTTAATAGTCTATTTGCACTACGTTACTACGACAAGCCCAATTGTTGGTAGTAATTGATTAAAACTAAGAATACAAAATTTAATACAGTTGTCGTTAATGTGAAAAGTAAATAATAAAAAAATTAATAAATTAATAAATAAAAAGTAAAAGCCGTCGCTAAAAACATTTATTTAGTCAGAGCGGGATTATTTTTCGTAAATACCGGGCAAATTAAATTTTCACAACTTCTCATAATCAATAACGCAATTCTCTGAAAATGGTTGAAACCCTACATCTTCTTCCTCAATTTTCCTTCCTAAACCCTAATCACAAAACTCACGATTCACATACAATCGGAAAACAAAATTCAATAAAAAGAACAAAAAGCGAGACAGAAGAGGAACGAAATCAGGAACGAAACCCGGTCCTCTCTTCCCCATCAATTCGCGTTTTCTCTCTTCCTCATCCTTCCTCATCAATTCGCGTTTCTCTATATCAATTCGCGTTTTCTCTCTCTTCCTCATTAACTATGGTGATGATGGCGGCGATATAGACCGAGGTAACATATGAGCTTCTCTGATTTTCTCGAATTTGGTTTCTTTTACATAATTTACAAGTTTAGACCTTACGTTTTATAAATTAATTTATGTTTTAGGTTTAGATCATAGGTTTTTTTCGTGATTGAGTTTGAGCTATTTCTGGAAATTAGGATTTACAATTTAGTTTTTCTGGTGAAATCGACGAACTAGGTTTGATCTATAATCTGGTTTCGAGTTGGGTTTTTTTTGGGTATGAGCTTCTTCATTTTCTCCCTCATCCTGCATCTGTGATTTTAGGGTTATTGAAATTGATTAGTTAATATTAATTATGCTTTGTATGATATACTGGCAATCTCCTTACAAATTCATCAATTTCTGCTATTCTAAGGTTTGCTAAACGTGGATTATCATGAAGAGGAGTTTCGATTTGACCTCTTTTAAATTGTTTCCTATTTCAAATTCTGATGTTGATCTATGGGATATGAACAGGCCTCTCGATTTTTTATTTTATTTTATTACTTTTGGTTCAATTTTGGGATTCCTAATTGTCTTGAGATTCTGCAATACTTAACTGTTGGCCGCAATTTGATTGGAATGAATTTTTAGTCACTTCCAGATTGTGAGGGTCATGGATTATGTATATTTCAATTGGATTTTACACCGAAAATAAGTTCACTTGATTCTCTATATTGTCATAGTTCTTGATGCTCTAATCCAAAATTGCATGTGCTCAATTTTACAGATATACCAGTTATTCTTCCTGTTTAAGAATTCTAGATCACGAGTCTTTGTTTCATTATGTTCAATCAAATTCATACAATTCTTCTATGATCATCGCCTCTTAGGTGCACAAAATTATGTCATGACTTATTATCTTATCACCTCATTTGAACTGTAGTATATGTATATCTTTGTATGTGATTTGATTTTTACAACCAGTGTTTCTTCATGAGGTAGCTTGGGAATGGAGATGGGTCATGGGGATAACGTGAATCACTGAGTAAGTTGATCCGTGGGATATAAATATATAATGTGGTGGACGGTTGTTTCTTCCATGTTCAGAGTGTATACTGATTCTGTTGTGTTTATTCTCGCAGTAACGAGGGAAAACATTATAAAGTGCCGCCTAATTTCCCTACAAGATTTCATCCCTCAGATGTCATTGAATTTGGCACAGAAAAAAAGGTGGTGTAGACATCCTTTCACTCTGCATATGTACTTTGATTTCAGTAACATATGGAATAAGTGTCAGTAAATAATCATTTTTAAGTCGCAAGACAAAAATACTAATGAACCGGGTGAAAATATATTTAGTTTTATTACGCAAAAGTCAGTTTTGATTAGTAAATTCAACAAAGTTTAGTTTCCGTATGTAAAATTATATCCTAATATGTAAAATATTAGTTCTAATCTATTCAATTTTCATATAGGACCAAGTGTAAATGCAATACAAGTCTTCCATTCTTAACTAGATGAAATGTGTCTGCTGGTGATTTTAATAGTTATAGCAGCTTGTTGTTAATTCAACTTCAGTTTCACTGGCATAATTTGCTGATATACTTGCCCATTTAGGTGGTTAGGAGTCTCATTGATCTTGGAGCACTTTAGCCTACAGGAGTTCTGTCATTGGTATGGTATCACTACTAGAAAAACAGTCTTTAGGAGCGCTTAAGCAGCGACGTTTGTTCAAAATAGTGTTGGGGGCGGAAAATGGACTGGAAAATTGGAGCGCTTTGATGAAGTGTCGGCAATTCTCTACGGTGTAATCAAGCGAGGCTTAAAAAAAAAATCAAAACCCCTAAACCTCACTTCTACCTCTAACCTCCGAGTCTCTGCACTATTCATCTCTCCCTCCCACATTCATCACTAACCCTAAATTCCAATTTCACTCTATTGACTCTTGATAAATTTTTCTTGAAATTCTCTGGTATGTTTCCCTTACTCTCTTTTGTAATCTTCTATACGAATTTCTCTCAAGATTAGGTTTTTGGAGTATTAATTGCAATTTTATTAATTGTTTGCAGTTAGAATTGATCTCTGTCGAATTTCGCTGGTAGTTTTTCTTCCAACTTTGCTGGTAGTTTCTTCTTATTTTTTCGATTTAAGTTTCTCCCGAATTGCATTTCATATCTCAAATTTTCTTTCTTATATTTCCAGCAAATGATTTTTGATGATGTTATAACACATCCTTCAATCCCTAAAAAAATATCCAATCAATCCCTACACATTCTTCCGAATATCAACTCGGATGAGGTTAGATTTCAATCTATGTTACGCTAATATATGCAATATATGTCAAATTTTGCCTTATATTATTATTGATTCCACTTTTAGTTGCTCTTGAGTTTCTCTCAATTATTTCGAGTATTGTAATTTTCAATTTTGATTTTCTTTTGATTTTTCAATTTGAATTGATATGTGTTTCTCTTCTGATCTGAATTTATAGCAGGTGATATTTTGTGCTAATAAAACGAAACTGACATTGGTAAATCATGATCTCCTTGGCTTTTTGCGCTTCTCCAATGGTTAGTTGTCTTAAAATGATCTATTATTGTGAATTATTTGGGGTTCAGGTTAAGAGTTACAATTAACTGATAAATTATGGTAAATTCATGTTATGATTGTTGTACTTATTCAAGCTGTGCTTTGAGATGTCTTTGGAGGCATGGTTTCCTGTTTTGGACTAATACGAGTACTTGCTATGTTCTTATATGTTGATTTTTTTTTGTCTAGTGATTATATTATACCTAGCAATCAATCATTGTAATAGATTACACCATCATCTGCAGGGGGTAAACCACCTAATGCATTGTCTACTAATGAACAACAGAGAATTCCTGGTGCACAGGTTGTACCTCCTGCATTGCCTACTAATGACATTGGTGTTTCATTCTGTGTATGACCTAGTTGTGCCGAATCTTTGCACAAGTTGGGTTCTTTCTATTTTCCTAGTTTTTTTAGACATGATTACAACAGTTTATCAAATAAATAGATCAGGTATTGACTTCATTTCACTCCAAGAGTCAATTTTAGAAAAAAAAGATGTTGTTCCTAAGTTTTGGTTGATGACACACACACATATTGCAAACTTCCTGATTATGGTTGCTAAATGACTTTGAACAGGCATATGCCCAAGTTTCTATTAGGATAGGAACTTGAATAAACTGGTGAAGTTCCTGAGGTACACTTGGAACAGTCAATGGAGTTTCAGAGCTGGAAGTTGTATCTGTTCCAGTTTGAAGTCACAAGAGGAGCAACACAGTTACATATCAAGAGTTCCGAATATCCACAAGAACTATTACAGACTCATAGCCAAGAGTTCCTGTGTTAGCTAGAGAGGAACTCATCAATGTTCCTTGGCTGGAACGTCTGAAGCTTCTGAGTTGCAAGTTCCAGACAAAGGGAAGACATGAAGTCTAGGTAGTCCACTGTACTTAGAATTTTATGTAAATATTAATTATGCTAATGGTATATAGAGTACTCAAGGAACTTATGATTTAATTAGGCCATTTATTTTATTGGAAGCGATTTTTATGGAAAACATTTTCATAAATAAAAACAAGTTTTGCATATTTAATATAAAATAGATTTACGTTTTATTTTATTTAAACAAAACTTATTTTCCTAAAAATTCTCCTAAGTTTTTGTAGATAAATAAAATCTGTTTTAAAGAAATGTTTTAGGGTTTGATTGAGTCAAATCACCAACTGCTTCATGGCTGAACGTGGGAAGTGGTCTTCCCCTTGTTCCTCAAGTCAAGGGACGTGGAGACCAAAGTGCTGGCAGTTAGCAGTTGAGGTTTTGAAGGGAACTAACCCTAAGGATAAATACTATAAAAGGGAAATCGTTTTTGGTTTAAAGTACACAAACATTCTGAGAGTTTTTGCTTTCCTAAAAACGTTTTGTCTAAGAGTTGCTAAAACAGTTTGTGTCCTAGTTAATTCAAAGTTCCTAAGTTTCTTATATCCTCACAAAAGCATTATTAATATCTAGAGTTATCCAAACACGAATTATATTTTGTATTAGTAAGGATAGAGTTATCCTGTTTAGACTTAGAGTTTAAGTCTGAGAGAGAGAAGTTAAGGAGTTGTAATCGAAGTAGATTACTGTGAGGAACACGAGTTTGAGAGGAACTTGTGTTGGAGAGATTATTGTAATCGAGGCATTACCATAATAAAAGAATTCTCTTCTTGATTAGTATCAAGAAGTTTCCACAATTGTTGTTATTGTCTTCTCTATTCTCAGTTTCTTGATTGTTTCTTAAGTTCCGCAAGAAACTTTATCAAAGTTCTAATTACAATTCACCCCCCCCCTCTTGTGCGTGTTCCTACTGGAATAACAGTTGGTATCAGAGCCAGTACTCACCAAAACACAGGAAACCCTGTTTGAGTCAAGTTCCTGAAAGTATGAACTCACAAGAGAAACTGGAAGAAGGTTACTCGACACAAAGGCCACCTATGTTCAATGGCAAGTTCTACTCATACTGGAAGAATAGAATGGAGATATTCATCAAAGCTGAAAATTACCAAGTTTGGCGTGTAATTGAAGTTGGAGACTTCGAGGTAACAAAGACCAATGCTGAAAACGAGGTAGTTCCTAAACCAATGTCTGAATTTTCTAAAGAAGACTTTGATAAATATGAGATGAATGCCATGGCTGTCAAAATCTTGCATTGCGGGCTTGGACCTCATGAACACAACAGAGTCATGGGGTGCAAGAACGCAAAACAGATTTGGGAACTACTTCAAGTAACCCACGAAGGAACTAATGAAGTTAAGCGTTCCAAAATTGACCTTTTGATGTCTAAATATGAAAGATTTGAGATGCTTCCAAAAGAAACTATTCAAGAAATGTTCACTAGATTTACTAACATAACCAATGAATTAGTTTCTCTTGGTAGAATCATTCCCACAGATGAACAGGTAAGAAAAATACTAAGAAGCATGCCACAAGATGATCGCTGGAGAACAAAGGTCACTGCACTGTTTGAGACCAAGGACTTCACCAAGTTCAACATTGAACAACTTGCTGGTTCCTTGATGACACACGAACTGCATCTTGGAGCTGCTGTTCCCGAGAGCTCAAGAAATCGAGGACTTGCTCTAAAGGCTGAGGAACTCGATGAATCTGAACCAGATGAAGAAGAGGCTGCCATGCTGGTCAGAAGAATGAGAAAGCTCTATAGGAACTTCAAACCAGGAAACCAGAAAGGAAGGAACTTTGCCAAGAAAATCACTAGTTCCAAAACTGAGCAAGGTTGCTTCAAATGTGGAGAAACTGATCACCAAATTCGTGAATGCCCTCTGTGGGAGAACGACAAGACCAGAGGAAAAGGGAAGGAACAGGTCAAAGATCGCTTTAACAAGTCTACCTTCAACAGACCAAACTTCAAGAAGGCCATGATAGCTGCATGGGGCGAAGCAACAGACTCAGAAGACGATGAGGAACAACCAAATGAAGAAACTGCAAATCTCTGCCTTATGGCTAGAACAGAAGGAACTGATCAAGTTCCATCAGAAGAAGTAAGTTCCTCCACTCTTCAGTGTCTCTCAAAGTCAAAACTAATTGAACTGTTGCTAGAAACTCTAGATGATTACAAAAAGCTAAGTATATTAAAAGCACAAAGTGATAGAGCCTTGGAACTCAGTAAAGACCACATAAATTATCTGAACAATATTAGATCTGATGTCCAAGGCAGGTTCTTTGAATTACTAGATAGAAATACCTCTATTAATGAGTCATTCGAAAAAATTAGAAATGAAAACATCCTTCTACAAGTTCAACTCAGTCAATATAAGATGTTTAATTTAAGTTTAGATCCTACAAAATCCTTGGAAATCAACATGGGAATTTTTAACATCGACTTAGAAAATTTAAACAAAGATCTGATCACCACAAAGGAACAAAAAGAGAAACTGGAAAGGGAACTATCCATGGCCAGGGCACAGAGACAACCACCTAAAGTTCCTCCCAAATGGATTGAGAATGCTCAATCTAAGAGAACAGAAGGATTGGGCTTTAACCATAAAAATAGTCATAAGAAGAAGTATGTGGATCTTCCTAGTGTAAAAGTCTGCTTCTCATGTGGAAGTGGAAGTCACATAAGTACTGAGTGTTCCAAGATGAAGGAACAGGATCAAAGAAACATAAATTATGTAAAACAAAAATGGGTTAAGAAGTCTGAAGTTATAGTTGAAAAGGAACTCGAGGAAACCCGAGTTCCTGTAACTAACCTTTGATCTCTTTACAGATTCTAGTGAAGGGGAACAGCTCGTGGTATCTCGACAGCGGGTGTTCCAAACACATGACAGGAGACAAATCTAAATTCCTCTCACTAGAAGCCTACAATGGAGGAACTGTGACCTTTGGAGACAACATGAAAGGAGAAATTATTGGAATTGGAAAAGTTGGAAGGTCAAGTTCCTACGCCATTGAAAATGTATTTTTAGTCGAGGGTTTGATGCACAGTCTACTAAGCATCTCTCAATTCTGTGACAAAGGAAACTCTGTAAGTTTTACTTCTGAAAACTGTCAAATCATAAACAATAACACTGGGAAGGTTATTTTGGAAGGAACTCGTAAAGGGAACACATATTCTGTGGATCTCAATACAGTTCCCAGGAACAATCTAACCTGCCTCAGTGCCCTTGAAGAAAATTCCCTACTATGGCACAGGAGGTTTGGACATGCTAGTTTCTCGTTGCTTGACAAACAAAGATCAAAGGAACTGGTTCGAGGACTCCCCTCAATCAAGTTCCTAACTGATAAAGTGTGTGATGCATGTGCAAAAGGCAAGCATGTCCGAAGTTCCTTTAAATCTAAGAAATTGGTAAGCACCACAAAACCATTGGAACTCATCCATATGGACTTATGTGGACCAATGAGAATTCAAAGCAGAAGTGGAAAAAAATATGTATTAGTTATTGTTGATGATTACTCTCGCTTTACTTGGGTCATATTTCTAACAAGCAAGGATGAAACGTTTGATGAGTTTGTTACATTTTCAAAGAAAATCCAGAAAACCACAGGTCACCAACTGATCCATATAAGATCAGATCATGGAACAGAATTTGAAAACTACAAATTCGATGAATACTGCAAGGAACAAGGTATGGACCACAATTTCTCAGCTCCCAGAACTCCACAACAAAATGGAGTTGTTGAGAGGAAAAATAGAACCCTAGAGGACATGGCAAGAACCATGCTAATAGCCAGTTCCTTGCCTAGGAACTTCTGGGCTGAAGCAGTCAATACTGCTTGTTACATTATAAATAGAGTTATGATTCGAGCAATCCTAAACAAAACCCCCTATGAGCTGCTAAAAGGTATAAAACCCAACATCTCTTACTTTAGAGCCTTTGGGAGCAAATGTTTTGTCCACAACAATGGAAAAAGGAACTTGGGGAAGTTTGATGAAAGAAGCGACGAGGCAGTGTTCCTAGGATATGCCTTAAATAGCAAGGCTTATAGAGTTTATAACAAAAGATCTATGTGTGTTGAGGAAAGTGTACATATAATATTTGATGAATCTAACAAAACTGACATAGTACAGGAACAAGAATTTTTCGAGATTGGTTTATCTCGTGCTGCAGAAAATGATGAGGAGTTCCAAATAAGCAAACACACAGCAAGAGGAACTGCTCAACAAAATCAAGAAGTTCCCGTACTAGAGGAACAAGCAGAAAACCAAGAAGATCCAGAAACAACACCAGAGGAACCCCAACAGGGAACTCAGGCCATAGAAGGAACTGACGAAAATGCCACAACACCAGTAGCTCAATTTCAACCTAAACCTTGGAAGCATCTAAAGTCCCACCCAATGGAACTCATTGTGAGTGACATCAGAAAAGGAACTCAGACAAGGTCACAACTAAGGAACTTTTGCGCATTCCACGCGTTCCTCTCCATATTTGAGCCAAGAAATCACACTGAGGCTCTGGAAGATGCTGACTGGATCATTGCCATGCAAGAAGAATTAAATGAATTCAAAAGAAACAAGGTATGGCACTTGGAACCCAAACCAAAGCACCAGAAGGTGATAGGGCTAAAATGGGTGTTCCGGAACAAGAAAGATGAACATGCAACAATCATAAGGAACAAAGCAAGGTTAGTGGTCAAAGGTTATAATCAACAGGAAGGCATTGACTTTGAAGAAACATTTGCACCTGTTGCTAGATTAGAAGCCATTAGAATCTTAATTGCTTTTGCTGCTTTCATGGGTTTTAAACTTTATCAAATGGATGTTAAATGTGCTTTCTTAAACGGTTTCTTAGAGGAAGATGTTTATGTGGAACAGCCCCCTGGATTTGAAAATCCCGAATTTCCAAATCACATTTACAAATTAGATAAGGCTCTCTATGGACTAAAACAAGCCCCTAGATCTTGGTACGAGAGATTATCAAAGTTCCTCCTTCAAAATGATTTTAAAAGAGGTAGAATAGACAAAACCTTATTCTTAAAATCTAGAGGAACTGACTTGTTAGTAGTTCAAATTTATGTTGATGATATATTATTTGGAGCAACTAATGAAAATTTGTGCAAGGATTTTGCAAGCTTGATGAGCAGTGAATTTGAAATGAGTATGATGGGGGAACTCAACTTCTTCCTTGGTTTACAAATCAAGCAAACCGAGGAGGGAATCATGATACACCAACAAAAGTATGTGAAGGAACTCCTAAAGAAATATGAGCTAGAGTCAGCCAAAGTAAATCACACTCCCATGGGAACTGCTACCAGATTAGACACTGATCCAAATGGGAAAAGTGTGAATCAAACAAAATACAGAGGTATGATTGGATCTCTATTATATTTAACAGCCAGTAGACCTGACATTTCTTTTAGTGTAGGACTATGTGCAAGATTTCAATCAAATCCAAAGGAGTCCCATCTAACTGCAGTGAAAAGAATACTAAGATATCTCAAAGGAACTGATGACCTATGCCTTTACTATCCAAGAAGTGGATCCTTCGAGCTAAGAGGATATGCAGATGCTGATTATGCAGGTGACTTAGTGAATAGAAAAAGCACATCAGGTATGGTACAGTTCCTAGGTCCATGCATGGTTTCTTGGGGTTCCAAGAAACAGAATACTGTTGCTCTATCCACAGCTGAAGCTGAGTATGTAGCTGCTGCAGCTTGTTGCTCACAAATTCTATGGATAAAACAACAGTTAAGAGATTTTGGTATTATCTATGATTGTGTTCCTATCTACTGTGATAACACTAGTGCTATTTGTATTTCAAAAGATCCGGTTCATCATTCCCGAGTCAAACACATCCACATCAGACACCATTTCCTTAAAGATAATGTTGAGAAAGGTTTGATCAAATTAGACTTTTGCCAAACTGATCACCAAATTGCTGATATTTTAACTAAGCCTTTGAACAGAGAGAAACATGAGAAAATGAGAATGGAACTCGGAATGATCAAGCTAAGGTAATTGCCAAATTGGAGTTCCTCTAAGGCAAAAGCAAAAATCATGGTACATATAGACTATTACAAACACAAAATCTTGTGTGCAAACATAGTTGAAGCTTACCATCGTGGCAAACTCACTCACACTTCAAATGAGCAAGGTAAGCAGTTCCTTTCAAACTAGTTAAGTCAGAAATACGAAATTAAGCAAGTCAAAGTCAAACACAATTTTTTTTATTTTCCTTTTATTTTTATCTATTTTTTAATTAAAAACCGAATACCCATATTCAAAGAATGTTTGGAACGGTTCCATTGGCAATAAATAGGAGAAACTCTTCACTTTCCACAATCAATCCATGCAACCCCCTTTCTCTCTCTCACACGCCTTCTCCACTGACATCACCTCTCCTTCCACCTATAAAATAAACAACCTCAACCATGGTTCTCACAAGCAACAACACTGATCTCACATCCCTCAAACGAAAGAGAAACCCTTCATCTCCTGTTCCCATGGATACCTCACCCATTCAATCGCCAATTCCTCTTCGATCCCACAATCCAATGCTCGCAATCACTCAGGGGGAACAAACCAACACTGACATCGAAATGAAATCCCCAATCTCAAACCCTAGATCCTCCACAAGAAAATCCAAAAAACGACGAGTGGAAGCTTCTGGTGAAAACATCGAGGAAACAGAGGAGATTGCTCAAACTCAGGGGGAAGTAAAAGGGTCCAAGAAACTCACTGCAAAGGAAAACAATCTGGTCGAGGGGTTCGCAATCAACTCAACATGGTGTGAAGCCACGAAATTTAAAGAGTTGATGGAAATCCTTGAACAACAAAAGTGGGTAAGTCTCTTGAGTACCTATGCCAAATCCCCCTTAATTCCTGAAGCTATGAAAGAATTCTGCAAGAACTTTGCATGTGTTGATAATGTTTGCTCAAGTAAAGTGAATGGAACTCGCATCGAATTTGATGCCTCTTATCTGGAACAGCTGTTTGGTACACCCAATAGGGGTTTTGATATGTGGCTCAAAGGTCAAATCACAGTGACCATAGATAATGTAGATGAGAAAGATATAGTTGGTTCCATTGGAGGAGATTCTAAAGTATCCACCTCCACCTCACACAACTGCTTTTCACCTCTTCAAAAGTTACTGTTTAATATTGTGTGGAGAGGTGTAGTTCCTCGAACTCAGAAAAGGAACATAGCAAGTCTGTTTGATGCATGTCTCATGTATTGTCTTGAAAGGAAAATTCCCATAAACTTTCCTGCAATCATGATCAAACACTTATCCACCTGTATCCCCAAATTCAAAATTCCATACTCCTCCCTTCTCACAGAAATCTTCAAAAGCTTCTCAGTTGACCTTAGCCCATACTTTGTGATTCCCTTAAAATCCACCCAAATCCTTCAACTTGAAATGCTCCATCTATTAAATCTTAAAGTAGTTCAGGGTAAAGTCATTAGGGCTGGAAAGGAAGAGAAACAAGATGAGGAAGATCAGGAAGGAATTGCAGTTAAAGAAGAAGTGGAGGAGGAGGAGGAACTCGAACAAATAGAGGTCCCTTTACCTCGAGGGAACAGGAAGAGTGTAGGAAAAAGAAAGAGCATGAGGGTAGCAATGAAGGAGAACAAGAAAAGAGGGCCTGTCTTCATGGAAATAAATGAGGAAGGGGATGTCAAGGAGATGCCCATAGAGGAGGATGCTGTTCCACTGAATCAAGAGGAACTGCCTGAAACTGTTAGGCCAAGAAAAAGGACACCCAGATCCTCCAAAAAGTCCAAAGCTAGTCGTGTTCCATCTGAACAGGAACATGTTCAAGATCATGGGGGTGCCTGGAACACAAAGGATGATCAGATATTGGAGCTAAAGGCAACAGTTGCTCGTCTGGTGGAACTACAAGAGGGAACAGATCACAGGATTAGCTCAATGCAGGCCCACATAGGTGCATTGGTTACAAGTGTCAAGACTCTCCAAAACGATCTTCACCACTACTCAGAACAAGCCAATGCAACTCGTGCCACAATCCTCACAAAGATCAACAATCTGGAATCTTTTGAGGAGACTGTGATAGAAGAAACTGCTGGTTCTGGTTCCCCATCCCAAGCCTAAATCACCCTATCCCATGTTTCTTTTATCTTTTGCCATGGAACAATCTTTTTACTTTGCTTTCGGTTTGTATAATTTTTAAACTTGGGTATTTGTTCCATCTTATTTTGACTTGCTTGGTTACACATATCTATGCTTTCTAGTCTTGATCATTACTGCTTGCTTTCAATTTATTGTATGAGTTAGTTTAATACTTTGAGGCTAGCTTAACTTGCCAAACGTTGATCGTGGGGCACTGTGTTTGGAATGGCTATATTTCGTGCTATGCTTTTTGTTGATGTCAACAGGGGGAAGTCATGGGTGCAAACTTCCAAGGCACACTCAATCCAGTTCCTGAATCTGTTTCTCTGAATCTCTCTGTAAGCCAAGGGTGCACCTCTTTCTTCTCTCTAATCTTTCTCTTTTGTTTTTCAATTTTTATGTTCTATTTCACAATAGTCTGTATAAGTTCTTGTTTGTTCGTACTTACTCTCTTTGTAAAAAGTTTGCAAGTGTTGTCATCACCAAAAAGGGGGAATATTGTTGTTCCTAAGTTTTGGTTGATGACACACACACATATTGCAAACTTCCTGATTATGGTTGCTAAATGACTTTGAACAGGCATATGCCCAAGTTTCTATTAGGATAGGAACTTGAATAAACTGGTGAAGTTCCTGAGGTACACTTGGAACAGTCAATGGAGTTTCAGAGCTGGAAGTTGTATCTGTTCCAGTTTGAAGTCACAAGAGGAGCAACACAGTTACATATCAAGAGTTCCGAATATCCACAAGAACTATTACAGACTCATAGCCAAGAGTTCCTGTGTTAGCTAGAGAGGAACTCATCAATGTTCCTTGGCTGGAACGTCTGAAGCTTCTGAGTTGCAAGTTCCAGACAAAGGGAAGACATGAAGTCTAGGTAGTCCACTGTACTTAGAATTTTATGTAAATATTAATTATGCTAATGGTATATAGAGTACTCAAGGAACTTATGATTTAATTAGGCCATTTATTTTATTGGAAGCGATTTTTATGGAAAACATTTTCATAAATAAAAACAAGTTTTGCATATTTAATATAAAATAGATTTACGTTTTATTTTATTTAAACAAAACTTATTTTCCTAAAAATTCTCCTAAGTTTTTGTAGATAAATAAAATCTGTTTTAAAGAAATGTTTTAGGGTTTGATTGAGTCAAATCACCAACTGCTTCATGGCTGAACGTGGGAAGTGGTCTTCCCCTTGTTCCTCAAGTCAAGGGACGTGGAGACCAAAGTGCTGGCAGTTAGCAGTTGAGGTTTTGAAGGGAACTAACCCTAAGGATAAATACTATAAAAGGGAAATCGTTTTTGGTTTAAAGTACACAAACATTCTGAGAGTTTTTGCTTTCCTAAAAACGTTTTGTCTAAGAGTTGCTAAAACAGTTTGTGTCCTAGTTAATTCAAAGTTCCTAAGTTTCTTATATCCTCACAAAAGCATTATTAATATCTAGAGTTATCCAAACACGAATTATATTTTGTATTAGTAAGGATAGAGTTATCCTGTTTAGACTTAGAGTTTAAGTCTGAGAGAGAGAAGTTAAGGAGTTGTAATCGAAGTAGATTACTGTGAGGAACACGAGTTTGAGAGGAACTTGTGTTGGAGAGATTATTGTAATCGAGGCATTACCATAATAAAAGAATTCTCTTCTTGATTAGTATCAAGAAGTTTCCACAATTGTTGTTATTGTCTTCTCTATTCTCAGTTTCTTGATTGTTTCTTAAGTTCCGCAAGAAACTTTATCAAAGTTCTAATTACAATTCACCCCCCCCCTCTTGTGCGTGTTCCTACTGGAATAACAAAAGATATCTTTACACGACTTCTTTAACTGATGCTAGTGAACATAGTGAGAAGCCTGACAAAATTTTATGCCCTGCTACTCATCTTGTCATGTAATGGTAGCGGCTACTGCTACTGCTATGTTGTTGCACCCCTTTGTTTTGTTTCCCTCTTTTTTTGTGTCTACTATACACCAAATTAGCAATGTCAAGCTCATTCATTGACTCATAGATAGCAGAAAGATCAGTCAAACCATTTGCAAATGCATTCTTCATGTTACTAATGTAATTTATTTTTGTTCTGCCAAGTAGTACAACAGGTTTTTAAATCAAAATCTTGAGATCAGGTTGTAGGTTTTGGAGGCTGAATAAACCCAATAGAGTAGAACTTCAAACTAAATTGAATGCTGCCAACAAACTGAATGAAATTCTTGCAAATCGCATGGAGGAAGTACAAGCTAAGAACAATGAAATGAAGGAACGTGTTAGCTTGGTTGAGTCTAGAATGAAAATGTTGCAAGATGCATTGGTCTCGCAACTTAATGTTACTATTCCAACTTCACAAGGTGGACCAGAAATGCAAAAATAGGTCGAAGCCGCTACACATTTGTTTTAGATATTTGGTGCAAATTTTTTTTTTTTTTAAAGAATGAGTTATTTAGATTTAACTCCTAGTTAGACTAAGTTATTTGATCTTATTAGTTTGCTTGTTTTGACTCGCATTAAAATTGTCTATTATAAATCTTTTGTGATTGATTACATTTAATATAAATTTAGTGTATTAATTAATTTTTTGAGAGAAAAATTTAGTGTATTATTCTATATACTATTTAATTTTGAATGAATTCCAGGTTACAAATATTTTTCATATTAACGACAAAATATATTTATTTTATATAGTAACATTAACGACGAAATATTTTGTCGTTGTTGGACGATAATTAAAATTATTGTATCAACTTTATTCTCTTTTACGTCAACTTTGTTGGTCGTTATATGATGTTTGTTCGACGCCCATTGAATACATAATAACGACAAACAATCATTTTGTCATTAATAAATAACGACAAACAATCATTTTGTCGTTAATAAGTAACGACAAACAATGATTCCGTCGTGCAAAATTCACGACGAACGTTGACGTTAATACTAATAACGTCGGAAGCTATTACGACAAAACTCACGACGAACTTTGTTCGTCGTTAATAGCTTTAACGACGACTTTTTAGACTTATAACGACGAAAAAGTTTGTCGTTAGAAACCCTTTTTCTAGTAGTGTTTCTTGCTTGTGACGATCTCAGCTCCCACTGAAACCAAGATCCGTCGATTCCGAATATCCATAGATAGAGTATTTAATGCCATTAAATACTTGATCCGTTTACGTACTATTTGTGTGACCCTACGGGTTCAGTCAAGAGTAAGCTGTGGATTAATATCATTAATTCCACTTGAACTGAAGCGACCTCTAGCTAGGCATTCAGATCACTTGATCTCACTGAATTATTAACTTGTTAATTAATACTGAACCGCATTTATTAGACGTAACATTGAATGCATACATGGACCAAGGGCATTATTTCCTTCAAAACTTATATCACATAGAGTAAATAAACCAATATTCACTTAAGTCCCTGTGAAATAATAAAGTCATAAAATCTTACTTTAGCTTTAAGCTCTATTGTCTAGGCGTTCTAACAATAGTTCATATATTTTGTTACTTTCAACAGGTAAGACTAGCTTGTCTTGAATTGATCTAGAAATCAATCAACTTTCAAAAGTCCATCAAAATAGAGCTTTTGAATGTTAACTTGCTGATATGGTCTAAGCAACAATGCCAAAGATTTGTGGAACTCAAATCAAGAGATTGATTTGAACCTAGTAAAGTTCTTATTGTTAAAGAGTTGTTTGTTTTAATCAAGCATATTGACTAAACCCGTAAATGACCGTTTCATTCAAATAAACAAACAAACATTGTTTTTATTTTTATTTTTCTTGAATGCGAGTCTTTATGTGTTTGGAGTAGAAATTTAGGTATGCTGATTATGGAACATAATAGCCATTAAGTTCCAGCCTTTGAAAGGACTTAAAACAAACTAGATGAGCCTACAACTAATGTAGCATTGCTATGCTTCATTTCCCACTTGTAGGCCATTAGTGTAGCCTAGCTTCCATTGTTTGAGTTATTACCGAAGTAAGAACCTCAAGCGGTATATGATACCAAGGAAGTTTAATTGCTAGGACACTTCTCTTTAAACATAAACTTATAGGTAGAAACAAAATCGTAAAATTTCTTTCATTTGTTCCTTGTTTTCCTATTTCTTATACCCTTTCTTATAGTCTTAAGAATTGAATTCTTTAGTGTTGACTTTTATACATTGTTTAGACATGTCCAATGTCACTCCAACAAAGTTCTTACCATTTAATTTATGTTGAATGTTTTGTTTCAACTAGATGATCTTACCAGAAGCTTCTAAAGTTCTCTAAGCATCGATCTATTTGAATGTCTAGTGACTAGACTCATTCGAGAATTAAATGGACAAAGATATTAGGTTGCTAACCATTGATAAATTTGAGCGTTTAAACTCAATGCTTTATGATCTCAAAACTACATTGTATTTTGAATTCACAAGCACCAATTGGTTTGCCATTCGACTTCGATACTCGAAAACAACCATAAAAGTCGCTAAAAGAAACGTACATTTTAAATCGCTCATTCTCTCATTTCCGTGAATCATTCTTGGATTCACTACCAATCGAGGAAATTTACTATTACCTTTCTAAAAGGGTTTACTGCAGTGCAAGATATTTAATTATAAACAATAATTAAAACATACATTGAAGCATGCAAAGTCTAAACATTTATCATGAGTAATAACTTGAAAATTAAAGCATTCATGCAATTTAAACCTATCGAATTTGCCACGACATAAGAACTTATTAGGTAAACCTATCGAATTTTCCACGACATAAAAGGACTCCTTACTTACACTAGTAGAAAAATAATAATTTGCTGCTATGACTTAGCGGCGTTAATTTGAAAACGCCTATAATTAAATGATAAAAAATTCATTGGCGGCGTTAGTTGTAACTATAACGCCTCAAATCAATGCTAATAATTAGTTAGCGGCGTCATTTTGTTTAACGCCGCAGTGTTATGTCCCCGACAAAATATCACCCAAGCTTAATTCTTTCTTTGGGTTCTCGTCGGTAGACAAAAGCTCCTCCTTCTTCCTTCAAATTAGGTCCGACTCTGACCTCCATTTTCTTCACCATC
This sequence comes from Spinacia oleracea, assembly GCF_020520425.1. NCBI lineage: Eukaryota > Viridiplantae > Streptophyta > Magnoliopsida > Caryophyllales > Amaranthaceae > Spinacia > Spinacia oleracea. The sequence goes on from NC_079490.1 coordinate 110,944,107, forward strand.
AAATCTCGCCGGGTTCACCATCAAATCTCGCCGGGAAAAGTGAAGCTTAAGATTCATATCCACCGTCATTAGCCTTCGAACTCATCTCCACCACCGCCGTTTTTACTTAAGGTAAATGATGCTTTCACTCACCCTTCCTCCTCCTCTTTGCTGGTTTTCCTTTCAATTACCCTATTCCCCTCGTTTAAGTCTCTCAATTTACATGAATTATCGAATTATTTTTCTCTTGCTCTCTCCTCTCCTCTCTCCCGCTGAAGCATAAAACCCTAATTATCAATTTTAATTTTTCGCATAAAGAAACCTTCAAAAAATTTCGAATTTGAGATTAGGTAATTTCGTATATCTAATTTCGTCTGCAAATTTGATATAGTTTAGGTGCTTCCAAGAAAGAGGAGCGCAAATTTGAGAAAAACACGAGTTTTGTTTTCCAGTAAGACATCTTTTTTACTTTGCTAAAATTCTACTTAATTTTGTGGGTTTTACTTTAATTGTTGAATTGTTTATTTATATTTTCTGGGTTTGGTTTGAAATGAGTGCAGAAATCATGGAGGTTGTTGCAACCTCAAGTGCTAAGAATATAATTCACAAGGTGAATTTTAAATTAAACTTCTTGATGTGCTGTCTTCTAAAGAAACACGGAGGCTGTTGCAACCTCATATTCATTATGCAGGATATGTTTTGATATTTTTAGTCCCCTTTTAAGAACAATGTTGTTGCCTGAAATTAAATTCGTGTCATGCTAGGTTAGTCTAGGGTTGAATTAGATTCGTTTTATGCTAGGTAGTGTGTCCACATGGACTGAATTCGTTCTTGGGTTACATTTGGGTTTTCATATGTTGTCATGCTAGGTGGTGTGCCCACATGGTTTTCTTAGGTTGTTCTCTGATCTGCTATTTAGCTAAGTTTTGATCTGCTTAATAGTTGTTGTGGTTGATCTGCTTGCTGCTGTTGCTTGCTGTTGTTGCTTTCTGTTTTGCTGAAATTCTACTTAATGGTTTGGATTTTACTGTAATTGTTGAATTGAATATTTATATTTTCTTGTTTTGGTTTGGGATGAGTGCAGAATCAGGGAGACCATTGCAACCTTAAATGCTAAGAAGACAACTCAGAAGGTAAATTCTCGTTCCGTTAATTTCTTATACACAAACTTGCAACGTGCATCTGAATATTTCGACTTCTTTTTTACAAGGTTTTTTTTTACTTATTACTGTCACATTTGGTCACTTGGGATTTGATTATTTCTTTTCCAGAAGAGAAAGAGTGCAATAAGACGAAAAAAGAAAGTGAAGGGATATGACCTATCCCACCCAAATGAGTTCTTGCCTGAGCTGAAAGAAGAACATCAGCTTGCTCTTCCACCTAACGAAGTGAACTGCAAATCCAGACAAAACCTATTGTAAGGGCTACTTTGAAATTTTCATATTTCATCTTCATCTTTTTAATTTTAATTGATAAACTTGATTGGTTGATGTTTCAAATGTGGGGTTTTGACACTAAACTGAAGTACTGAACTTAACTTAACTGTTGCTTGATGGAGTCTTACTGTTGGAAGATTTTGTTTGTTGTTGTTGATGATGTTGTTGACCTTGATTTCAATTCTTAGTGTTGCTAGTTATGTTGTTCATCTTGAATTTCGCACTAAATGCAGCAATGCTTTTGTAGAAAATTTAGGCATGAACATTTTCTGAGAACATCATTTTGTCAGAAACCTTTTAATAATGACAATGCGGTAGTAAGAAATACAAATAATCAATCATGTTGATCTGCAAATTGTGTTACCTAAACCGTTCGAAGCATGCATTTCCGATGCATTAGTGCTGGCTTAATGAGTTAGATCTGATAAACTAGGGGCAGCCGTTTGGCTGTTTGCCTAGTTGTTGGTGCTTTTCAATTCCTTACAATTCCTAAATGTTGATTGACCATCCCTTCCCTGGTAAAGCTATTGCATTGACTTGTGAAGGTCTAAGGGCAACTGCCCTTTTCTAAGCTTCTTTCTCTATTTCTGTATCAGTTCATGCCCTTGTTTGCTTCTCAGTCATCTGTTTTGATATATATATTTGAACATAATGTTATTTATATGTAGGAAAATATGGGTTAGTTGATGATTAAGTTGTATGTAATGTAATGTATAAACATTAAACAACCTTGGGTATGATTGTGCAGGAACTTGGGATTTTGGTCATGATGGTTCTGCTAATGGTTTAAATAGGAGAAGTGGAGACCGTTTGGATAGTTTCATGCCACGAAACTTTCGACCTATCCTACTTCCAAAGACCATCAAGAAGCAAGAGGAGACTATCTGCAGGGGGCATAAAAATTACGAGTTGATGCTCAACTTACAGCTAGGAATAAGGTAGTTTATTACAGAATTTGCCCTTTTCTAAGCATCTTTCTCTACTTCTGTATCAGTTCATGTCCTTGTTTGCTTCTGAGTCATCTGTTTTGATATATATTTGAATATAATGTTATTTATATGTAGGAAAATATGGGTTAGTTGATGATTAAGTTGTATGTAATGTAATGTATAAACATTAAACAACCTTGGGTATGATTGTGCAGACATTCTGTAGGAAGACCAGGGCCACCAGTAAAGCGTGACTTGAAGTCTTCAGCTTTTGATCCCAAAGAAAAAGTTTGGACGAAATTCCCACCAGAAGGATCCAAGCACACTCCTCCCCACCCATCCTGTGATTTCAAATGGAAGGACTATTGTCCTTTGGTTTTCAGGTTAGCCTTGTCATATAGCTACTTTTGGTTCTTCAATAAATCTTTTCTGATATAAAAAGCATCTTTGATTGAGGCTTCTTTATACTTTGTGCTCATGGTGTGTAGTCAGTGTATGATTAAAGTCCAGTATTTCTTAATTAATATCTTTCAATCAGTATATTGATATTTGAAGTTCCAATAAATTCGTTATAAAATTGTGCTCTTATTGTTTCTTAGACTTAAATGTGCCTTAAATGAAAAAAAAAGATGAGAATGAGTCTTAGCAACCTAATACTAAGTATATTAAAGATGTAAAGGGTTTAGAATACCTATTTAGCTTCATTAGTTGAGAGTTGGGAGCGAAAACAACCTTTAAAGTAAAAATATGTCCTATAACGATCAAACGAGCCTTAAATGCGCATAACTTGACAAAAGTAGAGATAATGAGTCTTATCATCCTAATATTAAGTATATTAAACATTTAAATTATTTAGGATACTTATTTAGCTTCATTAGTTGAGAGTTGGGAGCGAAAATAACCATTATAGTCAAAATATGTCCTATAACGATCAAACGAGCCTTAAATGTGCATAACTTGACAAAAGTAGATGAGAATGAGTCTTATCATCCTAGTATTAAGTATATTAAACATTTAAATTGTTTTGAATTGTTTAGGATACCTATTTAGCTTCATTAGTTGAGAGTTAACCCTTATAGTCGAAATATGTCATATAACGAACAAACGAGCCTTAAATGTGCATAACTTGGCAAAAGTAGATGACAATGAGTCTTAGAAACCTAACACTAAGTATATGAAAGATGTAAAGGGTTAAGAATACCAAATAGCTTCATTAGTCGAGAGTTGGGAGCGAAAATAACCATTATAGTCAAAATATGTCCTCTAACGATCAAGCGAGCCTTAAATGTGCATAATTTGACAAAAGTAGATGAGAATGAGTCTTAGAAACCTAATACTAAGTATATTAAACATGTAAGGGTTTAGAATACCTATTTAGCTTCATTAGTTGAGAGTTGGGAGCGAAAACAACCATTAAAGTTAAATATGTCCTATAACGATCAAACGAGCCTTAAATGTTCATAACTAGACAAAAGTAGATGAGAATGAGTCTTATCATCATAATATTAAGTATATTAAACATTTACATTGTTTAGAAAACCTATTTAGCTTCATTAGTTGAAAGTTGAGCGAGGATAACCCTTATAGTCAAAATATGTCATATAACGAACAAACGAGCCTTAAATGTGCATAACTTGACCAAAGTAGATGGGAATGAGTCTTAGAAACCTAATACTAAATATATTGAACATGTAAAGGGTTAGAATACCTATTTAGCTTCATTAGTTCAGAGTTGAGAGCGAAAACAACCAACACTTGTTATTTTCTATTTTGCTAGTTGTTTTTAGATCTAACCGAAGATAACTTATTTTATGATATATATTATTTTGTTAGGTTTGCCCGTCACTAAGTGGAGATCCTTTCACCGATGAGCAAATTGGTGAAATACGAGACACATGGGCATCATACTTCACCGAACATTTTGTGTAGATAATTAACACTTCATCGATCTCTTTTTGTGGATGTTTCCTGCTATTGAAATCATATACAATTGCCTTATTATATTTTTGGTGTGAATTTGTAACGTACGAAGTGTAAAAGATATAGTTATGATCAACTTGAAACCATTTAGTTGGATTATTTTTGTAAACATATGATGGTGGTATTATATGTAAAAATCAAAGTTTCTTGGAAGTTATTGGTTGTTGACGATACTTTTGGACAGTGTATAAATGTGGCGTGAATACAGGTTCTACTTTTTTGGGTTTGTTGAATACAGAAAAGAAATTATTTATAAAAAAAAGAATTACACATTATTGGCGGCGTTTATTCTCCCGCAATTTTACAATGTTTGAGGCGTTTAGGTAGAAAACGCCGCCTAACAATACTATTAATTTGAGGCGTTTTTCTGCCTATACGCCGCAAATGAATTATTCATTTGAGGCGTTTTTTAACGCCGCAAATCAATCCTATTCATTTGCTTCCACTCTATTTGCTGCTACGCCAAAAACGCCGCAAATGAATATAAAAGTGACGCCTCAAATGAATGTTTTTCTACTAGTGTTATATCGTTGAGTTTAACCAAAACTAACATGTACTCACAATTATTTGTGTACCTTACCCCTTTAGAATCAATAAGTAACACCTCGCCTTGGCGGAAAACTATTACTAAGATTGATGTAAAGGTTATCCATGTAAGTGTTATTTTGGCATGACACCTTTTAACTCAATTTTTAAGTTGGAACTTAAGGCTCTTACTATGTTGGTTAGATTTTAAGTGAACTAAAATCCTTAATCATGCAACATAATCAAGCCACAATCTCATGCATAATTAAGACATATTTAAGAGTAATAAATAACTTAAAGCATGCATAAGATAAATGTGATCTAGTATGGCCCGACTTCATCTTGAAGCTTCAACTTCAAAGTCCGTCTTGAAAATGGATTGGAAACTCCGTCTTGAATTTCACCATGGGAGGCGCCATTTTCTTCAAATAGGATCAGCTATAATTAAACTAATTACAACTATTTGATGGTACGCAGACCATATTTAAAAGCAATAAAATTTGGTACTTTAGACCAATATTACATTCAAATTAATGGTATGCAGACCATATTTTCTATCCTATTTGGGCCATACTAGTCACTTTCATTAACCTGCAAAACAATACATATACAATATATACCATTCACCCATTCATTATCATGAATGGCCCACATAGCTGGTTAGTAAAACACATTGTTATGCATCACATACATATTTGCAGCAATTAATCAAGGGCACCAATAATCTACCAATTATTCAGTCCTTATTAATTCTAATCAAGTTGTTTTAACCTTAAAGGATTGTAGACCTAATCAAGAGTTTATGACTAAAATGCTTCCACTTAAACCAATAACTTTATATGCTTTAATAATTTTAAACATAAAAATGTATTTCTAGTCTAACCGGAAACATATAAGTTTAATTAAAATTTAAAGCTCATATAAAATTATAATGAAATCCATTTAATTTGTTTTCAGTTGAATTAAACGAATTTAAATTAATTCAAGGTTTAATTTTAGTAAAATAATTAGTATAAATTAAATTTATAATAATTATAATAATCAAAATTAAATTCCGAGAAAACAATTTAAATTATTAATTTTAAAGTTAATTAAAATTATTTCCGAACTGAAAATCTCAAATTAAAATCAAAACGTATCAATCGTCGCAAGACGAGGCACTTGGGCTTGCGCCCAAGCCCCATCAAGCCACGAGGCTGCTACGCCCCACTCGATCGATCGCTGCACAAGGCACACACAGCCACACGCCACACGCACACGCAGCCATTGCTGACCACGCTGCGCGCAGCCCTGTGCTGTGTCGCGTCTGCTGCTGCTTTGCTTGGGCGAGCCAGGCGCGCTGTGGCGCAGCACCATCGCTGCCCACACGCGTCTTGCTCGTCGCTTGTGCCTTGCCTCGTCGCCCTCTCCCATCGCATAGCACACACGGCCAGCACCAATGCCTCGCGCGCGCGCCATTCTATGTTGCTCGCTGCATTCGTACCGCACGGGCGACGAGCTCCTTGCTCGTCGTCGCGTGCCCGCACTATACAACACCCCTTAAGGGTAACACGTAGCTACCATTGCTTTGTGCGTGCAACATTCATGAGAGATTTTCATAAAAATTAAAAAAATTTAATTTAAAATTAACGGCAAATTAATAAATCATATTAATTTCATAATTTTAGGGCGAAAAATCGAAAATTTATTAATCAATTAATTTCCGATTAACATGGATTCAAATCTAGGTCATAAAAATTTAAAATTTATCACAAATTAACAATTTTTATGGTGGTTTTAATCATGGATACCTAATTAAGTCGTCAATTAATTATGAAAATCAAATCAAATTCTAAATTATTCGAATTTCAACAAATTAATTACAATTATAAATTAGGTTGTATAATTAACAAGCTTAGGCATTCAAATTTGTTAAACATATACAGTAGGTCAATCAAAAATTCAAGATTTAACAACAAGAATCGCAAATATTCAATTTAACATCTTAAAATTACAAACTTTTGCGTTCGAAAAACTAAAACCTCCAAAAAGTCATAGTTAGGCTTCGAATTTGGGAATTCTGGCTTCGGCCGAAAAAGGAAGTATTCCTTTTACATGCGGAATTGACACAAAAATCACTCGATTTGGTTTAGTAATGAAGAAACTGCCGAAAAACTGCGTACATATAATTAAATAAACGCAATTTACAATTAATTGACAATTACGAAAATTAATCACCCCTTCTAATTCTTTGCAAATTTGTAAAATTTAACCATGTTAAGCAATAATATATCATGCAATTAATAAGAGGCTCGTGATACCACTGTTAGGTTATGATATATATGAACAACATAAATCATGCGGAAAAACCTATATGCCAGGATACATATTAATTGCACATAATCATATAATTAGTCTAGGATGCATACACTTTGTAGCGTGCCCTCCCTAGCTGCGCCCGAACCGAACAAGAACAAGTCTTTAGGACTCCAAGTGTCGTCCCTCCGTAGAAGGTCCACAGCACGTCCGGATCCGCCTTAAGATTGATCAACTAGAATCGCCCTTAAGGTACTTAGAATTTTCGGTTAAATAGGGCAACAATGTGACTGAAATTTCGCTCTCAAAATGTCACTCTGAATACTTGAAAAACTCGTCCATAAATTGTGAACCTAGGCACATATTTATAGGGCTATGGAAAGGGATTTAGAATCCTATTAGGATACTAATTAGTTTAATTAGAATTTCGTTAAAACTCTTTTAAACTAATTCTATCTAATAGGATTAGGATTTAATCATAGAACGAAGTCCATTAGCTTTAGGATTCATATTGAACACAAACGTTGCACGAGCACGAGCACGAGCACGAGCCGCACAACCAGCGCAAGCTTTACGGCCCACGCGAGATGCACATCCCGCAGCCCACGAGCGCGTACGCCATGGCCTTGCTGGGCCTGGCGAGGCTTTGGCAGCGTTGTGTTGGGCGCTTGGCTTGCTGGACGCGGGCCTGGCTTCGTGCTGGGCCTTCGTCTAGCAAGTCTCGTCCGATGCTAATTCGTACGATGCGCTCCCGATTAAATTCCCAATTCCGGAATTCATTTCCGATACGAACAATATTTAACATTTCCGATTCCGGAATTAATTTCCGTTTCGAAAAAATATTTAATATTTCCGTTTCCGGAATTATTTTCCGATTTCGATAATATTTCCGATTCTGACAATATTTCCGTTCCCGGCAATATTTCCGATTCCGGCAATATTTCCATTTCAGATAATATTTTCCAATACGTACCATGTTTCCGTTTCCGGCAACATCTACGACTTGGATAATACTTATATTTCCGATACGATCCATATTTCTGTTTCCGGCAATATCATTGTTTCCGGAGTATTCATTGTTTGCCTTTGACGATCTTAGCTCCCACTGAAACCAAGATCCGTCGATTCCGAATATCCATAGATGGAGTATTTAATGCCATTAAATACTTGATCCATTTACGTACTATTTGTGTGACCCTACGGGTTCAGTCAAGAGTAAGTTGTGGATTAATATCATTAGTTCCACTTGAACTGAAGCGGCCTCTAGCTAGGCATTCAGCTCACTTGATCTCACTGAATAATTAACTTGTTAATTAATACTGAACCGCATTTATTATACTTAACATTAAATGCATACTTGGACCAAGGGCATTATTTCCTTTAAGGAATACATCGCTTCTCTTCCTGGCCAATCTAAGGCTCAGCTCGGTGCTATCCAAGCTTCTTTGGCTGACGAGAGCATCTGTTTATTTACTTGTTTATTATTATCTTGGTAGGCGTCTGACACTATATTTGTTTACCCATGCAGCTGTTTATTCGTATGGAGTTCTGCAAAAACTGGAAGGAGAAAAAGAACAAGGAGCTCCAAACTGTTAGGTTATGAATAGTACAATAATATAATTCATGCGGAAAAACCATAAAGCCAAAATCCAAATTAATTGCCACATAGTCAATTAGCATAATTTAGGTTACATACAATGTGATGCGTGTCTTCCCTAACTGCACCCCCGTAGAAAGTCCACAACACGTTCGGATCCGCCTTAGGTTTAACCAACTAGGATTTTAGTTAAGGTTTTATGTATTTGGGTTAGGCTATATTATGTTCTCCCTTGAACACAATGAGAGTAAAGAATATGATTTCAATTTGTAATTGATGTGTATAATTATGAGGGCCTAGCCTCATATTTATAGGGTAGGAAATAAGGAATTTGAGTCTTACTAGGAATAGAATTACCAACCCTAGTAGGATTGAAATTCTTATTCTATTAGAATTGCAACATTAATTAAACTCTTAATTAAATCAATTCCAGTAGGACTAGGAATACTTAATCCAAGGTTACTTGAGAACTAAGCAATCGGATTTTCCTTGGAGCCCAAGACGAAGCAATCCAACGCAGCCACAACGGGCCACGTTGGTGCGTGTGCCTGCCTAGGTAGCTGGCCGAAGGCCCAACGCGTTGCGGCCTTGCCTTGGCGGGCCATCACTGCTGCTGCTTTGCTCGTTGGCTTGGCGCGGCCCATGGAGCTGCTGCCTTGCTCGCTGGCTTGGCGCGGACCATGGCGCTGCTGCCTTGCTTTCTTGGCGCGGCCCATGGCGCTGCTGCCTTGCTTTGCTTGGCGCGGCCCATGGCGCTGCTGCCTTGCTTGCTTGGCGTGGCCCACGGAGCTGCTGCCTTGCTCGCTGGCTGGGTGCGGCCCATAAAGCTGCTTCCTTGCTTCCTTGGCGTGGCCCATGGCGCTGCTGCCTTACTTGCTTGGCGCGGCCCATGGCGCTGCTGCCTTGCTTTGCTTGTCGAGAGATGAGCCTGCTCGCTTGCCGGCTTGTCGCTCATCGAGCTTCCGATTCGTTTTCTGATTCCCGAATCCATTTCCGTTTCGAACAAATATTTACGTTTCCGTTAATATTTCCGATTCCGGAAATTATTTTCTCTTCCGACAATATTTCTAAATCCAGTAATATTTCCGTTTCCGGCAATATTTCCTATTCCGGCAATATTTCTATTTCCGATAATATTTTTCGATATGAACCATGTTTCCGTTTCCGGCAATATCTATGACTTGGATAATATTTATATTTCCGTCATGAACCATATTTCCGTTTCCGGCAATATCATCATTTCGGGAGTATTCTTCTTTTTTGCCTTTTGACGATTTCAGCTCCCGCTAGATCCGAGATCCGTCGTTTCTGAATGTTCATAAAAGGAGTACTTAATGAATAATATATTCACTTAAATACTTGATCTGTTCCCGTACTATTTGTGTGACCCCACGGGTTCAGTCAAGAGTAAGTTGAAGATGCCTCTAGCTAGGTATTCAGTTCACTTGATCTCACTGAATTATTAACTTGTTAATTAATATTGAACCGCATTCATTAGACTTACCATTAAATGCATACTTGGACAAAGGGCATTATTTCCTTCAGTCTCCCACTCGTCCTTAGGGATAAGTGTGCATTTCCTAATTCCTTTGTTGCTTGATGCCTGCTCACGAACATAAGGTAAGAGTAGTCATCCTTATTATGTCCAGAGGTATTTCTCGGTTTCAGAGTTCAATTGATCAAATAAACAGATAACCATAGCCTATGATTCATCTGAGCACGGCCATGCATTTTCCAGTTTCTAGCTCTCCGAGTGGCCCTGTACAACTTTCAGCAACTCATACCGATTTATGGGAGGACAATCCCAATCTTGTGATCTTGAGGTTAGACTTCGTTTGATAGGTGATTACCTGAGCGTTGCCGTTATAGTCTCCTTTCACGGTGCGACGCTTGACAACGTCAAAGTAACCAGTTCTCAAACAAGTAATCTCAAATCACTCAGGTATTGAGGATTAGTGTATAATAATGTAATGAAATTTACTTATGACAAATTTTCATCTCTTACAGTAAAGTTTCATAGGTCTGTCTGATACTAATCTTCTCAAGTAAGTATCTACGCAAATGATTGCGACATTTCCATGTCCACATAGTTAAAGAAACATAACTACTAGTCATCTTGCACTCTAGTCGTCTAGCATTTTCTATGCGTCCACCTTTATAGAAAACTTTCGACTAGGGACCATTTTCAACTTTTGACATTCAAGTTCACTTGATAGACATTTCTTAGTCACATGACTGGTCCTGACAGTCTATCTTGAATATATTGTCAAATTGAAAGGACCCATCATTTAATACTAAACCAAGATTAAATGGAATATGAAATTACATTTCATATATGATAGATGTTAAACCTGAATGTTTTACAACCATGGGCCTCGAACCCATCTTCAAAACAAATAATGGAATTCAAAACTATGTTTGACTTCCAGCCACAATGTGAGTGTTGTATTTCACTTGTTGCATAGGTTTAGTTATCATGCTTTGCCAATCTTAATATCCTTTTCATAGAATGCCTTTCGAGATAGGATGATCAGATCTTTTGAGTATGTTTGTTTTGTGATCTAGTCTTTCTTGCTTCAAGAGTGGTTCTACGCATTTTGCAATGAAGAACCATCAAGCCAGCAAACATGTGATCTACCCAAGTTCAGTGAAGAACTCTTTAACATAAACAACTCTGTTTCATTGCTTCTTAGGAAATAATTACTTTTACTTCAACTGTATAGGTTGCTAGTGATGCTTTGTTTTGGATTTTCTTATTCAAGCAATTCACGGATATGTGGAAGAGTTTCCAGCTGTATCTGAGAACATAGAAATTAATATTTAATTTCCCACGCAACAACTCATGGTCTCCAATCCACCGTTTCCATTTCAAACCACGATGCATATAGCTCGTTCTTGCCAATGGTTAACTCTAAAGGGATCTTGCTTGATCCTTTGCCAGTGTTTCTGCGTGTAGTATCAATATTTAGCATATCTTCATTTTCTTGAATCAATAACTAATCCTATGTACCTTTTCAAGTACCATAAGTTTTTCTTGATATCAATCTACTTGATCTTTACTTAGACCAATAGAGATTGGTATATGTTCGTTATGCCCAAAGCCATACGATACATTTTTGGCGATCCTTATATTATATCATACATGATAAATTCTTTTGTAGAATAATTCCCAATTGAATTCTATTCATGTAACTTTAGCTCATTCAGTTTTAGTAGATACTGAATCCAGCCAAATTCTTTGATATATAATATAGGTTAAGAATCTCATTTAGATGCTTTGATATTTAACTTAGTAAATGCTTATACATAGTTCAAACATTCTTTACTTAGATTTATTCATATGGGTCGAATATCTCCAATGGAGTCTTTTGTGTTTGATTTAGTAAATGCTATTACTTAATCTAAAACAATATTATAAAATCTTTATAAATAGATCTTAATACCTAATATGTACTAAGTTTTTCCTTGATCCATCATTGATGAATATTTTCAAATATAAGTCATTAACATTTGAATATTATTTCACAATAGAGAGATATGTGTGACACACATAGGACCAATTGAATTTTACGTACTCCCACTAAACTTCTTATATATATATATATATATATTAATCATGTACATTTTATGAAACTAAAATACTTATTAGCTTCACTAAAATACAGTTCCAATTCCCAATTTCTTGCTTAAATCCATACCCGAATTTCATAAGCTAGCATTCATTTTAAGCATTATTTGGATCCACAAATCCTATGACATACCGTGTACACAGTTTCTTTCAACATTTGATTGAGGAATACGTTTTGTCATCCAATTTCCATATGTACCAATATGCAATCATTGCTTGATTTATAGACTTGAGCATTACAATTTTGCATGAGGTTTCAACGCAATCCACGTCGTGAATTTGCTTGTAACCTTTAGCAACTAATCTAGCTTTGTGTGACGACACAATTTCATGTTTTGATAGTTTCTATTCTTAAAACCAATTTGCAACCAATAGGTATAACCATTTTTGCAAATCAACAAAATGCCAATTTTGTCATCAAAACATTGATTCTATTTTATGGCCTTTAACCTTTTAAAACATTTGAGTTTATATATGGCCTCTAACCATTTTAGGGAATCTGGGTTTTGTCATAGCTTTCTCACAAGTCATAAACTCGTTTATCTTCATGATAATAATTTGACTACAAGTTATAGGTTTCTTCACTATCTAATAGAAGAATCTCATTGTTTCAGTGACCTGAACTCTATGCCTACATGGGTTTAGAACATCAAACAATAGAATATCAATAGCCACTTGAAAGTCCTTTGAATATACTATTCTCCTTGAAGAACTTTTAAAGTCTTCTAAGATATGTCTTTTCTTTAAAGCCACTTCTAAAGTCCTCAAAGAATAAGTGTTTGTATTTTTGAAGAACTTCGAAAAGCCTCCGGAACGTCCGTTTATGTTTGTTGTTCTCCTAGGAGACTTTCGAGGTCTATTTTCTCCCACTTGTCATTTTGGAAACGAATCTCCAAAAGGACACTATTTCGAGCAAACAAACATTATGTTCTCAAATATTTGTGGTAGAAACAATACCCTTGTGTCTCATTTGAATAAAACACAATGAAACATAAGCTTTCGCAACTCTATATATATATATATATATATACATATATATATATATATATATATATATATATATATATATATATATATATATATATGTATACATATATATATAATTAGGATCTGGTGAAAACCACCCCTTAAGATTAGAACTGAGAACCAATTTCAGCCGTCGATGAAAGCAATCCAACGGCCGAAGATCTACCCGACCAAGCGAAAATATTAAGGGTAGATTAGTAATTTTACTCGCGTTGAATGACCTCTCCCTCTCCCTCAGTTTTCAGAATCTCTTTCTCTCTCTTCCTCCCTCCTCTCCTGCGAACGTTCTCTCTCTCTCAACCTCCTCCGCCATTTTCGATCTCTCTCCTCTATTCTTTGTATCTTCTGCCAAAATTTGTAGATCCAATTCCTTCGTCGTTCTTGAAACTCAATAATTTGGTAAGTTAATTTTACGCGTTTAATATTGTATATTTTTTTCAATTAATCTTTCAATTGAAATGTATGCATTTGATTCAATCTTTCGAGTTCATTTTGCTCGAATTTTTGGTTTCCTTTTGATTTTGTAGAATTAGGTTAGTTCAGTTGATTTCTTTGAATTAGTAGGTATGTTGAAGTGAGTTCCTTTGATTTAGTCGTTCGAATTAGGGTTTATTTTTTCAAAAAAAATTCTGGAATTAGCTACGTGTTTATGTATCAGAATTCAATTGATTTTGTGGAATTAGGTTTATGTATTGGAATTCAATTGATTGCGTAGAATCTTAAATGCTGTTTTTTGGCACAGGTTACCAATTTGATTGTATTTGATTGGAAAACATTGAAATATCCACAAACTGGCTCTAGCTCCAGACCAAGGGTTAGTATTATGGCATATAGTTGGTTATTTTTTCAGAACTGAACACATGTCTCATATGGTCTGTGATCTTAATCTTGCAGCCAGCCGCAAAACCAGCTTTAAATCCTGGACCTTCTGCTGAAAGAGCTGAGAGGACTTCAGGTATTTTGTAGCACATATACATTTATGTTATTTAATTTAAGCATTACAGACTGTTGGTTTTATGCTCCACGGGGACAAGAAATCTGGGATAGATTTTCTGGTGCAGTTGGGCGTTTGATAGAAGAAATCATCCAGGGGGTTTCGCAAGGTGATCTTTCACGTCATAGATCATCAGATGATCCATCATCGAAGGATGTGGTAAGTACAATTAGTGTTTGCTCTTTTTGGAGTCCCAGCCATCAAAGTAGATCTGTTTCATTGGTTTAGTAAGGTTTATTTTCTTAATTCAATTGGCTCGTGTAGGTAAAGGGAGCCTGAGTTGGCTTCATGTATATCTTTTTAATTTGATTTTCTAGCAGATTGCACTAATTGCAGGGAAATTAACAATGGTAATAACAACAATATGTTATGTGTTCACTTGTTTAGCAAGAAGACCGTGAAAGAAGTTGTATTTCAAGGAACATGAGTACTTCAAGGAGATCAGCAATTGCATCATCAAGCAGGCCAAGTTCTTCTGGTGAGCCCAGTGATGACAGGTCAAGCAACCTGATGTTATATGTTTTTTTGTTTTGCTATTAAATTGGGGCTATTGAAGGCTTGGTTACTTGGGGTGGGTGCAAGCAATAGCTTACTGTAGAATTGTGCTAAGTTGGTGATGCTTATTTTCTGTTGGTGTTGGTCTAAAGCCAGCTTGGTAGTTTGAGTTGCTACAGTACCAAAGTTGACCTGTTGAATTTGTAATTAGTTACTCGTACTCTATAGTTAGGTAACACTATCCTACTAGCTCAATAGGCAGAGCATTGTGCTAATGCACAAAAGATGTGGGTTCGAATCCCACGTAGGTTCATATTTACTTTTTGTATTGTTTTATTTACTTTTACTTTGAAAACGTTTACTTTGGCCTCCATATACTCCAATACTTGGAGTTTCTATGTTGTATAAAACTTTTGAAATTTTTTTGATTTACTTTTGAGAAATTTTAATTTACTTTTGAGTTGATATTATTTACTTTTGAATTGTTTTATGTTACTCATGTTGTTGTACCAGTTTTGTTTGCCGACATAGTTTCAATTGATCAGATGCAACCTTTATTTGTTCTAGTCAGCTAGGCATCCGCGTTCTGGTCTCATGGTTCTCGAGGTCTTATGCAGAATGTTTCATTATTTATTTTGTTTACTGTAACCCAAAGCTTGCAATGGTAATACTGACTTTTAGGGCTTAGGACATAAGAACATTGTCCCCATCATGACGCGGTCTTTACTTTCTGCTTTGTTGTACCAAGCTATGGCAACTCTTCGGCTAAGAAAGATGCAGAGCCGTACTTGGTTTCCTGTATTGATTTCTCTTTCAGAGCCAGTAATCACATGAGGATTATTAGCTAACTGCAGAGATTACTCTAGGTCACTTGTAGGCTGTAGCAATTTCTGAAAAGCTTGATCAAATGGATCGTGTCGTGTTTCATTCGGAGATTTCGCACAAGATAGGCAGGCAATATGTTGCTGTTTTGAAAGCTCTGCAACCTAATAGCTCAGGTACAGTAGCACCAAGGCCAACACAAAAAGTATGTGAAGCCGAGTCACAAAGATCACATAGAAGAAGGAGGCACTCATCAGTCGTACCATCGGAAACAGAGCACATTGCTTGTGCATATGGGTCAACTGGTTCCCCAAAAGGATCATAAATCTGAAAGTAAGACATACCAACCAAATATAAATATTCTATAAGATAACAAGTCGATGAAATTAAAGATACCACCATTCCCAACGGACCAACCAAACATGTTTCTCAACCTATCCTCGGAGCAATTGACTTCAATCTTCAAAGGAAAGCCTAGTATGTAATATCTAATAGTCACTTATGCCAAAATTTATCTGGACACAAGTATAACTTTTACAATAGTTGTTTCCTACGACATCTAAGTCTTATCCCATCCATTTTCCATCCATTTAAAACCAGAAAATTTACAGTTTGGTGCCCTAACTTATGGCAAATTCCCCTTTGATGACCTATTGTAAAAACCATTTCTCATTAGTGGTTTACTGTATACTAATTGTATATGTACTTCAGAAATATTTTGATTTACTTTTGATTTATTATGATTTAATTTTGAGTTTCTTTTATTTACTTTGGAAATCCTTGTATTTACTTTAGAGAACTATTTTATAAAAAAAAATACTTTTAGAGACAACCCATGTAGGAATCGAACCTACATCCCCTGTGCATCTGCATAGTGCTCTACCATTTGAGCTAACAAGTTTCCACAAAACATTTAAGAGAAAATTATAATTGATGTTTCATTGTTATTTAATTTACTTTTGGAGAGATTTTGTTTACTTGTGGAGAGATTTAGTTTACTTATGCACAATGTAGTTACATTTATGGCAACATCTCATAAAAATTCACAACTAGCACGTTGAACCATACATGAAGCAAGTTGGTAGTCTACAACATGCCCATTATACATGTTGCATAAGGGTAATAATGAAGCAAGTTGGTAGTCTGCATCATGCCTGTTATCAGTATCGTGCAGTAGCTGAGTTGCATAGGTATGCTATGAAGACGGTCATTATACTGTGAGAACCCCAGCCTGAATCTAAGACCATTTGTTCTGAACCAGTTCCAATAATGCTCTTGTAGGACTATGAATGCTAAACTGTTTGATGTTGCATAAGGGTAATTAAACTGGTAATTGGTAGTCTGCAACATTTGACAGTTCCCTCGTGTCCGACTACTGTGAGAACCCCCAAGTCTAGGACCATTTGTTTTGAACCAGTTCCAATAATGCTCTTGGCAGTGTCCATAATTTATTGGCTTTTTATTTACATGATAATTCCCTCGTGTTCGACTACTGTGACAATTGTGAACTCATGAAATCCAAATATGACATTTATGCCAAATAGCTCAAATAGCTCAAATATGACATTTATCGCAACGACTCATAAGAATTCCCAACTATCTTTACGCATTCACTTCTCAGCCTAATCTATTTACTTTGATCATATTCTGACCTACTTTTTAAAATAAGAGAAAATAATACCTGATTTCCTACAACACACACCAATCTGACATAAAAGGTAAGGAGAAAGGACCATAACTTGCCTCATCAAAGCTTTTCCAAAGGACAGCAGAAGCCCTATTTAGACCCTATCTCCCGAGGAAGATACCCAAGATGACGAGATATCACCAGCAACGAGAGAGGAGCCCAAGGTTACATTGTTGTAACTTTCAGCAGAGGTACAAAAACACAGTAGAAAACAAAAACAGACATAATAAGATAATTTACTTTTACCAAGTTTCAATTTACTTTTGAGTTTCTTTTGTTTACTTTTGAGTTCCTTGTATTTACTTTTGAGATATTTTTTGGTTTACTTTGGAATTCCTTGTATTTACTAATCTTGTTGCACAATAGAACCCAACCATGTTAACCTTACCACTGACTGCATCAGATCAGCATCGTCAGGGTAAGTAACAACAAGTTCTTGCTAACTGATTAATTTATGTAAAGTGACTGCAACCATAATAGACTACATAACAGATTACACAAATAATAATAGAAAAGCAAAAAAACACAATTGCAATATTGTTAGGTTATGATACATATGAATGAACACAAATCATGCGGAAAAACCATAAAGCCAGGAAACATATTATTTACACATAATCATTTAGCATAATTCAGATGCATACACTTTGTTGCGTGCCCTCCCTAGCTGCGCCCGAACCGAACAAGAACAAGTCTTTAGGACTCCAAGTGTCGTCCCTCCGTAGATAGTCCACAGCACGTCCGGATCCGCCTTAAGCTTGACCAACTAGAATCGCCCTTAAGGTTACAAGGAATTTCGGCTAATAGGTTGCAAGTGTTTGGCTGATTTTTGCTTCAAAATCTTACCTTTAGAACACTTCAATTCTCTATCTAAATATGTAACCCTAGGCACCTATTTATAGAGTTTATGGAAAGGAATTATAATCCTACTAGGATATGGATTTATTAATTAGAATCCTATTAGAACTCTAAATAATAAATTTAATCTTTTTAGGATTAGGATTTAATCAATGCACGAATTCCAATAGGATTAGGATTCGTTACGAACACGAGTGTTGCACGACTACGAGCATCGCACCACCCGCGCAGGCCTTGCGGCCCACACGAGCAGTCGCTGCTCGCAGCCCACGAGCACCTGCTCAGCGCGCGCCTAAGGCCTTGCTGGGCCTGGCCTTGCGCTAGGCCTGGCGAGGCTGTGGCCTTCGTGTTGGGCGCTCGGCTTGTTAGGCGTGGGCCTGGCTTCGTGCTGGGCCTTCGTCTAGCAAGCCTCGTCCGATGCTAATTCGTACGATGCGCTTCCGATTAAATTCCTGGTTCCGGAATTCATTTTCGATACGAACAATATTTAATATTTCCGATTCCGGAATTAATTTCTGTTTCGAACAAATATTTAATATTTCCGTTTCCGGAATTATTTTCCGATTCCGATAATATTTCCGATTCTGACAATATTTCCGTTTCCGGCAATATCATCGTTTCCGGAGTATTCATTTCTTGCTTGTGACGATCTCAGCTCCCACTGAAACCAAGATCCGTCGATTTCGAATATCCATAGATGGAGTATTTAATGCCATTAAATACTTGATCCGTTTACGTACTATTTGTGTGACCCTACGGGTTCAGTCAAGAGTAAGCTGTGGATTAATATCATTAATTCCACTTGAACTGAAGCGGCCTCTAGCTAGGCATTCAGCTCACTTGATCTCACTGAATTATTAACTTGTTAATTAATACTGAACCGCATTTATTAGACTTAACATAGAATGCATACTTGGACCAAGGGCATTATTTCCTTCAGTCTCCCACTTGTCCTTAGGGACAAGTGTGCATTTTCTAATTCCTTTGTCGCTCGATGCTTGCTCTTGAACATAAGGTAAGAGTTGTCATCCTTATTATGTCCAGAGGTGTTCCTCGGTTTCAGAGTTCAACTGATCAAATAAACAGATAATCATAGCCTATTATTCATCCGAGCACGGCCATGCATTTCACAGTTTCTAGCTCTCCGAGTGGCCTTGTACAACTTTTAAGCATCTCATCCCGATTTATGGGAGGACAATCCCAATCTTGTGATCTTGAGATTAGACTTCGTTTTATAGGTGATTACCTGAGCGTTGCCTTTGTAGCCTCCTTTTACGGTGCGACGGTTGGTCAACGTCAAAGCAACCAGTTCTCAAACAAGTAATCTCAAATCACTCAGGTATTGAGGATTTAGTGTCTAATAATTTTAATGAAATTTACTTATGACAGATTTTCATCTCTTACAGTAAAGTTTCATAGGTCTTGTCCGATACTAGTCTTCACAAAGTAAGTATCTATGCAAATGATTATGACATTGCCATGTCCACATAGTTCAAGAAACAGAACTACTAGTCATCTTGCATTCTAATCGTCTAACGTTCTCTATGCGTCCAATTTTATAGAAAACTCCCACTAGGGACCATTTTCAAACTTTGACATTCAAGTTCACTTGATAGACATTTCTTAGTCACAGGACTGGTCCTGACAGTCTATCTTGAAGATATCGTCAAATTGAAGGGACTCATCATTTAACAAACCACAAATTAAATGGAAAAATGAATTCTTTTCATTTATTGTGAATGGTAAACCAATAATGTTTTACAAAGATTTAAACTCTAAAACTTTAAAACATTAAACAGAGACATCAAAGCCATTCTCCAATATGCTTGATTCCCATAGCTGCAGTGTGCGAGTTGTGCTTCGCTTGCGGCAGAGGTTTAGTCAATGGATCGGATATGTTGTCATCAGTTCCAATTTTGCTTATCTCGACTTCTTTTCTTTCAACGAACTCTCGTAGAAGGTGAAATCTACGAAGTACATGCTTGACTCTCTGGTGGTGTCTAGGCTCCTTTGCCTGTGCAATAGCTCCGTTATTATCACAATACAGGGCTATTGGTCCTTTAATGGAGGGGACTACACCAAGTTCACCTATGAACTTCCTTAGCCATATAGCTTCCTTTGCTGCTTCATGTGCAGCAATGTACTCCGCTTCAGTTGTAGAATCCGCAATGGTGCTTTGCTTAGCACTTTTCCAGCTTACTGCTCCTCCGTTGAGGCAGAAGACAAACCCAGACTGTGATCTGAAATCATCTTTGTCGGTTTGGAAACTTGCGTCCGTATAGCCTTTAACAATTAATTCATCATCTCCACCATAGACCAGGAAGTCATCTTTGTGCCTTTTCAGGTACTTCAGAATATTCTTGGCAGCAGTCCAATGCGCCTCTCCTGGGTCTGACTGGTATCTGCTCGTAGCACTGAGTGCGTACGCAACATCCGGGCGTGTACATATCATAGCATACATTTTTGAACCAATCAATGATGCATATGGAATCCCATTAATTTGTCTACGCTCATCAAGTGTTTTTGGGCACTGAGTCTTGCTTAGAGTCATTCCATGAGACATGGGTAGGTAGCGTCGCTTGGAGTCCGCCATCTTGAACCTATCAAGCACCTTATTGATATAAGTGCTTTGACTAAGTCCAATCATCTTTTTAGATCTATCTCTGTAAATCTTGATGCCCAATATGTACTGTGCTTCTCCTAGATCTTTCATCGAAAAACATTTCCCAAGCCAAATCTTGACAGAGTTCAACATAGGAATGTCATTTCCGATAAGTAATATGTCGTCGACATATAATACTAGGAAAGCAATTTTGCTCCCACTGACCTTCTTGTATACACAAGATTCGTCCGCGTTCTTGATGAAACCAAAGTCACTGACTGCTTCATCAAAACGTATATTCCAGCTCCTGGATGCCTGCTTCAATCCGTAGATTGACTTCTTTAGCTTGCATACCTTTTTAGCATTCTTTGGATCCTCAAAACCTTCAGGCTGTGTCATAAACACAGTTTCTGTTAAAACGCCGTTTAAGAAAGCAGTTTTGACATCCATCTGCCATATTTCGTAATCGTAATATGCAGCGATTGCTAACATTATCCGAATAGACTTTAGCATTGCAACTGGTGAAAAGGTTTCATCGTAATCCACACCGTGGACTTGCCTGTAACCTTTTGCAACCAATCTAGCTTTGAAAACTTCAAGTTTCCCATCCTTGTCCTTTTTCAGTTTGAAAACCCATTTGCTTCCAATGGCTTGGTAGCCATCTGGCAAATCGACCAAATCCCATACTTGGTTTTCAGACGTGGAGTCTAATTCAGATTGCATGGCTTCTTGCCATTGCTTGGAGCTAGGGCTCGTCATAGCTTGTTTGTAAGTCGCAGGTTCATCACTTTCAAGTAATAGAACGTCATAGCTCTCGTTCGTCAAAATACCTAAGTACCTTTCCGGTTGAGATCTATATCTTTGCGATCTACGCGGGGTAACATTTCTAGATTGACCATGATTCTCACCAGATTCTTCTAAAGATCTCTGAGTTTCATCCTGAATGTCATCTTGAGCATTCTCTAGAGTTTGTTGTTCGACTCGAATTTCTTCGAGGTCTACTTTTCTCCCACTTGTCATTTTGGAAATGTGATATTTCTCCAAAAAGACACCATCTCGAGCAACAAACACCTTGTTCTCAGATGTATTGTAGAAGTAATACCCCTTTGTTTCCTTTGGATAGCCCACAAGGATACATTTGTCAGATTTTGGATGAAGTTTGTCTGAAGTTAATCGTTTGACGTATACTTCACATCCCCAAATCTTAAGAAAAGACACATTTGGAGGCTTTCCAAACCATAATTCGTATGGAGTCTTTTCGACAGCTTTAGACGGAGCTCTATTTATAGTGAGTGCAGCTGTATTTAGTGCATGTCCCCAAAATTCTAATGGAAGTTCGGCCTGACCCATCATTGACCTGACCATGTCTAGCAAGGTTCTATTCCTCCGTTCCGACACACCGTTCCATTGTGGTGTTCCAGGAGGAGTCAATTCTGATAGAATTCCACATTCTTTCAGATGGTCATCAAATTCATAGCTCAGATATTCACCGCCTCTATCAGACCGCAGTGCCTTAATCTTCTTGCCTAATTGATTCTCTACTTCACTCTGAAATTCCTTGAATTTGTCAAAGGATTCAGACTTATGCTTCATTAGGTAGACATAACCATACCTACTGAAGTCATCAGTGAAAGTGATAAAGTAGCTGAAACCACCTCTAGCATTTGTACTCATTGGTCCACGAACATCTGTATGGATTAAACCCAATAGTTCATTTGCTCTTTCTCCAACTTTAGAGAAAGGTTGCTTTGTCATTTTGCCAAGTAAACATGATTCGCATTTACCATAATCCTCTAAGTCAAATGGTTCTAGAATTCCTTCCTTTTGAAGTCTTTCTAAGCCTTTCAAGTTTATATGGCCTAATCGACAATGCCACAGATAGGTGAGATCTGAATCATCCTTTTTGGCCTTTTTGGTATTTATGTTATATACTTGTTTGTCGTGATCTAATAAATAAAGTCCATTGACTAATCTAGCAGATCCATAAAACATCTCTTTAAAATAAAACGAACAACTATTGTCTTTTATTAAAAAGGAAAATCCCTTTGCATCTAAGCAAGAAACTGAAATGATGTTTTTAGTAAGACTTGGAACATGGAAACATTCTTCCAGTTCCAAAACTAGCCCGGAGGGCAACGACAAATAGTAAGTTCCTACAGCTAATGCAGCAATCCGTGCTCCATTTCCCACTCGTAGGTCGACTTCACCCTTGCTTAACTTTCTACTTCTTCTTAGTCCCTGTGGATTGGAACATAAGTGTGAGCCACAACCTGTATCTAATACCCAAGAAGTTGAATTAGCAAGTATACAGTCTATAACGAAAATACCTGAAGATGGAACGACTGTTCCGTTCTTCTGATCTTCCTTTAGCTTCAAGCAATCTCTCTTCCAATGCCCCTTCTTCTTGCAGTAGAAGCATTCGGATTCAGAAGTGGGTTGACTGACCTTCCTCTTTACAGATTTGGCGCCAGTTTGCTTAGTTGGGCTGGCCTTGTCGCCACCTTTCTTAGCATTCCTCTTCTTTCCAGATTTCTTGAACTTGCCCCCACGCACCATAAGCACATCCTGCTTATCACTTTTGAGCGTCTTTTCAGCGGTCTTCAGCATACCGTGAAGCTCAGTGAGCGTTTTGTCCAGACTATTCATACTGTAGTTCAGTTTGAACTGATCATACCCGCTATGAAGAGAATGGAGGATGGTGTTTATAGCCATTTCGTGAGAAAATTGCTGATCCAGCCGACTCATATTCTCAACGAGTCCAATCATTTTTAGAACATGTGGACTTACGGGCTCGCCTTTCTTAAGCTTGGTCTCAAGAATTTGCCTATGAGTCTCGAATCTTTCGACTCGAGCCAGATCTTGGAACATGTTCTTCAACTCACTGATGATTGTGAAAGCATCTGAGTTGATGAACGTTTTCTGCAGATCCGCACTCATGGTGGCGAGCATTAGACATTTCACATCCTTGTTGGCATCAATCCAACGATTGAGGGCTGCCTGAGTGACCCCGTCGCCTGCGGCTTCGGGCATCGCCTCATCTAGGACATACTCCTTTTCTTCCTGCATAAGAACTATTTGCAAGTTCCTTTGCCAGTCAAGGAAGTTTTTCCCGTTCAACTTCTCCTTTTCGAGAATTGATCGAATGTTGAATGAATTGTTGTTTGCCATATTAAAAACTACAATTGAAAAGAATAAACAAATAAATAACCATTCACAGTTTCTCTTAATAAACTTAAATTCTAGCATACATGCATAATTCAATGTTTATTAAGCATTTTTTTCAAGTTATGTGTTCCGGCAGGTGTGAATAAAATGATTCCAAGATCCTAAAATCATTGAAGAACTAAGCACAGTTTGTCGACTTAATCCTAAAACATCTTAGGTAAGCAAAAGCCTTTTGCTAATAGTCTAGAAACTATTCTTGGTTGATAGGTACGTCTAAGAACTTATTAGGTAAACCTATCGATTTTGCCACGACATAAAAGGACTCCTTACTTATATCGTTGAGTTTCACCAAAACTAACATGTACTCACAATTATTTGTGTACCTTGCCCCTTTAGGACCAATAAGTAACACCTCGCTGAGCGAAAACTATTACTAGATTGATGTAAAGGATATCCAAGCAAGTGTATATTTTGGCATGGCACCTTTTAACTCAATTTTTAAGTTTGGAACTTAAGGCTCTTACTATGTTGGTTAGATTTTAAGTGAACTAAAATCCTTAATCATGCAACATAATCAAGCCACAATCTCATGCATAATTAAGACATATTTAAAGCAATAAATAACTTAAAGCATGCATAAGATAAATGTGATCTAGTATGGCCCGACTTCATCTTGAAGCTTTGACTTCAAAGTCCGTCTTGAAAATCTCCGTGGGAGGCACCATTTTTTCTTCAAATAGGATAAGCTATAATTAAAACTAATTACACCTATTTGATGGTACGCAGACCATATTTGAATTGAAAAATAACTTTGGTACTTTAGACCAATTACATTCAAATTAATGGTGCGCAGACCATATTTTCTATCCTGTTTGGGCCATACTAGTCACTTCATAACCTGCAAAACAATACATATACAATATATACCATTCACCCATTCATTATCATGAATAGCCCACATAGCTGGTTAGTAAAACACATTATGCATCACGTAAACATTTGCAGCAATTAATCAAGGGCACCAATAATCTACCAATTATTCAGTCCTTATTAATTCTAATCAAGTTGTTTTAACCTTAAGGATTTGTAGACCTAATCAAGAGTTTATGACTAAAAGGGCTCCCACTTAAACCAATAAATTCATATGCTTTACTAATTTTAAACATAAAAATGTATTTCTAGTCTAACCGGAAACATACAAATTTAATTAAAATTTAAAGCTCATATAAATTTATAATTGAATCCAAAAAGTTTAATTTAATTTCAGTCGTATTTAAATTAATTCATGATTTTAATTTTAGTAAAATAATTAGAATAAATAAAATTTATTATAATTACAATATTCAAAATTAAAATCCAAGAAAATAATTTAAATTATTAATTTTAAAATTAATTAAAATTACGTAAACTGAAAATTTCAAATTAAACATTCAAAACGATCTAATCGCAACGCAAACACCCTACGCATCGCACGCCCATGGGCCACACGCACACAGCCATCGCTGGCCATGTGCGCGCAGCCCATGCGCTCGTCGCATAGCTGCTGCATCTTCCCATCGCAAGCCATCGCACAAGTGGTGCCCGCTGCGCGCGCGCCAGCGCTCGATGCACGCGAGCCATCGCTCGCTGTGCGCGCTCGCCAGCGCTTGCTGCGCGCGCTCCAGCGCTTGATGCACGCGAGCCATCGCTCGCTGTGCGCGAGCAATTGCGCGCGATCAACGCTGGGCGCAGCGCTCGTGGCACGCGAGCTTGCGCTCGCTGTGCGGGAGGCTGCGTGCGCTTGCGCGAGGCAGTGCACGTTGTGGCGCAGTTCGCTTGCTGCCCACACGCGACTGCCATGCCTTGCCTTCGCCCATGCCCATTCGTCCATAGCTCGTGGCCCACGACACAAGGCAGGGCTGCTGCCTTGTGCTCGTGCACCATGCCCTTGCTCATTGCATTCGTGCCGCACGGGCGACGAGCTCCCTTGCTCGTCGTCGCATGCCCGCACTATACAACACCCCTTAAGGGTAACACGAAGCGTCCATTGCTTTGTGCGTGCAAGGTATATAAACGAATTGCATAAAAATTTAAAATTTATATTTAAAATTAACGACAAATTAATAAGTTAATATTAATTTCACAATTTTAGGGCGAAAAATCGAAAATTTATTATTCAATTGATTTCCGATTATCATGGATTCAAGCCTAGGTCATAAAAATTTAAAATTTATCATAAATTTACAATTTTTATGGTGGTTTTTAATCATAGGTTTCTAATTAAATTATAATTAATTATGAAAATCAAATTAATTCTAAATTATTCTAATTTTCAACAAATTAATCATAATTACAAATTAGATTGCATAATTAACAAGGCTAGGCATTCAAACTTGTTAAACATATACAGTAGGTCAATCAAAAATTCAAGATTTATCAACAAGAATCGCAAATATTTAATTTAACATCTTAAATTTACGAAATTTTGCATTCGAAAAACTAAAACCTTCGAAAAGTCATAGTTAGGCTTCGAATGTGAGAATTCTGGGTTCGGCAGAAAAATACTTTTTTTGTCAAAATTTTAGAATGCCTTTTACATGCGAAATTGACACAAAAATCACTCGATTTGGATGAGTAACGAAGAAACTGCCGAAAAACTGCGTACGTATAATTAAATAAACGCAATTTGCAATTAATTAACAATTACGAAAATTAATCACCCCTTTTAATTCTTGCAAATTTGTAATATTTAACCATGTTCATGCAATTTAGATTATGAAAATAATAAGAGGCTCGGATACCACTGTTAGGTTATGATACATATGACAATTCATA
The DNA here is from genome assembly GCF_020520425.1 of Spinacia oleracea. Taxonomy (NCBI): domain Eukaryota; kingdom Viridiplantae; phylum Streptophyta; class Magnoliopsida; order Caryophyllales; family Amaranthaceae; genus Spinacia; species Spinacia oleracea. The sequence goes on from NC_079490.1 coordinate 110,970,939, forward strand.
AATCATGCGGAAAAACCATTTAGCCAGGAATACATATTATTTACACATAATCATATAGCATAGTTTAGATGCATACTCTTTGTTGCGTGCCTTCCCTAGCTGCGCCCGAACCGAACAAGAACAAGTCTTTAGGACTCCAAGTGTCGTCCCTCCGTAGATAGTCCACAACACGTCCGGATCCGCCTTAAGATTGACCAACTAGAATCGCCCTTAAGGTACTAAAGATTTTCGGCACTTTTAGTCAAGGAATGTGTCTGAATTTTCTCTCAAAAACTCACTTTGAATACTTGAATAATCTCTAAAATATGTGACCCTAGGCACCTATTTATAGAGTTATGGAAAGGGTTTTGGAATCCTATTAGGATACTAATTTATTTAATTATAACCCTACTAGGACTCTAATTAAATAATCATTATCTAATAGTTTTAGGATTTAATCACACTTCGAATCCTGATTGCTTTAGGATTCCCGCACAAGCATTGCACGAGCACCGTACACCCGCGCAAGCCTTGCGGCCCACGCTAGGCGCACAGCGCTCGGCCCACTGTTGTGCTCCCGCGCGCGCGCCCAAGGCCTTGGCTGGGCCTGTCCTTGCGCTGGGCCTGGTCGAGGCTTGGCGTGCGCTGGTGCGCGTTGGCTCGCTGGGCGACGGCCTGGCTTCATGCTGGGCCTTCGTCTAGCGGGCCTCGTCCGATGCTAATTCGTACGATACGCTTCCGATTAAATTCCCGATTCCGGAATTCATTTCCGATACGAACAATATTTAATATTTCCGGTTCCGGAATCAATTTCCGTTTCGAACAAATAGTTAATATTTCCGTTTCCGGAATTATTTTCCGATTCCGATAATATTTCCGATTCTGACAATCTTTCCGTTTCCGGCAATATTTCCGATTCTGGCAATATTTCCATTTCCGATAATATTTTCCGATACGTACCATGTTTCCGTTTCCGGCAACATCTACGACTTGGATAATATTTATATTTCCGATACGATCCATATTTCCGTTTCCGGCAATATCATCGTTTCCGGAGTATTCATTTCTTGCCTGTGACGATCTCAGCTCCCACTGAAACCAAGATCCGTCGATTCCGAATATCCATAGATGGAGTATTTAATGCCATTAAATACTTGATCCGTTTACGTACTATTTGTGTGACCCTACTGGTTCAGTCAAGAGTAAGCTGTGGATTAATATCATTAATTCCACTTGAACTGAAGCGGCCTCTAGCTAGGCATTCAGCTCACTTGATCTCACTGAATTATTAACTTGTTAATTAATACTGAACCGCATTTATTAGACTTAACATAGAATGCATACTTGGACCAAGGGCATTATTTCCTTCACCATCTGCCATATTTCGTAATCGTAATATGCAGCGATTGCTAACATTATTCGAATAGACTTTAGCATTGCAACTGGTGAAAAATTTTCATCGTAATCCACACCGTGGACTTGCCTGTAACCTTTTGCAACCAATCTAGCTTTGAAAACTTCAAGTTTCCCATCCTTGTCCTTTTTCAGTTTGAAAACCCATTTGCTTCCAATGGCTTGGTAGCCATCTGGCAAATCGACCAAATTCCATACTTGGTTTTCAGACATGGAGTCTAATTCAGATTGCATGGCTTCTTGCCATCGCTTGGAGCTAGGTCTCGTCATAGCTTGTTTGTAAGTCGCAGGTTCATCACTTTCAAGTAATAGAACATTATAGCTCTCGTTCGTCAAAATACCTAAGTACCTTTCCTGTTGAGATCTATATCTTTGCCATCTACGCGGGGTAACATTTCTAGACAGACCATGATTCTCACCAGATTCTTCTAAAGATCTCTGAGTTTCATCCTGAATGTCGTCTTGAGCATTCTCTAGAGTTTGTTGTTCGACTCGAATTTCTTCGAGGTCTACTTTTGTCCCACTTGTCATTTTGGAAATGTGATCCTTCTCCAAAAAGACACCATCTCGAGCAACAAACACCTTGTTCTCAGATGTATTGTAGAAGTAATACCCCTTTGTTTCCTTTGGATAGCCCACAAGGATACATTTGTCAGATTTCGGATGAAGTTTGTCTGAAATTAATCGTTTGACATATACTTCACATCCCCAAATCTTAAGAAAAGACACATTTGGAGGCTTTCCAAACCATAACTCATATGGAGTCTTTTCGACAGCTTTAGACGGAGCTCTATTTATAGTGAGTGCAGCTGTATTTAGTGCATGTCCCCAAATTCTATTGGAAGTTCGGCCTGACCCATCATTGACCTGACCATGTCTAGCAAGGTTCTGTTCCTCCGTTCCGACACACCATTCCATTGTGGTGTTCCAGGAGGAGTCAATGCTGACAGAATTCCACATTCTTTCAGATGGTCATCAAATTCATAGCTCAGATATTCACCGCCTCTATCAGACCGCAGTGCCTTAATCTTCTTGCCTAACTGATTCTCTACTTCACTCTGAAATTCCTTGAATTTGTCAAAGGATTCAGACTTATGCTTCATTAGGTAGACATAACCATATCTACTGAAGTCATTAGTGAAAGTGATAAAGTAGCTGAAACCACCTCTAGCATTTGTACTCATTGGTCCACATACATCTGTATGGATTAAACCCAATAGTTCAGTTGCTCTTTCTCCAACTTTAGAGAAAGGTTGCTTTGTCATTTTGCCAAGTAAACATGATTCGCATTTACCATAATCCTCTAAGTCAAATGGTTCTAGAATTCCTTCTTTTTGAAGTCTTTCTAAGCGTTTCAAGTTTATATGGCCTAATCGACAATGCCACAGATAGGTGAGATCTGAATCATCCTTTTTGGCCTTTTTGGTATTTATGTTATAAATTTATTTGTCGTGATCTAATAAATAAAGTCCATTGACTAATCTAGTAGATCCATAAAACATCTCTTTAAAATAAAACGAACAACTATTGTCTTTTATTAAAAAGGAAAATCCCTTAGCATCTAAGCAAGAAACTGAAATGATGTTTTTAGTAAGGCTTGGAACATGGAAACATTCTTCCAGTTCCAAAACTAGCCCAGAGAGAAACAACAAATAATAAGTTCCTACAGCTAATGCAGCAATCCGTGCTCCATTTCCCACTCGTAGGTCGACTTCACCCTTGCTTAACTTTCTACTTCTTCTTAGTCCCTGTGGATTGGAACATAAGTGTGAGCCACAACCTGTATCTAATACCCAAGAAGTTGAATTAGCAAATATACAGTCTATAACGAAAATACCTGAAGATGGAACGACTGTTCCGTTCTTCTGATATTCCTTTAGCTTCAAGCAATCTCTCTTCCAATGCCCCTTCTTCTTGCAGTAGAAGCATTCGGATTCAGAAGTGGGTTGACTGACCTTCCTCTTTTCAGACTTGGCGCCAGTTTGCTTAGTTGGGCTGGCCTTGTTGCCACCTTTCTTAGCATTCCTCTTCTTTGCAGATTTCTTGAACTTGCCCCCACGCACCATAAGCACATCTTGCTTATCACTTTTGAGCGTCTTTTCAGCGGTCTTCAGCATACCGTGAAGCTCAGTGAGCGTTTTATCCAGACTATTCATACTGTAGTTCAGTTTGAACTGATCATACCCGTTATGAAGAGAATGGAGGATGGTGTCTACAGCCATTTCCTGAGAGAATTATTGATCCAGCCGACTCATATTCTCAATGAGTCAAATCATTTTGAGAACATGTGGACTTACGGGCTCGCCTTTCTTAAGCTTGGTCTCAAGAATTTGCCTATGAGTCACGTTTTCTGCAGATCTGCACTCATGGTGGCGAGCATTAGACATTTCACATCCTTGTTGGCATCAATCCAACGATTGAGGGCTGCCTGAGTGACCCCGTCGCCTGCGGCCTCGGGCATCGCCTCTTCCAAGACATACTCCTTTTCTTCCTGCATAAGAACTATTTGCAAGTTCCTTTTCCAGTCAAGGAAGTTTTTCCCGCTCAACTTCTCCTTTTCGAGAATTGATCGAATGTTGAATGAATTGTTGTTTGCCATAATTAAAACTACAATTGAAAAGAATAAACAAATAAATAACCATTCACAATTTCTCTTAATAAACTTAAATTCTAGCATACATGCATAATTCAATGTTCATTAAGGATTTTATTCTAGTTACGTGTTCCGGCAGGTGTGAATAAAATGATTCCAAGATCCTAAAATCCATTGAAGAATTAAGCACAGTTTGTCGACTTAATCCTATAACATCTTAGGTAAGCAAAAACCTTTTGCTAATAGTCTAGAAATTATTCTTGGTTGATAGGCACGTCTAAGAACTTATTAGGTAAACCTATCGATTTTGCCACGACATAAAAGGACTCCTTACTTATATCGTTGAGTTTCACCAAAACTAACATGTACTCACAATTATTTGTGTACCTTGCCCCTTTAGGACCAATAAGTAACACCTCGCTGAGCGAAAACTATTAATAGATTGATGTAAAGGATATCCAAGCAAGTGTATATTTTGGCATGGCACCTTTTAACTCAATTTTTAAGTTTGGAACTTAAGGTTCTTACTATGTTGGTTAGATTTTAAGTGAACTAAAATCCTTAATCATGCAACATAATCAAGCCACAATCTCATGCATAATTAAGACATATTTAAAGCAATAAATAACTTAAAGCATGCATAAGATAAATGTGATCTAGTATGGCCCGACTTCATCTTGAAGCTTCAACTTCAAAGTCCGTCTCGAAAATCTCCGTGGGAGGCACCATTTTCTTCAAATAGGATAAGCTATAATTAAACTAATTACAACTTTTTGATGGTACGCAGACCATATTTGAATTGAAAAACAATTTTGGTACTTTAGACCAATTACATTCAAATTAATGGTACGCAGACCATATTTTCTATCCTATTTGGGCCATACTAGTCACTTCATGACCTGCAAAACAGTACATATACAATATATATACCATTCACCCATTCATTATCATGAATGGCCCACATAGCTGCTTAGTAAAACACGTTATGCATCACATAAATATTTGCAGCAATTAATCAAGGGCACCAATAATCTACAAATTATTCAGTCCATATTAATTTTAATCAAGTTGTTTTAACCTTAAGGATTTGTAGACCTAATCAATAGTTTATGATTAAAAGGGCTCCCACTTAAACCAATATATTCATATGCTTTACTAATTTTAAACATAAAAATGAATTTCTAGTCTAACCGGAAACATACAAATTTAATTTAAATTTAAAGCTCATATAAATTTATAATTGAATCCACATATTTAATTTATTTTCAGTCGTATTTAAATTAATTCATGATTTTAATTTTAGTAAAATAATTAGAATAAATGAAATTTATTATAATTATAATATTCAAAATTAAAATCCAAGAAAATAATTTAAATTGTTAATTTTAAAATTAATTAAAATTACGTAAACTGAAAATTTCAAATTAAAATTTTGAAACGATCTAATCGTAACATGAGGTGCGCGACATCATCACGCAACGCACAGCCATAGGCCACACGCACGCAGCCATCGCTGGCCATGCGCGCAGCCTATGTGCTGCGTCGCATCTGCTGCTGCTCACCATCGCAAGGCGCGCGCCAGCGCTCGTCGCAACACGCTCGCTGCTCACCATCGCTGGGCGTAGCGCTCGTCGCACGCGAGCTTGCGCTCGCTGCGCGCGAGGCTTCGCACGTTGCGCGCGGCAGTTGCGTCGTGGCGCAGCTCGCCTGCTGCCCACACGCGACTGTCGCTGCCTTGCTCTCGATCTTGCCCACTCGCCCATCGCTCACAGCACACGACACAAGGCAGGGCTGCTGCCTTGTGCTCGTACACCATAGCCTTGCTCATTGCATTCGTACCGCATGGGCGACGAGCTCCCTTGCTCGTCGTCGCATGCCCGCACTATACAACACCCCTTAAGGATAACACGTAGCTTCCATTGCTTTGTGCGTGCAACTTATATGAGCGAATCGCATAAAAATTAAAAAAATTTATTTTCAAACTTAATGACAAATTAATAAATCATATTAATTTCATAATTTTAGGGTGAAAAATCGAAAATTTATTAATTAATTGATTTCCGATTAACAGGTATTCAAGTCTAGGTCATAAAAATTTAAAATTTAACACAAATTTACAATTTTTATGGTGGTTTTTAATCATAGGTATCTAATTAAATTATTAACTAATTATGAAAATCAAATTAATTCTAAATTATTCCAATTTTCAACAAATTAATCATAATTACAAATTAGATTGCATAATTAACAAGGCTAGGCATTCAAACTTGTTAAACATATACAGTAGGTCAATCAAAAATTCAAGATTTATCAACAAGAATCGCAAATATTTAATTTATCATCTTAAATTTACGAAATTTTTCTTTCGAAAAACTAAAACCTCCGAAAAGTCATAGTTAGGCTTCGAATTTGAGAATTCTGGGTTCGGCCGAAAAAATATATTTTTGTCAAAAATTTAGAATGCCTTATACATGCGGAATTGACACAACAATCACTCGATTTGGATGAGTAACGAAGAAACTGCAGAAAAACTGCGTACATATAATTAAATAAACGCAATTTGCAATTAATTAACAATTACGAAAATTAATCACCCCTTTTAATTCTTGCAAATTTGTAATATTTAACCATGTTTATGCAATTTAGATTATGAAAATATTAAGAGGCTCGTGATACCACTGTTAGGTTATGATACATATGACAATACATAAATCATGCGGAAAAAACCATAAAGCCAGGAAAGCATATTATTTACACATAATCATTTAGCATAGTATAGATGCATACACTTTGTAGCGTGCCCTCCCTAGCTGCGCCCGAACCGAACAAGAACAAGTCTTTAGGACTCCAAATGTCGTCCCTCCATAGATAGTCCACAGTACGTCCGGATCCGCCTCCGATGCTTATTCGTACGATACGCTTCCGATTAAATTCCCGGTTCCGGAATTCATTTCCGATACGAACAATATTTAATATTTCCGATTCCGAAATTAATTTCCGTTTCGAACAAATATTTAATATTTCTGTTTCGGGAACTATTTTCCGATTCCGATAATATTTCCGATTCTGACAATATTTCCGTTTCCGGCAATATTTCCGATTCCGGCAATATTTCCATTTCCGATAATATTTTCCGATACGTACCATGTTTCCGTTTCCGGCAACATCTACGACTTGGATAATATTTATATTTCCGATACGATCCATATTTCCGTTTCCGGCAATATCATCGTTTCCGGAGTATTCATTTCTCGCTTGTGACGATCTCAGCTCCCACGAAACCAAGATCCCTCGATTCCGAATATCCATAGATAGAGTATTTAATGCCATTAAATACTTGATCCATTTACGTACTATTTGTGTGACCCTACGGGTTCAGTCAAGAGTAAGCTGTGGATTAATATCATTAATTCCACTTGAACTGAAGCGGCCTCTAGCTAGGCATTCAACTCACTTGATCTCACTGAATTATTAACTTGTTAATTAATACTGAACCGCATTTATTAGACTTAACATTGAATGCATACTTGGACCAAGGGCATTATTTCCTTCAAACAGTTCAGCTAACCACCTGTCAACAGAGGACAAGTCTGCATCACTAGCCCTTCAAAACCACCCAACTGACTTCAAAAAAGCAGCCACCAGACAAGCAGTTCAGCAACATCAATTCTCTTGACCATATCTAAAATTATTCGAATCACTTTACTTTTTAATCAGTTATGTTTACTTTTATGAATTCTTTATCTACTTTTAGTTTGAAAAAAATAAATTATATAAAGCTATGATCAAAATAAACACAACATCGAGGCAACAACCAGTTCAATATATCTACTTTTAGAGACAACAAAACCACTGGAAATAATCATTGCTTATATTTGACAGAATATGTAAGCAAGATCGTGTATGGTTGCATCTAACACATCAAATTGTCTGGTACAGAGTTAGTAGAGCACAAAAATTTAAGTTACAAATACTACAAGAACACACATATTTTCCAAAGAAGACAACTGTTTGCAATATGTTCGTACTTTTATACTACACTTTTCGACTATTTGGCAACTTCTTGAAGAAGAGCTTAACACTGCCACACACATGATAACCGATTCAAACAAGTAAGTTCAATAACTACAGTTGCTGTTAGAAACTTAGTACAATACAATGGGATGCTTAATACTAGGAGACAAATATGGGTACAACAAGGTCTGAAAATCTGGCCTCCACCACAATAAGATATCTACGGAAACCCACATATATACATATAATAGATTAAGTTACCTATCATTCAACCCAAGCAGCAACATAATCCAGCCGAAATCTCCACAACAGCAGCCGCAAGCCTATCAAGGAATCTACATCAAAGACGCCCTAACGCAACAACTTAATTTACTTCTTGACCTAATTGATTTACTAGTAAGCCTCCTTTATCTACTTCAACAACGCAAATAATTTTGGGACAATTCGAAATAGAAAGATTAAGTTTACTTTTAGAGAGATTTAGTTTACTTTAAGAAAACAAAGGCAAATTCATAACTCAATCTTCTCAATTAAGGATATGCATGGTAGATGGACCACCAATCCTAGTCAAGTTCCTGAAGTATTCTTAGAATACTATAAATGGTTGTTGGGCACCTCTGGTGGCAATAGAACCAATGTCAAGCAATCTGTGATCAATAGAGGTCCTGTGGTTTCTGATGCAATGCAAGCTATGCTTAATTCCCCTTACACAAAGGAGGAGGTTAAGAAAGCTATGTGGGAGATAGATGGCACCAAAGCACCAGGACCTGATGGGTTTGACAGCTCTTTTTTCAAAGGGAGTTGGGGTGATATTGGGGATGATGTAAGCAATGCCATTCTGGATTTTCTCTCCACAGGGAAGCTCTTGAAGTAAGTTAATGCAATAAGTATCACACTCATTCCAAAAGGTAAATGCCCTGAGACTGTGCAAGAATATAGACCAATCTCTTGCTGTAATGTCATTTATAAATGCATTCAAAGGTGCTTTGCAATAGAATGGGAGATGTTTTTCCTGATATCATAGCTCAAAACCAGGGGGAATTTGTGCATAGAAGGTCTATTGCTCATAATATTATGGTGTGTCAGGATATTATTAAAGGCTATGAAAGGAAACACAGTGCTGCAGGGTGTCTCATTAAATTAGACCTGCAAAAAGCTTATGATACAGTAGACTGGAATTTTATGGAGGAAATGCTGGTTGGGTTGAAGTTTTCCTCTCATTTTGTTCACCTACTTATGCAGTGTGTTACATCACCCAGATTTTCACTCTCAATCAATGGTTCTTTACATGGTTTTTTTGAAGGGAAAAGGGGTCTCAGGCAAGGTGATCCATTGTCACCCCTATTTTTTGTCCTATGTGTGGAATACCTGTCTAGAATTTTAACAATTGTGGGAGAAAAGGAAGGGTTTCATTTCCATCCAAGATGTAAAAAGACTAAGCTGACACACCTGTGTTTTGCTGATGACATCATTTTGTGCTGTAAAGGTGAGTTCAAGTCAGTCAATCTGTTGATGCAAGGGTTTAAACTATTCTCTGCAACCAATGGGCTTCAGGCTAGTGCTGCTAAAACCTCTGTGTATTGTTCTGGTATGCCAGATCAGGAAGTGAAGAGAGTGCTTGACATGACTGGGTTTGCTCATGGGACTTTCCCATTCAAGTATCTTGGCATTCCTATTTGCTCAAAAAGAATCTCCATTGCTGAATGTGATAAACTTGTGGAGAAAATGTGCATCAGAATCAAAATTTGGAGTGCTAAATATCTATCCTTTGCTGGTAGATTGACTTTAGTTAGCTCAGTGCTTATGGCTCTTCAAAACTACTGGGCACAGATCATGATCTTGCCTAAGAGTATTTTTAAAGTTGTAAATAGCATTTGCAGGAGTTTTTTGTGGAAAGGAACAACTGACTCAAGTGTACCTGGGAAAGTAGCTTGGTCTACTGTCTGCAAATCAAAAAAGGAGGGTGGCTTGGGGCTCACCAATTTTAGGATGTGGAACATTGCTGTTATGGGAAAGCATGTATGGTTGATTGCCAAAAAAAAGGAGAATATTTGGGTTCAGTGGATTCACTCAGTATACTTGAAAGGCAAATCCTGGTGGGATTATTCCCCTAAAAATGATGATAGTTGGTACTGGAGGGCCATTTTCCAGATCAAAGATTTGATGAAACAACACATTACTGAAAACCAGTTGATGGCTATCAGTAAGTACTCTATTAAAAAAGCTTATTTGAAACTGATGGGTCCTGGTCCAGTTCATTACTGGACTAATGCTGTATGGGGGAGATTGGGTCATCCAAAACATAGATTTATCATCTGGCTTGCTTTGCTTGGCAGGCTGAACACCAAAGATAGATTAATGAAGATTGGTGTCACAACTTATAGCACATGTTTGTTGTGTGGCATTGCAGTGGAGGACCACAGGCACCTTTTCAGTGGCTGCCCTTTCAGTGTGAGATGTTGGCATCAGATTGGCTCTTGGTTGGGCATTAGGTGCACCAGGAACTTACCTGAACTGGTTAACTGGATGCATAAAAGATTAGTTACTAAGTTCAGGAAAGAGGTCATGTATGCTGTTGGCATGTGCACAGTTTATCATATATGGAGGGAAAGAAATAATGCTTTGTGGAATGGTCAAGTCTGCAGAGTTGATAAGGTTTGTAATAACATAAAGCATCATGTACAATGTAGAGTTTCAACAATTTTGCCTAGAAACATAAGTCATAGAGATCATACTTGGTATACTTCCCTTATAGAGGGATAATTGGCTGGTTTTGGCCTTGTTTGGGCCTGTTTCGTTTCTTTTCAGTGGGCCTGTCCACTTGAATTGTAGGTTGTAAAGTGTTTGTTGATATATATATACCACTCTACTTGCTTAGCAAAAAAAAAAAGACTTAGTTTACTTTAGGAGAGATTTAGTTACGTATCAGAACAATTTAGTTTACTTTAAGAGATAGTTAGGTTACTTTAAGAACCAGAAGCTCAATTGTAGTTTTGTGTACAGACTGCAACATCTAACATCCAAAACTGAAGCTCTACATAGCAGGCAGTGCCTCTACACCGAACACAACCATTGATAGAATCAAACCAGCAGACAAGATTGTTAATCTGATATCAATTGCACATATTCGAGCTTCAAAATTCACCAAAAACAACAAGTGAAAATCATTCCAAAAAACAAAGAAGTTCGAGCGCAATAAAACCTCCACAAAATTAACTAAAAAATCACAAAATTCGGAATTATAGGTTGCGATTTGCAGAAATTTTGAGCAACAGAAAATTCCAGTAAGAAACTATAGTAATACCTGATTTTGAGCTTTATTTTTCGATTTGAGTGAATAATTGTGCGCCGCAGCAAATTCTTCAAATTACCTTCGAATTTTGCAGCAAAACCTTGAAGACCTCCGAAAATTGAAGCTGAAAATTGATATCAACTGTTAAATTGTCGATGAGCATTGACAATTTACACCTAATTAGTAATAATTTGTTGGAATTCGAAGAATATCGAAGAGCACGGAGTTGGAAGAGAGAGAAATAATGCCGGGGAAGTAGAGAGAGAAAGGCAAATCGTTTTTTGTCATTTTCATGAATAGGGATGGAATTTGGGATTTTCTGAGATTAATCCCATCCGTTGATTACATCTAAATCCTACGGTTGTTAAAGGTTCTCATCTATATATATATATCTCTCTCTCTCTCTCTCTCTATATATATATATATATATATATATATATATATATATATATATATATATATATATATATATATATATATATATATATATATATATATATCTATATATATATATATATTACATTGAACGCATGAGATTGCTTCTCATTTTAAGCTCCCTTCTCATTTGAGTGTAAATATATATATATATATATATATATATAGGGTCCCCCTCCAATGAGAAGATCCTTATAATGGGAAGAATGAGAAGCGATCTTAACCGTTCAGAGAAACTAAATCCAATGGCGCACGGTCTACCTGGAGAAATTCCCCATTAATCTAACCGATTAACGCATCAGTGTTAATCGGATGGCAGAGGTGCAAATACCCAAGGACATTTGGGTATTACTGTAATTCAAGTGGGTGGGAAGTATGTTTGGCGTTAAGTAATCGTTAACGGAAACATGGTAACGGGACGTTAACAGAAGGTAGGCAAAGCACAGTATCAAAACGAAAATTGGGCGGTTAAAAAAATATAAAGGCAGTTGCTTCTAGTCTTTGTTTCTTCATCCCTCCTCAAATCATTCTCTCTCCTCCGCGTCTGGGTTGAGTTGGTCCTATTTACTGGTGCAAATTTCAGTAAACATTAACGAAATCGTTTCAGGATTCTACATGCAATAAGGTAAGCGATTTGTTCTCATTTAAAAATTATGGAAAACAGTAGTGTCATTTGTAAATTAGTATGATTTTTGAACTGAAGTGTGTGGTTTGAATTCCATTTTACGGAGCATGAAATTAGGAATTAATACCTTAATTGGCAATGATGAGTTACGAATAAGGGTGTAAGATAGAGATTGTAAATTAAGAGTTGTGTGATATTGATATAAATGACGTTTAATAGTGGATGGGGTTGGGATTGGGATTTCTTATAAATGTAGATGTAGATGTAGAATTTAATCAAATTGGGGGTGTTGGGAAAAAAAAGGTGAATTTGTATTAAATTAAAAAATAAGTTGTTTAAAAATTGCATGTATTGGTGTTGTAGTTGGTTAGATTTTATAATGTGCGACTTGTTGTGTGATTTGTAGTTAATCTTTGTAGGAACTAAATATGAGTAGAATGCGAAATAGTGGGACTATGAATCATAATTTTATTGAAGATTCCCCTGGTGAAGTGTCAGCAAGTTCAAATAGTCAAGCAAGATGATAGTGATGATGAGGATTTTAAGGCTGATTTGTATGATCTTGAAGATGAAGTTGTTGTGGAGACGGTTGTTAGAAATAAAAAGAGCAAGAGGGGGAGACCAAAGGTATCTTGTTTTCTTAATCCACTAACGAAATGTGTATTAGTGTATTACCCCTATGTGGTTGGATGATACAGTTAGGATTGGTAATAATCTGTAATTTTAGATTATTGGACTCCTCTGGAAATGTTCTCTAAACTATGATTCTGCCCAAATGTGTAGTGTAGTGACAAATTTTTTGCGCAGGACACGAAGAAGAAAGAGCGTGTGACAACTAAAAGGAGAGCGGTTGTCGAGAAAGTCACCCTACACACGGGAGTGTTCAAGGTAGTTTCATATGATGTTGGGTTTGTGATATTATTAGGGACAAAAGTAAATTGGTATAACCTGTGTCGAAATGAATTTGTAGGACAATAGTTTTACTAAGGGTGGTGAAGTGAAGGAAGCGCGTCAGGTATTGAAAGTTCTCCACCGGGAATACAATGGAAGAGTAAGTATTTTCACCTCTTATGAAACTTTGAACCCAATCTGGCTTAGTGAACTTGTGTGAGAATTGGTATGGCTAAGTGAGCTGTGTGGCAGTAACTAGTTCACCTGCATGGGAAATTTAAACCAGTTGGTTATTGTTTTAGTTCCTTTAAGAGTTTATTTTATGGTTGTAATTGTGTGTTTGGTTACATTCATGTTAGAGTAGTTGAGTTGTAGTTATATGAAATGAGGTAGTAGTTGGTTTGTAGTAGATTGTACATTTGGTCTACTAGTACCACGTATTTGTAGATAACGAATAGAAGATTGTATTACAAGTAGATTATATTGTATATAATAAATTGATATGAATGTGTAGGTTGTTGTGTTGTTGTCCATTATATGTATTTTATTTAAAATGTTAAACGAATAGATGATTTGGGGACAAAATTTGGTTAAGTTCTATTCTTTGAGTTGGTTGCTGTGTTATTGAAAGTTCTATTCTTTGAGTTTGTAATATTTTGTGTACTTGAGTATCCTTCTCCAGACTGCAACCATCAATTGCAAAGTTGAAGCATTTGGGAGAATTATACATAGGTTTGATAATCGAAGGAGGCAGTGGGTGAGCGAAATGGGATTTGGGGGACTTTATCACTTGTGCGGGAAACACTTACCCCGAAACTTTGTGTATTGGTTGATGACTCGTGTGGACCCTGTGAATGAGGTATTTAGGGGTCCGAATGGATTTGATGTTCCTATGAACAAAAATCAGGTTCGGTGGATACTTGGGCTTCCAAATGGTGAGAAGGTCATTCCCACTAATGATGTTGATGCTGATGAGCGAATGAAAAGTTTGGTTAATAAAATTCATGGCCAATATGGGCGGTCATGGGCGAGTGTGAACCCTAACAAGACTGGAGTGCTTATATCCACAGATGCAATTCCAATCAATCCCAAATTTATTGAAAGATTGGAGGGTGAATGGGGTGAAAATGACGAGGCCGAGCTCAAGACAATGTTTTTGATAGCCGCACTTGGTATGGTTTTATGTCCGACACAATGTGGAAGACTTAGTGCGAGTCTGGTATATGCATGTACACTTGGGTTGCAGGCACGACAGTACGACTGGTGCAAGGTTGTTTTTGATTTCTTCATCGATAGGGCGAAAGTTTTCTGTAGAGATTTCTACACGTATGGGTGGACCAAAGGAGTTGGTGGCTGTAGCATATACTTAGTGGTGAGTCAAATTTGTTTAATGAATGAGTTAATTACAAAGGTTTATGTTTTTGGGTTTTGCTTTGGGGGATAATTGTTGTGTAAATTTATTTCAGATATGGTATCTTGATCGACTAGATAGGATACCGGTGCAGTGGGGCGTATTCCCCAGGTTGAAGGCATGGGATATGAAGGAGATTGTAGAGGCAAAGGATGCAGAACGTTTACCGGTACCAAATGGGGACTACGGTTGTCTTGGGGTGAGTTATATGATATATATAACGTTGCTGTGTTTTCCATTTGTCTAAAAGTGATGTCTTGAATTGAATTTGTTGAAGATTGATTTGCGTAACAGGAATTTGTTTTGAATAGGCATTAATCTTGAATTTAATAGTTATAAAATAAAATATTTGTAAATCCTGTTAATGTGGATTGATTTGTTGTAGTGTGTTGTTGTCGCGTATGGTGATACACAACATCCGAGGGCCACCAAGGATAGTGATGGTCCTGCTGAAGAGGTGAATTACTTA
The DNA here is from genome assembly GCF_020520425.1 of Spinacia oleracea. NCBI lineage: Eukaryota > Viridiplantae > Streptophyta > Magnoliopsida > Caryophyllales > Amaranthaceae > Spinacia > Spinacia oleracea. The sequence goes on from NC_079490.1 coordinate 110,986,061, forward strand.
GCTGAGGTTCACACAGTTTGTTGGTGTATGATTTTTGATAATAAGTTTTTACTTTCCATCTTTGATTTTAGGTTAATATTCCCGCAATTGAGAATGAGAATTTCAAGTTAAAACCCCAGAAGAAAGGAAATAGTGAGAGAAATCCAATGAAGATGAGGAAGTTGGCTAAGGAACGGGAAAAGCAACAACATACTGAGTTGGTGCGGGTGGAATTTGATATGCAAACTGAGGTGACCGTGAGGCAGCCTCAAATGGAAACCGTTAATGAGGAGGATCCTCTAACACCGCGACATCCTTCTCCTTGTTCCCCGACGCCTAAGGTAATTCCCTGCCCTCCTTCGCCACAGGTTACATCTCCATTGCCTGATCCATTTAAGTTTCAACCTACCATGTGTCATCCCTTCCCTCCCCCGCCCCAAGCAATGGAATCCCAACACACCCCTCCCCAACCATATCATGCCCAACAAACCCCTCCCCTGGTGAAAACAATGGAATCCCAACCAACCCCCCCTACGCCCCTTGCGTTTGATGCCCAACCAACCCCTACTCTGCCCCAACGGATGGATGGCCATCCAACCCCTCCTCCACAACAAATTGAAGGCCTACCATCCCTTACTCTGCAACAAATGGAAGGCCTACCATCCCTTCCACAACAAATGGAAGGCCATCCGAAGCCTCCTCCGCCCCACAAAGTGGTGAATGATCGTGAACCAGTTGGCTCACCACTGCGTGAAGGTGCGTTTAATGGGAGTACGATATCTGTTGTATGCGGCCTGGAATCCCCTCCTGCCTTGTTGGATATTACTAGTGACAGTCGGATGGGTGGTATCATTGCCTCCGGGGCCATATTATTTGAGAGGACTCGACCCAGACGTCGTCGTAAAAAGAGCATTACCTTTTCAGAAAGAGGGTGTGGGTGGGTGACTAGTGAAATAAAGAAATTCAGCTACAACCTAGTTGAGTTTGTCAACCACAACGGTGGTCTTCTTTCTGGACGGGGTGACATTAAAGGAATGAGGTACTCAAATTATAATTCGTTATGCTACTTATTCCTTGCTTACACGTATTATAAGTTTGGGCTAACCGTATGTGTTTTTGTAGCCTTACCTTGATGATTAAATGTGGAGATGGGACCAACGTCAACATGAACCAGTGCAAAGGTCTTGCACAGTTAAATGGATGTGTTCACAAGCAGGTAAAGTGTGAATGAAGTATGTATTGTATTAGTCCGATCACATAAAATGTGTTTGGTGTTTTAGAATTTTATGAATATGAAATAGTACTACTATCGAATTACCACGTAGTACTATCTCAAAACCAACGACCTCTGGGTGTACTGTCATTAATTTAAACTGTACTATTCTGCCAAGAAATGGTACAAATTCATTAATGATATATGTAGGGTTGTCTACTAGTTATAGATAAGGGTCGTAATGGTAGTCTGTATGTTGATATAATTTTTTAAAAATTGTAGTATGTTGACACGGTATCGAGACTTTACAATTCTGCTTGGGCCGAGAAATACATAGGGAGAAGTTTGCGGTACATGATGAACTCCGCGTTTTCTGTAAGTCCAATAGGGAAAACTTAAAATTATAACTTTGGCAATATGACCCACTTATTATTTAATTGGAGAAATCTGTATTCAGGACAAAGTCATGAAGTTTGCTCAAGACTCCCATGACGGTGTTAAGATGACTGATGTTGATCGCATCCGATTGTGTGATTGGATGACGAAGGAGAGGGAGAAGATAGCGGCCGCATGTACTAAAATTGGTGAAGGAAACCACACATCAGACGGGAATGTTGCGTCGCTAATATCTGAGGTAACATTGAATGATACTCACACTTATGTATCTGTAAAAAAATTGTTCGGGTGACGTTTAATATAAAAATGTGAGTTATGTAACACGTTTATACTAACTATTATAAAACAGTTGTTTATCCCAGTCCTTGAGAAGTTGGGACCCTTCACAAACCATTGGTGCTGTCTTGTTATATCTGCCGACCCTCCAACCGTATACATCATTGATTCTCTGATTACCAATCCAGTGGAGGAGCAGAAAACTGCAATTGATAAACTGGTAAATGAATGACGCATGTTTGGAGTGTTATTTTAACGTACATATGTTATTTCATTTAGGATAATATGTTGATGTGGTCGTTGTTTGTTTATCCAGCTAATTGGGGTTGACAAATTGTTATTCAATGGCGAAGATGAAGACACTTGGGGCCAGCTTCTTACATGGCGACGTACGCGGATGGATATAGAAATCCAGGAAGACAAGTAAAGTGACCTTATCTTGTGAAAATTGTTGGTGTGCGTTGTGGTTGTGTATTGTTTATAACCAAGTGTTGATATGTTTTCGTATTTCAGCCATAGTTGCGGTGTCCGGATGTTGCTCTCTATTAAGGAGTTTGCTGAAGGCTATGAGGGGCTCCGTATACCAGACATTGAATTAGCGCGTCGGCTCTTGCTCACCCAGGACATTCTTAGTCCTTATAATCTCGAGCGTGATCGTGTAAAACTTTTGGTGAACGGGACAACAAAGTCCGAAAATATCTAAATTATGTTTGTGGGTTTTGTTCTGGGGAGATGGATTATTGTTTGGATGTTAGATGTGGTCCAATTGGTCCAATAGGTTAGGAGGTTGTTGGGCCTTAATAAATGCTATATTATTTGTTCCTTGTAAGGTAGTTTGTAGTGGTCGTGTGAGTTTCTTACTTAGGGGAAAATTTATTTCATGTTGTTGTTTTCAGAAAATAAGGGCCCTTATTGGCCCATAAACCGTTGTTTGTGGCAATTTTTTACAATGTCCTATAGGAATGTATTTGGGCCTGAACCCTTACAAAAAACGGATTTCCTAAATGGGATATAAAAATTTACTTATAAAGAAGAGATATATTCATTCACAAATGGGTAACGTTAGCGGCAAGTATTAACCGTAAGTACACGGACAACGCTTGGAAAGTATTCCCGAAATACGCGACGGTATAGTCGAGACTAATTACAATAGTACGTTTTTTCCTTAAACATTATTGAAAATGGTTATTAATGTATATTGTTTTCAAACGGGTTGGATCGGATCAGATCGGATTGAAAACTTAACGGATCGGATCTGGTCGGATATTTTATGCACGGGTTCATATCAGATCGGGTTGTAAACGGGTCGGATTGTAGTCGGGGTGGGTAGGATCGAATCGGATTGGAACATGACGGATTGTTAATGGGTTTATCCGGGACTATAACGGGTTCGGATTCATATCGGTATAATCGAATAACAAGGGTCGGATTGAAACGGATTTAGCCGGGTAACATCAGATTCAGTTTTATATCTATTCGGGTTATTCGGTAGTGGGTTGGAATCCGAGTCGAGTCCCTTTGGTTTGAAATTATATAATTATAATATTGATGACTTAATTAGGGGACGAAAACGATAACTATCTTTTAAAGGTAATAATAATTTTAGATCAGTAATATAATTTATTGATTATATAGTATATAACTTAGTTTAATACTACATACTTTCCTGAAAGTTCTTTACGCCTTAAATCTACATCAATTACAAGTTTCATTTGAACAGAGCATATAAAGGGAGAATGAAGTACAAGTAAACCGTATAACTAATAGTCATACGCTTAATTGGTAGTGCTACTTCATTAATGTTCTCTTATTGGTCGTGAACGGTTTGGGTTAAATGGGGTCGGATCGAAATGGGTTCGGATTAAACGGGTCCTGGGTTGAAACGGTTCGCATAAAACGGTACATGGACGATTAACGGATCGGGTTATACGGATTTTCCTCGGGTTGGAACGGATTCGGGTTCAAACGGATCGGATCATAAACGGCTCTTGGATTGCATCGGTTCGGAACGGATTCAGATTTGTCACGAAGTGGCCTGTTATCGGATTCACATCTTAATAGGATTAAAAATCACGGGTTCATTTGGATTGAATATAATCGGAACGGATCGGATTTCGGATCTTAGCTCGCGGGTTATAAACGGTTCGGATTCTTAACGGTCGGACAAACCCAACGGGTCGGATTGAGAATTTACACCTATTCGTAATCCTAATTATAACCTACACCTATTCGTATTGAGAATTTACACCTAATTATAACCTATTCTATTTTGATATTATTTTTTTACAATGTTTGTACATGTTTGTTTATACAACATACATAAAATTTCTTCTTAATATAACGAGTCAAATATGTATAGAAGTAAATTTTAAGCACATACTTAATTCGTAATCCTTAACTAAGAAGTTATTCAAACTCATGTCTCTCTTCATTTCTCCAGAACTTCATACATTAATTCCATTTCATATTCATTTTAACACTATTACTTGATTAGACATTACAATGTCCTAAAGGGGTGTAAGGGTCCTTTATTCACATAGACTAGTAGTAGGGGTCAACTTAATAGTTGTGTAGGGGCCAAGTTCATAGGGTTCAAGTACATACTTTTTAAAAGAAGTTGTAAAATAATTGCTGTTTTAAACCAATATTTCCATAAATGCCTAATTTTTTTGTTATAAATATAGGGTCAGTGTTTTCTTCAATTTCATTACTTGCGTTTCTCCTTCAAAGTTTGCACCCCTAGTGAAAATCTACAAAATAATGGCTTATCCTTTTTATCCAGCCTTTGATAGGGTACCATCCCCCATTGCCATCATATACAACGCCCCCCTCCACAGAGAAATTGCAGAAGCCAACACCAATCTTTTCAATTATTATTTGAATGAGTCCAAGGCGGGTATCCTTGAAGCGATACCCGCACATGTTATTCGTAATATAATACGGAATGAAAACGTGAGTATAGAAGATTTTAAGGAGATGATTATACTTAGTGATATTTTTGAAATTGTCCCAGGTCATCTCCCCAACCTGTCTGACTTGTTTGGGTTGGATGAAGCTTTTAAGCTGTACATCTGGTGGGCTCTAGATAATCTTGATCTAATGCATTCAAGTAATTATCTCCCGGAGAATATCATGCATATGGTCGATCCGCGCCCAGTTCTAAACTGGGTCGGGCAACTGTACATGTTAGCTGCCCCAACTACAATCCAAATGGCATCTTACACCGATGCAGTCCATGTTATGGAAATGGATGTAGAAAAATCTCTTATATTTTTTGAAATATTTCGTGTAGATGATGTTGTACGTGCTCATGAGGTATCCCTAAAGAGAGCCAATTCCATCGAGTACCCTGGCTATTTTAGTGTACCAGACCCGTCTAGGTATGTGTGTTGGAATGTAAGGGGAATGGCTAGGGATTCATTTATCGAAAATTTTAGGAATATGTACTTAACTCATCGCCCAACCGTGGTTGTTATACTAGAATCCCGTCTATCCAGTGAAAATATTGAGGTTATTGTGACTCGGTTACCTGGTAGGTACATCTTTTCAACGTTTGGTCCTGTCGGCTTTGGCGGTGGGGTGGTTGTTTTATGGATGGATATCGCGGTTAGTATTATTACTGGTTACCATAATCGTAGGGAGAACATGGTGGCTGAGTTTTGTTTTGAGGTAACCATCTTAAAGTAATGGTAAACTAGGATGTCCCTTGTTGTATGACATGTTATTCGAGACCATGTTATTCATTTAAATTGTTTTATCTTTGCAGGGAATCACACCCAAAGTCTCGGCGAGACGTAGGTTATTCACAGACGAGGAGCGGGCGGGTACATCTTCAAATGACCGCGAAAATCTAGATTAGTACTGAACTGGATGCCTTAAAAGTTTACAAGTGTTTTGTGTAAACTCCTGTTTAGTCTCCCGTACCGGTCACTTAATAGCGCTACAATTTAAGAATTTCGTTCCACTATTATATAATAAAGTAATAATTTTCAGCATAATATTTTCTGATTTTTCAGAATAATATTTTCGTTCCACTATTATACATTAAAGTAATAATATTCAGATTTATTTTCATGAATTTCGTTCCACTATTATGTCAGAATAATATTTTTTGTGTGCTATTGGTACCACTTGACCTACATCAATATGACGCAATTTTTTAACAACAAGAAAAATATTAGATGATTAAGGGGACAATCACAATAACACTAGTAGGGAGTTACATTACAGTCTAAAGTTACACTAATGTCCTCTAAAACATGGACTCACTTAACCTAAACAATAATATACCTTCAAACATGGAATTAATAAAACTAAATACTCAAATTTGACTTGAAACATGGACCTAGTAAAACTTGTAACATGTAACTAATTAACCAAAGACTCAAGTTAGGGATAAAGGAGGACCTTATTAGGACTAATTTGGTCACAACAAGATGCGTTACAATCTCATTCCATCGATAATGGGCCAATGTAATTATAATTCAGTGGTAATTATAATTACTTGGGTCCAAAATGGTGGGAAAGTACCAAACATGTAATTAATTTATAAAGGCGTACAAAATGGACTTGTTAACAATATTCGCACTGTGAACAGTGTGAATATCAGTTAACATTTTTCCTTGGTGCATAAATTGGATGTCTTTGGGGCGTACACCCATTGCATGAGCATACGCTTCGTAGACAATTTCCAATTTGTCAGTTACTAAAGCCTCAACCGGGAAATCGTTAGGAGTGTTGTACACTGGACGGATTATAAACCTTTTGATATAAGTGTTGACATTCATTCCATCCACCTGCACAAACCAAGAATTCTGTTAGTAGTGACTAGTGTGACATTGTAGTTATTAAAAATATTAGACAACGGTGAGGATTAGTAATGAAAACCTACGAGTCCGACGACGGTGAACACCTCCCCGTTCTTAATTTCGAGTTCTCTAACAGTGACATGGATTATTGGGAATTTTAAAAGACGCCTACGTATGGAAATATCCTGGGCGGGATAACCAATGCGAGCGGCGTAATCATTATACACCCTAATCATGGTTTCATTTGGATGGAGTACGTATTGGACGCCTAGATCGGTCTCTGACTCACTCCTTACCAAAATAGTAACCATGTCTAGGGGTAGTGTGGGTGGTGAAAAGGGTATTGGCGGGTATGGGAAATTTGGAGCGAAAGGTGCTCGCAGACCCCAATAGGTAGGGTCACGCAGACCATATAGTGTCCGAAAGTAGGAAGTTGATGAGGTGGATGAGTTACCATTAGTGGACGAGCTAAAGGGGATGGAGGATGATGAAATAGATATTGATGTGTCTGTGGTGTTGCCGGAAGAAATGGATATGTCGGCAGTGTCCGACGAGGAAGAAGAAGAGTATGCTGGCAAAATGGAAGGAGGATTGGAGGACAAGGTATAGCCATAGGAGACAGACATTTTCTTAGGTAATAAAATAATAGCCTAGATTAATACTAATGGAGTTGACAACCACTAAGAAAGTCTGAAGAATGGTGTGGGTTTCCCTACAGATGCAATCCCTTTTATAATGATGAAGGCAAAACCCTAATGGTCCAACCTATATTTGGCGCCAAAATACTTTAACATAGTACCTAGTTGGCGCCAAAATATTGTTACAATATGGACTCCATTAATAATTGCCTCCATATGCCTCTAAGAAATCATTATAGTTATGATCCATGTTTATTTAGAATTAATATTAGGGTTCAAGTGCCTGTAATTTTTAGTTTTACAGGTGGATTCATATCATCCTACAAAGTTCCTACTCCCTCCGTCACGGAACAATCGACCAGGTTTCACCGGCAAAGAGTTAAAGGGACTTGAATTGACTTATTTAATTTAATAGGTAGTAGTTGATAGTGAGGTATTCTTTTAATGTAGTTAGTTAGTGGGAAATGTGTAAAAGGGTGTGGTTTGGGGAGAGTAATTGATGAAAAAAGGAGAGGGAGGTAATGAGGAAAGTGGTTTTCTTTCATTTCAAATGGAAAAGGGTGTTTGAACCTTGGAGGTACTCGTGGAAAATTCTGTTTCACCCCTTACCCAACCAAACAACGTACAATGGTTAAAAAGGGGACAATCGTTTTCCATGAATACGTTTTACGCCCTATCAAACGGTACTCTGATATTTTGTTAGAAAAATTAATAACTTAGTACCATGAATTAATGACTATAACTTATTGCGTAATCAACATTAGCGCTATGCCTTAAAATTTATCTTATTGCTTAATCAACATTAGCGCAAAACAAAAAATGGACTTGTGACGATTCAAAAGTGAACACTAAGAACTCCATAGTCCATACCCATATTTTACGTTAGTAAGTGAAGCCCTCCATCATGTTTACATTTATTGAAAGACATAAAATGTTATCTAACTGACATCATCAATACATATTTGACTCCAATATATCCGTTGGGGAGTTTTGTCTATAAAGGAGTGCAGTGATGTACATTATCCCTTTCAATCCATTCCCCTTGAGTCTTTGTCACAATTGTAATCTCTATTTTTAAACTCAAATGGCAAATCTCAGCAACAAATCCACAAATTCTTCCAACAACAATGGGGTGAGTAACAGGCGGTTTATATGTAATTGTAACGATGTTGCCGTTATAAGAACGACAAAGAGCGGAGTTAACGCTGGCAAGCAGTTCTTCGGTTGTCCTAATTGGCCCGTAAGTATTTAAAATTATATTATTATGCAGTATGACCTCAGTAACATGTTTTAACAACTACAATTTAAATTTTGATTTAATTTACTAATAGGGTCCAAGTGCTTGTAAATTTTTTGAGTGGGTTTCGGCTGATTCATGCTCCAAGATGGGTCCTTTGTTTGATGATTTTCACATTAAAATCCTTGAAAAAGACACTGAAATAGCTGAGTTGGAGTTCAAGAATCAAATCCTGGAGGAAAAGCTCAAAAGAATACAAACCAAGAAGTAATGCGTGGAAGAGGAATTGCAGGAGATAAAAAACGAGCTTTGTCATACGCGAATCGAGTTACTCAATTGCGGCCGATCTGAGAAAAATCTTGCCATGATGTTGTTATTTTCATGGATAATGTTTGGAGTACTAGCTTTGTTAATGAGGTAGAAAGTACTTTACAAATATATTTCACTAGTGTACTAGCATGTCCTTAATTAATTAATGAAAGTGAAAGCGTCTTCAATACGTATGTTACCCGTAAAATAGGGATTAGACCCTGATTTCGAATAATGATGAGTGATAAATGTTATTTGTGTACACGTTAACAATTGGGCAAGGCATTAATTCAATTAATTAAGTTTTAGACTTTTACGTTCATTCCATACTATTTTTAAAACGGCCATAATGTTTTATTTACAAGACAGGTCGTAATTAAATTTAAATAATTAATTACCAAACCATTTGAACTTGTAAAAACCCACACTCATTACATTTCTAGGAAGTTGCCATACCCAATTGAACCAGTTGTGGTGATAGGGATAGCCACACGCCCCCCCAGGTGAAATGACCTCAAAAAATGTCTTTTAAAAGTATGTCTCAAGTACACGTCATTTCATTAGGTCTTCAAGGCAAATGGGCTACGCTTACTTCTTTCCAATGGGGCCCAAATGGGAGAAATCCCCTATTTTGAAGTATGGACAATGGAGATGTAACATATATTAGTCCTAAATTAGTGGACAATGGTCTCCACTACCATATATTTAAAGGGCTATAATTATATTTAAAGGGCTATAATTTATCAGTGTTATCCCCTAATACTAATTTACCACTTGTCCGGAATGTGTGGGGTAAAATTATAATGTAATTTTACAATAAGTAAAGAATTGACGCTTCGTAATAGGAATTTTTGTATGAGGCCCTTTATTATAATGGAGTAAATAAATACCGATTATTTCGTTATTATAATGAATGAATTAAATACCGATTATAATGAATTTATTGAAGTAATTAAATACCGATTATATTGAATTTATTGAATAAATTTAAGTATTAAACATAAATATGCCAAGTATTATACATAGGAATAATATTGCTGTCGGATGCTGTGTTGTTCGTTTAATGTTTTACTTAAAGTTAACGACTCCTTTAGGTATATGGTTATCTTTTAAATGACTATTGAAAATTTATTAAGGATGAAAGTTGTCAATAGGGTGTTGGGTTTATTTTTTAATATCCAATTACAACTTGATGTTCAAGCAAGTAAAATGTAATTGTGTCACATACAGTTTCCTTGCAGGAGTAGTGCAATTGGAAGGTATTAGGTGATACTATTTGGAACTATTTTCACTGGAGTACTAGTACTAGATTGAATGACACAAAGAAAGCAACGTTTGCAGTCATGGGGCCCAGTTTCTTCCTTGAGACATGCACTTAATTCTAATTTGATGTCTGACAAATGTATATGGTAATTATTTAGGATGACTAATATTCCTTTTATTCCTTTTATTCCTTAGCGTTGCATTCCACCAACGACGTATCCAAAACCTTAATTTAGGACCCAATACCCCACCAAATCCTTCGAATGTTGTAAGGTCCACCAAAGCCAGACCCACTTCAATTTCATGCTAAACCATTTCAAAAATAAGGAATATATTTAATTAGTTATTGCTTGTGGATGACGTGTAATTAATTAATGTTTACGCTACTCAGTTAATCACCATTAAACAATCGGATTTGGTTCAAAATAAACGGATAGGTGGTTACGGGTTTAGCCCGACTGTAACCGGTTCGGATTGATATCGGTTCATATTCATCATGTCTAGGGAAGACATATATAGAAGTGAAGAAGTAAAGGTTGGAGAAAATGATACCACAAAGTCACAAACTAAAAGATATGAAAATATAAGGGTCAATACGTTACTATAAGATAACATAATGGTGAGTAAACTAATATATAAAAAAGATATGGGTGAATATGTTCAAATGATATAAAAGGCCAAAATACAATGGTAATTAAGATTAGATAACATGAAATACGTTCATGACCAAACCGCTAACTTAAAATGACTAATTAAAAGATTTTGATTTTTTATGAACTATAATATTGTTATGTTTTCATACCCTTACTCGTAAGTAAGTCGTAAAGGATCAATTGGAAAGTCACTTAAAAAAATAACCATTCTGAAGCCCGATGCGCATAAGAAATAAGGATTGGTTGTCTGTCTCATGATTACTTTATTTGAATACACTGTAGGATAGGGTTGAGACTGATGAAGGTAGTACATGGGAAGACAAGTGATAGTGATGGTTAGCAACACGTAGACCAATATGTATGAAGAAGCATTTAATGTGTGAGATAACTTGTTGGGTAAGAGTGTAACATGTACTGACAACATAAGGGGAGTGAATAGTCTCCCACTCTCCCCATACTCCTCAATCGCCATTGGTGGAGGTGTGAAAAGGAAATAAGGTGAGCTTAATAGGTAAGCTTTATTAGGAACTAAGGGGGGGCAAAGTAATATTTTATGCAAAATTGGTAAGCCTAATTGTTTTGAAAAAAAAATCGTTTCACTTTAATTGATTTAGAAACAAATACGTAACGGTAAATTATAACAATATTTGATATTTTAGTGGAGGTCCAAAAAAATGGTTATAAAGGATCGACATGTGATTCTATATATATAGCAAATGGTGAATAAAAAATATGTTTGTCAAAAGGTCGCATAAGATTTGTAATGAAGCCTATAACAATTGATAAATGTAATTCTCAAAATGAACCTTTAATTTCAAATTTTATTTTGGGATTGATTTGGAATCAAGAATATAATTTGAATTTTTTTAGAAAAAAATATTTGTTACCTTACACATGTAATATGGACGGGGCCCGGACACCTTATTTCCCCTAAAAGAGTTTCAGGAGAGCCGTAATATATCAGGACCGGGCCTCGACATCGGGTAGTTAGTGTAATGGGTTCTAGTCAACCTAATATATGACCGGTGACGTTTTGGTCAGGTGATTTTGGGACCGGGTCATGCATTACCGGGTCGAAACAGTGTAAAATGATGGATCTCTTGGGGTTCCGGATGTTATCTTTTAACTTCATTCCGGGGATGTCAATTAGCCGATAGCCGATACACTCGCGATCAATTCGTGACCAAGCTCGGTAAAAGCTGGGTCAAAATTCGTCCATTACGTAAACAAACGGGCATTATTAATAAATGATACTAGCTAGTACAACCTATTGTCAAATTTCTCTTACTAATATGTTCGTTTAAATTTGATATCGTTTGTTTTTTAAGCTTAGTTTGCTAATTACCAGCTAACTACATTTCAATAACACACGAATTAAGACTCCAATAGAAGTGATTTGTGACGGTAAGAATTCCCTTACAAACATTATTTAAGAAAATGTATTTCCAATGTACAATAACTTGTACAACGAAATCAAGTCTGCACACCTATATGTCTTGAAAACCCAACCACCCCACTCAATCTCCTTAAAAACCCCACCTCCCCACCCCCCAGTTACCGTCCCCAACCACAAACACAAACAACACTATTTCAAATCAGAATTAATGGTATTTTCCGGCAGGAACTCCACCATGCACTCCTCCACTGTGGGACACACTGAACCAGCCCTCATCGAACCATACCCCCTTTTCATGGAACCGGACCTTGGGTTCCTAGACGAAGAATACCCACCGCCAATCCACACGGCTGTTCCACCTAGTCATCAAGAACACATGCATGCAACCCAAGAGGCGTTTTCGGACCTCCGATCGACAAATCAGGGCCCACCACCTCTGACGCCGTGGTCGCCACTTACTCCGCATCCCCCAACTCAGGTACCTCCCCTGCCACCGTGGCCCATTCAAATCAAGCTGATGAGTGAGGAGGAAGGTGACACAGGAGTGATCTACATGTTGTTTCCAACTGATCCTTTTAATCTAGTTTACGGGGAGTATGCAAGGCGATTGGGTGCGAATGCAAATCAAATTGCTGTTTTCCGCCTCAATGGGTCGGTGGTTCCATCGGGTCTGTTGACTTGCCAACTGAACCTCCATGACGGACAGACCTTGGTGGTACGAGGCCTTGTAAGAACTACTAAAACCCATTTCTCCTAAATTTTTAATTGAAATTTTGATTTGTGTGGTTGCATGCATGTCTAATTAAATTCTGTATATGACAATTAATAAGTTGTTTTGGTGGAATAATAGTAATATTAGTTTAATTGCATCATTGGTTTAGGCGAATCACGATTAATTACAATTATTTTAGAGGGGTGGGTATAATATTCGAATTAAGGTAATTTTTTTGTGGTTGATTAATGGGTATTAAAGTTGGGTTTTTGTGTTATTTTGGTTCGTGGATGTGATGTTAATTTCTCAAACGTAAAGTGATTTTGTTTATTTGGTTATTCTGTGGGATATTTAATGGGTGGAAACAAAACTTGTTTAAATGGTTGGAAATTAATTCGCAGTAATATATTTTAAGATTATGTAGGCAACTTTAAATTGTCGTTTGCTACATACTTAAACACTTAACTTATCTCATATATGTATAATGTTTAATTAGGTTCAGGGCTTGAATGTAAATACCCACATGTGTACCTTTTTCGTGAGGGCCATGGTGGATTGGTATCCAGGTTGGTTTGTGAAAGCCGCGTTCAACGCACCTCTTTGGACTGTATTTTACGATTGGGCTATCCTACTTGGTGTGCAGCCTGCCATGGTTAAGATGTTCCGGAACTTTGACCAGCTAGACAAGAACCTCACGATACGTGGGGCAGGTATTCAGAATTGGTGTACGTTGTTTGCATGTCTCGAACAAGATTGATAGGCTTGGTGAGGGTGGATTGAATGGGATGCACCTCTTTTTCAAAACATATTTTGGTTTTTGGTTAAAGATCTAAAAAGTCAACCTACTTCACCCCTATTGGTGTTTTGTTGCACCAATTAAATATTTTGGACTACAATCGGAAGACGGGGTTCAGTTGATGTTCTATGGCGACGCATACAACTTGAAATTGATATGATTTGCAACTTTACTTTGCAATTGCCATGGATCCTTTTGTTTAGCAACACCTATTGGTTAACAACACCTTTCATTTGTAAAACTAGTGGTTTACATGTATTAAGTATGAGTAAAACATCATACTTAATAAATGAAAATTATTTTGATGGTTTTTAGTAAACTGATTTATATGTATTGATTATGATTAAGCAACCATGACGTATGTTAATGTGTTGTAAGACTTTGTGTGACGTGGTTTCATTATTAGAGTTTTCCCGTTGTTAACAAGTACGCTGATTTCACAATAATGCGAATGAATAAGTCTCGACTAAAAAGTAACAACTAGTAACAACTAGATAAAAATAAATCTTAATACATCATCATATACATTTAGGTGTGTGATAAATTATATCTAGATAGAAGGTTAAAATAGGTCACAATTAAAGATGGAGTATAAATATGTTCATAATATTTAAAACGTTTATGCATAACGCACTCATATACTTTTTATTAGTATATACTCCCTCTTGTTTTTTCGCATCATGTTTATTTAGTCCCATAACAGAAATTGATTTATTGTCTTATCTTGTATTAAATACTCAGCACTTACCCCGTATACATACACTCGGAACAATTTAAAAATAATGTTGCTTTACTTGTTCCATCTTAGCGTCTTAGGTCTTTACTCTCGACTCACTTCTTGCTAATGGCAATATGTATAGAGATAATTACTAAAAATGATTTGTTATAATAATTTAATTAGTCAAATTTTTTCGTATAATGTTTTTGTCATCCAGGAGTTGGAAGAAGTATCACTTTCACAAGGCCGCACCTCTTTTTTCTCTCCATATTTTGATTTCATGTTCGAAAATAAAACTCTATTCTCTCCCCCATTTATTGGGTTATCTGTATGAAACAGCGATGTAAGTGTATTCATCATTGTCAAATCTCATCTACAATCGTGGTTTAGGCGGATTAGAATTTTGTTTGATCCCATTTATTGGGTTATCTGTATCAAACAGCGATGTAAGTGTATTTGTTTGATCCCATAGAGATATTATGATATACTACATTTGAATTACACAATCTTTATCTATTCTTTACCTTTATCTTTGTTACGGGATATTCTTTACCTTTATCTTTGTTACGGGATATTTATCTCTTTAATAATTATTATTTTTATCTTTTTATGTAATTTAAAATAATATAATAATGATTTTGTAAGATAATAGTAATATCTTACGTGGACACTCTCATTGATCTTGAAAAAACTCCCCTATGTATATATTAGATTTCAGTAACTAAAATAGAGTGTTTGGTAATTTATACGGCCTACGTGTGAAAGAAGACTTATACGAATACATCAAGTACATAGTTCCTCTGTTCCAAAAAATAAATGGAGATTGCTGAACTTCCTCTGTTCCAAACAAACTAAACATAAAGATTGTTGAAGAAATACCAATATCCAGGAACAAACCCTAAACCCTAAACCCTAAACCCTAAACCCCATACCCTATGACACTAAAGACCAAAAAACATTTTTATTCTGTTCCTTTTAACAAAAGATATATGTATGTACCACTATTTTTGGATTGTGTAGTGGGGACCGTATAAATGGGCATGTTGCCTTGGGTTTTGTTGGATTTAATCCAATCATTACATCAAGGCCCAATAGTAGAGTGTTTTCGTCACTTATATTACTTATAAGTGGATGAATTTGGATTGGGTCCCAATAATATGATATAATATAACTACTTTGGAATACTTTGGAATTGAATAATGTAGGCTTTTATATTAAATAACTAAATTCCTATGCATCCCTGATATTTATAACAATGACTTAAAGCATTAAAAACAACACTCTACATACTTGGTTTACCACCTACCAAAACAGATAAGTTATTACATAATTTATTGCATCATTTAGTGTAACCAACCACTTTAGGTTATCATCCTCTTCCTTTATAAGTTAGAACTTCTACCATCTCCTACTACCCTGAACATTCCTAAACGTATACATAACTTTTATGGCTTGTTCACACACAATATTGTCTCCAAACAACAACAACGTTGTGGACATTCCAATCGACCCACTTTTCAAGCCACACAAAAAAACCTACCTTACCATAAAGCTCCGTAGTTTGGATCATGCAGATCCAGGTGTTGAGTATAGCCTACTGCCAACCGATTACCTCGGGTGGGTTCGGGATGATTATAAGGCTCGCTTAGGATACAACAGGGACCATTCCGCCATTTGTTTGTACCGGAAATATGCTCAAAGTCTTCACTATGACAAAACCGCAGGAGATAATAACATCAAAGATGGTGAAGTTATCATTGTTCTAGCTATGGTAAGTCCATCAAGCGTTCTTACTTGTAGTTCAAGGGTTTGGTTATCATAATGGATGCAATCTGATATAAAAGATTTTTTTACTTATCATTGTGACTAATTGTTAAAATTGCACGCAAAGATATAAATCAAAAGACATCTTAACTTTGTTAAAATTGCATGCATTGGATGTTAAAGATATGTGTTTTATGTTAAAGAAATGTGTTTTGATCATCTCCTTGTTGACTTTTGTAGTATCCGGAAATTAATACGGACACCAGGGTGGTGAGGTTCGACATTTTACAAGACAACATGTTCGGGACTAGGTTATATGCAACTAGACAAAAACGGACCACACCAGTGTCAGCCCTTTACCTTGAATGGGCAAACCACATAAGGGTGAATGAAGCTAGGGTCATGTTGTATAATTCCGAAGAATTCGGTGAACTTGTCCTCATTCCGGACGACATAACCATTGAAATGGCGGGAATAACTAACCATTCCGTGATTAGGGCTATGACCTTATCATAGGGGTTCAGTAAGACGTAGTAATAATGTAATGGGCCCAAAACAAGGTTTTTAAGGTCTTACTTCCATTAAGAAGTAGTAATTATTTTGTAATAGATTTACGTAATGTAATGGGCCCAATTATTGGGTTTTAGGGGATTACTTAGTTAGAAGTAATAACGTGGTCCAGTCCATAACTGATGGTTCGCTAGTATGGTCATTGTTCTTGTCTTTTTCCTTTCACAAGGTTAAACTCTATCACGGGTACTCAAAAGATGCAAGGTTATAGTACGCTTAATCAACTGTACGCTTAATCAACTGTATCGAATTTCTATTAGTAAGGTTAATGAAGTTAGTCAAGGTGGTCAATATTTAATTGCACATGTTGTTAGATCGTCCCATCTTCCCTTATTTATTTAACAGTCAACACTCATTAGATTCCATATATGGCTCACAAACGAATACCAGGTCCTTAAGGGGAGTATATGAGTGGCCCAACAGTATTCACACCCACCCTGATGGTATGGGCCGGTTATTCTACAAATTAACAATCTATAACTAATAGTGGGCCAGAGTCCACTCAACAAATATCACATTTTGGAACTATTCGTAAGTGGGCCAATAAATAGGAGGGTTGTGAATTGGAGTTATTAACTACCATTCCTCTCAATTACACAATCTTCATTGAGGATCATATTTTCTTTACCCAATACGAATTTAAGCTACCACATCAAACTACGTAAGGTTAAACAAGACCAAAAAATGCAATTAAAACAACCATGTTGTGTTCCATGAATCTTCACATTAAGACAGGGATCATCATACATCGAATTAAACGTAAGTCACGTGTACGAACTACTTTCACCTACACGTTCAACATCGTCGCACCACACAATGCTATTGCGGCTTAATAATATATCATCATCTGGAACGGCGGAAATACATCCAATGTCCTCCGCGTTTTCAGGATCCTCATTCTCTGTCTGATTCACCTTGCTAATGACCTACAACGTGGACCAACATAGTCATCAGAAGACTATAAACTACATGCGTTATTTTTCCAATTAAATAAGTTATACCGGCAACGTTCCATCCCTAGTCAACACGCCCTCTGGCTGTCCTTCTACAATCGTTCCTTTCGGATCATCATGCACCTACAACGACAACAGATATAACAAGATTGAATACCCACAACATGAATCATGAAAATAAAGCTGGAAAAAATTGTACTAAACTCTCCCTCCATTATATATACGTACCTACGTTGTTATTGCATTATTGGGTGCATCAACATTATTCGGTAAGTATAAAAGATGAGACGTACCTTATTCGTACCCTTTTTTTTGGTCTTCCAACAATTATTCTCACCCAATGCCTTGTGTCTTAATATTGTAGGCCTCCCACGTTTCTTCTTACTTCTACCGATAGGGTTCTTAATATTCCCTTCTGTGTTGTCCACTTGGTCCTGATATGGTAGTGACTCTAGCGGCAAGAAATGTTGATTCTGTTTCACAACATTTACCCTATCTGTAACAGCTATCTGGAGGGTTTGCAATTCATTCATTACATACTCCATTGTTTGCTCATTGATTGTTGCTTCCTCGCATATTGGCTCACACTTTAGCATCATTTTGTCAAACCTTTTAACTACCTCAGTCTTTGTGGGATCATAGGAAGCAACCGTAACATGCATGTGCTTCCGGTATACGTCCTTCCGCCACCGCCTAAGGATGTATCTTTCAGGAACATCAACAACTCTGTTTGTATCTAACACACGAATACAATGCCTACATAGAATACCCTTGGTCTCAAACATCTTACACACACAAGATACTTCGATTGGATCCTTACAAAACTTAACTGCGTAGAATTTCTTATACTGCGTCAAAATCTCTTCACTTTTACCTTTAACAATTATCCACACCCTGTCCTCCAAATTATATTCAATCCCTGACTCCGAAATATTTTTGTCCGCGACAACACAATACAAAAGCCTCTCGCATTCTCTTTGGACATCTCTGAACTTGTTGTCCGTGTATAGCTTTTGGAAAAAATTCTCAATGGGAAAACCGGTGACCAATTTACGGATATATTTCAATCCATTTGCATCCGCGTCTTTTTCATCACTACACCTTTTATTCATAGCCGCACAATACTTTTTAGGGAACTCAAACAACTTTGTACTCCTCTCCAAAAAAACCATCAAAAAATGAGTTTATAGACTCTACGCGCTGCGTGGTCTTCATGCCGGCCCAAAAATAATTGTTCATATAAGCGGGGACCCACATATTTCTTTCGTTATACATATCCCCGAGCCAAACATTACTCTTGAGATGATCTATAACCTTATATTCAACTAACATACTAGCCCACCGACTCTCAAACTCCTCCACACATAAACTCTCATACACACCCCCTTTCACCGCATCTTTCAACTCTGTATACCTACCAATATACCAATATATAAAAATTAATGTTAATTCTCATTCTCACTAACTACGTACCTCACCGTCTAAAATTATATACAACAGGTCATTAAACAAACCACATAATAATACCTTCGGTGTCCAGTGTCCACATAACAATGTCCTACAACTATATTCAGTTCAAGGGTTAGTATTCGATCACCAATTAGATGCACTATTATTTAATTCCAATGAATTTATATTTTGGGTACTATCTCATCACTTAGATGCACTATTATCTAAATATCATGCACTAAAAATTTGGGTACTATCTCACCCCTTATGTGCACTATTATCCAATTCTTATGCACTGTTTAATCATTAGTACTATCTATACACTTACTGGTACTATTTTCCCAAAATATACATACTTTATATGATGTAAGATGTTTTACACAACATACTTACTCGTTAATTCTAAGTACCTAAGTGAATACATCTAACAGGGTCCAAGAACATGAATATGACATAAACAGCTACATCTCAAACACAACATCTCTCAAGACCCAAACATATAAGACGTATCAAATAGCAAAAATTTATGTCAAAAACAATTAACAAAGGTAAATACGTTGATATTAAGTTCATAATACATACCGGCTATGAGTCCCAAGCTTCGAAGGTATTTTGTTCATTATGTGCCATAAACACCACCGATGACGGGCCTCAGGCATCACTTCTTCAAGAGGACGTCTCATTGCCGGGGCCTGGTCAGTTAAAATAGCGGCAGGACATCTACCACCCATGCACAGACGCCACTGCTTAAACAACCAACTAAAACTATCGCAATCTTCATGGGACATCAATGCACACCCGAGCAACAGTGAATGACCATGATGATTCACCCCTACGAAATTTGCAAAAGGGAGCTCATAAGAGTTTGTTAGGTACGTGGCATCGAAGCATACGACCTCCCCAAAGTCACTAAACGCAACACGGCTCCTTGCATCAACCCACATAATGTCCGTTAGATGACCTTCCTCGTCAAGCCTATGAAAATGGTAGAATTTGTCATTGTCCTTTTGTAACCCCTCAAAATAAGTCATCATTGCATTCGCATCCCCGCCTTCCATTTTCAACTTCCGTTCACTTTGAACTATGTGATTCATGTCTTTTTCAGATAACACAACATTCTCAATGCCCCCCAAACGTTCAGCAAGATTAGCCCTAACTTGTGACACTGGAGCACCCGAATCATAACTCGTTATTATACTTTGCTTGAAATGCTTTGTAACATGAGCCATCCTATACTCCTTCACTCCCCTCCACTTGCTGGGAGTTGGCTGGTGATTCACATGTTCCAGTACAACTGTCTTTACTACCAACTCACCCACCCCATTAATACTAGCTCGCAACATTGCAAGACACTCACACTTCTTTGACTTCCGGTTCATTACACGTGGTGGCTCTGGTACTAAGGTGCCACCCAACTGCATATTCTTAGCTCTATTATTCGCCTCCCTCTTCTGTCGCATATCAGGAGCACCATAACACTCACACCTCCATGTCGCCCCCGTCAGATTCTTGTGTTTGTTTTGTGTACCTTGTGGTCTACATACACCAAACCCCTGCTGTCTCGCATACCCCTTGTAGTATTCCTCAACCTCCTGCCAACTCCCAAATACAAGCCCCACAGTGGGTGGTGGAATTATTTCCTCACTCGTAGTAGCAGCACAAAGGGAACCCCCACTTTTAACATGTTCAGGGGTGAAAAAAATACCATCACCCTCTAAAATGGTTCTGTTATTACCATTCCTCCTTACAGGGGTTACATTAGATGATTCTATTGACGAACCAAATTTTAACGACGTGGAACAACTCTGAGGGCTTAAACCAAATAAATTTTGATCAACGTTGCTATTTTGTGAATTACGGATTGGGGTAAAAAATGACAAATCTGAACTACCAACACATGAACCAAGTGGAGATTGTAGCACAATACTATCATCACCGGACTCGCCACATCCAGACCCACGGATAACACAACTACCTGAAGGAGATTTCTGCAAGGTTACACCTCATTTTTGGGTTTCCACCAATCCAACCGAACCTTTTTCATTCACCGGTGGTGGATCATCATTACTTTCACGATCTTGGTACATGACCTATTAACTGTGTAAATATTAGTATCAATAATTATAACTCAAATAATAATCCAATTCCATTAATTGACAAGTATTAAATGAAACAAAAACACGCACCCCATAATTAAGTACATTATATATAATTTGCAACCAAAACCAACATCAAATTATTTATTTCAACTTTGCAGCCTATTCAAACTACAAAAATATATTAAATTTTGCGGCCTCACCAAAGTAACAACAATAATATAAATTTTCCAGCCTCATCAAAGTAAAAAACTAAATAATTACACTAATAGCAGACACCATCATAGTAATTCTACACTAGTTACAAAACTGAGAAGTATGGAGGGGTGATATAATTGTTGGTCTTCTTTTCCCCAATCCCACAGCCAAACACAAGACAATTTCATAAATTGGAAGACAACATCCACAGACCGACCCTAATTTTTACAACAATGTCTAACAATTACAAACATACTAGACTAAACATAATCAACAAAAACAGAATCAACAAAATCTGGAAATAATTAATCGATTATTACCTTAAATACACTGAGATTCAACTGAAGCAGAGGCACAATCCCAGAATTTCATAGTCTTTGAAGGGCTAGGTTTTGTTTACATGAGAGAGAAAATGTTGTGCCTGCTTTGAGATTTGGGCTTTGAAAAGTTTTTTGCAAATTGCAGTACACATCTATTTCGAAATTCAAATGTTACGGAGAATAACGTTTGACAAAACGGAGCAAAACGGCTGTTAGTTTATGAACTTACCGTCAACTACCGTCAATAAGGCTCCAATTACTATTTCCCTTTTTTTTTTATTAAATCTCCCATTTCCTTTTCCTTCCTTTTTAACATTTTTCTTCCAAGTATACCGCCGATTAACACCTTAGTTAATCGACTGGATTAACTGGGGAGGCCTCATCTACCTGACCAAATGAAAATATTAAGGGTAAAAAAGTAATTTTACGCGTTGAATGACCTCCCATCACAACGTCAATTTTTCAGAATTCTTTCTCTCTCTTCCTTCAGTTTTCTCTCTCCTCTTGTGAATCCTCTGCGGCTCTGCTAAGCGTCTTCATCTTCTTCAAGTTCCTCAATTCTCCTGCATATCTCTTTACCTTCTTTGCGATCTTCTTTCAATTCTCCAGGGTACGTTTTTTGTATATTGTTTTTCTTCAGTTTTTGCTACTTTAATTTTTCTCTCTTCATTCAATTAGTCCGTAATTCTTTGATTTTTCTGATTCTTTTCAGATTATTTTGCTATTGTTCTTCAATTTTTCTGTTCGTGAATTCGATTTATGTTCAATTAGCTTCTTTATTGGAATTCATGTGATTTCTTTGATTGAGTAATTATGTGAATTGAGTTCACGTTATTCAAATCTTTCGAATTAGGGTTTTGCTTTTGATTTTCTCGAATCAGCTAGGTGTTTTGCTCGAATTGAGTTGATTTGGGGGAATTATTTTTCTCTTTTTGTTTTTGTTTTCCTTGAATTTGATTGTAAATATATTTGTATTTGTTGATTCAGTTTTTATTCTGGATTTTTTTGCTACATATCTCTATTTTATGAAGGTTCTGGTCATTTGATCTTACACTTGAATTTTGTTAGAGCTGAATTTGGTACTGTGAAGGTGGTGGAGACTGCACTTGCTTTGCAAGAAGCTGGGTGTTTTGCTTTTGTTTTGGAATGTGTTCCTGCACCAGTGGCAGGCAGCAACAACTTCTGTTTTAGGAATTCCTACAATCGGTATTGGAGCTGGACCTTTCTGCAGTTGTCAGGTTTGTTCAATGTTCTCTTTCTTTAAACTGAAAGGTTTATTAGTTAACATGTTGTCCTCATGCATTTGTTTTGGTTTGAACTTTGAAGAAGTTTAATGTTGCAATATCATGTAATCTGGGCTGTGTGGATAGGCTCCTTTTGCCATAACTCATTGTAACAAGATGCCTTCATTGATATTTTGTTTCTGTGTTTTATTGTGGTGATCCTTGATTTGGCAATTTGAATTACTAACAGGCAATTGATTCACCTGTCAGAATTCTGAAAGAGGGAGGAATGGATATGATGCGATAAAATTGGAGGGAGCATCACCTTCGAGAATTACAGCAGCGAAAGCTATTGTTGAAGCTAGAATTGCAGTGACTCCACAAGCCATTAGTGTTCTTGGAGGGTTTAGTAGGCCTCAGGGGAGAAACATCTCCACTGCTGTTAAGGTACTTTCTGAAAGACTTATCAGTTATCACTCCATTTGATCTTACAAATCTCAGGAATGGGTATATAACTGTTATGTCTGGGTGATATGGTATGAAAAATGACCTGGGTTTTGTGAGAATCTAAGTTGTGAGTCCCTTGTCAAAGGCAACCATTCGATTCAAATTTCTAATGATTTTGTTTCCTACCATGAAGTGATTACTGCAAGAAATTTCAAACATGAAACTCATCTGAATTAGAATCAAGAAGCTGCATATATATGAGGTGATTTCGAAAGTATAACATTAGCTAGAAATGGCCTTATTCATCCACCAGTGTGCTGAATCGAAATCAAGTATATCCCGAATACATAAATTAGATATGAATGAATTGAAGAACAAAATAGGGTTGTTAATAAATGAGTTCTAAAGTGACTCGAAAAGATGGTTTCACATTGTGTTGGTTCCAATATGCAAGTAATGCCTATTAGCTCAATTGGTAGAGCTTTATGCGATTGCACAATGATGTAGGTTCGATTCCTACATAGGCAACTCTTTGTATTTTGTTTGCGATATTAGTTCTCCTACCTTATTGAATCAATTCTATTTACTTTTACAAGTTTATTTTCTTTTGAATTGAACAAAAAGAAAATTATGAGCAAATTCTTTTTTAAGTTAAGCAATCAAAAGTTTAAAAACATTTGCTCATTTGTGTACAATATCAAAATGAGCAATTTTTTGGAATGTTAAGTAATCTGAGATTTAAAATATTTGCTCATTTAGACAAAATGAGCAAAATTTTTGAATATTAACAAACCCGAACTTTAAAATTTTAGAAATGAGCAAAAATATTTGCTCATTTGTGTAAACTATAAAAATGAGCAAAAATATTTGCTCATTCGTGTAAATTATAAAAAAAATGAGAATTTTTTTGAATGTTAAGTAATCGGAGACTTTAAAATATTTGCTCATTTAGAAACAATGAGCAAAAATTTTGAATATTAGCAAACCCGCACTTTAGAAATTATAAAAATGAGCAAAAATATTTGCTCATTTGTGTAAACTATAAAAAATGAGAAAATTTATTTGCTCATTTATTAACGATGAGCAAAAGTTTTCAATATTAACAAATTCGAGCTTTAAAATTTTGAAAATGAGCAAAAATATTTGCTCATTTGTATAACTAGAAAAAAATAAGCAAATTTATTTGCTCATTTAGACACGATGAGAAAACGTTTTCAATATTAAAAAATCCGAGTTTTAAAATTTAAAAAATGAGCAAAAATATTTGCTCATTTGTATAACTATAAAAAATGAGCAAATTTATTTGCTCATTTAGACACGATGAGCAAAAGTTTTCAATATTAACAAATCCGAGCTTTACAATTTTAAAAATGAGCAAAAATATTTGCTCATTTGTATAACTATAAAAAATGAGCAAATTTATTTGCTCATTTAGAAACGATGAGCAAAAGTTTTCACTACTAACAAATCCGAACTTTAAAATTTTAAAGCTCGGATTTTGCCATTACTGAAACGCGGATGCTAGACCATTAGAGTCGTCGGATTTTGCTCATTTATTAACGATAAGCAAAAGTTTTAATATTAACAAATTCGAGCTTTAAAATTTTGAAAATGAGCAAAAATATTTGCTCATTTGTGTCTAAATGAGCAAATATTAAAGTTCGGATTTTAAAGTTTTTGCTCATTGTATCTAAATGAGCAAATACTAAAGTTCGGATTTTAAAATTTTGCTCATTGTGTCTAAATGAGCAAATATTAAAGTTCGGATTTTAAAGTTTTTGCTCATTGTATCTAAATGAGCAAATACTAAAATACGAACTTTAAACTTTTGCTCCTTGTGTCTAAATGAGCAAATATTAAAGTTCGAATTTTAAAGTTTTTGCTCATTGTATCTAAATGAGCAAATACTAAAATACGAACTTTAAACTTTTGCTCATTGTGTCTAAATGAGCAAATATTAAAGTTCGGGTTTTAAAATATTTTTGTTCATTGTGTCTAAATGAGCAAATATTAAAGTTCGGATTTTAAAATTTTGCTCATTGTATCTAAATGAGCAAATATTAAAGTTCGGATTTTAAACATTTGCTCATTGTTTTTAAATGAGCAAATATTAAAGTTCGATTTTAAACTTTTGCTCATTGTGTCTAAATGAGTAAATATTAAAGTTCGGATTTTAAAGTTTTGCTCATTGTGTCTAAATGAGCAAATATTAAAATTCGAACTTTAAACTTTTGCTCATTGTGTCTAAATGAGAAAATATTAGAGTTTCAATTTTAGATTTTTGCTCATTGTTTTTAAATGAGTAAATATTAAAGTTCGGATTTTAAACATTTGCTCATTGGGTTTAAATGAGCAAATATTAAAGTTCGGATTTTAAACTTTTGTTCATTATATCTAAATGAGCAAATATTATAGTTTCTATTTGAAATTTTGCTCATTGAGTCTAAATGAGCAAATATTAAAGTTCGGATGTTAAATTTTTTTTCTCATTGTGTCTAAATGAGCAAATATTAAAATCTGAACTTTAAACTTTTGCTCATTGTGTCTAAATGAGCAAATATTATAGTTCCAATTTGAAATTTTTGCTCATTGAGTCTAAATGAGCAAATATTAAAGTTCGGATGTTAAAAGTTTGCTCATTGTGTCTAAATGAGCAAATATTAAAATCCGAACTTTAAAATTTTGCTCATTGTGTCTAAATGAGAAAACATTATAGTTTCCATTTAAATTTTTTGCTCATTGGGTCTAAATGAGCTAATATTAAAGTTCGGATTTTAAAATTGTGTTCATAGTTTCGAAATGAGCAAATATTAAAGTTCGGATTTTAAATTTTTGCTCATTGTGTCTAAATGAGTAAATATTAAAGTTCGGATTTTAAACATTTACTCATTGTTTTTAAATGAGCAAATATTATAGTTTCGATTAAATGAGCAAATATTAAAGTTCGGATTTTAAACTTTTGTTCATTATATCTAAATGAACAAATATTATAGTTTCTATTTGAAAATTTTGCTCATTGAGTCTAAATGAGCAAATATTATAGTTCGGATGTTAAATTTTTTGCTCATTATGTCTAAATGGGCAAATATTAAAATCCGAACTTTAAACTTTTTCTCATTGTTTCTAAATGAGCAAATATTATAGTTTCCATTTAAAATTTTTGCTCATTGAGTCTAAATGAGCAAATATTAAAGTTCGGACTTTAAAATTTTGCTCATTGTTTCTAAATGAGCAAATATTGGTATACCTGAATGCTTTGTAGAGTACTTCCTCTGTTTCTTTAGTTCTTCCATATTGAATTAGCATGTTTGCCACCTTGTGAGTTATGATATGGTATATTGGTATACCTGTTGTATAAGAAACTGTCAAGTTAAGCTAGCAAATAACAGGCTGTTGGGTTAACTTCCTCTGGAGAACTTGTATTGCTTCACTTTCTCTGGAGAACTTGTACTGCTTCACTTCCTGCTTGCGTGCTACTGAAAGTGCGCCATATGCTCCATGTGGATGAATGCCCTTGGTGTAATACCGCATCCGAATTCTGTCATGCCCTTTTTCAATTCCCTGCTGCAGAAACTCCCCTTAACTCCAGGAAGAGTCGTCCAGACTATAGGTGCATAGATTTCTTAAAATCCTTGCTGCATTTAGACGAACAAGTGGAATTTCTAGTGCTTTGACAAGCTTCTGTAGCGCGCCTAGTTTCAAGATACAGTTACAGTTTTGCTTGCTCTCCAATGCGAGCATGACTAATGCTTCACCAGCTGCAGTTCTAACATGTACCTGAGCTATAGGCATCCCATCTTTGAAGAATATATTGAGCAACTCCTTAAGAATTCCTCATGTGCCTCCGATCCTTTCTATCGCGTCATCTTCCATTGCTAAACTTGTTAGTATTTCAATCCCGAGGTTTTGCAGATCAGGATACTTCTCTCCATGCCTTAGTATGTCTCTGATGTTGTTGAATGTGAAAACAATCTCTGAAATTTCTTTACGAAGCTGTTTCCCGGTGCTTCCTGTTGTACTCGCTAGCATTTTTATAACTTGCAAGGACCTCTTTATTATTTGAATTTGAGATGCTGCGACATGATCATCCTTCAATAACCTCTCTTCAGCACATGTGAAGTCTATGATTTTCGGTAAGAGACCTCTTGTATTCCCTATTTTCCCGCACTTATCATGGTCTCGAGCAAGCTTCTTGAGAAGTAGTTATCCTAGATGATTGAATGTCCAGAAACCATAATGCTCATGATGAGCAATAATACATTTCTCACCAGCTTCATCGAGTGCTGAATTTGAGGTCTTGCTAAAAAGAAGGGATGAAATCGATTACAAAGCACCAGGAATTCCTGCAACTCGAATGGAATTTTGTTTTTCCTGCTAGTTTTGACAAGATTTCTGCTGCCGACTGTCTGATATCCTCTTCTTCATAGTCCTTCCAGTTCAACATCTCTACTAATCTTTAAACTGCTGAGGAAGTGATTCCTATTTTCTGTAGTGTCATCAGAAAACCGCTTATTCACTGCAAAGCTTCGAAGGATCCGAGCTCCCATAAGCTGCTCTTCTAGTGAATTTGAAGCCTGAAGTTCCATGGAAAAAGACACCATATCCATCTTCAACCCATTGAAAGCATTCAAAAGTATTTGCTCATTTGTGTAAATTAAAAATAAAATGAGCAAATTTTTTGAATGTTAAGTAATCTGAAATTTTAAAATATTTGCTCATTTAGACACAATGAGCAAAAGTTTTGAACATTAACAAACACAAACTTTAAAATTTTAAAAATGAGCAAAAAAATTTGCTCATTTGGGTAAACTATAAAAAATGAGCAAATTTATTTGCTCATTCAGACACGATGAGCAAAAGTTTTCAATATTAACTAATCCGAACTTTAAAATTTTAAAAATGAGCAAAAATATTTGCTCATTTGTATAAACTATAAAAATGAGCAAAAAGTAAAGATTAACCTACGTGGGATTCGAACCCACATCTTTTGTGCATTTGCACAATGCTCTACCTATTGAGCTAGTAGGCTAGTGTTTTTAAATATAATCAACAAAAGTAAAACAAAAACCAAAAAAAGTAAATCAAAATAATTCGAAAACTTACAGCAACAACAACATAAGAACCAATAAGGCCAGAAGTCAATGCTGGTCCAAGTTGACAAAAAACAGCAGCAAGGTATACCTGAGATCATGGCTGCCAATCTTTCATGCCCTTCTGCGATGACATGAAAGGGTGTGGTTATCACTCATCAGTCCATGCATCTACAGGAAAATTTTGGATCCCAGTCACTAGATTCTCCTGTTGCAACTATTGTACCATCAATTACCATGTCTAGTTATCAATGCACCTAAGCTCAAGTACTTGTCCATCTCTAGAACGTTTAAGTCTGTCTCAATGGTTCTGAAAGTCTCCTGTCAGTTTCAATCTTTTTAGCCAAACTGGTTCAGAATCCTAATAAGACAAGGACACAAGAGTTGATCCAATTTCTTGCATCTGCTTGTAAACTTGAATATCTTTGTTTTACAAGGTACTTTATCAAGGTCAGTTCAGATATCCTTTCTTGCTCGTTTCCATTTGTATATGTTTTATTTCAACTTTAAGGAAAACATTCAATCTTGATTCGATCTGCATTGTGGATCAAAGATGTTGGTTGCAGGTGGTGTATCAACAATTCTTCCTGTGACCACCTTTACACATGTCACGAATTTGCGGCTAACAGCTCTTCACTCCTGGAAGGAACTGTCATGTAAGTATCAGTAAGTATCATTATCAGGATTCGAAGTTGTCCTAACGTTGAAAAACTACATATATCAGTAAGTATCATTATCAGGATTATTTGAGTTACTCTTACATGTTCCTGTTCTACTAAAACATGTGATTACTCTTACGGAAACCTAGCATTCTTACACAGCTTCATTAGTGCAATGAGGAGATACAAGAGTCTCCATGAAGCTCCCACCAAAACCAAATGTTTCTGGAATACCATGAACTACAATATCCTTAAAATCTTCTTCTACAAAATTGTACATGACCAATTTCTCATTGGCATTCTCCTCATCCACCACCAACACCATCTGTTTCCTCTTCAATAAACATATAGGCATAATACATTCATCTGATCTGTCAATCCAAAGATTCTAGTAACCGATGCATTCATCTTGTAAAATTCCAAACAAAAGATTCCAGTAACAAAATTTTCAAACAAAATCTCCTTGTAAAATCAAGCAACTGTGTGAAGTGTCTAAGAACCACTCAAAGGATCCATGTGTATATATATAAGCTAATAAGAAGAAAGAATCCCACTCAAATATTACCTGCTGCAAAATACTTCCACCTTAAATTCTCTGAGGAATTGGTCTCCTGCTCAGGTCCTTCCTTTCTCGAATTATTCTGCAATCCCATGAACTGTGACCAATAAAATTGAACTGAATAAGAAATCATAAATCTTCATCATATAAAAAAACTTTGAATTTACTATCCAATTTGAGTTAATTGCTCCAAAATTCGACATACTGCAAAAATCAATCACAACATTACTTAATTGCACCAAAATTCGACCTAAATTAACAATTAGAGAAAGAAAGAACAATTTAACCAATAAATCATGAAGTGAACATTAAATCTCAACAAAATTGTAATAAAACTCAAAATATAACCCTACAATTTCATAAATTAGCAAAGAATCACTCACCAATTGCAATTAAGGAGACGAAGCATAGATGATGGCAGCGTAGAGATGGTGGCGGCGGCGTGGTTGCAGAAGGTGAGGACACGGTGACTGTGACGGTGGCAAGAGAGAATCACGAAGGGAGAGTGAAAATGGAGGAGAGAGAATCACGAAGGAGATGGAGAGCGAAAATGGAGGAGCTCCTGAAAGTGAAGCACGAGGAGAGAGAAAATGGAGCAAATTTCTGGAAATCGGGAGAGCGGAATATATTTGTTCATATTTCTTTCCAATATTACGATCTTGCCATTACTAAAACGCGAAAATTAGAGATTAGAGCTGTCAGATCTAATTACATTGAACGCATGAGATTGCTTCTCATTTTAAGCTCCCTTCTCATTTGAGTGTAAATATATATATATATATATATATATATATATATATATATATATATATATATATATATATATATATATACATACATATATATATATATATATATATATATATATATGTATGTATATATATATTATTGAAAAGATATTCTGAAATTACTTTTCAATGACTTTGACGAATTTGGTTTAGTTTGGTGGTAGTTGAGCATTTTGTTTAGAAATTATAGGAAAAATCTTTATGATTCATCATTGATCGAATCAAGTACTAATTGACTTCGATCATTCCAATTTAGATAAACGATATCTTATGGAGCTAGATTGTGAAAGTACAACACACAATAATTGATGATCATTCTTGGTATAAGTAATCATCAACATGATCTAACCTATATCTTTATGATTCCTTTCCAAGTGGACGTTTTTATACTTTTCTATGAATCTTTGAACTAGCCAAACAAATTCAAACTTATATCACTTTGAGTAAATAAATCCATATTCACTCAAAACCATGTGAAATAATAAAGTCATAAAATCTTTCTTTAGCTTTAAACTCTATTCTCTAGGTGTTCTAACAATAGTTCATATCTTTTGTTACTTCCAACAACTAGGACTAGCTTGTCTTGAATGATCTAGAAATCAATCAACTTTAAAAAGTACATCAAAATAAAGCTTTTGAATGTTACCTTGTTGATATGGTCTAAGCAACAATGCTAAAGGTTAGTGGAACTCAAATCAAGAGATTGATTTGAACCTTGTAGAGTTTTTATTGTTAAATAGTTGTTTGTTTTAAATCAAGCATACATGACTCAACCCGTAAATGACCATTTCATTCAAAAAAACATTGTTTTTGTTTTTCTTGAATGTGAGTCTTTCTGTGTTTGAAAACAGAAATTTAGGTATGCTGATTATGGAACAAAATAGCCAATAAGTTCCAGCCTTGATAGGACTTAAAACAACCTAGATGACCCTACAACTAATGTAGCAATGCCATGCTTCATTTTCCACTTGTAGGTCATTAGTGTAGCCTAGCTTCCATCATTTGAGTTATTACTAAAGTAAGAACCTCAAGAGGTATATGATACCAAGGAACTTTGATTGCTAGGTTACTTTTTTTTATACACAAACTTATAGGTAGAAACGGAATTGTAAGTTCCTTTCACTTGTTCCTTGTTTTCGTATTTCTTGAACTCTTTCTTATAGTCTAAAGAATTTATTTCTTTAGTGGTGACTTTTATACTTTGTTAGACATGTCCAATGTCACTCCAACAAAGTTCTTACCAATTATTTATGTTGAATTTTTGCATCAACTAGATGATCTTACCAGAAACTTCAAAAGTTCTTTAAGCATCGATCTATTCGAATGTCTAGGGACTAGACTCATTCGAGAATTAAATGGACAAAGATATTAGGTTGTTAACCATTGGTAAAGCTGAGGTTAAAATCAATGCTTTATGATCTCAAAACTATATTGTATTTTGAATTCACAAGCACCAATTGGTTTGCCATTCGACTTTGATACTCGAAAACAACCATAAAAGTCTCTAAAAGAAACGTACATTTTAAATTGCTCATTTTCTCTCATTTCCGTGAATCGTTCTTGGATTCACTACTAATCGAGGAAATTTACTGTTACCTTTCTAAAAGGATTTACTGCAGTGCTAGATATCTAATTATAAACAATAATTAAAACATACATTGAAGCATGCGAAGTCTAACATTTATCATGAGTAATAACTTGAAAACTAAAGCAATCATGCAATTTAAACAAGTCACTGGCATTTTATTCGAAATATTTAGTCCTAGCAGGTTTTAATAAAATGAATCCAAGACCCCAAAAGCATTAAAATATTAAGCACAATTCCACTTAATTCTAAAAATATTAAAGGTAAGCAAATCCGTTGCTAATAGTCTAGAAATTATTCTTGGTTGATAGGCACGTCTAAGAACTTATTAGGAAAACCTATCCCATTTGCCACGACATAAAAGGACTCCTTACTTATATCGTTGAGTTTTACCAAAACTAACATGTACTCACAATTATTGTGTACCTTACCCCTTTAGAATAAATAAGTAACACCTCTCTATGGCGGAAAACTATTACTAGATTGATGTAAAGGTTATCCAAGTAAGAGTTATTTTGGAATGACACCTTTAAACACAAATTTTAAAGTTTGGAAGTTAAGACTCTTACTATGTTGGTTACATTTTAAGTGAACTAAAATCCTTAACCATGTAACATAATCAAGCCACCATCTCATGCATTATTAAGACATATTTAAAGCAATAAATAACTTAAAACATGCATAAGATTTAAATGTGATCTAGTATGGCCCGACTTCATCTTGAAGCGTCAACTTAAAACTCCGTCTTGAGAATGGATTGGAAACTCCGTCTTGAATTTCACCATGGGAGGCGCCATTTTCTTCAAATAGGAAATGCTATAATTAAAACTAATTACAACTATTTGATGGTACGCAAACCATATTTAAATAAAAAAATTGGTGCATAAGACCAATTTTACATTCAAATTAATGGTAGGCAGACCATATTTACTATCCTATTTGGGCCATACTAGTCACTTTCCATAACCTGCAAAACAGTTATTTACAATATACCATTCATCCATTCATTTATCAATGAATGGCCCACATAGCAAGCTAGTAGAAAAATTATGCATCACATAAACATTTGCAGCAACTAATCTGAGGTTCCAACAATCTACAAATTATTCAACCTTATTACTTCTAATCGAGTTGTTTTAACCTTAAAGGAATAAAGACCTAATTAAGAGTTTAATGATTAAAGCTCCCACTAAAACCAAGAATTTTCATGCTTTACAAATTGTATTTCCTAGTCCAACCGGAAACTTACAAATTTAATTAAAATTTAAAGCTCAAATAAAATATTTTTAAATCCCTTTATTTTATTTTCAGTTGATTAAAATTAATTTAATTATAATTTTACCAAGGTTTTAATTATATTAAAATAATTAGTATAAAATAATTTATAATAATTAAATTAATCAAAATTAAATTCCAAGAAAAATTAAAATTACGAAATTTAATTAAAATCGATGCTCAACCGAAAATTAAACGAACGACCCAACGTGCCAAGGCAATGCCGTAGGCCGAAGCCCACGCCTCGACCAAGGAAGCGACACAGCAGCGCCCATGGGCCACGTGCACAAGTGCAACGCCCATGGCCTGCTTGTTGTTGGTCGAGTGCACAACCAGCGCAAGGGGCTGGCGCGAGTAGTGCTCGCTTGCCCTTGCTTTGCCAGCCATGCCTCTTCGCCTTGCTCGATCACACCGCACAACACATACTGCACAGGGGTTGTCCCTGCCCGCGTGGCTCGTGCATTGCTCGCTGCCTTGTACCGCATGGGCGACGAGCTCCCTTGCTCGTTGTCGCATGCCCGTACAATGCAACACCCCTTAAGGGTAACACTTAGCTTCCATTGCTTCGTGCGTGCAATTTTGTGAGCGATTTATAAAAATAAAAACTTTTATATTTCAATTTAACGACAAATTAATAATTCATATTAATTTCACTAAGTTTGGGCGAAAAATCAAAAATTTATTATTCAAATTAATTTTTGATTACATATTTTCTTAGGGATTAAAATCTAGGTCATAAAATTTTAAAACATTAAAATTTTAACAAATTTTATGGTGGTTTTTAAACATAGGATCCTAATTAAATTATTAATTAATTATGAAATTCAAAACAAATTCTAAATTATTTGAAATTCAACGAATTAATTATAATTACAAATTAGGTTGTATAATTAAAAATTTAGACCTTAAAATTGTTAAACATATAAAGTAGGTCAATCATAGATTCAAGATTTACATACAAGATTCGCAAATATTTAATTTAACATCATAAAAATTACAAATTTTGCATTCGAAAAACTAAAACCTCCGAAAAGTCATAGTCAGGGTTGAAATTTTGGAATTATGGGTTCGGCATCAAATCATTTATTTTTGTCAAAATTTTAAGACGTTGTTTACATGCGAAATTTACTATAAAAACATAAGATTTCGACCATTATTGACAAAACTGCCGAAAAATCCTGCGAACATGTAATCAAATAATCGCACGAATTTGCAATCAATTACATCCATGAAATTAATCACCCCTTTAATTCATTGCAAATTTATAAAATTTAATCCATGTTAACTATAATTGATTATGGAATTAATTAGAGGCTCGTGATACCACTGTTAGGTTATGAATAATACAATAAGTTAATTGATGCGGAAAAACGATAAAGCCAGAATCCAAATTAATTGCCACATAGTCAATTAGCATAATTTAGGTTACATACAATGTGATGCGTGCCTTCTCTAGCTGCTCCTGAACCGAACAAGAACAACCTTTAGAGCCCCAAACGTTGGCCCTCCGTAGAAAGTCCACATCACGTTCAGATCCGCCTTAGGTTTAAGCAACTAGGATTTTACTTAAGTTTTTATGTATTCGGGTGAGGCTATATTATGTTCTCCCTTGAACACAATGAGAGTAAAGAATATGATTTCAATTTGTAATTGATGTATATAATTATGAGGGCCTAGCTTCATATTTATAGGGTAGGAAATAAGGAATTTGAGTCTTACTAGGAATAGAATTACCAACCCTACTAGGATTGAAATTCTTATTCTATTAAAATTGCAACATTAATTAAACTCTTAATTAAATCAATTCCAGTAGGAGTAGGAATACTTAATCCAAGGTTACTTGAGAATTAAGCAATCAGATTTTTCTTGGAGCCCAAGACGAAGCAATCCAACGCAGCCACAACGGGCCACGTTGGTGCGTGTGCCTTCCTAGGCCCAGCCACATCTGCAGCTGGCCGAAGGCCCAACACGCTGCAGCCTTGCCTTGGCGGGCCAACACTGCTGCTGCTTTGCTCGTTGGCTTGGCGCGGCCCATGGAGCTGCTTCCTTGCTCGCTGGCTTGGCGCGGCCCATGGCGCTGCTGCCTTGCTTTCTTGGCGCGGCCCATGGCGGTGCTGCCTTGGTTTTCTTGGCGCGGACCATGGCGCTGCTGCGTTGCTTGCTTGCGTGGCCCATGGAGCTGCTGCCTTTCTCGCTGGCTTGGCGCGGCCTATGGCGCTGTTGCCTTGCTTGCTTGGCGCGGCCCTTGGCGCTGCTGCCTTGCTTTGCTTGGCGCGGCCCATGGCGCTGCTGCCTTGCTTTGTTTGCGCGACCCATGGCGCTGTTGCCTTGCTTTGCTTGTCGAGCGATGGGCTGGCTCGCTTGACGACTTGTCACTCTTCCAGCTTCCGATTCGTTTTCCGATTCCGGAATCCATTTCCGTTTCGAAAAAATATTTACTTTTCCTTTAATATTTCCGATTCCGGAAATAATTTCCTTTTCTGACTATATTTCCGATTCTGGTAGTATTTCCGTTTCCGAAAATATTTCCGATTCAGCAATATTTCTATTTCCGATAATATTTTTCGATACAAACCATGTTTCTGTTTCCGGCAACATCTACGACTTGGATAATATTTATATTTCCGTCATGAACCATATTTCCGTTTCCGGCAATATCATCATTTCCGGAGTATTCTTTATTTTGCCTTTTGACGATTTCAGCACCCACTGGAACCGAGATCCATCGTTTCTGAATGTTCATATATGGAGTACTTAATGAATAATATATTCACTTAAATACTTGATCCGTTCACTTACTGTTTGTGTGACCCTACGGGTTCAGTCAAGAGTAAGTTGTGGATTAATATTATTAATTCCACTTGAACTGAAGCGGCCTCTAGCTAGGCATTCAGTTCATATGATCTCACTGAATTATTAACTTGTTAATTAATACTGAACCGCATTTATTAGACTTGGCATTAAATGCATACTTGGACCAAGGGCATTATTTCCTTCACAACCACAGGTCTCTTGCGCCGTCAACCATGGTGATTATGCCTTTGCTAAGACGGAGTAGATTCGCATGGAGAAGCAGAGAATCATTGACCTCCAGGAAAAAGAGCTGGCGGCGCTGAAGTCGAATAAGGCGGAGCTGCTTATGAATGTTCTACAGGAAACAAGGCTATTTTGGTTTTGACGGACGAGAACAATTAAGCGGTTCCCGAGGCGGTGGAACTTAAAGCCCAGCTCGAGGACTATCCTTGAGTCAAGGATCTAGCCGGCCGAGCCGAGCAGCTTTAGGGGGAGCTGAATGCCGCCAAGTCTCAGGTTCGTGCCTTTGGAGAGTGTCTGCAGGAATCTTACGACAAAGGAGAGCAAGCCGTCAGGGAGGCTGCCGAGCTGGCCTAGAAGAAGCACATGGAGGGGTCCGATTTCTCTTGGTTCGAGTGGCGTTTGGACCATAGTTCTTCCATTCTTGCTACCGAGCACCTAGGTCACCCACTTCCGGAGTTTGTACCTTCTGATGATGAGGAGGATGCTCCAGACGGCTGATTCCTTGCTTTCTTGGTTGGTGTGCGCCGTGGGCGCTTTTTATGAAATTTGTAATTTATTGCGCCATGGGCGTATGTATCATAGTGCCAGCTGTGCACTTTTAAAACATTTAACAGTATTTTGTTGTAGTTGTGCTGGGAGGCATTTAGAATATTTTTGTGCTAGTGCACCTTTTTGCAAAACTTTGCACCATTTTGGCAGTGTTTGGTTTGATAGTGATGTTTTTGTGATTTCCTATTCCTATCTCTTGAATGTATGTGTGCCCCAGAAATATTGCTTTCAAAAACAAATCGACGTGGGCTCGCTTCCTTTTATGACGGTCGCGGTCATGCACTTTTGCCGTGGAACATTTTAGCGAGTAACCCTTGTTTTCAAGGATAAATTCGCCTATGCACATTTGGATGCTGCAGGCATTTTATGTAATTTGTTCATCATCTTTTGTGACAGCCGCATCTATATTTGGGTTGATTGACGCGAGTCAATCAATTGGTATGATTGCCGCTAGACACGATCGTCAGAAAACGTTAGACGTCTGCGGTTGGCACAACACGCTCTTTTGTCGTGGAACACTTTAGCGAATAACCCCTTTTTTCAAGGATAAATTCGCCAATGCACATTTGGATGCCGCATGCATTTTATGTAATCTGCTCGTCACGTTTTGTGACGGTCGTGTCTATATTTGGGTTGATTGACGCGAGTCAAACAATCGCTATGATTGCCTCTAGACACGGTTGTCAGAAAACGTTAGACGTATGCGGTTGGCACGACACTCTCTTTTGCCGTGGAATACTTTAGCGAATAACCCTTGTTTTCAAGGATAAATTTGCCTATGCACATTTGTATGCCACATGCATTTTATGTAATTTGCTCGTCACGTTTTGTGACGGTCGTGTCTATATTTGGGTTGGTATTATTGCTGCTAGACACGGTTGCCAGAAAACGTTAGACGTATGCGGTTGGCACGACACACTCTTTTGCCGTGGAACATTTAGGGAATAACCCTTGTTTTCAAGGATAAATTTTCCTACGCACATTTGGATGCCGCATGCATTTTACGTAATCTTCTCGTCACGTTTTGTGATGGTCGTGTCTATATTTGGGTTGGTATGATTGTCGCTAGACATGGTTGTCAGAAAACGTTAGACATCTGCGGTTGGCACGACACACTTCTTTGCCGTGGAACACTTTAGTGAATAACCCTTGTTTTCAAGGATAAAATCGCCTATGCACATTTGGATGCCGCAAGCATTTTATTCGTCAAGGCGTTAATATTTTTATAGGTGATCAGCCTATATTGGTGCTATTAATCTGGGCCACTTCTTAGGCTTCAATCAATTTGGATTTTTTGTTTGTCTTTTGCTAATCTAGGCCACTTCTTAGGCCATTAATCAATTAGGATTTGGTAAAAGAATAAACACAAATCATAAAGATAAGTAGAGTAGTATTATTTATAATTTTTCCAAGGCGAATTTAGCCAAGTACAAAGGGAACTACTCTACTATGGCCGTACAAGCTTTTAAGGGGAATAAAACAAACATAAATTCACACTATATGGTCGTCAATGACCGAGTACAATTTAGAAGTGGTATTTCTTGAGGTTGCTGCATTCCAGGTTCGGAGGATAGGACGACCCTGCATGTTTTGAATGCGGTAGGTTCCATCTCGCACATCATATATCTCATACGTACCTTCCCATGTAGGGGTCAGCTTACCCTGTTCATTGACTCGTCCTACTGCTTCCATTTTCCGAGGAAAAAATCTCCAACCTTTAATACCCGCTTTGAGACCTTTTTGTTATACTCTCTCCCATGCGTAACTTGTATAACTGTTGTCTCATGGAGGCATTGCCTCTTACTTCTGGCCAGAAATCCAGGGCGACCTTCATCATTTCCCTGTTAGCCTTCTCGTCGTACAACATGACTCGGAGCATTGGCTCACACATCTCTATGGGAAGAACTGCTTCACCCCCGTAGGCTAGTAAGAATGGAGTCTCCCCAGTAGAGTTCTTTGCTGTTATGCGAATAGACCATAAGAAGTTTGGCAACTCATCTTCCCACAACCCTTTAGCCTCATCCAACTTCCTCTTCATTCCCTCATAAATGATTTTGTTAAAGGATTTTACTTGTCCATTTGCCTGCGGCCTTCCTACTGAAGCAAAATGACCGGCAATACCGTGCTCGACCAACCATTCTCTTAGTTTGGGGGTTTCAAACTGAGGTCCGTTGTAAAAAACAATAGATTGAGGTACGCCAAAGCGAGTGATGATGTTTACCCAGATGAATGCTTTCACATCATAAGTATTGATGTTTCTCAGTGCCTCCGCCTCCACCCACTTGGTGAAGTAATCGACAACAACAACAACACAACTTCTTCCTCCTGGTGCCGCAATATATGGGCCCAAGAGGTCCATTCCCCATTTAGAAAATGGTATGGGACTAGTTATGGGCGTCAAAATCTGTGCCGGCCGGTGAATCAGATGAGAAAAGCGCTGGCACTTGTCACATCTTTTGACCAAGGAGAGAGCATATTCCCTTAAGGTAGGCAAATAGTAGCCGGTCCGAAGTGCTTTTACTGCCAGAGCCCTTCCCCCGATATGCGAACTGCACAACCCTTGGTGAAGATCTTCTAGGATCTCCTGCCCTTTTCCAGGTGTTACGCAACACAAAAGAGGACGAGAGTAAGACTTTTTTTTATAGTGTGCCGTTCCATAATTCAAACCAAGAGCATTTCTTCTTGAGTTTTTCCGCCAGCTTTTGGTCATCCGGCAGGACCCCATTCATTTTGAAATTGATAATGTTATCCATCCAAGTGGACATTCTATCCAGTACTTCCGTTTCGTTCTGCTCAATGCTCTTCTGGTCCAACACTTCGCAGAATACGTGACGTGGGGTGTCACAGGAGGCCGAACTGACGAGTTTGGACAATGCATCAGCCTGATTATTCTCTGACCGAGGGACCTGTTTTACTTTAAAGATCTTTAAGTGTTCTACTTCTTGGTGGACGACATTCATATACTTGATCATTGTAGGATCTCGTGCTTCATAATCTCTGTTTACCTGATGAACCACAAGTTGAGAGTCAGGCAGTGCCAAAATTTCCTCAGCTCCTACCGCTTTCCACATTTGGATGCCACAGAGTAGTGCTTCATACTCGAGTTCATTGTTTGAAGCTTGGAATTTGAAGTGCATTGCATACTCATAAGTATCTCCCTCAGGTGACTGGAAAATGATGCCGACACCACATCCATTTTGCGTGGAGGAGTCATCCACTAAGACTGTCCATAAGGTCATTCTGTCTCTGGGGAAGTTGGGTCTTGTCATTCCCACAATGAAGTCAGCAAGCGCTTGCCCCTTGATAGCCTTCCTAGGTTCATAGGAGATATCAAATGCATTAAGCTTAATAGCCCAATTTAACATGCGGCCGGCTGCCTCTAGCTTAGTGAATGGTAGCTTCAATGGATGATCATTATAGACCACCAGTCTGTGAGCCAAAAAATATGGACGCAGCTTCTTTCTTGCCAAAAATAAGGCCAAACCGAACTTCTCCACCGTAGGATATCTTAACTCGGCATTTTGCAATACGTGACTAACAAAGTAGGCGGGCATCTGAACTACCTCTCTTTCTGTGAGTAGGAAGAAACTCAATGAGTGTTCTGATACTGCCAAGTATATGTACAAGACTTCTCCTTGTGGGGGGGGGGGGGGTGACAAGCCGAGGTAAAGTATGAAGATAGTCCTTCAATCTCAAAAAGGTTGCTTCTGCTTCAACCGTCCACTCAAACTTAACCTTCTTTTTTATTGTGCTGAAAAAGAAAAAGTAATGGCATTTATCCCCGACCCTGGATAGGAATCTGCCTATTGCCGCCAGACAACCCGTAAGCCGCTAGACTTCTTTGACAGTTTTCGGCGAGCTCATGCCTATTACTGCTTGTATTTTGTCTGGGTTTTCCTCTATCCCCTGTTCATCAATCAAGAAGCCCATGAACTTACCCGAAAACACATTTCTTAGGATTCAACCTCATTTTATAGGAACGGAGTGTTTCAAATGTTTATTTCATGTCGTCAGGTGTGCCGCTTGTTCTTTACCTTTTACAATCATGTCGTCAATAGAAGCCTCAATGTTTTGACCGAGCTGCTTGCTGAAAACAGTGTTAATTCGCTGCTGAAATGTGGTTGGCGCGTTCTTTAATCCGAACGGCATCACCTTGTAACAGTATTATCCCTGCTCAGTGGCGAAGGAAGTTTTCTCCCGATCCTCAGGCCACAACGGTATCTGATGGAATCCAGAGTAGCATCCATAAAACTCATCAAAGCATGTCCCGCCATAGAGTCAACAAGCCGATCAATCTTGGGGAGCGAAAAACTGTATTTGGGACAGGCTTTGTTCAAATCAGTGTAATCGACGCACGTTCTCCAAGTGTCATTGGGTTTAGGGACGAGGACCACATTTGCTGCCCACTCTGGATATTGGCTTGGCCGTACAAACCCTGCGTCCATCAGTTTGTGAAATTCTAGTGTAGCCGCCTGATTTCTCGCTTCTTCATGATTTTTTTCTTCTGACAAACCGGTCTTATATTTGCGTCCACATTCAACTTTTTAACAGCTACAACTGATGGCTATACCCGGTTTTTCTTCCACAGTGAAAGCGAATATATCCTCATATTCTCTTAAAAAGTGGACCTGTTCTGCTTCCAGCGGGTCGTCTGGAGAAATTCCAATAGGCACCCCTTGTCTGGCTTTTCTAGGTTCAGCATGATCTCAAAATGCATCCCAACAGGATCTGGGCGCCGCCCTTCCATGTGAGTCGTGGCTATAGTTAGAGTTTCTTTCACAGTTTTTGAGCCGGTGTCGCC
The DNA here is from genome assembly GCF_020520425.1 of Spinacia oleracea. Taxonomy (NCBI): domain Eukaryota; kingdom Viridiplantae; phylum Streptophyta; class Magnoliopsida; order Caryophyllales; family Amaranthaceae; genus Spinacia; species Spinacia oleracea. The sequence continues at coordinate 111,027,817 of NC_079490.1, forward strand.
ACAACTCCTTTTGTTGCCTACCATGTCTTTCATTGCCTCGGTTGATCCCCAGGCGTCTGGATTCAAGGTAGTTAATGTAGACACCTAATTTGTGTCTCCCCAATGGGATGATGACGATACCATTATCCTTATTAGGCGGTTGGAGCAACTCCGTGCGGAAATCCCAATTGCTAGGAACACGCCTAAAATCCAAGAGCCAAAATCCAATCCCCGAGGCCGTTCCCATTCCGGAACTCGATACAAAATACAATTTCCAAAAATCAATTTCAAAATCCAAGTACAATCTCACCCAATGGACTATCCCATTGGTTTTACAATGCTTTTTCCAGTCAAAATGACATTAAGCAACCCAAATTCGGTCGCCGACCCACAAAACCGAGCAAGCCGGGCCTCGTCCCGTAAAACCGAAATTCAAAAACCCGAAACGGCTTATTTTTAGACGCAAACCAAGCCTTAATCCCCAAGAAATCAGTACGTGCCAACTTCGTACAAATAGTACGAAGGTACATCAATACAAGACAAAGCAAGGACGGACCCCGTGATGAGTGACATTTATGTCGCTCATAGGGTAGTAATTTAGGCATAATTTGAGTCATTTTATTCTATTTTATTCTATTTTTAATCTTTATTTTCCTTATTTCTTATTTTGATTATTTATAGCTTAGTTTAGCATTTTTTGCTATTTTTGTTAGTTTTTAGGTCTTAATTCCGTAATTTATTTATTTTATTTGTTTTATAATTTTATAGTTTAATTATGTTAGTTTTCTTATTAATTTTCTATTTTATTTCTATTAATTTCTATTTAGTTGTTTTTATTGTCTATTATTATTATTATTATTAGGCAAATTTGTTAAAAAGGACCTTTTATAACCCAAATTTTGCGAGAAAGGACCTTATATATTTTTTTTGTGAAATAACACCTTAATGTAAATTTTTTTGCGAGAAAGGACCTTATATAATTTATTTTTTGTGAAATCACACGTTAATGTAATTTTTTTTTGCGAAAGACAACCAAAAGTAAATTTCCGGCATTGACTGAGCTTTTCCGGCCATTGACTTGCACGTGAGAAGCACGTGTGGCATTATTTTGCTTATCACACCCAATTTTCCTCCAAAATTCTAAGCTTTAAAACCTAAAGTTGAAAAAAAAAACCGAAATAAAATCAAGTTTGAAAATTCAAGAGTCGGGAAAATCATTGTCTTTAGCTAACGTAAGCCACACGTGCTGCTCACGTGCAAGTTAATGGCCGGAAAAGCTCAGTCAATGCTATAAACTTTCCTTAGGTCCTTTCTCGCAAAAAAAATTACTTTAAGGTGTGTTTTCACAAAAAAAATTATATAAGGTCCTTTCTTGCAAAATTTGAGTTATAAAAGGTCCTTTTTGACAAATTTGCCTTATTATTATTAATTTATTTATTTACTTTTATTTATCGTTATGTCGTTATTTCCTCCACGTGTTTTTGTTATGTGTGTAGGTGTCAACGTTCCCGGAGTTGAAGCATAACATTAATTTGTGAACTATGTTTAGTCAAAAGCCCAAGATTAAAGCCCAACACCTCCATATTACCTCCTCTTAACCTACACTACCCCATTCCCTATCCTTCACCACCCACACCCAGCTCGTGCCTCGCATCAGCGCAACAACATCCCTGCTTTTGCCCCTCCACCTAGCTGCTGCGCTGCACCCTGCTTCACTACACAACAACAATTGCAACAAGCCACATACAACCCCCTTCCTCGCCAGCATCAAGGCAAACGCAACTCCCTTCAACCACCACCGACGAGGCGCAACAATAAACACCAAATTAGCCCGAAAACAGCAGTCCAAAATACAGAGAAAACAGAGCAAATATGTTTGGTCGAACACGAATTGAGTTCGACCGAACTCGGAATTTACAGAAGCTACTGAATTTGAAGTTGGCCCAAACCACTACGGAGTTCGCCCGAACTAGAAACGGGTTCGTCCGAACCTCTATTAAAGTTCGACCGAACAATTGAGCGCGTTTGGTTGTACGGAATTAATGAATTCCAATGGCTGAGATTTGATGACGATTGAGCTGCGAATGGGGCCGTTCGATTGAAGGGAGCAGTAATGATAATACACGATGATAGATGATGGACGGTGATGACGACGCTGATGATGCATTGATGGATGATAAATGATGATGATCGACGGTGATTGAATGAAGGTGGAGATGAGAGTGCAACATCGAGGTGAAGCAGGGGAGCGAAGTAAAAAGGACGAAGAAAAGAAAATGGTTTTGATCGAAAAAAAAGATGAAGGGGTCTGATTCATTTACTCCCTCTGTCCCGGAATACTCGACCCGGTTTGACCGGCACAGAGTTTAAGGAATTTGAATTGACTTATTTAATTTAATAGGTAGTAGTTGGTAGTGGGGTATTATTTTAATGTAGTTAGTGGGATGTGGGTTAAGAGGTGGGGTTGGGGGAGAGTAGGGGTTGAATTTTTAATTATTTTTTGTATGGAGTAGGGGGTAGGTGGGTTAATAGGGGTGGAGTGAGAAATAATATAATATTCTTAGAATATTTTCATTTTTAGAAACAGGTCAAGTATTAAGGGACGACGCGATAAGGAAAACAGGTCAAGTATTCCGGGACGGAGGGAGTAGGATTTTAGGTGGGGGGCTGAAGTTTGGTTGGAAATCACGTGGGAGGGGATTTGGTTTAGTTTTGTTTTTATCTTCCTTTTTATATTCTCCTTTTTATATTCTCCTTTTTCTTTTTCTTTTTCCTTTAATCCCTTTTCATTTGGTTTTAATTCTTTTTCCTTATTTTTCTTTTCCTCTTTTATTTATTTTCTTTTCAACTTGTAATATAAATACCCAATATTTGGGTCATGACAAATTACCATGTACATAATTATTTTATTTTAGCTCTCTTTTCTCTTAGGGTTTAGGGTTTTTTCATTAGTTTAGCTTTTAGAGAGAGAAAAGTGAGAAATTATCAATGAAATTTGGGGCTTTTCAATTTCAAGGAACTACAACTTTGTTTTGATGATCAACCAATTAATTAATGAGAATTTCTTAATCTCTCTCCTCATTTATTTCTTTATTTATTGTTTTATTTATTGCTTTTATTAGTTTAATTATTTTTGCTTAGTTTATTGATTCATGTTTAAATTAGTTGTTATTATTGTTTAGTTTCATGTTTTTAGTTGTTAATTTCTATAAATTTCATATTTTTATGTTGATCGAGTAGTTTATTGGTTAGGGTTTTGGTGAAAACCTAACAATGATTGATTTGGGTAAATGAGTTTGAATTTGGTGATGTTGCATGATTAAATTATTGTTTGTTTGAGCATACTCAAACTTTGTTGTGTGCAAATTAGCTACTTGTGTATGACTTAGATTTTGGGGTAGTTGACATTAGGAAAATCGAGGGATCGTGACCTAAGTTGGGTATTGTTTGGTTTGTGCCTAATCGTGACCTAAGGGTAGTTGTGTGTAGGACGGGAGTTCGCATTTAGCTATTCTAAGAATTGATCCAAGGCGGGAGTCATTTGGGGATCTATTTCTAACCAGCGCATCATTCATACTTTGCTTATGCATTATCATTCTTAATTGTTGCTCGTATATATACTTGTCTCATTAGTGTTGGTGTTTGATCTCATTCCTTGACCATGTTTTTCCTTTGGTAGTTAGTTTAGTTTTAGTTGGTTAGTTGACTTTTCCAACCCCATTCCGACCTAGCTTGTTGTTCGATTAGCTTAAATTAGCGCACCTTAGTCCTTGTGGATTCCGACCCTTGCTTACCGCTTTACTTGTGTTTAGTGGTTAGTTTAGGTTTTTTTTGTTTGATTAGGAGAGACTAGTAACGACCTAGTTTTCACCTTGATCACCCCGCGTCCTTGTTTTGGCAGCATCTGCGCCACGTCAGCAGTGCCTGGCGCTGGTGCTGCGCTGGACGCAGGCGTTGGATGGCGTTTAGCAGCAAATCCTCCTATAAAATCCCTAATTCTGAACATTATGGGGAGGCAAAAATCAAAACACAACGTCGTAATACAAAAATTTCCACTACTACAAAAATGGGCTAAGTAACCATTAATAGAGCACCGCATAAGTCACTTATTAGGTTTCTTAGATAAAGAAACCAATTATCTTAGAAGTCTGGTTTCTTAGGAAAAATATAAGAAACCTCATACCTAAATTGTATGGTTTCTTAGATAATATTATATTTATGAAAGAATCAAAGGAACCGAAGATCTTTCAAAACTAGTTTCTTATTCATTTAGATAATATAGGTTTATGAATTATCATTTTTATGCCCTAAAATTCCTTCTTCATTCTTTTTAGAATGATGGTTTTCATCATTCCGTCTCCTACCACGCTTTCTTCATCCTTTCCCTTCTCTGAGATTTTCCATCTCCTCTTCTCTCTTTCCTCTCTTTATTTTCTGTCTGTGATCTGCCTCTTCTCTTGATCGACCACCATTTTTGATCTCTCTTCTCTTCCCTTCATGTTTGCTCTCCAGTTTCGATATCTGTTCTTTTCCTTTGTTACTAAATTGTCTGATTCTTATCTTCTTCTCTTTCTCTTCCATATCTAACCGCCACTTTCTCTCTCCTTGAGAAGCTCACAATAATGGTGTTCCTTTTCGTTTGGCTTACTCTTGCAATGAAGGCGAGTGGAGGTACGTGTACTTTTTACATTATTATTCCTTCTTGCCTTTTGATTTTCGATTTCAATTCTACTTTTAGGTTTATGATCGATTTTATTTTCCCTCTTTTATGTTGTTCTTTGGATTCAACTGTCTCCATCTACTGCAATGAGTCGACTATTCTATTCGTTAGCTATGCTTTGAATCTGTGATTTCTTTGTTTTCATTTCTGAGTTTCTAATAATCTGTTAAATCCTTCCAGGCTAAAAGAATAATAATTTAAAAAGTATACATACCTCCAAAGAATAATTTTCGAGTTTCTGATAATTTGTTGTAATTGATGAAAGAATGGGACTTTAATAATCAGCGGGCTTCTTAATTGAAATTTGATCCATGTTTTGGCTCAATTGGGAAATTAAACCCGTATTTATGGATAATTTTCCATGTGGGTTCTTTTGATTTTTGTTAGGGGATTGCTGATGTAGGAAGAGATAGTTGAAACTGTATCTGGTATCCCCAATATGTTTCAATCCTACATGTATCTGGTATCCCCAATATGCTTCCACTCTGTTCGTTCTGTTTTATCCGTGTCCCCTTTGCTTTGTTGTTGTTGCGCTGTTCAAAATTTCTCCTGAAAGTCACCTCAAGAGCTCTAATTTCAAGGGCTTTGTTCTGATGCTCGTAGATGAGCACAAAGATAAGCAGCTAGCAAGATAGACACAACCCACTCATATCTTGTAGCAATGTGCTGTGTTATACTAATGCTATGATAACCTAAACTTATGTAATATGATGATGACTGCAGGAATCAATTCTCCACCTAGAGACTACATTGTACCAAGTGAAAGAGGCAAAATCTTTACAACTATTGGAGCAGCTGCCAATTTGGTTTTTGCATTTAACACAGGGATGCTTCCTGAGATTCAGGTGTCCAATTTCTTCTTCTTTAATCCATATGAATTATGATGATTGACATACATTTTCTCAAGCGACCACAATATTTTACTTACAGACTATTTGGGACTCAATTCTTAATTCTTACATGAATTGAATTTTGCAAACATGCAACAACGAGGAAGCCTGTGATTGGGAACATTATCAAGGCCTTATAGTTTCAGTTTACAGTTGAAGTTGTACCCATGTATGCTATTGTTTTTATCGGTTATTAGGCATACGGGAACTAGACATCATCCTATTTGCTGAACAATATCAACGGTCTTGTTTGGTTGAAGGCTTTGGCTAATATCACTACTTTTCTTCAAACTGTCATCGCTTTTCAGGTATGTTCATTTCTTTTCGGCCTTTGATTTATTTCCAAATTTCGGGAGAAAAGCATATACTAATTTGTATTTTTGGGTTCTTGTCAGATATTTGCAAGTCCAATGTATGAATACCTAGATACAAGGTTTGGGATCATAGTACTTATAACGGGAAGTTACTTAGCACTAGAGACATTTGTCTCAGCTCTCCTGCCTTTCCTAGGGGATTTTATGAGTCTAACGGGAGCCATCGGTACATTCCCGCTCACCTTCATCCTAGCAAACCACATGTACTACAGAGCGTACAGATGTTAAATACGAAGTATATATAAATTACATCTGGAAGCCTTGGTCCATACTTCATTAATCAATAAAAAACGAATTATCTAGCTTGTTTCTTGTGTGTGTGTTTTTCTTTGTGTGTGTGGTTGGCTGGTTTCTTGATTACCTAGAAAGGTAGGAACTTCTTCATATCTCCAACTTTATAAGATTATCTTTGAATGATGTCAATGTGATTAGTCTTTTTTTTTATCAATATCTTTTAGAGAGTTCGGTCCTCTTTTGGTGTATTTAAATTAATGTATCTCTTCATCTTTTACATTCTTAAATCAAAATAAGGTGTAAGAACATTCATTGATAAAGTAAGTAGGACTCATACAGTTTAGAAAGTGAGTAGACTCATACATCAAAATAAGGTGTAAGAACATTAATAAGTAGAACATACATTCTTAATCAATAAAATGTACATTGCATAGAACTCAAAAGTTTAGAAAGTGAGTGACTCATACAGTTTTTTTTTTTTGACAACAACAGTGACTCATACAGTTGATATCATTTAGTAGGATAGTATTATTTTACTGTTATGGCACATTGGTCATTTTTTGAAATGTAAATCCTGTTACCCGAAATCAAACTAATAGCAACGGATGAATAATTTAAACTCCATCAAAAAGAAGGTTGGATAAGATAACAAGACTTAAATAGAGGGAATCATAAAGAATATTTTGCAAGGGAACAACAGTTGTACAGTACCATAAACTGTATTGTTTTCTACATCAAAACATAGTCCTCACTCCTCACTCCTCAGCATCAAGTATTATTTTTTTCTTATCTTTTGAACAAATATGATTGTTTCCACATAAGTATTAAATTCCAGAGATCCCTTTTCTATCGGTAGAAGTAGGTTCATCTTTTTGATGTCAATTTGTAGCTCGTTTCAAGTCACTTAGTTTCTTGGGACATAAGATATCTTCTTGTTTAACTGAGGTGGTATCTCCAATGGTTTGACAGACTTCCTTGTACCCATAGAGGAACACATGCTGATGATTGCATCATCGACAACGACAACGACAACGACAATCAGGTGTGTTTGACAACTAACTTCCTATTCCTTTTACTCCGGCGATTTCGAAATGAAAAATTAGCTGAAGATCTGATATCCCTACAAAGAGTTAAGTAAACATTAAATTTTCTTGGTCTTAGCTGCAGAAATGTGTGAAGCGACTTCAATTTCTTGATAATGAGCAATGTTGTTTCTTCGTGGTCCATTTTTTTTTGCAATTGGTACTCTAATACTTGATGCATCATTTGCTTTTAGTTGCGTCAGTATAATATTGATTTATAAGTGCAATAATCTTGTACAAGTGTTCATTGATGATGAATTCTGCCTAAACTAGTTATGCGTCTATAATTTTGTTTCTGCTTTGTTATTTTGCAGGGAGAGTGTTTTGCGTAAAGGGATATGGAGCAGATAGAGACACGTGGGAAGAAAATGATCTTCTGGACGTTGATCATGAATGATCTTTGTAGCTAGTGCATATTGAAACTTTCTAACAGATGTTTTGGGAATCTTACAAATAGAAGTACTTTGGATTTGAACTTGTGATTGGAGTTTGGAGAATTTTATGTTACAGTAGTTTTGTTTAATTTATTGCACAAGAGAACAAGAAGTTGGTACATTGGTCGGTTTGGAGAATTTTATGCATATATATAAAGTTGATGGATTATTACTATACCATTGAGCCAATTTGGATACTGGATGGAATCTAAAAGGTACCATGTAATTTGAAAATATATTATCTACCAATAATTTATTGGTTGTAGCAGCCATTTAAAATTTAATAAAAAAACATTTAAAAAACAAAAACTAGATATTTATTAAATCAGGTTTCTTAAACTGCACATGTTCATACTGTAGGAGTATCAAAGAAATCGTAGATGCTTAAAATATAGTCTCTTAAAAAAATCAAAGGAACCGCACTTTGTAACGAAGTGGTTTCTTAGTAAAGTCAAAGAAACCACATACTTCATCAATTCGGTTCCTTATTTTTTGTATTTAAATTCGCAGAAAATGATCTAAGAAACCAGTTTTCTGTCAAAATCGGTTTCTTAGATTTATCAAAGAAACCAGGTTAAAACTACGGTCTCTTATGCTAAGAGACCTACTACCTAGGCACCGTATAAAGTGAGGTTTCTTTGCCTTGTTTTGCCCGGTTTCTTTGGCTATTTTTGTAGTAGTGTGCCACTCAAATCAAAATCCAAAAAACCTTCAAAATCTCATACAAATCTCATACAATATTTCAAGTTCTAAGCAATTGGGAGCTCTAAACGGAATTCTTGCCTAAGCCTTAATAAGTAATTCCGAATCCCACCATAATCAATCATGTTTCTTTGATTTTTTCTCTTTCAAAAATGATTAGTAAGTTGGCATTTTTAATCTTAAAAATGCCACTTACAACAATCATACATTTCTTCAAAATCCAAACTTTTCAAAATACAAAAATGCAAACTTTCAAGATTCAAGGATGCTCAAAGTTGTTTGTAATCACTTCTCTGAACTAGAATCATTTTCAAAATGTGGAGTAATCAAAGATGATGCCTTTCTAACTTTTAAAGGTTTAGTCTTTGAGATTCAAGACTCCATTTTTAAATATACAAGTTCATGTTTTCAAATTTCAAGATCAAACAATGTTTAGGGTTGCTCATGACTACTTCCCTAAACTAGGATCCTTTCAAAGTAAGATTACATCAAAGATTAAGCCTTTTCAACATTAAAAGGTCCGATTTTTGAGATTCAAAACTCTTAAGTTCGAAGTTTCAAGTTCAAATTCAAAGTTTCAAGTTCAAGTTCAATATTTCAAGTTCAATATTTCAAGTTTCAAACCTTTCAAGTTCAAGTTCTATGTGCAAAATCTAGGATAGTTTGGGTGAACAATTCATTCTAAATTTGAGATTTTTTTTAGCTTTGAATCCGTGTCGGACGCACTTATTTTTAAGTAGCCGTTTGGCGTTCGGATCTCATGTGCTTAAGTTCAATTTCAATATTGCAATTTCAATTCCGCAATTTCAATTATGCACCTTTCAATTCCACACCTTTCAATTCCGCAATTTCAATTCCGCATTTCAATTTCGCACTTTTAATTATGCAACTTTACTTGCCTAGTCCTTCTAGGCAATGTGGTTCTACTTCCTAGTCCATTTCTAGGGGGTCTTGTACTTTACTAATTCCGCACTTATTTTCAATTGTGATGTTGCTTTACTTGCTTATCGCTTTCATCACCGCACATGCTAAATTCAACAAAATACAAGGCTACACCACGCTTAACAAAGATAATTTCTTGGACAAACCGATCTTAGGTTCCCTTAAATCAACTTTAAAGCAAAGTGGCCACAATACAAAGTAGAAATTCTATTTGTTCTAAATTCAAACCCACATAGTCTAAACTAGGGTATTTTCGAAAATGTTGTGTCACACACTTGAATTATTTCTAAAGCTCGCGTAATAAGGATCTCGTTCCCTTGCCCGGATCTCACCCATCCGTTTCGAAGATTCAAAGCCTTATCCTAATAGAGTCATCTTTTAGGTCTTCCCAAACGAGACCCTAAACAATTTTTGGTGGCGACTCCTTCAAAGTACAAAAATACAAAGGTCCTAACACCGCCCCGTAGGAAGGGAAAGCAAAGTACGAAAAATACCCGCCTACAATTCTGGCGACTCTGCTGGGGAGTTCCTGATTTCAACTTCGAAAATACGAGCAGACTTTGAGCATCAAGCCACTGATCTGCTTAAGTACTGGATGCCAGCACTGGCGCCAGGCGCAGCCACCTGCGCCAAACGCCACTGCCTGCATCCAGGACAGTGGCTCACAGTGGCTTGTTGCCCATGTTGCTCAAAGTTTTCAAGCGGGAGTCAGTCTATTTCTGTATTTTGAAGGACGCTCCCAAACCTTGAGAACGAATGTCGAAAAACAAGCTTTTCAAATACAATATTCAAGTGCGATTTCAATTTTCGAGGCATTTCATGCATTCTTCGAAAACCATATTTGTGCAAAATGAATTTCTACCTTGCCCAAACGGATGTGTTCTACATTCGGGCTAGCCCCGGGGGCAATGAAATGGTGTGTGACCGTTTCCGCGCCTACCGAAATTTGGCATTTGGTTGACATTCCCGATGTCAAGTATGGAGGTCGTCTGCCGACACACACGTCCCTTAGGTGGAGGTGCAAGTTGTCGCCGGATTCGCCTCTTAGTCGAGTACCTTTTTGAGACCCAAAGCCGACCATTTGCATCATACAAAACTTAGACCGACCTTAGGTTGAGAACTTTGCATGTCGCATTCATATTCATGTTAGTGTGAAAACGTGCTACTTGTGCATTGTGTGGGCGTCTTTGCACGTGTGAATGGCTAACCTCGAGTTCTAGCTTGCCAAAACCCATTAGCCTCCAACTTGGAAACCAAACCCCTAGGAGCATCATTCAAACCTCATGCATCTAAAATCGTCGATTTATAGTCTTTTAGCAGTGCCACTCCATTTGATTTAAAACCCTTAAACACGCCTCACGCACAAATGCCAAATTCAAATCCAACGGCGTCATAATGCCTGATTTTCCAATCCAAATTTCAAGTTTCAATCCAACGGCGTCATAATGCCGAATTTTCTAGTCCAAATTCCGAGTTTCAAATTTCAAATTCAATCCAACGGCATCATAATGCCGGATTTTCTAGTTCAAATTCCAAGTTCCAAATCCAAATCCAACGGCGACATAATGCCGGATTTTTCAAATTTCAAATTTCAAATTTCAAATTTCAAATTTCAAATTTCAAATTTCAAATTTCAAATTTCAAATTTCAAATTTCAAATTCAAATTCAATCCAACGGCGTCATAATGCCGGATTTTTTAGTTCAAATTCCAAATTAAAAATTCAAAACCTACGGCGACATAATGCCGGATTTTTCAAATTTCAAATTTCAAATTTCAAATTTCAAATTTCAAATTTCAAATTTCAAATTTCAAATTTCAAATTTCAAATTTCAAATTTCAAATTTCAAATTTCAAATTTCAAATTTCAAATTTCAAATTTCAAATTTCAAATTTCAAATTTCAAATTTCAAATTTCAAATTTCAAATTTCAAATTTCAAATTTCAAATTTCAACTTCAAAGTCCAATCCAACGGCGTCATAATGCCGGATTTTCTAGTCCAAATTTCGAGTTTCAAATTCAAAATTCAATCCAACGGCGTCATAATGCCGGATTTTCTAGTCCAAGTTTCGAAGTTTCAAATTCCATAACGGCGTCATAATGCCGGATTTTCTAGCCCAAACTTCAAATTTCAAATCCAAATTCAAATCCAACGGCCTCATAATGCCGGATTTTCCAATTCAAACTTCAAATTTCAAATTCAAAACTCAAATCCAACGGTATCATGCCGAATTTTCTAGTCAACCTTCAAGCCTTCAAACCTCAAATTCAAATTACCAATCTCAATCTCAAAACCTCAAATTCAAATGTTCAAATTCATGTCGTCATAATGCCGACTCTTCCATTCCATATTCCAAACCTCAAAGTTCAAAATTTCTAATCTCAAGTCCCATATTCGAAACTTTCCAATTCTAAATCCATGATGGTGTAATGCCGAATTTTCCTCATTCAATTTCAAATTCAAAATTCCATGATAGCGCGATGCCGGAATATTCAAATTCAAACATCTCATGTTCTATACAAAAATGCCTCTTTCCCATTTCAATGCTCAAACTTCAAATCAAATTCAAACTTCAAATTCATCTTTAAGCTACAAAAAATCCTTGCTTTCCGTCGCTTCCAAATACAAATTCAAAATCCTATTCATCGGGTTGAAACTCCCCTGAAATAATACAAATTCGATCCCTCAAAACACTTCCAATGGGTTGAAAATCCCTTGAAATAATACAAGTTCAAAATTCCTATTCAATGGGTTGAAACCCCCCAGAAATAATACAAATTCAAAATTCCTATTCGATGGGTTGAAATTCCCCAGAAATAATACAAGTTCAAAATTCTATTCGACGGGTTGAAATTCCCCTAAAATATTCCAAGATCCAATGGGTTGAAACTCCCCTAAAATATTTCGAAATCTACTACGGGTTGAAATCCCCCTAAAATATTCCAAGATCCAATGGGTTGAAATTCCCCTAAAATATTGACGGGTTGAAATTCCCTTGAAACAATACAAGATCAATTCCCTTTCAATCGGGTTGAAACTCCCCTGAAATAATACAATATCCAATCTCCTAAAATATATCCAACGGGTCGCAAATCCCGAATACAAATACAAAATCCAAAGTCCCGAATCTTCAGAGTGGCACTTAGAGTCAAGTCTAGGTCTCATTCATTGCATGCATATCACATCATGTGTCGGGAATTCCAAGTTCTAAAGTTCAAAATCATGTGGTAATTAGGTGCCCGGACTCGTTCTCTCAAAATCCTATTCAAGATGACTTCACTAGCAGCGGCCGTAGCAGAGCTTTATGAACGTGTTGAGGAAGTTGAGGCTCGCATAAGGGCTCTCGAAGACAATCAAGAAACTCTCTTCCATGATGTGGGTCCTTTCGAGGTAGAGGAAATCTTTCATAACCAAAGGCATGTGGCACACCCCATGCAGCCAAGTGAAAACTCGGAATCTGGATTGCCTCAAGAAGACATTTGTGGGATATGGGCCAGCGATGATGAAGACACATATCAGGACCCTCCTATTGAGAACATCTCTGATGATGAATGCCGAGAAATTGTGAGCGCCGACTGGTACTTGGACCCTAAGGCAGAAAACAGTTTTCAGGTCATGACCAGATCCGGTCGAATTCAAGAGCTAGTCAACAGAACAACACCGGCAGCTAACATCCCTCTACCCGCCGAGGAGAATCCTTTGATCAAGCAATTGAAGCGCACAAAGGCGGAGGATAATATTTGGCAACTCATGGCTTCCTCTGTGGAACATCGCACTGCTCTAATCAATGCTGTTGTCAAATTGAATGTCACTCAGAAGTCACTCCTGACGAGTTGGTCGGGTTACTTACAAATCTGGAAGAAGGAATTACCTTTACAAATGAAGACCTCCCACCTAAGGGGGCAAGCCATCACAAGGCTCTCTATTTAACTGTTGAATACAAAGACAAAATCATCCCCATTACTCTAGTGGACAATGGGTCAGCCATCAATGTGTGTCCTCTTCGCACTGCTGAGAATTTGGGCTTCACTCCTAGTGACTTTTCTAGTTCCTCCCAAGGTGTGCGCGTCTATGAAAACACTCGTCGGGAAGCAATGGGAACTCTCACTCTTTTACTCCGCACAGGCCCAGTCGAGCGCATAGTGAGCTTTCAAGTGCTCATCATCAAGGCAAGTTTCAATCTCCTTTTGGGGAGACCTTGGATCCACGACCTCAAGGCAGTGCCATCTTCACTCCATCAGAAAGTCCGAATGGAAGTCCAAGGAAATGTCATTACTCAAAATGCATCCCATCCAAGAACCAAGATAGCCGATAAAGCTCTAATACTAATAGAACATGATGACAATGATGAAGACCTTAGGGGGTTCAGTGCCAAAGTTGGAGCCATTGAGTCCAGAATGAATCCCATGGCAAGGCGCATGATGATCAAGCGTGGGCGCTTATTGGGCAGTACTTTGCCGCCGCCTACCGAGTCTCCTTTCAAAGCCCATGGACAGACTGATTGTTGTGGTCTAGGATACAAGCCGCCTAAGTTCGATAACAAGCAGAAAAAGGCTAAGCTAAGAGCCCGTCGAGCTGGCTATGATCAATTCAACATACTTCCTCATCAGCGTACACTCAATGGGCAATTCACAAAAGAAGGAGACGTTGACTTGTACATCGACTTTCCAGAGCCTTTCTACGATACTTCAAGAGGTGTAGACACCTACTTTTGTCCCCATTCCTGAAAGGGAAGGTTCGATGATGAGAACGTAAATCTCCACTTGACAACACATCTCCTATAAAAATAACAAATCTCAATTCCCCTTTTCATTTCACCCGAAACCTGCTATTTATAGAAACCTGCTATTTATGGAAACCTGCTAAAAATAGTAACTGTTGTAATGGGTAGTTGTTAAAAGTGGCAAGTCATAAAAGATAGAAACCTGTCAGAATTAGGTGTTGCACTCCAACATAAATCCTAAATGAGATAGAAATTGCGAGAGTATCCTATTCCTAATACGATTCGAAAATAAGAGTTACGTATTAATTAAAATCCTAACGAGCCTAGAGTTCGTAATGGGCCCAGACGCATCTCGTCATAAAATTAATATGCACTAAAAGACTCGATTAAAGTCTCATACACTCCGGATTCTAAGAGTCTGAATCTGACAAAGAAACGGCCCAGACCCTATTTTCAACGCCTGGCTCTGGGCGCCGAAATCTTCGGCGCCCAGCCCTGGGCGCTGAAAATACCTGGGACGTGTTCTTTCCTAAATTCCTCGTGGATTAGAGTTCTACAATTCTATCTTTCCACGAACTCTTTTCTATAAATATAGCCCCAAGTTCGACGTGAAAAGAACACAACACACAATTATTATTCTGAGTATTGACTCTAAACCCCTAAGCCTAAGCCTCACGCTGCAAAACTGATCACGCGTTCTGTCGCAATCGATCCAAAAATCGAACAGAACGTATCTTGTCCTATAATTTGAGATTCGTTAAATAAAAGGAGAAATAGCAAAGTCAAAGTGGTTAGTTTTCTGAGAACCGTGACGCACCTCTCAAGGGTGCGTCGTAATGTGTCCTTTTTCCATGATTTAATTGCTTTCCTCGCCCTTTTATTAACTGTTAAACTAATCAAATCTAATTGTTCTATCACGCCTAATAAAGATAATATGTTGGGAAATTGGATTATCATGCTAGGTCCCTTAAAACAATCTAAATCAGATAATCGCGATCGATCTAGTATTATATGTTGCATATTGTTAAAATTAACTCAGATTAGTTTAATAGTTAACGCATGTCCCTTCAATTATTTATGCTGAGCTAGTAAGGATATCCTGCCTCTAGAGTTATCGAAGAGCGAGTACTCCTCTCGGTAGTTACAGTCCCCCGAACCCTCAATCTCTACCTTGCGGGTGTATGTTGAGAGATCCCCACACCAGGGATCACAAGGGAACCTACGGCCGTCGTGGTCAAACATAATTGCACTCCCTTTATGTCACTATAACCGGGTTTTGTCAGTTTTTCTCATTTTCGTTAAAAACTGAATGGCGACTCCTATATTACTAGTCAATTGGGTGTAAACTCACAGGAAATCCAATTACACTTGATTTGACAAAAAGAAACGTCACACCCACGAGGGACAAGGTCACGCATTAGCCTCGTGCTTTTTCGACCCCCTCACAGTGGCGACTCCACTGGGGATAGGGAAGGAAATACTCGTGCTTGTAGGTAATCAAAATAGTCGAAGGGTGAAACGATCCTATCCCGCGTTTATTTCCCCATCAAGTTGGGACGACCTGAAAATAAACATATTAATGTGAACGGACAGAACCGCATAACGAATCTTGGCTCCCTTGGATGTTTCTGAAGGAAATAGAGCCCTTGGTCCAAGTATGCATATAATATTAAGTCTAATAAATGCGGTTCAGTATTAATTAACAAGTTAATAATTCAGTGAGATCAAGTGAGCCGAATGCCTGACTAGAGGCCGCTTCAGTTCAAGTGAAATTAATTATATTAATCCACAGCTTACTCTTGACTGAACCCGTAGGGTCACACAAATAGTACGTAAACGGATCAAGTATTTAATGGCATTAAATACTCCATCTATGGATATTCGGAATCGACGGATCTTGGTTTCAGTGGGAGCTGAGATCGTCACAGGCAAGAAATGAATACTCCGGAAACGATGATATTGCCGGAAACGGAAATATGGATCGTATCGGAAATATAAACATTATCCAAGTCGTAAATGTTGCCGGAAACGGAAACATGGTACGTATCGGAAAATATTATCGGAAATGGAAATATTGCCGGAATCGGAAATATTGCCGGAAACGGAAATATTTTCAGAATCGGAAATATTATCGGAATCGGAAAATAATTCCGGAAACGGAAATATTAAATATTTGTTCGAAACAGAAATTAATTCCGGAATAGGAAATATTAAATGTTGTTCGTATCGGAAATGAATTCCGGAATCGGGAATTTAATCGGAAGCGTATCGTACGAATTAGCATCGGACGAGGCCCGCTAAACGAAGGCCCAGCACGAAGCCAGGCCATCGCCCAGCGAGCCGCACGCACCACCGCACGCGTCGACCAGGCCCAGCGTAAGGCCAGGCCCAGCCAAGGGCGCGCGCGCGCAGCACCGCACATGGGCTGTGCGCTTGTCGTGGGCCGCAAGGCCTGCGCGGGTGCACGGCTTGTACGATGCGTGTGCGGGAAATCCTAATCCTATTAGGATTCATGCGAAGATTAAAATCCTAATCCTATTAGATTTGCTTTGTTATTTAGAGTCCTAATAAAGTTCTAAATTAACAAATCCACATCCTAGTAGGATTACAATTCCTTTTCCATACCTCTATAAATAAGGGCCTAGGGTCATTATTTGAAAACACGATTCAAGTATTCAAAGTGATTTTTGAGAGCAAAAATTCAGTCATATAATTGCCTACAATAGCCGAAAATTCTAAGTACCTTAAGAGCGATTCTAGTTGGTCAAGCTTAAGGCGGATCCGGACGTGTTGTGGACTATCTACGGAGGGACGACATTTGGAGTCCTAAAGACTTGTTCTTGTTCGGTTCGGGCGCAGCTAGGGAAGGCACGCAACAAAGTGTATGCATCTAAACTATGCTAAATGATTATGTGTAAATAATATGCTTTCCTGGCTTTATGGTTTTTCCGCATGATTTATGAATTGTCATATGTATCATAACCTAACAGTGGTATCACGAGCCTCTTATTATTTTCATAATCTAAATTGCATAAACATGGTTAAATATTACAAATTTGCAAGAATTAAAAAGGGGTGATTAATTTTCGTAATTGTTAATTAATTGCAAATTGCGTTTATTTAATTATACGTACGTAGTTTTTCGGCAGTTTCTTCGTTACTCATCCAAATCGAGTGATTTTTGTGTCAATTCCGCATGTAAAAGGCATTCTAAAATTTTGACAAAACTAGTATTTTTCGGCCGAACCCAGAATTCTCAAATTCGAAGCCTAACTATGACTTTTCCGAGGTTTTAGTTTTTCGAATGCAAAATTTCGTAAATTTAAGATGTTAAATTAAATATTTTCGATTCTTGTTGATAAATCTTGAATTTTTGATTGACCTACTGTATATGTTTAACAAGTTTGAATGCCTAGCCTTGTTAATTATGCAATCTAATTTGTAATTATGATTAATTTGTTGAAAATTGGAATAATTTAGAATTAATTTGATTTTCATAATTAGTTATAATTTAATTAGATACCTATGATTAAAAACCACCATAAAAATTGTAAATATATGTTAAATTTTAAATTTTTATGACCTAGACTTGAATCCATGTTAATCGGAAATCAATTAAATAATAAATTTTCGATTTTTCGCCCTAAAATTATGAAATTAATATTATTTATTAATTTGTCATTAATTTTGAATATAAATTTTTAATTTTTAAGCGACTCGCTCATATAACTTGCACGCACAAAGCAATGGACGCTACGTGTTACCCTTAAGGGGTGTTGTATAGTGCGGCATGCGGTACGAATGCAGCGAGCAAGGGCATGGTGCACGAGCACAAGGCAGCAGCCCTGCCTTGTGTCGTGGGCTGTGAGCAATGGGCGTGTGGGCAGGGGCGAGAGTAAGGCACGAGCAATCGCGTGTGGGCAGCAAGCGTGCTGCGCCACAGCGCGCACTGCCTCGCGCGCCACGAGCGCTATGCACAGCGTCGGTGGCTCGCGCAGCGAGCGCCACCTCGCATACTGCTGCCTCGTGCGATGAGCGCAAGCTCGCGTGCGGGAAAGGCAGGCGCGCAGCGAGCGATGGCTCGCATAAATCGAGCGATGGGGCGCGCAGCGAGCGATGGATCGCGTGCATCGAGCGCTGGCGCGCGCAGCGAGCACCAGCTCGCGTGTTCGATTGATGCCTTGCGATGGTGAGCAGCAGCGATGCGACGCGGCGCATGGGCTGCGCGCACATGGCCAGCGATGGCTGTGTGCGTGTGGCCCATGGGCGTGCGTTGCGTGGGATTGTTGCGTTGCGATTAGATCGTTTTGAAATTTTAATTTGAAAATTTCAGTTTACGTAATTTTAATTAATTTTAAAATTAATAATTTAAATTATTTTCTTGGATTTTAATTTTGAATATTGTAATTATAATAAATTTTATTTATTCTAATTATTTTACTAAAATTAAAATCATGAATTAATTTAAATACGACTGAAATTAAATTAAACTTTTTGGATTCAATTATAAATTTATATGAGCTTTAAATTTTAATTAAATTTGTATGTTTCCGGTTAGACTAGAAATACATTTTATGTTAAAATTAGTAAAGCATATGAATTTATTGGTTTAAGTGGGAGCCCTTTTTAGTCATAAACTCTTGATTAGGTCTACAAATCCTTAAGGTTAAAACAACTTGATTAGAATTAATAAAGACTGAATAATTTGTAGATTATTGGTGCCCTTGATTAATTGCTGCAAATGTTTATGTGATGCATAATGTGTTTTACTAACCAGCTATGTGGGCCATTCATGATAATGAATGGGTGAATGGTATATATTGTATATGTACTGTTTTGCAGGTTATGAAGTGACTAGTATGGCCCAAATAGGATAGAATATATGGTATGCGTACCATTAATTTGAATGTAATTGGTCTAAAGTACCAAAGTTGTTTTTCAATTCAAATATGGTC
Organism: Spinacia oleracea; assembly: GCF_020520425.1. Taxonomy (NCBI): domain Eukaryota; kingdom Viridiplantae; phylum Streptophyta; class Magnoliopsida; order Caryophyllales; family Amaranthaceae; genus Spinacia; species Spinacia oleracea. The sequence continues at coordinate 111,046,853 of NC_079490.1, forward strand.
TGCGTACCATCAAATAGTTGTAATTAGTTTTAATTATAGCTTATCCTATTTGAAGAAAATGGTGCCTCCCACGGAGATTTTCAAGACGGACTTTGAAGTTAAAGCTTCAAGATGAAGTCGGGCCATACTAGATCACATTTATCTTATGCATGTTTTAAGTTATTTATTGCTTTTAAATATGTCTTAAAATGCATGAGATCAAAAGCTTTCTGTTGCATGATTAAGGATTTTAGTTCACTTAAAATCTAACCAACATAGTAAGAGCCTTAAGTTCCAAACTTAAAAATTGAGTTAAAAGGTGCCATGCCAAAATATACACTTGCTTGGATATCCTTTACATCAATCTAGTAATAGTTTTCGCTCAGCGAGGTGTTACTTATTGGTCCTAAAGGGGCAAGGTACACAAATAATTGTGAGTACATGTTAGTTTTGGTGAAACTCAACGATATAAGTAAGGAGTCCTTTTATGTCGTGGCAAAATCGATAGGTTTACCTAATAAGTTCTTAGACGTACCTATCAACCAAGAATAGTTTCTAGACTATTAGCAAAAGGCTTTTGCTTACCTAAGATGTTTTAGGATTAAGTCGACAAACTGTGCTTAGTTCTTCAATGATTTTAGGATCTTGGAATCATTTTATTCACACCTGCCGGAACACATAACTTGAATAAAATGCTTAATGAACATTGAATTATGCATGTATGCTAGAATTTAAGTTTATTAAGAGAAACTGTGAATGGTTATTTATTTGTTTATTCTTTTCAATTGTAGTTTTAAATATGGCAAATTAACAACAATTCATTCAACATTCGATCAATTCTCGAAAAGGAGAAGTTGAGCGGGAAAAACTTCCTTGACTGGGAAAGGAACTTGCAAATAGTTCTTATGCAGGAAGAAAAGGAGTATGTCCTAGAAGAGGCGATGCCCGAAGCCGCAGGCGACGGGGTCACTCAGGCAGCCCTCAATCGTTGGATTGATGCCAACAAGGATGTGAAATGTCTAATGCTCGCCACCATGAGTGCAGATCTGCAGAAAACGTTCATCAACTCAGATGCTTTCAGAATCATCAGTGAGTTGAAGAACATGTTCCAAGATCTGGCTCGAGTCGAAAGATTCGAGACTCATAGGCAAATTCTTGAGACCAAGCTTAAGAAAGGCGAGCCCGTAAGTCCACATGTTCTCAAAATGATTGGACTCATTGAGAATATGAGTCGGTTGGATCAGCGATTTTCTCAGGAAATGGCTATAGACACCATCCTTCATTCTCTTTATAGCGGGTATGATCAGTTCAAACTGAACTACAGTATGAATAGTCTGGAAAAAATGCTCACTGAGCTTCACGGTATGCTGAAGACCGCTGAAAAGACGCTCAAAAGTGATAAGCAGGATGTGCTTATGGTGCGTGGGGGCAAGTTCAAGAAATCTGGAAAGAAGAGGAATGCTAGGAAAGGTGGCAACAAGGCCAGCCCAACTAAGCAAACTGGCGCCAAATCTGTAAAGAGGAAGGTCAGTCAACCCACTTCTGAATCCGAATGCTTCTACTGCAAGAAGAAGGGGCATTGGAAGAGAGATTGCTTGAAGCTAAAGGAAGATCAGAAGAACGGAACAGTCGTTCCATCTTCAGGTATTTTCGTTATAGACTGTATACTTGCTAATTCAACTTCTTGGGTATTAGATACAGGTTGTGGCTCACACTTATGTTCCAATCCACAGGGACTAAGAAGAAGTAGAAAGTTAAGCAAGGGTGAAGTCGACCTACGAGTGGGAAATGGAGCACGGATTGCTGCATTAGCTGTAGGAACTTATTATTTGTCGTTTCCCTCCGGGCTAGTTTTGGAACTGGAAGAGTGTTTCCATGTTCCAAGTCTTACTAAAAACATCATTTCTGTTTCTTGCTTAGATGCTAAGGGATTTTCCTTTTTAATAAAAGACAATAGTTGTTCGTTTTATTTTTAAGAGATGTTTTATGGATCTGCTAGATTAGTCAATGGACTTTATTTATTAGATCACGACAAACAAGTATATAACATAAATACCAAAAAGGCCAAAAAGGATGATTCAGATCTCACCTATCTGTGGCATTGTCGATTAGGCCATATAAACTTGAAACGCTTAGAAAGACTTCAAAAGGAAGGAATTCTAGAACCATTTGACTTAGAGGATTATGGTAAATGCGAATCATGTTTACTTGGCAAAATGACAAAGCAACCTTTCTCTAAAGTTGGAGAAAGAGCAAATGAACTATTGGGTTTAATCCATACAGATGTATGTGGACCAATGAGTACAAATGCTAGAGGTGGTTTCAGCTACTTTATCACTTTCACTGATGACTTCAGTAGATATGGTTATGTCTACCTAATGAAGCATAAGTCTGAATCCTTTGACAAATTCAAGGAATTTCAGAGTGAAGTAGAGAATCAATTAGGCAAGAAGATTAAGGCACTGCGGTCTGACAGAGGCGGTGAATGTCTGAGCTATGAAATTGATGACCATCTGAAAGAATGTGGAATTCTATCAGAATTGACTCCTCCTGGAACACCACAATGGAACGGTGTGTCGGAACGGAGGAGCAGAACCTTGCTAGACATGGTCAGGTCAATGATGGGTCAGGCCAAACTTCCATTAGAATTTTGGGGACATGCACTAAATACAGCTGCACTCACTATAAATAGAGCTCCGTCTAAAGCTGTCGAAAAGACTCCATATGAGTTATGGTTTGGAAAGCCTCCAAATGTGTCTTTTCTTAAGATTTGGGGATGTGAAGTATACGTCAAACGATTAATTTCAGACAAACTTCATCCAAAATCTGACAAATGTATCCTTGTGGGCTATCCAAAGGAAACAAAGGGGTATTACTTCTACAATACATCTGAGAACAAGGTGTTTGTTGCTCGAGATGGTGTCTTTTTGGAGAGAGATCGCATTTCCAAAATGAAAAGTGGGAGAAAAGTAGACCTCGAAGAAATTCGAGTCGAACAACAAACTCTAGAGAATGCTCAAGATGACATTCAGGATGAAACTCAGAGATCTTTAGAAGAATCTGGTGAGAATCATGGTCAATCTAGAAATGTTACCCCGCGTAGATCGCAAAGATATAGATCTCAACCGGAAAGGTACTTAGGTATTTTGACGAACGAGAGCTATGACGTTCTATTACTTGAAAGTGATGAACCTGCGACTTACAAACAAGCTATGACGAGCCCTAGCTCCAAGCAATGGCAAGAAGCCATCCAATCTGAATTAGACTCCATGTCTGAAAACCAAGTATGGGATTTGGTCGATTTTCCAGATGGCTACCAAGCCATTAGAAGCAAATGGGTTTTCAAACTGAAAAAGGACAAGGATGGGAAACTTGAAGTTTTCAAAGCTAGATTGGTTGCAAAAGGTTACAGGCAAGTCCACGGTGTGGATTACGATGAAACCTTTTCACCAGTTGCAATGCTAAAGTCTATTCGGATAATGTTAGCAATCGCTGCATATTACGATTACGAAATATGGCAGATGGATGTCAAAACTGATTTCTTAAAACGGCGTTTTAACAGAAACTGTGTTTATGACACAGACTGAAGGTTTTGAGGATCCAAAGAATGCTAAAAAGGTATGCAAGCTAAAGAAGTCAATCTACGGATTGAAGCAGGCATCCAGGAGCTGGAATATACGTTTTGATGAAGCAGTCAGTGACTTTGGTTTCATCAAGAACGCAGACGAATCTTGTGTATACAAGAAGGTCAGTGGGAGCAAAATTGCTTTCCTAGTATTATATGTCGACGACATATTACTTATCGGAAATGACATTCCTATGTTGAACTCTGTCAAGATTTGGCTTGGGAAATGTTTTTCAATGAAAGATCTAGGAGAAGCACAGTACATATTGGGCATCAAGATTTACAGAGATAGATCTAAAAAGATGATTGGACTTAGTCAAAGCACTTATATCAATAAGGTGCTTGATAGGTTCAAGATGGCAGATTCCAAGCGAGGCTACCTACCCATGTCTCATGGAATAACTCTAAGCAAGACTCAGTGCCCAAAAACACTAGATGAGCGTAGACGAATGAATGGGATTCCATATGCATCATTGATTGGTTCAATAATGTATGCTATGATATGTACACGCCCGGATGTTGCGTACGCACTCAGTGCTACGAGCAGATACCAGTCAGACCCAGGAGAGGCGCATTGGACTGCTGCCAAGAATATTCTGAAGTACCTGAAAAGGCACAAAGATGACTTCCTGGTCTATGGTGGAGATGATGAATTAATTGTTAAAGGCTATACGGAAGCAAGTTTCCAAACCGACAAAGATGATTTCAGATCACAGTCTGGGTTTGTCTTCTCCCTCAACGGAGGTGCAGTAAGCTGGAAAAGTGCTAAGCAAAGCACCATTGCGGATTCTACAACTGAAGCGGAGTACATTGCTGCACATGAAGCAGCAAAGGAAGCTATATGGCTAAGGAAGTTCATAGGCGAACTTGGTGTAGTCCCCTCCATTAAAGGACCAATAGCCCTGTATTGTGATAATAACGGAGCTATTGCACAGGCAAAGGAGCCTAGACACCACCAGAGAGTCAAGCATGTACTTCGTAGATTTCACCTTCTACGAGAGTTCGTTGAAAGAAAAGAAGTCGAGATAAACAAGATTGGAACTGATGACAACATATCAGATCCATTGACTAAACCTCTGCCGCAGGCGAAGCACAACTCGCACACTGCAGCTATGGGAATCAAGCATATTGGAGAATGGCTTTGATATCCCTGTTTAATGTTTTAAAGTTTTAGAGTTTAAATCTTTGTAAAACATTATTGGTTAATCATTCACAATAAATGAAAAGAATTCATTTTTCCATTTAATTTGTGGTTTATTAAATGATGAGTCCCTTCAATTTGACGATATATTCAAGATAGACTGTCAGGACCAGTCCTGTGACTAAGAAATGTCTATCAAGTGAACTTGAATGTCAAAGGTTGAAAATGGTCCATAGTCGGAGTTTTCTATAAAATTGGACGCATAGAAAACGTTAGACAATTAGAATGCAAGATGACTAGTAGTTCTATTTCTTGAACTATGTGGACATGGCAATGTCATAATCATTTGCATAGATACTTACTTTGGGAAGACTAGTATCGGACAAGACTTATGAAACTTTACTGTAAGAGATGAAAATCTGTCATAAGTAAATTTCATTAAAATTATTAGACACTAAATCCTCAATACCTGAGTGATTTGAGATTACTTGTTTGAGAACTGGTTGCTTTGACGTTGACCAACCGTCGCACCGTAAAAGGAGGCTATAAAGGCAACGCTAAGGTAATCACCTATCAAACGAAGTCTAATCTCAAGATCGCAAGATTGGGATTGTCCTCCCATAAATCGGGATGAGATGCTTAAAAGTTGTACAAGGCCACTCGGAGAGCTAGAAACTGTGAAATGCATGGCCGTGCTCGGATGAATCATAGGCTATGATTATATGTTTATTTGATCAGTTGAACTCTGAAACCGAGGAACACCTCTGGACATAATAAGGATGACAACTCTTACCTTATGTTCAAGAGCAAGCATCGAGCGACAAAGGAATTAGGAAATGCACACTTGTGCCTAAGGACAAGTGGGAGACTGAAGGAAATAGTGCCCTTGGTCCAAGTATTCATATAATATTAAGTCTAATAAATGCGGTTCAGTATTAATTAACAAGTTAATAATTTAGTGAGATCAAGTGAGGTGAATGCCTGACTAGAGGCCGCTTCAGTTCAAGTGGAATTAATTATATTAATCCACAGCTTACTCTTGACTGAACCCGTAGGGTCACACAAATAGTACGTAAACGGATCAAGTATTTAATGGCATTAAATACTCCATCTATGGATATTCGGAATCGACGGATCTTGGTTTCAGTGGGAGCTGAGATTGTCACAGCCAAGAAATGAATACTCCGGAAACGATGATATTGCCGGAAACGGAAATATGGATCGTATCGGAAATATAAACATTATCCAAGTCGTAGATGTTGCCGGAAACGGAAACATGGTACGTATCGGAAAATATTATCGGAAATGGAAATATTGCCGGAAACGGAAATATTGCCGGAAACGGAAATATTGTCAGAATCGGAAATATTATCGGAATCGGAAAATAATTCCGGAAACGGAAATATTAAATATTTGTTCGAAACGGAAATTAATTCCGGAATCGGAAATATTAAATGTTGTTCGTATCGGAAATGAATTCCGGAATCGGGAATTTAATCGGAAGCGTATCGTACGAATTAGCATCGGACGAGGCCCGCTAGACGAAGGCCCATCACGAAGCCAGGCCATCGCCCAGCGAGCCGCACGCAGCAACGCACGCCTCGATCAGGCCCAGCGCAAGGCTAGGCCCAGTCAAGGGCGCGCGCGCGCGCAGCACCGCACATGGGTTGTGCGCTTGTCGTGGGCCGCAAGGCCTGCGCGGGTGCACGGCTTGTACGATGCGTGTGCGGGAAATCCTAATCCTATTAGGATTCATGTGAAGATTAAAATCCTAATCCTATTAGATTTGCTTTGTTATTTAGAGTCCTAATAAAGTTCTAAATTAACAAATCCACATCCTAGTAGGATTACAATTCCTTTTCTATACCTCTATAAATAAGGGCCTAGGGTCATTATTTGAAAACACGATTCAAGTATTCAAAGTGATTTTTGAGAGCAAAAATTCAGTCATATAATTGCCTACAATAGCCGAAAATTCTAAGTACCTTAAGGGCGATTCTAGTTGGTCAAGCTTAAGGCGGATCCGGACGTGCTGTGGACTATCTACGGAGGGACGACATTTGGAGTCCTAAAGACTTGTTCTTGTTCGGTTCGGGCGCAGCTATGGAAGGCACGCAACAAAGTGTATGCATCTAAACTATGCTAAATGATTATGTGTAAATAATATGCTTCCCTGGCTTTATTGTTTTTCCGCATGATTTATGAATTGTCATATGTATCATAACCTAACAGTTTCATCTCGGGAGTTGGGACTAAGGATACCCATCGCCAACCGGGGGGTGCATACGCTTCGAATGTTGTCCACTCGGCACTTTCGCTAGTAGTACACCCGTCCCAAACCCAATCGCTCGCCCATTAGGTCCCTCTCATTGGTGCATGCCCCCTTGGCTTACATCGTGATTGGCCTCTTGGGCGAAATTCGTCTGTTGAAGGCACTACCTCGACCGGGGCATGTGTTGGATCTGCGATAGAAGCGGTACCAAGCCGGCGCAAATACTACCCATAAAAGCCTATCATAAACTACATGACATATTATTATTGCCTCATGATGTAATGTTAGTTATGTGTAGCGAAATATTGTGTGACAAACAATGTTAGAAAACCAACGATCTTAAAAATTGCCCAAACATTCATGAACCGATTGGCCAAAGAGTTATACCGAAATACGTGTTCCGCAAACCCGAACGATCGCCACAAAAATAAGCGACATTCGGGATGGCCTGTAACGAATCCCACAAACGCTGCACGACGCGTAAGGACGTTATTAGGCAAGCACGCTAAATCAAAGTCGCGTAAACAAAAAATAGACGTAAACAGAAAACGAGAACCAGCCAGGGACGCATTTTCAACGCCCCTGGCTGGGCGCCATAATTTCTCACGCCCTTTGCTGGGCGCTGAAGTTGCTGCTTGGCCTTTTGGTCAGGCGCAGCAGCCTCGGTGCCGCCCGCATAAAAAACTACGTAGCAAAAAAAAAACTTTTCGTGAAAATTGTTGCGAGGGCGTATGAAAAAGCACTCGATTCTAAAAGCGACTTATAAAAAATAAAAAACTCTTTGTGTCGTTGTTAGGCCTCCTATGACGACAATGTTCGGCACCAAAACCGAGCATGCTAATTAAAATAACCTTGAATGTCACATGGGCAAAGTATTCAAAAAATAATGTTCGAATAAAGTTTTCAAAGAAAAAAATATAATGTTCGAATAAAAAAAATAAATCCGAGTCTAGACTAGGCTATGCCAAAGTACAATCTAAATCCTAAGTCTTAGTTGTGTTATCCATAGAATCGGTCCTAATGCTTGGTGTCGTTCTGCAAGTTAAAAGGTTAAACCATATTGAGTCTCCCCTCCTAACATTTAAATCAATAAGCACCCATATGTAATTGTCATCCCTTGCTAAGAATCCACGGCCTCAATACTCTCTCTCACCAATAAAAAGAATATATTATAGTATTTGCAAAATGGAAACAGTCACATTCCGAAAATCATTCCCCCATAGTCGCACAACCCCCAAAGTGAACCTAAGGTGTCAATACCATTAGCAAAAATTAATGGCCTCAAGGCTTATGATCACATTGGGTCACGACTATCATAGTCCTCTCGAGCCACTCGCTCCTTGAAATACTCCTAAGTACGGACTAAAAGATTTTTCATAAATGAAACATGACAAACCATGAAAATACCCAAATCGGCATGCCATAAGGCTACCATTGGGGTAAAGCAATACACACTAAGAGAGAAGCCGCACTAATGATTCTAGTCTTGCAAAAATAAAAATTCAATCTCCCCAATTAACTACCTTGCCAACATTAAGCAAAATGGAGCATGACAAATGGACACCCAAGGGTTAAAATCTAAAGGGTCGACCAACGAAAGTTATGGTCCAATTAGCCTAAGTCTGAGAGTTGCTTGGTCAAGTATTATAGGCTTACGCCATGTCATTATTTTGAGTCTAGGCCACCTCCTTGTATTCATACACGGGTTATAATCAGAAACATTAATGAAAGTTCGAGTCTAAATCACAACTTCCAGTTAAATCCCGAAAACTGGAATCTGAAAAGAAGCAAAAAAATTATTTTCGATGTAATTCTTTCGTTAAATTTCAGTAAAGTAAAAATAACATTTTGAATCTACGCTATTTGCACATTTTAAGAAACGACTAAATACGCTTGCAAAGTAAGACAATTTAAAGGTCCACCCTAGGCCTATTAAAGCTAAAGGTCCACCCTAGGCCTACTAAAATTAAAGGTCCACTATAGGCCTACCAAATGAGGCTCACTCAGTCTCGCCTCGTGACTCAAAGACCACAACCATCCACCCTTTTAGCCCAAATAAAAAAAAATTGAAGGATTTATGTTGGGGAGAAATCCCAAGCAAAAAGAAAAAAATAGAAAGGAAAAAGGGAGAGCGAAAAGAGCGAGCCATGAAATACTTAGCCCGTACCTCCCAAAGTTCGAAATCTACTCAAGTAAACGAAGGAAAAGAATTGAGTCAACCAATCCAAATCATAAAATTCTACGATGTCTACCCTTTCCAATCCTTATGTTCTTAGATGCCTTCGCTCTGGGGCCCCTGTTCAGCTCATTTAACCCATCCATGTTCTCATTGCCATAACCCAAGAAACCATTACCTCGACTCTTGTTCTTGAACTTGTTATCAACTGCAAACCACGTACGGTCATTGACACATGCGTCATACCCATCATTTCCAAAGCTCAAACCTGCTCTTACACCACCATTAGCATAATGACCATATAACTTGTTTGGATACATCCTGTTGATATACCCTTGAGCCGTCCCCATGCTATTCATTGGCCTTGGTTGATGTAATCCTCATGCTCGACTAATACCTATACAACTTATCCTATCTTATTCAACCCATCTTTCAAGCCGTCTTGAGTCACAAATAAAAAAAGAGACAAATGAAAAGTACATTCTACGCTTAACGTAAAAAAAAAATGTAAATAATAAAAAAGCAAACTTTGCAAAGCGCCTTAAAAGTTCGTCTAAAAAGAAAAAGAAGCATTTAGCGCACCAAAAAAGATCCGCCCAGAAAACATTTTCAGCGCCCACCTCTGGGCGCCGAAATCTTTAACGCCCCAGCCTGGGCGCTGAATCTCTCTGCTTGCCAAATTTTGTTCAGAAGTGCTCGTCATTTTATCCGCATATACACGGAAAAATAACGAACACTTGGGAGAGGGGGGGGGGGGGGGTACAACACGTATTCAGATATACGTACCACCAAAAAATACATGTACTCAAAAAAAAATATATAAAACAAATTTTTGGCTTACGGCAAGGCAGCAGATTAAAATAATAATAAACTTCACTTATTCTACCGTTTCAAATAATATGTTTCCACCTCAGAACGTACTTGTTTAAAATCGGCATTCCAAGAAACCATTTTCTAGGCTAAGAACTACGCAAGACCTGATTCCAAATTAAATCTATTGAAGGCGGATACGTAGGCAATCCATGATTCGGTCCAACCAATTTGCAAAGATGTTAGAGCCTATAGAATAACAAGAATAAGAAATAGAGTCCCTTATTGAAATTTAATTACTTGCAACCCAAGTCGAAAGAAAAATTTAAGTCAAAGGAAGAATCCAAATCATCAAGATGCCAAAACGAGCACACATCGAAAAATAATAAGGGCACGTACCCTTGCCAGAAGGAGCACTCACACTCCTAGGCACTTAGCCAAGACTCAAAAGATCGCTTTGCCTCAATTGAATGGGGGCAAGCGCAAGCGTCCATGACCTCTAAAGTACTCGACTTGACCCTCCCTAAAAGAGAACTAACTCACTTAAAGACCTTCTTTCACCACTAGACATAGTCGTTCGCTTAAAGACCTTCTTTCACCACTAGACACAGTCATAATCGCCAACAAGTAATAAAGGCAGTAAGCTTACAATAAAGAGGATTGTTCTACGGCGTCGCCCCATCGTTCCTTCGAACTCAGGGCACCCGTTCATGGTAATTCAAATGCTTGCGAATCCCGTTTGAAAAAAAATCAGACATTGTCAAAAGGACTTGGCACTTAACCAAGGCTCACCCTACTCAGACATATGACACGGGCATCTAAAATCGAAATCTGAAAGCATCATTAATGGGAAGACATAACAGCAACTGGGGGCTAGAAATTGAAATGAAAGAGCTAGGGAAAGAACTAAGTATACCTTGACCTTTTGTGCAGACATACACCAAGTAAATCTAAGTCAATTTGAAAATGATTTATACTCCCGCAATTCTGGAAAAGATGGCCCTAAAAGCCTAAAGCATATGCCAAACATGCACAAGTATATCTTGACGCCTGCACCCTGGCTTCCAGCAAATCCTTAGACAACATTCCAAAAATCGTAACAGTATTTTGATTCACTCATGTAATCCTGTACGAACCCTTCTATAAGTCAACTTACTTAGGACACTTCGGATTGTACAACAGTAGGACTCGGATTTCAAATAATTTTCAAAGACTTCTTCGAACATAATAAAGTGTCATTGGTTTAATCTAAGTATGTGTTTATCTCGATGTTGCAAGAGAGGCAAAGAGATTTCTAAATATGATTATGGGTAAAGAAAGGCACCTAGGTTTTGGCCAAGGCACACTTCAACATGTGACTACCTTGACCATGGCAATGTCGCACAATACGACATTTACAAGAGAAGTAGCAAATCACTACTCGAACGTACCTCGCACTAAACGAGTCTGGTTCAAACTATTCATGATCCATGTCACCATGAATGCATAAAAACGTATGCCAAGCATTATAGCACCAAGCCAATCCCGTAGCTACAATTGGGGGCTTGAGAAAAACACTCTAAAACTGCTCGAAATGACGATTTTATCGCAAATTCTCGACGCTAATGCTATACACACGTCATAGGGGCATAATCCTAAGCATTAATCTGGTAAAACGAACCTTAGAATGGCTACAACCCCTCCCAAATTCTAAAGCACTACTTAGAATATATAAAGTCACCCCACTAACAAGGGTAACTGAAAATCGCGAGTCACCAAAACTCCGGTCAAACTACTGCACATAACGCTCGCCCTATAAGCGCCCGTTACACAGTCTATGTTGTTCCAAAGCAAAAACGAATGTCCTGCCTGGGGTGCACTTTCAACGCCCAGGACCAGGCGCCATAAATTCCGACGCCCAGCTCTGGGCGCTGGAAATCAGCTCCAGGCAAAGGCTGTCGAGGATAAACCAAAAAGGAACATCTATGAATCCTCGCATCAAACGAAGTAATAAGCCGTGCACACCCACGCAGAAGGTGCTACACTTGTTCGAGCACCTGAACGAGGCGTGATGAAGTACTCCAATGCAAAACATAATACTGATATCCCAACATCTGGAGGAATGTTCTAAGACACGCTGTTAGGCCACACAAGCCTACGTCGCACCATAAATTCAACCATCCCACGGTACAAGTCTAAAAAAGAGTAAGAGGCAAAGACTACTTATCGCCCAAATTCAAAATGCAAGCCACACGACTTCTACATTAAGGATTAAGGGTAACAAAATATTACCTACCACGGCAGGGATAGCTCGCACCTACATGAGCGAAACCCCAAGGCATCTTTCTCAAAAGAACCTACAAAAATCGTACGCCAAAAGGAAGCATCCCAACATGCATACTTGGGGGCTCCAAGCTACGAAACGACCATAGCAAAATAAAAGATCTCGAAGCAAATGTTTGAACGATCAAGAGGGCACGATGCTTGAGCCCACTTCATGAGCGGGCCTGAACCCTATCAAGCCTCTAAGCAAATTATTCAAAATCAGTCATTGCTCAAAAAAATGATTCAAGCAAACTGATTAATGGACCGCACACAACGGCCATTCTATGAACGCCCGTTCGCACATACATCGAACATTCACGAACGCGTTCAAAAGAAGAATATATACGAGCGATCAAAATATACGCCTCAAGGTATGTTCCTCGGGCCATATAGACTCGCCCAACTATTGCAATAACTGTACGCCTTAAGAGCAACAATTCCTTTAAATAATCGCCCAAAAACGACAAACACCGTAGTCCACCAATCGGCTACGGTTTCTCGAGAAATAATTGTTATTCACCAATCAACGGTGATCTCAAATGAACGGTTCGTTCCAAAAATAGAATCTCTAGAAGAAAAGAAAAAAAAGAAAACGAACGAACAAGAGGCCAACTGTGTCATCAAGAAACCTCGCAAGAAATCATTTTCAGCGCCCAGAGCTGGGCGCCGAAATCTTTAACGCCCAAGCATGGGCGCCGAAAGTGATCCCAAACCCAAAATAAAAGGGCCCCTGACTTCTATAGGGCCCTGCTGTATCCGTTCGACTCGAAAATTGCCGATTTCTGAAATTCGCAACTCACAGCTTTGTTAAGAGTAGCACACCACTACAAAGGTCGCTCGCACTTACGAGCACAATCCCAAACACGATCAAGGACATTACAGAATGCGTATCCCCAAGGAACCTCTTTGACAAGAAATGACCGTCAAGCACGAGTGCTTGGGGGCTCGAAAGAAAATATTTCTTATGCAAACTTAAAACAATATTCCCAGACTACGCTGTACGAAGTCCCGTGTTTGGATGTCTCAAAGAATAAAACCGGTTTACAACCTCAAGACAAAGGTCGCCGTTGATACTTATACATAGTCCCCTAATCAAGGACCCAGGTAGTGGCAAAATTGAGCTGTAAAGACTAGCTCAAAACCATGAAGGATGATGACCACAAGACAATGGTCCGTCTAAGCACGTTGTCAACCCACCAACAGGTTGTAATCACGAAAGCCCTTTTATACATAGGCAACATGAAAAGAAAGTAAAGAAATTCAAAATGGGCTCGCCCACCCTCAGCGGGCGGGGTCTGCGTCACTAGCCGCGCAGGTCCTTAGTTTTCGAAAAATAGAATCTTCAAAAAAACAAAAATGAAACAGGCTTGCATCTTCAGCCGGCGGGGTCTACGTCACAAACTGCGTAAGTCCTTATTTTCAAAAAGCACAAACAAATTTCAAAATAGATTCGTCCACTTCTATCGGACGGGGTGTCCACCCTTAGCGGACAGGTTCGCCATCTTCAGCCGGCGGGGTCTACGTCACAAACCGCGTAGGTCCTTATTTTCAAATTTCAAAACAGATTCGTCCACTTCTATCGGACGGGGTGTCCACCCTTAGCGGACAGGTTCGCCATCTTCAGCCGGCGGGGTCTACGTCACAAACCGCGTAGGTCCTTATTTTCAAAACATCAAAACAGATTCGTCCACTTCTATCGGACGGGGCGTCCACCCTCAGCGGACAGGCTCGCCCACCTTCAGCGGGCGGGGTCTGCGTCACTAACCGCGCAGGTCCTTAGTCGCTGCAGCGATAACTCTTTCTGGTTTTCCCTTTTTCCAAAAATTAAAGGATTGGTTTTCCGTTTTTCCAAAAAAGAACGATATGCTGGATTTTCCTTCGTTTTACGTCCCATAAAAAGTAAGGGGGTTTTCTCCTTTAGCTAGCCCTGAAAATGAGAATCTTTAAAAACATTTTTACCTCGTGGTTGGGCTTGGCCAGGCCCAATTACACTTTATAGCTTTAATTTCGAAAACATCTGTAGCTACTCCCAATGACAAAGTGAGGGAGTTTCTACGTCTCTTTAGATACTTCCAATGACAAAGTGAAGGAGTTTCTATATTATCCGTTGACAAATCCCAATGACACGTGAGGGATATGTCGACACTTCAAGTGATGACCCTTAAATCAAATGTTATCACTCGAGGGCTCGTGAGACCCTCGCAAAAGCAGGTCACCATGACTTGTGTGGCGCACTCCATCTAATACTTTTACCATCGTCTTACTCCAAGACTCAGTCAAAGTGGGGGCTAACTGTAGACACCTACTTTTGTCCCCATTCCCGAAAGGGAAGGTTCGATGATGAGAACGTAAATCTCCACTTGACAACGCATCTCCTATAAAAATAACGAATCTCAATTCCCCTTTTCATTTCACCCGAAACCTGCTATTTATAGAAACCTGCTATTTATGGCAACCTGCTAAAAATAGTAAATGCCGTAATGGGTAGTTGTTAAAAGTGGCAAGTCATAAAAGATAGAAACCTGTCAGAATTAGGTGTTGCACTCCAACATAAATCCTAAATGAGATAGAAATTGCGAGAGTATCCTATTCCTAATACGATTCGAAAATAAGAGTTACGTATTAATTAAAATCCTAACGAGCCTAGAGTTCGTAATGGGCCCAGACGCATCTCGTCATAAAATTAATATGCACTAAAAGACTCGATTAAAGTCTCATACACTCCGGATTCTAAGAGTCTGAATCTGACAAAGAAACGGCCCAGACCCTATTTTCAACGCCTGGCTCTGGGCGCCGAAATCTTCGGCGCCCAGCCCTGGGCGCTGAAAATACCTGGGACGTGTTCTTTCCTAAATTCCTCGTGGATTAGAGTTCTACAATTCTATCTTTCCACGAACTCTTTTCTATAAATATAGCCCCAAGTTCGACGTGAAAAGAACACAACACACAATTATTATTCTGAGTATTGACTCTAAACCCCTAAGCCTAAGCCTCACGCTGCAAAACTGATCACGCGTTCTGTCGCAATCGATCCAAAAATCGAACAGAACGTATCCTGTCCTATAATTTGAGATTCGTTAAATAAAAGGAGAAATAGCAAAGTCAAAGTGGTTAGTTTTCTGAGAACCGTGACGCACCTCTCAAGGGTGCGTCGTAATGTGTCCCTTTTTCATGATTTAATTGCTTTCCTCGCCCTTTTATAAACTGTTAAACTAATCAAATCTAATTGTTCTATCACGCCTAATAAAGATAATATGTTGGGAAATTGGATTATCATGCTAGGTCCCTTAAAACAATCTAAATTAGATAATCGCGATCGATCTAGTATTATATGTTGCATATTGTTAAAATCAACTCAGATTAGTTTAATAGTTAACGCATGTCCCTTCAATTATTTATGCTGAGCTAGTAAGGATATCCTGCCTCTGGAGTTATCGAAGAGCGAGTACTCCTCTCGGTAGTTACAGTCCCTCGAACCCTCAATCTCTACCTTGCGGGTGTATGTGGAGAGATCCCCACACCAGGGATCACAAGGGAACCTACGGCCGTCGTGGTCAAACATAATTGCACTCCCTTTATGTCACGATAACCGGGTTTTGTCAGTTTTTCTCATTGTCGTTAAAAACTGAATGGCGACTCCTATATTACTAGTCAATTGGGTGTAAACTCACAGGAAATCCAATTACACTTGATTTGACAAAAAGAAACGTCACACCCACGAGGGACAAGGTCACACATTTGGATTCGAGATCTTTCAAGACTGTCACTTTCTCGAGGATGCTCCTCCAATACAAGACAAGGCCACCCTTGAATGCCTTGATTCATCAGCTTTTGGTCTCTTGTTTGGCCAAGAGATTGCACCGATTATTTCCGAAGATACTATGGTTCAAATGATCACTCAAATCGAAGATTTCGACCCATCTAAGCTGATTACTCCAAGTGAGAAGATGGCAATGGCTGGAGAAAGTCCCTCAAGATATCTGCTCCAAATGGCAAAATTTTCAAGATTACTGTGGGCGAAGGATCTATGATGAGCGAGTCCGAGTCAGAGGATGAGTCTGGATCTGAGTCTAGTAACGAGTCTAAGAGTCTAGGGCTAGAGTCTTGCATCAATCAAGAGCCTCTAAAGGCCAAGCTTCAAGTCAAAATTGTCGATGTAATGATTGCCAATTTCAATAACACTTCAATTTCCTATTACTCTTTAAGTCCAAAACACACTTCTAATACAAACAACTTTGCTTCACAAGAAACTGACCTTGAAATACTAAAAGGTAATGAAAATCATGAAAAAAGGACGCCCATAATTGAGGAAACAGAAAAAGTTAACAGCAGTGATTCAAAACTAGTTCAGATTGGATTAACTCTATCTCAAGCAGAGCGGGATGATCTTATCAAGCTACTTTCAGAGTACATAGACATCTTCGCATGGTCCTATCATCATATGCCAGGGGTTGATCCAAGCATCGGTCAGCATACAATTCCCCTCATCCCAGGTTCAAAACCCATCAAACAGAAACTCCGTTGCATGAAACCGGACGTTTCCCTCAAAATTCAAGAAGAAGTCTCTAAGCAGCTAGAGGCCGGGTTTATTCGAGAAGCCAAATATCCAGAATGGATTGCAAATGTCGTCCCAGTTCCAAATAAAGACGGCAAAGTACGAATGTGTGTGGACTACAGAGATCTTAACAGGGCCAGCCTTAAAGACGATTTTCCATTGCCTCACATCGACATTTTGGTCAACAACACCGCGAATCATGCCTTACTCTCTTTTATGGACGGGTATGTAGGCTACAATCAGATTCCCATGGCAGAGGAGGACATGGAGAAAACAACCTTCATCACTCAGTGGGGGTATGTATTGCTATACAGTTATGCCGTTCGGACTAAAGAACGCAGGGGCAACGTATCAAAAAACAGCCACAACCATCATGAGCGATATGATTCACAGGGAAATTAAGGTATATGTTGACGACATGATTGTCAAATCCAAAGAGTGACATTAGCATACCTCAGTACTCCGAAAGTTCTTCGACAGGCTCAGGCAATACAACATGAGGCTCAATCCTCAAAAATGTGCATTTGGGGAAACGTCAGGCAAGTTACTCGGATATATCATCAGCTCTCGTGGCATCGAGGCTGATCCTTCGAAAATCAAGGCCATTCAAGAGATGAAGCCACCAACGAATGAAAAGGAGATTCGGGGGTTTCTCGGCAAGCTGCAATATTTATTAGTAAGCTCATTTCAAAGCTCACTATGATCTGTGAACCGGTATTTCGAAAGCTCCGCAAAAGCGAACCCAAAGTCTGGGTTGAGAACTGCCAGCAAGCATTCAATACTATCAAAGACTACCTTTTCAATCCACCAGTGCTAAAGCCAGCCATGCCGGGGACTCCCCTCAGGCTTTACCTTACAACAACAGAATCAACAGTCGGGGCCATGCTCGCCCAGGAAATTGAAGGCAAAGAAAACGCCGTATACTACATCAGCAAAAAGTTAATCGAGTACGAGACTAGATACACTCAGCTCGAGAAACTCAGCATCGCCTTGGTTTGGAACACAAAGAAACTACGACACTACATGCTCTCCCATACAGTGCATGTAATCAGCAAAGCAGATCCTCTCAAGTACTTGTTCGAAAAGCCAGCTCTCAACGGACGATTATCCAGATGGTTGGTCAGGCTAGCAGAATTCGGTCTCAAATACACCCCGCAAAAGTCTATCAAGGGTTCAGCAGTCTCGGACTTCCTAGCCGACTGCCCTGTCGAGGCAGAAGAGGAGGATTATGACTAACCCGACGAGCAAATCTTAATGACCAATGATGACAGTTGGTCGATGCACTTTGATGGTGCGTCAAATCAGAACGGATGTGGTGTTGGAGTAATTCTAGTAGCCCCAGACGGCACCCACATTCCAATATCAGCAAAACTGCAATTCAACGTCACAAACAATGCGGCCGAATATAAAGCATGCATTATGGGCCTGGAAACCGCCTTAGCATTGGGTGTCCAGAAACGTCGAGTCTATGGGGATTCCTCCCTAATCATCAATCAAATTTCCGGCAAATGGAAAGTAAGGAGCGAGAGCTTGGCCCCATACCAATCCTATCTTGAGAAGCTATCTGAGCAGGTAGAAGAGCTTCGCTATACATACCTCCCGAGAGAGGAGAATCAATTCGCCGATGCACTGGCAAAGCTGGCCTCAATGATCAACATTCCAAACGGCAAGGCTGAAATGCCACTTTCAATTGAAACGCGTCAAGAAGTAGCATATGTCCATGCTATTGACGACATCGAGCCTGACAGAGAGGAACCTTGGTTTACAAACATTCAAAGGTATCTGTAACACTCCGAATATCCCCCACACTTTTCAAGCAAGAATCAAAGGGCCTTGCGATTACAATCAGCCAATTTCGTTATAGAAGGCGGCATTCTATACAAGAGGACCCCTAACGGCCTTAATCTCCGATGTGCTGACAAACACGAAGCTCAAAAAGTCATGGTTACCGTACATGCCGGAGTCTGTGGCACTCACATGAATGGGAAGATGTTGGCCCTCAAAGTCATCAGGGCTCGATACTACTGGACTACCCTCGAACGGGATTGCTACTTCTATGTCAAGAAATATCCTACTTGTCAAAAGTGTGCGAATCTAAAGCACATTCCCCCGTCCTTGCTATATTCTCAGTCATCACCATGGCCATCACTACTACAAAATGCGTCATTTTTCGACGCTTTTTTGGCTAATTTTCGACGCCAAACAGCGTCGAGAAAAATTTTCTCGACGCACCAAGTCAGCGTCGAGAATTTGGCCGTAGAGAAATTCTCGACGCTTTGGAGCGTCGAGAATCTCGACGGTTTTTGTCGTCTACAGAATATCTTTGGCGCTATTCTGCGTCGAGAATCTCGACGGTGTTTGGTGTAGCTAAATATTTCTCGACGGTCATCTGCGTAGTAATATTTTTAGCGGGTTTACCAACAATTTTTTGCGCGAATCATGTTTCGACACTACAAAGCGTCGAGAATTTAATTTAATATTTTTTTTTAGTCGTTCATGTTATCCCAAAGCAAAATCAACCTGAAACTAATTAATTAAAACCAAACCAAACAAATGCAATTAACTATATATATAGCACGAACACATTTAAAATTATAAATGACAAGATTATTAATCTATATAATGTAATAATACGTATTAGCTCGCTCCAAATCATATCATATCATCAAATTAAGTTTAATTACACATGTCCAAACTATTAAATTAGCTAGCTACATATCTCCAAAACACAAATTTAATACCAAAAGGTTTGAACAAAGCATCTAAACAACAAAACAGCAGAAAAAGTTAAGAGTACAGATCACTCCCTAATAACCAAACACAACAAACGCAATAAAAGGGTACGCAACATATGAGCTTCATAGTTTAAGGAGTTATGCATCATCCCTTAGATTCTTTTCTTCCACCATCATCATCTTCAAATGCATCCTTGACCTTAAAAAAATATTAAAAACGGTAAGTATATATTAATAGTTTCCCCAAAAGTGTAAAAATAAACTACGATAAGTCTACGGTAAAAATAAAACACACTTGGGACTGGAACTTTCGAATTAAAATCAACATGACTTATTTCGTATAGTTGTGCTAGAATATTCTCTGTTTAGTCTTTTCAGCTAGCTTCTACATTCTAAATCTCAACTTAATTAGGTAAGAACCAATTCTTGTGAACCAATTCACACACTCATCAAAAACCCTCTTTTTTTTTCCAGAAACAAAAAAGAAAATCCCAATTTAGCAATGCTCAGCCAAGTTGGATTGTGGTATGAGGATAACTGATAGGATTAAGAGGGCTTCAGTTATTCAGTAGCTCAGCTTCACCTGTTAAACCCTCAACGTGTCTATCAAAATTCCGAAGCTTGAGAATACAAACCCAGACCTCTGCAGCAAATTTATATTTGAAGAACAAATCCTAAACAACATTGCAAATTACACCTGCTAACCATGTGACAAACAAGATTTTAGGAGAAGCTTTAAGGTTGCAAACAACATTGTAAATTACACCTGCTAACCATGTGACAAACAAGATTTCTAGATGTTCTGTTCTGTTCAATTATGTTCTGTTCATGCAGAAGTTCATTTCTGTTCTCCTGAGTTCAACCAGTCCATTTAATTTGTTATGTGTTGCAAAGTTCAGTTCTGTATTTGTTCTGTTCCTGCAGATGTTCTTTTTTGTTCTGTGTTTGTTCAATTCTTAACTAAATACAGTTAGTCCATCTATCACACATTTAACATAACCAGTCATATAAAACAGTAGAAAATGCTAAGTGAAAGGGTTTCAATAATACCGGAGGGTTAGCCATACGCAAGGCGGTTTGTGCAGCGTCTATAAGTTGTGTTGAAGCGTCTCCAATGCGAATGGATTCTAAAACTTGAGAAAACAGCGATGTCATTGTCCTAATCAGCTTTGCATTCTCATCGCACTTGTCTTTTATCTCTTCATGTTTCTTATGAAGTTCCTTATTCTCTTGCTTCAAGCTTGATACCTCGACATTGATGCTATCCACTTCTATTACCTTCCTTTTTCCTTTACCAAACCCTGCTTTTCTGAGTGCACCACGCACCCCATAAATGTCACCTTTACGAACACCAAATCCATAACCTTGTGGTTTTTCAGGAATTTCTCCATTATATAGCGTAGCCTCGAAAGCCTCATTCTCGATCTCCTTAATTGACTTGGAGCCAGGAGGATAAAGAAGCTTTAAAGTTTTAGCCTTTGCCTTAACATCATCCTGCATAACATATACGAAAAATAAATGGGAGAATAAAATTATACAAAAGAAAGTACAAGCTAAGGGATAACCATCAGAACTTTACCAAAAAGTCTTCGGTGAATGTGCCATCGACAAAGGTTCCATCCTTCTTCTTATAACAAGCTAGCCAAAGTTCTATTAGGCTCATATCTTCTCCATGTTCATCTTCCTACAAGTAGCAATATATACATAGAAACAAGTCACATGAAATATTATAAAAAGACATATCACGGATATAAGTTTTTTTCTAGTTGGATTAATGGTATTTTACATAATCAGCACGTGTATTCGCAAAGCTTGTACCACCATTAGTGTGCAATTGACTCAGAGATGCTCGTGCCTCTTTTCCATACTCAGACAATTGCTGCAAAGTATTTAAACATCATTATTTTGTGAAAAATCAAAATCAAAATCAGGATTTAACGAAGCTACTAGCGGATAATGCATATTGAGGAAGTGAATGTACCAGGAAAGATATTTGAAAAAGCAACAACAGTTATGTTATCTACTGGTTTATGAGGACACCAAAATCTATTGAGAGCTATCTTGACCACACATTCAGTTCCTCTTGTTCTTTTTTATTTTGGAAGGAAGTTCCTCTTGTTCTAATTGCTTATTACTTATTTTCTTCTTAAAATCAGATCATATATAAAAAAAATTTCATATCAAACTAGAAAAACCAGATTAGATTAAATCAGAAATGGCAAAAAATACTCACTAAAAATATGCAGATCAGGTCAGATAAAAGAACAAAGGTTAATACATATTTAAGACTTATGAGTACTATTCTAAACCTGTTGCGACTAGTTGAGCTCGATATTAACATGGATTCACCCAGTCAAAATGATTCATTTGTCGAATACGACCTTGATAGATTGAGAATGACAGTCGTTACTCCGCTACTCGTTAGTGTTACTGATGGTAAAGAAAAGATTAATGACACTCATTGATTCACATTTCTAGGGTTTGTCTGAATTTGATATGACAAGTTAATAACTTGATATTATTATCTGTATTAGAGAAGATTACCTAGATGTCCTATTCAGTAGCTATATTGCTCTATCTCTTGGATCTTACAATATGACATTGTTTAAAAGCTATCTTTATTTTTTCAGGGACAGCAGAGTAGCTTTCAGTGAAATGTCCTGTTGCCTATTTGATTTCAACTTTGCAAATGGAAGGGTGCTCTGTATCTTTGGCCTCAAGCATCTGGCCTCTAGGTATCATTCTGCTATTTTGAAGCTGTGATGTTATTTTGCGAATTACTGTATACACTCTCAAGTTTCTTCAGCTATTTTTGCTTTGGCCACTTGACATGTATACTTGTATTATTGTATTGTACATATATTTCTATTTGCATGCAACTGTTGCAAGTCACTTACTGTGTATCTAATTTAACCTGTGGAGATTTCCCTTGGAACCCAACTCCCCTTTTCATGTTGCTAATCTCTACACTGGAGTATTTACTTGGCAGCAGTTCGTGTAAATGTTGTCCGTGCGACTATTCTATTGAGTTGTATTTCTCGTTTACTAGCCTATCTATCACAAGCATGTGAGTCTATGAGCTGTGATTTATGAAGTATTATGGTTCCATGCTATCTAATACAGAGTATTCTATCACAGATCAGACGATATATATTTTCTCTGGCAACGTATTGCCAAATGCCAATCTATGGGAGGCCAAGGAAGCCATGCACTAAAATGTTTTACTCTTCTTTTTGTTCCTGAGAGGATTATACCAGTATTTATCTTTTCATTGCCTATACTTAAACAAGAGCAATTTGCGAGAAATAAATTATACCAGAAAACTTTTGTATCTACATTGGATGTATCATGTATGTAGGTCATTTCGTTTTTTTGGGATTTTCTCCTTAAGAGTCAAAACAGTCTAGTTCAAATCCAATACTTTCAGTTCAATTTAATATTATAAATAGGTTTAACTTAGGTTCAATAAGTTCAATTTCTCTAAAAAAAAAAAGATTCGATAAATTCAAGAAGTCTAGTTCAGTTCGAATAAATTCAACAGATTTTGAATATGTGGAATGTTTAGCAAGTTCATATGGTAGCTGAGAAGTTAGAGAAACAGTGGAAGGGTGCTTGGGTGGTTCTGACAGCCTAGACTGTGGGACTTTTGTGGGATTTTCAGTTGGGATATTAGGTGACTTAAAAGTCTTGTCTAGAGTAGGGTTGTACCTTGATGGCCCTTTCGATGCAACCTTAGGTTCACTAGTTGTTGGTACAGTGAGTGGCTTTTTCCAAATAGGGTTGCTAGTGGTAGTGGAAGACGAAGGCCCAAGTTGAGTGCTAGTGGTAATTTGAGGATTGAATGGCCCCCATCTGTCGTTAGTTCCCCTTGTATTTTGGAGTGAGGGCGAGGGCACTGGAATTGTGGGGTGATTTTTTGGTGGATGGACTGACTGTGATGATACCGGCCTTATGTTTTGGAGTGAGGGCAAGGGAATTGGGATAGTGGGCTGACTTTTTGGTGGATGGACTGACTGTGATGATGCAGGCCTTGTGTTCTTGAGTGAGGGCGAGGGAACTGGGATAGTGGGCTGATTTTTGTGTGGATGTGCTGACTGTGATGCTAACTGTGATGTTGCTGCCCTTTGAGCCTTTTTTGGAGGAACTTCAGATGCATTACGAGACTCATTTAGAGCTGCAATCCTAGTTCGTTTGCTACGATAACTCATCTCGTCCCTGAAAGACATGAATCATAAAAGTTTATTGTTATATCAAAGGAAGGCCTTCACATTTAACAGAAAATCATTCAGACTACTCACAGTAAGAACATAACATATTTGGATAACATAAACAGTTCCAAATTAACGCATTCAAAGTATAAACAACGGAAAATCATACAAAGAAAGAAAAAAGGGATGGTCAGGGCTTCAGGTATACTACTACCGGTTCGCTTTGTATTCTTAATTTGTAGTCTTTACCTCGAGAAATATGGCTTAGTACTAGTGGGAACCAATTAATGCAGTGGCCTATCCAAGAGATTGAAAGTCTTTGCAAAGGTAAAGTAGCAATGCATGGATCGTTTTTGAGGTTGGTGGCATCACAGCAGCTCAGGTTAGTCATATTGCAAATCACAATCTTTTTAGAAATCTTTCTAACAACTATGTGGTTTTACTTTTTCAGTGGAAGGCTGATGTGGAGGTGTCATTCGAATTGACAAACTTAGAAGATGCAGAGGAGATGTAACCTAGTTGGACTGATCCTCAGCTGATATGTACTCAGCATCAAAAGATTGCAGCATAATTGAAGGCCAAGTTATAGTTCAGTTTAATTTTTTACATACTGGGGCAGATGATCAAAATTTCCAGTCACAGAATCTAGCATTCCCCTAGGACTCCTCTGATCCTTACCTGAAATTTGTCCTGTAATTGCTGAATTCTTTAATCTTGATCCTAGCAACAAGTTTACAGTCACAGATGATCAAGTTTACAGTCACAGATGGTGATATTGATCCTAGCAACGTAAGAGATCCAACAACTGCTTGGCAAGCGCCTGATGGCACGTGGCAAGTTCTTATTGGTGGAAAGATAGATTGGCAGAGGAATAATGTTTCTGTACCACAGTAAAGATTTTGTTAAGTGGACTAGGAGTAAGAACACTCTTCACTCTTCAGCAAGAACTGGAATGTGGGAGTGTCCTGATTTCTATCCTGTGAGTATTGATAGTGAAGATGGAGTTGAGAACTATCTTAAGAGGGAAGATACTAAATTGGTTCTCAAGGCGAGCTTTCTTGATCATGATCACTATGTACTAGGCTTTTATAAGGCTGAAACGAACGAATTCGAAGTAGACATAACTGAATTTATGGAAGATAATACTGATTGGAGATATGATTATGGAAGTAAGTTTTATGCTTCAAAGACATTTTTTGATGGTGAGAAAAAAGGACGAATATTATGGGCGTGGGTATTGGAGGCTAATGGTAGAGCAAATGACAAGAAAAATGGTAGAGCATGAACATTAACTTCAGCAATTCATTTAAAATAAGCACACAACCAACAATTGCTGTAAGTCTTGGAGGGGGCTGTAAGCAACTATACAACATATCATCTACAGCTTATTCTTTGCACTCATTTGCAGCCTTTAACTACTTAGAACCAACGAACACATAAAATCCACCCTTTAACTATTGAAAATAAAAAACTACCAAAGTAATATCTAGAAAGAAAGAACTTACCAAAGAAAGACATACACTGAAGATATTTCTAGAAAGATATCGCTACCAGTGACATACATACAATAAAGATGTTTCTAGAAAGAAAGGAATTCTCAAAATAACATATAAAAAAAAGAAATCCATTCATTTGAAATCAATACATAATAATGTTGGAGCAAGAGCATAATGTTAAGGCTCGTCATCGCCTATATCAAAGAAGTCCCTAGGCTTAGTCTTAACAACATGCGACCATCCTTGTTGTATCTCATCCTCAATGTAAAAACATTGTTTTGCTTGAGATGAGAAAACAAATGGATCATCATGCAAATTTCGGCCAGTGTGCATCAACTTCGAGAAATTTACACGAACACTACCATTTGGGTTTGTTTTCAAACCCCTATGTATATCAACCCATTCACAACGGAACATTATAACCTTGAAAGAACCATAGTAATTTAATTCGAATATGTCTTGGAGTCTTCCATAATACTCTTGGCCATCTGCTTCCACAAAAACTCCAGAATTTTGTGTCTTGCGAAATCGCTCGCGTTCCACAGTATCGAATTTGTAGCCATTGACAATGACGCTTTTAAGTTTTTTGCTGTAATTACTTAAACCACCGGCCAAAGCTTTTCTCAACTTTCCTTCTGTTGTACTAACATCTATGTTATAGGCCTAATTGTTTTTAAAAAAAATGGTTAATTACAGATTAAAAAACATACAAAACAAAAAAGGTCAAAAGGTTACTGCATATATATAACCTGATTTCGCAACCACTCAGGGAACTCATTGATTATCCACCCATTTTCAACAATTTCGTTGGATTGACTTCCTCCACATTCATCCTCGTGCCGTTTTTGGCATATGAAAGCACTTTATACATTGAAAAAATTGTGTTACTGAAAAATTAATAGTTAATAACTCTAAGTTAACTCATGACACTACTTACTCAATAATCGGTTTCATCTCATCTGAATGAAGCAAAACATAGCGATGGATTTGTCTTAAACTTTTGTCATCGAGACGAACGTTTTCTTGCTTTCCAACCACACGACAACCCGAATGATATAAATAGGTGTCATTGTCTAGAACACCATCTTCATTTCTTTTCGGTCGGGTGAATATGGTCTCGACACTTTCTAAATATCTAGAGCAGAATGTAATTGTCTCCCATAAGAGGTACCCTTCCGCAATTGACCCTTCAGGTTGGGCTTTATTGCTTACATGAGATTTCAAAAATGCCAAGTACCTTTTATAGAATGAAGAAAGTGAATGTGAAAGAAAAAAATAAGAATAGTGAATATATTTTAATTGAAATAATAAAATAAAATAAGATAGAGGCTCGAGATATTGACCTTTCAATGGGATACATCCATCGGTATTGCACAGGTCCGCCAAGTTTGACCTCATCCACTAGATGGATTAGTAGATGAACCATGATTGTGAAGAATATTGGTAAAAAAGCTTTCTCCAACTTACAAAGAGTCAATACAAGCTTTGACTGAATGGTATCCAAGTCATCAGAATGAATAGTGGTCGAACAAATATTCTTGAAAAAGTCAGACAACTCCTCAAGCAAGTCAATAACTTTAGTGGCATTCGATGCTCTTAAAGCAATAGGAAGAATATCTTGCATGAGGACATGATTGTCATGGCTTTTCAAATTTATAAGTTTACGCTGCTTAATATTTACGCATCTTTGCAAATTAGACCCGTATCCATCGGGAACTTTAAGCTTTTCTATGACCCTTAAAAAACGTTCTTTCTCTTCTGTAGACATGGTGTATTCAGCGGGAGGCAAATGGTCATTAACACGATTTGGATCAGATTGAGGCCAAAGATGAGATTTTATGTTTTTGTCTTTGAGAGCCCGTCTTGCTTGCTTATCATCTCTACTTTTATCCATATCTAAAAGAGTTCCTATCACATTGTCACACACATTCTTTTAAATGTGCATAACATCTAAATTATGTCTTAGAGGATTATGTTTCCAATACTCCAATTCAAAGAGTAGACTTTTCTTTTTCCAAATAACATTGGCTTCCTCTTCACCACCATCATCATCATCCGGCTCATCATGAGAAGTTCCACCTTGAAGTCTCTTTCTTTTTTTAGATATTTTCTTTGGTTGTGCTTTCTTTGATTGTCCATAAACATACTTAACCTTTTCTACTTCCTTCAAAATGTCTATCCCACTTGCAGGGACCGGAGCAACCCCTTATTCATTTTCCCCATCAAATAAATTACCTTGAGAACGATAAGGATGATCAATTGGCAACCATTTTCGATGCCCCTGGGTAGCACATTTTGCCGCCAAACCAATATGAATTAGTATTATGGGCACATGTAGGGAAAGCTTTGTAACCTCTTGTACTCCAACCGGACAACATAGCATATGCCGGAAAGTCGTTTATAGTGGAATGTAAGGCTGCTTGCATCTTAAATTTATTTCCACTATGCGCATCAAAGGCAGGAATACCTTCCCACAATAACTTTAACTCGTGGATTAATGGTTGCAAATACACATCAATATCCATCCCAGGACTATGTTTTCCGGGAATAAGCAAGGACAAAATGAATGATGATGGCTTCATACAAAGCCACGGTGGCAAATTATAAGGAATCAAAATCACCGGCCATGTACTATAATTGGTATTCATTAGACGATATGGATTGAAACCATCACTCGCTAGACCTAATCTAACACTACGAGGATCTTCGGCGAATTCTACATATCTTTTATCAAAACTTTTCCAAGCCTCACCATCCGACGGGTGCCTTAAGATCTTATCATCTTTATGTTCAAAATGCCATCTCATATCCTTAGCTGTTTTAGATGACATATAGAGTCTCTTTAGCCTAGGTATAAGAGAAAAATATCGCATTACTTTAGCTGGCTCGCCCTTCTTACATATTTTCTTTCCTTTCTCACTTTTATTATCCTCCTTTTCTTTCACTGTTTTCCACCTTGATGTATGGCAAACATGACACCCATCTTTGTCTGCAAATACACCCCAATATAAAATGCAATTATTTGGACATGCATCGATTTTCTCATATCCTAACCCCAAATCGTTCACTATCTTCTTTCCTTCATAATAAGACGATGAAAACTCCTTATTTTGAGGAAATGCGTCTATTAGAAGTTCAAGCAATTTAGTAAATGACTCTGCGGACCAGTGGAACATACACTTAAGGTGAAACAAGTGTAAAATAAAGGATAACTTTGAGAAAGTAGTGCATCCCTCATATAAAACCTCATCAGCGGCTTCCATTAGTCGTTTACACTTAGCATCTTCTTCACCTGAGTTACTTGATGGAAATTCATTATCTACCTCACAATGAAAATCAAACTCCTCATGCATGTCATAAAAAACTTCATCTTCGGGCATGCCTTGCGATTCATTATGCGACTCTGAATTGTCAACACAAAAAGCTGCTCTTAGCAACTCTCCCATGTCATCTTGACCTACTGCATTTCCTAGACCACTAGGGGTTTCAAAGCTATTTCTCCCTTCATTGACTTTACGATGAAAAACCCAATTTCGATATTTTTTAAGAAAACCGTTAAGCAAAATATGTCCTCCAACTTCTTCTACGAAGTGCCATTTATTTAACTTGCACTTGTTACACGGACATCGTGTTTTTCCTTCAACAAGAGTCTCCTTCGCAAGTTCCATGAATTTCAAGCAACCACTATAATAAGCAGGATCCCCATTGCGTAAATCAATCCAACTAGTATCCATGTCTATAAAAAAAAAAAAAACTTATTCCAAGGATTTTTTAGTAAGGAACACACAAGAACAAAAGAGCCTAGACAAGCCTTACACCACGCACATCCACAAAGTAACCTTACCTTATCACACAAAATCCTAGAATCTAGAATTTGACAGCCAATAAACTAGAATTCCACTAAGGGTAGCAGCTTATTATTGAAAAACATACAACAATAGGAACATGCAACAATGATAGAAATGCATAACATTTATTTAAACATGACACTTCACACAAATTCATGAGAAAAATAATAAGACCAGCTACTTTGTCACGCATTGTTAATAACATGATATCAATCTAAGATTATGTTAATCACCTGGTTCGTCTACAAGAGTGCAAATCAACTTGACCAAGCCTTTTGCTCCTCGCTAGAGTCTTCTGTTCGTTTGTTATCCCCTTCAATTTGTGCCAAATGGCGAAATTCAATTAGTAATTGACTGGAAAAATTCATATTTCAAATCAAAGGCTATATTAAGATTGCAAGATTGAATGCAAAAGATAAAGATACAACAAATACACCTTAAAAGCATTAGACTTTAGAGGAGATTCAACTCATTGGATAAGATTGGACATGTTAGAGAATCTTATGTCATTCAGATGAGGGAACACCGGAACAGGGCTCAAAATGAATGCTCTCTATCAAACCATCAAGCAGAGTGAAGCCCAAAAACTCAAGAACTTAAAGTTTATTATATATATAAGGGAAGTTTCATTCAAGGGAAGTTTCAAAATAAATTATCCATTAAAAATACTAGTATAACAGAGACAATGAAAGAAAATCCAACAAAATATACTCTGTGTTAGGTAGAGAAATCAAGCAATGTAGACGGCTTAAGAGCCACCTGATTAATCATATCATGAGCCCTTTGGAAGAGCCAGAGTGTCGTCCCTAGGAAAATGAAATTTTTTATCACTCTAGATTAATGTAAATGTAATTAAACAGAATTTTGTCTCAACTAGCACATAGTTTCTTTTTAAAAGTAAATCAGAAAGTTTTTTGAGTAAATCATGCCAGAGAAAACTGAACTTCACATAACAGTTCTGATCTGCACATATCAGTTCTGATCTGCACAGATCAGAACTGTTCTGTGAAGTTCAGAACTGTTCTGTTCTGCCCAGATCAGAACTGTTTTGTTCTGCATAGATCAGAACTGTTCTGTTCTGCACAGATCAGAACTGTTCTGAAAGATCCCGCGTTGAAATACGACATCAAACACAAAACAAACAAACTTGACATACCGAATCAAGAAATTTAAAGCCAATAATACCAATCACAGATTAAAACAGAACTGTTCTGTTATATGGTTTGTTCCTAAATTGACAATATACATTTTCGAGGTAATAGAATTATTAAAATAACTAACCTATATCTACTGAATTCATTGAAAATTAAAACATTACAAGCAGAGACATACAGACAAGCACACATACAGACTAACCAACTTAAAGTTTCCAACCCAAATGCAAGCAGAAAAACATCAAAACAATACAGTAACCACTTAAACCTGATACAATATATTAACAAATTTACCCCAAAACTTTATGCAAAAAATCTCATATAACAAGAAATTAAACCCATAAGAATCTGAAAATAAGCAAGTTAGAATATCAACCGGTAACACTAATCTCTAATTCAGCCTCAAAATTGAGATTCAAACCGACATTAACCCAAGTTCTCACCAAATTGCAGAAATGAAAGGCGGAATGTTGACAATATTAAAGTTCTTATTATAAGAATTTAAGAAGACTCCAAAAGCTGGGGATTTATCTTGTCAAAATTTCCATCAAATTTTATTTTACAGTAAAATAAAGTAAAAAGGATCACACAAGAAAAGAGCTAATATTAAACAAACCTATATTACCACATTGCCCCAAGTCACCAACATTCACCAGCATAGATCCATAGAAAATGGAAAGCCAACTAAAGATCAATTAAAAATAAAATACACACATGATTATTGCACAATCATTTAATTGCTTTCCAATCAACAAATCAACAACATCATTCTTCAAGATAAGCACAGTTTTGACTTCTGAGGTATCAAAACTTAAGAGTCATACTTACATGCTTTAATGTTACGCTAAACCAACAACTAAAAACTACGAAGCATCCATTTTCCACTATGTTCAAATATCTGACTACGTGTCTTTGCTCAAACTGACTACTATAAATCTGCAAGCAATTCTCATTAGAAGGTAACTTCTTATTTCTAGTGAGCAACACGAGAATTTGACCAACACCTAGTAGACCAGCCAAGAGTAATACAAGTACTTCTAAGTTCTAACTAAATACAAAGTATGACTTCGTTTTACCAATCAGATGGCCTCCCTAGTAAAATATCAAATGTTAAACAATGATTCCCATGACAATTGAGGGTGATTCACATGTATCATGTATGATAACCAAATCACCATGAATGCCAATACACATTATCCTGGAGGAAAACATACAGATGCATGCTGATATCTAATCATTTAAGAAGCACAGACCAGCTCAGGCAGCTCAACTACAAGAAAAGAAAAGGATAACACAAACGACTTTGAGGATGTAAACAAGGACGAAACCACATATATGCTATTTCCTTATCTCTAAAAATCAAACATTTAAAAAATTCTGTTATACAACATTCATTATCGAGGAACAAAGTAGGTCGGTCAGTCCAGTGAAGTAACACACACCACCAACTAGAAATTGATCAGCCTGTCAATTCTAAGCATCTATAGCTGTTTGTGAGGCCTGTGACTAGTACAGAAACATGTACAATAGTTTTTTTTTACAATAATGCTTAGAGTACTTAAAGAAACATGTAAAGATTCTATATTCTATTGCATCTCTTTCTCAAACATCAGTTTTGTCGAGCAGCTAACTCCTCTTTCGTAACTAATAGTCACATCGTCCCGATCCTCACAATTAACGATTTGCCATTATTTCACTAGAATACCCCCACCCCCACCCCGACCCCCACCCCCCTCAAATGCTGAACTTATTAACATATAAACAGGTACAAAGGGCACTCATGCGATAATTGTAAGCAGAGCATCATAAACTTAACTTGGAAGGCGAGAACCTACGAACTTCTCTCTTAATGGATACGGCTCCAAAAACGCCAAACGACTAATCATAATCCTAATTCATCCTCAAAATTCAGACTCAAACCCAACTTAAAACCCAATTCTCGTCAAATTTTACCTCATCTGGTTCAATTTTTTTTCAAAATTTCAATCATAATAAAAACAAGTACACATTATTAAACTAGGATCACCATATGTAAATCAAATTTCGATGAAAAAAACAATAAAAAAAACCGCGTACCTGCTCAAGATTGTATTTCCGCACAAGATTTCTTGATTTCTTGGAACAAAAAGCGAGAGTGATAGGCAAAACGAAAGAGATGAGATGGAACGAAGATCGAATTTGAAGCTTGGTGAGAACTGATTATTGGAAAACTAATTGATCTGATGGAAAATGCCCTGGGTTCATTTTTTAGGGTTTTTGTTTTTGAGGTTTTTCTCTCTCTATTACGTATGTACGTGGGTTCAGCGGTTTCCAAATAATTTGGAATTTTTTTAAAATCGCGCTATGAGAAATTTTAGTCACGTGCGTGGCACGTTCGTATTCTCGACGGGTTTAGTTATCGAGAAATAAGATCGACCACAACCAGCGTCGAGAAACTACGCATACTATTTTCACAGGCCAGCGGTCACTCACAGCGTCGAGGGGATAGCATCGAGAAACACCGTGATTTCTAGTCGTGCATTCTCAGCTTGGGGTATCAACGTCATTGGCAAAGTCACTCCAACAGGCACCGGGGGTCATGAGTTCATACTGGTTGCCATCGACTATTTCACCAAATGGGTCGAAGCCAGATCATTTAAAGTGTTGGGTTCCAAGCAAGTGGCCCAGTTCATACAAGGAAACATCATATGCAGATACGGAGTTCCTCACGAGTTCATCAGTGACCAGGGAACCCACTTTCAAGGAGAGTGTGAAGATCTATTCACCGAGTACAAAATTTAACATCATCGTTCTTCGACCCATTTGGTGAGAACTGATTATTGGAAAACTAATTGATCTGATGGAAAATGCCCTGGGTTCATTTTTTAGGGTTTTTGTTTTTGAGGTTTTTCTCTCTCTATTACGTATGTACGTGGGTTCAGCGGTTTCCAAATAATTTGGAATTTTTTTAAAATCGCGCTATGAGAAATTTTAGTCACGTGCGTGGCACGTTCGTATTCTCGACGGGTTTAGTTATCGAGAAATAAGATCGACCACAACCAGCGTCGAGAAACTACGCATACTATTTTCACAGGCCAGCGGTCACTCACAGCGTCGAGGGGATAGCATCGAGAAACACCGTGATTTCTAGTAGTGCATTCTCAGCTTGGGGTATCAACGTCATTGGCAAAGTCACTCCAACAGGCACCGGGGGTCATGAGTTCATACTGGTTGCCATCGACTATTTCACCAAATGGGTCGAAGCCAGATCATTTAAAGTGTTGGGTTCCAAGCAAGTGGCCCAGTTCATACAAGGAAACATCATATGCAGATACGGAGTTCCTCACGAGTTCATCAGTGACCAGGGAACCCACTTTCAAGGAGAGTGTGAAGATCTATTCACCGAGTACAAAATTTAACATCATCGTTCTTCGCCTTACCGCCCGCAAACTAATGGGGAAGTCGAAGCAGCCAACAAGAATGTCAAGACCATCATCATGAAAATGACAACTGTAGACACCTACTTTTTGTCCCCATTCCCGAAAGGGAAAGGTTCGATGATGAAAGCATAAATCTCCACTTGACAACGCATCTCCTATAAAATAAACGAATCTCAATTCCCCTTTTCATTTCACCCGAAACCTGATATTTATAGAAAACTGCTATTTATAGAAACCTCCTAAAAATAGTAACTGCAGTAAAAGGTAGCTTCTAAAAGTGGCAAATCATAAAGGATAGAAACCTGTCAGAATTAGGTGTTGCATTCCAACATAAATCCTAAATGAGATAGAAAACTGCGAGAATCCTATTCCTAATATGATTCGGAAATAAGAGTTACGTATTAATTAAAATCCTAACGAGCGTAGAGTTCGTAACGCGCCCAGACGCATCCCGTCGCAAGGTTAATACGCACTAAAAGACTCGATTAAGTCTCAAACTCTACGGATTTCAGGAATCCGGATCTGACTAAGAAAACAGCCCAGACCCTATTTTCAACGCCTGGCTCTGGGCGCCGAAATCTTCGGCGCCCAGGCCTGGGCGCTGAAAATACCTGGGTACGTGTTTTTTCCTAATTCTTTATGGATTAGAACTCTGCATTTCTATCTTTCCACGAACTCTTCCCTATAAATACAGCCCCAAATTCGACGTGAAAAGAACACACACAACACAATTATATTCTGAGTATTGACTCCAACCCTTAGCCTAATCCTCACGCTGCGAAACTGTTCACGCGTTCTGTCGCAATCGATCCATAAATCGAACAGAACGTATCCTGTCCCATAATTGAGATTCGTTAAATAAAAAGGAGAAATAGCAAAGTCAAAGTGGTAAGTTTTCTGAGAACCGTGACGCATCCTCAAGGGTGCGTCGTAATGTGTCCCTTCTCGATGATTTAATTGCTTTCCTCGCCCTTTTTATGAACTGTTAAACTAACTAAATCTGATTGTTCTATCACGCCTAACAAATATAATATTTTCGGGAAATTGGATTATCATGCTAGGTCCCTTAATACTATTTAAATCAGATAATCGCAATCGAACTAGTATTATATGTTGCACATTGCTAAAATCAACTCAGATTAGTTTAATAGTTAACGCATGTCCCTTCAATTATTTATGCTGAGCTAGTAAGGATATCCTGCCTCTGGAGTTATCAACGAGCGAAGTACTCCTTTCGGTAGTTACAGTCCCCCAAACCCTCAATCTCTACCTTGCGGGTGTATGTTGAGAGATCCCCACACCAGGGATCACAAGGGAACCTACGGCCGTCGTGGTCAAACATAATTGCACTCCCTTTATGTCACGATAACCGGGTTTTGTCAGTTTTTCTCATTGTCGTTAAAAACTGAATGGCGACTCCTATATTACTAGTCAATTGGGTGTAAACTCACAGGAAATCCAATACACTTGATTGAATAAAAAGAATCGTCACACCCACGAGGGACGAGGTCACGCATTAGCCTCGTGCTTTTTCGACCCCCTCACAGTGGCGACTCCACTGGAGATAGTGAAGGAAATACTCGTGCTTGTAGGTAATCAAAATAGCCGAAGGGTGAAACGATCCTACCCCGCGTTTATTTCCCCCATCAAGTTGGGACGACCTGAAAATCAGCATATTAATGTGAACGGGCAGAACCGCATAACGAATCTCGGCTCCCTCGGGAGTTGGGACTAAGGATACCTTTTTCCGCCAATAGGGGGGTGCATACGCCGCGCATGTTTCCCACTCGGTACTTGTGCAGGTAGTACACCTATCCCGAACCCAATCGCTCGCTCCTTAGGTCCCTCTCGCCTGTATGCCCCCTTGGCTTGCACTTGCGGGTTGGCCTCTTGGGCGAAATTCGTCTGTTGAAGACACTACCTCGACCGGGGCATGTGTTGGATCTACGATAGAAGCGGTACCAAGCCAGGCGCAAATAAACTACCCATAGAAGCCTATCATAAACTACGTGACATACTTAATTTTCAAATCCATGTTTGTAATGTAGTTATGTGTAGCGAAATATGTGATTGTGTGTGACAAACTATCCTAGAAAACCAACGACCTTAAAAATTTGCCAAAGAGTTATACCGAAACACGTGTTTCGCAAACCCGAATGATCGCCACAAAAATAAGCGACGCTCGGGATGGCCTGTAACGAATCCCACAAACGCTGCTACGCATAAAAGACGTTATTAGGTAAGCACACAAATCGAAGTCGCATAAACAGAAGACAGAAAACGAGAACCAGCCAGGGACGCATTTTCAACGCCCCTGGCTAGGCGCCAGAATTTCTCACGCCCCTCGCTGGGCGCTGAAGTTGTTGCTTGGCCTTCTGGTCAGGCGCAGCAGCCTCGGTGCCCGCGCAAAAGGAAAATACGTAGCACAAAAAAATGTTCGTAACAAGAATTGCTATGAGGGCGTAAGAAAAGCACTCGATTTCAAAAGCGACTCGTGAAAAAAAATTAATAACTCTTTGTGTCGTTGTTAGGCCTCCTACGACGACAATGCTCGGCACCAAAACCGAACATGCTAATAATTATGAATGTCACACGGGCAAGTGTTTCGAAAATCCAAAGAATGACCAAAAAAAGAAAAAAAAAAAAAGAGACCAAAAATTGTAACCAACAAAAGAAAGAGTGAAAAACCAATAGAGAGAGTCGAAGTCTAGACTAAGTAATGCTTGAAACTTTGGGAACCTAAACTTTAGCTTATCTTATGCCTAGGACTGGTCCTGCCACTTGGTGCCGATCAGGGAATCAACGGTTAGTGCGTCTCGAAGATACATCACCAACATCAGGTTTAGTGACCCCAAGCTCCGTCCGTCGTCCCTCATTTCAAGGATCTCCGCTTCCCCAACCTCGATTCGCACCTTCAAACATGTCCATCGAAGATTTGTGAGACCAGATGGTCCAAATGACCCAACTTATGGGCCAATTGAAAATGGAAAATGAAGCTTTAGCGGCTGCGCAAGCCAAAAATTACCTCGATAACGAGAAGAGGATTGAAAAAATGGTCCTACAGCAAACCATGGGGAGAAAATACTTCTCCCTCGATCCTGAACCTTTTCCTGGCAAACTACCAGAAAAGTTCAGTTCATCTGACTTACCAAAGTTCAAGGCCACGGACAACCCCCGTGATCATCTACTAAGCTTTGTGAATGCCATGAACTTGAAAGGCGTGGATAAGTCCATGTACTTACCTGCCTTTCCTTTGTCCTTGGAACCTGTGCCGCTCAAATGGTACTATCACCAGGACCCTAAGCTCTTCCCCACTTGGGAAGACTTTGTCAACGTCTTCATCAAGCAATACTCGTCGAACATGGATTTCCAAGTCACCATGCGCGAGCTGGAAGTTCTCTTCCAAAAGAAAAATGAGGGTTTCACGACCTACTTTGCTAGATGGAGGGACCAGGCGGCCCAGCTAATCAATAGGCCTCCCGAAACAGAATTGGTCCAAAAATTCATTGACAACCTGGACCCGGCTTACAGACAACACCTTAAGTACCTGGGACTTGACACTTTCAAAAGAGTTTATGATGTGGGAATAAAGATCGAGGACAACCTCGCCAAAACCATACAAAACAAACCCACATATAAAAACAACATCTATAATCGGGGTAACACATCCCAAGCCCAAGAAGTCCATGCTGTAAAAGAGACTCCCGCCCGAAGAAGCCCTGGAAGATGGGTCCGAGACCGAAAGTTTGCCCCACTCGGGTCGACTTTGGTACAAGCCTTTGAAAGACTAACCAATCAAGGAAAGTTGAGACCTATAGGCCCCACCCGTGACCCTCTTGTCAAAAGCAAATATTGGGTCGAAGGTACTTACTGCAAATTCCATCAAGGAAATGGGCATGACACTGAAAACTGCTGGAATCTAAAACATACGATCCAGGACATGATAGAGGATGAAGTTATACCTCTCCCTAACGTTGGCAAACCCAAAACAAGAGCCCACTCGGATCTTGTCACATCTCTCTCGACCAACCAGAGAATTTCGACCCCACGGTGTACATCACGCCTCAAGGTGCACCACTCGCTGTGGTCCCTATGGATCGAATCGTGAGAGAAGTGTGCGGTGTGTGGAATGATGATGCTGAAGATATTTACCTATCTCAAGTGTCGGGCCAGGACCTCTTCACTGAAACATGGCCCGGGTATGCTCTCATTGACACCACCCCTCAGGAGCCCGAGGTCGACAACCTCACCCGATCCGGAAGAATATACCAACCGGATATTCACCCACCTCCTATGGACGACATCCCGGTTAGGCAAACTCCTGAGAATGGACGGCACACCACCGTCGCAGAAGTCATTGAAAATGCTCTCCTGAAACAACTGAATAGAACCAAGGCCGAGATTACCATCTGGGATCTCATGTGTACTTCAAAGGAACATCACGAAAAGCTTATTCGCTCACTCGATCTCATCTCAGTACCTACAGATATCACACCTGACTCATTGGTTAGCCATGTCACGAGAGATGCCGGAGAAAAGGCCATAGTTTTCACTGATAAAGACTTACCCAAAGAGGGGGGTGCTCAGAATAAAGCCCTTTACCTAGTGGTTGGATGCAAAGGACAAAACATCCCCCTAGCGCTCGTAGATAATGGTTCGGCGGTTAATGTCTGCCCATTGCGAACCGCCCATTGCTTGGGGCTAGGAAACGAGGACTTCCAAACCTCCACGCAAGGGGTACGAGCTTATGATAACTCCCGAAGGCCTGTATTGGGAAAAATCAACCTTACCATACAAACCGGGCCTGTGGCACGCACCACGGAGTTTCAAATAATCGACATCAAAGCCCACTTTCAACCTCCTCTTGGGGCGACCTTGGCTCCATGACTTAGGAGGTGTGGCTTCTACCTTGCACCAAATGGTTAAACTTAACCATAACGGGGTAATACTAGAAATCCGCGTCCCTCCTCTCGACGTCAGTTGTACTATGGTTGGAACGGCCGAAACTGCAGACGACCTTTATGGGTTTCAAATGGAAGAAGCAATCCAGTTCATCGAAGATTATGATCCAGCATTCCTAGACCCGCATGCATCCCGAGTCATCCCTAGAATGCTGTTAGCTCAAGGTTATTTCCCAGGAACCCCATTGGGCATAAGGAAGAAGGAATACACATTCCATCCTTTTCCCGACAAATCTACTCCCTTTGGCTTAGGCTATGAACCAACGGAGGAAGATATTGCTGACCGCCTGTCTAGGCTACGCCTTAACAAAGCCAAACAAACCACCCTCCTTCCCCCGTATCAAAGGACCCTTAACGGGATGTTCGTTCGGGAAGGAGAAGAACACCCATGATGTGATTTCCCTGAACCCTTCGTTCAGGATGGCTTGCTAAAACCCGGATTTGAAATTTTCCATGACTACCACACCTTGGATGAGGCACCCCACCTCACCAAGACTAAAACAGCTGCAATATTGGACAACCAGGCTCTATGGACATTGCTTAACGAATCGAGACCTACGGAGAACGAGACTGTGATGACTACCCTAGCTTTACAAGATGAAGGTTTCGATCCAACCCGGTTAATCTCTCCTGCATCAACACTAGAAGAGGTCGAGAACGGATGGGTGAAGACATATCAGTGGGTCAATGCAAAAGGAATGGAATTCAAGATGAGTACCGGTGAAGGACCGAAGTTTTATGAGACTAAACCCCAGGCCTGAGCCACATAGAGCACCATTAGTAAAAAGCGCCTAGTAGTTCTTTAGATTGATAAAAAAAATATAGAGACTTTAGATGGTCCTAAGGCCCCTTAGAATATGGTTCAGTTTTATTTCAGTGTGTTTTCCTTACTTTCCGAATCAATAAAGGCGTAATATTTCTCCTAAATTTTTTTATTCTAACACTAAATAAACACCAAATGTACTTGCAAAATACAAAAATAAAGAGGCGGCCCACTCCAGGCCCAACAAACAAAGCCCACTCGGTTTTGAAATAGTGCCATGGGAACCAATTCCCGAAACCCACAAAATAAACCACACTATCCCATTCATATCCCCAAAACCTAAAAAGCCAACCAGTGTCATCATACGAGTCAATCCATGCAACCCAAAATCAAAGGAAATCAAAATCCAAAACAATGCAAATGTTACCAAAAAAAAAAACAGATTCATAAAACATAGATTTCATCATACCCTTCACTAACAACACGCACTTCAACCCACCTCAAAATCCTACACAAAGATCTTCATAACATCCGCACCCTAACCCCATCTTCAAAACTGTTTCGAGTCACGAATAGAAAAAATTGATCCGGACAAAAACGCATTTCACGCTAACAGTCAAAAAAGCCTCCAAAGTAGCCTCAAAATTGGCTTTAAATACGAGCAAAATATCAAGGCACAAAAAAAGAAATAAATGCAAGAACATGTGAAGCAAAGCGTCAAAAATTGACCGCCCAAGTCATTTTCAGCGCCCAGGGCTGGGCGCTGAAATTTCTGACGCCCCAGCCTGGCGTTGAAACTCTCTACCTGACAAAAATTTTCTTTTCAAAAAGTGCTCGTCATTTTATCCGCACACAACGGAAAAATAACGAACACTTAGGGGGTACAGTACGTATCCAAGTATCCAAATAGGCTTACCAACCAAGAATATAGCCATACAAATTAGTCAAATTTCGAATTTCATATTTTACGCGACTTATGGCAAAAATAAAAAGCGGCAGATGAAAATAATGATAATACTTCACTCATTTGACCGATTAAGTAATATGTTTCCACCTCAGGGCATATCTACCGAAATCCGGCATACTAGAACTTATTCTAAAGCTAGAACTACGCGCGACCTGATTCTGACAAGATACGTAGGCAATCCTTACCAAGGATTCGGTCCAATTAAAAAAAAACAAAACAAATATTCTTTGTGCAAAAAATGTTAGACATATAAAATAAATAAAGAAGAAGGAGAAACAAAAATAAATGAAAATGAAAAATAAAAATACGCCTTTATTGAGAAATAATAAGAAGGAAAACAAAGTGCTAGGAATAAAAACAAACACAACTGAAATAAATAAAGGGCACCTACACCCTAGCAAGAACTACACTACTCTAGTTCTTCCGGATCATTAAATAAAGTCTTGTAGAGGGCAATGTTCGCAGGATCCACCCCCACAGTCTTCTGCGCTGCCCCAATGTCAATCTCCATAAGAACCGGCTCCTGGACACTAACTTCCAAAGATGCCAAGGCTTCAGAAACATTCTCAGTTATAGCCCGCTCAGCCTCAAGGGCACAGACAATGGTGGGAGAAGGATTATTATCATCAACTAGACTAACCGCTGTTTCTACAGGCGGTTGAGCCTTCCTAACCCATACATTGTTCCAGCGACGATCTCCGCGAGAGCTTGCATTTCTTTTAACAACAGCAGGCCCCTTCATGTTAGGCATCTTTTTAGGCCTAAAACTGGAACGGGGAGGAACTTCCTTTCGCTTTCGATCAGGACGAGCTTTCACAGTCTTAATACTATAGGTACGAGGTCTGGAAGAATCAGGACCCTCATACTTAACACGAATACGAGGTATCAAAAGCTCAGCCGGCTCCCCATTACGAGCCTCGGTCCTCACATCTTTATCATCGGAGCTCATCCACAACTTGTAGTTTTCAGAAAGACCCACAAAGCCATTTGTAGCTACGGCCCAACGCAGGAGATCCATCATAATACTTGGCCCACGCTAGGACCCGTGTTTGTAAAAAGGCCGCTACCTTAGGTGGTACCGTATCAGTAAAGGGGATAGTCTGCCTTAAACCATATTGACGCATGACTCGGTAACGGAAAACATAGATGGGACGAGATAGCCCCAACAAAGAAACATAAACCGATACATCAGAACCCCCTGTCACAGTAGTCAAACCCCACCATGGTACCACCCACTTAATAGAACAAATGCCATAAGTAAAATAGGAGGTCCATTCGGCCTCGTCCTGGCCTTGGTGCAAGTATTTTTGGTTACCCAAGGCTATAGGGCGATAATGTTTAGGATCGGCAGGAGCTTCCAAAAGTCTAAGCCGTTCCGCAAGCCAAATCTGCAAAAATAGGTACGATCGAATCAAAAGAATGAAAAGAAAGAAAAACGGTTCCTGGGGCGCAGTTTCAACGCCCAGAACCAGGCGCCGAAAATTCCAGCGCCCAGCCCCGGGCGCTGAAACTCAGCCCCAGGCAAAAAGAAATATATGCAAAAGGGACGTATACGTGCGCAAAGAAAAAATCGATTACCTGCAGTAATAGGGGGCTTCCCTTAAAATGTTCAGATTTGGCATCCTTCTTCAGCTCATCCGCACTCAGCAAAGTCTCGGCAACAACCAGCGGCATAATAGAATATCAACTTTCCATCTGGATAATCAAGGGGATCAACCTTATGTCACCGAACTCACCATTGTTATTCGACAGCAAATAATGATTCAACAAGCAAAATACAAGGGCTCGAATATTCAATTTCTGTTCGATCATATTCTTACTAGGCCTAAAGTGATGTTTTACAAGTTTTGCCAAGTTAACCTTATCATCTACAATAATTTCAGCAAACATGTTATCATGTAGTCCTAGGAAAGCCCTTATGGTTGTTTTACCCTCTTCAATAGTGTCAGGAGTAACAGGAGTAGCATTAGTAGGATAACCAAGGATCGCAGCAAATTCATCGGGCAAAGGACATATTTCGTTGCCCCGAAAGGCAAAAACATGATGATCGGAGTCCCAAAAGCTTAGGGCAGCATGCAGAAAGTTATAATCAATATTAATTTGTTGTAAGCCTAAAAGTGCCTCTAAGTGGTATTCTTTTAACAAAGTTTTTTCTGTAGGAGTAAGGGCCCGTAGCCAACGCCTAACAGTCCGTTGGAGTGAGAAAGTAGGGATCGACATGGCAAAAGCAATGAGTAATTAAAGCACAGCAAAAAGGAGAGAAAGAATTTGAGAGTGGTGGAAAATAGGGACGTATCTAGCCCCTATATATGGCTAAACGCACCCAATGACATCCTGATCCCATTCGGAAACGTGTTAGGAAATCCGAAAGTCAAATATCACCAGGAAAAGACTTTCAGCGCCCACGGCTGGGCGCCGAAATATTTAACGCCTGGCCTTGGGCGCTGAAAATGCAGCCCAAGGCCCGGATTTCACAAAACACGGAACAGGAAAGGACTTAAGACCGTGTTGCTAAACACGAGGCCCTATTGCAAGTAGGATCAAGCCCAAAGCACCTTTAGCTCCCAAATAAGAAAATATAAACATTAAAACTTGGTCGAAACTTAGACTCGTCTCAGAAAATACTTATGTACACTTTTCAAAAAAAAAAAAAAAAACAAGTTAAATATCATGGTCATTCTTCGAAACACCAAAAATATGTGTCGTCAAGTCGTTGGTTTTCCAAATAAAAAATGTTTGTGTGTTAAAGGATTAACCCGGGCCAAGCTAAAGCCGGATGTCGCCTGAAAACTAAGGTCGCACTCCACGGCTTCGCTAAAGTAGCACACTACTATAAAAGGTCACTCGCACATACGAGCATGACCCCAAACATGATTACAAGATGCGAAAAACGACCGACGAGCCCCAGTGCTTGGGGGCTCGCGGAAAATAGACTCCAACAAGGAGCGCACAACCAAAATCACATTCTCGGACTGCGCCATACACCATATCATGTTTGGATATCTCAAAAAAAAAGGTTCGACCTCAGGGAAAGGTCGTCATTGACACTTGTGCACGGTCCTCTGATCAAAGACCAAGTAGTGGCAAAATTGAGCCGTAAAGACTAGCTCAAACCACGAAAGCAGACGGTCGCAAGACAAAGGTCCGTCTGAACACGTTGTCAGCCCACGTTCAGGTTACAACTAGATTCGAGCATCCCTCGAAAGAATTCGCTCTTGCAAGAATGGATAAAAAGAAATTCTCAAAAGAAATCACAAAAAACCAAAGAAATAGGAATTTGCCCATCTTCAGTTGGCAAGACAATGGCACGCGAATCCCAAACCAAAAAGACGAATTCAGGTTCGCTCACCTCCAGCGAGCAGGGTGTCCACCCTTAGCGGACAGGGCTCGCCCACCTTTAGCAGGCGGGGTCTGCGTCACTAGCCGCGCAGGTCCTCAGTTTTCGAAAAAATAAAGTCTTCAAATTTAAAATAGGCTCGCCATCTTTAGCCGGCGGGGTCTACGTCACAAACCACGTAGGTCCTTATTTTCAAAAAAACACAAAACAGATTTCAAAATAGATTCGTCCACTTCTATCGGACGGGGTGTCCACCCTTAGCGGACAGGTTCGCCATCTTTAGCCGGCGGGGTCTACGTCACAAACCGCGTAGGTCCTTATTTTCAAAATTCAAAAACAGATTCGTCCACTTCTATCGGACGGGGTGTCCACCCTTAGCGGACAGGCTCGCCATCTTTAGCCGGCGGGGTCTGCATCACTAACCGTGCAGGTCCTTAGTCGCTGCAGCAATAACTTTTTCTGGTTTTCCCTTTTCCAAAAATTAAAAGGATTGGTTTTTCGTTTTTTCCAAAAAAGAGCGATGTGCTGGATTTTCCTTCGTTTTACGTCCCATAAAAACAAGGGGGTTTTCTCGTTTAGCTAGCCCTGTAAATGAGAATCTTTAAAAACACTTTTACCTCGTGATTGGGCTTGGCCAGGCCCAATTACACTTTATAGCTTTGATTTCGAAAACATCTGTAGCTACTCCCAATGACAAAGTGAGGGAGTTTCTACGCACCTTTAGATCCTTCCAATGACAAAGTGAGGGAGTTTCTATACTACCAGTTGACAAATCCCAATGACACGAGAGGGATATGTCGACATTTCAAGTGATGACCCTTAAGTCAAATGTTATCACTCGGGGGCTCGTGAGACCCTCGCAAAACAGGTCACATACACCATGGCTTGTGTGACGCACTCCGTCTAATACTTTGACCATCGTCTTACTCCAAGACTCAGTCAAAGTGGGGGCTAACTATAGACACCTACTTTTGTCCCCATTCCCGAAAGGGAAAGGTTCGATGATGAAAGCATAAATCTCCACTTGACAACGCATCTCCTATAAAATAAACGAATCTCAATTCCCCTTTTCATTTCACCCGAAACCTGATATTTATAGAAAACTGCTATTTATGGAAACCTGCTAAAAATAGTAA
Source organism: Spinacia oleracea (assembly GCF_020520425.1). Classification (NCBI taxonomy): domain Eukaryota; kingdom Viridiplantae; phylum Streptophyta; class Magnoliopsida; order Caryophyllales; family Amaranthaceae; genus Spinacia; species Spinacia oleracea. The sequence continues at coordinate 111,091,739 of NC_079490.1, forward strand.
ATGCCGTAAAAGGTAGCTTCTAAAAGTGGCAAATCATAAAGGATAGAAACCTGTCAGAATTAGGTGTTGCATTCCAACATAAATCCTAAATGAGATAGAAAACTGCGAGAATCCTATTGCTAATATGATTCAGAAATAAGAGTTACGTATTAATTAAAATCCTAACGAGCCTAGAGTTCGTAACGGGCCCAGACGCATCCCGTCGCAAGGTTAATACGCACTAAAAGACTCGATTAAGTCTCAAACTCTACGGATTTCAGGAATCCGGATCTGACTAAGAAAACAGCCCAGATCCTATTTTCAACGCCTGGATCTGGGCGCCGAAATCTTCGGCGCCCAGGCCTGGGCGCTGAAAATACCTGGGTACGTGTTTTTTCCTAATTCTTTATGGATTAGAACTCTGCAATTCTATCTTTCCACGAACTCTTCCCTATAAATACAGCCCCAAATTTGACGTGAAAAGAACACACACAACACAATTATATTCTGAGTATTGACTCCAACCCTTAGCCTAAGCCTCACGCTGCGAAACTGTTCACGCGTTCTGTTGCAATCGATCCATAAATCGAACAGAACGTATCCTGTCCCATAATTGAGATTCGTTAAATAAAAAGGAGAAATAGCAAAGTCAAAGTGGTTAGTTTTCTGAGAACCGTGACGCACCTCTCAAGGGTGCGTCGTAATGTGTCCCTTATCGATGATTTAATTGCTTTCCTCGCCCTTTTTATGACCTCTTAAACTAACTAAATCTGATTGTTCTATCACGCCTAACAAATATAATATTTTCGGGAAATAGGATTATCATGCTAGGTCCCTTAATACTATTTAAATCAGATAATCGCGATCGAACTAGTATTATATGTTGCACATTGCTAAAATCAACTCAGATTAGTTTAATAGTTAACGCATGTCCCTTCAATTATTTATGCTGAGCTAGTAAGGATATCTTGCCTCTGGAGTTATCGACGAGCGAAGTACTCCTCTCGGTAGTTACAGTCCCCCGAACCCTCAATCTCTACCTTGCGGGTGTATGTTGAGAGATCCCCACACCAGGGATCACAAGGGAACCTACGGCCGTCGTGGTCAAACATAATTGCACTCCCTTTATGTCACGATAACCGGGTTTTGTCAGTTTTTCTCATTGTCGTTAAAAACTGAATGGCGACTCCTATATTACTAGTCAATTGGGTGTAAACTCACAGGAAATCCAATTACACTTGATTGAATAAAAAGAATCGTCACACCCACGAGGGACGAGGTCACGCATTAGCCTCGTGCTTTTTCGACCCCCTCACAACAACCAATTACAAAGACTGGCCCCAGAAGCCGCACTTCGTATTGTGGGGGTATCGAACTTCAATTCGCACTTACACTGGTGCAACCCCGTTCTCACTGGTCTATGGAATGGAGGCAGTACAACCTATCGAGCTGGAGATACCTTCTTTAAGGATAGTCCTCGAAAGCAAAATCCCAGAAGCTGCATGGGTACAAGCAAGGTATGATGAGCTAATCATGCTTGATGAGAATCGGCTTCAAGCCGCTCACCACGTACAAGTCTATCAGCGCCGAGTGGCCAGACATTTCAACAAGAGGGTCAGAACCCGAAACATCAAGGAAGGCGAGCTTCTCCTGAAAGCCCTTCGCAAAAGCGTTATGGACCCAAGGAGAAAATTCAAACCCAACTGGGCAGAACCATACATTGTCAAGAAAATCCTCTCCGGGGGAGCAGTCGAATTAACAGACGTCGATGGGACAGAATTCTGATCTCTGACAAACCTCGATCAACTCAAGAAGTTCTATGTCTAAGTTCCATGTTCAAATTCAAGAATCCAATAGGTTAGAACTACGTCCGGCCTGATTCCTTAACGGGACACGTAGGCAACCTCATTCCCAGGCCCGACCACTTTAATACAAAAAAAATACAAAATTTCCTCAATTAAGGGCATCATAAAAATCAAATTCAAAATTCAATTGTTGTTGTTGTCTTTATTCAAAATGTGCCAATTCAAAGCAAAGCATGTTCAAGCGGAATTTAACGCAATAACTCTTTATTTGGCTCTAAGGCCTTGAAAGCTAATTCAAATACAAGGTTAGGATCAAGTGAAGCAAATTTCAAAAGCCTTTTCACTTCCTAAACACATTTTCTAAACACATTCTTAAAACACAATTCCTTCCAATACAACTTCAAACACATTAGCCTACAAAGATCTAGGGTCGGGCGACTATGCTCTTGAGTCTTGGCACCTTGAGTACTATCCCCTGACTCTTCCCGCAATCAATCATCAATCTTCCCCTTGCCCAAGCGGCGGGAGAAAGAGCTTGCTAGTGTTCCAAGACGGGAGGATGACGAACCTCCTGTGGACTCCAATCGGTCAAGCACCGGACAGGCCACACTCCCATCACCTTCTTCATAATCAGTTGATGCAGGGCGTCTAGCTCTAGAACCTCGGGCTCTAGCTGGTCCGGAGAAAGAAATGTCCCTCTGGCTTGGGCCATTCATTCATACAACATAACCCGCAGACAGAGTGACTGGCTCAGGTGGGTATTGAACACTCCAGAATGGTTTGGCGACCCAATACCTCCTCCAAACTTCAAGTCGATTTGCATTCAGAGCAACAGGTTTCGGGTTCTCTTCAGCACAGTCCGGGATTTCCTGTTTCAAGCCATACTGTCTCATCACTCTAGCAGGCGAGTACAAGACTAGCATTGTGAGGCTTGGCACCCTCAAAGCAGTAGAACCTGGGGCATGTCTCACAGCAGAAATTCCCCACCAAGGAACTACCCACCTTACAAGATTTAATCCCAGAGAGTGCGCATCGCCACTCATCCAATGAAAGTCGGCCATACACCATGCGTCGCACAGTGAATCCCTTTCTATTATAGCTTTCCATTTTCTCCGGTGGTGCCACCAGCATGAGCCTCTCCATAAGCCAGACCTTGGGGAATATACAAGAAAAGCATTTCAACATTCAAAATTCAATATTCGAAATACAAGTACAATTTCAAAATACAAGAAAGCTCCAGATCCTTACTTGAAGTAATACCGGACTTCCCGACGGTAAAGATGAGGGGTCCGACTTTAACATATCAAGGCCCATTAAAGTTTCGCCAATCACGAGCGACATTGGGTCCCCGCCACTAGAAAACTTCTCTACAATCTCTATTAGGGAGGCATCACCATTCCCAAACCCCTGTTTCGAAAAGAGGGAGCGAGCAAAAATACAAAAACTCAAGGCCCTCAAGCGGAAAGCCTTAGGGACATCAAGCCCAACAAAATAGGTGACAAGGAGGGACAAATCCACCCCTCTGCCATATACAACACAACTCAAAAGTGGGGACTTCAAGCCCGAATATCTTTCAAAACCCAAGAAAAAGTGTTCTTCAACACTAGGTATGCATGGCTCCGGCATAATGGGCCACCCCAATATGGCACTAAACTCTTCAGGGAGGGGACATACCTCATTACTTCCAAAGCGGAAGACATGATGATTAGGATCCCAAGCCTCCAAAGCAGCAAGAATGAAGTGCACATCAAGCTTTACAAACCGGAAGGAGGCGAGCACACCAACACGCATGCCATCGAGATCCCTTTTCTCTATCTTGCCTAACAAACCAAGCCAAGAGTTCAAGGCATTTTCAAAGGACATGGCCATTTTCTTTCTTTTCGTGAGGAAGCAGTATACAAGGGAGAGCAGAGAAGGATTGATGTAAAGAATGATCCGAAAAGCACTTAAGACAGTACCCTGGCGCCAGACGCCGAGGCCTGCGCCAAGCGCAGGTGCCTGCAACAGAGGACGAGGCCACCGTCCCCTTTATGACTCCAAGTACACACTCTTTAGTACTTCGGACAGCAGACTACAACCTCAATTATTCAATTAAGATTCCAAAGCCGCTAGCTGCGCAATTTCCAGCAGTCCGAGTCAGCACCTCGGGTCGATGTCGGGTCAATCTGTTCAAAATTCAAGCATTCTAGTCCTAGATCGGCGTCCTAAGTCGAGTCTGCATATGCATAAGCAAAAGTTGAATATACTTTGACTTGCACTTTTTCTAACCAAAAAACCTTAGTCAAAGTGGGGGCTTATAGTGGGTATGTACACCCGAAATAATGGGCAAATTTTTTCAATTTTTTTACAATTTTTCATGCATGCATATAGCTACAAATTTCAAAGGCACACACAACACATACAAAATTCAATGTTTAACTGTACACAAACCAATATTCAGCCATACAAGATCCAAAAAATTCCAAACCTTGCAAAATTCAAAGCCATACAAAATTTCAAGTTTCAAATTCAACCATACAAATCCATACAAATACAATCCATACAAAATCAACCAAGGCAAGCTGGAACTCGCTACCATGCAGGGTCAGCCCGAGTCATCATCAGCCGTAATGTCAACCACAGGCTCCTTGTTCCTGTTCTAGCTCCTAAGGCGCTCCAAATCCGATCCAGCTCTGTCCCAGGGGTACCAGGCTCCTGCTCTGAGATACGAAGAGTACCGGGAGAGTGATAAGCTCCCTACTAAGGGGAAGGGTACTGATAAGGCTGCGGCATCGCCATGAACTGGCGCTGCGCCCCAAACATCGGGGCCTGACGCATCCTCTCCATCTCCTGCCAGTAAGTCCAAGGATCTACACCGCAAGGCTGAGAGCCGCTCCCTCCGAAGTAATAACCGGGAGGAGGAACAAAAGGTCTCGAACTACTCGCACCCCCAAAAGAATGCATAGTGGGATCAACATATACAAAAGGGGAAGCTCCCCTATCAGCATCAGAATGCCTCTGATAAGTACCAGCACCAGATCCCTGGCCCAAATCCAAGCTCGGTCCTTCCCGCCTCAACGAAGTCTCCACCTGGGGCTCCCTGTCAACGGAACCTCTGCGACCTCGACGACGCTCCTATACAAAATACAAGTTTCAAGAATCAGACATCCAAGTTCGAGTTTCTAGAGTACAAAATTTCGCAGTCAATGAAAACACCTCTTTGTCGTCCCGGCTAGAAAGCTTTTGGGTCAGCTTGGCACAATGCATCTTTAAAGAATAAATTAAAAGCATCCAACGACGCACTCTCACCCGAGGCGCATGCATATAAAATTCAAGATCAATTTCCAAATACAAGATTACAACCAGTTCCAAGGAAATACAACAGTACTTACAGCTGCATAATGCTCCGGTACAACATCATACGACCTCCGGTGCGGAGGAGAAGCTACAGAAATGGTCACCTCCACCTGCTCCCCATCCGAGTTCTCATAGCGGACAACCCGGTCAGCACAGGGAATGTCCTCGGGGTCGACCTCCTCCTCCTACAAATATTCATACAATGATTCAAGAGTACAAGAGTACAAGAATACAAGAGTACAAGAATACAAGAATACAAAATACAAAATTCAAAAGCTCACCGGCAGTACGAAGCGTACAGATGGAGCAAGCCTCTTCAAAAGGTCCTCATAATGGCCCCTCCTATCTACAAAGTTCTCCCAAGGGAGACAAACAACATCGCCCCTAGAATTCAAATAGAGCTGGGCTCCTGCTCCGAGATACGAAGAGTACTGAGGGGAAGGGTACTGATAAGGCGGCGGCATCGCCATGAACTGGTGCGGTGCCCCTAACATCTGGGCCTGACGCATCCTCTCCGTCTCCGGCCAGTAAGCCCAAGCATCCACACCCCAAGGCTGAGGACCGCTCCCTCCGAAGTAGTAACCAGGAGGAGGAACAAAAGGCCTCGAACTGCTCGCACCCCAAAAAGAATGCCTGGTGGGATCAGCATATACAAAAGGGGCAGCTCCCCTATCAGCATCAGAATGCCTCTGATAAGTGCCAGCACCGGATCCCTGTCCCAGATCCAAGCTCGGTCCTTCCTGCCTCAACGAAGTCTCTACCTGGGGCTCCCTGTCAACGGAACCTCTGGGACCTCGACGACGCTCCTGTAATACAAAATTCAAGAATCATATATCCAAGTTCGAATTTCTAGAGTACTGTAGGGGGTCTTTTTTTGTGAAATTTCCCGTTCCTACAAGGGGGAAGGCCGACTCGTTTAGAGAACCGTTTGAATTTTGCACCTCGAAGGAGTCGCCACCAAACTTTATTTAAGGTCTTGTTTGGAAAGACCGCAAATGACTCTATTTTTGGATAAGGCCTTGAATCCTTGAAACGGATGGGTGAGATCCGGGCTCGGGAACGAAAATGCTTATTCGGCGAGCTTTAGAAATATTCAAGTACGTTGGCACAACATCGTTTTGAAAATATACCACAGATTAAACTATGTGGGTTTGAATTAGAACAAATAAAATTTCTAATTGTATGGTGGTCACTTTGCTTTAAAGATTGATTTAAGGAACCTAAGGCCGGTTTGTCCAAAAATATCTTTGTTAAGCGTGATGTAACCTTTGTATTTTGTTGTATTTAGCATGTGTGGTGATGAAAGAAATAAAGCAAGTAAAGCAACATCACAATAGTAAATAAAGTGCGAAATTAGTAAATACAAGACCCCCTAGAAATGGACTAGGGAGTGGGTCCACATTGCCTAGAAATGGACTAGGCAAGTAAAGATGCGGAATTGAAAGTGCGATATTGAAAGTGCGGTATTGAAATTGTGGTATTGAAAGTGCGATATTGAAAGTGCGATATTGAAAGGTGCGATATTGAAATTAGAATATTGAAAGGTGCATAATTGAAACTTTTACTTGGGCACATGAGATCCGAACGCCAAGCGGCTCCTTAAAAATAAGTGCGCCCGACACAAATTCAAAGCCAAAAATCTCAACTTGGGAGAGGTTGCTCAACCCAAATATCCTAGATTTTGCATATTAAACTTGAAATTGAAAGCTTCAATATTGAAATATTTGAACTTGAAATGATTGAAATTTGAACTTGAAATGATTTAAATTAGAACTTGAAATGATTGAAATTAGAACTTGAAATGATCCTAGTTTAGAGAGGTAGTCATGAACAACCCTAAACATGGTGGGATCTTGAAATTTGAAAACTTGAACTTGTATATTGAAAAATGGAGTTTTGAATCTCAAAAGACTAAACCTTTAAATGCTAAAAGGTGTCATCTTTGATTACTCCATACTTGAAGGTGATTCTAGTTCAAAGAGATGAATGCAAGCAACTTTGAACATCCTTGAATCTTGAAAGTTTGTATTTTGTATTTTGAAAAAGTTTGTATTTTTGAAAAACATGTATGATTGTTGCAAGTGGTGTTTTTAATGGCCAAAACACCAACTTGCTAATCATTTAGAATCAAAATAACATGATTAATTGAAATGGGATTCGGATTTTGTGAGGGGGTCGAAAAAGCGCGAGGCTAATGCGTGACCTTGTCCCTCGTGGGTGTGACGATTCTTTTTATTCAATCAAGTGTAATTGGATTTCCTGTGAGTATACACCCAATTGACTAGTAATATAGGAGTCGCCATTCAGTTTTTAACGACAATGAGAAAAACTGACAAAACCCGGTTATCGTGACAAAAAGGGAGTGCAATTATGTTTGACCACGACGGCCGTAGGTTCCCTTGTGATCCCTGGTGTGGGGATCTCTCAATATACACCCGCAAGGTAGAGATTGAGGGTTCGGGGGACTGTAACTACCGAGAGGAGTAATTCGCTCGTCGATAACTCCAGAGGCAGGATATCCTTACTCGCTCAGCATAAATAATTGAAGGGACATGCGTTAACTATTAAACTAATCTGAGTTGATTTTAGCAATATGTAACATATAATACTAATTTGATCGTGATTATCTGATTTAAATAACATCAAGGGACCTAGCATGATAATTCTGATTTCCCAAAAATATTATATTTGTTAGGCGTGATAGAACAATCAGATTAGGTTTCTTTAACAGTTCATAAAAAGGGCGAGGAAAGCAGTTAAATCATCGAAAAGGGACACATTACGACGCACCCTTGAGAGGTGCGTCACGGTTCTCAGAAAACTAACCACTTTGACTTTGCTATTTCTCCTTTTTATTTAACGAATCTCAATTGTGGGACAGGATACGTTCTGTTCGATTTATGGATCGATTGCGACAGAACGCGTGAACAGTTTCGCAGCGAGAGGCTTAGGCTAAGGGTTGGAGTCAATACTCAGAATAATTGTGTGTTGTTCTGTTGTTTCACGTCGAAACTAGGGGCCTATTTATAGGGAAGAGTTCGTGGAAAGATAGGATTGCAGAGTTCTAATCCACAAAGAATTAGGAAAAGAGTCGTACCCAGGTATTTTTAGCGCCCAGGCCTGGGCGCCGACGCCCAGAGCCAGGCGTTGAAAATAGGGTCTGGGCAGTTTTGTTTAGTCAGGTTCGGATTCCTAAAATCCGTAGAGTTTGAGATTAATTTGAGTCTTTTAGCGCGTATCAATTTTATGACGGAATGCGTCTGGGCCCGTTACGAACTCTAGGCTCGTTAGGATTTTAATTAATACGTGACTCTTATTTCCGAATCCTATTAGGAATAGGATTCTCGCGGTTTTCTATCTCATTTAGGATTTATGCTGGAGTGCAACACCTAATTCTGACATGTTTCTATCTTTTATGATTTGCCACTTTTAGACGCTACCTTTTACGGCAGTTACTATTTTTAGCAGGTTTCCATAAATAGCAGGTTTCGGGTGAAATGAAATGGGGAATCGAGATTCGTTTATTTTATAGGAGATGAGTTGTCAAGTGGAGTTTTTATGCTTTCATCATCGAACCTTTCCCTTGCGGGAACGGGAACAAAAGTAGGTGTCTACAGTTAGCCCCCACTTTGACTGAGTCTTGGAGTAAGACGATGGTCAAAGTATTAGACGGAGTGCGTCACACAAGCCATGGTGTATGTGACCTATTTTGTGAGGGTCTCATGAGCCCCCGAGTGATAACATTTGACTTAAGGGTCATCACTTGAAGTGTCGACATATCCCTCACGTGTCATTGGAATTTGTCAACTGATTGTATAGAAACTTCCTCACTTTGTCATTGGAAGGATCTAAAGGTGCGTAGAAACTCCCTCACTTTGTCATTGGGAGTAACTACAGATGTTTTCGAAATTAAATCTGTAAAGTGTAATTGGGCCTTGCCAAGCCCAATCACGAGGTAAAACGTTTTTAAAGATTCTCATTTTCAGGGCTAGCTAAACGAGAAAACCCCCTTGTTTTTATAGGACGTAAAACGAAGGAAAATCCAGCACATCGTTCTTTTTTGGAAAAACGGAAAACCTATCCTTTAATTTTTGGAAAAAGGGAAAACCAATCCTTTAATTTTTGGAAAAAGGGAAAACCAATCCTTTAATTTTTGGAAAAAGGGAAAACCAATCCTTTACTTTTTGGAAAAAGGGAAAACCGAAAAAAGTTATCTCTGCAGCGACTAAGGACCTGCGCGGTTAGTGACGCAGACCCCGCCCGCTGAAGGTGGGCGAGCCTGTCCGCTGAGGGTGGACTCCCCGTCCGATAGAAGTGGACGAATCTGTTTTTTGAAAATAAGGACCTGCGCGGTTTGTGACGTAGACCCCGCCGGCTGAAGATGGCGAACCTGTCCGCTGAGGGTGGACGCCCCGTCCGATAGAAGTGGACGAATCTGTTTTGAAATTTTATTTTGTTTTTTTTTAAAAATAAGGACCTACGTGGTTTGCGCCGTAGACCGCGCCGGCTGAAGATGGCGAGCCTATTTTAAATTTGAAGACTTTATTTTTCGAAAACCGAGGACCTGCGCGGCTAGTGACGCAGACCCCGCCCGCTGAGGGTGGGCGAGCCCATTTTGAATTTGTTATTTTGCCTATGTAGAAGGGCTTTTGTGATTACAACCTGTTGATGGGTCGTAATATTTCTTGATTAGACGTGTCCTATGAGTGGGTCCACACTGTGTATATTTTTGTTTAACAATATTTTTTTTTTGAGATATCCAAACATGATATGGTGTGTGGCGCAGTCTGGGAATGTGATTTTGATTGCGCGCTCCTTGTTGGAGTCCATTTTTTGCGAGCCCCCAAGCGTTGGGGCTCGTCGGTTGATTTTGCATCTTGTAATCATGTTTGGGGTCACGCTCGTATGTGCGAGCGACCTCCTATAGTAGTGTGCTATTTTAGCGAAGCCGTGGAGTGCGACTTTTAGTTTTCAGGCGACATCCGGTTTTGGTATGGCCCGGATTATCCCTTTGACAGACAGACATTTTCTATTTGGAAAACCAATGACTTGACAACATATTTTTGGTGTTTCGAAGAATGACCATGATTTTTAACTTGCTTTTTTTTTGGAAAGTGTACATGAGCGTTTTCTGAGACGAGTCTAAGTTTCAACTAAATTTTTATATATATTTTTTTGCTTATTTGGGAGCTAAAGGTGCTTTGGGCTTAATCCTACTTGCAATAGGGCCTCGTGTTTTAGCAACACGGTCTTAAGTCCTTTCCTGTTCCGTGTTTTGTGAAATCTGGGCCTTGGGCCGCATTTTCAGCGCCCAAGGCCAGGCGTTAAACATTTCGGCGCCCAGGGTTGGGCGCTGAAAGTTCTTTCCTGGTAATATTTGATTTTCGGATTTCTAAACACGTTTCCGAATGGGATCAGGATGTTATTGGGTACGTTCAGCTATATATAGGGGCTAGATACGTCCTAATTTTCCATCACTCTCAAATTCTTTCTCTCTTTTGCTGTGCTCTAATTATTTACTGCTTTTGCCATGTCGATCCCTACTTTCTCACTCCAACGGACTGTTAGGCGTTGGTTACGAGCCCTTACTCCCACAGAAAAAGCTTTGTTAAAAGAATACCACTTAGAGGCACTTTTAGGTTTACAACAAATTAATATTGATTATAATTTTCTGCATGCTGCCCTAAACTTTTGGGACTCTGATCATCATGTTTTTTCCTTTCGGGGCAATGAAATATGTCCTTTGCCTGATGAATTTGCTGCGATCCTTGGTTATCCTACTAATGCTACTCCTGTTACCCCTGGCACTATTGAAGAGGGTAAAACAACCATAAGGGCTTTCCTAGGTCTAGATGATAACATGTTTGCTGAAATTGTTGTAGATGATAAGGTTAACTTGGCGAAACTTGTAAAACATCACTTTAGGCCTAGTAAAAATATGACCGAACAAAAATTAAACATTCGAGCCCTTGTATTTTGCTTGTTGAATCATTACTTGCTGTCGAATAATAATGGTGAGTTCGGTGACATAAGGTTGATCCCCTTGATTAGCCAGATGGAAAGTTGCTATTCTATTATGCCGTTGGTTGTTGCTGAGACTTTGCTGAGTGCGGATGAACTGAAGGAAGGCGCAAAATGTGAATATTTTAAGGGGATCCCCCTATTGCTGCAGGTAATCGATCTTTTCCTTGCGCACATGTATTTTTTTTTTGCACATATTTCTTTCTGCCTGGGGCTGAGTTTCAGCGCCCAGGGCTGGGCGCTGGAATATTCGGCGCCTGGTCCTGGGCGTTGAAACTGCGCCCCAGGAACCTTTTTTCCTTTCTTTTCATTCTTTTGATTCGATCGTACCTGTTTTTGCAAATTTGGCTTGCGGAACGGCTTAGACTTTTGGAAGCTCCTGCCGATCCTAAACATTATCGCCCTATAGCTTTGGGTAACCGAAAATACTTGCACCAAGGCCAGGACGAGGCCGAATGGACCTCCTTTTTTACTTATGGCGTTTGTTCTATTAAGTGGGTGGTACCATTGTGGGGTTTGACTACTATGACAGGGGGGCCTGATGTATCGGTTTATGTTTCTTTGTTGGGGCTATCTCGTCCCATTTATATTTTCCCTTACCGAGTCATGCGTCAATATGGTTTAAGGCAGACTATCCCCTTTTCTGATACGGTGCCACCTAAGGTAGCGGCCTTTTCACAAACACGGGTCTTAGCGTGGGCTAGGTATTATGATGGTCTCCCGCGTTGGGCCGTAGCTAGAAATGGGTTTGTGGGTCTTTCTGAAAACTATAAGTTGTGGATGAGTTCCGATGACAAAGATGTGAGGACCGAGGCTCGTAATGGGGAGCCGGCTGAGCTTTTGATACCTCGTATTCGTGTTAAGTATGAGGGTCCTGATTCTGCCAGACCTCCTACCTATAGTTTTAAGACTGTGAAAGCTCGTCCTGATCGAAAGCGAAAGGAAGTTCTTCCCCGTTCCAGTGTCAGGCCTAAAAAGATGCCTCACATGAAGGGGCCTGCTGTTGTTAAAAGAAATGCAAGCTCTCGCGAAGATCATCGCCGGAACAATGTATGGGTTAGGAAGGCTCAGCCGCCTGTAGAAACAGTGGCTAGTCCAGTTGATGATAGTAATCCTTCTCCCACCATTGCCTGTGCCTTCGAGGCTGAGCGGGCTATAATTGAGAATGTTTCTGAAGCCTTGACATCTTTGGAAGTTAGTGTCCAGGAGCCGGTTCTTATGGAGATTGATATTGGGGCAGCGTAGAAGACTATGGGGGTGGATCCTGCGGAAATTGCTCTCTACAAGACTTTATTTGATGATCTGGAAGAACTAGAGTAGTGTAGTTCTTGCTAGGGTGTAGGTGCCCTTTATTTATTTCAGTTGTGTTTGTTTTTTATTTCTAGCACTTTGTTTCCCTTCTTATTATATTTTAATAAAGGCGTATTTTAGTTTTCATTTCATTTCTCCTCTTTTACATGTCTAACACTTTTTTACACAAAGAATATATTTTTTTTATTTGGACCGAATCCTTGGTAAGGATTGCCTACGTATCTTGTCAGAATCAGGTCGCGCGTAGTTCTGGTTTTAGAATAGGTTCTAGTATGCCGGATTTCAGTAGATATGTCCTGAAGTGGAAACATATTACTTAATTGGTCAAATGAAATGAGTGAAGTATTTGCCATTATTTTCATCTGCCGTTTTCCATAGGTTGCGTAAAATTCGACCAATTTGTATAGTTGTATTCTTGGTAAACCTATTTGGATACGTACTGTACCCCCCAAGTGTTCGTTATTTTTCCGTTGTGTGCGGATAAAATGACGAGCACTTTTCGAAAAAGAAAACTTTTGGCAGGCAGAGAGTTTCAACGCCCAGGCTGGAGCGTCAGAAATTTCGGCGCCCAGCCCTGGGCGCTGAAAATAACTTGGGCGGTCAATTTTGACGTTTTTGCTTCACATGTTCTTGCGTTTATTTCTATTTCGTTTTTTGTGCCTTGATATTTTGCTTTGTAGCTAAAGTTAATTTTGAGGCTATTTTGGAGGCTTTTTTACTGTTAGCGTGAAACGCATTTTTGTCCAGTTTAATTTTTTCTATTGGTGACTCAAAACAGTTTTGAAAATGAAGTTAGGGTGCGGAATTTATGAGGATCTTTGTGTAGGCTTTGGAGGTAGGTTGGTAGTGAAGGGTATGATGGAATCTATGTTTTATGAATCTGTTTTTTTGGTAACATTTGCATTGTTTTAAATTTTGATTTGCTTTGATTTTAGGTTGCACGGATTGGTTCTGACACTGGTTGGCTTTTTAGGTTTTGGGGATATGCATGGGATAGTGTGGTTTATTTGTGGGTTTCGGGAATTGATTCTCATGGCACTATTTCAAAATCGAGTGGGCTTTGTTTGTTGGGCCTATAGTGGGCCGCTTCTTTATTATTTTTTTTATTTTGCAAGTACATTTGGTGTTTATTTAGTGTTAGAATAAAATTTTTAGGAGAAATATTACGCCTTTATTGATTCGGAAAGTAAGGAAAACACACTGAAATAAAACTGACCCATATTCTAAAGGGCCTTAGGACCATCTAAAGTCTCTATTATTATTTTTTTTTCTATCAATCTAAAGAACTACTAGGCGCTTTTTACTAACGGTGCTCTATGTGGCTCAATCCTGGGGTTTAGTCTCATAAAACTTCGGTCCTTCACCGGTACTCATCTTGAATTCCATTCCTTTTGCGTTGACCCACTGATATGTCTTCACCCATCCGTTCTCGACCTCTTCTAGTGTTGATGCAGGAGAGATTAACCGGGTTGGATCGAAGCCTTCATCTTGTAAAGCTACGGTAGTCATCACAGTCTCGTCCTCTATATGCCTCGATTCGTTAAACAATGTCCACAGAGCCTGGTTTTCCAATATTTCAGCTGTTTTAGTCTTGGTGAGGTGGGGTGCCTCATCCAAGGTGTGGCAGTCATGGAAAATTTTAAATCCGGGTTTTAGCAAGCCATCCTGAACGAAGGGTTCAGGGAAATCACAGCATGGGTGTTCTTCTCCTTCCCGAATGAACATCCCGTTAAGGGTCCTTTGATATGGGGGAAGGAGGGTGGTTTGTTTGGTTTTGTTAAGGCGTAGCCTGGATAGGCGGTCAGCAATATCTTCCTCCGTTGGTTCATAACCTAAGCCAAAGGGAGTAGATTTGTTGGGAAAAGGATGGAATGTGCATTCCTTCTTCCTTATGCCCAATGGGGTTCCTGGAAAATAGCCTTGAGCTAACAGCATTCTAGGGATGACTCGGGATGCATGCGGGTCTAGAAATGCTGGATCATAATCTTCGATGAACTGGATTATTTCTTCCATTTGAAACCCACAAAGGTCGTCTGCGGTTTCAGCCGTTCCAACCATAGTACAATTGACGTCGAGAGGAGGGGCGCGGATTTCTAGTATTACCCCGTTATGGTTAAGTTTAACCATTTGGTGCAAGGTTGAAGCCACACCTCCTAAGTCATGGAGCCAAGGTCGCCCCAAGAGGAGGTTGAAAGTGGGCTTGATGTCGATAATTTGGAACTCCGTGGTGCGTGCCACAGGCCCGGTTTATATGGTAAGGTTGATTTTTCCCAATACAGGCCTTCGGGAGTTATCATAAGCTCGTACCCTTGCGTGGAGGTTTGGAAATCATCGTTTCCTAGCCCCAAGCAATGGGCGGTTCGCAATGGGCAGACATTAACCGCCGAACCATTATCTACGAGCGCTAGGGGGATGTTTTGTCCTTTGCATCCAACCACTAGGTAAAGGGCTTTATTGTGAGAACCCCCCTCTTTGGGTAAGTCTTTATCAGTGAAAACTATGGCCTTGTCTCCGGCATCTCTCGTGACATGGCTAACCAATGAGTCAGGTGTGATATTTGTGGGTACTGAGATGAGGTCAAGTGAGCGAATAAGCTTTTCGCGATGTTCCTTTGAAGTACACATAAGATCCCAGATGGTAATCTCAGCCTTGGTTCTCTTCAGTTGTTTCAGGAGAGGATTTTCAATGACTTCCGCGACGGTGGCGTGCCGCCCGTTCTCAGGAGTTTGCCTAACCGGGATGTCGTCCATAGGAGGCGGGTGAATATCCGGTTGGTATATCCTTCCGGATCGGGTGAGGTTGTCGAACTCGGGCTCCTGATAGGTGGTATCAATGAGAGGATACCCGGGCCAAGTTTCAGTGAAGAGGTCCTGGCCCGAGACTTGAGATAGGTAAATATCTTCAGCATCATCATTCCACACACCGCACACTTCCCTCTCGATTCGATCCATAGGGACCACAGCGAGTGGTGCACCTTGAGGTGTAATATACACCGTGGGGTCGAAATTCTCTGGTTGGTCGAGAGAGATGTGACAAGAGCCGAGTGGGCTCTTGTTGTTGTTGGGTTTGCCAACGTTAGGGAGAGGTATTACTTCATCCTCTATCATGTCCTGGATTGTATGTTTTACAGTCCAGCAGTTTTCAGTGTCATGCCCATTTCCTTGATGGAATTTGCAGTAAGTACCTTCGACCCAATATTTGTTTTTGACAGGAGGGTCACAGTTGGGGCCTATAGGTCTCAACTTTCCCTGATTGGTTAGTCTTTCAAAGGCTTGTACCAAAGTTGACCCGAGTGGGGCAAACTTTCGGTCTCGGACCCATCTTACAGGGTAACTTCGGGCGGGAGCCTCTTCTACAGCATGGACTTCTTGGGCTTGGGATGTGTTACCCCGATTATAGGTGTTGGTCTTATATGTAGGTTTGCTTTGTATGGTTTTGGCGAGGTCGTCCTCGATTTTTATTCCCACATCATAAACCCTTTTGAAAGTGTCGAGTCCCAGGTACCTAAGGTGTTGTCTGTAAGCCGGGTCCAAGTTGTCAATGAATTTTTGGACCAATTCTGTTTCGGGAGGCATATTGATTAGCTGGGCCGCCTGGTCCCTCCATCTAGCAAAGTAGGTTGTGAAACCCTCATTTTTCTTTTGGAAGAGAACTTCCAGCTCGCGCATGGTGACTTGGAAATCCATGTTCGACGAGTATTGCTTGATGAAGACATTGACAAAGTCTTCCCAAGTGGGGAAGAGCTTAGGGTCCTGGTGATAGTACCATTTGAGCGGCACCGGTTCTAAGGACAAAGGAAAGGCAGGTAAGTACATGGACTTGTCCACGCCTTTCAAGTTCATGGTATTCACAAAGCTCAGTAGATGATCACGAAGGTTGTCCGTGGCCTTGAACTTTGGTAAGTCAGATGAACTGAACTTTTCTGGTAATTTGCCAGAAAAAGGTTCAGGCTCGAGGGAGAAGTATTTGCTCCCCATGGTTTGCTGTAGGACCATTTTTTCAATCCTCTTCTCGTTTTCGAGGTCATTTTTGGCTTGCGCAACCGCTAAGGCTTCGTTTTCCATTTTCAGTTGGCCCATAAGTTGGGTCATTTGGACCATCTGGTCTCGCAAATCTTCGATGGACATGTTTGGAGGTCCGAATCGAGGTTGGGGAAGCGGAGATCCTTGAAATGAGGGATGACGGACGGAGCTTGGAGTTACTAAACCTGGTGTTGGTGATGTATCTTCGAGACGCACTAACCGTTGATTCCCTGATCGGCACCAAGTGGCAGGACCAGTCCTAGGCATAAGATAAGCTAAAGTTTAGGTTCCCAAAGTTTCAAGCATTACTTAGTCTAGACTTCGACTCTCTAAATTGGTTTTTTGCTCTTTCTTTTGTCGGTACACTTTTTTGGTTTTTTTTTTTATTTTGGTCATTCTTTGGATTTTTGAAACACCTGCCTGTGTGACATTCATAGTTGTTAGCATGTTCGGTTTTTGTGCCGAGCATTGCCGTCGTAGGAGGCCTAACAACGACACAAAGAGTTATTAATCTTTCGCGAGTCGCTTTTGAAATCGAGTGCTTTTCTTACGCCCTCGTAGCAATTCTTTTTTGTGAACATTTTTTTGCTACGTATTTTCCTTTCGTGCGAGCACCGAAGCTGCTGCGCCTGACCAGAATGCCAAGCAGCTACTTCAGCGCCCAGCGAGGGGCGTGAGTATTTCTGGCGCCCAGCCAGGGGCGTGAGTATTTCTGGCGCCCAGCCAGGGGCGTTGAAAATGCGTCCCTGGCTGGTTCTCGTTTTCTGTCTTCTGTTTATGCGATTTCGACTTGCGTGCTTGCCTGATAACGTCCTTTACGCGTAACAACGTTTGTGGGATTCGTTACAGGCCACCTCGAGCGTCGCTTATTTTGTGGCGATCATTCGGGTTTGCGGAACACGTGTTTCGGTATAACTCTTTGGCAAATTAGTCTATGAATGTTTGGGCAGTTTTTAAGGTCGTTGGTTTTCTAGGATAGTTTTTTCACACACAATCACATATTTCGCTACACATAACTACATTACAAACATGGATTTGAAAATTAAATATGCCATGTAGTTTATGATAGGCTTCTATGGGTAGTTTATCCGCGCCTGGCTTGGTACCGCTTCTATCGTAGATCCAACACATGCCCCGGTCGAGGTAGTGTGTTCAACAGACGAATTTCGCTCAAGAGGCCAACCCGCAAGAGCAAGCCAAGGGGGCATGCAGGCGAGAGGGACCTAATGGGCGAGCGATTGGGTTCGGGATAGGTATACTACCTGCACAAGTACCGAGTGGGAAACATGCGCGGCGTATGCACCCCCCTATTGGCGAAAAAAGGTATCCTTAGTCCCAACTCCCGAGGGAGCCGAGATTCGTTATGATGTTCTGCCCGTTCACATTAATATGCAGATTTTCAGGTCGTCCCAACTTGATGGGGAAATAAACGCGGGGTAGGATCGTTTCACCCTTCGACTATTTTGATTACCTACAAGCACGAGTATTTCCTTCACTATCCCCAGTGGAGTCGCCACTGTGAGGGGGTCAAAAAAGCGCGAGGCTAATGCGTGACTTTGTCCCTCGTGGGTGTGACGATTCTTTTTATTCAATCAAGTGTAATTGGATTTCCTGTGAGTATACACCCAATTGACTAGTAATATAGGAGTCGCCATTCAGTTTTTAACGACCATGAGAAAAACTGACAAAACCCGGTTATCGTGACATAAAGGGAGTGCAATTATGTTTGACCACGGCGGCCGTAGGTTCCCTTGTGATCCCTGGTGTGGGGATCTCTCAATATACACCCGCAAGGTAGAGATTGAGGGTTCGGGGGACTGTAACTACCGGGAGGAGTAATTCGCTCGTCGATAACTCCAGAGGCAGGATATCCTTACTAGCTCAGCATAAATAATTGAAGGGACATGCGTTAACTATTAAACTAATCTGAGTTGATTTTAGCAATATGCAACATATAATACTAATTCGATCGTGATTATTTGATTTAAATAACATTAAGGAACCTAGCATGATAATCCTGATTTCCCAAAAATATTATATTTGTTAGGCGTGATAGAACAATCATATTAGGTTAGTTTAACAGTTCATAAAAAGGGCGAGGAAAGCAGTTAAATCATCGAAAAGGGACACATTACGACGCACCCTTGAGAGGTGCGTCACGGTTCTCAGAAAACTAACCACTTTGACTTTGCTATTTCTCCTTTTTATTTAACGAATCTCAATTGTGGGACAGGATACGTTCTGTTCGATTTACGGATCGAATGCGACAGAACGCGTGAACAGTTTCGCAGTGAGAGGCATAGGCTAAGGGTTGGAGTCAATACTCAGAATAATGTGTTGTTGTTGTGTTGTTTCACGTCGAAACTAGGGGCCTATTTGTAGGGAAGAGTTCGTGGAAAGATAGGATTGCAGAGTTCTAATCCACAAAGAATTAGGAAAACAGACGTACCCAGGTATTTTCAGCGCCCAGGTGTTGAAAATAGGGTCTGGGCAGTTTTGTTTAGTCAGGTTCGGATTCCTAAAATGCGTAGAGTTTGAGATTAATTTGAGCCTTTTAGCGCGTATCAATTTTATGACCGAATGCGTCTGGGCCCGTTACGAACTCTAGGCTCGTTAGGATTTTAATTAATACGTGACTCTTATTTCCGAATCCTATTAGGAATAGGATTCTCGCGGTTTTCTATATCATTTAGGATTTATGCTGGAGTGCAACACCTAATTTTGACATGTTTCTATCTTTTATGATTTGCCACTTTTAGACGCTACCTTTTACGGCAGTTACTATTTTTAGCAGGTTTCCATAAATAGTAGGTTTCGGGTGAAATGAAATGGGGAATCGAGATTCGTTTATTTTATAGGAGATGCATTGTCAAGTGGATTTTTTTTGCTTTCATCATCGAACCTTTCCCTTGCGGGAACGGGGACAAAAGTAGGTGTCTACAGATTTACCTATTTAGGTTTAGGAAAGAGCTCCCAATTTCTTGGATTTTTGGAATTTTTGTATGTGTTTTTGAGGAATTTTGAGTTGTATTTTTGAGGCGCAATGTCAGAATTACGACGTTGTATTGTTGTGCTCCCCTTTTTTCCGATGGAAATGAGGGGTATTTATAGGAGGAAATGGTGCAAAACGCCAGCACATGCCAACGCAGGGCGCCAGGCCAGCGCAGTGCGCTGCTGACGTGGCTTGAATGCCGCAAAAGCAAGGACGCGGGCTCCGTCCTTGTTTCGTCTTGTAGTGCTGTACCCGTTGTACGAATTGTACTAGGTTTGGAATTTTGTGTTTTCTTGGAGGTTAAGGCATCGTTTAGCATCTAAAAACAAGCCTTTCTCGGGTTTTTAAATTCCGGTTTTACGGGACGGGGCCTGGCATGCTCGGTTTTGTGGGTCCGCGCCCGAATTTGACTTGCCTTATATGATTTTGAGTGGAAAAGGCCTAGTAAAACCAATGGGATGGTCTACTAGTTACTCCAATTACCTAGCAAGGATAATGGTATCGTCATCATCCCAAAGGGGAGACACAAATTATGTGTCTACAGAAGCCCCCACTTTGGCTGAGCGTTCGGTTAGGGAAGCGCAAGTCAAAGTATTTCGAAAGGGACGGAGAATGATCAAGATGTTCTGCAATCAAGACCACTCTTTGTACGCCGGTACCTGCATAAAACAGGCTTTAGAAAAAAGGATAGAATCTACCTCGATGCGGTTGGTGATGACTCCGGCTTGTACTTGTATTTTTCCACCTTCAGTTCAGGACGGAGCTTGGCATCGAAAATTTTGAATCTTGAATCTTTTGGATTTTTGAATTCAAACACCCGGAGTTGATCCGTTGGGATGTGCTTTGCTGGGGATAAGAGCTTTTTACTGGCCCTTAAAATTTGAAATTTCGACTGACTTTCCCGGAGTTTGGGTCCGTTGGGAGTTGGACGCCTGAGTCGTTGTATTTTTTTGGACTTTTTATTCTTGAAATATGCATCTGTTTGTACTTGGAGATACAGGTGTATACCCGTATTTTTGATGGATGGTTCGATGCGACGTTTGATGCTTGGTGCGGAAGACCGTAGCAGCAAAGGACGTGCAATCAGCACGGGAGACCGCGCGCGCTGCAGATTTGCGCATGCAGCAGGGCAGCGCAGTGCATTGGGACGGTGCCTGGCGCGAGGCTGAGCTATAAAAGCTCCCCTTGCGGTGCCATTTTGAGGCACACTCTCTTGAATTCTTTGCTCTTTTCTCTCTCAAAGGTCGATTAAGCTCTTCCCTTGGTCTTGTTCTTTCCTTGTCCATGTAAGTTTTTCATGTTTTGCTCATGAAATAACTCTAGGATTGCATGTAGTCTTGATTTTTCGTACTTTGAAATGATGCTCGTATGCTTAAGCTTCTTGAATCTTGTAGAAAACTGTTTGATAGCCATTTGAACTTGAATTGTTGGAACTTGTAGATTTGAATCTTTTGAAATTTCTTGAAAGTATGTTTTTTTATCGGCTTCGGCATGGATAGCCTAGGCGCTGATGTAGAACTTGTATACCTGCTTCAGCGTGGGTAGCCTAGGCGTTGGCGTAGAACTTGTATACCTGCTTCGGCGCGGGTAGCCTAGGCATTGGTGTAGAACTTGTATCTTGAACTAGACGTCCACTAGGGATTTGTCTTGAATTTTTGACTTTGTATAGGCCAGTATAGGATAGCCCCTAGTTTAGAATTTTGACACTTTGTATGCTACTTGATTTAGTATGCCTCGTCACACTCGGAGGAAGCTCGCTGAATCATCTGTGGTTCGAGCCGCTGAGAAAGACGCTTCGGATGATGAAGCGGTTGCAATAAATGCGCCAGGTAGGGGTATGGTTCCCCGAGATGCGACTGCTTTCCCTGGTACTGGTTGGATCCCTTCCGACCTGGTGTTTCGGCCGTATTGGCACTTGTCTCAGCGGCCTCGCGCTGGCATGGTGAGTCTTGTACTGCGTTTTAGGTTTGTACTTTGTAATTGTATAGGTCTTGAGCTAACTTGTTCACCTGTAGGCCGATGGAAAGCCGTTCCGTACTTACTGGTCCTTGGTGGAGGTTCAGAGGGCCTTTAAAGCTCTTTGTGCTGATGAGGAAGCTATGGAGATTTGGTCGCAGATGGGCCTGGCCGATTTCTGGCGTACCATGGGAGGTTCTTCAAAGAGAACGGGGATTAAAAACCGTTTGTGGGCTTTGTAAGAGCGGTGGTGGGATACCACCAACACTTTCCACATGGCATGGGGGGAGATCACTATTACCCCTTTTGAGTTTGCTATGATTACAGGTCTTCCTTTTTCTGAGAGGAATGTGACCTTTGATTCTGAGCTGACGTGGCGCTCGGCCGCTGCCAGGGACTTGCTCGGCCCTGTTGTTGTCTTGTCTGTTGATGATGCTCACGCTTCCATGAAGGTGATTGTGGAGGCTATCTGCGGTGGGGGTGTGTCCGCGGAGCAGAGGGTTAGGCTCTTCCTCCTAGCCTTGGTGAGCAGAGTGATGGCCCCGAGTAGGAACAGTCGGGTGCACATCAAATTCTTGTCCTCTTTGCGGGACTTGGGAGCTGTTTCGAGCTATAACTGGGGTGGCTTGGCATACAACCACCTTTTGTACGAGATGAAGAGGGCTTCCCGGACTGCACTAGGGAATGATCCAAGCATGGCTGCTCTGTGGAGCGTGCTGGAGGTATTTGAGACTCCTTGTACTTTGTACTTTGTACTTGTATGTTTGTATTTTGAACTTGACTGATGCTTTGCTTGTTCATTGAAAGATTTGGATCTATGAGTACTAGAGATGCGGCTTACTCGTATGCTGCCTCTTGGATAGGAGCGGTGCGCGTGGGTGCGTCTTTGGCGGCTTCTCGCAGGGCTTGGAGAGTTCTATCCGCTGAAGATGTAATCTTTTGTACTATTTTGCTCTCTTGTATTTGTATTTGTACTGTTGCCTGAGTTGTTTGCTTTGCAGGTGGTATGGCTTCCTTTTGCCAACGCGGTTGTACATGTCTCGGCTGCTCGTGCCCATTTCCTGTCTGGGCGGCGGGTTTTGCTTCCAGGGGTGTACAGCTATATGTGGTATCTGGGGGAGCGAGTGTCCCTTCAACACCATTCGGGGGATAGGCTTGTCCCCAAGGATCCACCGGAGTCCATGCTGGCTCTGGATGAAGATCTTGCCCGGCTCTATGCGGAGGCTAGGGCCGAGGCTATTTGCCGCTCTTGGAGGGAGTTTGTACACAAGAATGGTAGCTATGCTGACTTCTTGAGGAGGCTGGCCCCACCAGTACGCTTCGTACTGCCGGTGAGCTTTGGAACCTTGTATTTTGTATTCTTGTATTCTCGTATTGATTGCATGATTGTATGATTGTATGATTGTATGTAGGAGGAGGAGGTTGATCCTGAGGACATGCCTCATGCTGATAGGATCCTCCGCTATGAGAACTCGGATGGGGAAGAGGTGGTGGAGACCCTTCCTTGGGCTTCTCCTCCGCACCGGAAATCATATGATGCTGTACCTGAGCATTACGCCCCTGTAAGTACTGTTGCATTTTTGAAACTGTTTTTTAACTTTGTATGGGAAAATTAATCTTGAATTTTGTATGCAGGCGCCTCGGGCGAGAGTGCGTCGTTGGATGCTCTTGCTTGATTCTTGGAAGAGACAGTGCGCCAAGCTGACCCGGAAGCTTTCTGGCCGGAACAAAGAGGTACCTCACTTGATCTTGAAACTTGTATACTGGAAATTCAAATTGGGAAATTGGTTTTTGAAATTTTATTTTGTATAGGAGCGCCGTCGAGACCATAGAGATTCCGTTGACAGAGAGCCTCAGGCGGAGACGTCCTTGGGACAGGAGGGACCGAGCTTGGAGCTGGGACAGGGTCCGGTGCTGGTGCTCATCAGAGGCATTCTGATGCTGAGCGGGGAGCTTCCCCTTTTGTACATGTTGATCCCCCCAGGCATTCATTTGGAGGTGCTAGCGGTTCACGACCCTTTGTTCCTCCTTCCGGTTACTACTTCGGAGGAAGTGGCCCTCAACCTTGGGGTGCAGGTTCATGGGCTTTGAACTTGAATTGGTTTGAAAAATTTGAAGATTGGTTTTTTTGTATGTTTGAATGCTTGAAATTATATGCGTTGTGTGTGCGTTGAAATTTTGTAGCTATATGCATGCATGATAAATTTGCAAAAAATTTGAAAAAATTTGCCCATTTTCTCGGGTGTATATACCCACTATAAGCCCCCACTTTGACTGAGGTTTTTTGGTTAGAAAAAGCACAAGTCAAAGTATATTCAACTCTTGCTTATGCATATGCAGACTCGACTTAGGACGCCGATCTAGGACTAGAATGCTTGAGTTTTGAATAAAATTGACCCGAAATCTGCCCGAAGCGTTGATCCGGACTGCTTGAAATTGCGCGGCTTGCGGCTTTGGAATCTTGAATAATGGAGGTTGTACTCTGCTGGGTCCGAAACACTAAAGATGTGTACTCGGGGTCATAAAAGAGGATGGTGGCCTCGTCCTTTGGTGCAGGCTCCCTGCGCCTGGCGCGGGCTTGACGTCTGGCGCCTATGGGCTGTCGTGCAAGCCGACTCTTGTATAAATAGGGAGGTTGTCGAATCCTTTCTTGTATCAATCCTTCCCTGCTATCATTGCATATTGCTTCCTCTCGAAAAGAGAATATGGCTGTGTCCTTTGAAAGTGCCTTGAACTCGTGGCTTGGTTCGCTAGGAAAATTGGAGAAATGGGAGCTTGATGGCATGCATCTTGGGGTGCTAGTCTCTTTCCGGTTTGTAAAATTGGATTTGCACTTTATTCTTGCTGCTCTGGAGGCTTGGGACCCGAATCATCATGTCTTCCCCTTTGGAAATAATGAGGTATGTCCCCTCCCTGAGGAATTTAGTGCCATATTAGAGTGGCCCTTGATGCTGGATCGGAGCCATGCATGCCTAGTGTTGAAGAACATTTTTTCTTGAGTTTTGAAAGGTATTTGGGCTTAAAGCCCCCACTTTTGAGTGCTGTTGTATATGGCAGAGGGGTGGATTTGTCCCTCTTTGTCGCCTACATTGCTGGGCTTGATGTTCCCAAAGTTTTCCGCTTGAGAGCCTTGAGTTTTTGTATATCCGCTCGCTTCCTCATTTCGAAGTACGGGTTTGGCAATGGTGATGCCTCCCTAATAGAGATTGTAGAGCAGTTTGCTAATGGTCGGGACCCAATGCCGCTCGTGGTGGGCGAGACATTGATGGGCCTTGACATGCTGAAGTCGGACCCCTCTTCACTGCCGTCGGGAAGTCCGGTATTACTCCAAGTAAGGATCTAGAGCCTTCTTGTAATTTTGAATTTGTACTTGTATTTGAATTTTGAATGTTGAATTTTGAAGTGCGTTTCTTGTATATTCCCCAAGGTCTGGCTTATGGAGAGGCTCATGCTGGTGAAACCACCGGAGAACATGGCGAGCTATAATAGAAAGGGTTTCACTGTGCGGCCCACGTTGTATGGTCGGCTTTCATTGGATGAGTGGCGATGCGCACTCTATGGCATTGAATCTTGTATAAGGTGGGTAGTTCCTTGGTGGGGGATTGCTGCTATGAGACATGCCCCTGGTTCTACTGCTTTGAGGGTGCCAAGCCTCACAATGTTGGTCATCTACTCGCCTGCTCGAGTGATGAGACAATATGGTTTGAAACAGGAGATCACAGACTATACTGAAGAGAACCCGAAACCTGTTGTGCTGAATGCGAATCGCCTTGAAGTTTGGAGGCCGTATTGGGTTGCCAAACCATTCTTGAGTATCCAGTTCCCACCCGAGTCAGTTACTCTGTCTGCGGGGTACATTGTATGGATGAGAGGCCTAAGCCAGAGGTGAAGAAAATAGTGCCCTTGGTCCAAGTATGCATATAATATTAAGTCTAATAAATGCGGTTCAGTATTAATTAACAAGTTAATAATTCAGTGAGATCAAGTGACCTGAATGCCTAGCTAGAGGCCGCTTCAGTTCAAGTGGAATTAATGATATTAATCCACAGCTTACTCTTGACTGAACCCGTAGGGTCACACAAATAGTACGTAAACGGATCAAGTATTTAATGGCATTAAATACTCCATCTATGGATATTCGGAATCGACGGATCTGGGTTTCAGTGGGAGCTAAGATCGTCACAAGCAAGAAATGAATACTCCGGAAACGATGATATTGCCGGAAACGGAAATATGGATCGTATCGGAAATATAAATATTATCCAAGTCGTAGATGTTGCCGGAAATGGAAACATGGTACGTGTCGGAAAATATTATCGGAAATGGAAATATTACCGGAATCGGAAATATTGCCGGAAACGGAAATATTGTCAGAATCGGAAATGTTATCGGAATCGGAAAATAATTCCGGAAATGAAAATATTAAATATTTGTTCGAAACGGAAATTAATTCCGGAATCGGAAATATTAATTATTGTTCTTATCGGAAATGAATTCCGGAATCGGGAATTTAATCGGAAGCGTATCGTACGAATTAGCATCGGACGAGTCTCGCTAGACGAAGGCCCAGCATGAAGCCAGGCCATCGCCCAGCAAGCCACACGCATCACCATCACACGCCAAGCCTCGACCAGGCCCAACGCAAGGCCAGGCCCAGCCAAGGCATTGGGCGCGCGCGCGGACACAGGCAGCGAGCATGGGCCGAGCGCTGTGCGCTCAGCGTGGGCCGCAAGGCCTGCGCGAGTGTGCGGTGCTCGTGCGATGCTCATGTGCGTGCTATACGAATCCTAAAGCTATCAGGATTCGATATATGATTAAATCCTAATCCTAATAGATTAAGTTTATTATTTAGAGTTCAAGTTGGATTCTAATTAGTAAATCCAAATCCTAGTAGGATTATAATTCCTTTTCCATACCTCTATAAATAGGAGCCTAGGGTAATAATTTATAGATACAATTGAAGTATTCTAAAGGTAAGATTTTGAAAAAAAATCAGCCATACACTTGCACCTAAAGTAGCCGAAATTCCTAAGCAACCTTAAGGGCGATTCTAGTTGGTCAAGCTTAAGACGGATCCGGACGTGCTGTGGACTATCTACGGAGGGACGACACTTGGAGTCCTAAAGACTTGTTCTTGTTCGGTTCGGGCGCAGCTAGGGAGGGCACACAACAAAGTGTATGCATCTAAACTATGCTAAATGATTATGTGTAAATAATATGATTTCCTGGCTTTATGGTTTTTCCCCATGATTTATGTTTTGTCATATGAATCATAACCTAATAGTGGTATCACGAGCCTCTTATTATTTTCATAATCTAAATTGCATAAACATGGTTAAATGTTACAAATTTGCAAAGAATTTAAAGGGGTGATTATTTTTCGTAATTGTTAATTAACTGCAAATTGCGTTTATATTATATGTACGCAGTTTTTCGGCAGTTTCTTCGTTACTCATCCAAATCGACTTATTTTTGTGTCAATTCCGCATGTAAAAGGAATTCTAAAATTTTGACAAACTCACAAATTCCCCAGAATTCCCAAATTCGAAGCCTAACTATGACTTTTCGGCCGAACCCAGAATTCCCAAATAAGAGTTCCCTCATCTAAAATTTTTCGGCCGAACCCAGAATTCCCTCATCTAAAATTTTTCGGCCGAACCCAGAATTCCCTAATTCGAAGCCTAACTATGACTTTTCGGAGGTTTTAGTTTTTCGAACGCAAAAGTTTGTAAATTTAAGATGTTAAATTAAGTATTTGCGGTTCTTGTTGATAAAGCTTGAGTTTTTTATTGACCTACTGTATATGTTTAACAATTATGAATGCCTAGACTTGTTAATTATACAACCTAATTTGTAATTATGATTAATTTGTTGAAATTCGAATAATTTAGAATTGATTTGATTTTCATGATTAATTAATAATTTAATTAGGTATCCATGATTAAAATCCACCATAAAAATTTTTAATTTATGTTAAATTTATAATTTTTATGACCTAGATTTGAATCCATGTTAATCGGAAATTAATTGATTAATAAATTTTCGATTTTTCGCCCTAAAATTATGAAATTAATATGTTTTATTAATTTGTCATTAATTTTGAATTAAAAATATAAAATTTTTATGAAAACGCTCATTAATGTTGCACGCACAAAGCAATGGAAGCTACGTGTTACCCTTAAGGGGTGTTGTATAGTGCGGGCACGCGACGACGAGAAAGGGAGCTCGTCGCCCGTGCGGTACGAATGCAGCGAGCAACCTAGCGCATGGCGCGCGCACGAGGCAAGGTAGCCTGTGCGTGTGTGCTGTGTGATGTGGCGATGGGCGAAGGGCGAAGGCGTGGCACGAGCAGAGGCGCGCGCGCGCGCGAGGGCGAGAGCTGGTCGCCCAGCGATCGCTGCTCCGCGCACCAACACGTGTGGCCTCGAGGGCTTGCTTGCGCGCGAGCGAGCGAGCGCTCCCATCGTAGCTGCTGCGATGCATGCGGGCAAGCATGCTGCGCGTAAGCGTGGCTTGGCTTGCTGCGTTTGTGCGTGGCTGCTGCTGCGATGAGCCATGGGCCAGCGATAGGTCGTGCACACGACGGGGCTTGGGCGCAAGCCCAAGTGCTCGTCATGTTACGATTGTCGAGTTTTAAATTTTAATTTGAGATTTTCAGTTCATGTAATTTTAATTAATTTCAAAATTAATATTTTAAATTTTTTTCTTGGATTTTAATTTTGAATATTTTAATTATTATAAATTTTAATTTATTCTAATTATTTTACTAAAATTAAAAACCGTGAATTAATTTAAATTCGACTGAAAATAAATTAAATAAGTGGATTCAATTATAAATTTATATGAGCTTTAAATTTTAATTAAATTTGTATGTTTCCGGTTAGACTAGAAATACATTTTTATGTTTAAAATTAGTAAAGCATATGAATTTATTGATTTAAGTGGGAGCAATTTTAGTCATAAACTCTTGATTAGGTCTACAAATCCTTTAAGGTTAAACAACTTGATTAGAATTAATAAGGACTAAATAATTGGTAGATTATTGGTGCCCTTAATTAATTGCTGCAAATATTTATGTGATGCATAACGTTTTTTTACTAACCAGCTATGTGGGCCATTCATGATAATGAATTAGTGAATGGTATATATTGTATATGTACTGTTTTGCAGGTTATGAAGTGACTAGTATGGCCCAAATAGGATAGAAAATATGGTCTGCGTACCATTAATTTGAATGTAATTGGCCTAAAGTACCAAAATTGTTTTTCAATTCAAATATGGTCTGCGTACAATCAAATAGTTGTAATTAGTTTAATTATAGC
Organism: Spinacia oleracea; assembly: GCF_020520425.1. Taxonomy (NCBI): domain Eukaryota; kingdom Viridiplantae; phylum Streptophyta; class Magnoliopsida; order Caryophyllales; family Amaranthaceae; genus Spinacia; species Spinacia oleracea. The sequence goes on from NC_079490.1 coordinate 111,120,483, forward strand.
TTATCCTATTTGAAGAAAATGGCGCCTCCCACGGAGATTTTCAAGACGGACTTTGAAGTTGAAGCTTCAAGATGAAGTCGGGCCATACTAGATCACATTTATCTTATGCATGTTTTAAGTTATTTATTGCTTTTAAATATGTCTTAAATATGCATGCTATCAAAGCTTGATTATGTTTCATGATTAAGGATTTTAGTTCACTTAAAATCTAACCAACATAGTAAGAGCCTTAAGTTCCAAACTTAAAAATTGAGTTAAAAGGTGCCATGCCAAAATAACACTTACTAGGATATCCTTTTTTCATCGATCTTAGTAATAGTTTTCCGCCATAGCGAGGTGTTACTTATCGATACTAAAGGGGTAAGGTACACAAATAATTGTGAGTACATGTTAGTTTTGGTGAAACTCAACGATATAAGTAAGGAGTCCTTTTATGTCGTGGCAAAATCGATAGGTGTGAGGGGGTCGAAAAAGCGCGAGGCTAATGCTTGACCTCGTCCCTCGTGGGTGTGACGATTCTTTTTGTTCAATCAAGGGTAATTGGATTTCCTGTGAGTATACACCCAATTGACTAGTAATATAGGAGTCGCCATTCAGTTTTTAACACCAATGAGAAAAAATGACAAAACCCGGTTATCGTGACATAAAGGGAGTGCAATTATGTTTGACCACGACGGCCGTAGGTTCCCTTGTGATCCCTGGTGTGGGGATCTCTCAACATACACCCGCAAGGTAGAGATTGAGGGTTCGGGGGACTGTAACTACCGAGAGGAGTACTTCGCTCGTCGATAACTCTAGAGGCAGGATATCCTTACTAGCTCAGCATAAATAATTGAAGGGACATGCGTTAACTATTAAACTAATCTGAGTTTGTTTTAGCAATATGCAACATATAATACTAGATCGATCGTGATTATCTGATTTAAATAGTATTAAGGGACCTAGCATGATAATCCAATTTCCCAAAAATATTATATTTGTTAGGCGTGATAGAACAATCAGATTTAGTTAGTTTAACAGTTCATAAAAAGGGCGAGAAAAGCGATTAAATCATCGAAGAGGGACACATTACGACACACCCTTGAGAGGTGCGTCACGGTTCTCAGAAAACTAACCACTTTGACTTTGCTATTTCTCCTTTTTATTTAACGAATCTCAATTATGGGATAGGATACGTTCTGTTCGATTTATGGATCGATTGCGACAGAACGCGTGAACAATTTCGCAGCGTAAGGCTTAGGCTAAGGGTTGGAGTCAATACTCAGAATATGAATTGTGTGTTGTGTGTCACGTCGAATTTGGGGCTGTATTTATAGGGAAGAGTTCGTGGAAAGATAGATTTGCAGAGTTCTAATCCACAAAGAATTAGGAAAAAACACGTACCCAGGTGTAGACACCTACTTTTGTCCCCATTCCCGCAAGGGAAAGGTTCGATGATGAAAACGTAAATCTCCACTTGACAACACCTATGAAATAAACGAATCTCAATTCCCCTTTTCATTTCACCCGAAACCTGCTATTTATGAAAACCTGCTAAAAATAGTAACTGCCGTAAAAGGTAGCTTCTAAAAGTGGCAAATCATAAAGGATAGAAACCTGTCAGAATTAGGTGTTGCATTCCAACATAAATCCTAAATGAGATAGAAAACTGCGAGAATCCTATTCCTAATATGATTCGGAAATAAGAGTTACGTATTAATTAAAATCCTAACGAGCCTAGAGTTTGTAACGGGCCCAGACGCATTCCGTCATAAAATTGATACGCGCTAAAAGACTCAATTAAATCTCAAACTCTACGGATTTCAGGAATCCGAATCTGACTAAAGATAACAGCCCAGACCCTATTTTCAACTCCTGGCTCTGGGCGCCGAAATCTTCGGCGCCCAGGCCTGGGCGCTGAAAATACCTGGATACGTGTTTTTTCCTAATTCTTTGTGGATTAGAACTCTGCAATTCTATCTTTCCACGAACTCTTCCCTATATATAGGCCCCTAAATTCGACGTGAAAAAAAAGACAACAACAACACATAATTATATTCCGAGTATTGACTCTAAACCCCTTAGCCTAAGCCTCTCGCTGCGAAATTGTTCACGCGTTCTGTCGCAATCGATCTGTAAATTGAACAGAACGTATCCTGTCTCATAATTGAGATTCGTTAAATAAAAAGGAGAAATAGCAAAGTCAAAATGGTTAGTTTTCTGAGAACCGTGACGCACCTCTCAAGGGTGCGTCGTAATGTGTCCCTTTTCGATGATTTAACTGCTTTCCTCGCCCATTTTATGAACTGTTAAACTAACCTAATCTGATTGTTCTATCACGCCTAACAAATATAATATTTTTGGGAAATCGGATTATCATGCTAGGTCCCTTAATATTATTTAAATTAGATAATCAAGATCGAATTAGTATTATATGTTGCATATTGCTAAAATTAATTCAGATTAGTTTAATAGTTAACGCATGTCCCTTCAATTATTTATGCTGAGCTAGTAAGGATATCCTGCCTCTGGAGTTATCGATGAGCGAAGTACTCCTCTCGGTAGTTACAGTCCCCCGAACCCTCAATCTCTAACTTGCGGGTGTATGTTGAGAGATCCTCACACCAGGGATCACAAGGGAACCTACGGCCGTCGTGGTTAAACATAATTGCACTCCCTTTATGTCACGATAACCGGGTTTTGTCAGTTTTTCTCATTGTCGTTAAAAACTGAATGGCGACTCCTATATTACTAGTCAATTGGGTGTAAACTCACAGGAAATCCAATTACACTTGATTGAATAAAAAGAATCGTCACACCCACGAGGGACGAGGTCACGCATTAGCCTCGTGCTTTTTCGACCCCCTCACAGTGGCGACTCCACTGGGGATAGTGAAGGAAATACTCGTGCTTGTAGGTAATCAAAATAGCCGAAGGGTGAAACGATCCTACCCCGCGTTTATTTCCCCATCAAGTTGGGACGACCTGAAAATCATCATATTAATGTGAACGGGCAGAACCGCATAACGAATCTCGGCTCCCTCGGGAGTTGGGACTAAGGATACCTTTTTTCGCCAATAGGGGGGTGCATACGCCGCGCATGTTTCCCACTCGGTACTTGTGTAGGTAGTACACCTATCCCGAACCCAATCGCTTGCCCATTAGGTCCCTCTCGCCTGCATGCCCCCTTGGCTTGCACTTGCGGGTTGGCCTCTTGAGCGAAATTCGTCAGTTGAAGACACTACCTCAACCGGGGCATGTGTTGGATCTACGATAGAAGCGGTACCAAGCCAGGCGCAAATAAACTACCCATAGAAGCCTATCATAAACTACGTGGCATATTTAATTTTCAAATCCATGTTTGTAATGAAGTTATGTGTAGCGAAATATGTGATTGTGTGTGACAAACTATCCTAGAAAACCAACGACCTTAAAAATTGCCCAAACATTCATAGACTAATTTGCCAAAGAGTTATACCGAAACACGTGTTCCGCAAACCCGAATGATCGCCATAAAATAAGCGACGCTCGGGATGGCCTGTAACGAATCCCACAAACGCTGTTACGCGTAAAGGACGTTATTAGGCAAGCACGCAAATTGAAGTCGCAGACAGAAAACGAGAACCAGCCAGGGACGAATTTTCAACGCCCCTGGCTGGGCGCCAGAATTTCTCACGCCCCTAGGTGGGCGTTTAAGTTGCAGCTTGGCCTTCTGGTCAGGCGCAGCAGCCTCGGTGCCCGCGCGAAAGGAAATTACGTAGCGAAAAAAAAATGTTCATAAAAAGAATTGCACTCGATTTCAAAAGCGACTCGCAAAAAATTAATAACTCTTTGTGTTTTTGTTAGGCCTCCTACGACGACAATACCCAGCACCAAAACCGAACGTGCTAATAACTATGAATGTCACACGGGCAAGTGTTTCGAAAATCCAAAGAATGACCAAAATAAAAAAAAAAACCAAAAAGTGTACCGACAAAAGAAAGAGTGAAAAACCAATTTAGAGAGTCGAAGTCTAGACTAAGTAATGCTTGAAACTTTGGAAACCTAAACTTTAGCTTATCTTATGCCTAGGACTGATCCTGCCACTTGGTGCCGATCAGGGAATCAACGGTTAGTGCGTCTCGAAGATACATCGCCAACACCAGGTTTAGTAACTCCAAGCTCCGTCCGTCGTCCCTCATTTCAAGGATCTCCGCTTCCCCAACCTCGATTCGCACCTTCAAACATGTCCATCGAAGATTTGCGAGACCAGATGGTCCAAATGACCCAACTTATGGGCCAACTGAAAATGGAAAATGAAGCTTTAGCGGCTGCGCAAGCCAAAAATGACCTCGATAACGAGAAGAGGATTGAAAAAATGGTCCTACAGCAAACCATGGGGAGCAAATACTTCTCTCTTGATCCTGAACCTTTTCCTGGCAAATTACCAGAAAAGTTCAGTTCATCTGACTTTCCAAAGTTCAAGGCCACGGACAACCCCCGTGATCATCTACTGAGCTTTGTGAATACCATGAACTTGAAAGGCGTGGACAAGTCCATGTACTTACCTGCCTTTCCTTTGTCCTTGGAACCTGTGCCGCTCAAATGGTACTATCACCAGGACCCTAAGCTCTTCCCCACTTGGGAAGACTTTGTCAATGTCTTCATCAAGCAATACTCGTCGAACATGGATTTTCAAGTCACCATGCGCGAGCTGGAAGTTCTCTTCCGAAAGAAAAATGAGGGTTTCACAACCTACTTTGCTAGATGGAGGGACCAGGCGGCCCAGCTAATCAATAGGCCTCCCGAAACAGAATTGGTCCAAAAATTCATTGACAACCTGGACCCGGCTTACAGACAACACCTTAGGTACCTGGGACTCGACACTTTCAAAAAAGTTTATGATGTGGGAATAAAGATCGAGGACGACCTCGCCAAAACCATACAGAGCAAACCCACATATAAGACCAACACCTATAATCGGGGTAACACATCCCAAGCCCAAGAAGTCCATGCTGTAGAAGAGACTCCCGCCCGAAGAAACCCTGCAAGATGGGTCCGAGACCGAAAGTTTGCCCCACTCGGGTCAACTTTGGTACAAGCCTTTGAAAGACTAACCAATCAAGGAAAGTTGAGACCTATAGGCCCACCCGTGACCCTCCTGTCAAAAGCAAATATTGGGTCGAAGGTACTTACTGCAAATTCCATCAAGGAAATGGGCATGACACTGAAAACTGCTGGAATCTAAAACATACGATCTAGGACATCATAGAGGATGAAGTGATACCTCTCCATAACGTTGGCAAACCCAACAACAACAAGAGCCCACTCGGCTCTTGTCACATCTCTCTCGACCAACCAGAGAATTTCGACCCCACGGTGTACATTACACCTCAAGGTGCACCACTCGCTGTGGTCCCTATGGATCGAATCGAAAGGGAAGTGTGCGGTGTGTGGAACGATGATGCTGAAGATATTTACCTATCTCAAGCCTCGGGCCAGGACTTCTTCACTGAAACTTGGCCCGGGTATGCTCTCATTGACACCACCCCTCAGGAGCCCGAGGTCGACAACCTCACCCGATCCGGAAGAATATACCAACCGGATATTCACCCACCTCCTATGGACGACATCCCGGTTAGGCAAACTCCTGAGAATGGACGGCACGCCACCGTCGCGGAAGTCATTGAAAATCCTCTCCTGAAACAACTAAAAAGAACCAAGGCCAAGATTACCATCTGGGATCTTATGTGTACTTCAAAGGAACATCGCGAAAAGCTTATTCGCTCACTTGACCTCATCTCAGTACGTACAGATATCACACCTGACTCATTGGTTAGCCATGTCACGAGAGATGCCGGAGAAAAGGCCATAGTTTTCACCGATAAAGACTTACCCAAAGAGGGGGGTGCTCACAATAAAGCCCTTTACCTAGTGGTTGGATGCAAAGGATAAAACATCCCCCTAGCGCTCGTAGATAATGGTTCGGCGGTTAACGTCTGCCCATTACAAACCGCCCATTGCTTGGGGCTAGGAAACGATGACTTCCAAACCTCCACACAAGGGGTACGAGCTTATGATAACTCCCGAAGGCCCGTATTGGGAAAAATCAACCTTGCAATACTAACCGGGCCTGTGGCACGCACCACGGAGTTTCAAATAATCGACATCAAACCCACTTTCAACCTCCTCTTGGGGCGACCTTGGCTCCATGACTTAGGAGGTGTGGCTTCTACCTTGCATCAATTGGTTAAACTTAACCATAACGGGGTAATAATAGAAATCCGCGCCCCTCCTCTCGACGTTAGTTGTACTATGGTTGGAACGGCCGAAACTGCAGATGACCTTTATGGGTTTCAAATGGAAGAAACAATCTAGTTCATCAAAGATTATGATCCAGCATTCCTAGACCCGCATGCATCCCGAGTCATCCCTAGAATGCTGTTAGCTCAAGGTTATTTCCCAGGAACCCCATTGGGCATAAGGAAGAAGGAATACACATTCCATCCTTTTCCCAACAAGTCTACTCCCTTTGGCTTAGGCTATGAACCAACGGAGGAAGATATTGCTGACCGCCTATCTAGGCTACGCCTTAACAAAGCCAAACAAACCACCCTCCTTCCCCCATATCAAAGGACCCTTAACGGGATGTTCGTTCGGGAAGGAGAAGAACACCCATGCTGTGATTTCCCTGAACCCTTCGTTCAGGATGGCTTGCTAAAACCCGGATTTGAAATTTTCCATGACTGCCACACCTTGGATGAGGCACCCCACCTCACCAAGACTAAAACAGCTGAAATATTGGACAACCAGGCTCTATGGACATTGTTTAACGAATCGAGGCTTATGGAGAACGAGACTGTGATGACTACCCTAGCTTTACAAGATGAAGGTTTCGATCCAACCCGGTTAATCTCTCCTGCATCAACGCTAGAAGAGGTCGAGAACGAATGGGTGAAGACATACCAGTGGCTCAATGCAAAAGGAATGGAATTCAAGATGAGTACCGGTGAAGGACCGAAGTTTTATGAGACTAAACCCCAGGCTTGAGCCACATAGAGCACCATTAGTAAAAAGCGCCTAGTAGTTCTTTAGATTGATAGAAAAAAATAATAGAGACTTTAGAGGGTCCTAAGGCCGCTTAGAATATAGGTCAGTTTTATTTCAGTGTGTTTTCCTTACTTTCCGAATCAATAAAGGCGTAATATTTCTCCTAATTTTTTTTATTCTAACACTAAATAAACACCAAATGTACTTGCAAAATACAAAAATAAAGAGGCGGCCCACTATAGGCCCAACAAACAAAGCCCACTCGATTTTGAAATAGTGCCATGGGAACCAATTCCCGAAACCCACAAAATAAACCACACTATCCCATTCATATCCCCAAAACCTAAAAAGCCAACCAATGTCATCATCAATTAGACTAGCCACTGTTTCTACAGGCGGCTGAGAATTCCTAACCCATACATTGTTCCGGCGACGATCTCCGCGAGAGCTTGCATTTCTTTTAACAACAGCAGGCCCCTTCATGTTAGGCATCTTTTTAGGCCTGAAACTGGAACGGGGAGGAACGGACGGTCGCAAGACAAAGATCCGTCTGAATACGTTGTCAGCCCACGTTCAGGTTACAACTAAATTCGAGCACCCCTCGAAAGAATTCGCTCTTGCAAGAATGAATAAAAAGAAATTCTCAAAAGAAATCACAAAGAACCAAAGAAATAGGAACTTGCCCATCTTCAGTCGGCAAGATCGCGTCACAAACCGCGCGAGTTCCCAAATCGAAAAGAAAACGAATTCAGGGACGTCCACCGTCAGCGGACAGGGCTCGCCCACCCTCAGCGGGCGGGGTCTGCGTCACTAGCAGCGCAGGTCCTCAGTTTTCGAAAAAATAAAGTCTTCAAAATTGAGACAGGCTCGCCATCTTCAGCCGGCGGGGTCTACGTCACAAACCGCGTAGGTCCTTATTTTCAAAAAAGCAAAACAAATTTCAAAATAGATTCGTCCACTTCTATCGGACGGGGTGTCCACCCTTAGCGGACAAGGTTCGCCATCTTTAGCCGGCGGGGTCTACGCCACAAACCGCGTAGGTCCTTATTTTCAAATTTCAAAAACAGATTCGTCCACTTCTATCGGACGGGGTGTCCACCCTTAGCGGACAGGCTCGCCATCTTTAGTCGGCGGGGTCTGCGCCATTAAAACCGCGAAGGTCCTTAGTCGCTGCAGCGATAACTTTTGCTGGATTTTCCTTCGTTTTACGTCCTATAAAAACAAGGGTGCTGGATTTTCCTTCGTTTTACGTCCTATAAAAAAAAGGGTGCTGGATTTTCCTTCGTTTTACGTCCTATAAAAACAAGGGGGTTTTCTCGTTTAGCTAGCCCTGAAAATGAAAATCTTTAAAAAACATTTTACCTCGTGATTGGGCTTGGCCAGGCCCAATTACACTTTATAGCTTTGATTTCGAAAACATCTGTAGCTACTCCCAATGACAAAGTGAGGGAGTTTCTATGCACCTTTAGATCCTTCCAATGACAAAGTGAGGAAGTTTCTATACTATCAGTTGAGAAATCCCAATGACACGTGAGGGATATGTCGACACTTCAAGTGATGACCCTTAAGTCAAATGTTATCACTCGAGGGGCTCGTGAGACCCTCGCAAAACAGGTCACAACACACCATGGCTTGTGTGACGCACTCCGTCTAATACTTTGACCATCGTCTTACTCCAAGACTCAGTCAAAGTGGGGGCTAACTGTAGACACCTACTTTTGTCCCCATTCCCGCAAGGGAATGGTTCGATGATGAAAACGTAAATCTCCACTTGACAACGCATCTCCTATGAAATAAACGAATCTCAATTCCCCTTTTCATTTCACCCGAAACCTGCTATTTATGGAAACCTGCTAAAAATAGTAACTGCCGTAAAAGGTAGCTTCTAAAAGTGGCAAATCATAAAGGATAGAAACCTGTCAGAATCAGGTGTTGCATTCCAACATAAATCCTAAATGAGATAGAAAACTGCGAGAATCCTATTCCTAATATGATTCGGAAATAAGAGTTACGTATTAATTAAAATCCTAACGAGCCTAGAGTTCGTAACGGGCCCAGACGCATTCCGTCATAAAATTGATACGCGCTAAAAGACTCGATTAAATCTCAAACTCTACGGATTTCAGGAATCCGAATCTGACTAAAGAAAACAGCCCAGACCCTATTTTCAACGCCTGGCTCTGGGCGCTGAAAATACCTGGGTACGTGTTTTTTCCTAATTCTTTGTGGATTAGAACTCTGCAATTCTATCTTTCCACGAACTCTTCCCTATAAATAGGCCCCTAAATTCGACGTGAAAAAAAAGACAACAACAACACATAATTATATTCTGAGTATTGACTCTAAACCCCTTAGCCTAAGCCTCTCGCTGCGAAATTGTTCACGCGTTCTGTCGTAATCGATCCGTAAATCGAACAGAACGTATCCTGTCTCATAATTGAGATTCGTTAAATAAAAAGGAGAAATAGCAAAGTCAAAGTGGTTAGTTTTCTGAGAACCGTGACGCACATCTCAAGGGTGCGTCGTAATGTGTCCCTTTTCGATGATTTAACTGTTTTCCTCGCCCTTTTTATGAACTGTTAAACTAACCTAATCTGATTGTTCTATCACGCCTAACAAATATAATATTTTTGGGAAATCGGATTATCATGCTAGGTCCCTTAATATTATTTAAATTAGATAATCACGATCGAATTAGTATTATATGTTGCATATTGCTAAAATCAATTCAGATTAGTTTAATAGTTAACGCATGTCCCTTCAATTATTTATGCTGAGCTAGTAAGGATATCCTGCCTCTGGAGTTATCGACGAGCGAAGTACTCCTCTCGGTAGTTACAGTCCCCCGAACCCTCAATCACTACCTTGCGGGTGTATGTTGAGAGATCCCCACACCAGGGATCACAAGGGAACCTACGGCCGTCATGGTCAAATATAATTGCACTCCCTTTATGTCACGATAACCGGGTTTTGTCAGTTTTTCTAATTGTCGTTAAAAACTGAATGGCGACTCCTATATTACTAGTCAATTGGGTGTAAACTCACAGGAAATCCAATTACACTTGATTGAATAAAAAGAATCGTCACACCCACGAGGGACGAGGTCACGCATTAGCCTCGTGCTTTTTCGACCCCCTCACACCAGGTATTTTCAGCGCCTAGGCCTGGGCGCCGAAGATTTCGGCACCCAGAGCCAGGCGTTGAAAATAGGGTCTGGGCTGTTTTCTTAGTCAGATTCGGATTCCTGAAATCCGTAGAGTTTGAGACTTAATCGAGTCTTTTAGTGCGTATCAATTTCATAACGGAATGCGTCTGGGCCCGTTATGAACTCTAGGCTCGTTAGGATTTTAATTAATACGTAACTCTTATTTCCGAATCATATTAGGAATAGGATTCTTGTAGTTTTCTATCTCATTTAGGATTTATGTTGGAGTGCAACACCTAATTCTGACAGGTTTCTATCTTTTATGACTTGCCACTTTTAGACGCTACCTTTTACGGCAGTTACTATTTTTAGCAGGTTTCTATAAATAGTAGGTTTCGGGTGAAATGAAAAGGGGAATTGAGATTCGTTTATTTTATAGGAGATGCGTTGTCAAGTGGATATTTATGCCTTCATCATCGAACCTTTCCCTTTCGGGAATGGGGACAAAAGTAGGTGTCTACAGTTAGCCCCCACTTTGACTCAGTCTTGGAGTAAGACGATGGTCAAAGTACTAGACGTAGTGCGTCACACAAGCCATGGTGTATGTGACCTATTTTGCGAGGGTCTCACGAGCCCCCGAGTGATAATATTTGACTTAAGGGTCATCACTTGAAATGTCGACACATCCCTCACGTGTCATTGGGATTTGTCAACTGATAGTATAGAAACTTCCTCACTTTGTCATTGGAAGGATCTAAAGGTGCGTAGAAACTCCCTCACTTTGTCATTGGGAGTAGCTACAGATGTTTTCGAAATCAAAGCTATAAAGTGTAATTGGGCCTGGCCAAGCCCAATCACGAGGTAAAAATGTTTTTAAAGATTCTCATTTTCAGGGCTAGCTAAACGAGAAAACCCCCTTGTTTTTATGGGACGTAAAACGAAGGAAAATCCAGCACATCGCTCTTTTTTTGGAAAAAACGGAAAACCAATCCTTTTAATTTTTGAAAAGGGAAAACCAGAAAAAGTTATCGCTGCAGCGACTAAGGACCTGCGCGGTTAGTGGCGCAGACCCCGCCGGCTAAAGATGGCCAGCCTGTCCGCTAAGGGTGGACACCCCGTCCGATAGAAGTGGACGAATCTTTTTTGAAATTTGAAAATAAGGACCTACGCGGTTTGTGACGTAGACCCCGCCGGCTAAAGATGGCGAGCCTGTCCGCTAAGGGTGGACACCCCGTCCGATAGAAGTGGACGAATCTGTTTTGAAATTTGAAAATAAGGACCTACGCGGTTTGTGACGTAGACCCCGCCGGCTAAAGATGGCGAACCTGTCCGCTAAGGGTGGACACCCCGTCTGATAGAAGTGGACGAATCTATTTTAAAATTTGTTTGTGCTTTTTGAAAATAAGGACCTACGTGGTTTGTGACGTAGACCCCGCCGGCTGAAGATGGCGAGCCTGTTTCATTTTGTTTTTTGAAGATTCTATTTTTCGAAAATTGAGGACCTGCGCGGCTAGTGACGCAGACCCCGCCCGCTGAGGGTGGGTGAGCCCTGTCCGCTGATGGTGGACGTCCCTGAATTCGTATTTTTTTTTCAATTCTAGAACTCGCGTGGTTCGTGACGCGATCTTGCCAACTGAAAATGGGCAAGTTCCTATTTCTTATGTTCTTTGTGATTTCTTTTGAGAATTTCTTTTTATTCATTCTTGCAAGAGCGAATTCTTTCGAGGGATGCTCGAATTTAGTTGTAACCTGAACGTGGGCTGACAACGTGTTCAGACGGACCTTTGTCTTGCGACCGTCTGCTTTCGTGATTTTGAGCTAGTCTTTACGGCTCGATTTTTGCCACTATTTGGTCTTTGGTCAGAGGACCATGCACAAGTGTCAATGACGACCTTTCTCTGAGGTCGAACCGGTTTTTTTTTTTTGAGATATCCAAACATGATATGGTGTATGGCGCAGTCCGGGAATGTGATTTTGATCGCGCGCTCCTTGTTGGAGTATTTTTTCGCGAGTCCCCAAGCACTGAGGCTCGTCGGTCGTCTTTCGCATCTTGTAATCATGTTTGGGGTCATGCTCGTATATGCGAGCGACCTTTTATAGTAGTGTGCTACTTTAGCGAAGCCGTGGAATGCGACTTTAGTTTTCAGGCGACATCCGATTTTAGCTTGGCCCGGATTAATCCTTTGACAAGCAAACATTTTTTATTTGGAAAACCAACGACTTAACGACACATATTTTTGGTGTTTCAAAGAATGGCCATGATATTTTATTTGTTTTTGAAAAGTGTACATAAGCATTTTCTGAGACAAGTCTATGTTTCGACCAAGTTTTAATGTTTATTTTTTGCTTATTTGGGAGCTAAAGGTGCTTTTGGCTCAATCCTACTTGCAATAGGGCCTCGTGTTTAGCAACACGGTTTTAAGTCCTTTCCTGTTCCGCGTTTTGGGAAATCTAGGGCTCGGGCTGCATTTTCAGCGCCCAAGGCCAGGCGTTAAACATTTCGGCACCCAGCCGTGGGCGCTGAAAGTCTTTTCCTGGTGATATTTGACTTTCGGATTTCCTAACACGTTTCCGAATGGGATCAGGATGTCACTGGGTGCGTCCAGCTATATATAGGGGCTAGATACGTCCCTATTTTCCACCACTCTCAAATTCTTTCTCTCTTTTTTGCTGTGTTTTAATTGCTCATTGCCTTTGCCATGTCGATCCCTACTTTCTCACTCCAACGGTCTGTTAGGCGTTGGCTACGGGCCCTTACTCCCACAGAAAAGGTTTTGTTAAAAGAATACCACTTAGAGGCACTTTTAGGCTTACAACAAATTAATATTGATTATAACTTTCTGCATGCTGCCCTAAGCTTTTGGGACTCCGATCATCATGTTTTTGCCTTTCGGGGCAACGAAATATGTCCTTTGCCAGATGAGTTTGCTGCGATCCTTGGTTATCCTACTAATGCTACTCCTGTTACCCCTGACACTATTGAAGAGGGTAAAACAACCATAGGGACTTTCCTAGGACTAGATGATAACATGTTTGCTGAAATTGTTGTAGGTGACGAGGTTAACTTGGCAAAACTTGTAAAACATCACTTTAGGCCTAGTAAGAATATGACCGAACAGAAATTGAATATTCGAGCCCTTGTATTTTGCTTGTTGAATCACTATTTGCTGTCGAATAACAATGGTGAGTTCGGTGACATAAGGTTGATCCCCTTGATTAGCCAGATGGAAAGTTGCTATTCTATTATGCCGTTGGTTGTTGCCGAGACTTTGCTGAGTGCGGATGAGCTGAAGAAGGATGCCAATTCTGAACATTTTAAGGGAAGCCCCCTATTACTGCAGGTAATCGATTTTCTTTTTTGCGCACGCATACGCCCCTTTTGCATATATTTCTTTTGCCTGGGGCTGAGTTTCAGCGCCCAGGGCTGGGCGCTGGAGTTTTCGGCGCCTGGTCCTGGGCGTTGAAACTGCGCCCCAGGGACCGTTTTTTTCTTTTCATTTTTTTGATTCGATCGTATCCTGTTTTCGCAGATTTGGCTTGCGAAACGGCTTAGACTTTTGGAAGCTCCTGCCGATCCTAAACATTATCGCCCTATAGCCTTGGGTAACCGAAAATACTTGCACCAAAGCCAGGACGAGGCCGAATAGACCTCCTTTTTTACTTATGGCATTTGTTCTATTAAGTGGGTGGTACCATGGTGGGGTTTGACTACTATGACAGGGGGGTCTGATGTATCGGTTTATGTTTCCTTGTTGGGGCTATCTCGTCCCATTTATATTTTCCCTTACCGAGTCATGCGTCAATATGGTTTAAGGCAGACTATCCCCTTTTCTGATACGGTACCACCTAAGGTAGCGGCCTTTTCACAAACACGGGTCCTAGCGTGGGCTAAGTATTATGATGGTCTCCCGCGTTGGGCCGTAGCTACAAATGGCTTTCTGTGTCTTTCTGAAAACTACAAGTTGTGGATGAGCTCCGATGATAAAGATGTGAGGGTCGAGGCTCGTAATGGGGAGCCGGCTGAGCTTTTGATACCTCGTATTCGTGTTAAGTATGAGGGTCCTGATTCTGCCAAACCTCGTACCTATAGTATTAAGACTGTGAAAGCTCGTCCTGATCGAAAGCGAAAGGAAGTTCCTCCCCGTTCCAGTTTCAGGCCTAAAAAGATGCCTAACATGAAGGGGCCTGCTATTGTTAAGAGAAATGCAAGCTCTCGCGGAGATCGTCGCCGGAACAATGTATGGGTTAGGAAGGCTCAGCCGCCTGTAGAAATAGTGGCTAGTCTAGTTGATGATAATAATCCTTCTCCCACCATTGTCTGTGCCCTTGAGGCTGAGCGGGCTATAACTGAGAATGTTTCTGAAGCCTTGGCATCTTTGGAAGTTAGCGTTCCGGAGCCGGTTCTTATGGAGATTGATATTGGGACAGCGCAGAAGACTGTGGGGGTGGATCCTGCGAACATTGCCCTCTACAAGACTTTATTTGATGATCCGGAAGAACTAGAGTAGTGTAGTTCTTTCTAGGGTGTAGGTGCCCTCTATTTATTTCAGTTGTGTTTGTTTTTATTTTTAGCACTTTGTTTCCCTTCTTATTATTTTTTCAATAAAGGCGTATTTTTATTTTTCATTTTCATTCATTTTTGTTTCTCCTCTTTTTTATGTTTTTATATGTCTAACACTTTTGCACAAAGAATATGTTTTTTTTTATATTGGACCGAATCCTTGGTAAAGATTGCCTACGTATCTTATCAGAATCAGGTCGCGCGTAGTTCTAGCTAGATAAGTTCTAGGATGCCAGATTTTAATAGATATGCCCTGAGGTGGTAGCATATTACTTAACCGGTCAAATGAGTGAAGTATTATCATTATTTTCGTCTGCCGTTTTTTTGCCGTAAGTCGCGTAAAAAATGAAATTCGACTATGTTTTGTATGGCTATATTTTTGGTAAGCCTATTTGGATACGTACTGTACCCCCCAAGTCTTCGTTATTTTTCCGTTGTGTGCGGATAAAATGACGAGCACTTTTGAAAAGAAAAATTTTGGCAGTCAGAGAGTTTCAACGCCCAAGCTGGGGCGTCAGAATTTTCGGCGCCCAACCCTGGGCGCCGAAAATGACTTGGGCAGTCGATTTTGGACGCTTTTCTTCACATGTTCTTGCATTTATTTCTTTTTTGTGCCTTGATATTTTGCTCGTATTTAAAGTCCATTTTGAGGCTATTTTGGAGGATTTTTTGACCGTTAGCGTGAAATGCGTTTTTGTCCGGATTAATTTTTTCTATTCGTGACTCGAAACAGTTTTGAAAATGGGGTTAGGGTGCGGAAGTTATGAAGATCTTTGTGTAGGCTTTTGAGGTGGGTTGAAGTGCGTGTTGTTAGTGAAGGGTATGATGGAATTATGTTTTATGAATCTGTTTTTTTTGGTAACATTTGCATTGTTTTGGATTTTGATTTCCTCTGATTTTGGGTTGCATGGATTGACTCTTATGATGACACTGGTTGGCTTTTTAGGTTTTGGAGATATGAATGGGATAGTGTGGTTTATTTTGTGGGTTTCGGGAATTGGTTCGCATGGCACTATTTCAAAACCGAGTGGGCTTTGTTTGTTGGGCCTAGAGTGGGCCGCCTCTTTATTTTTGTATTTTGCAAGTACATTTGGTGTTTATTTATTGTTAGAAAAAAAATTTAAGAGAAATATTACGCCTTTATTGATTCGGAAAGTAAGGAAAACACACTTGAAATAAAATTGACCTATATTCTAAGGGGCCTTAGGACCATCTAAAGTCTCTATTATTTTTTTTATCAATCTAAAGAACTAGTAGGAGCTTTTTACTAATGGTGCTCTATGTGGCTCAAGCCTGGGGTTTAGTCTCATAAAACTTCGGTCCTTCACCGGTACTCATCTTGAATTCCATTCCTTTTGCATTGACCCACTGATATATCTTCACCCATCGTTTCTCGACCTCTTCTAGTGTTGATGCAGGAGAGATTAACCGGGTTGGATCGAAACCTTCATCTTGTAAAGCTAGGGTAGTCATCACAGTCTCGTTCTCCATAGGCCTCGATTCGTTAAACAATGTCCATAGATCCTGGTTGTCCAATATTTCAGCTGTTTTAGTCTTGGTGAGGTGGGGTGCCTCATCCAAGGTGTGGCAGTCATGGAAAATTTCATATCCGGGTTTTAGCAAGCCATCCTGAACGAAGGGTTCAGGGAAATCACAGCATGGGTGTTCTTCTCCTTCCCGAACGAACATCCCGTTAAGGGTCCTTTGATACGGGGAAAGGAGGGTGGTTTGTTTGGCTTTGTTAAGGCGTAGCCTAGACAGGCGGTCAGCAATATCTTCCTCCGTTGGTTCATAGCCTAAGCCAAAGGGAGTAGACTTGTTGGGAAAAGGATGGAATGTGTATTCCTTCTTCCTTATGCCCAATGGGGTTCCTGGGAAATAACTTAACCTTGAGCTAACAACATTCTAGGGATGACTCGGGATGCATGCTGGTCTAGGAATGCTGGATCATAATCTTCGATGAACTGGATTGTTTCTTCCATTTGAAATCCGTAAAGGTCGTCTGCAGTTTCGGCCGTTCCAACTATAGTGCAACTGACGTCGAGAGGAGGGGCGCGGATTTCTAGTATTACCCCGTTATGGTTAAGTTTAACCATTTGGTGCAAGGTAAAAGCCACACCTCCTAAGTCATGGAGCCAAGGTCGCCCCAAGAGGAGGTTGAAAGTGGGCATGATGTCGATTATTTGAAACTCCGTGGTGCGTGCCACAGGCCCGGTTTGTATGGTAAGGTTTATTTTTCCCAATACAGGCCTTCGGGAGTTATCATAAGCTCGTACCCCTTGCGTGGAGGTTTGGAAGTCATCGTTTCCTAGCCCCAAGCAATGGGCGGTTCGCAATGGGCAGACATTAACCGCCGAACCATTATCTACGAGCGCTAGGGGGATGTTTTGTCCTTTGCATCCAACCACTAGGTAAAGGGCTTTATTGTGGGCACCCCCCTCTTTGGGCAAGTCTTTGTCAGTGAAAACTATGGCTTTTTCGCAGGCATCTCTCGTGACATGGCTAACCAGTGAGTCAGGTGTGATATCTGTACGTACTGAGATGAGGTCGAGTGAGCGAATAAGCTTTTCGCGATGTTCATTTGAAGTACACATGAGATCCCAGATGGTAATCTCGGCCTTGGTTCTTTTTAGTTGTTTTAGGAGAGGATTTTCAATGACTTCTGCGACGGTGGCATGGCGTCCATTCTCAGGAGTTTGACTAACCGGGATGTCGTCCATAGGAGGTGGGTGAATATCCGGTTGCTATATTCTTCCGGATCGGGTGAGGTTGTCGACCTCGGGCTCCTGAGGGGTGGTGTCAATGAGAGCATACCCGGGCCAAGTTTCGGTGAAGAGGTCCTGGCCCGATACTTGAGATAGGTAAATATCTTCAGCATCATCATTCCACACACCGCACACTTCTCTCTCGATTCGATCCATAGGTACCACAGCGAGTGGTGCACCTTGAGGCGTGATGTACACCGTGGGGTCGAAATTCTTTGGTTGGTCGAGAGAGATGTGACAAGAGCCGAGTGGTCTCTTGTTGTTGTTGGGTTTGCCAACGTTAGGGAGAGGTATCACTTCATCCTCTATCATGTCCTGGATCGTATGTTTTAGATTCCAGCAGTTTTCAGTGTCATGCCCATTTCCTTGATGGAATTTGCAGTAAGTACCTTCGACCCAATATTTGCTTTTGACAGGAGGGTCACGGGTGGGGCCTATGGGTCTCAACTTTCCTTGATTGGTTAGTCTTTCAAAGGCTTGTACCAAAGTCGACCCGAGTGGGGCAAACTTTCGGTCTCGGACCCATCTTCCAGGGCTTCTTCGGGCGGGAGTCTCTTCTACAGCATGGACTTCTTGGGCTTGGGATGTGTTACCCCGATTATAGGTGTTGTTTTTATATGTGAGTTTTCTTTGTATGGTTTTGGCGAGGTCGTCCTCGATCTTTATTCCCACATCATAAACTCTTTTGAAAGTGTCAAGTCCCAGGTACCTAAGGTGTTGTCTGTAAGCCGGGTCCAGGTTGTCAATGAATTTTTGGACCAATTCTGTTTCGGGAGGCCTATTGATTAGATGGGCCGCCTGGTCCCTCCATATAACAAAGTAGGTCGTGAAACCCTCATTTTTCTTTTGGAAGAGAACTTCCAGCTCGCGCATGGTGACTTGGAAATCCATGTTCGACGAGTATTGCTTGATGAAGACATCGACAAAGTCTTCCCAAGTGGGGAAGAGCTTAGGGTCCTGGTGATAGTACCATTTGAGCGGCACAGGTTCCAAGGACAAAGGAAAGGCAGGTAAGTACATGGACTTATCCACGCCTTTCAAGTTCATGGCATTCACAAAGCTCAGTAGAAGATCACGGGGGTTGTCCGTGGCCTTGAACTTTGGTAAGTCAGATGAACTGAACTTTTCTGGTAGTTTGCCAGGAAAAGGTTCAGGATCGAGGGAGAAGTATTTGCTCGCCATGGTTTGCTGTAGGACCATTTTTTCAATCCTCTTCTCGTTATCGAGGTCATTTTTGGCTTGCGCAGCCGCTAAGGCTTCATTTTCCATTTTCAATTGGCCCATAAGTTGGGTCATTTGGACCATCTGGTCTCGCAAATCTTCGATGGACATGTTTGAAGGTGCGAATCGAGGTTGGGGAAGCGGAGATCCTTGAAATGAGGGACGTCGGACGGAGCTTGGAGTCACTAAACCAGATGTTGATGATGTATCTTCGAGACGCACTAACCGTTGATTCCCTGATCGGCACCAAGTGGCAGGACCAGTCCTAGGCATAAGATAAGCTAATGTTTAGGTTCCCAAAGTTTCAAGCATCACTTAGTCTAGACTTCGACTCTCTCTATTGGTTTTTCACTCTTTCTTTTGTTGGTACACTTTTTGGTTTTTTTTTGGGTCATTCTTTGGATTTTCGAAACACTTGCCCGTGTGACATTCATAGTTGTTAGCATGTTCGGTTTTTTTAGTGCCGAGCATCGTCGTCGTAGGAGGCTTAACAACGACGCAAAGAGTTATTATTTTTTTTACGACTCGCTTTTTGTAATCGAGTGCTTTTCTTATGCCCTCGTAGCAATTCTTTTTATGAACATTTTTTTTTGCGCTACGTATTTTCCTTTCGCGCGGGCACCAAGGCTGTTGCGCCTGACCAGAAGGCCAAGCAGCAACTTCGGCGCCCAGCAAGGGGCGTGAGAAATTCTGGCGCCCAGCCGGGGGCGTTGAAAATGCGTCCCTGGCTGGTTCTCGTTTTCTGTCTTTTGTTTATGCGACTTCGATTTGCGTGCTTGCCTAATAACGTCCTTTACGCGTAGCATCGTTTGTGGGATTCGATACAGGCCATCCCGAGCGTCGCTTATTTTTGTGGCGATCATTCGGGTTTGCGGAACACGTATTTCGGTATAACTCTTTGGCAAATTAGTCTTTGAATGTTTGGGCAACTTTTAAGGTCGTTGGTTTTCTAGGATAGTTTGTCACACACAATCACATATTTTGCTACACATAACTAACATTCATCATGAGGCGATAATAACATGTCATGTAGTTTATGATAGGCTTCTATGGGTAGTATTTGTGCCTGGCTTGGTACCGCTTCTATCGTAGATCCAACACATGCCCCGGTCGAGGTAGTGTCTTCAACAGACGAATTTCGCTCAAGAGGCCAACCCGCAAGTGCAAGCCAAGGGGGCATGCAGGCGAGAGGGACCTAATGAGCGAGGGATTGGGTTCGGGATAGGTGTACTACCTGCACAAGTACCGAGTGGGCAACATGCGCGGCGTATGCACCCCCCAATTGGCGAAAAAAGGTATCCTTAGTCCCAACTCCCGAGGGAGCAGAGATTCGTTATGCGGTTCTGCCCGTTCACATTAATATGCTGATTTTCAGGTCGTCCCAACTTGATGGGGAAATAAACGCGGGGTAGGATCGTTTCACCCTTCGGCTATTTTGATTACCTACAAGCACGAGTATTTCCTTCACTATCCCTAGTGGAGTCGCCACTGTGAGGGGGTCGAAAAAGCGCGAGGCTAATGCGTGACCTCGTCCCTCGTGGGTGTGACGATTCTTTTTGTTCAATAAAGTGTAATTGGATTTCCTGTGAGTATACACCCAATTGACTAGTAATATAGGAGTCGGCATTCAGTTTTTAACAACAATGAGAAAAACTGACAAAACCCGGTTATCGTGACATAAAGGGAGTGCAATTATGTTTGACCACGACGGCCGTAGGTTCCCTTGTGATCCCTGGTGTGGGGATCTCTCAACATACACCCGCAAGGTAGAGATTGAGGGTTCGGGGGACTGTAACTACCGAGAGGAGTACTTCGCTCGTCGATAACTCCAGAGGCAGGATATCCTTACTAGCTCAGCATAAATAATTGAAGGGACATGCGTTAACTATTAAACTAATCTAAGTTTGTTTTAGCAATATACAACATATAATACTAGATCGATCGTGATTATCTGATTTAAATAGTATTAAGGGACCTAGCATGATAATCCAATTTCCCAAAAATATTATATTTGTTAGGCGTGATAGAACAATCAGATTTAGTTAGTTTAACAGTTCATAAAAAGGGCGAGGAAAGCGATTAAATCATCGAAGAGGGACACATTACGACGCACCCTTGAGAGGTGCGTCACGGTTCTCAGAAAACTAACCACTTTGACTTTGCTATTTCTCCTTTTTATTTAAAGAATCTCAATTATGGGACAGGATACGTTCTGTTCGATTTATGGATCGATTGTGACAGAACGCGTGAACAATTTCGCAGCGTAAGGCTTAGGCTAAGGGTTGGAGTCAATACTCAGAATATGAATTGTGTGTTGTGTGTCACGTCGAATTTGGGGCTGTATTTATAGGGAAGTGTACCCAGGTATTTTCAGCGCCTAGGCCTGGGCGCCGAAGATTTCGGCGCCCAGAGCCAGGCGTTGAAAATAGGGTCTGGGCTGTTTTCTTAGTCAGATTCGGATTCCTGAAATTCGTAGAGTTTGAGACTTAATCGAGTCTTTTAGTGCGTATCAATTTCATGACGGAATGCGTTTGGGCCCGTTATGAACTCTAGGCTCGTTAGGATTTTAATTAATACGTAACTCTTATTTCAGAATCATATTAGGAATAGGATTCTTGTAGTTTTCTATCTCATTTAGGATTTTTGTTGGAGTGCAACACCTAATTCTGACAGGTTTCTATCTTTTATGACTTGCCACTTTTAGAAGCTACCTTTTACTTCAGTTACTATTTTTAGCAGGTTTCTATAAATAGTAGGTTTCGGGTGAAATGAAAAGGGGAATTGAGATTCGTTTATTTTATAGGAGATGCGTTGTCAAGTGGAGATTTATGCCTTCATCATCGAACCTTTCACTTTCGGGAATGGGGACAAAAGTAGGTGTCTACAATAGGTTTACCTAATAAGTTCTTAGACGTACCTATCAACCAAGAGTAGTTTCTAGACTATTAGCAAAAGGCTTTTGCTTACCTAAAAGATTTTAGAATTAAGTCTAAATACATAATGTGCTTAATTCTTCAATGGTTTTTAGGATCTTGGAATCATTTTATTCACACCTGCCGGAACACATAACTTGAATAAAATGCTTAATGGACATTGAATTATGCATGTATGCTAGAATTTAAGTTTATTAAGAGAAACTGTGAATGGTAATTTATTTGTTTATTGTTTTCAATTGTAGTTTTAACTATGGGAAACAACAATCAAAACATCATCATGGGTTCTGAGCTTATGGTCAAGCTGAACCTAACAAATTTTCTTGAATGGGAAGCTAAGCTAGTTGAAATAGTCAGACTCAATGGACTTGAGTATGTACTGTTACATCCCATGCCAAGCTACTATGCCAGAGACATGACCCCTGAAAGATTTTCCGCCTGGGATGCGGATCTCAAAAAGGTTATGAGTCTCATTCTGAACAATATCCCTGATGAATGGGCTAGAAGGTTTGTAGCTTATGAACCTTTTTCGCTCATCAAGAATCTGAGGGATATCTGTCGTGGAAGCACGGAGGACAGGGACCTGAACGTCCATGAGTTGATTGAATCAATGTCTGGTCTAAAGGTTAGTTCTCCCAACAGGTGTTATAGGATGGAGGTCCAAGAAACACATGTTCAGCTCCTTCGCACTAAACAAAGGGTAGGCGTCCCACTAAGGTTCCATGTGGATCTTATGCTTTCATATTTCGATCGCCTAAGTCTGCTAGGAACACCAATAAGAGAAAGGATGGCAGTCTCTATCTTGCTCAATTCACTGCACAGTGGGTTTGGTCGCTTCAAGCAACTATACCTAAGTGAACCAAGAGAAGAAACAGTTGCAGAATTTGTTCACCTTGTCAGAAAGGCTGAGATAATACTGGACTGTGAAGCCAAAGATTTACTCAAGGCTAAAGGGAGACCGTTCAAGAAAAGTGGAAAGTCCAAGGGAAATGCTAAATCAAAGCAGGACAAGTCCACATCAAGCTGTCTTTATTGTGATGGAATAGGCCATTACAAAAGAGAGTGTCCAAAGCTAGAGGAAGATCAGAAGAACGGAACAGTCGTTCCATCTTCAGGTATTTTCGTTATAGACTGTACACTTGTTAATTCAACTTCTTGGGTATTAGATACAGGTTTTGGCGCACACTTATATTCCAATTCACAGGGACTAAGAAGAAGTAGAAAGTTAAGCAAGGGTGAAGTCGACCTACGAGTGGGAAATGGAGCACGGATTGCTGCATTAGTTGTAGGAACTTATTATTTGTCGTTGCCCTCTGGGCTAGTTTTGGAACTGGAAGAGTGTTTCCATGTTCCAAGTCTTACTAAAAACATCATTTCTGTTTCTTGCTTAGATGCTAAGGGATTTTCCTTTTTAATAAAAGACAATAGTTGTTCGTTTTATTTTAAAGAGATGTTTTATGGATCTGCTAGATTAGTCAATGGACTTTATTTATTAGATCACGACAAACAAGTTTATAACATAAATACCAAAAGGCCAAAAAGGATGATTCAGATCTCACCTATCTGTGGCATTGTCGATTAGGCCATATTAACTTGAAACGCATGGAAAGACTTCAAAAGGAAGGAATTCTAGAACCATTTGACTTAGAGGATTATGGTAAGTGCGAATCATGTTTACTTGGCAAAATGACAAAGCAACCTTTCTCTAAAGTTGGAGAAAGAGCAACTGAACTATTGGGATTAATCCATACAGATGTATGTGGACCAATGAGTACAAATGCTAGAGGTGGTTTCAGCTACTTTATCACTTTCACTGATGACTTCAGTAGATATGGTAATGTCTACCTAATGAAGCATAAGTCTGAATCTTTTGACAAATTCAAAGAATTTCAGAGTGAAGTAGAGAATCAATTAGGCAAGAAGATTAAGGCACTGCGGTCTGATACAGGCGGTGAATATCTGAACTATGAATTTGATGACCATCTGAAAGAATGTGGAATTCTATCAGAATTGGCTCCTCCTGGAACACCACAATGGAACGGTGTGTCGGAACGGAGGAACAGAACCTTGCTAGACATGGTTAGGTCAATGATGGGTCAGGCCGAACTTCCAATAGAATTTTGGGGACATGCACTAAATACAGCTGCACTCACTATAAATAGATCTCCGTCTAAAGCTGTTGAAAAGACTCCATATGAGTTATGGTTTGGAAAGCCTCCAAAAGTGTCTTTTCTTAAGATTTGGGGATGTGAAGTATACGTAAAACGATTAATTTCAGACAAACTTCATCCAAAATCTGACAAATGTATCCTTGTGGGCTATCCAAAGGAAACAAAGGGGTATTACTTCTACAATACATCTGAGAACAAGGTGTTTGTTGCTCGAGATGGTATCTTTTTGGAAAAGGATCACATTTCCAAAATGACAAGTGGGAGAAAAGTAGACCTCGAAGAAATTCGAGTCGAACAACAAACTCTAGAGAATGCTCAAGATGACATTCAAGATGAAACTCAGAGATCTTTAGAAGTATCTGGTGAGAATCATGGTCAATCTAGAGATGTAACCCCGCGTAGATCGCAGAGATATAGATCTCAACCGGAAAGGTACTTAGGTATTTTGACGAACGAGAGCTATGATGTTCT
The DNA here is from genome assembly GCF_020520425.1 of Spinacia oleracea. NCBI lineage: Eukaryota > Viridiplantae > Streptophyta > Magnoliopsida > Caryophyllales > Amaranthaceae > Spinacia > Spinacia oleracea. The sequence continues at coordinate 111,144,758 of NC_079490.1, forward strand.
ATTACTTGAAAGTGATGAACCTGCGACTTACAAACAAGCTATGACGAGCCCTAGCTCCAATCAATGGCATGAAGCCATGCAATCTGAATTAGACTCCATGTCTGAAAACCAAGTATGGGATTTGGTCGATTTGCCAGATGGCTACCAAGCCATTGGAAGCAAATGGGTTTTCAAACTGAAAAAGGACAAGGATGGGAAACTTGAAGTTTTCAAAGCTAGATTGGTTGCAAAAGGTTACAGGCAAGTCCACGGTGTGGATTACGATGAAACCTTTTCACCAGTTGCAATGCTAAAGTCTATTCGGATAATGTTAGCAATCGCTGCATATTACGATTACGAAATATGGCAGATGGATGTCAAAACCGCTTTCTTAAACGGCGTTTTAACAGAAACTGTGTTTATGACACAGCCTGAAGGTTTTGAGGATCCAAAGAATGCTAAAAAGGTATGCAAGCTAAAGAAATCAATCTACGGATTGAAGCAGGCATCCAGGAGCTGGAATATACGTTTTGATGAAGCAGTCAGTGACTTTGGTTTCATCAAGAACACTGACGAATCTTGTGTATACAAGAAGGTCAGTGGGATCAAAATTGCTTTCCTAGTATTATATGTCGACGACATATTACTTATTGGAAATGACATTCCTATGTTAAACTCTGTCAAGATTTGGCTTGGGAAATGTTTTTCGATGAAGGATCTAGGAGAAGCACATTACATATTGGGCATCAAGATTTACAGAGATAGATCTAAAAGGATGATTGGACTTAGTCAAAGCACTTATATCAATAAGGTGCTTGATAGGTTCAACATGGTAGACTCCAAGCGAGGCTACCTACCCATGTCTCATGGAATAACTCTAAGCAAGACTCATTGCCCAAAAACACTTGATGAGCGTAGACGAATGAATGGGATTTCGTATGCATCATTGATTGGTTCAATTATGTATGCTATGATATATACACGCCCGGATGTTGCGTATGCACTCAGTGCTACGAGCAGATACCAGTTAGACCCAGGAGAGGCACATTGGACTGCTGCCAAGAATATTCTGATGTACCTGAAAAGGCACAAAGATGACTTCCTGGTCTATTGTGGAGATGATGAATTAATTGTTAAAGGCTATACGGACGCAAGTTTCCAAACCGACAAAGATGATTTCAGATCACAGTCTGGGTTTGTCTTCTGCCTCAACGGAGGTACAGTAAGCTGGAAAAGTGCTAAGCAAAGCACCATTGCGGATTCTACAACTGAAGCGGAGTACATTGCTGCACATGAAGCAGCAAAGGAAGCTATATATATGGCTAAGGAAGTTCATAGGTGAACTTGGTGTAGTCCCCTCCATTAAAGGACCAATAGCCCTGTATTGTGATAATAACGGAGCTATTGCACAGGCAAAGGAGCCTAGACACCACCAAAGGGTCAAGCATGTACTTCGTAGATTTCACCTTCTACGAGAATTCTTTGAAAGAAAAGAAGTCGAGATAAGCAAGATTGGAACTGATGACAACATATTAGATCCATTGACTAAACCTCTGCCGCAGGCGAAGCACAACTCACACACTGCAGCTATGGGAATCAAGTATATTGGAGAATGTCTTTGATGTCCTTATTTAATGTTTTAAAGTTTTAGAGTTTAATTCTTTGTAAAACATTATTGGTTAATCATTCACAATAAATGGATAGAATTCATTTTTCCATTTAATTTGTGGTTTATTAAATGATGAGTCCCTTCAATTTGACGAAATATTCAAGATAGACTGTCAGGACCAGTCCTGTGACTAAGAAATGTCTATCAAGTGAACTTGAATGTCAAAAGTTGAAAATGGTCCCTGGTCGGAGTTTTCTATAAAATTGGACGCATAGAAAACGTTAGACGACTTGAATGCAAGATGACTAGTAGTTCTGTTTCTTGAACTATGTGGGCATGGCAATGTCATAATCATTTGCATAGATACTTACTTTGGAAAGACTAGTATCGGACAGACCTATGAAACTTTACTGTGAGAGATGAAAATCTGTCATAAGTAAATTTCATTAAAATTATTAGACACTAAATCCTCAATACCTGAGTGATTTGAGATTACTTGTTTGAGAACTGGTTGCTTTGACGTTGACCAACCGTCGCACCGTAAAAGGAGGCTATAAAGGCAACGGTCAGGTAATCACCTATCAAACTAAGTCTAATCTCAAGATCGCAAGATTGGGATTATCCTCCCATAAATCGGGATGAGATGCTTAAAAGTTGTATAAGGCCACTCGGAGAGCTAGAAACTGTAAAATGCATGGCCGTGCTCGGATGAATCATAGGCTATGATTATCTGTTTATTTGATCAGTTGAACTCTGAAACCGAGAAACACCTCTGGACATAATAAGGATGACAACTCTTACATTATGTTCAAGAGCAAGCATCGAGCGACAAAGGAATTCGGGAATGCACACTTGTCCCTAAGGACAAGTGGGAGACTGAAGGAAATAGTGCCCTTAGTCCAAGTATTCATATAATATTAAGTCTAATAAATGTGGTTCAGTATTAATTAACAAGTTAATAATTCAGTGAGATCAAGTGAGGTGAATGCCTAGCTAGAGGCCGCTTCAGTTCAAGTGGAATTAATGCTATTAATCCACAGCTTACTCTTGACTGAACCCGTAGGGTCACACAAATAGTACGTAAACGGATCAAGTATTTAATGGCATTAAATACTCCATCTATGGATATTCGGAATCGACGGATCTTGGTTTCAGTGGGAGCTAAGATCGTCACAAGCAAGAAATGAATACTCCGGAATCGATGATATTGCCGGAAACGGAAATATGGATCGTATCGGAAATATAAATATTATCCAAGTCGTAGATGTTGCCGGAAACGGAAACATGGTACGTGTCGAAAAATATTATCGAAAATGGAAATATTACCGGAATCGGAAATATTGCCGGAAACTGAAATATTGTCAGAATCGGAAATGTTATCGGAATCGGAAAATAATTCCGGAAACGGAAATATTAAATATTTGTTCGAAACGGAAATTAATTCCGGAATCGGAAATATTAAATATTGTTCGTATCGGAAATGAATTCCGGAATCGGGAATTTAATCGGAAGCGTATCGTACGAATTAGCATCGGACGAGGCTCGCTAGACGAAGGCCCAGCACGAAGCCAGGCCATCGCCCAGCGTGCCACACGCATCACCATCACACGCCAAGCCTCGACCAGGCCCAGCGCAAGGCCAGGCCCAGCCAAGGCCTTGGGCGCGCGCGAGGACACAGGCAGCGAGCATGGGCCGAGCGCTGTGCGCTCAGCGTGGGCCGCAAGGCCTGCGCGAGTGTGCGTTGCTCGTGCGATGCTCGTGTGCGTGCTATACGAATCCTAAAGCTATCAGGATTCGATATATGATTAAATCCTAATCCTAATAGATTAAGTTTATTATTTAGAGTTCAAGTTGGATTCTAATTAATAAATCCAAATCCTAGTAGGATTATAATTCCTTTTCCATACCTCTATAAATAGGAGCCTAGGGTAATAATTTGTAGATACAATTGAAGTATTATAAAGGTAAGATTTTGAAGAAAAATCAGCCATACACTTGCACCTAAAATAGCCGAAATTCCTAAGCAACCTTAAGGGCGATTCTAGTTGGTCAAGCTTAAGGCGGATCCGGACGTGCTGTGGACTATCTACGGAGGGACGACACTTGGAGTCCTAAAGACTTGTTCTTGTTCTGTTCGGGCGCAGCTAGGGAGGGCACGCAACAAAGTGTGTGCATCTAAACTATGCTAAATGATTATGTGTAAATAATATGCTTTCCTGGCTTTATGGTTTTTCCGCATGATTTATGTTTTGTCATATGAATCATAACCTAACAAGAGGGACATTTCTTTCTCCGGACCAGCTAGAGTCCGAGGTTCTAGAGCTAGACGTCCTGCATCAACTGACTATGAGGAGGGGGACGGGAGTGTGGCCCATCTGGTACTTGACCGTTCGGAATCCAAAGGAGGTTCGTCGTCCTCCGGTCTTGGAAGGCTTGCAAGTTCCTTCTCCCGCCGCTTGGGCAAGGGGAAGATTGATGATTGATTGCGGGAGGAGCCAGGGGATAGTACTCAAGGTGCCAAGACTCGAGAGCATAGTCGCCCGACCCTAGATCTTTGTAGGCTAAATGTGTTTGGAATGAATTGTGTTTGGAGTGTGTTTGGAAGTTGTGTTTAGGAAGTGAAAAGGCTTTTGAACTTTGCTTCACTTGATCCTGACTTTGTATTTGAATTAGCTTTAAAGGCCTTAGGGCCAAATAAGAGTTGCTGTGTTAAATTCCGCTCGAACATGGTTTGCTTTGAATTGGCACATTTGAAATAAAAACAATTGAAATTTGAAATTTGAAATTTGATTTGATTTTTCAGGGTGACCTTAATTGAGGAAATTTTGAATTTTTTTGGTATTAAAGTGGCCGGGCCTCGTGATGAGGTTGCCTACGTGTCCCGTTAGGGAATCAGGCCGGACGTAGTTCTGCCTACCTTACAGGACTTGAATTTGAATTCTTGTACTTGAACATGGAACTTAGACATAGAACTTCTTGAGTTGATCGAGGTTGGTTAGAGATCTGAATTCTGTTCCGTCGATGTCTGTTAGTTTGAATGCTCCCCCGGAGAGGATCTTCTTGACAATGTATTGGCCTGCCCAGTTGGGTTTGAATTTTCCCCTTGGGTCCATGGTGCTTTTGCGAAGGGCTTTCAGGACAAGCTTGCCTTCCTTGATGTTTTGGGTTCTGACCCTTTTGTTGAAATGTCTGGCCACTCGCTGATAGACTTGTACATGGTGAGCGGCTTGAAGCCGTCGCTCATCGAGCATGACTAGTTCGTCATATCTGGCTTGTACCCATGTAGCTTCTGGGATTTTGCTTTCGAGGACTATCCTTAGAGAAGGTATCTCCAGCTCGATAGGTTGTACTGCTTCCATTCCATAGACCAATGAGAACGGAGTTGCACCAGTTGAAGTGCGAATTGAAGTTCGATATCCCCACAATGCGAAATGCAGCTTCTGGGCCAGTCCTTGTAATTGGTAGTCATTTTCATGATGATGGTTTTGACATTCTTGTTAGCCGCTTCGACTGCCCCATTGGTTTGTGGGCGATAAGGCGAAGAGCGATGATGTTGAATCTTGTACTCGGTGAATAGATCTTCACACTCTCCTTGAAAATGGGTTCCCTGGTCGCTGATGAACTCGTGAGGAACGCCGTATCTGCATATGATGTTTTCTTGTATGAACTGGCCACTTGCTTGGAACCCAATATTTTGAATGATCTGGCCTCGACCCATTTGGTGAAATAGTCGATAGCAACTAGTATGAACTCATGACCCCCGGTGCCTGTTGGAGTGACTTTGCCAATGACGTCGATACCCCAGGCTGAGAATTGCCACGGTGATGATTGAGAGTATAGTAGTGATGGAGGAATGTGCTTCAGATTCGCACACTTTTGACATGTAGGACATTTCTTGACAAAGAAATAGAAGTCCCGTTCGAGGGTAGTCCAATAGTATTGGGCCCTGATGATCTTGAGGGCTAGCATTTTCCCATTCATGTCGGTGCCACAGACTCCTGCATGTATGTTGTCCATGACTCTTTGAGCTTCGTGCTTATCAACACATTGGAGGTTAGGACCGCCAAGGGACCTTTTGTATAGAATGCAGCCTTCCATGACGAAGTTGGCTGATTGTAGTCGTAGAGCCCTTTGATTTTTGCTTGAAAAGTTCGGGGGATACTCTGAATTTTGTAGATACCTTTGAATGTCTGTAAACCAAGGCTCATCTTCGTCTTGCTCGACGTTGTCAATAGCATGGACATATGCTGCTTCTTGACGTGTTTTAATTGTAAGTGGCATTTCAGCCATGCTGCTTGGGATGTTGATCATTGAGGCCAGTTTTGCCAGTGCATCGGCGAATTGATTCTCCTCTCTCGGGAGGTATGTATAGCCAAGCTCTTCTATTTGTTCAGACAGCTGTTCGAGATAGGACTGGTATGGAGCTAAGCTCTCGCTTCTTACTTTCCATTTGCCGGAAATTTGATTGATGATTAGGGAGGAATCCCCGTACACTCGAAGTTTCTGGACTCCCAGTGCTAAGGCGGCTTCCAGGCCCATGATGCATGCTTCATATTCTGCCGCATTGTTTGTGACGTTGAATTGTAGTTTTGCTGATATCGGAACGTGTGTGCCGTCTGGAGCTACTAGGATTACTCCAACACCACATCCGTTCTGGTTGGAAGCACCGTCAAAATGCATTGACCAGCTGTCATCACTGGTCATTAAGATTTGCTCGTCGGGTAAGTCGAAATCTTCCTCTTCTGCCTCAACAGGGCAGTCGGCTAGGAAATCTGAGACTGCTGAACCCTTGATAGATTTCTGTGGAATGTATTTGAGGTCGAATTCCGCTGTAGACACCTACTTTTGTCCCCATTCCCGAAACGGAAGGTTCGATGATGAAAACGTAAATCTCCACTTGACAACGCATCTCCTATAAAATAACGAATCTCATTACCCCTTTTCATTTCACCCGAAACCTGTTATTTATAGAAACCTGCTATTTATGTAAACTTGCTAAAAATAGTAACTACCGTAATGGGTAGTTGTTAAAAGTAGTAAGAATAAAAAGATAGAAACCTGTCAGAATTAGGTGTTGCACTCCAACATAAATACTAAAAGAGATAGAAATTGTAAAAGGAATTCTATTCCTATCGCAGTTCGATAAAATAGTTAACGTATTAATTAAACTCATAACGAACCTAGAGTTCGTAAAGGGCCCAGACGCATTCCGTCGTAAATTGATACGCACCAAATAAACTCGAATTAAGTCTCTTAATGAACTCCGTACTCTAGAGTCCAATCTGACAAAGAATTCTGCCAGACCCTATTTTCAACGCCCAGCCCTGGGCGCCGTAATCTTTGGCGCCTAGAGCTGGGCGCCGAAAATACCTGGGACGGATTCTTTTCCTAATCCATTTCGTATTCAAATTCCTGAAAATCTATCTTTCTACGCCACTCTTTCCTATAAATAGACCCCTAAAGCCGACGTGAAGAGGACACACAACACACAATTCATATTCTGAGTATTGACTCCGACCCTTAGCCTAAGCCTCACGCTGCAAAATTGTTCACGCGTTCTGTCGCAATCGATCCATAAATCGAACAGAACGTATCCTGCCCCATAATTTGAGATTCGTTAAATAAAAAGGAGAAATAGCAAAGTCAAAGTGGTTAGTTTTCTGAGAACCGTGACGCACCTCTCAAGGGTGCGTCGTAATGTGTCCCATTTCGATGATTTAATTGCTTTCCTCGCCCTTTTTATGAACTGTTAAACTAACTGAATCTGATTGTTCTACCACGCCTAACAAATATAATATTTTTGGGAAGTTAGATTATCATGCTAGGTCCCTTAATGCTATTTAAATCAGATAATCGCGATCGATCTAGTATTATATGTTGCATATTGCTAAAATCAACTCAGACTAGTTTAATAGTTAACGCATGTCCCTTCAATTATTTATGCTGAGCTAGTAAGGATATCCTGCCTCTGGAGTTATCGACGAGCGAGTACTCCTCTCGGTAGTTACAGTCCCCCGAACCCTCTATCTCTACCTTGCGGGTGTATGTTGAGAGATCCCCACACCAGGGATCACAAGGGAACCTACGGCCGTCGTGGTCAAACATAATTGCACTCCCTTTATGTCACGATAACCGAGTTTTGTCAGTTTTTCTCATTGTCGTTAAAAACTGAATGGCGACTCCTATATTACTAGTCAATTGGGTGTAAACTCACAGGAAATCCAATTACACTTGATTGAATAAAAAGAATCGTCACACCCACGAGGGACGAGGTCACGCATTAGCCTCGTGCTTTTTCGACCCCCTCACAGTGGCGACTCCACTGGGGATAGTGAAGGAAATACTCGTGCTTGTAGGTAATCAAAATAGCCGAAGGGTGAAACGATCCTACCCCGGGTTTATTTCCCTATCAAGTTGGGACGATCTGAAAATCAGCATATTAATGTGAACGGGCAGAACCGCATAACGAATCTCGGCTCCCTCGGGAGTTGGGACTAAGGATACCTTTTTTCGCCAATAGGGGGGTGCATACGCCGCGCATGTTGCCCACTTGGTACTTGTGCAGGTAGTATACCTATCCCGAACCCAATCGCTCGCTCATTAGGCCCCTCTCGCCTGCATGCCCCCTTGGCTTGCACTTGCGGGTTGGCCTCTTGAGCGAAATTCATCTGTTGAAGACACTACCTCGACCGGGGCATGTGTTGGATCTACGATAGAAGCGGTACCAAGCCAGGCGCAAATAACTACCCATAGAAGCCTATCATAAACTACATGACATGTTATTATCGCCTCATGATGAGTGTTAGTTATGTGTAGCGAAATATGTGATTGTGTGTGACAAACTATCCTAGAAAACCAACGACCTTAAAAATTGCCCAAACATTCATAGACTAATTTGCCAAAGAGTTATACCGAAATACGTGTTCCGCAAACCCGAATGATCGCCACAAAAATAAGCGACGCTCGGGATGTCCTGTAACGAATCCCACAAACGCTGCACAACGCGTAAAGGACATTATTAGGCAAGCACGCAAATCGAAGTCGCATAAACAGAAGTAGACGCAAACAGAAAACGAGAACCAGCCAGGGACACATTTTCAACGCCCCTGGCTGGGCGCCAGAATTTCTCACGCCCCTCGTTGGGCGCTGAAGTTGCTGCTTGGCCTTCTGGTCAGGCGCAAAAAAAAACACGTAGCAAAAAAAACTTTTCGTAAAAATTGCTGCAAGGGAGTATGAAAAGGCACTCGATTCTAAAAGCGACTAAAAAAAATAATAAATAAATAAATAAATAACTCTTTGTGTCATTGTTAGGCCTCCTACGACGACAATGCTCGGAACCAAAACCGAGCATGCTAATTAAACGACCTTGAATGTCACACGGGCAAAGTATTCAAAAAATAATGTTCGAATAAAGTCTTCAAGAAAAAAATAAATGTTCAAATAAATCCGAGTCTAGACTAGGCTATGCCAAAGTACAATCCAAATCCTAAGTCTTAGTTGTCTTATCCATAGAATCGGTCCTAATGCTTGGTGTCGTTCTGCAAGTTAAAAGGTTAAACCATATTGAGTCTCCCCTCCTAACATTTAAATCAATAAGCACCCATATGTAATTGTCATCCCTTGCTAAGAATCCACGGCCTCAATACTCTCTCTCACCAATAAAAAGAATATATTATAGTATTTGCAAAATGGAAACAGTCACATTCTGGAAATCTTTCACCCATAGTCGCACAACCCTCAAAGTGAACCTAAGGTGTCAATACCGTTAGCAGAAAAATTAATAGCCTCAAGGCTTATGATCACATTGGATCACGACTATCATAGTCCTCTCGAGCCACTCGCTCCTTGAAGAGCTCCTAAGTACGGACTAAAATATTTTCCATGAATGCAACATGACCAACCATGAAAATACCCAAATCGGCATACCATAAGGCTACCATTGGGGTAAAGCAATACACACTAAGAGAGAAGCCGCACTAATGATTCTAGTCTTGCGAAAATAAAAATTCAATCTCCCCAATTAACTACCTTGCCAACATTAAGCAAAATGGCGCATGACAAATGAACACCCAAGGGATAAAATCTAAAGTGTCAACCAACGAAAGTTATGGTCCAATTAGCCTAAGTCTGAGAGTCGCTTGGTCAAGTATTATAGGCTCACGCCACGTCATTATTTTGAGTCTAGGCCACCTCCTTGTATTCATACACGGGTTATAATCAGAAAGATTAATGAAAGTTCTAGTCTAAATCGCAACTTCCAATTAAATCCCAGAAACTGGAGTCTGAAAAGAAACAAAAAAAAATATTTTCGATGTAATTCTTTCATTAAATTTCAATAAGGTAAAAACAACATTTTGAATCTACGCTATTTGCACATTTTAAGAAACGACTAAATACGCTTGCAAAGTAAGACAAAATTAAAGGTCCACCCTAGGCCAACTAAAATTAAAGGTCTAGTATAGGCCTACCAAACGAGGCTCACTCAGTCTCGCCTCGTGACTCAAAGACCACAACCATCTACCTTTTAGCCCAAATAAAACAAAATTGATTGAAGGATTTATGTTGGGGAGAAATCCCAAGCAAAAAGAAAAAAATAGAAAGAGAAAAGGGAGAGCGAAAAGAGCAATCCATGAAATACTTAAAAAGAAAGAGAAAAGGGAGAGCGAAAAGAGCCATGAAATACTTAGCCTGTACCTCCCAAAGTACGAAATCTACCCAAGTAAACGAAAAGAATTGAGTCAACCAATCCAAATCATAAAATTCTACGATGTGTACCCTTTCCAATCCTTATGCTCTTAGACGCCTTCGCTCTGGGGTCCCTGTTCAGCTCATTTAACCCATCCATGTTCTCATTGCCATAACCCAAGAAACCATTACCTCAACTCTTGTTTTGAACTTGTTATCAACCGCAAACCACGCACGGCCATTGACACGTGCGTCATGCCCATCATTTCCAAAGTCCAAACCTGCTCTTACACCACCATTAGCATAATGACCATATAACTTGTTTGAATGCATCCTGTTGATATTCCCTTGAGCCGTCCCTATGCTACTCACTGGCCTTGGTTGATGTAAACTCATGACACTAGTTCGAGGCTGCAAATGTGAATCCTAGCAGATCTAATCCTTATGCTTGACCAATACCTATACAAATTACCCTATCTCATTCAACCCATCTTTCAAGCCGTCTTGAGTCACAAATAAAAAAAAAAGACAAATGAAAAGTACATTCTACGCTTAACGTAAAAAAAATAATAATAAAATAATAAAAAAGAAACTTTGCAAAGCGCCTCTAAAGTTAGTCTAAAAAGAAAAAGAAGAATTTAGCACACCAAAAAAGATCCGCCCAGAAATAATTTTCAGCGCCCACAGCTAGGCGCCGAAATCTTTAGCGCCCTTGCCTGGGCGCCGAATCTCTCTGCTTGCTAAAATTTGTCTAGAAGTGCTCGTCATTTTATCCGCACATACAAGGAACAATAACGAACACTGGAGGGGTACAACACGTATTCAGATATACGTACCACCAAAGAATACATGTACTCAATCAAAAAAAATATAAAACAAACAAATTTTTGGCTTACGGCAAGGCAGCAGATTAAAATAATAATAAACTTCACTTATTCTACCGTTTCAAATAATATGTTTCCACCTCAGAACATACTTATCGAATTCGGCATTCTAAGAAACCATTTTCTAGGCTAAGAACTACGCAAGACCTGATTCCAAATTAAATCTATTTAAGGCGGATACGTAGGCAATCCATGATTCGGTCCAAACAATATTAAAGCCTATAGAAAAACAAGAATAAAAATAGAAGTCCCTTATTGAAATTTAATTACTTGCAATCCAAGTCGAAAGAAAAATTTAAAGCACGAAGAAGAATCTAAGTCATCAAGATGCCAAAATGAGCACACGTCGAAAAATAATAAAGGGCACGTACCCTTGCCAGAAGGAGCACTCATACTCCTAGGCACCTAGCCAAGACTCAAAAGACCGCTTTGCCTCAATTGAATGGGGGCTAGCGCAAGCGTCCATGACCTCTAAAATACTTGACTTGACCCTCGCTAAAGCGAACTAACTCACTTAAAGACCTTCTTTCACCACTAGACATAGTCGTTCGCTTAAAGACCTTTTTTCACCCCTAGACACAGTCATAGTCGCCGACAAGTAGTAAAGGCAGTAAGCTTGCAATAAAGAGGATTGTTCTACGGCATCACCCCATCGTTCCTTCGAACTCAGGGCACCCGTTCATGGTAATTCAAATGCTTGATAATCCCCTTTGGAAAAAATAAGACATTGTCAATAGGACTTGGCACTTAACCGAGGCTCACCCTACTCAGACATGTGACACGGGCATCTAAAATCGAAATCTGAAAGCATTATTAATAGGAATACATAACAGCAACTTGGGGCTAAAAATTGAAATGAAAGAGCTAGGGAAATAACTAAATATACCTTGACCTTTTGTGCAGACGTACACCAAGTAGATCTAAGTCAATTTGAAAACGGTTTATATTCCCGCAATTCTGGAAAAGATGGCCTTAAAAGCCTAAAGCATATGCCAAACGGGCACAAGTATATCTTGACGCCTGCACCCTGGCTTCCAGCAAATCCTTAGACGGCATTCCAAAAATCGTAACAGTATTTTTGATTCACTCGTGTAATCCTGTACGAACCCTTCTATAAGTCAACTTACTTAGGACACCTCGGATTGTACACAGTAGGATTCGGATTTTAAATAATTTTCAAATAATTTTCAAAGACTTCTTCGAACATAATAAAGAGTCGTTGGTTTAATCTAAGTATGCGTTTATCCCGATGTTGCAAGTGAGTCAAAAAGATTTCTAAATATGATTATGGGTAAAGAAAGGCACCTAACTTTTAGTCAAGGCACACCTCCACATGTTACTACCTTGACCATGGCAATGTCGCACAATACGACATTTACAAGAGAAGTAGCAAATCACTACTCGAACGTGCCTTGCACTAAACGAGTCTGTTTCAAACTTTTCATGATCCATGTCACCATGAAACCATAAAAACGTATGCCAAGCATTATAGCACCAAGCCAATCCCGTAGCTACAATTAGGGGCTTGAGAAAAACACTCTAAAAATGGTCGAAATGACGATTTTATCGCAAATTCTCGACGCTAATGCTATACACACGTCATAGGGGCACAATCCTAAGCTTTAATCGTGTAAAAAAACCTTAGAATGGCTACAACCCCTCCCAAATTCTAAGCACTACTTAGAATATATAAAGTCACCCCACTAACAAGGGTAACTGAAAATCGCGAGTCACCAAAACTCCGATCAAACTATTGCACCTAATGCTCGCCCTATAAGCGCCCGTTACACAGTCTACGTCGTTCCAGAGCAAAAGCGAATGAAAAATAAGAACTGTCAAAATATACCCAGAGATAATTTTCAACGCCCAGAGCTGGGCGCCAATATCTTTAACGCCCCAGCCTGGGCGCTGAATATCTCTGCTTGCTAAATCTTGCCCTGATATTAAAAACAAGAAAGAAACATCTATGAATCCTCGCATCGAATGAAGTAATAAGCCGTGCACGCCCACGCAGAATGTGCTACACTTGTTCGAGCACCTGAACGATTCAGCGCGATGAAGTACTCCAATACAAAAAATAATAATGATATCCCAACACTTGGAGGAATGTTCTAAGACACGCCGTTAGGCCACACAAGCCTACGTTGCACCATAAGTTCAACCATCCCACAGTACAAGTCTAAAAAAGAGTAAGGCATATTGCACTAATGCGGGCACGACCAAAGAGCATGTGTAAAAGAGGCAAAGACTACTTATCGCCCAAATTCAAAATGCAAGCCACATGACTCCTACATTAAGGATTAAAGGTAGCAAAATATTACCTACCACGGAAGGGATAGCTCGCACCTACACGAGCGGAACACCAAGGCATCTTCCTCGAAAGAACCTACAAAAATCGTACGCCAAAAGGAAGCATCCCAACATGCATACTTGGGGGCTCCAAGCTACGAAACGACCAGAGCAAAATAAAAAAAACTCGAAGCAAATGTTTGAACGATCAAGAAGGGCACGATGCTTGAGCCCACTTCATGAATGGGCCTGAACCCTATCATGCTTATAAGCAAACTATTCGAAATCATTCATTGCTCAAAAAAAATTGATTCAAGCAAACTGATTAATGGACCGCACACAACGGCCATTCTATGAACGCTCGTTCGCACATACATATCATCATTCTAAGTATTGAACATTCACGAACGCGTTCAAAAGGGAAAACATACAACAACAAGAGCGGTCAAAGTCTTACGCGTCAAGGTACGTTCCTCCGGCCATATAGACTCGCCCAACTATTGCAATAACTGTACGCCTTAAGAGCAACAGTTCCTTAAAATAATCGCCCCAAGGCGACAAGCACCGTAGTCCACCACTCGGCTACGACTTCTCAAGAAAATCATCAAGTTCTAAAAACAAAGAAAAAACAAAAGAAAAGAGAATACATAGAACTTCCAAGTGAAATAAACGAATGAACAAGAGGCCAACTGTGTCATCAAAAGACCAGCCCCAAACAACACTTTCAACGCCCCACCTGGGCGTGAATTATTTCAACGCCCAGGCCTGGGCGCCGAAAATAAACCCAGGCTCAAAAAGGCCCTAACTTCTATTGGGCCCTGCCGCATCCATTTGACTCGAAAATTGCCAATTTCCTTACTGAAAGTTGCACCTCACGACTTTGTCAAGAGTAGCACACCACTACGAAGATCGCTCGCACTTACGAGCACGATCCCAAACACAATCAAGGACATTACAAAATGCGTATCCCCAAAGAACGTCTTTGACAAGAACTGACCGCCAAGCACGAGTACTTGGTGGCTCGAAAGAAAAAAAATATATATCTCAAAAAAAAGGTATGCAACAAACAATATTCCCAGACTACGCTGTACAAAGTCCCGTGTTTGGATAATCTCAAAAGAAAAAGAACCGGTTTACGACCTCAAGACAAAGGTCGCCGTTGATACTTATACATGGTTACCCAATCAAGGACCCAGGTAGTGGCAAAACTGAGCCGTAAGGACTAGCTCAAAACCATGAAGAAAGATGACCACAAGACAATGGTCCGTCTAAGCACGTTTTCAACCCACATTTAGGTTGCAACTAAATCCGAGCATCCCTCGAAAGAATTCGCTCCTGCAAGAATGAATAAGAAAAGAAATTTTCAAAAGAAATCACAAGAACAAATGAATGAAATAGGGACTTGCCCACCTCAATCGGGCAAAATCGCGCCACGAACCGCGCGAGTTCCAAATAGAAAAACGAATTCAGGGACGTCCACCCTCAACGGACAGGGCTCGCCCACCCTCAGCGGGCGGGGTCTGCCTCACTAGCCGCGCAGATCCTCAGTTTTCGAAAAATAGAATCTTCAAAAAAACAAAATGAAACATGCTCGCCATCTTCAGCCGGCGGGGTCTACGGCGCAAACCACGTAGGTCCTTATTTTCAAAATAACACAAAAACAAATTTCAAAACAGATTCGTCCACTTCTTTCGGACGGGGCGTCCACCCTTAGCGGACAGGCTCGCCATCTTTAGCCGGCGGGGTCTGCGTCACCAACCGCGCAGGTCCTTAGATGCTGCAGCTATATCTTTTTCTGGTTTTCCGTTTTTCCCAAAAACGATGTGAGTAGCTTTTGGTTTTCCGTTTTTCCAAAAAAGAACGATGTGAGTAGCTTTTGGTTGTTCCGTTTTTCCAAAAAAAAAAAAGAACGATGTGAGTAGCTTTTGGTTTTCCGTTTTTCCAAAAAAGAACGATGTGAGTAGCTTTTGGTTTTCCGTTTTTCCAAAAAAGAACGATGTGAGTAGCTTTCCTTTTTTCCAAAGACTGGTTTTCCGTTTTTTCCAAAAAAGAACGATGTGCTGGATTTTCCTTCGTTTTACGTCCCATAAAAACAAGGGGGTTTTCTCGTTTAGCTAACCCTGAAAATGAGAATCTTTAAAAACATTTTTACCTCGTGATTGGGCTTGGCCAGGCCCAATTACACTTTACAGCTTTGATTTCGAAAACATCTGTAGCTACTCCCAATGACAAAGTGAGGGAGTTTCTACACTTCTTTAGATAATTCCAATGACAAAGTGAGGAAGTTTCTATACTATCCGTTGACAAATCCCAATGACATTTGAGGGGTATGTCGACACTTCAAGTGATGACCCTTAAGTCAAATGTTATCACTCGGGGGCTCGTGAGACCCTCGCAAAACAGGTCACCATGGCTTGTGTGGCGCACTCCGTCTAGTACTTTGACCATCGTCTTATTCCAAAACTCGGTCAAAGTGGGGGCTAACTGTAGACACCTACTTTTGTCCCCATTCCCGAAAGGGAAGGTTCGATGATGAAAACGTAAATCTCCACTTGACAACGCATCTCCTATAAAATAACGAATCTCATTACCCCTTTTCATTTCACCCGAAACCTGCTATTTATAGAAACCTGCTATTTATGGAAACCTGCTAAAAATAGTAACTGCCGTAATGGGTAGTTGTTAAAAGTAGTAAGAATAAAAAGATAGAAACCTGTCAGAATTAGGTGTTGCACTCCAACATAAATCCTAAAAGAGATAGAAATTGTAAAAGGAATTCTATTTCTATCGCAGTTCGATAAAAGAGTTAACGTATTAATTAAACTCATAACGAACCTAGAGTTCGTAAAGGGCCCAGACGCATTCCGTCGTAAATTAATACGCACCAAATAAACTCGGATTAAGTCTCTTATTGAACTCCGTACTCTAGAGTCCAATCTGACAAATAATTCTGCTAGACCCTATTTTCAACGCCCAGCCCTGGGGGCTGAAATCTTTGGCGCCCAGAGCTGGGCGCCGAAAATACCTGGGACGGATTCTTTTCCTAATCCGTTTTGTATTCAAATTCCTGAAAATCTATCTTTCTACGCCACTCTTTCCTATAAATAGACCCCTAAAGCCGACGTGAAGAGGACACACAACACACAATTCATATTCTGAGTATTGACTCCAACCCTTAGCCTAAGCCTCACGCTGCAAAATTGTTCACGCGTTCTGTCGCAATCGATCCATAAATCGAACAGAACGTATCCTGTCCCATAATTTGAGATTCGTTAAATAAAAAGGAGAAATAGCAAAGTCAAAGTGGTTAGTTTTCTGAGAACCGTGACGCACCTCTCAAGGGTGCGTCGTAATGTGTCCTTTTTCGATGATTTAATTGCTTTCCTCGCTCTTTTTATGAACTGTTAAACTAACTAAGTCTGATTGTTCTACCACGCCTAACAAATATAATATTTTTGGGAAATTGGATTATCATGCTAGGTCCCTTAATGCTATTTAAATCAGATAATCGCGATCGATCTAGTATTATATGTTGCATATTGCTAAAATCAACTCAGATTAGTTTAATAGTTAACGCATGTCCCTTCAATTATTTATGCTGAGCTAGTAAGGATATCCTGCCTCTGGAGTTATCGACGAGCGAGTACTCCTCTCGGTAGTTACAGTCCCCCGAACTCTCAATCTCTACCTTGCGGGTGTATGTTGAGAGATCTCCACACCAGGGATCACAAGGGAACCTACGGCCGTCGTGGTCAAACATAATTGCACTCCCTTTATGTCACGATAACCGGGTTTTGTCAGTTTTTCTCATTGTCGTTAAAAACTGAATGGCGACTCCTATATTACTAGTCAATTGGGTGTAAACTCACAGGAAATCCAATTACACTTGATTGAATAAAAATAATCGTCACACCCACGAGGGACGAGGTCACGCATTAGCCTCGTACTTTTTCGACCCCCTCACATCCGCTAGCATGACCAACCATCTGGACAACCGCCCGTTGAGTGCTGGTTTTTCGAATAGGTACTTGAGAGGATCCGCTTTGCTGATCACATGTATTGTATGGGAGAGCATGTAGTGCCGTAGTTTCTTTGTGGCCCAAACCAAGGCGATGCTGAGTTTCTCGAGCTGAGTGTATTTGGCCTCGTACTCAATCAGCTTTTTTCTTATGTAGTATACGACGTTCTCCTTGCCTTCAATTTCCTGGGCAAGCATAGCCCCACTACTGAATCAGTTGTTGTGAGGTAGAGCCTGAGGGGAATCCCTGGCATGCCTGGCTTTAGTACTGGTGGGTTGGAAAGGTAGCTCTTGATTGTTTCGAATGCATGCTGACAGTCGTCATCCCACACTTTGGGCTCGCTTTTTCGGAGCTTTCGAAATACTGGTTCACAGATCAATGTGAGTCTTGAAATGAACCTGCTGATATATTGTAGGCTGCCGAGAAAACCCCGAATTTCCTTTTCATTCGTTGGTGGTTGCATCTCGAGAATTGCTTTGATTTTTGAAGGATCAGCCTCTTTGCCCCGAGAGCTGATAACATACCCGAGTAACTTGCCTAACGTTACCCCGAATGCACACTTTTGAGGGTTGAGCCTCATATTGTAATGTCTGAGCCTGTTGAAAAACTTTCGAAGTACTGAGGTATGCTCATGCCGTTCTTTGGATTTGACAATCATGTCGTCGACATATACCTCGATTTCCCTGTGAATCGTATCGCTCATGATGGTTGAGGCTATTCTTTGATAAGTTGCTCCTACGTTCTTTAGCCCGAACGGCATAACTGTATAGCAATATGTACCCCACTGAGTGATGAAGGTTGTCTTCTCCATGTCTTCCTCTGCCATGGCAATCTGATTGTAGCCTGCGTACCCGTCCATAAAAGAGAGTAAGGCATGATTTGCGGTGTTGTCGACCAAGACGTTGATGTGAGGCAATGGAAAACCGTCTTTAGGGCTGGCCCTGTTAAGATCTCTGTAGTCCACACACATTCGTACTTTTCCGTCTTTCTTTGGAACTGGGACGACATTTGAGATCCATTCTGGATATTTTGCTTCTCGAATAAACCCGGCCTCTAGCTGCTTGGAGACCTCTTCTTGAATTTTGAGGGAAACATCCGGTTTCATGCGACGGAGTTTCTGCTTGATGGGTTTTGAACCTGGAATAAGGGGAATTGTATGCTGACCGATGCTTGGATCAACCCCTGGCATATCATGATAGGACCATGCGAAGACGTCTACATACTCTGAAAGTAGCTTGATAAGATTGTCCCGCTCTGCTTGAGAAAGAGTTAAACCAATCTGAACTAGTTTTGAGTCACCGTTGTTAGAAAGGTTGATTTTTTCTGTTTCCTCAATTATGGGCGTCCTATTTTCGTGATTTTCGATAGCTTTTAGAAATTCAAAGTCAGTTTCTTGTAAAGCAAAGTTGTTTGGATTAGGATTGTGTTTTGAATTAGGACTCGAAGAGTAAGTAGAAATTGAAGTGTTATTGAAATCAGCAATCATTACATCGACTGTTTTGACTTGAAGCTCGGCCTTTAGAGGCTCTTGATTGATGCAAGACTCTAGTTCTAGACACTTAGACTCATTGCTAGACTTGGAAATTGAAAAACAGACTCTGGACCTGGACAAAGACACTAATCGTAAAGATAGTTCTCAGGGTATTCCCAGACATCCGTGTCATAATCGTCATAATCATCGAAGACGGGGCTGCATGCACAGACTTTCAAGACTTGCTCCCAGACTTGATTCCATGTGCTGTAAGGAAATGCGGCGAAGCTGCCCTTGCATGAAGTGTTGAGCCCTAAGAGGAACATTCTCACCATTTTTCCCTCTAGTAGCTCGGGCTGAATTGTACGAGCGGAGATTGCCCATCTGTGGTAGTATTCTTGAATGCACTCATCCTTTTCCTGGCGTACAACCGGCTTTTGCTTGATGAGAGTGTCTCGGAAGCTTGAACCTTTGAGGGTGAGGCATGCAGGGCCATCTAGTATTTCCTCGAACCAAGGCTCTCTGAATAGTAGGTAGAAGTTAGTAGGCACATCGATTACCAGGAACTCAGCATTGTCGTAATAGGTGTCAAAGGAGAAAACCTGCTCAAGGACTCCCAAGACTTTGTATGTGACACCCTGGAGTTTGACATTTTGTTCTGCACTCAGCATGAGATCGTACTCGGAGAACCCTAAAGCCTTTACGGTGGCGAGTGGACAGATGTTCTCTTGAATGTCGGTGGTTACCCTAGGTTCGGGGATCACCCAGTTTTGAGCACTAGGAAGTAGATGGCAAAAGCTTGTAACCATCAACTCGTAACCTGGCTTGTATATTGTGGAGATCAGATTGCATGGAAACTCTTCTTCTTCATCTTCGTAGTCATAGGAGATGGCTTGTACCGAGGGGGTTTGCTTAGCCCCGGGTGGTAAGGGTAAAGTCTTGTTGTCGACCATGTTCTTGATCAAGTGCTTGAGCTTGTAGCAATCTTCGATGTCATGACCCTTCCCTTGATGTTATTTGCAGTGAGCTGCTGTAGACACCTACTTTTGTCCCCGTTCCCGCAAGGGAAAGGTTCGATGATGAAAGCATAAAAACTCCACTTGACAACGCATCTCCTATAAAATAAACGAATCTCGATTCCCCATTTCATTTCACCCGAAACCTGCTATTTATGAAAACCTGCTAAAAATAGTAACTGCCGTAAAAGGTAGCGTCTAAAAGTGGCAAATCATAAAAGATAGAAACCTGTCAGAATTAGGTGTTGCACTCCAACAAAAATCCTAAATGAGATAGAAAACCGCGAGAATCCTATTCCTAATAGGATTCGGAAATAGGAGTCACTTATTAATTAAAATCCTAACGAACCTAGAGTTCGTAACGGGCCCAGACGCATTCCGTCATAAAATTGATACGCGCTAAAAGACTCGAATTAATCTCAAACTCTACGGATTTTAGGAATCCGAATCTGACTAAACAAAACTGCCCAGACCCTATTTTCAACGCCTGACTCTGGGCGCCGAAATCTTCGGCGCCCAGGCCTGGGCGCTGAAAATACCTGGGTACGTCTCTTTTCCTAATTCTTTGTAGATTAGAACTCTGCAATTCTATCTTTCCAAGAACTCTTCCCTATAAATAGGCCCCTAGTTTCGACGTGAAAGAACACACAACAACACATAATTATATTCTGAGTATTGACTCCAACCCCTAGCCTAAGCCTCTCGCTGCGAAACTATTCACGCGTTCTGTCTTAATCGATCCATAAATCGAACAGAACGTATCCTTTCCCATTATTGAGATTCGTTAAATAAAAAGGAGAAATAGCAAAGTCAAAGTGGTTAGTTTTCTGAGAACCGTGACGCACCTCTCAAGGGTGCGTCGTAATGTATCTCTTTTCGATGATTTAACTGCTTTCCTCGCCCTTTTTATGAACTGTTAAACTAACCTAATATGATTGTTCTATCACGCCTAACAAATATAATATTTTTGGGAAATCGGATTATCATGCTAGGTCCCTTAATGCTATTTAAATCAGATAATCACGATCGAATTAGTATTATATGTTGCATATTGCTAAAATCAACTCAGATTAGTTTAATAGTTAACGCATGTCCCTTCAATTATTTATGCTGAGCTAGTAAGGATATCTTGCCTCTGGAGTTATCTACGAGCGAATTACTCCTCTCGGTAGTTACAGTCCCCCGAACCCTCAATCTCTACCTTGCGGGTGTATATTGAGAGATCCCCACAACAGGGATCACAAGGGAACCTACGGCCGTCGTGGTCAAACATAATTGCACTCCATTTATGTCACGATAACCGGGTTTTGTCAGTTTTTTCTCATTGTCGTTAAAAACTGAATGGCGACTCCTATATTACTAGTCAATTGGGTGTATACTCACAGGAAATCCAATTACACTTGATTGAATAAAAAGAATCGTCACACCCACGAGGGACAAGGTCACGCATTAGCCTCGCGCTTTTTCGACCCCCTCACAGTGGCGACTCCACTGGGGATAGTGAAGGAAATACTCGTGCTTGTAGGTAATCAAAATAGCCGAAGGGTGAAACGATCCTACCCCGCGTTTATTTCCCCATCAAGTTGGGAGGACCTGAAAATCAGCATATTAATGTGAACGGGCAGAACCGCATAACGAATCTCGGCTCCCTCGGGAGTTGGGACTAAGGATACCTTTTTTCGCCAATAGGGGGGTGCATACGCCGCGCATGTTGCCCACTCGGTACTTGTGCAGGTAGTACACCTATCCCGAACCCAATCGCTCGCCCATTAGGTCCCTCTCGCCTGCATGCCCCCTTGGCTTGCACTTGCGGGTTGGCCTCTTGAGCGAAATTCATCTGTTGAAGACACTACCTCGACCGGGGCATGTGTTGGATCTACGATAGAAGCGGTACCAAGCCAGGCGCAAATAAACTACCCATAGAAGCCTATCATAAACTACGTGGCATATTTAATTTTCAAATCCATGTTTGTAATGTAGTTATGTGTAGCGAAACATGTGATTGTGTGTGACAAACTATCCTAGAAAACCAACGACCTTAAAAATTGCCCAAACATTCATAGACTAATTTGCCAAAGAGTTATACCGAAACACGTGTTCCACAAGCCCGAACGATCACCACAAAAATAAGCGACGCTCGGGATGGCCTGTAACGAATCCCACAAACGCTGCACAACGCGTAAAGGACGTTATTAGGCAAGCACGCAAATCAAGTCGCAAAAACAAAAGTATACGCAAACGGAAAACGAGAACCAGCCAGAGACGCATTTTCAACGCCCCTGGCTGGGCGCCAAAATTTCTCACGCCCACTGCTGGGCGCTGAAGTTGCTGCCTGGCCTTTTGGTCAGGCACAGCAGCCTCGGTGCCCGCGAATGAAAAGAATATACGTAGCAAAAAAAAAACTTTTCGAAAAAAAAATTGCAACGAGGGCGTATGAAAAAGCACTCGATTCTAAAAGCGACTAAAAAATAAAAAATAAATAACTCCTTGTGTCGTTGTTAGGCTTCCTACGATGACGATGTTCGGCACCAAAACCGAGCACGCTAATTAAAATAACCTTGAATGTCACATTGGCAAAGTATTCAAAAATAATGTTCAAATGAAGTTTTTATGGAAAAATAATGTTCGAATAAAAAGTAAATCCGAGTCTAGACTAGGCTATGCCAAAGTACAATTTAAATCCTAAGTCTTAGTTGTCTTATCCATAGAATCGGTCCTAATGCTGGGTGTCGTTCTGCAAGTTAAAAGGTTAAACCATATTGAGTCTCCCTTCCTAACATTTAAATCAATAAGCACCCATATGTAATTCTCATCCCTTGCTAAGAGTCTACGGCCTCAATACTCTCTCTCACCCATAAAAAGAATATGTTATGTATTTGCAAAATGGGTACGGTCACATTCTGAAAATCATTCCCCCATAGTCGCACAACCCCCAAAGTGAACCTAAGGTGTCAATACCATTGGCAAAGAAAAAATTAATGGCCTCAAGGCCTATAATCACATTGGGTCACGACTATCATAGTCCTCTCGAGTCACTCGCTCCTTGAAATACTACTAAGTACGGACTAAAAGATTTTCCATGAATGCAACATGACCAACCATGAAAATACCCAAATCGGCATACCATAAGGCTACCATTGGGGTAAAGCAATACACACTAAGAGAGAAGCCGTACTAATGATTCTAGTCTTGCAAAAATAAAAATTCGATCTCCCCAATTAACTACCTTGCCATCACTAAACAAAATGGCGCATGAAAAATGAACACCCAAGGGTTAAAATCTAAAGTGTCAACCAACAAAAGTTATGGTCCAATTAGCCTAAGTCTGAGAGTTGCTTGGTCGAGTATTATAGGCTTACGCCACGTCATTATTTTGAGTCTAGGCCACCTCCTTGTGTTCCAACACGGGTTATAATCAGAAAAGTTAATGAAAGTTCGAGTCTAAATCACAACTCCCAATAAAATCCCGAAAATTGGAACCTGAAAAGAAGCGAACAATTATTTTCGATGTAATTCTTTCGTTAAATTTCAACAAGGTAAAAACAACATTTTGAATCAACGCTATTTGCACATTTTAAGAAACGACTAAATACGCTTGCAAAGTAAGACAATTTAAAAAGGTCCACCCTAGGCCCACTAAAGCTAAAGGTCCACCCTAGGCCCACTAAAGCTAAAGGTCCACCCTAGGCCTACTAAAGTTAAAGGCCCACTATAGGCCTACCAAACGAGGCTCACTCAGTCTCGCCTCGTGACTCAAAGACCACAACCATCTACCTTTTAGCCCAAAAAAAATTGATTGAAGGATTTATGGTAGGGAGAAATCCCAAGCTAAAAGGAAAAAAGAGAAAAAGAAAAGGGAGAGCGAAAAGAAGAGCCATGAAATACTTAGCCCGTACCTCCCAAAGTGCGAAATATACCCAAGTAAACGAAGGAAAAGAATTGAGTCGACCAATCCAAATCATAAAATTCTACGATGTCTACCCTTTCCAATCCTTATGTTCTTAGACGCTTTCGCTCTGGGGGCCCTGTTAAGCTCATTTAACCCATCCATGTTCTCATAACCCAAGAAACCATTACCTCGACTTTTGTTCTTGAACTTGTTGTCAACCGCAAACCACGCACGGCCATTGACACGTGCGTCATACCCATCATTTCCAAAGCCCAAAACCCATTATTACACCACCGTTAGCATAATAACCATATACCTTGTTCAGACACATCCTGTTGATATACCCTTTAGCCGTCCCCATGCTACTCATTGTCCTTGGTTGATGTAAACTCGTGACACTAGCACGAAGCTGCAAATTGTGAGCCCTAGCAGATATAATCCTCATGATTGACCAACACCTATGCAAATTCTCCTATCTCATTCAACCCATCTTTCAAGCCGTCTTGAGTCACAAACAAAAAAGGAAACAAATGAAAAGTACAAAAAAATAAAATAAAATAATAAAAAGAAACTTTGCAAAAGCGCCTCTAAAGTTAGTCTAAAAAGAAAAATAAAGAAGCATTTAGCGCACCAAAAAATATCCGCCTAGAAACCATTTTCAGCGCCCAGGGCTGGGCGCCGAAATCTTTAGCGCCCTTGCCTGGGCGCTAAATCTCTCTGCTTGCTAAAATTTGTCCAGAAGTGCTCGTCATTTTATCCGCACATACACGGAAAAATAACGAACACTTGGAGGGGTACAACACGTATTCAGATATAAGTACCACCAAAAAATACATGTACTAAAAAAAATATATAAAATAAATTTTTGGCTTACGGCAAGGCAGCAGATTAAAATAATAATAAACTTCACTTATTCTACCGTTTCAAATAATATGTTTCCACCTCAGAACATACTTGTTTAAAATCGGCATTCTATGAAACCATTTTCTAGGCTAAGAACTACGCAAGACCTGATTCCAAATTAAATCTATTTAAGGCGGATACGTAGGTAATCCATGATTCGGTCCAACCAATTTGCAAAAATATTAAAGCCTATAGAATAACAGGAATAAAAATAGAAGTCCCTTATTGAAATTTAATTACTTGCAACCCAAGTCGAAAGAAAAACTTAAGTCAAAGGAAGAATCCAAGTCACCAAGATGCCAAATTAATGAGCACACGTCGAAAAATAATAAGGGCACGTACCCTTGCCAGAAGGAGCACTCACACTCCTAGGCACTTAGCCAAGACTCAAAAGATCACTCTGCCTCAATTGAATGGGGGCTAACGCAAGCGTCCATGACCTCTAAAGTACTCGACTTGACCCTCCCTAAAGCGAACTAACTTACTTAAAGACTTTCTTTCACTACTAGACATAGTCGTTCGCTTAAAGACCTTCTTTCACCACTAGACACAGTCATGATCGCCAACAAGTAGTAAGGGCAGTAAGCTTGCAATAAAGAGGATTGTTCTACGGCATCGCCCCATCGTTCCTTCGAACTCAGGGCACCCGTTCATGGTAATTCAAATGCTTGCTAATCCCCTTTGAAAAAAAAATAAAAAAAATGGTACATTGTCAATAGGACTAGGCACTTAACCAAGGCTCACCTTACTCAGACATATGACACGGGCATCTAAAATCGAAATCTAAAAGCATCATTAATGGGAAGACATAATAGCAACTGGGGGCTAAAAAATTGAAATGAAAGAGATAGGAAAGGAACTAAGTATACTTCGACCTTTTATACAGACATACACCAAGTAAATCTAAGCCAATTTGAAAACGGTTTATATTCCTGCAATTTTGGAAAAGATGCCCTAAAAGCCTAAAGCATATGCCAAACGGGCACAAGTATGTCTTGACGCCTGCACCCTGGCTTCCAGCAAATCCTTAGACAGCATTCCAAAAATCGTAACAGTATTTTGATTCACTCATGTAATCTTGTACGAACCCTTCTATAAGTCAAACTTACTTAGGACACCTCGGATTGTACACAGTAGGACTCGGATTTTAAATAATTTTCAAATAATTTTTAAAGACTTCTTCGAACATAATAAAGTGTTGTTGGTTTAAGCTAAGTATGTGTTTATCTCGATGTTACAAAGTGAGTCAAAAAGATTTCTAAATATGATTATGGGTAAAGAAAGGCACCTAACTTTTGGTCAAGGCACACTTCCACATGTTACTACCTTGACCATGGCGATGTCGCATAATACGACATTTACAAGAGAAGTAGCAGGTCACTACTCGAACGTACCTCGCACTAAACGAGTCTGGTTCAAACTATTCATGATCCCTGTCACCATGAATGCATAAAGACGTATGCAAAGCATTATAGCACCAAGCCAATCCCGTAGCTACAATTGGGGGCTTGAGAAAAACACTCTAAAAATGCTCGAAATGACGATTTTATCGCAAATTCTCGACGCTGATGCTATACATACATCATAGGGGCACAATCCTAAGCTTTAAATTGTGAAAAACAAACCTTAGAATGGCTACAACCCCTCCCAAATTCTAAGCACTACTTAGAATATATAAAGTCACCCCACTAACAAGGGTAACTGAAAATCGCGAGTCACCAAAACTCCGATCAAACCACTGCACATAACGCTCGCCCTATAAAGCGCCCGTTACACAGTCTACATCGTTCCATAGCAAAAGCGAAAGAAAAAAAAAATCAAAAAAAAAACTGTCAAAGTTCTGCCCAGAAATCATTTTCAACGCCCAGAATTGGGCTCCGATATCTTTAACGCCCCAGCCTGGGCGCTGAATATCTCTGCTTGCTAAATCTTGCCCTGATATAAAAACAAAAAAGAAACACCTATGAATCCTCGCATCGAACGAAGTAATAAGCCGTGCAAACCCACGCAGAAGGTGCTACACTTATTCGAGCACCTGAACAAGGCATGATGAAACACTCTAATGCAAAAATAATAATGATATCCTAACGCTTGGAGGAATGTTCTAAGACACGCCGTTAGGCCACACAAGCCTATGTTGCACCATAAGTTCAACCATCCCACGGTACAAGTCTAAAAAAGAGAGTAAGGCATATTGCACTAATGCAGGCACGACCAAGAGCATGTGTAAAAGAGGCAAAGACTACTTATCGCCCAAATTCAAAATGCAAGCCACACGACTTCTACATTAAGGATTAAAGGTAGCAAAATATTACCTACCACGGAAGGGATAGCTCGCGCCTACACGAGCGGAACCCCAAGGCATCTTTCTCAAAAGAACCTACCAAAAATTGTACGCCAAAAGGAAGCATCCCAACATGCATACTTGGGGGCTCCAAGCTACGAAACAACCATAACAAAATAAAAAATCTCGAAGCAAATGTTTTAACAATCGAAAGGGCACGATGTTTGAGCCCACTTCATGAATGGACCTGACCCCTATCAAGCTTCTAAGCAAACTATTCAAAATCAGTCATTAGTAAAAAAAAAAATGATTCAAGCAAACTGATTAATGGACCGCACACAACGGCCATTCTATGAACGCTCGTTCGCACATACATATCATCATTCACGAACACGTTCACAAAAATATAAGAGCGATCAAAGTCTTACACCTCAAGGTATGTTCCTCGGGCCCTATAGACTCGCCCGACTATTGCAATAACTGTACGCCTTAAGAGCAACAGTTCCTTAAAATAATCGCCCCAAAGCGGCAAGCACCGTAGTCCACCAATCGGCTACGGCTTCTCAAAGAAAATCATCACGTTCTAAAAACAAAGAAAAAAAACAAAAGAAAAGGGAATACATATAACTTCCAAGTGAAATAAACGAATGAACAAGAGGCCAACTGTGTCATCAAAAGACCAGCCCAAACAACACTTTCAACGCCCCATCTGGGCGTGAATTATTTCAACGCCCAGGCCTGGGCACCGAAAATGAATCCAGGCTCAAAAGGCCCTAACTTCTATTGGGCCCTGCCATATTCATTCGGCTTGAAAATTGCCGATTTCTTCACTGAAAGTCGCACCTCACGGCTTTGTTAAGAGTAGCACACTACTATAGAAGGTCGCTCGCACATACGAGCATGACCCCAAACATGGTTACAAGATGCGAAAAAACAACCGACGAGCCCTAGTGCTTGGGAGCTCGCGAAAAAATAGACTTCAACGAGGAGCGCGCGATGAAAATCACATTCCCAAACTGCGCCATACACCATATCATGTTTGGATATCTCAAAAAAAAAATTGTTAAACAAGAATATACACAGTGTGGACCCACTTATAGGACACATCTAATCAGGAAATATTACGACCCACCAACAGGTTGTAATCACAAAAGCCCTTCTACATAGGCAAAATAAGAAATTCAAAACGGGCTCGCCCACCCTCAGCGGGCGGGGTCTGCGTCACTAGCCGCGCAGGTCCTCAGTTTTTGACAAAAAAATAAAGTCTTCAAATTTAAAATAGGCTCGCCATCTTCAGCCGGCGGGGTCTACGGCGCAAACCACGTAGGTCCTTATTTTCAAAAATAGCAAAATAAATTTCAAAACAGATTCGTCCACTTCTATCGGACGGGGCGTCCACCCTCAGCGGACAGGTTCGCCACCTTCAGCCGGCGGGGTCTACGTAACAAACCGCGTAGGTCCTTATTTTCAAAAAAACAGATTCGTCCACTTCTATCGGACGGGGAGTCCACCCTCAGCGGACAGGCTCGCCCACCTTCAGCGGGCGGGGTCTGCGTCACTAACCGCGCAGGTCCTTAGTCGCTGCAGCGATAACTTTTTTCGGTTTTCCCTTTTTCCAAAAATTAAAGGATTGGTTTTCCCTTTTTCCAAAAATTAAAGGATTGGTTTTCCCTTTTTTCCAAAAATTAAAGGATTGGTTTTCCCTTTTTCCAAAAATTAAAGGATTGGTTTTCCCTTTTTCCAAAAATTAAAGGATTGGTTTTCCCTTTTCCAAAAATTAAAGGATTGGTTTTCCGTTTTTCCAAAAAAGAACGATGTACTGGATTTTCCTTCGTTTTACGTCCTATAAAAACAAGGGGGTTTTCTCGTTTAGCTAGCCCTGAAAATGAGAATCTTTAAAAACGTTTTACCTCGTGATTGGGCTTGGCCAGGCCCAATTACACTTTACAGCTTTAATTTCGAAAACATCTGTAGCTACTCCCAATGACAAAGTGAGGGAGTTTCTACGCACCTTTAGATTCTTCCAATGACAAAGTGAGGAAGTTTCTACACTATCAGTTGACAAATCCCAATGACACGTGAGGGATATGTCGACACTTCAAGTGATGACCCTTAAGTCAAATGTTATCACTCGGGGGCTCGTGAGACTCTCGCAAAACAGGTCACATACACCATGGCTTGTGTGACGCACTCCGTCTAAATACTTTGACCATCGTCTTACTCCAAGACTCAGTCAAAGTGGGGGCTAACTGTAGACACCTACTTTTGTCCCCGTTCCCGCAAGGGAAAGGTTCGATGATGAAAGCATAAAAACTCCACTTGACAACGCATCTCCTATAAAATAAACGAATCTCGATTCCCCATTTCATTTCACCCGAAACCTATTATTTATGGA
Organism: Spinacia oleracea; assembly: GCF_020520425.1. Lineage (NCBI taxonomy): Eukaryota > Viridiplantae > Streptophyta > Magnoliopsida > Caryophyllales > Amaranthaceae > Spinacia > Spinacia oleracea. Next base: position 111,174,181 of record NC_079490.1, read on the forward strand.
AACCTGCTAAAAATAGTAACTGCTGTAAAAGGTAGCGTCTAAAAGTGGCAAATCATAAAAAATAGAAACCTGTCAGAATTAGGTGTTGCACTCCAACATAAATCCTAAATGAGATAGAAAACCGCGAGAATCCTATTCCTAATAGGATTCGGAAATAGGAGTCACGTATTAATTAAAATCCTAACGAACCTAGAGTTCGTAACGGGCCCAGACACATTCCGTCATAAAATTGATACGCGCTAAAAGACTCGAATTAATCTCAAACTCTACGGATTTTAGGAATCCGAATCTGACTAAACAAAACTGCCCAGACCCTATTTTCAACGCCTGGCTCTGGGCGCCGAAATCTTCGGCGCCCAGGCCTGGGCGCTGAAAATACCTGGGTACGTCTCTTATCCTAATTCTTTGTAGATTAGAACTCTGCAATTCTATATTTCCACGAACTCTTCCCTATAAATAGGCCCCTAGTTTCGACGTGAAAGAACACACAACAACACATAATTATATTCTGAGTATTGACTCCAACCCCTAGTCTAAGCCTCTCGCTGCAAAACTGTTCACGCGTTCTGTCGCAATCGATCCATAAATCGAACAGAACGTATCCTGTCCCATTATTGAGATTCGTTAAATAAAAAGGAGAAATAGCAAAGTCAAAGTGGTTAGTTTTCTGAGAACCGTGACGCACCTCTCAAGGGTGCGTCGTAATGTGTCCCTTTTCGATGATTTAACTGCTTTCCTCGCCCTTTTTATGAACTATTAAACTAACCTAATATGATTGTTCTATCACGCCTAACAAATATAATATTTTTGGGAAATCGGATTATCATGCTAGGTCCCTTAATGCTATTTAAATCAGATAATCACGATCGAATTAGTATTATATGTTGCATATTGCTAAAATCAACTCAGATTAGTTTAATAGTTAACGCATGTCCCTTCAATTATTTATGCTGAGCTAGTAAGTATATCCTGCCTCTGGAGTTATCGACGAGCGAATTACTCCTCTCGGTAGTTACAGTCCCCCGAACCCTCAATCTCTACCTTGTGGGTGTATATTGAGAGATCCCCACACCAGGGATCACAAGGAAACCTACGGCCGTCGTGGTCAAACATAATTGCACTCCCTTTATGTCACGATAACCAGGTTTTGTCAGTTTTTCTCATTGTCGTTAAAAACTGAATGGCGACTCCTATATTACTAGTCAATTGGGTGTATACTCACAGGAAATCCAATTACACTTGATTGAATAAAAAGAATCGTCACACCCACGAGGGACAAGGTCACGCATTAGCCTCGCGCTTTTTCGACCCCCTCACAGCTGCCGGATCCCAACTCTTAGATCTTTTGTCAACTGGAGGATCGGGTGTTGGACCGATTGGTGCTATGACTTGTTTTTCGACCAGCCGATCGAATGCCTCGCTGTAAGACATACCGAGGTTTGTGAAGACTCTTTGGGGCCTGCCTTGATAGTTGCGCTGGTTAGCATTGCTTTTGAAGTTGTTTGACTTTGGACCTTGAGGAGCCTCTAGGGCGTTAACCTCATGAACTTTGTGTGTTGTCTCAGGTCTCTTCCCCTTCCATTTTTCAGTTTGCGGAGCTGGGGCTGCGGGTGCTTTCATCAGGTCATCCTCTATGTCCACCCCGATGTCGTAGGTTCTCTTGAAGCTTTCCAAGCCTAGGTACTTCATGTGAGCATTGTACTTCGAAAGAAGACTGGCAATGAAAATCTTGACTAATTCCCTCTCCGAAGGCCGAGTCACCATTTGGGATGCCATCTCTCTCCACCGGTTGAGGTAAGTAGTAAAGCCTTTCTGAGGCCCTTGCCTGAGAACTTCTAGTTCCCTCAGAGTAGTTTGAAGTTGAATGTTGGCCTGATATTGCTCCATGAATGCTCGATCAACCGTTTCCCATGTATTTGTTTGATGTTCCTTGAGTGAATAGTACCACTTCTGGCAGGCAGGTTCCAGAGACATAGGGAATACTACTGGATATAGCTCGAGCTCGACCCCCTTGATGGCCATTGTATCTCTGAAGTTCTTGAGATGGTATTTAGGATTGTCAGTTGATTTGAACTTTGGAATATCATTGGCGGAGAATTTGTCTGGAAGATTCGCCTTCCCCTTGAGGTTGTCCTCCATTGAGGTGTCAAAGTAGTTCTCTTGATTGGTAACCTTACTGACAAGACTCTCGATCTTCTTGGTTAAGTCATCAGTGGGCGCGCCTTGTTCCATGACACCCAATCGGTTACTTATGCTCTCCACATTGGCACTGAGGCTGGCGAAAGCCGTTAGGAGTTGAGTGAGTTGATCAGAGGCAGACATTGTTTCTTGAATGGGACTGGGAGTTTTATTTGTAGGAGATGAACTGGCTGCTCGTTCGATGCCGGCTATGAGGGAAGCTAGGGCTGATGGATTTCTTTTCAACCTTTCTCCTCTTCGGCGAACCCACGGGATCTTTGGACTCCTATTTAGAACACACCAGACGATTTTAGAACTTGGACTTCCTGACACATGGTATGATATGCATGCAATGAATGAGACCTAGACTTGACCCTAAGTGCCACTCCGAAGATTCGAGATTTTGGATTTTGTACTTGTATTCGGGATTTGCAACCCGTTGGAAATGTTTGAGAGGAGCGTTCATTCTTTTGTGAAGGTTGACTCTTTGTAATAGAACTTGGAATGTCGAAAAAGAATATTTCGACCTATTGGAAATTGGACTTGTTTGAAGGGAATTTCAACCCGCTCAAGAATTTGGAAATTGGACTTGTATTAGGAAATTGAATTTTGTATTATTTCAAGGGAATTTCAACCCGTCAATATTTCAGGGGAATTTCAACCCATTGGACTTGGAGTATTTGAAGGGAATTTCAACCCGATTGAGAATTGGATTTTGTATTATTTTAGGGGAGTTTCAACCCGTTGGAATTGGAATATTTGAAGGGAATTTCAACCCATTGGAATTTGTATTATTTCAGGGGATTTTCAACCCGTCAATATTTTAGGGGAATCTCAACCCATTGGAATTGGAATATTTGAAGGGAATTTCAACCCGTTGGAATTTGTATTATTTCAGGGGATTTTCAACCCGTCAATATTTTAGGGGAATCTCAACCCATTGGAATTGGAATATTTGAAGGAAATTTCAACCCGTTGGAATTTGTATTATTTCAGGGGATTTTCAACCCGTCAATATTTTAGGGGAATCTCAACCCATTGGAATTGGAATATTTGAAGGGAATTTCAACCCGTTGGAATTTGTATTATTTCAGGGGATTTTCAACCCGAATATAGAATATGGAATTTAAATTTGACTCGAAGTTTGAGCTTTGAAATGGAAAAGGGCGCATTTTGTATGTAGAGCATAAAGCTTCTTATTTGGAAAATCCGGCATTATGTCGCCGCGGATTTGAGACATTGAATTTGGGAACTTGAAAGTCCGGCATTATGCCGCCGTGGACTTGGAGTGTAGGACTTGAGATTTGAAGGTTTGTAATTTTTGAACTTTGAGTTTGAGGTTTGAAATATGTAATGGAAAAGTCGGCATTACGACGGTATGAATTTGGAACTTGAAATTTTGAGTATAGGACTTGAAATTTGAAAGATCGATATGGAATTTGAGTTTTGCAAGTTTGAGTTGAAAGGTTGGCATTACGCCGGCCATGAGCTTTGGCATTTGAACTTTGAGGTTTTGAGACTTGGAATTGGCAACTTGAGTTCGATGCTTGAAGACTTGAATGTTTGAAATAGGAAATCCGGCATGACGCCGTTGGATTTGAGGTTTTTGAACTTGAATTTTTGACTAGAAAATCCGGCATTATGGCGCCGTTGGATTTGGAATTGAAAATTGAGGTTCTAGAAAATTCGGATTTGAACTTGAAATTCGAAATTTGGATTAGAAAATCCGGCATTATGACGCCGTTGGATTTGAAATTTGGATTGAATTTGAAACTCGAAATTTGGACTAGAAAATCCGGCATTATGACGCCGTTGGATTTGAATTGAGACTTGAAAACTTGAAATTTTGACTAGAAAATCCGGCATTATGACGTCGTTGTATTTGAATTGAGAATTTGAAACTTGGAATTATGACGCCGTTGGATCGAATTTTGAATTTGAAACTTGGAATTTGGACTTGAAAATCCGGCATTATGACGCCGTTGGATTGAATTTTGAATTTGACATTTGGAATTTGGACTTGAAAATCCGGCATTATGACGCCGTTGGATTGAATTTTGGATTTGGCATTTGGAATTTGAAAATCCGGCATTATGACGTCGTTGGATTGAATTTTGGATTTGGCATTTGTGATTTGGACTTGAAAATCCGGCATTATGACGCCGTTGGATTGAATTTTGGATTTGGCATTTGTGCGTGAGGCGTGTTTGAGGGTTTTGAATCAAATGGAGTGACACTCCTAAAGACCCTAAAATCGGCGATTTAGATGCATGAGGCTTGAATGATGCTCCTAGGGGTTTGGCTTCCTAGTTAGAGACTAATTGGTTTTGGCAAGCTAGAACTCGAGGTTAGCCATTCACGCGTGCAAAGACGCTCACACCATGCACATGTAGCACGTTGTCACACTAGTCATGAATATGAATGCGACATGCAAAGTTCTCAACCTAAGGTCGGTCTAAGTTTTGTATGATGCAAGTGGTCGGATTTGGGTGTCAAAAGGTACTTGGCTAAGAGACTGATCCGGCGACAAGCATTCACATCCGCCTAAGGGAAGTGTGTGTCGGCAGACGGCCTCCATACTTGACATCGGGAATGTCAAGTAAATGCCAAGTTTCGGTAGGCGCGGAAATGGTCACACACTTTGGTCGGGAACCGTATGGAGAGTCACCATTCCTTTTCCCCCGGGGCTAGCCTGAATGTAGAACACATCCGTTTGGGCGAAGGTAGAAATTAATTTTGCACAATATGGTTTTCGAAAAATGCATGAAATTCCTAGAAATTGAAATTGAAATCGTACTTGAATTTGTATTTGTAAAGCTCGTTTTTCGGCTCTCGTTCACGAGGTTTGAGAGCGCCCTTCCAGATGCAAAAACATACTAACTCCGAACACGAAAAGTTGAGCAAAAGTGGGCGACAAGCCACTGTGAGCCACTGTCCTGGATGCAGGCAATGGCGTTAGGCGCAAAGGCTGCGCCTGGCGCCAATGCTGGCATCCAGTACTTCGGCAAATCAGTGGCTTGTTGCTCGAAATCTGCGCGCATTCTCGAATTGAAATTAGAATAATCCCCAGTGGAGTCGCCAGAATTGTAGGGGGTTTTTTTTTGTGAAATTTCCCGTTCCTACAAGGGGGGAGGCCGGCTCGTTTAGAGAACCGTTTGAATTTTGCACCTCGAAGGAGTCGCCACCAAACTTTATTTAAGGTCTTGTTTGGAAAGACCGCAAATGACTCTATTTTTGGATAAGGCCTTGAATCCTTGAAACGGATGGGTGAGATCCGGGCTCGGGAACGAAAATGCTTATTCGGCGAGCTTTAGAAATATTCAAGTATGTTGGCACAACATCATTTCGAAAATATACCCTAGATTAGACTATGTGGGTTTGAATTAGAGCAAATAGAATTTCTAATTGTATGGTGGTCACTTTGCTTTAAAGATTGATTTAAGGAACCTAAGGTCGGTTTGTCCAAAAATATCTTTGTTAAGCGTGATGTAACCTTTGTATTTTGTTGTATTTAGCATGTGCGGTGATGAAAGCAATAAAGCAAGTAAAGCAACATCACAATAGTAAATAAAGTGCGGAATTAGTAAATACAAGACCCCCTAGAAATGGACTAGGGAGTGGGTCCACATTTCCTAGAAATGGACTAGGCAAGTAAAGATGCGGAATTGGAAGTGCGATATTGAAAGTGCGGTATTGAAATTGCGGTATTGAAAGTGCGATATTGAAAGTGCGATATTGAAAGGTGCGATATTGAAATTGCAATATTGAAAGGTGCATAATTGAAACTTGTACTTGGGCACATGAGATCCGAACGCCAAGCGGCTCCTTAAAAATAAGTGCGCCCGACACGAATTCAAAGCCAAAAATCTCAACTTAGGAGAGGTTGCTCAACCCAAATATCCTAGATTTTGCATATTAAACTTGAAATTGAAAGCTTGAATATTGAAATGTTTGAACTTGAAATGATTGAAATTTGAACTTGAAATGATTGAAATTAGAACTAGAAATGATTGAAATTAGAACTTGAAATGATCCTAGTTTAGAGAGGTACGTAGCCATGAACAACCCTAAACATGGTGGGATCTTGAAATTTGAAAACTTGAACTTGTATATTGAAAAATGAAGTTTTGAATCTCAAAAGACTAAACCTTTAAATTCTAAAAGGTGTCATCTTTTATTACTCCATACTTGAAGGTGATTCTAGTTCAAAGAGATGAATGCATTTGAACATCCTTGAATCTTGAAAGTTTGTATTTTGTATTTTGAAAAAGTTTGTATTTTTGAAAAACATGTATGATTGTTGCAAGTGGTGTTTTTTAATGGCCAAAACACCAACTTGCTAATCATTTGGAATCAAAATAACATGATTAATTGAAATGGGATTCGGATTTACCTATTTAGGTTTAGGCAAGAGCTCCCAATTGCTTGGATTTTTGGAATTTTTGTATGTGTTTTTGAGGAATTTTGAGTTGTATCTTTGAGGCGCAATGTCAGAATTACGACGTTGTATTGTTGTGCTCCCCTTTTTTTCGATGGAAATGAGGGGTATTTATAGGAGGAAATGGTGCAAAACGCCAGCACACGCCAGCGCAGGGCGCCAGGCCAGCGCAGTGCGCTGCTGACGTGGCTTGAATGCCGCCAAAGCAAGGATGCGGGCTCCGTCCTTGTTTCGTCTTGTAGTGCTGTACCCGTTGTACGAATTGTACTAGGTTTGGCATTTTGTGTTTTCTTGGAGGTTAAGGCATCGTTTAGCGTCTAAAAACAAGCCTTTCTCGGGTTTTTGAATTTCGGTTTTACGGGACGGGGCCCGACATGCTCGGTTTTGTGGGTCGGCGCCCGAATTTGACTTGCCTTATACGATTTTGAGTGGAAAAGTCCTTGTAAAACCAATGGGATGGTCTACTAGTTGAGATTGTACTTGGATTTTCAAATTGGATTTTAGAAGTTGTATTTTGTACCGAGTTTCGGGAGGGGAACGGCCTCGGGGATTGGATTTTGGAGATGTTCTTAGCAATTGGGATTTCCGCCTGGAGTTACTCCAATTAACTAGCAAGGATAATGGTATCGTCATCATCCCAAAGGGGAGACACAAATTAGGTGTCTACAAGTACAAAATCTCACAGTTAATGAAAGCACCTCTCTGTCCCGGCCAGAAAGCTTCTGGGTCAGCTTGGCACAATGCCTCTTCAAAGAATCAATCAGAAGCATCCAACAACGCAATCTCACCCGAGGCGCCTGCATACAAAATTCAAGATCAATTTCCAGATACAAGATTACAATCAATTTCAAGCAAATACAACAGTACTCACAGCTGCATGATGCTCCGGTATAGCATCATACGACCTCCGGTGCGGAGGAGAAGCTAGAGGGACGGTCACCTCCACCTGCTCCCCATCCGAGTTCTCATAGCGGATGACCCTATCAGCATAGAGAATGTCCCTGGGGTCGACCTCCACCTCCTACAAACATTCATACAATGATTCAAGAATACAAGAATTCAAGAATACAAGATACAAAATTCAAAAGCTCACCGGCAGTACGAAGCGTACTGGTGAAGCAGCCTCTTCAAGAAGTCCTCATAGCAACCCCTCCTATCTACAAAGTTACTCCAAGGGAGACAAACAGCATCACCCCTAGCACTCAAATAGTGTCGGGCGAGTTCCTTGTCTGGCGCCAACATGGACTACGGTGAGTCCTTGGGGACAAGCATGTCCCCCGTGCTGTGCTAAAGGGATACTCACTCCCCCAAGTACCACATATGGTGATACACCCCCGGGAGCAAGACCCGCTGCCCAGACAAGAAGAGGGCACGAGTAGCCGAAACAGGTATAGGCGCACCAGCAAAGGGACGCCAAATCACCTACAGAGCAGACAACTCAGGCACCTATACAAGTACAAATACAAAAAGACAAAACATTACAAGAGTTTACCTCATCAACGGGTAAAACCCTCAAAGCTCTGCGGGAGGCCGCCAGAGGCACCCTCCTGCGCACCGCTCCTATTCAAGAGGCAGCATACGGGTAAGCCGCATCCCTAGTACGAACCGGCGCCAAAGTCGGGAAGTGCTCGTACGTCCAAATCTTTCAAAAAGCAAACAAAGCATCAATCAAATTCAAGATACAAACATACAAGTACAAAATACAAGATACAAAGTACAAGGAGTCTCAAATACCTCCAGCACACTCCACAAGGCAGCAATACTGGGCTCACTCTCCGGCGTAGTTCGGGAGGCCCACTTCATCTCATACAAAAGGTGGTTATATGCCAGAACACCCTAGTTGTAGCTCGAAACGGCCCTCAAATCCTGCAAAGCTGTCAGGAAGCCAATATGCACCCGACTGTTCCTGCTCGGGGCCATCACTCTACTCATCAGAGCAAAGAGGAAGAGTCGAACCCTCTGCTCCGCAGATACATCCACACTACGGATCGCAGCCATGATCACCGTCACAGAATCGTGGGTGTCATCATCCTCCAAGTCAACAACAGGGCCTAGCAAGTCCCTGGTGACAGTCGAGCGCCATGTCATCTCCGAATCAAAAGTCACATTCTTCTCAGAGAAGGGAAGACCCGTGATCATAGCAAACTCAAGAGGGGTGATAGTGATCTCCCCCCATGACTTGTGAATGCTGTTGGTAGTATCCCACCACCGCTCCAGCAAAGCCTGTAACTGGGGCTTGATCCCCGTTCTCCTCCGAGTATCTCCCATGGCACGCCAGAAATCGACCAGGCCCGTATGCAACCAGATCTCCACGGCCTACTCGTCATCACAGACGGCCGGAAAAACATTGTGAAGGTCCAACAAGGACCAAAAAGTGCGCAACGGACATCCATCAGCCTATGGTTGAGACGGTCAGTTCAAAACCTATACAGGTTCAAAACACAAAGCAGAGTACAAGACTCACCAAACCAGCGCGAGGCCGCTGAGACAAATGAAACTCCGGTCGAAACACTAGATCGGAAGGACTCCAGCCAGTGCCAACGAAGGTGGGTACTCTCCGGGGAACCATGCCCCCCTCCGGCACGTTAGTCGCGGCGGCTTCATCATCCGAAGCATGTTCCTCAGCAGCTCGAACCACCGAACGCTCGGCAAGCTTTCTCCGGGTGTGACGAGGCATACTAAATCATACAAAATACGAAATATCAAGATTCTAATCTGGGGGCTATCCTATACTTGCCCGTACAAAAGTCAAAATTCAAAAAATCCCCAGTGGCAACACAGACCCAGCCAGGGACCTTTACACCAACGCCTAGGCTATCCATGCCGAAGCAGGAATACAAGTTCTACACCAACGCCTAGGCTATCCATGCCAAAGCAGGAATACAAGTTCTACACCAACGCCTAGGCTATCCATGCCGAAGCAGGAATACAAGTTCTACACCAACGCCTAGGCTGTCCATGCCGAAGCAGGAATACAAGTTCTATACCAACGCCTATGCTATCTATGCCGAAGCAGGTATACAAGTTTAGGAAAAATATCAAAATTCAAAAATTGAAGTTCCAACAGTTCAAGTTCAAGTGGCTATCAAACAATTTTCTACAAGGTTCAAGAAGCCTAATATCATACAAGTATCATTCCAAGTACAAGAAAAACCAAAGCTACATGCAATCCTAGAGATTATTTCATAAGAAAAACATGAAATACTTACGTGGACAAGGCAAGAACAAGACCAAGGGGAGAAATTATTCGACCTTTGAGAGAATGAAGCAAAAGAATACAAGAGAGTGTTCTTCAAAATGGCAGGGCAAGGGGTTCTTTTATAGAACAACCCCGGGCGGAACAAGGAGCACAGCGCCCAGCGCTGCCTGCTGCATGCGCAGGAATCTTCAGCGCGCGGTCTCCCGTGCTGATTGCATGTCATTTGCTGCTACGGTTTTCTGCACCAGGCATCAAACGTCAAATCATGCTATCCTTTGAAAATATGGGTATATACCCGTATCTCCAAGTACAAACAGATGAGCATTTCAAGAATACAAAGTCCAAAAATGCAACGACTCAGGCGTTCGACTCCCAACGGACCCAAGCTCCAGGAAAGTCGGCCGAAATTTCAAAGTCAAGAGAGCCAAAAATATCTCATCCCCAGTGAAGCGCATCCCCAGCGGATCAATTCCGGCTATTCAAAATTCAAAATTCAAGATTCAAAAATTCAAGATTCAAAATTTTGATGCCAAGCTCCGTCCTAGACCAAAGACGGAAGAGCAGTACAAGTACAAATCAGAGTCGTCGTAACCGAAAGGAGGTATACTCTATCCTTTTTTCTAACGCCTGTTTTGTGCACGTACCAGCGTACAAAGAATGGTCTTGATTGCAGAACATCTTGATCATTCTTCGTCCCTTTCAAAGTACTTTGACTTGCGCTTTCCTAACCGAACGCTCAGTCAAAGTGGGGGCTTCTATAGACACCTAATTTGTGTCTCCCCACTGGGATGATGACGATACCATTATCCTTATTAGGCGGTTGGAGAAACTCCATGTGGAAATCCCAATTGCTAAGAACATGTCCAAAATCCAAGAGCCGAAATCCAATCCCCGAGGCCGTTCCCATTCCGGAACTCGGTACAAAATACAATTTCCAAAAATCAATTTAAAAATCCAAGTACAATCTCACCCAATGGACTATCCCATTGGTTTTACAAGGCCTTTTCCAGTCAAAATGACATTAAGAAACCAAAATTCGGGCGCCGACCCACAAAACCGAGCAAGCCGGGCCTCGTCCCATAAAACCGAAATTCAAAAACCCGAAACGACTTGTTTTTAGACGCAAACCAAGCCTTAATCCCCAAGAAATCACTACGTGCCAACTTCGTACAAAGAGTACGAAGGTACATCAATACAAGACAAAGCAAGGACGGAGCCCGCGTCCTTGTTTTGGCAGCATCTGCGCCACGTCAGCAGCGCCTGGCGCTGGTGCTGCGCTGGACGCTGGCGTTGGCTGGCGTTTAGCAGCAAATCCTCCTATAAAACCCCTAATTCTAAACATTATGGGGAGGCAAAAATAAAAACACAACGTCGTAATACAAAAATTGCCACTCAAATCAAAATCCAAAAAACCTTCAAAATCTCATACAAATCTCATACAATATTTCAAGTTCTAAGCAATTGGGAGCTCTAAACGGAATTCTTGCCTAAGCCTCGATAGGTAATTTCGAATCCCACCATAATCAATCATGTTTCTTTGATTTTTTTCTCTTTCAAAAATGATTAGTAAGTTGGCATTTTTAATCTTAAAAATGCCACTTACAACAATCATACATTTATTCAAAATCCAAACTTTTCAAAATACAAAAATGCAAACTTTCAAGATTCAAGGATGCTCAAAGTTGTTTGTAATCACTTCTTTGAACTAGAATCGTTTTCAAAATGTGGAGTAATCAAAGATGATGCCTTTCTAACTTTTAAAGGTTTAGTCTTTGAGATTCAAGACTCCATTTTTCAATATACAAGTTCAAGTTTTCAAATTTCAAGATCCATCAATGTTTAGGGTTGCTCGTGACTACTTCCCTAAACTAGGACCCTTTCAAAGTAAGAGCACATCAAAGATTAAGCCTTTTCAACATTAAAATGTCCGATCTTTGAGATTCAAAACTCTTAAGTTCAAAGTTTCAAGTTCAAATTCAAAGTTTCAGGTTCAAGTTCAATATTTCAAGTTTCAAACCTTTCAAGTTCAAGTTATATGTGCAAAATCTAGGATACTTTGGGTGAACAATTCATTCTAAAGTTGAGATTTTTTTTAGCTTTGAATTCGTGTCGGACGCACTTATTTTTAAGTAGCCGTTTGGCGTTCAGATCTCATGTGCTTAAGTTCAATTTCAATATTGTAATTTCAATTCCGCAATTTCAATTATGCACCTTTCAATTCCGCACCTTTCAATTCCGCAATTTCAATTCCGCACTTTCAATTATGCAACTTTACTTGCCTAGTCCTTCTAAGGAATGTGGTTCTACTTCCTAGTCCATTTCTAGGGGGTCTTGTACTTTACTAATTCCGCACATATTTTCAATTGTGATGTTGCTTTACTTGCTTATCGCTTTCATCACCGCACATGCTAAATTCAACAAAATACAACGCTACACCACGCTTAACAAAGATAATTTCTTGGACAAACCGATCTTAGGTTCCCTTAAATTAACTTTAAAGCAAAGTGGCCACAATACAAAGTAGAAATTCTATTTGTTCTAAATTCAAACCCACATAGTCTAAACTAGGGTATTTTCAAAAATGTTGTGTCACGCACTTGAATTATTTCTAAATCTCGCGGAATAAGCATCTCGTTCCCTTGCCCGGATCTCACCCATCCGTTTCGAAGATTCAAAGCCTTATCCTAATAGAGTCATCTTTTTGGTCTTCCCAAACGAGACCCTAAACAATGTTTGGTGGCGACTCCTTCAAAGTACAAAAGTACAAAGGTCCGAACACCGCCCCGTAGGAAGGGAAAGAAAAGTACGAAAAATACCCGCCTACAGTTAAGTAGAAATCTCGTGTTTGCTGCTGATCTCCATGGATAGTGTTGATACTACCATCATCACAAACAAATTTCATAAGAATCAGGTGGGTAACAATGACAGCTTTTGCCCTGTTCAAAGTTGGACGCCCCAGTATTGCATTGTAAGCCGTGAAGTCTTTGACTATGAGAAAACAGACTTCCATCTTCCGAAACTCTTTATTGCTTCCCATTCGGAGAGGGAGAGAAATAATACCAACGGGGTGAATGACGCTTACCCCAAAGCCGATGATAGGATAGTGAATTTTTTCAATCTTTGCCGGATCATGCTGTAGCTGGTTAAGACATTCAAGGCTGATGATGTCTGAAGAGCTTATTGTGTCGACCAGGATTCACCTAAACCTCAAGTTAGCAAATTTCAATTCGACTACCAGCGGATCATCATGTGGAGTTGTTATTTTTCCTCGGTCGACCTCGCCGATCTCAACCTTCGGAAATGGATCTATTGTCGCCTTTCCTGATATAATCACTTTCCCCAACCGCTTAGCATAATCCTTTTGACCTCTCATGGTTGGACCCCCAGCGGCCAAGCCTGCAGATATAACAGCCACACATTCATGATCTGTCCGGTTATCCTCGTCCTCAGACGGAGGTGACTTGCTCTTTTTGTAGAAATGCTTACTTGAACCTCCCACATTCTTGCTAGTATAGTTCTTCAAGAAACCCTTGGCGGCAAGACTATCGAGAGCTCGCTGCAAGCTCTTACACTCTTTCGTATCATGATCGATGTCACTGTGGAATTGGCAGTATAATTTGGGATCTCGGCTCTCCGGCGGCGATTTCATTGGAAAAGGGCGGTCCATTTCAAACTTCGAACCGACGTCCATCAGAATGGTATTTAAGTCAGTGTTATATTCAAAATTTTCCCGATCATAGGTCCTTGACATCTTCTGTCATGCAGCTGCTGGGGCCTTATCAGGTTCCTTTGAAATAGCCCATGTCCCATTTAGCCGGGAACCTTTTTTCTCAAAATTTTCTTTTTTTGCAGCTGGCTCAACGTTATCACTTCCTCGGGGGTCTTTTGGGACGCTACAAATTTCAGTTGCATGAATGAACGCCTCGACCTCATCCAACACTTTCGACATAGTCCGCACACTCTTTTTCACTAGATCAAACTTGAAGTAACCCTTTTTCAGCCCCCGAATGAAGTTGTCAAAGGATACACCATCTGGGAGGTCTTATATTTGCCCTGATTGCAAATTAAAAGGCTTTACATAACTCCTTAACTACTCGTATTTTCCTTGCTGAATCCGACTCAAATGTATACTAGTCTTCTTTTCTTCCTTGTAAGCCATAAATCGAGTACAGAACAACAACTCAAGTTCAGTGAAGGAGCCGATTGTCCCTGTCGGGAGTCGCTCAAACCACTTAGACGCTACACCCTTCAACGTCCCTGGTAAATACTTGGACCAGGTAGACTCATTTGTTCCTTGAACATACATATGGTGCTGGTAGGATAGAAGGTGCATATTTGGATCGGTGGTCCCATCATAGGCGTCAATGTTGGGCGGCTTGATTTTGGGTTCTTTAGGTGCCCTCATGATGTTGTCGGCGAAGGGAGTGGAGTAGCCTAGGGCCATGTGAGCCACTCCTTCCTGAATGTGATACACAGGATCCTAGTGCTGCGAGGGTAGCAGATGTCGAGAGGAATCATGACGTCGACTATGCAGACTCGGGCGGGTGGTTCGCGGACAAGCCTGAATCTGATGGGTGTAAGTTGGACAAGGGAAAAATCGATCTTGCATAACTGGTGTAGATCCCGTATCAGAGAGCTCAGATTCAGAATCAGTTATGGGCTCGGCCTGGCTCAACTCACGTGCTCGAGACGTCTCTCCCATCTTCCGCTGGGGAATCCTGCTGGGCAAATGAGCTTGGGCCTCGGCAACTCAATTCCATGATAACCGCCTCCTCGCATCTTTCTCGGCCTGCCTGGTCCAGACGTTAGGGGGACGCAGAGAAAGTGAGGGTCTGACCTCTACCGCCTGAATGAAGTAATGCCCTTGGTCCAAGTGTACATTTAATGCTAAGTCTAATAAATGCGGTTCAGTATTAATTAACCAAGTTAATTATTCAGCGAGATCAGGTGATCTGAATTCCTAGCTAGAGGCCGCTTCATTTCAAGTGGAATTAATATAATTAATTCCACAACTTACTCTTGACTGTACCCGTAGGGTCACACAAATAGTACGTTAACGGATCAAGTATTTAGTTGAATATTATATTAAATAGATACTCTAATTATGGATATTAAGAAATGACAGATGTTAGTTTCAGCGGGAGCTAAACAAACTGTCAAAAAGAAAAGAAAGAATATTTTCCAGAAATGAAGATATTACCGAAAACGGAAATATGGTTCATAACGGAAATATAAATATTGTCGAAGTCGAAGATATTGCCGGAAACGGAAATATGGTTCGTATCGGAAATATTAATCGGAAATAGAAATATTGTCGGAAACGGAAATATTATCGGAATCGGAAATATTGTTGAAATAGGAAATATTATCGGAAACGTAAATATTGTTCGAATCAGAAATAAAATCAGGAATCGGAAAAACGCATCGGAAGCACAAAACGAGTGACGGACCGTTGCACGAAGCAACGACCAATCACTCATGGGCCATGACCACAACACCTTGTGCCTTGGGCTAGCGAGCAAGCCAACGCCAAAGGAACAAGGGCCAGCGCTGCTGGCCAGCGTGCATGGGCCAGCACTGCTGCGCCTAGCACGCGGTCCAGCGCGGTTGTGCCTGTTGCCTTGGGCCATCGCGCATGGCTTCGTGCAAAAGGCAAGCTGGTCGGCTTGCTTGCTATGCAAGCCAAAGCAGCCGGCCATCCCTAGGAGTTTTAGGGTTTTGTATTTTTGGTATATTTTCCTAAACTTTTCCAAATCGTCCTAGGGTTTTGGCTCCTAGTGTTTTTCCTATTTCCTATAAATACATGGCCTATGTGAAGGAAATAATGCCCTTGGTCCAAGTATGCATTCAATGATAAGTCTAATAAATGCGGTTCAGTATTAATTAACAAGTTAATAAATTCAGTGAGATCAAGTGAACTGAATGCCTAGCTAGAGGTCACTTCAGTTCAAGTGGAATTAATAATATCAATCCACAACTTACTCTTGACTGAACCCGTAGGCTCACACAAATAGTACGTGAACGGATCAAGTATTTAAGTGAATATATTATTCATTAAGTACTCCATTTATGAACATTCGGAAACGACGGAACTCGGTTCCAGTGGGAGATGAAATTGTCAAAAGGCAGAATAAAGAATACTCCAGAAATTAATAATGATATTGCCGGAAACGGAAATATGGTTCATGACGGAAATATAAATACTATCCAAGTCGTAGATGTTGCCGGAAACGGAAACATGGCTCGTAATTGAAAATATTATCGGAAAAAGGGAATCGGAATTATTGCCGGAAACGGAAATATTACCGGAATCGGAAATATTGTCGGAAAAGGAAATTATTTCCGGAATCGGAAATATTAACGGAAATGGAAATATTTGTTCGAATCGGAAATGAATTCCGGATTCGGAAAAACGGATCGGAAGCTCGACGAGCTATAAGCCGTCAAGCGAGTCGGCCCATCGCTCGACAAGCAAAGGCAGCTGATACGAGTCGTTTACCGTATTAAATTAAAAACCTATCTTAGACCTTCAAAAAAAAATATTAACAAGTAGTAAAAGGGTAAGAAAGGGTCGATCCCACAGGGAGATTTTTAACTTCCTAAACTCAAAATTTAAAACTAAAAAGAAGTATTATACATATACAATATATACACAATATTTACGCTCGTTATTTACGTATTTACATACTTACGATTATGGGGGGGTTTATGAAATTATTATTTGTTAATATTAAAACTAATACTAAACTACTATTTACAAGTGACAACAAACTTGACCGAATATATTTATAACTCTACTAAAATTAAACTATTGATAATATTAATCAATCAACCTTACGAAATTAATCATTTTAACAACTAGACTAAATGTAGAGCCTAAGATAACAAAGACTCCCTAGCTCCCTTACTTGAAATCAAAATTGAACTAAGCCGAAATTCACTCTAAACCAATCTAATTAACACAAATATGATCCCAAATTGTATGAATTAGAATTGGAAGCATTAATAATTAGGAGACCTGATTAGTCCTAACTAATCTTATCACATAAATGACAGATTATTTAGATTGATTCTGCTCTCTAATTTAAGCCAAACCATAATCGCAGACTCAACCTAAATTAGGGACTACTTCACTATACGATTTAAACTAAGCCAAATTGTATAGATAGCAATAATTCATAACCCAACACTGGAAAGATAACAATCAACGTCAAATTGTAAAATTAATAATCAAGAACAAGCAAAATTCAAATAATCATTAAATTTAAAAATATCATAACCATAAATAATTAATAATACCAATATTTCAATCAAAGTATCTCATCAAATTAACAAAGTACTTCAAATCAATAATAATACCAATATTTCAATCTAAGTATCGTGTGTCAGTTTTCTTTTGATACTCAACACCCTGGTTATGTACTTGCCCTATTTGATTTGTTAGTTTCTTAACTAAATCTTCTAGTGAAGGACCAGATTGGGGTGGTGGATTTGGTTGACCGTATTTCCTTGGTTGATTAGATTGTGGAAGTTGTGGTCTATTTCCATACCTTAGATTAGGGTGGTCTTTCCAACCTTCATTATAAGTCTGTGAGTAAGGATCATTTTTCCTTTGGCCAGAATAACCATCTATAGCATTCACATCCTCAGAATGCAAGTCAGGACACTTATCAGTAGGATGAGACTCATTACAACAAATTCCACACACTCTAGCTTTGGACTCATTACTAGAAACACTTTTAGACACAAGAGTAGTTAAAGTAGCAATTTGTTGAGCATTTTCTTGTAATTGATTCTGAATACCACTTAAATCAACTCCATTTACTCTTTTAACATCATTTCTAGTACCATGTTGTTGGGTGTTCTGAGCCATATTAGAAATTAAAGCCTTAGCTTGGGTTGGTGTTTTATCCACTAGTGTCCCCCCACTTGAAGCATCTATCATACCCCTATCAGTAGGCAATAGGCCTTCATAAAAGTATTGAATTAATAGTTGGTCACTAATCTGATGTTGGGGACAAGAGGAACACAGTCTCTTAAAACGTTCCCAATATTCATACAAGGACTCATTATCATTTTGCCTAATGCCACATATCTCCTTCCTGATGGATCCAATTAGACTTGCTGGAAAGTACTTTCCTAGAAAAGTTGATGCCATAACATTCCAAGTCGTAATTGACCCAGCAGGAAGATCATACAACCAATCTTTAGCCACATCTTGCAAAGAAAAAGGAAAAGCATGCAATCTAATATGATCTTGTTCAACTCCTTCAAGATTCATAGAAGAACAAACAACCTTAAACTCTTTTAAATGTCGATGAGGATTCTCACCTGACTTCCCATAGTATTTGGGAAGAAGATTAAGGAAACCTGAATTCAGTTTGAGGGGTTTGTCCAGCTCTGGAAACACAATGCAGAGAGGATCATCGCCCGTATTTGGGTCTGCCATCTCCTTCAAGGTTCTTTCACCCATTTTTGCTCCTTCTAGACTATCTTCTGTTGATTCAACTTCCTCTGGTTTCACTTCTTCTGGTTGATCAATTTGAAAAGCATGGATTAATCTCTCTTGACTTATGATGTTCACCGATTCAATATACTTCCTGATTCGCTTGAGTTTAGGATTAGGTGTGCCACCACTCATGCACCTGAAAAGTAAACTACTAGTTAATTAGGGACATGATTAACAACGTAGCAGTGCATATTTATTAGATTAATTAACTGTTGATCTTATACTATTAGACATATGTTTAAGCTCAAGAGAATCTGCAGTTATGAAAACACTAACAAATTCTAGATTTCAACAAGTAACTAGCAATATATAAATAGTTAAAATTCACTCGAAGTCCAATTAAACAACTAACCAGGACATCAATTAGCAAGATACACCAAATATAAGTTGTTGGACATTTCTCTGATGTTACGATACGCACTATCAAATGTAAAATTAATTAACAGAACTTGCTTGCAAAAAAAATAAAAAATTATAAGGAAACACGCAATCATTGTTGGCCAAAGTAAACAAGCAATCAATCT
Organism: Spinacia oleracea; assembly: GCF_020520425.1. Classification (NCBI taxonomy): domain Eukaryota; kingdom Viridiplantae; phylum Streptophyta; class Magnoliopsida; order Caryophyllales; family Amaranthaceae; genus Spinacia; species Spinacia oleracea. Next base: position 111,193,029 of record NC_079490.1, read on the forward strand.
CCAATAATATAAGACCCTTTTCTCTTTGTTTTATTTCTTTAAGATTTATGCCATATAGGAAGTCGGTACTGACAAAAACAATGCACGTAGAAACAATTTGTCCTCTATGTTAGTCTTACATTTAGAAACCACTCATAGAGTTTCCTTAAACAATGCATATGGAAAATAGGGGTAGTAGTACTCATACAAGATTAAATAATTTTATGTACTGATCACTTTCACAATTCAGATTACTTATAACATCATATACATCGCATGAACATATCTAACTATTAAAAGCTAGAATTATGCATACAAAGAATAGAGGACATGAATAGCCTTACTACATTTAATTTTAAGTCAACCATTTTGACCTTAAACTAGTAGTTAGGTTCTTATAAAATCATTAAGTATACAAAACATAGAAAAGAATTATTGCTATAGGGCTAAAAAAAAAAAGAAAAAGAAATATATTGATTAATTTCATTCATTCTCTACTGCAGCTACCATAATTACATGTTAGTCTCATTGCACAAACTTCTATTGGACTCGTACAGAAGTCACACATGTCTAGGCTACCATTTATGCAATTTTAACTGAATAAACTGACTACAGACATCAAAAATAAGAGTAGTAGTGCTGAATTTGCGTACTACAGAGTATTAATTTAGTTATTTACACATATAAGTATACAGATAAACTACTCCAAAGTATAAACATATTATTAGCTAAACTTATGACTTTAGCATCATAATCTCCCCGGCAACGGCGCCAAAATTTGATACGAGTCGTTTACCGTATTCAATTAAAAACCTATCTTAGACCTTCAAAAAAAAAATTAACTTGTAAAATGGTAAGAAATGGTCGATCCCAAAGGGAGATTTTTAACTTCCTAAACTCAAAATTTAAAACTAAAAAGAAGTATTATACATATACAATATATACACAATATTTACGCTCGCTATTTACGTATTTACATACTTACGATTATGGGGGGTTCATGAAATTGTTATTTGTTAATATTTTAACTAATACTAAACTACTATTTACAAGTGACAACAAACTTGACCGAATCTATTTATAACTCTACTAAAATTAAACTATTGATAATATTAATCAATCAACCTTACGAAATTAATCATTTTGACAACTAGACTAAATGTAGAGCCTATGATAGCAATGACTCCCTATCTCCCTTACTTGAAATCAAAATTGAACTAAGCCGAAATTGACTCTAAACCAATCAACACAAATATGATCGCAACTTGTATGAATTAGAATTGGAAGCATTAATAATTAGGAGACCTCATTAGTCCTAACTAATCTTATCACATGAATGACAAATTATTTAGATTGATTCTGCTCTCTAATTTAAGCCAAACCATAATCGCAGACTCAACCTAAATTAGGGACTACTTCACTATACGATTTAAACTAAGCCAAATTGTATAGATAGCAATAATTCATAACCCAACACTTGAAAGATAACAATCAACGTCAAATTGCAAAATTAATAATCAAGAACAAGCAAAATTCAAATAATCATTAAATTGAAAAATATCATAACCATAAATCAATAATAATACCAATATTTCAATCAAAGTATCTCATCAAATTAACAAAGTACTTCAAATAAGTAGTAATATGAACAATTGGGTAAGAAGAAGACTTATTAAGTATACTCCCAAGAACATCCGAAAGAACCTCGGCTTCTACCCTGCGATTCACCGTCGACCTTGTTCAACCTTGGAATTGAGACTAAGCTTCCCTCCAATGGCTATCGTCTCTTCACTAATTTCCCAATTACGACTCACTCGAATTCCCTTGCTCTTTGTGTGATTTTCGGCTAGGTTTTTGTGTCGTCTATCTGTGTACCGTTTTGAGGGGTTGAGCTGCAAATTTATATATGATAAACCCTAATTTTCTTGTCCGGAGATATCGGAAGTAGAAGATGAATACGGTGTGATTCTGTTGTTGTTGCGCCGAGAAGGAAGGCGAATAGGTTGCTACTGGTATGAAGAAGTCATTCAAAACCCACCCACGTATTGAATATTTAGGTGATGGTTATCTCCACTTAATTTGGAATGTAGTGCGGTTTCTTCCCTTAATTCCAAGTATTGATTGTGTGGGTTTAATGGGCTTTGCAATAACCTGAGTGGATATTTGGTTGGGCTTCACAATTTCTTTTAACGTAGCCTTCACTTGACAAGCTTGGACATCTTCTACACTTTCCCGTATTAGTTGTAACCGTTAATGTCTCGTTTGAATCCAATGGGCTTCGTTTTTCTTCTCGAGCAATTATTACCTGTAGCATAGCCAAGTACTATTTAGGCTAATTTTAACAATAAAATCTAAAACTAAGAAAAATATACTTATAATTATTAAAAGTAACTAAAGACCCAAAATAATAGATTAAAGACGGCTATATAACTAAAATAAGGAAATAAATATATGTTAAATAATGCACTCATCAAATTCCCCCAAACTTAGCTTTTGATCGTCCTCGATCAAAATAAACATCACTAAGGTTTACTATGCGAATAAAGAAATAAAACCCAGTTATTTTGTACAATCCAAACCAATGAGAAAAGTGACTATTTTCATAAAATCCAAAATACATTTTATATATCACTACCAACAAGCATGGATCATTGTACAATACGAAACAAGAATTTAGCACCCTAGTTGACCAACCAATTTTACCTCTTCCTTTCCCCTAAGTTTGAATCTTCCCTCATAGATGCGCAACCGTATTAGCTCATGCCTCACTTAATTTGATGACCCTCGTCAGGACTTGCACAAAATCTTACCCTCCACCATTAAGGGACCAAAAGTGTACTTAGGAGATCAAATAGGACTTTTACACGGTTGTAATAGGGCTTAGGTTAAGGGTAGGGGAATATTTAGGAATGTGGTGTTAAATAGAGCCTAGCTAAGGGAGCAAATAAAAAAAAAACATGACCCTTAATGGTGTAAGGTCTCAACAATATGCTATAATAATCTGCCCACCAGCATTTCTAACAACAGATAACATCATATAACATCATACTACAATTTTGAACTTTACCATTACTTGACAACCCCTTTATTTATTTTTTTCATCTTTGAACATTTCTTTTCTTTTGTCACCCAATTCCTCAGAGTACAAATGACTACTATTTTCTGTTGTTCTTCTTCTCTAATTTTTTTTTTCTTTTTTTTTTAAAAATAATTCACCTTCAAACGAGCACCCTTTAAATACAACATGAATAACAATCCTCCATTGAACTAAGCTCGGGTATAGGCCATAGGCTTGTAATGTAAGGTTTTTAAACCAAAAATAGGATATTAAGGCTCAACATGGCTAAGCAAATGGAATATTTGTGAATAAATAAAGAAAAGAAAGCCTAGATATTCTGGAAGCTCTAATTATGAAAAAAAAATTGCCTTAATCATTTCTCCTTTACACTTTGGTCATCGATCTCGGGAAGCTAAAATGCAAGTCCCAATTTGAGCAATCAATAAGAAGGATAGAAGTGAGTCTTACGAGGTTCGCGGCCCTCCATTTTGGGCCTCATCGCACAAAGGGAAAGCGAAACCATGCAGCACAAACCATGTCAAAGAGGGATTTATGCTATCTGTAGATATCATTCATATTGATCTAATGCAAGCTAGTGTGTGACAAAACCATAAAAACCCATGTTTCTTTTTTTCACTTATCAGTCATTTGATTTGGATGTCAAAAGAACTAACTTCTATTTTCCTATCTCGCAAGCACAACTTAGTTTGGTTAATTATGAAAGAGAGACTTCTACATAAATTTTGGCGGCATTTCGTCCAAAAATGACCATTTCTAACAACTCCCCCAACACTTAATTGTGCATTGCCCTCAATGGAAAATAAAAAAAATATATTGTAGAAAGGGAGGAAGATACTTAGCTGGTTAAGGCAATCTGTGAGAGATGGTTGTTGTTACTGATGTTCGCCAATCAAAGATGTTGCAAGTGTTAGAAGCTAAGTCATGCTGCTTGTTTTCGTACTGTTCATCATGAAAGTATCAGTGTGTTGGTGTTTTGGTGTGTTGAGCAATCTGGCAGCCACTATCGTTATTGTGTATGCTGGTAACTCAATATGACTGGAGTCTGCTGCAAATGACATAAATGAACCAACAATGAATGTCCAATCTTGTGACAACAAAAGGCTGAAATATCCATGCTTCCCTTATTAAATAGTTAGTTGAGGTTAATTATATGAAGGGAAGGGGAACACACCTTGTGAATTAAAATAGAATGAAATTGTAGAAAATTAAAACAGTAAAGAGTAATAAATTTAAAAAAGAAAATTAAAGAAGAAAACAATCGTGGGCTGCCTCCCAGTGGCGCCTTTAGTTTAAGTCGTTAGCTCGACGTTCTTAATTATTTGTCAGATTTCCTCAAACGTGACATCTTCGATCATCTCCACATAAGCTTTATCATAGAATGGCTTCAATCTGTGACCATTAACTTTGAAAGTTTTATCAGTACCAAAGTCCTTTAATTCCACTGCACCATGAGGAAACACATTAGTAACAACAAAGGGACCAAGCCATCTAGTTTGCAACTTTCCAGGAAATAATTTAAGTCGAGCATTGAATAAAAGAACTTTCTGACCAACTTGAAAAGATTTCCTAGCTATCATTTTATCATGGAATGCTTTAGTTTTCTCTTTGTAGTTTTTAGCATTTTCATAAGATTCAAGACTTAATTCCTCTAACTCAAGGAGCTGTAACTTTCTCTCTTTTCCAGCAGAATGATAGTCTAAGTTACATTGCTTTACTTCCCAGAAAGATTTATGCTCAATTTCTACAGGTAGGTGACAAGATTTCCCAAAAACAAGTCTGAACGGTGACATTCCTAGGGGTGTTTTATATGTGGTCCTATATGCCCATAGGGCATCACCTAAACGGAGACTCTAGTCTTTCCTATTCGGATTTACCATTTTTTCTAGAATGGACTTTATTTCTCTATTCGACACTTCAACCCGACCACTGGTTTGAGGGTAGTATGCAGTAGCTACTCGATGCGTCACATTGGTATTTTTCAAGAAGGGAACCAAAATTTTTGTTGCAAAAGTGTGTTCCTCTATCACTAATAATAGCCTTAGGCATGCCAAATCTATTAAAAATGTGACTCTTAACGAATTTTACCACTGGTTTGGCATCATCAGTTAACACAGTTTTTGCCTCTACCCATTTAGAAACATAGTCAACAGCAAGAATAATGTAGACATTACCAAAAGAAGACGGAAAAGGACCCATAAAATCTATACCCCACACATATCTCACAAATCAGAATACCAGATTGAGGCATCTGATTTCTTTTGGACAGATTACCTGTCTTTTGGCAACGTTCACATGTCTTGCAAAACAAATAAGCATCTTTATAAATTGTAGGCCGATAAAAACCACATTCAAGGACCTTGTGAGCAGTCTTTTGAGGACCAAAATGACCTCCACTTTCAAGATTATGACAAAAATGAAGAATAGAAGCATATTCGGGTTTATCTATACATCTCCTAATTATTAAGTCAGAACAAGATTTCCATAAATATGGATCATCCCAGAAGTAGTATTTAGACTCATATTTGATCTTTTCCTTTTGAGCTCTAGACAATGTAGGAGGAAATGTTCTAGTGACTAAGTAATTCACCATACCAGCATACCAAGGAGTATCAATACGACTTAAAGAAAGCAACTGTTCATCAGGAAAGAACTCGGTCATTAAAGGCCAATCATCTCTAGGAACAATCCTACTTAAGTGGTCTGCAACCAGATTCTCTACACCTTTTTTATCCCTAATTTCAAGGTCAAATTCTTGCAATAAAAGCATCCACCTAAGAAATATAGGTTTTGACTCTTTCTTTTTCAACAAATATTTAAGTGCTGCATGATCAGAATATATAATCACATGAGTGCCAAGCAAATAAGATCTAAACTTTTCCAAAGCAAAAACAACAGCATACATTTCTTTTTCAGTCACAGTGTAATTGCATTGGGCAGAATCAAGGGATTTAGAAGCATAATGGATCACATAAGACTCTTTATCTTTCTTTTGACCTAAAACAGCACCTATTGTTTTATCACTAGCATCACACATGATTTCGAAAGGCAATGACCAATTAGGTGGTCTAATAATAGGAGCAGAGGTCAGTTTATCTTTCAGATCATCAAAAGCTTTCTTGCATTTATCATTAAATACAAAAACAACATCCTTACCAAGTAAAACACACAAAGGAGATGCAATTTTAGCGAAATTTTTAATAAAACGTCTGTAAAAGCCAGCATGCCCTAAAAACGACCTAATTTCACGAACACAAGTAGGATAAGGTAATGAACTAATGACATCAATTTTAGCTTTGTCAACCTCTAAACCTTTAGCACTTACAATATGTCCAAGAACGACACCTTGTTCAACCATGAAATGACACTTTTCGAAATTCAACACAAGGTTAGTTTCAACACATCTTTTCAGAACTCGAGACAGACTATGAAGGCATCTATCAAAAGAATCACCAAAAACAGTAAAATCATTCATAAACACTTCCGTATCTTTTTCAATTAATTCAGAAAAAATACTCATCATGCATCTTTGAAAAGTCCTGGGGGCATTGCACAATCCAAAAGGCATTCTCCTAAAGGAAAATGTACCAAAAGGACAAGTAAAAGTGGTCTTATCTTGATCTTCAAGAGCTATTGGAACTTGAGTATAACCAGAATAACCATCAAGAAAACAGAAAAATGACTGACCAGCAAGTTTTTCTAACATTTGATCAATAAAAGGCAAAGGAAAATGATCTTTCCTAGTAGCTTGATTAAGCTTCCTATAGTCTATGCATACTCTCCATCCATTAGGAACTCTAGTGGGGACAAGCTCGCCTTTATTATTTTCAACTACTGTTATTCCACTTTTCTTAGGGACCACATGAATAGGACTTACCCATTGAGAATCAGAAATAGGATAGATCACATCCTCATTTATCCATTTAATAATTTCCTTTTGAACAACTTCCCTCATTGAAGGGTTTAACCTTCGTTGGGTTTCTCTAGTTGGTTTAGCATTCTGTTCCAGAAATATTCTATGCATGCACAAGGTGGGACTAATTCCTTTTATGTCTGCTAAAGTCCATCCTATTGCCTCTTTATAATTTTTAAGCACATTCAACAACTTTGCTTCTTGAAATTCATTTAATGAGCTTGAAATAATCACATGCAAGGTCTCATTAGCACCCAAGTAAACATATTTCAAATTAGAGGGCAAAGGTTTTAACTCTAAAACAGGTGCTTCAACAATAGAAGGAATAAATTTAGGCACAGATAAGGGCAAAGAAAAAATAAAAATTCCATTTTCAACATCTAATGATTCCACAACAGCCGCATCAGACACGGCTAGCACAAAAGAATAAGGAATTTCACGCATCTAATCAAGAACATCATTTTCAAACAGTTTGTCACACCACTTATCAAATACATCCTGAGCCATCCAATCAAAAGCATCAAAAGTATCTATAGAACTGACATTATTGATATCACTTGGGTATCTCATAGCATCAAAAATATTAAATTTAATCATTTCCCCATCAAATTCCATAGTTAAGTTACCCTCATGAACATCAATTTTAGTCTTAGAAGTTTTTAGGAATGGTCTACCTAACAATAGTGGAATATCGCTTCTATCACCCATATCAAGAACATAAAAATCAGCAGGGAATACCAATTCATTCACTTGCACAAGTACATCTTCTAAGACTCCTATTGGAAATGCGTTAGATCTATCAGCTAACTGAATAACAATATCAAGTTTTAGACAAAGAACCCACATTTAAAGTATCATAAACAGATTTCGTCATAACATTTATGGAGGCTCCTAAATCTAGCATACACCTCTCAAACTTAGAATCTCCCATTTTGCAAGGAATACAAAACATGCCAGGGTCCTTACACTTAGGGGTGAGCTTCTTTTGGATAATAGCTGAAATACTTTCCCCCATACTTACCTTTTCAGAAGGACGAAAATGCCTTTTGTTAGTACAAAGTTCCTTAAGAAACGTTGCATAACGAGGTACCTGTTTAATAGCATCAAGAAGGGGAATATTGACTTCAATTTTCCTAAAAGTTTCTAGAATTTCATTGTCAAGACTCTCTTTCTTAGCTTTAGCAAATCGAGAAGGGAAAGGAGGCAAATCTTTAAAACGAGAAACAACAGAATCAGATTCAGTTTTACTCTCCCCTTCATTTTCTTTTTCACTCTCCTTCACAGTACCCTCACTTTCCACTCTTTCCCTTGATCCAACTTTAGGATTGACTTCTATCTCTTTTTCAACTTCACGGCTTTTCATTTTAAGTTCAGTTAACACTTTACCACTCCTAAGTGTGACAGCTTTAACATGACCATTGGAATTAGGGATTGTTTGTGATGGAAGTTTACCTGAAAGTTGAGTTTCAAGATTACTTAGAGAAGTGCAAATCTGACCTATTTGAGTGTCTATGTGATGAAGGCGCGTGTCAGTTTTCTTTTGATACTCAACATCCTGGTTATGGACTTGCCCTATTTGATTTGTTAGTTGCTTAACTAAATCTTCTAGTGAAGGACCATATTGGGGTGGTGGATTTGGTTGACCGTATTGCCTTGGTTGATTAGATTGTGGAAGTTGTGGTCTATTTCCATACCTTAGATTAGGGTGGTCTTTCCAACCTTCATTATAAGTCTGTGAGTAAGGATCATATTTCCTTTGGCCAGAATAACCATCTATAGCATTCACATCCTCAGAATGCAAGTCAGGACACTTATCAATAGGATGAGACTCATTACAACAAATTCCACACACTCTAGCTTTGGACTTATTACTAGCAACAATTTTAGACACAAGAGTAGTTAAAGTAGCAGTTTGTTGAGCATTTTCTTGTAATTGATTCTGAATACCACTTAAATCAACTCCATTTACTCTTTTAACATCATTTCTAGTACCATGTTGTTGGGTGTTCTGAGCCATATTAGAAATTAAAGCCCTAGCTTGGGTTGGTGTTTTATCCACTAGTGCCCCCCAACTCGAAGCATCTATCATACCCCTATCAGTAGGCAATAGGCCTTCATAAAAGTATTGAATTAATAGTTGGTCACTAATCTGATGTTGGGGACAGGAGGAACACAGTCTCTTAAAACGTTCCCAATATTCATACAAGGACTCATTATCATTCTGCCTAATGCCACATATCTCCTTCCTGATGGATCCAATTAGACTTGCTGGAAAGTACTTTACTATAAAAGTTGATGCCATAACATTCCAAGTCGTAATTGACCCAGCAGGAAGATCATACAACCAATCTTTAACCACATCTTGCAAAGAAAAAGGAAAAGCATGCAATCTAATATGATCTTGTTCAACTCCTTCAAGATTCATAGAAGAACAAACAACCTTAACTCTTTTAAATGTCGATGAGGATTCTCACCTGACTTCCCATAGTATTTGGGAAGAAGATTAAGGAAACTTGAATTCAGTTTGAGGGGTTTGTCCAGCTCTGGAAACACAATGCAGAGAGGATCATCGCCCGTATTTGGGTCTGCCATCTCCTTCAAGGTTCTTTCACCCATTTTTGCTCCTTCTAGACTATCTTCTGTTGATTCAACTTCCTCTGGTTTCACTTCTTCTGGTTGATCAATTTGAAAAGCGTGGATTAATCTCTCTTGACTTATCATGTTCACCGATACAATATACTTCCTGATTCGCTTGAGTTTAGGATTAGGTGTGCCACCACTCATGCACCTGAAAGGTAAACTACAAGTTAATTAGGGACATGATTAACAACGTAGTGCATATTTATTAGATTAATTAACTGCTGATCTTATACTATTAGACATATGTTTAAGCTCAAGAGAATCTGCAGTTATGAAAACACTAACAAATTCTAGATTTCAACAAGTAACTAGCAATATATACATAGTTAAAATTCACTCGAAGTCCAATTACACAACTAACCAGGACACCAATTAGCAAGATACACCAAATATAAGTTGTAGGACATTTCTCTGATGTTACGATACGCACTATCAAATGTAAAATTAATTAACAGAACTTGCTTGCAAAAAAAAAAAAATTATAAGGAAACACACAAATCATTGTTGGCCAAAGTAAACAAGCAATCAATCTCCAATAATATAAGACCCTTTTCTCTTTGTTTTTTTTCTTTAAGATTTATGCTATATAGGAAGTCGGTACTGACAAAAACAATGCACGTAGAAACAATTTGTCCTCTATGTTAGTCTTACATTTAGAAACCGGTCATAGAGTTTCCTTAAACAATGCATATGGAAAATAGGGGTAATAGTACTCGTACAAGATTAAATAATTTTATGTACTGATCACTTTCACAATTCAGACTACTTATAACATCATATACATCGCATTAACATATCTAACTATTAAAAGCTAGAATTATGCATACAAAGAATAGAGGACATGAATAGCCTTACTGCATTTAATTTTAAGTCAACCATTTTGACCTTAAACTAGTAGTTAAATCATTAAGTATACAAAACATGGAAAAGAATTATTGCTATAGGGCTAAAAAAAAGAAAAAAGAAATATACTGATTAATTTCATTCATTCTCTACTGCAGCTACCATAATTACATGTTAGTCTCATTGCACAAACTTCTAATGGACTCGTACAGAAGTCACACATGTCTAGGCTACCATTTATGCAATTTTAACTGAATAAACAGACTACAGACATCAAAAATAAGAGTAGTAGTGCTGAATTTGCGTACTACAGAGTATTAAATTAGTTATTTACACATATAAGTGTACAGATAAACTACTCCAAAGTATAAACATATTATTAGCTAAACTTATGATTTTAGAATCATAATCTCCCCGGCAACGGCACCAAAATTTGATACGAGTCGTTTACCGTATTAAATTAAAAACCTATGTTAGACCTTCAAAAAAAAATTAACAAGTAGTAAAATGGTAAGAAAGGGTCGATCCCACAGGGAGATTTTTAACTTCCTAAACTCAAAATTTATAACTAAAGAGAAGTATTATACATATACAATATATACACAATATTTACGCTCGCTTTTTACGTATTTACATACTTACGATTATGGGGGGGTTTATGAAATTGTTATTTGTTAATATTAAAACTAATACTAAACTACTATTTACAAGTGACAACAAACTTGACCGAATCTATTTATAACTCTACTAAAATTAAACTATTGATAATATTAATCAATCAACCTTACGAAATTAATCATTTTAACAACTAGACTAAATGTAGAGCCTAAGGTAACAAAGACTCCCTATCTCCCTTACTTGAAATCAAAATTGAACTAAGCCGAAATTGACTCTAAACCAATCTAATTAACACAAATATGATCGCAACTTGTATGAATTAGAATTGGAAGCATTAATAATTAGGAGACCTCATTAGTCCTAACTAATCTTATCACATAAATGACAGATTATTTAGATTGATTCTGCTCTCTAATTTAAGCCAAACCATAATCGCAGACTCAACCTAAATTAGGGACTACTTCACTATACGATTTAAACTAAGCCAAATTGTATAGATAGCAATAATTCACAACCCAACACTTGAAAGATAACAGTCAACGTCAAATTGCAAAATTAATAATCAAGAACAAGCAAAATTCAAATAATCATTAAATTGAAAAATATCATAACCATAAATCAATAATAATACCAATATTTCAATCAAAGTATCTCATCAAATTAACAAAGTACTTCAAATAAGTAGTAATATGAACAATTGGGTAAGAAGAATACTTATTAAGTATACTCCCAAGAACATCCGAAAGAACCTCGGCTTCGACCCTGCGATTCACCGTCGACCTTGTTCAACCTTGGAATTGAGACTAAGCTTCCCTCCAATGGCTATCGTCTCTTCACTAATTTCCCAATTACGACTCACTCGAATTCCCTTGCTCTTTGTGTGATTTTCGGCTAGTTTTTTGTGTCGTCTATCTGTGTACCGTTTTGAGGGGTTGAGCTGCAAATTTATATATGATAAACCCTAATTTTCTTGTCCGGAGATATCGGAAGTAGAAGATGAATACGGTGTGATTCTGTTGTTGTTGCGCCGAGAAGGAAGGCGAATAGGTTGCTACTGGTATGAAGAAGTCATTCAAAACCCACCCACGTATTGAATATTTAGGCGATGGCTATCTCCACTTAATTTGGAATGTAGTGGGGTTTCTTCCCTTAATTCCAAGTATTGATTGTGTGGGTTTAATGGGCTTTGCAATAACCTGAGTGGATATTTGGTTGGGCTTCACAATATCTTTTAACGTAGCCTTCACTTGACAAGCTTGGACATCTTCTACACTGTCCCGTATTAGTTGTAACCGTTAATGTCTCGTTTTAATCCAATGGGCTTCGGCTTTCTTCTCGAGCAATTACTACCTGTAGTATAGCCAAGTACTGTTTAGGCTAATTTTAACAATAAAATCTAAAACTAAGAAAAATATACTTATAATTATTAAAAGTAACTAAAGATCCAAAATAATAGATTAAAGACGGCTATATAACTAAAATAAGGAAATGAATATATGTTAAATAATGCACTCATCAGCAGCACCATGGGCCGCGCCTGCGAGCAAGGCAGCAGCCATGAGGCCACGCCCTGCGAGCTGGGCCACATCGCCGTGGGCCGAGGCAACTCGCGCAACCCACGTGGGCCCTTGTGGCTGCGTTGGGTTGTTTCGTCTTGGTCTCCAAGAAATATCCGATTGCTTAATTCCCATGTAACCTTGGATTAAGTATTCCTAGTCCTACTAGAATTCAAATAATTAATAGTTTAATTAATGTTGCAATTCTAATTGAATAAGAATTTCAATCCTAGTAGGGTTGGTAATTCTATTCCTAGTAAGACTCAAATTCCTTATTTCCTACACTATAAATATGAGGCTAGGCCCTCATAATTATACGCATCAATTGAATTGAAAAAATATTCTTTATTCCCATTATATTCAAGGGAGAACATAATACAAGCCTCCCCGAATACATAAAACCTTAAGTAAAATCCTAGTTGGTTGAACCTAAGTCGGATCTGAACGTGCTATGGACTTTCTACGGAGGGGCAACGCTTGGGGCTCTAAAGACTTGTTCGTGTTTGGTTCGAGAGAAGCTAGGGAAGGCACGCATCACATTGCATGTCACCTAAATTATGCTATTTGACTATGTAGCAATTAATTTGGATTCTGGCTTTATGGTTTTTCCGCATGAATTATATTGTTGTAGTATTCATAACCTAACACTATAGACATGTACAACACACATTAATTCAAACACAATTCAATTCTCTTTGCGCTTCACATAACAGTGAGATCTCGAAATCATAAACCTTTTATTATATCCTAGTTGGTACGATCTAAGGCGGATCCGAACGTATTTTGGACTTTCTACGGAGGGACGACGTTTGACGTTCTAGATTGTTCTTGTTCGATTCGGGAGGTGCTTGGGAAGGCACGCATCACAAAGTTCGTTCACTTTTGCTAAATGATTATGTGCATTTAATTTGGATTCTGGCGTTTATGGTTATTCCGCATGACATTAGATTGTTCATAACCTAACAGTTGTGTAGACGCCTACATTTGTCCCTAGGCCAGACACGGTGTGTTCAATGATGAAACCAAACACCGCTTGACTAAGATTTCCTAAGTATGCGACGAATGATCCATGACTGACTGATAATCCTATAAGCCATATTTCAATTTTTAGAAACGGCTATTTATAGTAACTGTTATGCTTGAACGTAGCCCAGAATAGAAACCATTTAAAGTGTTTGAATCGCCTTACGATTCATCATTAGGTAAGGACTAAGAGTTGCAGTCCAACTCGTGTTCCTAAAGGATAGAAAAAGTGAGTAAGATTCGGTAAAAAAACGATAAGAATGGAAAAGTAGGCTAAAACACCAGCGCTGGAAAATTCCAGCGTTGGCATTCCAAGCGCTACTATTTTCCAGCGTACAAACCACAAGCGCTGCTTTATTCCAGCAATGCAGTTTGCTTCTTACACAATCACGCATAAGATAGAATTAATCCAACTGTCACCGGAACAGATCTGGCGCACAAAATGCAAGCGCTAGAAATAACCAGCGCTCCTGATCCAAGCGCTGGAATTTTCTAGCGCTCAGCAAATCTCAGTTAGAAAATTCCTATTCCAAAATTTATCTTATTCTACAAGAAAAATAGGATTTTGTGGCGATTAATTTGTAACGATTTCACATTTGTTACGGTAAATAAATATGGTTTGCGAAACCCTAAAGGTAATCGTAACAGTTTGTAATCGCCATATTTACCTCTCCATAACCGATACAAACCTAATTATAAGTCTACCCCGCCCTTCTTTTTAGAATTTTCACCCAAAATTTCAATTTTTTGTTCGAAGACCTCCATCCCGCTTTTCTGTAATCTTCTCAAATTAGGGTTAAAAACTGAATTCAGTTTACTCAACTGAAATCAATTCTCTCCTTGTCCATCACGTTGTTGGAAGTTAACAAAATTCAGGCTACAATTGAATTTGCTCTGCAATTATCAATTGAATTCTCACTTGAGGCACACAGCGACATAATCTAGGTAATTATACCTAATTTGTCTCTTTAATATTGTAAGTATATAGTAATTTGGTTGAATTTTAACGTAGTTGGTTGATAATTGGATTTCCATTGCATACCTTTTTAATTTATGATAATTTTTTTGTTTTGAACATTCATGTCATGTGGCAATGGTGAAATGTGATAATCTGGTGTTGAAATTTTTGGTAAAAGACCCAATTTTAGGCCAACTCGAATGTTTTTGTTCATCGTCTTCTCTTCATGATTTCTGGTTATTCGACTAAATACTTTTAATTTCTAGAAGATCGGTTGATCTATACTTGTTTTGAATTGGATTTAAATTTTCTGGGTTTTAGTTTCTCATTCCTACACGAATATCTCTATGAAATAGTTCTTCAATTCTGATCATTGGGATTATGAAATAGTTCCGCGCATCATTTTGCTCGACTTCTAACTGCTATTTAAAAAAAAGTTGTGTTGTCACAAAGAACAAATTACAACTTGAGTCTACAGTTGTGTTCTTTTTTTTAAATAAGTTAGTGAGCTTGTATTAATATTAACACCTTCAAAACACATTACAAAGAAATCTGAAAACCAGGAAGATAAAAAATAGAAGCACACTGCAAAGCTGTAATTTAATCTAAAGGCTATGCCACCGATTTCTACCACATTATGAAACTTTCTTAGGAAAAATGCATAGAACTCCGCTATTGATTGTATTTTTCACAAACTGCAAATTTTGTTGATAGAAGCCACCCTCTGTAGCTAAACAACTTCATTCCTAATTGTCCAAATGCAGTAAACCAGTGCCCCTATACTCGCACCCATGACAGCCCTTCTGAATTTAG
Organism: Spinacia oleracea; assembly: GCF_020520425.1. Classification (NCBI taxonomy): domain Eukaryota; kingdom Viridiplantae; phylum Streptophyta; class Magnoliopsida; order Caryophyllales; family Amaranthaceae; genus Spinacia; species Spinacia oleracea. Next base: position 111,208,448 of record NC_079490.1, read on the forward strand.
ACCCACCATTCCTCCTGATGCAATTCATCACCCCTTGCAGGTGATCCATCTGAGATCGAATACCCAACCAAACTTTACTCAACTCATTGCATTTGTTACTGAAGTCACATTGAAACAACAGATGATCATGAGTTTACACATGATTTTCACAGACAGCACAATAAAAAGAGTGACAAACCCCGATTTTAGCCAATCTTTCTCGATTTTGCAATCGGTTAAGTTTGGCTAACAAGAAGAAAAACCGATGTTTAGGAATAGGTAATCTGTTCCAAACATCACCCGCCCAATGTGTAATTGGTGTCTCATCCACCAACTTTAGATACATAACCTTCACGGAGTAGGTAGTCACATGCTGCAGGTTATGCTCAGATATTTTGCTCTTCAACTTATCCCTGACTTCACAAACCTTCCGTCAGTACCAGATACTATCATTACTAGGTTGATAATGCCACCACACACGATCCTTAATGTACACAGAAGTTACCCACCTGATCCACATATTATCTTGCTTAGTAGACACAACCCAAACATACTTTCCCATTGCTACGAAATTCTAAATCTGGATATCTCTCCACTCGATTCCTCCACTCCTTTCTAGGCTTACACACATCCTGCCATGAAACATAACCAGGTTTGTGACTGTAAGCCTCTCCGCTCCAAATAAAAGCTCGACACACCTCTCAATTTCATGTATAACACTCCTAGGTAGAACAAAAACTTGAGCCCAACAAACACGAATGCTCATCAGTACCTATTCAACCAATTGGACCCTTCCCATGTACGACAGATTTCTAGAGCTCCATATTTTATTTCTGTTTGCCATCTTCTCCACCAAACTCACGCAATCAGCCACATATATTCTCTGACAACAGATAGGAACTCCGAGATACTTAAAAGGTAGAGAACCTTTTAAAAAACCAGAGACCTCCAATATCCTATTTTCATCGTCAAGTTTCATACAGCAAGTGTAAATAGAAGTTTTCTGCACATTTTGCTTCAAGACCAGAGGATTTTGAGAAAAGCTTGAATTTGAATTTGTTATCTAACCTATGAAATTGTTTTTTGTATATACTAATACTAGTACTTCAATAAGTGTCTTTCACCATGTTATGATTCTTCTAAGGGGTTTCACTATTCTAACAACTTTGATTTATTGTAATTTTTGATACTATATTTCACTTTTACACTATGGGTTTTTATAAGATGTTAAAATGGCGTTGAAGCTGTGATTATATGTGGTTTCTTAAATCTAGTTGTTACTGCCCAGGCTGATTACTTGTTTGTTTACCTGGTTCTTGTTTTGGGGGCTGAACCGAAGCATGGTACCAGGTGCTGTAGAGTATGCTCTGTCGTTTTCCACTTTTGAAGATGCATGTGTAAGTATTTGAGATATTCATTTTATTCATTTATTTGATGGGAACTTGTATTTACTTTGATGTTGGCATGGCCATTAGCTGTTATACATTAGCCATTGGAGTAAATATATGGCTGTAATATTGGCTTAAGTTGTTTGTGAGGGAAACAAACGCAAAAAATCAAATACTGTGCACACTCCCATGCGCAGGTTAAAGTTTACAGTGGAGAATAAAGAAATTATAAATGGCTATGTGGACGCCCTTGTTACAACAGACACTCTAATTGGACAAAATGTGAAAAAACTGCCTATCACTAGAGTGATGGAATCTAGAGAAGCATGATGGGGGGGGGGGGGGGGCGAGAGAGTACATTAATGTGAGATTTAAAATCTATAATTACTGAAATAAATCAAAATTTAATGACAACTTCTGTTATTAGTTGTGAGATACCGCTCTTTGCATATGTAACAACTCTATATCTCTTTGTTTGTAACTTTTCTTTCGTGTAGGTTGTGTTTGAGTTGATTTCGATGGTTTAGATATTATCGCTTAAAAAAAGTTAGAGACTTTCGAGGAAGTGGATACTAAGTGTATTCACTGTCTTGATATAAGATATTGGCTGAACATACAGGGACATTCAGCCACATAGAAAATAATAAGGTAAAGTAGAAGGCGATGAATTTTGTATATTCGTATAATTATTTTTTGCAGAATGGGATGCGTTTTTTTTTTCTGGTGTAGTATTTGATTACTGGAAGAAGTCTGCACATTGAGACTAGTCTGAATAGTGCACCTGGGATGCTTTTTATCAAGATGGCATTTTAGAAGGAATTGGTGTCAGTCTTGAAAAGGTATTCATGTTACAAATGTCAGAAGAACTTTGTTTTTTTTGTTAAACTTTTAAAGGGCCTCTGCAATTGATTAGTTTTAGCTACATTAAGGGATATTTTCAGTAGTTGTTTACGGGTTGTTGCTCCATCTATATTAGTCTATACTCCTTGGCGTCGATTGTTCTGATTGCACATTTCATCTAACACGGCTTTATATTAAGGACAGTCTCTACAAGTGTGCTTCCTTAACATACTAGGATGTTTCTGTTTTTGTATTTGACTGATTTAACACGATTAAGAGGTATTAAGGAAAATGAGAAATTTTAAACGCTTAGCTCAGATGAATATACCATCCCTCCGAGCTTATCAAATTTATAAAAAAAATATGGGTTAAAATAAAATCCCTTGTCTATGTTTCTGTGATTACATTTGTCTTTTAGATTGTGAGATATAGTAAACTAAGGTTACTCTTTCCATCATTTGGATCATTGAATAAATACAATCCTAAGATTGTATATCTTATTCAGTCACCGGGTAATTAGGAAATCTTAGAGATGTTGCAATGGACATCATTGATAGTATTGATGTGGACGAAGTCAAAGTGGATATTCAACATGTTGAAACAATTGGTTTGGGTTATTATGGTGGTCGAGTTCATTTGTCTGGACTACATCAGAAAGCACTTGAGGAATCTGTTGCAAAAAACTTTAAGAACAATAATCACATTTCTTTCATAAGTCACAATTCGGGTTCCATAAGTAGGTTAGCTGGATTTTATTTTGACGTGGATAGTCTCGGTTTCTGTGATCTGTTAAAGTAGATTATGATTGGATAATAAATAACTTTTTTGCATTACCTAAACACTAAAGTTCCCCTTCCCCAATACTTGATACAGTACAGATTGACTCTCTGGTAATTGGTGATAGTTATTAGGTGTAATTCCTGTAAGTTGGAGACTTACAATATTGCTTGGCATGGATCTTACTTTCTATATTTTCTCAATAGTTGTTCTTGTTTTATGACTTTAATATCTTTTCCATTTCTCTCAAACTTTAATTATATATTGCTGCCTATGACAATGAAAGTAATCAATGTTCCTTAAAGTAGGCTTGGTCTTATAGGAGGGAAAGATCGAAGTAGACAAGTAGTTCAAAAAATTGACAGGCTCATTCTTTGGTCATGTTGGAATATATCATTCATTCATACAGTTTATTACTTTATTCCATTTTAATACCTTGCTGCAGGATGTGAATATTTTGAGAGAATTGATTAGTCAGTGAATCAACTAATAGCAACTACATTTTTCTTTTGGTCTCTTGAAGTCTTTTGATTTTGTTTTCTCTTTTTACCGATACTAATTATCGTACATTTTTTTGACGTGCAGATAACTCGTTGTTTGGGAAACGGTGAAGTTGAGCTTATTTTGGAAGCACCTCGTGTTATTGATTTATAATATATTAGTTGGTTCATTATACTACTGTAGTAGTTAAATAGTTATATATCCTATCCTTTGAAATTATAGACAATATTTAGTTAAGTTTTTAAATTATTAGACAACTTTTTGTTACCTATGTAATAACTTATTACTTATTCCGTATGAGTTAATTATTTTATAATATTTTTTTCTTACAATTATCTAACATTTTAAATGTATGCTCCCTCCGTCCCGGAATACTCGATCCGGTTTGACCGGCACAGAGTTTAAGGGACTTGAATTGACTTATTTAATTTAATAGGTAGTAGTTGATAGTGGGGTATTATTTTAATGTAGTTAGTGGAAGGTGGGTTAAGAGGTGGGGTTGGGGGAGAGTAGGGGTTGAATTTTTAATTATTTTTTGTATGGAGTAGGGGGTAGGTGGGTTAATAGAGGTGGAGTGAGAAATAATATAATATTGTTAGAATATTTCCATTTTTAGAAACATGTCAAGTATTAAGGGACGGCCCGATAAGGAAAACATGTCAAGTATTCCGGGACGGATGGAGTATTCATGTATAAAAAAATATAGTTGTCAATATGCTTGATAATGGCAACTTTTGATAGGCCATTATAATATACTAAATTATAGCGCAAAATAACGTATTACTTTTTTCTGGCGCTAATAATCGCCGCCATAGACTGTCAATGTGGATTGTTATCTTAGCAAATGTATCAATTGCAAAATTACTAGTATCACTTAATTTTGCCACAATAAATAGCAAATAGTAGTGATTATAATCGATAGGATAGGTGTGTAATAGCGTCTATTACATTCGCTACTATAACTACCAACAACATCGATTCTTTTGCCGCTAAAACTAATGTATTTGGTATGTAAACTTAGGGAATTATAGCGATTATAATAGCTACAATAATCGATACTATTATAAATAGTATTTCGTATCGATTGTTTTGGTCTACCCCATTGAATGTAATAATCGCTACTAAAGGCTACAGCAACGGTGGCTATCGCCTCGAATAGCTAATCGTTGGGGAATGCTTTCGTAGCGAATATATTCGCTACTAAAGGTCAAAAGAATCACCACGAAAATCCTTTTTTCTTGTAGTGTCTGGCCTATTTTACTATAAATAGGGCCTCTAGAAACCGGAAAATAACATACAATTCCAACCCTAAACCCTTAAGCTTGAGTATTGACCGAAGCTTTTCTTTGTCCCGTATTCGTGCGTCTGCCGTTTTAACACACTGTTAAGAAGACCCTGCCCGCACGACCGCCTGCTCACTGAATACTGTCGAAGTGCTGCTGAAACCTAAACACAATCCTTAAGCCTAAAATACTCAAAACTCTGGAAGAATCACGTCCAATAGTCAGTCAGCCATCGGAAAGTTCTAAAACCAAACGGAAAGCTAGCAAAGTCAAGTGGTAGGTGTTCCTGAGAGCCGTAGTAAAGCCTACGCTTTGCTGTAACGTGGATCTATATTTATATTGCTTTCCCCACCATATAAATATGCTAACTTTAATCTGCTATATTGCTCACGCCTGAATCAGATAACTCTTGGACAAATCGGTATTGTTAAGTGTTAGGTTATGATACATATGATATTACATAAATCATGCGGAAACAACCATTAACCCAGGAATACATATTATTTACACATAATCATATAGCATAATTTAGATGCATACTCTTTGTTGCGTGCCTTCCCTAGCTGCGCCCGAACCGAACAAGAACAAGTCTTTAGGACTCCAAGTGTCGTCCCTCCGTAGATAGTCCACAACACGTCCGGATCCGCCTTAAGATTGACCAACTAGAATCGCCCTTAAGGTACTAGAATTTTCGGCACTATTGAGCAAGGAATGTGGCTGAATTTTTCTCTCAAAACTCACTTTGAATACTTGAATTAATCTCTTAAAATATGTGACCCTAGGCACGTATTTATAGAGTTATGGAAAGGGAATTGTAATCCTAGTAGGACACGAATTAATTAAACTTAGAATCCTACAAGAACTCTAATTAATTAATTTATCCTTTTAGGAATAGGAATTTAATCATATACTAACTCTAATAGTTTTAGGAATCATGCATGAACACAAACTCACACACACACGGCAGCCACAAGGGCTGCCCATGCGCGTGCGTGCGAGCAGCAGCCCACGCAGCGAGGCCCACGCAGCCGTGGCCTTGGCGCGCGCTGGGCCTGCCTTGCGGTAGGCCTGGGCGCTGCCTTGGCTGGGCTTGTGGCGCGCGTTTGGCTTGCTGGGCGATGGCCCGGCTTCGTGCTGGGCCTTCGTCCGGCAGGCCTCGTCCGATGCTAATTCGTACGATACGCTTCCGATTAAATTCCCGGTTCCGGAACTCATTTCCGATACGAACAATATTTAATATTTCCGATTCCGGAATCAATTTCCGTTTCGAACAAATATTTAATATTTCCGTTTCCGGAATTATTTTCCGATTCCGATAATATTTCCGATTCTGACAATATTTCCGTTTCCGGCAATATTTCCGATTCTGGCAATATTTCCATTTCCGATAATATTTTCCGATACGTACCATGTTTCCGTTTCCGGCAACATCTACGACTTGGATAATATTTATATTTCCGATACGATCCATATTCCCGTTTCCGGCAATATCATCGTTTCCGGAGTATTCATTTCTTGCCTGTGACGATCTCAGCTCCCACTGAAACCAAGATCCGTCGATTCCGAATATCCATAGATGGAGTATCTAATGCCATTAAATACTTGATCCGTTTACGTACTATTTGTGTGACCCTACGGGTTCAGTCAAGAGTAAGCTGTGGATTAATATCATTAATTCCACTTGAACTGAAGCGGCCTCTAGCTAGGCATTCAGCTCACTTGATCTCACTGAATTATTAACTTGTTAATTAATACTGAACCGCATTTATTAGACTTAACATAGAATGCATACTTGGACCAAGGGCATTATTTCCTTCAGTCTCCCACTTGTCCTTAGGGACAAGTGTGCATTTCTTAATTCCTTTGTCGCTCGATGCTTGCTCTTGAACATAAGGTAAGAGTTGTCATCCTTATTATGTCCAGAGGTGTTCCTCGGTTTCAGAGTTCAACTGATCAAATAAACAGATAATCATAGCCTATGATTCATCCGAGCACGGCCATGCATTTCACAGTTTCTAGCTCTCCGAGTGGCCTTGTACAACTTTTAAACATCTCATCCCGATTTATGGGAGGACAATCCCAATCTTGTGATCTTGAGATTAGACTTCGTTTGATAGGTGATTACCTGAGCGTTGCCTTTATAGCCTCCTTTTACGGTGCGACGGTTGGTCAACGTCAAAGCAACCAGTTCTCAAACAAGTAATCTCAAATCACTCAGGTATTGAGGATTTAGTGTCTAATAATTTTAATGAAATTTA